>NC_141697.1:767548452-768787435 GCF_964263255.1 Lissotriton vulgaris
CCACAGCTCTCCAGGACAAATGGTCTGGACCCCACACCATCATTGAGAAGAAGGGAGAGGTCACCTATTTGGTTGACCTTGGAACCCCTAGGAGCCCCCACAGGGTGCTCCATGTGGACATATTGAAAGCATTTGTTGACAGGGAGGACATGAGCCTGCTCATGGCCACAGATGGGTAAAAGGAGGAAGAGAGTGACCCTCTCCCAGACTTGTTGTCCCAGAACCCTGATGATGGTTCAGTTGATGGAGTAGCCTTGGCAGGCAGCCTCACTGAGCAGCAACAGGTGGCTGCAGAAAGGTGTTTTCTCTCACACCCAGTCAAACTAACTGGTGCACCCATGAGGTGGACACTGGTGACAGTCTGCCTGTGAAGAATAACATCTACAGGCAACCTGACCATGTCAGGGATTGTATACAGGCTGAGGTGCAGAAAATGCTTGAGCTTGGAGTGATTGAGCCATCAGAGAGCCCATGGGCCAGCCCAGTAGTCCTTGTGCCAAAACCCCATACCAAAGATGGAAAGAGAGAAATGAGGTTATGTGTGGACTATAGAGGTCTCAATGCTGTCACTAGGACAGATGCGCATCCCATTCCAAGAGCAGATGAGCTCATTGATAAATTGGCTTCTGCCAAGTTTCTGAGCACATTAGATTTGACAGCTGGCCAGTCCTGGCGATGGGGGTAGCATTCCACCCTTCCAGAGGGAGAAGACATGTTACTGTACTGAAACGCGGTTGATTTTTAAAAGAGCCTCAGCATCACAAAATGGACGCTTCTGCCACAGACACGAACCTGACCTCCTGCTGCTGACCGAAACTCAGCCGAGCAGGCCTGGACAAAGGGTTTCCTGTCACGGGGAGGTGTCACACCACCCCAGACAGGGGATAGTGGATTGTAGCAGGGAGGTTTGAAATAAACCAGACAGTGCCTGGGGAGCACAAGGCTTCCCCTTGCATAATCCGGTCAAACCGGTTCTGGGGCTCACCAGCCCCAGTCCCAGCGCGACCCTGGACAAAGGGAAAGGGTTGCAACCACCCCCTTCCTGGGTCCCACCCATAGGAGGGACCTAGCAGGTAATCCATTCAGCATTCAGATTATCCTGACTGAAACTTATGAAACGAAACTCGGGACCTTTCGACATCCTACTTGACGTGGAAGACTGAAGAATCTCCCTTGTGGTCAAGGAGTGACCACCCTGTGCAAACAGGCACCATCCAGCACCTAAACATTTGCTTTGTTGCAGTTCCCGCCGGAACTCGAGCGACAGAGTTTGACAAGACCCAGCGTTCCTGCCTTCTAACAGCCTGATCCACAGTCCCTGCAGAGCTGAGACCCGTGGAGGCGACCTGAAGCATGGGGCCGTCCATCTTGGAAAGACCACGAGGCGCTGACCGTGCAGTTTCCGAGGCACCCTCAAAGCTGAGCATTGGTGTTTCAGAAGCCCCAGCCCTGAGCCACTCCTGCACCGAAGCTCACCCCTCTACACTCACCGAGTGCTGCGTGGGGCCCTTCTGCACTTTTTAGCTCAATGCGTTCGACCGGTCACTTGCCCGTTGGTTTGTGGCCCCAGTACAAACGAACCTTTGAATTTGACTCACCAGTCCGGTTGCTCTGGACTGGCCCTCGATCCCCTGAAAAGGAGCACCCGCTCTGACCTTCCTGGTCCGAGTATTAGGCGATCTTAGAGTCCTGCGTGGGTTTCGCTTGCCAAGGGTTGTTTGCTCTAATCCGGAAGCCGACACCGCCGACAGCGAGAGCCTTCGTGGGACAGCTTGTTATCCACTCCTGGACATCCTCGGTGCCCCAGAGTCCACGTGGCAGCGGAGAGAAGCTTCTCGACATCGACCTGATTGCGCCCGACATTGCCTGGTTCCTTTCTGGTTCCACCCTGGTCACTGATAATTAAACAAGGAGAATCCTACTTCCAGTGTACACCACAGGGTGGGGGACACTCAGTGTTGTGTAAAATACCCCTCACACACCAACAGGCCCCTTGGTGTCATGCTTCATCATCGGGGTCTTCGCACCCCGCTAGAGGGATGCGGCACGCTGCGACCTGCGACTACGCGGGAGCGTTGACAAGGTTGACTATGTGTGGTGTGTGTCAAGTGCAGGTGAGGGGATATATGTGAGTGAAGGGTGTGGTGAAAAATTAAAAAGTACCTGGCTAGTGAGTGGTGTGAAAAAACTTTATTCAGGACCCTTAGCTGGTGCTATTAAAAAGATGTGCAAACAAGGCGAGGTCAGTTGTCTTAATTAGGGACAAAACCTCTGGTGTGCGTCGACATGTTTCGGAACCGGTGTTCCTTCTTCAGGACGGGGCACAACTTCCCAACCCTACTCACGTATTTCTATATAAAAAAGTGTTATCTACAAAACTTTTTACTGAAAAGTGATAACGATCTCACGGAGGCTAACAATGTGCCTACAGCGGTATTTATCGGTTCATGCAATTGCATGCCTCGTAATCACTGTTGTATATTGCATCATGAGCATACCCAGAACATCAAGGCAGGTAGGTGGATCCACAATGAAATCCGCCTGAATGGGCCTCCTTCTACCACCCTGTGCTGCTCCGCTGTCAATGATTGGATTGTAGATAACACTTTTTTATATAGAAATACGTGAGTAGGGTTGGGAAGTTGTGCCCCGTCCTGAAGAAGGAACACCGGTTCCGAAACATGTCGACGCACACCAGAGGTTTTGTCCCTAATTAAGACAACTGACCTCGACTTGTTTGCACATCTTTTTAATAGCACCAGCTAGGGGTCCTGAATAAAGTTTTTTCACACCACTCACTAGCCAGGTACTTTTTAATTTTTCACCACACCCTTCACTCACATATATCCCCTCACCTGCACTTGACACACACCACACATAGTCAACCTTGTCAACGCTCCCGCGTAGTCGCAGGTCGCAGCGTGCCGCATCCCTCTAGCGGGATGCAAAGACCCAGATGATGAAGCATGACACCAAGGGGCCTGTTGGTGTGTGAGGGGTATTTTACACAACACTGAGTGTCCCCCACCCTGTGGTGTACACTGGAAGTAGGATTCTCCTTGTTTAATTATCAGTGCCTGTGGAGTAGGAATCCTATCTCTTTACTCTACCTCCCCCCATTGTTATTTCAGTCCATCCTGGTCACTGCTGAGTGACCCAGACTCTGTCCCCTCTGCTTTCAGATCATCTTTATCTTCGATCCACCCTTGCATCACACTGGACACTTCTCCTCTCGACGCCTGCAGCATCTTCATCTTCGGGCACCATCGACCTGCGTGACGAAACCCGACACTACTTTGCACCTGTGCACCCGCTTCCTGTGGGTGAGGTAACTCAGCAACGCTGGTGTTCCTACACTGGTACACACCTCTAGTGTATGTGTCTAAAGTTTTGTCTTTCTAGGTCAGTCGGAAGGTTCCTTAAACAGTAACTTTATAACTTTTACGCACCATTGACATTGCATTGGTGCATGTGTGTGCTTTAAGCGCTGCACCCGAATCCCGCGGGCTTTTCCAGACTTCAGCATTGCTAGTCCCGATTGGTCCCAGCGATTCCCTATGCCCTAGGCCTAACCACTGTTCGATTGGTATCTCTTATACCACTTTTTTAATATATGGTTTGCGTGGCCCCCCGGCCTCATCCATAATGGTGCTACTTTCATATGTTTAACTATGCTTTTGTTTAAACGCTTGTGCCTCTAGAGTCATAAAGAGTATAGAGGATTATTCTAGTAATAAATACATATATTTTTATAATATATAACTTGTGTGGTGTCCTTTCATTTGATATTACAGGATTGTGATTGGTAAAACAGCTCACTTAACACGACCTCTTAAGTTAAGCCTTTAAGGCTGCTTAGTCCATGCTACCATTAGGATAGCTTGTCTAATAAGGTTGACTTACAACCAGACACCATAAGGGTTGTTTGGACTGATACAAGGTGCCCCCAGAATTGGAGACATCATATATCAGGCCAACTTCTCACAGACTACTTGGGCTACTTAGGCTATAATTTGGCTATTATTGGGCTATGCCCTAAAAAAGCTCCAAACCACAAAATGACCGATCTGGCCAGCCCAAACCCCTGCCAAGCAGCCTGGGAGGCAGACCTCACTACGTTTGGCTGCCCCCCAAACCTCCTTCTAGTCTTGAAACTCTGTTTACCCTCCTCCTGCCCTGTTTTGCACCTTTCTAATTTGAGAACACAAACTGTGGGATGAATAAATCCAGGGCACGGGGACCAAGCCAAGGGGATAGGGGAGGCCCCGGAGACCACAGACCCCCCTGCAATCAGGAGAGCCCCTCTCCAATCTACATCAGGGACCTGGAACCTTCCCGTCCACTGGCCTCACAACTTCCAGGAGTGTGACAGTTCTTGCTGGCCTCGCTGGCTGCGGCCGGGGGCAGGGCAGGGCGCACCAGGTGTAAAGGTCTAATCCTCCTGCAGCCCCGCCACACTCTCCCGCCAGGCCCCGATTCACCACCACTCGCACTCACCACTGCCGCCTTCAGAAGCCTCACCCTCTCAAGCCGAACCGAAGTGGCCACTTCTCTACTGGGCTCCCACCTCTTCAGTTGCGCCGCGGCCTGCAGGGTTGCCAGGTCGGCGCCTATACTCCGCCACCCGGGAACTCCGTCCCCGGGTCAGCTCACCTCAGCAGTCACTTCCTCCTATGTGGCCCAGCCCGGCGGGTCTCCAGGACCGCCCGTGACTCCGCCACTGATGCATCTAGGCCTGCACCTCGAGTCTCTGGAGTAGTAAGTAAATTTCTATTGGTGGCTTCGTTCAGCAAGGACAAAATATCTGGCCAGTCAGTATGTATTCTTCTGGGGGTCATGCCCACAACATACGGTATATATAAGTCTTCCCAAAACATGTGACATCTGTGGCACATTGTCTGCACGTTTGAAAAGTGTCTCTGATATGCGCCCTATGAATAAAACTTGTGTGCATTCTAAAGAAATTTCACCCAATCAGATTCTTGGATTGGTGTGTGGATGTTTTCTGCTCATTTGTTCCTGAAGGGGACCAGGGAAACAATGTGTGTTGTAAACACTGTATACATCAGGGCGGTTGCCTTATATGTAACTGATGTAGTAAGACTAGTGTGAACACCTGTGAGCATTGAGTTCACAATTGCCATTTTTCCTCGTAGCTTTAATTGCTGATGCCAGCGCCTCATAACGTAAGACTTGTTCAGCTGATCTTCATAGGAGAGAAAGCAGCCATCCTTAAACAAATCGTAAATTGTCTCAATCCCACCAGCCAGCCAGAGATCTAATGCGCTCTGAAAAGCTGTTTGAATCAACATATTCAAGTAGACTATTGGAATATCTGGTGAGCAGGGAGTAAATGGTTGAGTTCATTGTAGGTCTGTAGTCCAGCAGTATTTCTCCACCCTCATAACAAGTTGGCTATTAGCATTTTTTCCCAAGAGTTAGTAATAGCCACATAGGTTGATGTTAGTGTGTGCTGATAAATTCAATTTTGTCATTTCCCTTGATGTGTGGCACTGCCCACCGAGTACCCCATTACAGCTGAGCCACTGGATGATAAGTCTCCATTTCAAGTTACAAGGCTGCACACTTTGGCAGTTAATTGAAATGTAGGTAATGCTACTCTATTTCTACCTGGGTTCACAATGAGTTCCACAAGAGGTATATCTTTCTCTTGATATTATCACCACAGGAAACGATGGGAAGTGATAGAAAAGCTGTGTCAGCACAATCATTTTAACAAGTGCAAATCTCTCTACCACTTAGTCTTCCAATAGGCCACTCCCACCCTTGTCGCCATAACCACATTCCCTATATTACCCTCAAACAAATCAGCCAGGGGTGCCCTTCATGTGGTTCACTCACAACAACTGCAAAAAGTAAGGAATAGGAAGATGAATGGATGAGGAAGTAATGGCGAGTATATGAAAACAGCTTCTAAATGGCCAAACCTTTTTCTCAAGAATCCAAGCTTGGTATTACAATATGATCAATTTATGAATTGTTTTATTGAGCCAGTTATTGTTCCGATACAGTTCTTGATCAGAACAGCTAAATCTTGCTTGAACAACTCCATCTCAACTTGCAGTAATTTCAGAATTTGCTCTTTCTGAGCGCATGTTCTGTGAACTTTCTGACAGATAGAATGATCTGTACATTTAAGAAGATTAAAATGGTTCTAATTTGCCTCCTTAGCTACTCTATGCCTCATACTCTAAAGAGACTGCTAGTTTGTGGTGATATAACAACAACTAGTTAAATTTGAACAACAGTACCGACCTGGGGCCAGACGTAAGACCCTTTTTTGGGTCACAATTGGGAGATCGGCCCGTTTGCGACAGCAAAAAAGGATCCAGGCATGTACAAACACTATTTTGCGAGTCACTGACTCGCAAAATAGCGTTTGCGACTCTCGCTATTAGGATGGGGGATCCCTCCCTAATAGCTAGTCTCAATACCATGTACTATTGTTTTGCAAAAAAACAATGGATTTAGGTCCAGATGTACTGGGGTGAATGCATAACATTGTTCTGCATTCCATCCATCAGTTGTTCTTTTTGCATTTGTCACCCTGAGTGGAACAGGTATGCCCAGACGTGGGTCCCGTAATCTCCATGCCACTGGAGTCAAGCTATCCTGGCTGATGAGGACTGAAAGCCCAAAATCGGTCCTAGGATGCTTGTTTCCAGTCCAAGGAGGACCTGGCCTGGTAGTTCGGGCTGGACTGTTCCAATTGGGTGCAGGATCAATACCGATTTGCATATTGTTGGGTCCAAACTGGAATGGCATGGTGAGCAAAATAGCCATGGATTCAGGCCCAGATTTCTTGACTGGGGGTGAATGTTTGGATTTGTTCTGCATTCCGACCATCATTTCTGTGTCTTTTGCTTTCTCGCCCTAAGTGCGCCAGGTATGCCCAGACGTGTGTCCTGGGCTCACTGTGCCACTGGAATCAAGCTATCCTGGCTGAAGAGGGGTGAAACCCCGAAACCGGTCCTAGGATGCTAGTTTCCGGTCCAGGGAGGACCTGGCTTGGCAGTTCGGGCTGGACTGTTCCCATGAGACACAGGGTCAAGACTGATTTGCATATGTGAGAAGAGGAATGATGGATTTAACCCAGATCTCTTGAATGGGGGTGAATGTTTTGATTTGTTCTGCATTCCGTCCATCAATTGTGTGTCTTTTGCTTGCTTTAAAAAGCAGTCATAGACATGGTGGTCTGCTGACCCCAGCAGACCACCATCCCTTCCCTGGGAGTGCTGGCTATTCCCAATTGGGTCGCAAATTGCGCTTGCCTCATGTATATTAATGAGGTAGGCAATTTGTGATCCCATTGGGAATACCAAACAGTGTCTGAGACACTGTTGTACATTCAGTTTTGCGAGTCGCAAATTACGAGTTGCAATTCGACACAATGTGCGACTCGCAAAAGTGAATGGTCTTACATCTAGCTCTTGGTGAATAGAGCCAGAAAAAGCCATGATATCCATTTCGTACATAATGTTGTGAATCACAAAATAATTAGAATTATGTATTTTAAAACTCTGAATTGTTATTTTACGTTGCTGAAAAATCCGATGCATATGTGATTTTAAACACTTTGATAAATATGTATACCAAGAGCCTGGGCATGGCCCTCAGAGCCTTCCCCTTCCCTCCTCCTGTTGCTCTCGGGTCACTCAAGATTGGGAAGAAGGAAGGGAGGAATTCTGCTTGGTTCCAATTTCTCTCAGCTCTGCCCAATGATGAAAAATTGTTCGGCAGAACCCAAGGAGGATAGGATTGACTTGTGCACTTTCACTACTCTTGCTGTGTGTCTGCATGATAGTAACTGCCAGGCACCCACAGCGAAAACTGTAAAAGACACTTAAGCCTCAGAGGTGTGAGGAGATGTAAAAAAAAAACTGCGTCTCCCAGGAAGTTGTTTATTTCAATTAAGATATTCCACCCTTTTTGGGAAAATGTTCTAATAGCCAGACTGGTGCTCTGATCAGACTTTTTAACTCCGCCAGAGCAGTGAAACCCTCCATGAGCTGGCAGAACCCCATCCTCGGCCATTTGTGACATCAGTTTTCTAGTGAAAGGAGCCTCTGGGTCTGGGGGAGCTCTGATCGGGGACCTGGTCAGGGCTCTCCACCCCACTTGAGGGAAAGCCTCAAGTGGAGTCTGTGGACATGACTACTGGGTAACTGGAGACAACAATTGTTGATGTCTTGCACGAAGACCCCTGGCAAATGCCTTCAACTTTGACCGTGGACCTGGAGAGTGCTTCCCACCCTGCTGGAGAAGAGTAATCCTCTCCAGGCCTGAGCAAGTGTATGCTGGGTTGTTTGTTATACCAGTGGTTAGGGCTTGGAATCTAGGCCAAGGGCTACACCCCACGCATACAGCCACGTTTGCTGCTGACCTGGACAGATCTCCCTACCCTCCTGAGCAGGTGAACCATCCAGAACCCTGCAGAATCCCTTCCTGGGCACTTTGTGAAACCATGAGTCAGAAAACAGATAGGGCTACCAGTCTGGGCTTGCTGGATCTCTGACTGGGGGACAAAGTAGTAGCGTTCAACCCCACCTGAGGATGGGAAGCCTCCCTGGGCATGCACAAGCTCGATTGGGACCAGTTTGAGCTGTCAACCCTGCACGCGCTTGGGAGCCCTTTCTGGTCCTGTGGATCTCGATTCAGAGTATTATGAATTCCTGTGCTTGGTGGATGAGCCCAGCAGTGTCCTTGGAGCCAAAAGTCAACATTCTCACACCCTCTTGACTGGGAAAAGTACCTTAGTTGGTGCATCAGGCACTTTTTAAAAGGTCGAGTGTTTAATGTAAAAAAGTGTCACACTATATACTAGGAAACAATGCCCTCAAAGACAGCCATTACAGAAAGTTGTTCCACTGTGTTCGAAAAGCTTATTTTTAAGGAACAGGGCTAGTTATGAAAACAATAATTTTTTCATGTGTAGAGAATCCTGGATCAATATTTAAAAGCTATTTTCACTTAGTTAAATGCACTTTAATTAAATGGTGAATGTGTAACTTTAGATTATGTTGCCTGACTGGTTTAGAACTGGTTGACTTCTCACCATTGCTCCATAGATTGAATACACATCCTTGTCTAACTTTCTGAAACCTCTGCTCCTGACAACGGTCTGGTTGCAGCCACTGGACATGTTTTACCTCCACTGAATGTTGTAAAGTTCAAGGTAAATTTCTTGACTAGTCGAACCCCTGAATGCATTCAGTACACTCAGCATCACGTAGGGACCGATTTATCAAGGATTTGACTGGGGCACAGTCACAAAAAGTGATAGCAAATGCTTTAATGTTTTGAGAAACTATTATTTACTTTCCAAAGCAAAGCTTTTTTCACTTGAAAGTTGCCTAAAAGTTTCCTTTAAGTTACTTAGCATCATTGGGGCGTCCCATTAGTAAACATGAGCATTCCCATGCTATTATCCATGGCTTTTGGTGCAAAGCCAGATCCTCAAACATTTGTAAACAGGGATTTGTGCCACAAAACTGGGCCTTCTTGAGGCAGGCGTAAACTCAAAGAAATGGTTTTACCAACATTTCAAATATTGCACGTGTGCTGCATACATACAATGGTTGAAAATATTTACAGTTAGTGTACGCATAGTTCTTTTTTATTGTAAGGCTACCCCTCTGGTACATAACCTATGCTAGGCTCACACATGCATCTTTACACTATAGTGCAAAGGTGTGTGTGCTGGGCTAATCACCTCTAAAGAGGGTCTGCGCTGGGAAAAGGGCAGAAGCACCATATCTAAGTAGGTCTGGTGCTGTCCTGCTGTCTCTCTTATTAAAATTCAGCTCAGCAACTTCAGTTGTGCTGTGCTGCACTATATTTTAATAACTCGCTCACTTGTTGTCTTAGTAATTATGAAGTTCCACTTAAATTCTTCATTGATTTCCAGGGAGAGAGACTGTGGCTTAGGAGCTGGGGAACCGGGTTCGAATCTCAGCAGGAACCCTCAACATTCTGTGATTCTGGGCAAATCACATAGGGCCAGATGTAGGTATCCAAATATCGGTTGGTAACGGCCGATAATACCGATTTTCGTCCGTTACCGACCAGTATTTGGATACTGAGATGTAGGGAATGAAAAAATACAGATTCAGCAATTTTACCTATTCGGTAATTTTACCGATTCGGTAAAATTACCGAATCTGTATTTTGTAATGTAGGTAGCACTGTAAACAGTGCTACGGGCTTTAAGGATTCAGTATTTACCACCAACTATTAGTTGGTGGTAAATAACGAATTCCTATGTAAATGCAAATATGTGCATTTACACCAGTGCCATGTGGCACACATACATGCCCTTAGGGCATGTATGTGTGCCACATGGCACACCAGCACTAATCAGGGTGTCAAAGTGACACCCTGCCACCCTTGACCGATTCGGTAATTTACATTAATTTCTATGGGCCTCCAGGCCCATAGGAATCAATGGCAAATACCGAATCGGTAAATACCGATTCGGTAAATACCGAATCCTACCGATTCGGTATTTTTTACCGAATTATTACCTACATTGGATTTACCGATTCATGAAATACCGAATCGGTAAAATTCGGTATTTATGAATCGGTAAATACAAATTACATACATCTAGCCCTTAATCTCCCTGTGCCTAACAAAAATGAACGTGTCCATTTGTAACGTAACTGGTGCTCTTGTTAAGACCAAAACTTAAGTTTAACTGAGACAAAATCTTAACTTTACTACTCCTAAATGCCCTTTGTGAATACCGAAAGTTGTAAAGTTAGGATTTTGTCTCAGATTACTTTTGTGAATCGGGCCCACTCACTGGAAAAATGTTGGTACCTCAGTGGGCCTTTTTACATCCATGAGCTAAAGAATGCAGTGATGCAGCCGCAATAGTGACACAAATATTCAGTCAAAAAAGTATTTTATCTAGATAGCATGTCAAAAATAATATCTCTACAAAAGTACCATGAAACAAAATATAGAAGGTAAGAATATCGTTTTTATTTAAAAAAAATATTGTTTTATAGTATCATTGTTTACTTTAATATAGCTGTAAAAATATTGGTTATATTGAATGTAATGTGTCAGTGCTTACAATTATATTAGGTGTTAATGTTATCAGTATAATTGTGTTAATTATTTAGTATAGTTTGTAATTTAACATGAGCAATGTAAGACTTTGGACATTTAATTAGCAATCTATTTTATTGTTGGGTTTGTATGAAACTAGTGTAGAACGTGTTTAAATAATAATTCTTTTTAGTCTTCAAGTTATTTTTTAATCAATTTGTGATTGATAATTTAGTATGTAAATAGTAATTAGTTTATTGTACAATTATGTAAGTGCATTTTAGTGTATTTTATGATTTTGAATGTATAATGAATTTTTGTTTAGTTATAGAGTTTAATTAGAAATTTATAATTTAGTAGTGGGTTGTACAGATTATGGAAACTGCAGTGGAAACTTATTTACATTTTTATTTACATTTTTATACATTTTTTATGTTAATTAAATAATTTTATTGGTAATAAAGTGTATTTTTAAATTGATGAATTGTTATTCTAAATATTTAAGTGTTTTTGATGATTTTTAATTTATGTGTTATTTTTGTTTATTTCAATAAAATAATATATATTTTAGTAGTGGGTTGTTGGGTTTCTAGGGGAATAGGATGGGGAGTTATTTAAATTATATTGATTTTTTTTTTAAAAAATTGTTCATTATTTAAATATCCATTTTAAATGTAATTGATTATTTGTTATATCTTTTTATTACATATTCTAAATAATTGTTAATTTGTTGATAAGGGTATTTTAATGCACTTTGTGAAACATGTCATATTGACTATTGGTTTTATTTATTATATTTAATTAACATTTTAATGGAATTGTTTTATTAGCACATTTTTTTAAGAACAGGGTTTTTTGGGGCTTTTTGGATAGCAGGAAGTGTTTTTAAAAATTTATTTATTTTGTTTTTATTGTTTACATTATTTTGTATTATTACATATTTATTTATTTATATCTATTTCTTTATATAGTGTGCAGTTTTAAAAAAATGTTTTAATATTGTTTTAATGATGTTGTTTTGGTGAGAATTTAAACGTTTTGTTACACATGATTAAAAGTTAGAATCGTATATATAACCCTTTCGAAGTGAAACACTTTCCATGTTTTCACTTACATTTGAGTTGGAATGCCCTATTACTAACCTGTAAACGTCATTACTCCTGGTCCTATTGTACTTGTCACATTCAATACTAATACAAGATATACCTATCTGGCAGACAGAAAAAAGAGCAAAAGGAATACTGGAACCCCTACCCCACCCCTTCCACCATTAGTACATAAGGCATATTTACCCAGCATTCCTTCTGAACTACTAAGCACCCCATATGAAGGTCGGCTGTCCGGGAGGGAGGGGCGTAATGAGTGGGATGAGGGAAACAAGAACGGGAGCAATGAAGATTACCTGTAAGTAATAAGGCATTACTCCCTGGTCCCTCCTGTCCTCGTCGGATACATTACTATTTGAGATAACCCAAAATAGGAACCCAACATTCAATAGAACCAAAATACAAAGGAATACAACCCCATACAGCCTTGCCCAAAGGTGATGTATTAACATAGGCCAAAACACAACGCATGAGCACACAGCCTGCAACCTCCAAACCAAGAAAGTGAAGCAACCCCCAAACTATGCAGTCGATCATAATTCCAACCATACGAAGAAGAGGAGGCTCAAAGAGCTCCTTGGTAAAGACACAAATAGGACACCCAATGAAAAGCATCCCAGGAAGCAGCCACGTCCCCAGTTTCCCCGAAGGAGGGGGAGACCAAGTCAGAGTAAGGCAGCCTAACCTGTGCATGATCCACCAACAAATGGACAATTATGAAGCACTCATCCCTCAGAAGGAAGCCCCAAAAGAAACAATCAAGACACAGGCCACCATGGAAAGGACGCACAAACCAAAAGAAAACAGGAAGGCCCACTCCACGTCCAACAAGGACCCTGGACTTGACCCAGCAGACCCTGAAGCAGCCACCAAAGCAGCTTGAAGCACAACCAGGGATAAAGGTAATGGAGAAGCCCCCACAGGAGAAGGAAGAGGCCACATGCACATTTTTGGCAGAAAACAAGAAAGGATACTCGAGTTATCAGAAAACTCAAATCAACAAGTCGCCAGGCCGAAACGTTGGCTACCAAAAACAGAAGTACAGTGCAACAAAGGGAAATATTTCCCCACTGCGCCACCAACACAAACGGCGCAAAACAGAGGCCCCAACATCATAGGCCAGTCCAAGGAAGGAAACAGGGTAACACCAAGAGGTGACACAAGGAAAGCTCCACAGCAACCTTCCACGCAAGTCGGACACCACAGCCAGGAACCCAGATGAGGATCAAAGTGCCACGAAAGCCGATCCTTCAGCCTGCAGAGGAGACAACGCCAATGGACACAGAACCATTCCACATAACAGCCATCCGAGAACACACCAGGGAAAACCACTGAAGTAACAGCAACACCTCCCAGAGGACAGTTGCACTGCAACCCTGTCCAGCACCCCCAAACGGAGAGCCAAACTTCAGACAGAAACGAATGAGTGACAGCCAAGGAGAGGGAAAATGAATCATCCAGGGAACTCGGACTACCATGAGCATGAAACCTGGAGACCAAAAATGTTGAGGCCAATAGGAGCACCAGAACCACCTGTTTGGAGAGCCAAAGGAGGAAAGGCACACAACAGCAGGTCATGCCAAGGAATGGGCTAAGCAGATACCCCCAGACTACAGCCTGCCAGACACTGGATGACCCGAGGGACCTGCGCAGCAAGCCAGGAAGCAAAAGAGGCCCTGGAAAAGGACCCCCACCTCTGACACCCCTGATAAAAGACCACCTCAGAGAGAGAGAAAGGCAGGAAGGAATGATACCCCAACAAAGACCAACAAGGACCACTAGAAAGTCGCAGATGCCCCTCCTCACCATCAAAATAGACCACCTGCGGATCCAGCCATAAAGGCATCCCCATGACAAGATGGGCCTACACCGCTCACCATCGAAGATCGGAGATGACAGCCGAATAATCAGTATCACTAGACCTAAAAACTTGGGTGCAGGTAACTCACCACCAGAGGCAGTAGGGAAAAATAGGCCCAAGAAATCCAAAGACAGCCTACACCATGTGATCCAATGTACACCACCTTAGCCATACCTGAAAGATAGAAGAGCCTAAAGACGTAAGCATCCCGAGGATCGGTTACCAGGCCCAGAATTCTGGATATGGAAACCCCCTTGGACCGCAAAGAAATACAAACCCTCCAGGAAGTGTTCCAGCAAACCGCTACTACCAGCCGACTGAAAAGCAGAGGCAACCTACTTACTCCAACACTGGCATCAGCTAAAAGTGCAGCCTGAGGGCCGAACGGTCGGAACGCCCAAACCTAGCCTGAACTATCAGAGCCGAACCCGAAAGAAAACACAGACTAAGGCAGGCCAAGACCAGAGCCGGAGCAAGGGGAACAACTCATAAAACAGGAATCCGTAGAGACCTTACAACATAATCAACAAAGGACGACCTCCCTGCCGGGATTCCTGGAGCCTGGCGCCGGACAGCAGGTCCTAGAGAAAAAAACCCTGAAGTGACCGAAGGGGATGACCATGACATACGGACAACCACCAAACATTGACCATCCCCAGGACACCTCGGACCAACAAAACCTAAGCTGGAGCGAGGGCAGGGGAAACAATGCCATCCTGTCTAATCCTTGATGGACTAAAAAAACACCCTGTTTCCAGGAGGGCAGAAGAAAACAATCCAAATGCCTCGTTCCTGAAACAGCGAAGGGCTGTACCAAGGCCCGAAGGACACCAGCACCGCCAACAGTGCAATGCCCAAACAACAATAATGATATGAAGGGCTCCAGGAAGGACACCAGTATTCTGTTGTATACCCAGGAAGAAGAAAGAAACAGGAACCATCACAAGAAGGCGAACTGCTGCCAAAAACTATTCTAGTACCCCAGGTTCATAGGCAACCACCCTGGCAGGCACATCAAAAGGAGCCCAGAAACCCCAGCTGTATCAGAAAGAGCATCCAGGACAGCAATGGAAGGAAACCATCCCAAAGGGCCAGTACCACAACCCATAGAAACCCACCAGACGAGGGAGCTTGGAGGCCAAACAAAACAATCTGCCCACAGGCCAACATCAGGGAAACAGGTGCCCCAAAAACTTGCTCCCAATCTCTTGCCATCCTCCCGGAAACAGAGAGAAGAGGGCCCCAGAAAATTTTGCTAGGCAACAACCCAGCCTTGTTGAAAAGCCC
The DNA here is from genome assembly GCF_964263255.1 of Lissotriton vulgaris. Taxonomy (NCBI): domain Eukaryota; kingdom Metazoa; phylum Chordata; class Amphibia; order Caudata; family Salamandridae; genus Lissotriton; species Lissotriton vulgaris. The sequence continues at coordinate 767,563,783 of NC_141697.1, forward strand.
CAAAATCCAAGAAAAGGTGACTCCACAGAAGGGGACACAGAACCTCCTTGTATCCCAAAAGGCCTAACAAACAGCCAGCCAAACTAGACCATACACAGGGCCATCCATCTCTGCCCCTAAAGGCATGACTGCGACCAGACTGCAACCAGGATATGAAGGTTGTAAAGTAGTGTACAGGAGCCCCAGTGACACCCCAAAAGTCAATGAGCAGAATAAATCCCATGAAGGAAACAAACTGCAGAAAACCGACGTGGGAGCCAGGGTCCAATTCCCACCCATCATAGCCACCGAACAAAAACATGAAGTGGAGCCAGAACTCACCTAAAGGCAGCGGGCCGTAAAAATACCTCCCAAGCAGTCTTCCCTGAAGCAGGACCTCCAGAAAAACAACAAGAACACGACACGTCCCCAGTAACCAGCTATGACTCAGGAAACCCAAGTCAAGCAGAACTACAGACCCCCTGCGAAGTCCTCATACATCAACTCGGAGACAAAGAACCCACCGAAGACTTACCATGAGAGACATGGCGAGCAACTCAGACACCCCACAGCATCTTCACTCAAAAACTAAACTGGAGACAAGTAGAAACCTCTGCCCCCAGTAGTCAAGGGAAACAACAGTACTGACTGGCCCTCAAACCCACTACCCAGATTGAGCTCAAAACCAAACAATGTGGGTGCCGACACCAACATCACCCTACCATAGCTGGCTGGCAGGAAGACGTGTCACCACACTGGCTGACACCTCCACCCTGCTTGAATGCCAGCCGGGAACACTCATAATATGTGGCCCCCATTAAACACTGCATGCTGCACCTCCATGTAGGGGGCAGGCTCAATACATCCCCTCAATGTTGGAGGTGCTCTCAGGGTTCCAGTAGAATATGTTCAGTGACAGGAACCGTATAAAAACCCTAGGCTGCAAACCAAAACGATATGTGGTACATGCCCCAGGATCAGAAGCTGCAGGTGTACTCCACCGTCTGAAACCCAAAAGGCTCTGACAATGGTATGCATAGGCTCAGCCCCTGGCACGCCTGTGTCCATCCCCATGTCCGACGTGGATATCAAGCCACCTGGGAAGTGCTTACCATGAGGTGCTCCCTGGGCTACACTCTGCACATAGGCCTGGACACACGTCTCCCTGTTAGCTCAGCAGCCAGGAAGATGTGTGCCACTGAGCGGCAGAGTGATCTAGAAATTGGGCTCCTATGAAGATTCCCACCTTCTTGCGCACCGGTCTCCCTACCAGACCAGCAGCCAGGGAGACGTGCTCTTCGTCAACCATCACCACCGCCCGCAGTGTTGACGGCCCACAGCATCCTCAGACACTACTCCAGCCCGCAGGAACAGCCATAATATTCCTCATCCCATTGTCAGCAGACAGAAAAAAGAACAGAAGGAATCCTAGGTAAGTACGCCTTATGTACTCCCAGTGGGAGGTGGGTAGGGGTTCCAGTATATCAACATCAAAGTACTTTATTTCCGCAGCATGCCATTAAAGTTATCCTCATTCACATCTTATCATATATACCATAAAATAAATTATTCTAATTAGTTATTTAAACTACTCCAATTATCTTTGAGAAGTAAAAAACATTAGGAAAAGACAGGTGTTAGACCTGTCTGACTTTTTGCGTAGTCCCTCCAATTTATTATTTATTTTGTCCCCTTTTTGCCCCTCATACCTTTATCAATTTTTGTGTCCACTAGTTTTTTTTCAAGGTATTGGTCAAGGGGATAGGTGTTCTTTCACCCTCATAATTTTTCACCTCAGGCCTAGAGGCCTTTTCTGACAGGAATATAGTTGGAGTCACAAAATGGTGGCTACCAACTGTCCCAACTGACAAACCTAGAACCTGTCCCATAGAGTAGAATAGGGCATTCCAGAACCTTCTGGTCCCTTCTGGACCCCTGAGGGTCAGCCTATAAAAGGCGGAATGCTGGACAGCCTTTTTGTCTTACTGGAGAGAGTCAGCTGGAGGACAGGCTGTAGCTGAAGGTGGGGGTAGGATAGTCAGAGGGTTGTCCTATTGATTCACCACCCTTCCTCCCTTGGGTTATTTGTCCTGACCCTGCTGCTTTGGATGGCTAGAGACCCTGGGCGCCTGACCAACCCCTAGTCTAGAAATACAGGGGTGTGAACAGGAGAAGGAGACTGCAGCGCTGCGGAGCGCAGTCCTCTGCCCAGTTGGAGAGACTTTGAAAGAGTGCCCCTTTATCACCAGCCTCTACCCAGCACCAGGGGTTAAAAAGTCCCTGAAAAGGGTAGAGAATAGGAGCCTACATGTGAGGAGAACTAGTTTTATCCCCCATCTCCTTGAGTGGTAAAGCAGGCTAGTGCCTTGTGACCCTGTGGGTCCTTACCAGACACGCAGTCGGCAGATCGCCAGTTCCCCTCGTGAATCAGAGGAAGGAGAGGGGGCCGGATATCCAGTGAGCAGTGCCGGTTTCTAGAGGCAGCGCTGATTTCGCCATGTGCAGGACCCCGGGGGCACCGGCCGCGTTGTTGTGGTGGCGCCACTGATCTAAAGAGAGGGGGCTGGCTGAAGGAAGTCGGGCGCTATAGCGCATGCCCCAGGTGGATCCACTTCTCTTTACCAGGAGGGGTCTTGGAGTGAGCAGGCCCGTGGGGAAGTCACTGTCAGCGGTAGCATGGCCGAGGCAGACTCCGGACTGGTGCCGCTAGCCTCCCGCGCATGCGTGGAAAGACCACTGCTGCCAGAGAGACGACGTGGTCAAGCTGAGGAGAGATCGGTGAGAAAGTAGGCGGGAAGCGAGCACCGGCGCTTCCCCTCTCGTGAAACCCCCCCTTTCCTCTGCTAACGCTCTAACAAGGAGGAGCGGTGCCGAGCAAGGGAGGAGGGACGAGGGACAGCAACGAGCGCCAGAGGAGGTTGGTTACCTCCCTCACTGTGGGACAGAGATACTGGCCTCAGGGGCCCCACGCATTGTGACCAAGTAAGGAGGTTATGAGAAGGGGGGAAGTTGGAGGCCAGTGAGTCAACTACAAGGGAACCAGACTGCCGAGTGGCAAAACAAGGGATGAGCTAAGACTGGGGAATGATACCAAGCCTCTTTTAAGGAACTTCTAAGAATCCACTTTCCCCACAGGAGGTTTCCCCTTGGTGAACAAACTATCTTAAACAAATCTCTCCCCCTTACTGTGGCCAGAACTGGTGAGGAGCCTATATAGGGCCATCTAAGTGAAGTATAGAAACTGCTTCTTTTGGGAGCTACTGTACTGTGATGTGATCTATTAAAGCCAAATAGAGTGACTATTCTGACAATTTTGAGGAAGTTACAAATCCTATGACTGTATGAAAAGTGTAGTAAATTGGAAAACTGTTTAATGTAAAGAATTGGCAACTTTTAGAGTGTTTCTATTTTCATGACAAACAGTAATGTGTTAAACTGAAATTTCAAAAGACAAAAGAGCAAAAACTATTTTTATAAACAAGCTCATATTTTTCCAACATTGGTGTAGCGTACTTTTTGTGTGTTATTGCGTTGATTTACTGCTGGGTGGTTTGCAACCTTCACACATGTGCCTCTAGTGAATGTGTCTTACCCTAGGCCAGGCTACCCTAGGTGACCTGACATCCCAGGTTCCAACAAATTGGTGGCAGCGGTGGGATCCTGACTGTGGTTGCAGCTACTCAGTAGTAATTGAAAGTAATGCACTAGCCTACACCAGGAGTTTTCTCCTAGCGGCCCTCCTAATTTGTCCTTTTGCTTTTCCAAATTTGTTCCTGGTGGTGGGGCGGTGGTGGCTTTAGGTTGCCCTTGCAACTCTAATTTCCTGGTGTGTATAACTTGGTATTTCCTGTTGTAAAATGGAGTTTGCACTAGAAAACCTAGATACCTATTCTGTGGCTCAGCTGAAAGAGTTCTGCCAGCAAATGGGGGTATTTTTCAAGCATGGTGCCAGGAAGGGGGAACTCCAGACCAGTCTAAGGGCTTGGGTGGAGGCACACAAAGAAGGAAAGGAGGAGGATGAAGTGGCAGACCAGGACACAGTGGTGGAGATAGATGGGTTATTCCACTCTGAGGGGGAAAACTTACTCCCAGGACCAGTGTCCTACTCCAGGAGGGGCAGTAGCGCCTCTGGGGGAAGCTTAACTGAAGCCGAGCTCACTGATAGGAGGGAAAAAAGGCAATTGAGATGGGAGTTGGCTAAGCTGGAGCAGGAGAAGGAGGAGCGGAGGATGGCCCATGAGTTCAGGTTGAAGGAATTAGAACTCCAAAGCCTGCGACGGGGGTCCTCTCCTGAAATGAATGGTGGCAGCGAATCAAAAGAGACAGCCAGGGTGTCCAGACCCTATTTACCAAAAGACCTTATAGCTAGCTTTAGTCAGGGGGACGACATAGCCAAGTGGTTGGCTGCCTATGAGGTCTCCCTAAGAGCCCATAGGGTGCAGGAGAAGCACTGGGGGGGGGGTGGTTTGTATAAGTACATGCCTCCTGCTGGTCGGGACACCTTGCTGGCCCTGGAACCAGAAGAGCAAACCAACTACCCCACCATGAAGCTGGCATTAGTAAGGAAGTTTGGGCTTACTTCAGAAAGGTACCGTCAGAAGTTCAGGGGGAGCCACAAGTTGGGCACCCAGAACTGTGTGGACTTCCTTGACTACGCACGTAAGGCACTGGAGGGCTGGGTCAAGGGCAGTGAGGTGAAGGATTATGAGGGGTTGTATGATCTATTTTTGAAAGAGCACCTCCTCGAGAAATGTTTTCCCGAGCTGCGCCAACACCTGGTGGACAGCAAGCTGACCAATCCCCGGATGCTTGCAGAGGAGGTGGACATCTGGGCAAGTACCCAGGTGTCCTCAAAGGGGACTAGAGGGGATTCCCAAAAGGCCGGACAGGGCGCCCCCCAGAAGAAGGAGGGGGGAGATAAAAAGAAGGAGTTCTCTAAAGGTCCCCAAAACAATTTCCAAGGGAGGGGAACAGGTTTCACCCCTAAGGCAAACCCGCTCCAAAACCCTAATCCTGGCCAAAGCCAGCAGCCAAGGGTTCTCCACTGTTTTGAGTGTGGTGGTGTTGGACATTATAAGGGAGATGTCAGATGCCCAAAGAGACCACCCCCTCCCACCGGAGGAAAACCACCAGGAGTAGCTAGTGTAGCGCTCGGGGAGGAGTTGCCCTTAGATAAGGGGGGTGAGTGGGCAGGTGTCACCTTAGTGTCCCTGGGAGAACGGGAGATGGTTCCTAAGATCCAGGTGCCCCCAAATACTGCAAAGTATGGGCAATGGGTCACCATCAATGGCCAGAGGGGTAGGCTCTGAGAGATACAGGAGCCAGTATGACTATGGTGAGAAGTCAACTGGTGTCTCCAGAGCAGGTGGTTCCCCATGTACTCCACCCGCCGCGATGGCTGACGGCAGAATGGGCCACTATCCAGTAACTGAGGTTCCCTTTGAGTGGAAGGGGGTTGCAGGTTCACTTCGAGTTGCCGTAAGCCCTGCCATGCCAGTTGATTGTCTGCTGGGGAATGACATGGAGCACAACACTTGGAGAGAGGTGGAATACCGGACGCACTCTGCGATGCTGGGTACACCTGACTGGCCTGTGTAAGCACACGGTCTGTGACTGCCCGGAGAGGGAGTTCGCCTGGGTTGGAGCCTGGAACAATGGCCCAACCCGCTGCCAAAAAGGGACAGACCCGGAGACAGGAAGAGCCTGCTTCGGCTTCCACACCCCATGTGACAGATCGGCCACCTGCGGTGGTGGACCAGGAGTCCGTGGAGGGGGAAGTAGACTCTCTGGAGGATTTACCCATCCCTGCTGAGTGGCATGTGGAGGGAGGTCCTACCAGAGAGGAATTCTGTAAGGGGCAGAGGGAGTGCCCTACCCTTGAGGGACTGAGGCGACAGGCTGAAGCCCAGGCAGCAGGTGATGTTACGGGACACTACCATATTTACTGGGAGGATGGACTCCTCTACAGTGAACCCAAGGTACCCTTACCTGGTTCATCAAGGGCCTTGGTAGTCCCGCAACAATACCAAGCCTTTCTGCTGGAATTGGCTCATGCTATACCCTTGGCAGGACACTTAGGTCAGGACAAGACCTTTGCTCGGCTTGTCCTCCACTTTTACTGGCCTCAGATGAAAGTGGCGTCCAACACTTACTGCCGGACATGTGTATCCTGCCAGGCCAGTGGGAAAACAGGGGTGAAGCTGAAGGCTCCCCTGGAACCACTTCCAGTCGTTAGCACCCCCTTTGAAAGGGTGGGCATCGACATTGTAGGGCCTTTAGATCCACCAACAACAGCTGGTCACAGGTTCATCCTGGTTCTGGTGGATCATGCCACCCGGTACCCAGAGGCAATTCCTCTGAGGACAGTTACTGCACCCGTGGTGGCTAGAGCCCTAATGGGGATCTTTACCCGAGTGGGATTCCCCAAAGAAGTTGTGTCTGACAGGGGGACCAACTTTATGTCAGCTTACATGCGGGCAATGTGGAAGGAGTGTGGAGTGACCTACCGGTTCACCACTCCTTATCACCCCCAGTCGAATGGACTGGTTGAGAGGTTCAACAAAACCTTGAAGGGCATGATCAGAAGTCTGCCCGAAAGCCTGCGGAGGAAATGGGACGTCCTCCTACCCTGTTTGCTATTCTCTTACAGGGAAGTGCCACAGAAGGGAGTGGGCTTCAGCCCCTTTGAACTTCTGTATGGGCACCCTGTACGCGGCCCTCTCAGCCTGGTGAAGGATGGTTGGGAGAAGTCTCCCAGGAAACCCCCCCAGGATGTGGTGAGCTACATGCTGGCCTTCCGGAGCCTAATGGCGAAGTTGTGGAAGCAGGCTTCTGACAACTTGGAGGCCAGCCAGGCAGTCATGAAAGAGTGGTATGACCACAATGCTCACCAGGTGGAATTGGAGCCTGGCCAGAAAGTGTGGGTGATGGAGCCTGGAGAGCTTAGTGCCCTTCAGGATCGCTGGACAGGCCCACTTGAAGTGTTGGAGAAGAAGGGTAAGGCCACATACCTGGTGGACCTTAAGACCACTCGACAGCCCCTACGGGTGCTGCATGCCAACCGACTCAAACCCCACCATGAGAGGCCTGAGGTCATTTTAATGATGGTGACTGATGGGGAAGAGGAAGCGGAAAGCGAACCTCTCCCAGACTTGTTCTCGTCTCAAGAGAAGGATGGGTCAGTGGAGGGAGTGATTCTCTCTCCCACTCTAACTCCTGAGCAGCGGGAGGACTGCCGCCAGATACTGGAGCAGTACTCTACGTTGTTCTCCCTTGTCCCGGGAAGGACTCACCTGTGTACCCATGATGTGGACACAGGCGACAGCCCACCAGTGAAGTCGAAGACCTACCGGCTGTCCGACAAGGTGAAGGCTAGCATCCATGGAGAGGTTGCCAAGATGCTAGAGCTGGGAGTTATAGAACCTTCCAACAGCCCTTGGTCCAGTCCGGTGGTGCTAGTGCCAAAAGCCGCTCCACCAGGCACCCCACCAGAACTGAGGTTCTGTGTGGATTACCGGGGACTGAACTCAGTTACAAAGACTGATGCTCATCCGATCCCTAGGGCGGATGAATTAATTGACCGGCTAGGAGCTGCCCAATATCTAAGTACCTTTGACCTCACTTCAGGGTACTGGCAGATCTCCTTGACAGATGGAGCAAAGGAAAGGTGAGCCTTCTCCACGCCCGAGGGACACTTCCAATTTTGCGTGATGCCCTTTGGGCTCAAAAATGCCCCCGCCACATTTCAGCGGCTGGTGAACCAGGTCCTCTCTGGAATGGAGAGTTTCTCTGCTGCTTACCTGGATGACATTGCTGTCTTCAGTAGCAGTTGGGAGGACCATTTGCAACATTTACAAGCAGTTCTCCAGGCCCTGAAACAAGCTGGATTGACCATCAAGGCCAGCAAGTGCCAGATTGGGCAGGGGTCGGTCATGTACCTTGGACACTAGGTGGGTAGGGGGACTGTGCAGCCCCTGCAGGCGAAGATTGAGGCAATCATGGCCTGGGAACCCCCCAAGACACAGACTGAGGTCTGAGCTTTCCTGGGCCTCACAGGCTACTACCGTCACTTTGTGAAGGGGTATGGCACTATTGTAGCGCCTCTCACAGAGCTCACCTCTAAGAAACAACCTCGACGGGTAGTTTGGACGGAAGCTTGTCAGCAAGCTTTTGAGAAACTGAAGCAGGCAATGTGTGCAGCAACGGTCCTGAGGGCCCCAGACTTCTCCAAGGAGTTCATTGTCCAGACAGATGCATCAGAACATGGCATTGGGGCAGTGTTATCGCAACTAAATGAAGAGGGCCTGGCTCAGCCTGTGGTCTTCCTATCCAGGAGACTGCTTCCCCGGGAACAGAAGTGGAGTGCAATTGAGAGGGAAGCTTTTGCGGTGGTGTGGGCTCTGAAGAAGCTGCAGCCATACCTGTTTGGCTCGCACTTCCTGGTTCAGACTGACCACCGACCCCTTCGTTGGCTGATGCAGATGAAGGGGGAGAATCCCAAGCTGTTGAGGTGGTCTATCTCCCTACAGGGAATGGACTTCCGGGTGGAACATCGACCTGGAGTTGACCACGCCAATGCAGACGGTCTCTCTAGATATTTCCGCCTTAGTGCTGAGGACTCCCAAGGGGTTGGGTAGTTCTCCCCACTTTCAGCTGGGGGGGATGCGTGTTAGACCTGTCTGACTTTTTGCGTAGTCCCTCCAATTTATTATTTATTTTGTCCCCTTTTTGCCCCTCATACCTTTATCAATTTTTGTGTCCACTAGTTTTTTTTCAAGGTGTTGGTCAAGGGGATAGGTGTTCTTTCACCCTCATAATTTTTCACCTCAGGCCTAGAGGCCTTTTCTGACAGGAATATAGTTGGAGTCAGAAAATGGTGGCTACCAACTGTCCCAACTGACAAACCTAGAACCTGTCCCATAGAGTAGAATAGGGCATTCCAGAACCTTCTGGTCCCTTCTGGACCCCTGAGGGTCAGCCTATAAAAGGCGGAATGCTGGACAGCCATTTTGTCTTACTGGAGAGAGTCTGCTGGATGACAGGCTGTAGCTGAAGGTGGGGGTAGGATAGTCAGAGGGTTGTCCTATTGATTCACCACCCTTCCCCCCTTGGGTTATTTGTCCTGACCCTGCTGCTTTGGATGGCTAGAGACCCTGGGCACCTGAACAACCCCTAGTCTAAAAAATATAGGGGTGTGAACAGGAGAAGGAGACTGCAGCGCTGTGGAGCGCAGTCCTCTGCCCAGTTGGAGAGACTTTGAAAGAGTGCCCCTTTATCACCAGCCTCTACCCAGCACCAGGGGTTAAAAAGTCCCTGAAAAGGGTAGAGAATAGGAGCCTACATGAGAGGAGAACTAGTTTTATCCCCCATCTCCTTCAGTGGTAAAGCAGGCTAGTGCCTTGTGACCCTGTGGGTCCTTACCAGACACGCAGTCGGCAGATCGCCAGTTCCCCTCGTGAGTCAGAGGAAGGAGAGGGGGCCGAATATCCAGTGAGCAGTGCCGGTTTCTAGAGGCAGCGCTGATTTCGCCGTGTGCAGGACCCCGGGGCCACCGGCTGCGTTGTTGTGGTGGTGCCACTGATCTAAAGAGAGGGGGCTGGCTGAAGGAAGTCGGGCGCTATCGCGCTTCCCCCAGGTGGATCCACTTCTCTTTACCAGGAGGGGTCTTGGAGTGAGCAGGCCCGTGGGGAAGTCACTGTCAGCGGTAGCGTGGCCGAGGCAGACTCCGGACTGGTGCCGCTAGCCTCCCGCGCATGCGCGGAAACACCACTGCTGCCTGAGAGACGACGTGGTCAAGCTGAGGAGAGATCGGTGAGAAAGTAGGCGGGAAGCAAGCACCGGCGCTTCCCCTCTCGTGAAACCCCCCCTTTCCTCTGCTAACGCTCTAACAAGGAGGAGCGGTGCCGAGCAGGGGAGGAGGGACGAGGGACAGCAACGAGCGCCAGAGGAGGTTGTTACCTCCCTCACTGTGGGACAGAGATACTGGCCTCAGGGGCCCCACGCATTGTGACCAAGTAAGGAGGTTATGAGAAGGGGGGAAGTTGGAGGCCAGTGAGTCAACTACAAGGGAACCAGACTGCCGAGTGGCAAAACAAGGGATGAGCTAAGACTGGGGAATGATACCAAGCCTCTTTTAAGGAACTTCTAAGAATCCACTTTCCCCACAGGAGGTTTCCCCTTGGTGAACAAACTATCTTAAACCAATCTCTCCCCCTTACTGTGGCCAGAACTGGTGAGGAGCCTATATAGGGCCATTTAAGTGAAGTATAGAAACTGCTTCTTTTGGGAGCTACTGGACTGTGATGTGATCTATTAAAGCCAAATAGAGTGACTATTCTGACAATTTTGAGGACGTTACAAATCCTATCACTGTATGAAAAGTGTAGTAAATTGGAAAACTGTTTAATGTAAAGAATTGGCAACTTTTAGAGTGTTTCTATTTTCATGACAAACTGTAATGTGTTAAACTGAAATTTCAAAAGACAAAAGAGCAAAAACTATTTTTATAAACAAGCTCATATTTTTCCAACATTGGTGTAGCGTCCTTTTTGTGTGTTATTGCGTTGATTTACTGCTGGGTGGTTTGCAACCTTCACACATGTGCCTCTAGTGAATGTGTCTTACCCTAGGCCAGGCTACCCTAGGTGACCTGACATCCCAGGTTCCAACAACAGGCTTCAACTTTTAAATAATTAAAATACAATAAAAACATACAATACATAATTATAACATCTTTATGATTAATTGATTTATCAAACTCGATAAAACCCCAATACAGCTTCATGACCTTTGGCCTCGCCCTTCGCCTGATGCGCCACATGAATCCTAGAAACTTAACAGCGGCGCAGGCAAACACTGGTCTAGCGTCTGATTTTAAAATTCTCACGGCCGCCTAGTAATCTTGAGTGCCCATTTGCCTGCAAATAGGTATTAGCCACTTTGCTCTAGGTCATGCATAAGCCGGACATGCAAACATAACGTGAGGCATACATTCTGTGGGAGAGTTGCACTAAGGCAATTTCCTGGTGCTAGTGTGTTGTTATGCACCCTCTTTGGAAATCATATAAAGGGAGAGAGCTGAGCCTGAACTGAATATACAGCTTTCCTTTATTAGGATTAGGTCTAAGTAAGGCTCCAAGTGGCTAGTTTGCTTATGAATTCTAAATTCCGCTGTTAGCCTCTCCCAGGAAGTTTTCTGGCAGGCTATCTGTATGGCCCAATCCCAGTAGTGCTGTTTAATTTTGCTTCGTAGCAGTAAGGATATACTAGGGTTGTCCCAAGCTTCCTTTAGCCCAATATCTGTTGAGAGCCTCCTTATATTGCGCAACCACCTGATTTCGTTTTTGTCAAGGCGGGATACTTCTATCAAGGCATTTACAAAAGAGGAGAGTCCCTGGACTGCTCTGATTCTAACCCAGAACAACAAGGAGTGGAGCTTAGCAATGTCATTAATCGGCCTCCTGCCCATGACTAACATTAGAGGATGAAGTGGAGTGCTCTGGGGCAGCGATACCAGGTTTCTCAGAAATGTGTGCTCAGATCTAGTGTAGTCCTTAAAGTTGTCAAAACCCCACAAATCTGACCCAGACAGGGCAGAGTTGACTGCCTTTGCATCATAGACTTTTTGGGCTGTGGCTACTGGTTTGCTTGTTGACAGACGATGTTCCTTCCCTAGTACCCCTATTACTTGTTTGTGTTTCAGGGCCATCTTGAGGTTCCGTGACGATTTGAACCCGTGTTTTCAATATTGTCGGAAATACATAATATTGGTATCAGCGAACCGCAAATGATCCATTTTAGCATATCCTGGTGTTTTCGCTACGCTACGAGCAAGAGTACTCCTGTTACAAACACATTTCTGATCTACCCATGGCATCCATCTTAGATCATGGCAGCCATTTTGTGTTTCTTGCCCTCACATATGCAATAACCTCTGATCACTTCATTTCGATTAAGGACACGTAGGCTTAGCCGGCGATTCACCTCTTTAGTGACACGTACACCTTGGAACAGAACACGCTGTAGCTGCATGACTCGACAAAGGCTGCCTCCTCTGCCCGAGGCCAGCCCTGCTGAACTGGTTCTCGTGTCCATTGTCCCGATCATGATTAAGCGGCCGAAGCCGGTAGCCTTGCCCATTTACAACCCACAAACATCCCTAATCCCACTTTCCTATCTTCCACACCTGGCTCCGTTCCTTTCTTTCTGAATCTTTATTAGGGGGAGGTAACGAAATTTACGATGAGGCGGTCCGGCTCTTGAATGAAATATTGACAAGGGATTGTGATGAACTAGTGGGAACCCCTCTTCGTAATGTTTGGCATCAGATATTATCGTCGGTTCCTGTGTAACGCCAAATATTTAGTGTTTAGGACACAAAGGTTTGGGAATGTACTAATATGTAAAGAATTTGCCTGAAGCCCAATTTTTAGTATATAAGGAGCAACCCTCTTTGTACAAATCGAACAGGCTCCTAGAATCTGCCCGTGTGTAGTTTCTGTGACTTCTGTGTCCCTGCAGTAATAAACCTTTGGTCTTTGACGCCACCATCGAGAAGCCTGTGTTTCTGTTTATTTGTGCACCAAGGCAGGTGGAACTCCGGGGTCTTCGGGTGTTGTCCCCTGACACCTCTGGACGGAACCAAAAAGTCCAGAACTCCAATTGGCGCCCCACGTGGGGCGACGTCATTCGGTACCGGTCCAAAAGCCTGAAGAGTTCGAGAAGCTTCGTGTGAAGATTCCTGAGGGAGGCGCCCCACTTCATCGATCCCGGCATATCGCAAAAGTGGCCCGAAGTTCTCTTCCACGAGGGTTCCCGTTCAGGACGGCTGCAGTGGGCCGTTGCCTTGACCGTCGCCCTGTCTTGGACCCGAGGTGCAGTCCTTAGTACGGCGAAACGTGACGGGTTTCTCCTTGGTGACGTCTTCAGTGCCTCAGTTAAGTATTTAGTGGTTGCTAGTTGGTTACTTCGTGAGGGTTGTTAAAATCCTTTTTGGTTCTTAGTTTGGTTTGGTTTCGTAAGATTATCACTGGTTGTTCTGGTTACGATAATCTATTTGGTTTAGTTTGGGTATCGATACATCAGTTCGCTTTTGGTAGGCCTAAGTTCTTGGTTCAGGTGCACATATCTGTTTCGTGTTTTGTTTGTTCTGTGTTCCGGATTGCAAAATGGTAAGTCGGAGAAATTGTATGTTGTCATGTTTTGGTTGCAACAGTGATTCACGATTGGAGGAATCATGTCTGGTTCCTCCGATTGGGACTCCCTTATACGACTTGTACTGTAAGCATGGTGTGGGTCCTATATCTTATAATGAGGTGTGGGTCCGCTATACGAAAAAGGATGGTGTCCTTAGTTGGCCACTACATGGTAGTTTTGAACCCGAAATCCTTGATAATTTAGAAGCGAAATTGTTTAGGAAGAAAGCCCGGCCGGCAATGTTTGATTCTTTCCGTTACTGGCGAAAAGAATCTAAACAGAGAGAAATTAAAAGGTTAAAGAAAGAACAGAAAGAGCAAGAAGAATTGACTCTAGAGCAAGTGGCTAAGCAGCTGCAAGTCAACGAGTCTGAGAAGGCCAAAGAGGTGGCCATTAGAGAGCATAATTTAGCGATTGACAAGTGCTATCCTGCCTTGCCATCAAAAACAACTAAGATACTGGAGGACCCCGAAAACGATCCTCTGTTGTCTTATCTGTTAAGGTCACCTCCACTGTATGCACAGGGTGCTACGGCTCCACCTTTACCGAATATTCAACTGCCGGTTGCTAGACAACCTGGTATTCCTGCTCCTGCCCCTCAGAATCAAGCTCCTGTACCTCCTGTGGTCAATGTGAATGTTCCTACGGCACCTCCTCCTCCTGGATTGCCGAATTCTATACCTGTATCTGTATCGCTTACACCTACTGTTCCACAAACTATCTTCCTCGATACTCCTACTGTTCCACTATCTGTTCCTACTTCTACTGTGTTCTCTGCGTCTGCTAGTGTGTTGACTCCACTTTCTGTTCGTCGAAGAATCACTGATTCTGTTTCTAGCATTCTGACTCCCCTCTATAAAACTTTAATCAAGACTCCTACTTCTGACTCTGTTCAAAGACGTAGTCAACTTCCGAGTACTGAGGAACGGGGAATTTTAGATTCCACGGCTCTCAGATGGATTTCGAAAAGTAGGAGATATAGCACGAGAGATGTACTAGATACATTTATGCAATGGAATGAACCAACGCAACGGTATGTCTTCGACGAGATGTGCTCGCTGTTACGTGAGGAAGTAGAAGAAGATGATGTTGAATCGAATTTAGAAGACTTAATTAAGGTTCAGAAAGAGTTTGCTGCAGGAATGATAGTAGGTCAAAATATAAAAGAAGCGATGGAGCTGATTTTAAGTTATAGAAATGATCCATCACTTCGTTCACCAAGAGACTTAGAGAAAAGTAGTATGAAGCTAAATCGCCAATATCCAATGAGGGAGGTTCCTCCAATTTGGCGTGATGCTGTGCAAGCTGATTTGGCGAATGGTATTGCAGCCGCTTCGGCCCAATTCCAAAGAGTGTGGATACACATTCCATGGAAACGAGCCGAAGTACTAGCAGTGAAGCAGGCCTTACCAGACCCGCGTAAGAATCCTGCCGGATACTATAAGGAATTAACACAGACAGTTGAGGCTTGTGTAATGAATCTGGCAGACATTGATATGTTATTTGGTAATGTAGTTCCGCAACCAATTTGGGCTAAAATTCGTAAAGAGAATCATCCAGTTGCCCTAGGTGGTGATTGGGCAGCTATCATTGCAGCGGATGGTCAGCAAATAGGTGGTTCCAAACCCGAACCCCTAATTGCTAATCTTCCAGGTAGAATAATCGACTTAATGAAGACTCTGATGCCCGCATTGCGTGTTAATTGGGACAAGTTGTCCGCATGCAGGCAAAAGAAAGACGAAAGTGTCTCCGACTTTTTCACGAGGTTCGAAGAAACTTTTGTAGATCGTAGTGGTCAGGATATGAGCACAGAAGGAGGACAGAGACTGTTTGTCGATAAATTCGTACATAATTTGTTACCTGAGCTATGCAACAAATTAAAAGATTCCGAGAGTGCGTGGGCTGTTTCTACAACTGCGCAAATACTTGCAACTGCACAGTATTATGAAAATAGGGATAAAGAGGAGAAAGAAAAATCAGATAAGAAAACGAAAGACTTAAAGACTAAAGTTCTCTTGCAACAGGCGTATCCGCCTCGTACGAGTCAGACTAATCCGCAACAAGGGTCATATCAAAGGACAGATTATAGTTCACCTAGGCCTCAATATCAGTGGAATCAGTGTGCGTACTGTAAGAAAGAAGGCCACTACAAAAATGAGTGTCCAGTCTTAGCGCAAAATAACACAGCAGCAGCTCAGAGAGGTCGTGGTGGTTTTGTGCAAAATTCTAGAGGGCGAGGTGCTATGCCTCCACAGACGAATGATCGCCCTTCCAATCACTTTGACCAACGAAATGGACAGTCTGCTCAACAAAATAGATCTCAACAGTATCTTGTTGAGGACTATTGTGAAGTGGATGAGGGATTTCAGCAAAATGGGTACTAGGACAGCCATGGACAGAGAGAGGGAGTAGTATCAGTTCCAGTGGATCAGAGTGGGCCTTATGTCGCAGTAGCAACATCAGGTGTAGTCGAACCGTTTCTGTTGGATACTGGTGCCGCAAAAAGTTCTATCATTCATGCAAAACTCCCTGGCGCACCTTTGTCCGGCTCAACAAATGTTTCTGTAGGTTTTTCAGGCGCCCCTGTTTACAACCCCATATCTGGTCCTTTGTCTATTTCTGTTGGACCGTGTCAATTGAAAGCACCCCTGATTTTGACGACGGGTTGTAATGAAAATCTGCTTGGTTTAGACTTGTTGAAACGCCTATATGCGACATTGTACTGTTCTCCGGAAGGAGTACAGCTTACATTGGGCAAAAGAATCACCTCTCCGATGTACTTGTCAATGGATGCACTCCCGCCAGAGCTGCGTTCGCTCCCTGATACTCTGTGGGCGACTGGTCCTAATGATGTAGGCCTTTTGGAAATACCACCATACGTAGTAACTTTGAAAGCAAATGTAAAATTTCCAAGAATTCCTCAATACAAAATATCTAGTGAAGGTGAACGTGCACTTTTATTGATTGTACAAGATTTGATTAAAAAAGGTGTGGTTGAAAAAACTAGAGGAAACGTCTGTAACAGTCCTGTACTACCGATTTTGAAACGAACTGATCCTACAAAGCCTCCAGTGTATAGGTTTGTCATTGACCTCAGAGAAGTCAATAAGATTGTGGTCCCGCAGTTTCCTGTAGTTCCAGACATTACTGCCTTGTTAACATTGATTTCTGCTACAGCCACATGGTTTTCAGTCATCGACTTGAAGAATGCCTTTTTCAGCATTCCGATAGCCGAGGAAAGCAGAGATATTTTCGGCTTCTGTCTAGGAGGTCGAAGTTTCAGGTTTAAACGCGCTCCACAAGGCTATTGTGAGAGCCCATCCATTTACAGTCAGGCATTAAAAAGTCAGCTAGATTCCTTTGTCCTTCCTCCAGGCTCTGCTCTAGTGCAGTATGTAGACGATCTTTTAGTGGCTGCCGATGACAAGGAAACTTGCAAAGCAGCTACGATTTCGTTATTGCATCATTTGTCCAATTTAAATCACAAGGTTTCACCTTCGAAAATGCAATACTGCTGCCAAGAAGTGACCTACCTAGGTCATCTCTTGTCAAAGGAGGGAAGGAAGTTGACCCCAGAGAGAATAAAAGCAATTACGCAGATGAGTGTTCCCCGCACGCAGAGAGAGGTACGTGCCTTTTTAGGTATTACCTCTTACTGTAGGCAGTGGATCCCAAATTTTTCTCTTTTAGCAGAACCGTTGGTAGCTTTGACTGGGAAAAATGTTCCGAGTCCGGTGCCATGGTCTGATTAATGTCAGGAGAGTTTTTCTGAGTTACGAAAAGCACTATGTTCAGCTCCTGTATTGGGTACACCCGATTACAGCAAGCCATTCACGCTCTACGTTCACGAGAGAGAAGGTTGCGCGTTGAGTTTTCTGACACAGAAATTTGGTGATAAACAACGCCCTTGTGCGTATTTTTCATCAACATTAGATCCGGTAGCTAGAGCGTTACCTAGTTGTTTGAGAGCTACAGCGGCAGCTGCGGCTTCCATTCGACAATCTGCTGGTTTGGTGATGAACAACATGCTAGTGGTTATGGTTCCTCATGCTGTGGATACACTCATGAATCGAACCAAGACACAACACCTTACCAGTGCGAGATTATCTGGTTACGAGCTGACATTACTAGCAAGTCATATTCAGATCAAAAGATGTAATGTATTGAATCCAGCAACGCTGTTGCCGGCTAATCAAGAGTCGAGTGATTCCGAGCCCCATGATTGTTGTTTTAGAACGGAGGAAGAGACAAAAGGACGAATTGATTTAAAAGACACTCCATTGTCAGATCCAGATGGCACGCTGTATGTGGATGAGTCATGTTTTAAATTGGAGAATGGTGAAGTGACTGCTGCCTACGCAGTGACAACTTTGAAGACGATTGTGGAGACTGCAAGAGTGAGTCAGAATTCTGCCCAAGCTGCAGAATTAATAGCTCTAACAAGAGCGTGTGTTTTAGCTAAGGGAAAGAGAGTGAATGTGTTCACAGATAGTCAGTACGCATTTGGCGTGGCCCATAGTTTTGGCCGTTTGTGGAAAGAAAGAGGTTTCATTACGTCCCATGGGACTAAGATTCAACATGGTCAGCTAGTTAACGACTTGTTGGAATCTCTAACCTTGCCGACTGAAGTTGCAATTGTGAAATGCAGTGCCCATAAAGCAATCACGGATGATGTTGGTCGTGGGAACGCTTTTGCTGATGAAACTGCTAAACAGACAGCTAGAGATATGATGAGTAGAATGTATGTTGCTACGTCTGCAAGATGGATTTCTGAGTCTGGGATGTGTGAGGATACAGTGGAAAGTGTGAAAGAGATTCAGAAAGAGGCAACTGAAGAGGAAAAACGTGTATGGAGAGAAAGTACGGGCAAGTTGGATTCGAGTGGGTGTTGGATTGACTTGTCGGAACAACAGCGTTGGATGTTGCCTGATGCGTATGTGCTTGCAGTGGTGACGCATGGAGTAGCGCATATAAGTTCTAAAGGAATCTGTAAGATGTTGGCTCCAGTCTGGAAGAATGATGGGATCAGTAAATGTGCAGAGAGAGTGGTGAAAAATTGTATGGTATGCCTGATGCATAATCCTGGCAAGGGAACTCCAACTCCTGCTGGTCACTTCGCTCCACCTTCCTGCCCCTTTGAAGTGATTCAGTTAGACTTCATTCACATGGATCGATGTAATAATTTGAAATACGTCCTGGTGGTAGTCTGTGCTTTTTCCAGATGGATCGAAGCATATCCACTAAAGGACAATACTGCCCTATCAACTGCCAAAATTCTTCTCAAAGAATATTTCCCTAGGTTCGGAATGCCACCGATTGTATGGTCAGATAACGGAAGTGAGTTTATAGGGAAAGTTATGCAGAGTGTGTGTGCCGGTTTGGGCATCAAACAGAAGTTCCACAGTGCAAACCATCCCCAGTCTGCTGGTTTGGTTGAGGGTTACAATGGCACCCTCAAACTAAAACTAGCTAAAATACAGGCATCCACGGGTCTATCCTGGCCAGACGCACTACCCTTGGCTTTGTTATCAACAAGAGCAACTGTACATTCTAGAGTAGGGCTTAGTCCCTATGAAATTGTTTTTGGCCGTCCGGCAAATGTGTGGGGAGTGCCTAGGCCGAAGGAGTTTTGTTCTCTGGAATATCCTATGTTAATCGATTACCTTTACGACTTGACTGCTAAATTGAGTCTTATTCACCAACAGGTTTTCGATGCATTGCCAAAGCCTCCGGAGAGTCCAGGGCATCAGCTGAAACCCGGCGATCAAGTTGTGATCAGAAACTTCGCGAGGACGAAGAACCTTCAGCCAAGATTCGTCGGCCCCTTCCTAGTACTGCTTGCGACAAGAACCGCTGTTCGTGTAGCTGGTCGCAAGCACTGGGTACATGCGTCCCATGTTAAACGTGTGCCTCTACCACTTCCTTACGACGACTGGGTGAAGAAGGGAATTGGTGCCTCCGAATTTGAACGAACGCCAAAGTTCATCCCTTTCAGCGATGCCGAATTGATTACCGACACTCCGAACTCTGACTCTCCTCCTGAAAAGACTCCTTTGAACTCTGAACATCTGTCCTCTGCACCAGAAAAAACTCTGTCATCTGCGAACCTGAACACTGCAACAGCTACTAGTGATACGTTATTTGCCGATCAAACAGTTCCTGCAAAGCAAAGATATAACCTACGACCTCGTAATATGGACAAATAAAGCAGGCAACTGCCTATTGTGATATTTTGAAATTTTGAACTTTTGCCTTCAGTCAGGAAGTTTGCTATTGTTTTATTTACTGTAAACTCTGAGCACACCCACAATTCATATATATAATTCAAACATAAGTATGGCAAGCAACTCCCATCTCCAGGAGCAGGAGTAATGTATATATACTCCAAAGTCAATGCGCAAAAGAATCCACTTTCAGAATATGAAGTCCATGTAATTTATTTCACAAGTTGATCACACCAGCCAACACGTGTTTCGTCGTGCATTAAATAATACTTCGACTTCTTCAGGGCTCTGTATCTGTCAGTGTTCTCTCAATCTAATGTGATCCTCACAACGTCCACAAACTAATCAATCTTCCAATTCTCCTCACAATTCGTCCAGCAATATACCAATTATCTGTTGCTCCATTCACCTATAATTACCACCAGTAAATATCATCTGGTGAGTGTTCGTGTAGAGCAATCTTCAAAACTTCATGTATCCTCAATGGTAAGTATTCAAATAAATCGTACACAGGATCGTCGTCTTCTTTAAGTTCAAAGTACGGTTTATCACTTGTCGATATCTCCAAATCTCTCGACTCCCTGTGTTAAGTTCATTCTTCGTCATTAGGGCAAAATCCTAGTCCCTTTTTCAACAGTTTAATCATATCATTGGTCAGTACAAATTCAGATATATTGATGATCTCAATCTCATTCCCAGTACTATTCTGCAGATTCATCAGTCCTTCCATGACCTCAGCCTCATTCCCCTTCTTGCTCCCTGTTGACCTCCTGCCCCTAGATCCTCTCCTAGTCTTGTGTCATTTGAAGCTGTAGATGTAGGATACGCATCTTTCCTCTAGAAGCACCTCTGGATTACTGCTAATAATTACGGTTTGTACCCTGAAGTTAAAGGTAGTGCGCCCATATTAGGTTGGTATCCCCCACTACACTAAGCTATTGTTTTATTGTTTTTAAAAAATTGCCTTGCCGTCTGGGTAGCCGTAGGGTCGTGGCTGTGTGCCTAGTTGAATCTGCGGGGGTCTGACACAAGGTCGATCTTTCTGTTGGTTCTGGGAACTCCCAGGGCTGATAGAGGCATTTTCATCTACGTACACATCATCAGTGGTCGCGAGCGGATTGTAGAAGATGGAGCTTCCTGCGCTGCAACGAGAAAATGTGATTTATGTTCGCAGAAATAGACTGTACAGAATTCTTCACAACAAATGCTTTTTGATACAATGTGCCATTACATTTTTGATTGTTTTGATAACGTTGGTGGGCGGAATCGTGTTTGGTATGGGTTTGATTTTTATGCCAGTAACAACAGTACCTCCCCTTGATCCTGCTACTTCTACTGTTTCTTCTATACACTCTTTTCACTCATTTCCTGAACATGAGCAAGCTCGACACTCAGAATTCATTAATAACACTTTTGTACAGCTCTTGCACCAACACCAACTGGTAGTTAACACTACAGACTGCTGGGTGTGTGGCTTGATACCCCACACTATGGATAAAGGTATTCCCTATTTGGTTTTGCCTTTTAGCTACAATGGATCATTTCAGGCTCTTCAAACCATCTTTGCTTATGCCCTTGAAACCTATCCTCCACGCCCACCACGTTCCACTAAATATAACTCTGCCAACAAAGCTTTAGTCCAGGGAATTATTGACATGATCAAGGACGTCAATAATACTCCATCTTACCCCAGAGACGAATTGCGAGTATATTTAAGTTGGAATTCTTCAGAGTATCGCCTTAGTTTGGGAGAAAGCAAGCGGAAAAGCTCAACTCCAATCTGGGTCGTACCTCACCGAGGTCAGGTCTGTTTGCAAGGTAATGGGAGAAATCCGAGAGCTCAGCTAGGGAGGAGTGAGTGCGTAGAGACTTACGTGTTTCCGTCTAACTCTTCCCCTGCTTTTCTTACTGCTAGGGGTACCTACTTCATTTGTCGAGACAGAGCTTATACATGGTTGCCTGCCGACTTTTCAGGTTCATGTTATATTGCTCGATTATTGCCTCCAATATACACTGCTTCATCCGATTATCACAAGACCAGAGTAGCAAGAGGTGTCTTCAGCAAGGAAGATACCGCTGGTCAGGAAGCTGGAGACTTCTTCAAAGGCTTCCTTCCGTTCTGGGGGCCTATGGCCAATAGTAGAAACATACGTCAGCTAACACGGGTAGTTGAATCTACTATCACCGAAACTGCTGGTGCCCTTAGCAATTTGACAGCTGAGCTTCAGGCGGATAGACTCATGACGTTGCAGAACCGTATGGTTCTAGACGTAATACTTGCAGATCGAGGTGGGGTATGCAGAATGATCCAATCAAGCTGCTGTGTCTTTATTCCTAATAATGCTCCAACAGTCTATGAGGCGATCTCGAAGCTACACAAGATTTCCGACTCTATTCATGTAGACAAGGGAAACTGGTCCTTCATGGAGTGGTTTTGGACTCTGATATCAGCGTGGGGATGGAAGGTTCTGATGGTCATTGGTGTCATCTTAGTATTCCTATTCTCATGCTGCCTGATTATCCAGTGTGGTCCTGCTCTGTGTAGTCTTTGTGCTGCAACCTGTTTTAGGAAACCACCTGCGTTTGGAGAAAAGGCGCGAGAAAGGATGATGATACAACAGCATGTCACTGACCTGATGAGCATAGAATTAGACTCTGACATAGACTGAGTAATTGCCTATGTAAGGGCAAAAGGAGGGTCTGAGGTTCCGTGACGATTTGAACCCGTGTTTTCAATATTGTCGGAAATACATAATATTGGTATCAGCGAACCGCAAATGATCCATTTTAGCATATCCTGGTGTTTTCGCTACGCTACGAGCAAGAGTACTCCTGTTACAAACACATTTCTGATCTACCCATGGCATCCATCTTAGATCATGGCAGCCATTTTGTGTTTCTTGCCCTCACATATGCAATAACCTCTGATCACTTCATTTCGATTAAGGACACGTAGGCTTAGCCGGCGATTCACCTCTTTAGTGACACGTACACCTTGGAACAGAACACGCTGTAGCTGCATGACTCGACAAAGGCTGCCTCCTCTGCCCGAGGCCAGCCCTGCTGAACTGGTTCTCGTGTCCATTGTCCCGATCATGATTAAGCGGCCGAAGCCGGTAGCCTTGCCCATTTACAACCCACAAACATCCCTAATCCCACTTTCCTATCTTCCACACCTGGCTCCGTTCCTTTCTTTCTGAATCTTTATTAGGGGGAGGTAACGAAATTTACGATGAGGCGGTCCGGCTCTTGAATGCAATATTGACAAGGGATTGTGATGAACTAGTGGGAACCCTTCTTCGTAATGTTTGGCATCAGATATTATCGTCGGTTCCTGTGTAACGCCAAATATTTATTGTTTAGGACACAAAGGTTTGGGAATGTACTAATATGTAAAGAATTTGCCTGAAGCCCAATTTTTAGTATATAAGGAGCAACCCTCTTTGTACAAATCGAACAGGCTCCTAGAATCTGCCCGTGTGTAGTTTCTGTGACTTCTGTGTCCCTGCAGTAATAAACCTTTGGTCTTTGACGCCACCATCGAGAAGCCCGTGTTTCTGTTTATTTGTGCACCAAGGCAGGTGGAACTCCGGGGTCTTCGGGTGTTGTCCCCTGACACCTCTGGACGGAACCAAAAAGTCCAGAACTCCAATCTTTTGGACATGGAAACTCGAGGACATTTTCTCGGACAGTTTAATACCTAGGTATTCAAACATGTTCACTTTTCTAGTGGTACTCCTCCCAGTGATGGTCTGTCCCTATAAGATTTATGGGGGTTTAAGGTCATAAATTGGTGTTGGAGGTGTTTATCATTAGGCCCTGCGTATCACAAACGCATTTAAATTTGTCTAGGAGTAACTGGAGCCTGCTCAGGGTTTTGGACACCAGCAGAGTATTTTCTCCGAAGGGGAAGGTCACAATCTTTTTCCCACCTAAAGTTGGAGCATCGGCAGGCTATAGGGAAAGAAATCGTACTATATCGTTCATGTAAAGTGAGAAAAGCGTGGACACTAGTACGCATCCCTGCCATGCTCCCCTATGAAATGGGATTGGGTCAGTGAGTTGCCCCTGTGTACCCCACCTCTCTCTGGCAAAGTTGTCTTCATGTAGCCTTATGACTAAGTTGAGAATTTCCATTGGAGTTCCCATATCTTTAGGTACCTGCCACAACTTCTGTCTTGGGACTAAGTCGAACGCTGTCTTCAGATTGATAAACGCTATATATAGGCTACCCTTGCCAATGACCACCGTTTTCCAATAAAAAAGGAGAAGGCAGAACACCTGGTTGACTGTCCTAGATTTTTCCTAAAGCCAGCTTGAAAAGTGGTTAAGATAGCATTTTCTTTAGCCCACATATGTATTTTCTGTAGGTAAATACATATGTCATGTGAATGGCATCAAATAAGGCTGATGGGCCCATAGTTACAGGGGAGATATCTATCCCCTTTTTTGTATAATGGAACCACCTCAGCCCCTCACCAAGATCTCGGAATCAGAGCGCCTCTTGCTGTGGCGTTCAAGAGCTCTAAAATGTAAAATA
The DNA here is from genome assembly GCF_964263255.1 of Lissotriton vulgaris. Taxonomy (NCBI): domain Eukaryota; kingdom Metazoa; phylum Chordata; class Amphibia; order Caudata; family Salamandridae; genus Lissotriton; species Lissotriton vulgaris. The sequence continues at coordinate 767,587,720 of NC_141697.1, forward strand.
ATGAGTTATCAGATAGGAAGAGGTTCCCTGGTATGCCATCGGGGCCTGAGGTTTTTGACTGAACTATTCTACCAATGGAGGCTTCAGTTTCCTTAATGGAAAAAATGTTGCTGCCTAATGACTCTGTTGTTGTAAAGACTTGTTGAAAAGACTTCCCTGGAAAGTGATGGTATGTCATTGTCTTGATAGAGTTGGTGGAAGTGATCATGCCAGGCAGATGCCGAAATGTAGTTTGGAGGAGATGGTACTCCTGCTTTGTCACCCACACCGTTAATGACCAAAACTTCTTTGAGTCCCTTGCTTCACAGGCTTCCTTGATTTGCTGTCAGCGTGATTCATCCCTCTCTCTTTTGGCTTTTTGTAGGGATGACATATTTTATCCTTATAGTTCTAATGTCTCCTCTATTTTTAGATTTATTTACCTTCGATAGTTGGAATCGAGAGGTTCTACACTCTGTTAAACCAGGTTGTGGGATCCTTTATGGTGTTGCTGGATGCTGGCTGGTAGCTATCTATACTAATATAATAAAGAGAGAGCCCAAACTTTGAGGGGGGTAATCTCAGGAACCACAGCACCAATCATAACACCCAATACAGCGTTGGGAAGGGCAGTTGCAGCAGAAGGACATAGGCTATGCAGACGCCCACCATATACATTTAAAAGGTAAAAGAACCGTGCCAGCAAAGTAGTCCCTTGTTGGCGTGTCTGTGTTGTGCTGTGGGTGTGTGCTGGAGGCGTGACAAACGCCGGGGGCGTGTGGTACAGTCTGCCCTTCATGCCATGTCTCATATCGTGTGCTAACCCCACCCTGCTCCCTTTAAATACCCCTGCACCCCATAATCATAACCCACCCTTACTCCTTAAAATACCCCAACACCCTTAAACACTAACCCATCTTAACCCTATAAATATACCCTGTGCGCCAAAACCCAAACCTATCCCTAAACCCTAAAAATACCCCTGTACCCCAAAACCCAAACCTACCCCTGAACCCTAAAAATACCCCTGTACCCCAAAACCCAAACCTAGCCCTGAACCCTAAAAATAACCCTGTACCCCAAAACCGAAACCTACCTCTGAACCCTAAAATACCCCTGTACCCCAAAACCCAAACCTAGCCCTGAACCCTAAAAATACCCCTGTACCCCAAAACCCAAACCTAGCCCTGAACCCTTAAAATACCCCTGCACCCCAAAACCTAAACCTACCCCGGAACCCTAAAAATACCCCTATACCCAAAACCCAAATCTAGCCCTGAACCCTAAAAATACCCCTGTACCCTAAAACCCATACCTATCCCTAAACCCTAAAACTACCCCTGTACCCCATAACCCACAACTATATCTGAACCCTTAAAATAGCCAAACTCCCCAAAACATATACCTCAGTACCCCAAAACATATAGCCCTATACCCATACTTACCTTATCCAAACATTTAAAAAAAACATGCTTTTACCATTCATGCATTTACAACGAATTTCGTTGTAAATGTATGCGTGGTAAAAGCATATAAAATGTAATGTCATGCGTTATAATGGCATTGCGGAGTCATGGTACTTTCGTAATGAAAGTATGCAGAGTGATGGTATGCGGAAAGAAAGTTGCGGAATAATGGGCGTTTACCCTCCCCCGGTAAATACATTGGTGGCACTGCGGCCCACATCTCCAGCAACATACTCATATTTTTTCACCACCCATTTGAAAAATGCACAGGTCTCTCTCATTGATGGCAAGCACCGACATATAGTTTTAGACACACCTCCCGCCACAAGTTCTAGAATTGCAAGCTTTAAAGCTGGGGAGCTACATTCGAATCTCGGCATCAGCTCAACATCCTGTGATTCCAGGCAAATCGCTTTGTCTCCCCGTGCCTACCACAAATGAATGTGTTCTTCTGTAATGTAAATTTTGCTCATGCCATGTTGTCGAGTTCGTGCTATATAATATTGAAAGGAAAAATAAAGTAGGGAAACTCGAGTTCACACACTACTGAACGCGCACTCTTAAGTGCATCAGCAGTACACTGTGAATCGGAGCGTTTCACTGGCCTGTCACAGATAAGAAATGCTATCAAAAGGAAATCCTACAAAACAATATACTACTGGCCGGCAGCAATTCATACCCGGACAACGTCGGGACGGGCTGCTAGTCTACAATAAAGTGTGAACTTAGTAGCTCAAAGCGGTCTGTATGGACATTAGTTACCTCTGCTGTCCCTCCTGTTTTCTCGCATAGCAGCTCTAATTTGGTCAAGACTTCCAAAAGGTCTTTGTGCAACCAAGAAAGTGTTTCTTCATAGAGGATGATCTTACGCCACTTTAGGCGGCGTTGGTCGTTGGATGGCTGCACTTTCTTTGTTAGCGGGTGGCCCGCGGTCTGTGTGCTTGGCACACACCAAGTTGCTCTTGTACTTAAACTGAGGGGATTATGGTAGCTATCTGTGGTTTCTCCACGGACATGCCGATGACCACCCCAAAGCTTCAGATCTATCATGATGTAATAGATTCAGCTCTCGCTGTTTACCCTATTAAAAGTGTAAGTACCGTTCTATCTGAGCTTTTCCTTCGTTTGTTGTCCTTAACCCAAACTCTAGGGTTAGGGCTTTTACTTGGAGTGCTACTTGGGACCATTGCTTGATCGGAGGGAGATCTAATAGGGGGACAGACCACTCAGCATCTTTCTCGCTTGCCAGTCATATTGCTTCTGTCTAAAGGTTCAAATGTGACATTCAGATCACCTGCTATCAGCAATGGGCTTTGGATGGATCTTTTATCCATAAATTCTTCTAGTTGTTTAATGGCGAAAGAAGGAATACCCCCCACCCTTGTTCCTCTTGCATATATGTTATAGATAATAATTGATTTACCTTCAGAGCCCTTCATGCAAATCCCTATTATCTCTGAGCTGTCTGAACGGAGAAGTGTAATCTTACACCACAGAGATATTTTGACCCAGATTAGCAACACTCCAGCTGGGCGACCTTTCCCTGTTGAAACTGCAGGACAATAGTGGCTGACATACCCTGCCTTATGTGTAGGAGGTAGGCACCATGTTTTTTTGCAAAAGATGGATGTAATAGCCCTCCATAAAGTTGTTTGAATGAAGGAGGGTCAATTTATGACTTAATCCTGCCACGTTCCCGGAAACAAGCCTTAAATTCGCCCCTTGGTCTGGGCAGACATGGGTCGCTTTATTCAGGCTATCTATATTTCTGGTAAGATCTGCGGCCCTATCTGGAGCTGCTAAACTAGTGTCCAGAGTAGGCCCCTCACGTTGTTGTCCCTCTGCTATTATTTTCTACTTGACCCCCACTTACCCCTACACTGTTGCATAATGGCAAACTATCCTCTATATATGGACGCTTATAAAAAATGGATGCTCGATCAAGTGATAGCCAACGGTCGCTGCGGTCATATTCGGGAGTCAATCAATTACTCCTGTGCTCGAATCTAGACTAGTTACAAGAAAAGGGTAATCCCAGAATCACTGGGATCTGGGTACTAATTAGTATGTAAAAGAAGGATCCCAGTGTATTAGAGATATTTAAATTCACATAGGGAGGAAAATATTAAATCATAACAATTTATAGTAGAGCTTCAAAGAGACAAAAGGAAAATTTCATTTCATCCAATGTTATTTAATCACATTGGAGAAGGTGCTTATTTACATGTATGACTTTGCTTGAAAACATCTCATAGTTACTCGCATAGGCGGTGCCCAAGTGAGGGGGGGGGGGAGTGCAAGGTAGTTAGTGATGGGTAGGGTATTTGAGGTAGTGACAATGAATCACAGGCAATTCTGGTATAAAAAATGCTTATATACCACATATGCAACCTCAAAATATTAGAACCATGATGCCATTTAACACACATAAAGTCACAGTTAATAGATCACTGTTGAACAGATGATGGCAGATTTTCTAAAGTCGACGTTTTGACCCCTTGTCCGTAGGTGTTTGTACCCTTACTGTTGGGGTCTTCATCAGGACTAGTTTAATGTGAGGGTGGCACCTAAAAAGAAAGGGTGGTGTTTAAAAACAAAACTTTGAGGCAGGAACGTTAAAACAAAGTCCCAGGGAGCTGGGCAGAACTATTTAATTTTTACCATGGGTGCAGCGGCGGGGAGGGTCAACTCTCACAGTCCAATTGTTGGGAGAAGGGGGGGGCTCCAGGGCTCTCCAAAGTTTCTGGTAGGTAGAAAGGAAGCGTCACCTAATGGGTAAAGGTGACTGTTAGCAAGGGGCAGATGCGTTTAGTAGAACAAGATCATGATATGCCCTTGTGCACTTACTATTAGTGCGACTGGATAACGCAAAGCGGCAGTGGTGATGTGTAGGTCCTTCTTAGTTGGACCTTCGAATATTCTTTCATAAGGGTAGTATTCAAGGCCTGAATAAATCCAGTGATAAGACCAGAATTAATCTGAAGAGGAGCAAACAAGCAGTCGAAGATTCACCTGTATATCAAAACTCAGAATGATACAGCAAGTGCATGAACACTAAGTGAAACTTCCAACAGAATGTCGGTGGCGTCAATGGTGAAAGACAATTTATAATCAGCATGTTGGCCCGCTTAAAGAGGCTTAAAACTGCCAGCCTGTGCTATTCAAAAAGGTCATGGGGATCTCAAATTACGTGGATATTAAAGTAATAAGAGAGGAGGATAATACCTTGTGTTGCGGCTATCTATTAGGTTTGGTTTGAAATCTATTGGGTTCAGTAAAATAAGATCTACAACAGATACACGTAAATACCACTCGGGGAACCAAGAAATCATGCAGGTGGCTGTGCGATTTCAATTCATCAGGCTACACTTGCTGGGACTGAATGGGAGCAACTAAATATGTGCTGTTCTAGTCCCTTAAAGCGACATGTTTGTCACATATATGTCCGCTTGCTTGTAAACCAACAGCGTATATTTAGTTGTTCCCATTCAGTCCCAGCAAGTGTACCCTGATGAATTGAAATCTCGCAGCCACCTGCATGATTTCTTGGTTCCCCGAGTGGTATTTACGTGTATCTATTGCAGATCTTATTTTACTGAACCCGATAGATTTCAACCCAAACCTAATGGATAGCCGCAACACAAGGTATTATCCTTCTCTCTTATTACTTTAATATCCACGTAATTTGAGATCCCCATGTCCTTTTTTAAAGGCACATGCTGGCAGTTTTAAGCCCCTTTAAGCGCGCCAACATGCTGATTATAAATTGTCTTTCACCATTGATGCCACCGACATTCTGTTGGATGTTTCATTTAGTGTTCATGCACTTGCTGCATCATTCTGAGTTTTGATATACAGGTTAATCTTCGACTGGTTGTTTGTTCCTCTTCAGATTAATTCTGGGCTTATCACTGGATTTATTCCGGCTCTGAATACTTACCTTTATGAAAGAAGATTCGAAGGTCCAACTAAGAAGGACCTACACATCGCCACTGCAGCTTTACGTTATCCAGTCGCACTAATAGTAAGTGCACCAGGGCATGTAATGATCTTGTTCTACTGAACGCATCTGCCCCTTGCTAACAGTCACCTTTATCCATTAGGTGACGCTTCCTTTCCACCTACCAGAAATTTTGGAGAGCCCTGGAGCCCCCCCTTCTCCCAACAGTTGGACTGTGAGAGTTTCCCCTCACCGCCGCTGCACCCATGGTAAAAATTAAATAGTTCTGCCCAGCTCCCTGGGACTTTGTTTTAATGTTCCCGCCTCAAAGTTTGGTTTTTAAACACCGCCCTTTCTTTTTAGGTGCCCACCTCCCCCCACATTACACTAGTCCTGAAGAAGACCCCAACAGTAAGGGTACAAACACCTAAGGACAAGGGATCGAAACGTCGACTTTAGAAAATCTGCCATCCTCCGTTAAACATTGATCTATTAGTTGTGACTTTATGTGTGTTAAATGGCATCACGGTTCTAATATTTAGAGGTTACATATGTGGCATATAAGCATTTTTATACCAGAATTGCCTGTGATTCATTGTCACTACCTCAAATACCCTACCCATCACTAACTACCTTGCACTTTACCCCCCCCCCCCCCCTCACTTGGGCACCGCCTATGCGAGTAACTATGAGATGTTCTCATGCAAAGTCATACATGTAAATAAGCACCTACTCCAATGTGAATAAATAACATTGAATGAAATTACATTTTTCCTTTTGTCTCTTTGAAGCTCTACTATAAATTGTTATGATTTAATGTTTTCCTCCTATGTGAATTTAAATATCTCTAATACACTGGGATCCTTCTTTTACATACAAATATAGACTAGGGCAATCAATGGCATTTGGAAAAATTGCTATTGCCTAGCCCGTAGGCAAGCAGTGCTTAAATTGGATGGTGGATATTCCAGGAAGACAAGTTCCAATGTCAATAAATATAACATTTTTGGCCAAGTCTCCAATTTTCAGCAACAGCTCTTTGCTATTAAAAGAGGAGTCGTGAGACTTAAGTCGTCTTGCCCTTAAACTGTTGCCTCGAATAAGTGATCAGCTCCCCCTCACCTGTCTGATCCAATATATTGCTTTATTTTTTAATGATTTCTCACCCTCTTACCTGACTGAGCTTGCTATTTTAGGAACATTTGCATGATATAGATTATTTTATGGGGCATGTTGTTTGGGCTCTTATTCTGTGTGTCAAGATAGCCTTCCTATCTTGCTTGGTACAGCCCTTTTCCACTGATTCTGGCTGCACACTCCAGGGAAGTACCAGCCTAGCCTTGGTGTTGGTGTGAGGTTTTCTTTAAAACATCTAATGTCGGGTAACCCCTGGATCTGGCCCTGGGTTGCCTGAAAAAATCTCTGGTCTGGTGAGGGTAGTGGGGGCAATTTGGGTTTAGGGGAGGGCTGGATAATCTGTAGCCTATCAATTGGTTTGTTAACCTGGCTTGGGTTGCTCACGTATTTACAAGAGCTGAAGCTGACTTTCAGGATCTGTTTCACTAACCCTGCAAGATGTTCTATCATGGATCTCAAGGCTCCCACCTCCGACCTAAGCTCGAAAATGGCCTGGTTGTCATAATTTCCAGATGGCTGCAGAGCCATTGTTGGTGTTCCTGGGGCCACCATTGTTGGACGCACAAAGGCGTCTTGAGGGGTATTAGACATAACTAAGAGAGGGGAATTGCTACAAGGGCAGTCTGTTTCAAGTACGCTTGAAAAGTCTTGCTCAGCAATACAGGTATTACACCTTCATTAGGATTTTTGACTGTGTAGGGGCATGATACAGACCTCTTGAATGTGAGGTATGTGAACATTTTAGGAATGACTGGCAGAATAACTGGACTTGTGTTTGTGTTTAACATAGAGCGGCTTATGTTAGAGGGGAGGCAGCAACTTTGGGTTCTAAGATGTCCTGGCATTTGACCAAAAGATTGTCGATGCGATTGACCACTCCAATCTGAGCAACAGTAGGAAAGCATTGGAGTTTGAGTGGTTAGATTTATTATTTCCACTTGAATGTAAGCAAAATCAAAATCAGCGAAAGTATTAAACTTCGTAGTGGCTGCATTTACTATTACCCCCAGGCCCCCCTGTCCACATCCTATTCATTACTAATTGAGATGTAGCTATCTCTCAGGCAAAATTCCTCCCCCCTCCCCCGCCTGGACTGATTTCAGCCCTGTCTACCCAATCCTCTCGGGCCCTGCCAAAGTTAACAAGCACTGGCGTTGCCAATAGGTCTCGCAGTAGGAAAGTTGGAGCTATTGGTTTTTGTAAATGACATTTTATATTTATGTTTAGTGATTTACAATGCCAATAATTTTAACTTTAGCAAATGTGACACTTATAGCATTTGTAATGCCACATGTTTTGTATTTACGTGACTTAGATGTTTATATCTTAGTAATATAAATGTTTTTTTTGTTAATTAATTAATATTGAAATACAAGTTATTTATAATGTATAATGGCAATATTGTAAACTTTCCTAAATACCTTTTGTGAATATTATGTTCAGTGTTTTTTTTGGGGAAGAATATCTAAGATTAGAAGTGAAATCTTAAAAAAATGTTGTGGCATTTGTAATAAAGTTTGAAACATTGAGCGAAGATTTTATAAATAGTTGTTGTTGAATTTTTGCATGGATTGATGCTGTGGTGGTGTGGATAGATGTTGTTGTTGCCTGTGTGTGCACAGTGCCGGTGTGTGTATGCAGTGCCTGTGTGTGCGCAGTGCACTGTGTGCACTGTGAGTGAGGCCTGTGTGCACTGTGAGTGAGGCCTGTGTTCAGTGTGAGTGAGGCCTGTGTGCAGTGCGAGTGCAGCTGTGTGCACTGAGTGAGGGCTGTGTGCACTGTGAGTTAGGGCTGTGTGCACTGAGTGTGTGCAGTATGCACTGGATCCGGACTGTATGCAGTGTGATTGAAGGCTGTGTGCACTGAGTGAGGCCTGTGTGCAGTGTGAGTGAGGCCTGTGTAAGCATGGGCGAATTTTGCGAATCTGGCGTTCGCGAATTTTGCGAATTTGTGAACTCGCAATCCGCAAAATCTGCGAATTCTCGCGAATTTTTTTTTTGTGTTCGCAAGGATTTCTGCCAGTTCGTGAGGGTGTTGTACCAGTTTGCAATTGCGAACTTACATGTCGGCTCGCAACGGTCGCGATTATGTTGTTTCTACGTCTGGTTCATCATCACAGGTTCCCAGCACCCTCTGTTTCACCCCTGCCACCCTCTGTTTCACCCATGCCACCCTCTGGTACATCAATGCCACCCTCTGGTTCATCATCACTGTAGATTATGGGGGGAAAAAGCAAGCACACCTGCCCTGCTTCAACTGACATGAATTAATTTGGGGTTGATTTATTAATGTGTCACTGTTTTAAAATTCCAGTCTGGCACCTGCTTCCTTATCTGTAATTTGCTTTCTGTTGCAGTGCAATTTTTTTTCCAGGACCTTTGTGGCCTACTTGTAGCTATTCTATGAGCCTGTTGTGAGGGTCAGAGCAGGGTCATACAATTGTTGCAACTAGCAACTGAACTCTGGAGGGGCCCCAGTCAGGAAGCACTACAGGGAATGGTTACTAATGATAAGTTTGAACTTTTGCACCTGCTGAATGCTTTCACTTTTGCAAAACTCGATTTTCTGCAGAACAGCATTACAGCAACTGTAATGCCCCAAACAAGCTTACTTGTGAAAGTTGATTTCTAATCCAAAAGTGATCCAAAGAAAGTCAAAAGGCCTCAAATCCAAAAAAGTGCAGGCAAATGTCAACCTGAGGAGTTATCCTGATAAAAATCATAATTTTCCGAAGGTGTATGCCGCTTGCTAGTGGATTTCTTGTGCAGAATTGCAATTTTTGTAATTTCGCGAGTGCGAGATTGTTGCTGCCCGCCGCACCTACATATTCGCAATTGCGAACTTACACCGCACGCCGCAAAATTGTATCACCAAGAAAAAAAAATCCGCTGCGTGCGAATTTGCGGCTTTTCTGTAAATTCGCGAGCGTTCGCGGATTGCGAATTTACCGAAAATCTGCAAAATCTGCGAGCGGAACGGATTTTCCGCCCATGCTTAGGCCTGTGTGCAGTGTGAGTGAGGGCTGGGTGCACTGAGTGAGGGCTGTTTGCACTGAGTAACGCCTGTGTGCAGTGTGAGTGAGGCCTGTGTGCAGTGCGAGTGAGAGCTGTGTGCACTGAGTGAGGGCTATGTGCACTGAGTGAGGGCTGTTTGCACTGAGTAATGCCTGTGTGCAGTGTGAGTGAGGCCTGTGTGCAGTGCGAGTGAAAGCTGTGTGCACTAAGTGAGGGCTGTGTGCACTGTGAGTTAGGGCTGTGTGCACTGAGTGAGGGCTGTTTGCACTGAGTAACGCCTGTGTGCAGTGTGAGTGAGGCCTGTGTGCAGTGTGAGTGAAAGCTGTGTGCACTAAGTGAGGGCTGTGTGCACTGTGAGTTAGGGCTGTGTGCACTGAGTGTGTGCAGTATGCACTGATTGGGGACTGTGTGCAGTGTGATTGACGGCTGTGTGCACTGAGTGAGGCCTGTGTGCAGTGTGAGTGAGCTATTGCACTGTGGTATGCTGGAGTGCACATGGGTGTGCTGGATGCACTGCGGTGCGCTGGGTACACTGTGGTGTGCTGGGTGCACTGCGGTATGCTGGAGTACACTAGGGTGTACTGGGTGCTCTGCGGTATGCTGGAGTACACTACAAACAACTGTGAGGGCGCCGGCCCTGCCCTGATCTGCTGTCTGGGTATATCAAAGGACTCGGACCTGCGCATCATCCGACAGAAAGACCTCCCCGTCCGGGGGCATTTGACACCAGACCAGGGGATGAGGTGCAAGCTGTGAAACTACACACGGCCCTCCCTGCTACCTGGGTTGCGAAATCAAGACCCGTCTGTCTCCGAAGGAAACACTTTGGGAGTGAGCCTGGGCTGCGCCAGCTTCTGTCTCTGTTGTGATCTTGGGCAAATCTGCATAACCCTGGCTGCAAGTTGAATCACAGACGGGCCACTTGCTTCTTTTCTCAAAGAAAGTCTGTGTTGTGGAAACAAGTGAATGCACACCCGCAGACGGGTATGAAAAGCGCCGGCGTGGCTGGCAGGGCACGAATTGTACTGTTTACAACTAAACCATGCAAAGCAGTTCCGAAGTACGACAGCGGTATCCTGTTGGCTGCACATTTGACACCGGACCAGGGGATGAAGTGCAAGCTGTGAAACTACACACGGCCCTCCCTGCTACCTGGGGTGCGAAATCGAGACCCGTCTGTCTCCGAAGGAAACGCTTTGGGAGTGAGCCTGGGCTGCGCCAGCTTCTGTCTCTGTTGTGATCTTGGGCAAATCTGCATAACACTGGCTGCAAGTTGAATCACAGACGGGCCATTTGCTTCTTTTCTCCAAGAAAGTCTGTGTTGTGGAAACAAGTGAATGCACACCCGCAGACAGGTATGAAAAGCGCCGGCGTGGCTGGCAGGGCACCAATTGTACTGTTTACAACTAAACCATGCAAAGCAGTTCCGAAGTACGACAGCGGTATCCTGTTGGCTGCATTAATGTTACATCCTACAATGATGTAGGCAGCACGTGCTATTCTTCACACACTGCTGTAGAGAAGAGTAATTGTGGTTCTAGAGCACGGCAGATCCATGTAAATAAACATTAAAAAAAACACGGAGTACGCGTGGCAGTAGCACAAGCGAAACGGCCAGAGCTGCCGACTTTCGACGCGGGGAACAAAGTTCGTGTCTCGGTGTCATTTCAAAGCCCTGGGATTCCAGGCACATCACTTAATCTCCATGTACCTTCAAAAGAGTAAGTAAAGCGCTCCGATACCGTCGGGTCGGGTTTGTGCTCTGTAAATCTGGGAAAAAGAGCACTTCTTTAAAGAAAGGAGTGAAAGGCGGAATGCTGCCTCAGGCAAGGGCCAGCCTGTCGCTGTGGTTGCAGACGGTGGGCACAGCCATGCATTATTGTGGACCGTCACACCAACGTTTTTATTTTTCATTACATGGAAGAGGCAGACCATGAAAAGAGAGAAAGAAACAGGGAGAGCATATATGGAAACAGTGCGAAGGGAGAAGCAGGGATGAAAAGTAGGTGTACCATAGAGTGAGATAAAGTGACGTCACTAAACTCGATTGCAAGCTACAAGGGAAACCAAACTGCAATACACTCCATCGCAAGTTAAACGCCAAAATAATAAGAAAACCTGGCGTATTCAGACAGCACTAAAATAGATCGTAAGTTACATAGTGAAATGAAACACCAATAAAGTTGATCGCAAGTTAAGCAACTATATAATACGAAAACGTAGGGAATTTAGATAACATAAACACGATCTAAATTACTAAGGCAAGAAAAACAGTACAGCAAGTCACAAAAAGAAGAAACAAGTCAAAGGAACCTGTGAAAGCGAAAGTTATGATGAGTGGTGGTGGAGAACGAGAGACGGTGACTATGACAGACTTGATAGTGAAAACTAAGAGTGTGAAAAATGTCAGATACAAACGGTGAGAAAGCAAACTGAAAGGCATGCACAAGAGATTGAGGAATACAAAAAGTAGTAAACGAAACAAAAGAAAAGGAGAACAAAGAAGGCAAGAAATTCAATGCAAAAGAAAGAAAAGGAAAACAAGGTCTGGCACAGCAGCAAGAGCGAGATTTGAACCCATGCCTCCAAGCATAAGAACAAGCGTCAGGGAAAGCGTTTGCTTTCACTGCTGATTGAAACAAGAGCGGGGAGGAGAAGCCGCAGAGCGCACGCTGGGCGAAGCCCTTTGATGTGCTGTGCGGCCGTGAATGCGTGTGCTTGTTTGGTCACGTGATTCACGTGAACTCAAACAAAACCGCAGGAATGAAACCCTTGGTTTCACGAGCGTTTTGACCACTTGAATTCTCGCTCCGCTCAATGCGCTTGCGCGCATTGATAGGTCGCGAGGCCTAAAAAGTGGGAGGGACCATGTAGCCCCACTCCATGAGCCAATTTTGGCCCAAGGAACCCGGTTTTCTTAGTAATGGGGATGGGGAAGGAGGTTGCTTGGCCCTTCTCCCAGATCAATTTAATCCCCAGGGACCCCATTTCTCAGCCACAATGTCAAAAGGAGAGAAACCACGCAGCCCCCATAATGAGCCATCAATGACTCTGGGGACCCCATCCCCTAGGTCCAGTTCCTGCTCTTGAATTGCCCACCCCTGGGACATAGTGGTTTCCCTGATCATACTGGCGTGGGCAGGGAAAATTGTGTTTGCTCTCGCTAGGCTGGAGAAAATTCAAAGCTAATGCTAAGCAAGGGCAAACATGAAGTCCACTACTAGCTGGTCGGAGCTTTAAAAATGCTCCGACCAGATGGGAGCAGACTTCAGATCTGTTTCCCTGCCCGCAGGTATTCGTGCAGGGAAACAGATCTGAATATTGCTCCTGCCTGCAGAGAGCAGCATTTGTAGCTGCTTCCTGTGGGCGGGAGCACTGCTGGCTCTCGCTGGAGGTGGGGAGCTAGCTGGAACCATTGCCCCCAACCATAGTGTCGATGATACCCCGGATGGACACTAGGGTACCCAACCTTTGTTGGCCAGGCCCAAGGAGGAGGACTGCATGCTCCCTCCCGATTTTAAAAGGTGCTGAGCCCCAGGGTACGTAATATCCAGCCTTAAAGTGGCCCAGGGAGGGGGCTTGTATGCCCCTCTCCCCTTTAGAATACGGCCAGACCCCCCGGAGATGGCCCTCAGGGGCCAAAATGAATCCAGGAAGGAGGGATGCATGACCCGCTCCCTTAAAAATTTAGTGATGGGCCCTGGGGGATGGGGTCCTTGGGGCCAAAATTGCCTGGGGAGGAGGGGCCACATACCACTCTTCCCTAAGAAAATGCACTAGGCCCAAAGGGATCACTTTACCGGGAGTCACAATCAGCCCAAGGAGGGATACACGTGCATCCTCCCCCAAAAATTATGCCAGGCCCTGGGCGATGGGGTCCCCTGGCCCGAAATTAGCACAAAGAAGGGGGCTGCATGCCCCCTCCCCATTCGATATAGTGCCAGGCTCTGGGGTAGGGGGTCCCCGGGTCCAAAATGCAGCCCAGATAGGGATCATGTGCCTCCTCACTCTAAAAATAATGCACCAGGCCCCAGAGAATGGTGTCCCCAGGACAAAAGCGGCTCAAGGAAGGGGCCTGCAGGTTGGGTGCCTTTAGGGGGGCATGGCATGGGGTTGGCTGCATTCAAGGGTTTTGCCAGGCTCTACGGCCATGTGCGGCAGCAGTTGGATGACTTATTGTAAGTAAATATTACTTTACGTTTAAAAAACCCTAGACATTCAATGGAAAAGACAAAGGTTACAGGAACATTATAGTTAGAGAATAGAATTAAAAAAGTCTTAGATATTCTCTAAAAAAACTAAAGATGCATGGACGTTATAGTTAGGTTCAGATGTTACACACACAAAACCATAGAAATTCAGCAATGCTAGTTATCTCAAGTTAACTATTATTTGTGCCCTAAGGTAACTATACCTCTTACCCTCGCCATGCACTGCTAATTACCACACATGTTGCATCACTCATGACATCATTAATTATTATCAATGCAACATTTCCTGTAAAATTATTGATGAGAAAACTGCGCCTGGCAGGGGCGGGAGTTGCTGTTACCCCAGAGCACGAGTTATAGTGCTCTATAGCTCTCCTACTAAGATCCATATTTTTCTCAGTGGACCATATCGCAAATTCTGAAAATAAGGCTTGTGTCTTTGAATAAATGTCCCCCTCCACAAACCTGGTCCGTTTAAGACATGGGTGTGTCTTTATTTGGACCAACACGTGCCACTACCAATTTAGTTATGTGCTGAATGACACTAACCCACTACTTGAAATTCTGTTCTACTACTAAAAAACAAGGGAAAATTCTCTCAATCTGTGTATTCCATAGCATAACGTGTGCACAGATGTGAATCTTGAGTTACATCCGTAAGAGTACATCTTAGTGTGTTTTGGATATGTGTGTTTGGATATGTGTATGCCCCCCACAGACCAAGATGTGCGTGCCTCTGTAGACATATGGCTGAGATACCCGCCACCCCCTCTCAACACAATCCCCAAGGATGGGAAACCGGAAACAGTTCTGAACTTTTGGAAGACGGGAGGGAGTGACCCTCCCGGCCGTATTTATTAAAATATGAAACAAAATTAAAACATTAAAATAACAGTTTCATATTATGTACAATTTCATTACCACATTGCGATGTTTGGCTAACCTTAACATATTCTCTAATACAAAGGTTCTCCTAGCCGAACTAACATCCTACAAACATCTAACTTGAAATTTTGAAATTGTACATCCTAACGTTTAAGGGCCAACGGCAAGGTCGTAACCGGTTTCAAGATTCCTAACCAGAAATATCCCCCTCACTTGTGAGGGGCGACCGCACAGAGGCGTACCTCGAGTGCAACTACCAATTTCCCTTGACTTGACGGGGGCCCCAATAAACTCGACGCCACTTAAAGGTCGTCCGAGGACTCGTGTGAGGAATCTAGAAGGTAGCGTAGACCCCCCCCCAAACCCCACACAACTTACCACATCTGCCGTCGCAGATGTCCTGGCCCCGGGAAATTCTCCGGGAGGGGGCTGTAGCCCCCCCTACCCAGGAAGGGGCCTTGACCGCCTTTCCTTTCCTTTCGGCGTCCCATCCTTAGAAGGGACCGCCTTCCCCGTTGAGGGGCCAATGGCCACCTCCTTCGAGCGCTCCCATCCGTAATGGGTGACGCCCACTCATAGGGATCTTCCAATTAGTGCTCACCGATCATGACCTTACCGCCCGACCAAAATAAATACGACAGTTCTAAACTAAATGAGTTCTAAACTAAATGACTAAATTACTTAAAAGACAGTTAAAAGCAACAATTTTATTAAAAACATGCTACTGATCAACACTAGAGCAAGATTACTTTATTTGCAAAACATACCACAAATTGACCATTTCTTTATTGCATATTCAAGGTTATCACGATAATAATCCGACCTGCAAACAAAAGAGTTACCACATCAAACTTTATTCAAAACTACTTGCTGTCTTCAGGGGCTGGTGGGTGGGTCAAAATTGGCTCTTCGTTCCGTCTCGAGCTCACGTGCAGCGAGGTGGTGCAGCTTCAGAGCACAGGAACAAGAGGATGCTTCCTTGGCTTGTTGCTCCTTTTATCCGTCTTCAGGGTGGGCGTAAACCCGCCCCGGCCTGCCCCGAGGGCGTGGCCCGGCCGCGTCAGTGTCTAGGCCAGCCCACTCCAGGGCGGGAAAAAGGCGCGCCCCGGCTACGCCGCTTCGGGCATACCAGCCGAGACTCGCCTCCCGCCCAAGATGGCTTCCCGGGGGGATCGTGGTACTCCGCCATACGTTCGGGGGGACCGAATGGTCGCCCCTTTCCATATGGCTGAGATACCCGCCACCCCCTCTCAACACAATCCCCAAGGATGGGAAACCGGAAACAGTTCTGAACTTTTGGAAGACGGGAGGGAGTGACCCTCCCGGCCGTATTTATTAAAATATGAAACAAAATTAAAACATTAAAATAACAGTTTCATATTATGTACAATTTCATTACCACATTGCGATGTTTGGCTAACCTTAACATATTCTCTAATACAAAGGTTCTCCTAGCCGAACTAACATCCTACAAACATCTAACTTGAAATTTTGAAATTGTACATCCTAACGTTTAAGGGCCAACGGCAAGGTCGTAACCGGTGTCAAGATCCCTAACCAGAAATATCCCCCTCACTTGTGAGGGGCGACCGCACAGAGGCGTACCTCGAGTGCAACTACCAATTTCCCTTGACTTGACGGGGGCCCCAATAAACTCGACGCCACTTAAAGGTCGTCCGAGGACTCGTGTGAGGAATCTAGAAGGTAGCGTAGACCCCCCCCCAAACCCCACACAACTTACCACATCTGCCGTCGCAGATGTCCTGGCCCCGGGAAATTCTCCGGGAGGGGGCTGTAGCCCCCCCTACCCAGGAAGGGGCCTTGACCGCCTTTCCTTTCCTTTCGGCGTCCCATCCTTAGAAGGGACCGCCTTCCCCGTTGAGGGGCCAATGGCCACCTCCTTCGAGCGCTCCCATCCGTAATGGGTGACGCCCACTCATAGGGATCTTCCAATTAGTGCTCACCGATCATGACCTTACCGCCACAGGCCGGATAGTTGACCGGCTATCCGGACCCCCCACAACACTCCTACCTAAAGGTCATGTCTTAAAGTCTTTAGCCAAGCTATACAGTCTCCTATGAGTAACTCGTTCCCCACCCGGGACAAATGAACACCATCCCCCAAATACATACTGTCACCAGTAATACAACCATGCGAAATAGAATGCAGTGTATTGGAACGGAACAATCTACTCACTTTGTTATTAATTTTTCTTACTGAATGGTTTAGAGCAGAAACAGAAATAGCCCCCGCCATACTTTACGTGGGATCATATGTGACCATGCAATCGTGCACCCTGGAACTCTCCTCGCCAACCAACTTACAGTGGAAAGCATCGCCTCAAGAAGAAGTCGTCTACCAGTGGTGACCAAATCATTGCCCCCAATATGTACTATGACTATAGACGGCGGTGACCTCGTCCGCCCTAGCAAACCCTCAAAAAATGATTGAAACTGGTCAATACAGAGTCCGCCCTTTCCGTAGAAGGACACACTGTACCCGTATTCCCCAGCCACGTGATTCATGTCACCTGCTTTGAATACGTCCGCGGCTCGCCTCACGTATGAGTGGCCCACGACCCACACCTCCTTTTTCACAGCCGGTGAAGTATGACCGCTGGCCCGGTGTTGGGTCGACTGCATAGTCCGCCCCGCCTCGTAGGCTTGCGCAACTGAAACCAAACAAAAACAAGAAGCGTGAGTACATCGTTACAGCTTCACAACATGTGCAACCGCACATACCTCTTATAACAATTGGAGGACCAACGCCCCACACGTTTAATTTGTTCAACATTCAGACCCCTGGCCGTAGCCTCTGTAGCAGCCCCTATCCGAAAGGAATGGGTCCCAAACTCGCCCGGGTTCAAGCCCGCAGCCGTAATCGACATCGCAAGCACCCGCTGAAACTGAAACCTCGTCAGTGGGGTGGCGTCAGCGTGTCTCAACAAGGTCCCCCCCCATGATGCCACCCTTTGTGCCAAATAATCCTCTACACAACTTACCGGGCACATGGAGGACCCGGGGATCCTTCGTATCATTATGCAGTCCCCCATCGAACCCTGATCGGTCTTGGACTTGACAAATGAGACAGTCATTGTCCCCCCCCTGACTTGGACATGCTCTCGGCACAGTCCCCCCATGGTATCCTGCTTGTTCCTTGCCACTAATTCGCTTACCCGCATAGCCCCATGGAATGCTAGCACAAAAGCGGCTCGGAATAACACTGCTTCATACTGGGATGAGCATGTTGCAGGAAGTACAGATAACAACAAGGCCAACCTATCCAGACCTATCGGGCGCCTTTCATCTACTCTGCGACCCTCAAGGCGTTGCCACCCACGTAGCGCTTTTTGCACAACGAAAGACGCTGTCGGGTCCTGGATCCCATGAGCCCTTGCCACAAAGGAAATGGCGGCCCGATGCCTCTGGGCCGTAGCCACTGATTTGCCTGCCTGACGTAAAGATAGCAGGAATTTCACTACCAACTCCTCCTGGCCCCAAAGCTCCCCTCTAGCTGCCCCCAAAAAGGCCCAATAGGAACGGAACACCCCTTCATATGCCTTCCTCGTCCTGGGTGCTAAACTCTCTCCCACGAGGTTCTGTAGTTCGGGGCACCGAGAGACCAGAGAGCTTCGGGAAAGGGTGCTGCCACCGGGTCCGCTGTGGGCAGAAAACCCCAGAAGGCCTGTATACGAAAACGAGAAAGCGCATCAGCCGCCTGGTTCATCACCCCCGGGACATGTCTTGCCTTAAATAGTACATTCAATTGCATACACAATAACACAATTTCCTTGAGCAATCTCAGAACCCACTTGCATCGTGCTGCCTGGCTATTGATACACTCAACAACGGTCATGTTATCAGACCAGAATACCACAGAGTGATCTCTGAACCCCTCAGGCCAAGTTCTCAGGGCCACCAGAATGGGAAAAAGTTCTAGGAAAGCAATGTTACTTGTCAGCCCACTCTCATGCCACCATGACGGCCATTTTTGTGCCGACCACTGAGTGCCGAATATGGCACCAAAACCAATGCTCCCTGCCGAATCCGTCCACAGCCCCAGCTCCTCGGAGGACACGGCCGGTTTGTTCCAGACGATTCGGCCATTGAAATCCGCCAGAAATGCCAACCAAATGCGCATGTCCTGGCGAACCTCTGCCGAGAGCCTTGTGCGATGATGACCCTCCTTCAGGCCGACCATGGCTTGAGCGATCGAGCGAGAAAAGGGGCGGGCCATCGGTATAACTCTTAGGGCAAAATTCAACTGTCCCACCAATTGCTGTAATTGATGTAGCCTAACCTTAGACTCACTTATACACATTTGCAGGGATGCCCTGAATCTTAACACTTTGTCACCTGGTAGACGAAAACAACCTTCCTCGGAATCAAGCTCGATCCCCAGAAACTCGAGGCAAGTCGAGGGACCCACAGTCTTACCTGGTGCCAATGGCACGCCAAACTGATTCATCAAAACACAAAATGCAGTCAAAGCCTGTCCACATTCGGGATCCCCGGCTGCCCCCAGAAACAAAAAGTCATCGAGATAATGCATCACATGTTGAAACCCCGTTTTCCTCGTGAAGACCCATTGCAAGAAGCAACTGAACTTTTCGAAATAGGCACAAGATATAGAGCACCCCATCGGCATACACCTATCCATGTAATAATGACCCTGAAACATGAAACCAAGGAGACGCTGATCGTCGGGATGTACCGGGAGCAACCGGAACGCTGACTCGATATCAGATTTTGCCATCAGCGCACCGGGCCCCAGGCGATTCAAAATGGCTACGGCCTCATCGAAGGATGCGTACCGCACCGAACACACTTCCGGGTCTATCGCATCGTTTACTGAAAGACCCCGTGGGGCTGATAAATTATGTATCAGCCGAAACTCCCCCGGGTCCTTCTTGGGGACCACCCCTAAAGGGGAACAAACAAAGTCAGCAACTGGTGGCACATTAAATGGACCGGCGACTCGACCTCGAGCCACCTCCTTCCCGATCTTTTCTTGTACCACGGTCGTATGCTGTAAGACCGATATCTGGTTTTTACATTGTGGCCTACCCTGAAACTCTTCCACTGGGATGCGGAAACCATATGAAAATCCGTTGCGCAACACCCCAGCGGAAGCGTGATCCGGGTATTCGCTGAGCCAGGGAATCATTGCCATGGTATCAATCGGGGTAGGTAAAGGCGCCCCTCGGACTATGTCAGACCTGTTTGGCGCCTCCTCTACCCCCGTTATCACCCGTTTTGGCTCTGCACATGGACTCAGGATGGGTTGACTGCCCACACCCCCCACATTCGTGCCTAAATTTGCATGACCCCTGGGGCCTAGTACATTTCCCCCTGTTAAAGTTCCAACAAACCCCCCTTTTACTTGCGTTGCCGGCTGGCCTCGAGTGATTGTCGTTACTCGTACCTGATCGAAAGGGCGTCCCCGCATATTGGCGGGAGGATTCCCCAACGTTACTCCCTACCAATGGCACCTTCAACATACCAGAGTCCTCCATTTTGGACCAGGACACAGAATCATAACAATCCCAAGTTAAGTTTTTATCATGCTCTTTCGCTTTTCTGAAAATATTGTCGTAACAAAACCAATGATTGCCCTCGTGAGATACCGAATACCCCATGATCCGTGACTGATAAATCGGCAATTCGGGCAGCAATTCGGGCCTACGTTCACCCAAGATGGATGTAAAAAACCCCCATGCCTTGCCCCAATTACCAATGTTTTCATTTACCTTAAAGGCGGCCATCTTTGCGCGCCAAACACTTGGATGCATGAGCTCTTTCTGGCTCTTAACATGCTCCATTTCATAATGGTCGGTAAGCAACGAGAAGATGTTTATATATTCCCCTGCCCATATCTTCTCTTTAATAGCCAGAGGGACATGTTGACCCAATTTTTCCCTCCGAGAGGGTGCCGACTCATCCCTCGCAATCGGCAATGGCCGCTTACCTGAACCGGAAGCTGTATCTGCGACTGGAACTGATGGCGATGGTGCCTTCGTCGCTTCCCTTGTTTCCCGCAGCTGCTTCATCAACACCTGCGTGTCGTCAGCCGTGGCGCCCTTGCTACCTTTACCCAACCACGCTGCTAATTGTGCTGCCAGCTCGGGCGGCATATCCTCCCCGGACACGGGGGTGACCACTACGGGAATCGGATTCCCTTCCTCCGGCAAAGGAGTGGGTGCTTCGAGTGGGGTACAGGGAACTGGGACGTCTCCCCCAGCTGCTCCCCTTCTGGGCCTCTTGCCTTTTCCTCCTGGAGCTGCTCCTGCCAGAGGACGTTTCGGCCCCCCTTCCTCGTCTTTCTCCGCCATTCGCTTCTTTAAGTCGGTCACCTCCTTCATGAGAACACGCAGCATCTGGTCGGTAGTCATTCGTTTTCCCGCCTTCTTAGGCATTCTCCGACAGAGTATCTGAAAAACAAACAAGAAAGATTACAACGCTCAAAATTGGCTCTTCGTTCCGTCTCGAGCTCACGTGCAGCGAGGTGGTGCAGCTTCAGACCACAGGAACAAGAGGATGCTTCCTTGGCTTGTTGCTCCTTTTATCCGTCTTCAGGGCGGGCGTAAACCCGCCCCGGCCTGCCCCGAGGGCGTGGCCCGGCCGCGTCAGTGTCTAGGCCAGCCCACTCCAGGGCGGGAAAAAGGCGCGCCCCGGCTACGCCGCTTCGGGCATACCAGCCGAGACTCGCCTCCCGCCCAAGATGGCTTCCCGGGGGGATCGTGGTACTCCGCCATACGTTCGGGGGGACCGAATGGTCGCCCCTTTCCATTCTTACCGCATTCCTGCAACAGATAACCTAAAACTGAACACTTTTTAAAGATTTTTTTCTGAATACTTTGGCAAGAGTCCCTCGTGAATACAAGGGCTGTGACAGGTGGTGTGAAAAATTGAAATGTGTGCTTCTTATTCCTGATATGCACTTTGTTTTTCCTCAATGCACACTCTGAAAGTAGCTCTTAGGGTGACGTATCCAATTCAATATGAGGTTTCCGGAAATCATTCAAGATCTGATTTAAAGGAGTCTTTATAGAAATATTTCACAAAAGAGAATGTTATAAATGGTCACTGAACACACAGCAAGGTAGGCATTGTCCATGTTTTCTAAAAATATATAGAGTTTAGTGAACATCCAAGTCAGTAACGTGGTAAGAATAGGGTAAAGACCACACAAAAGACAAAAGAGAAATTTACCAACAAACAGTTCTTCAACAGAATCTCAAAGCAGAATAAAGCATTGATAAAAATCAATAATGCAGTATAGAAAGAAAAGGCAGAGAAGGTATATTTGACAAGAATAAATGGTGATTCAGCAAATGTAAAAGACAGGGCATGGGCACAGGAATCTTGTTACAAAAATGGTTTTGTTTTTCTTTGACATTTTATATTATGTGGAAATAAACCAACACACATGTTTTCTCGTGTAAAACATCCAATTTCGATTTCAGTCATTCAGACATTCACAACCAATAAAATCAATATTACGATTGTTGTTCATGATATATACAGTGAGTCAGGGAACGTGGCTTATGCTCTACAATATTTATATACAGTAGAAATAAGTACCTCGCCATTATGCAGTAATCTCCTGCTCGCTCGTAAAACCACTTCCAAATGCTGTAGAAAAAAAACAAATACATTATTCGACATGTACTTTATTTAGTCTGATAAAGTCCTATGTTTTTTTTTTTATCTGCCTTGTTTTTTTTTAGAATTCCCATCTTATTGGTGTGGTTGGGTTTTAAAGTGTGATCATTCCAGAGTATTGTGTGTGTAAATAAAACTATGGTTGAAATTCTGTAGAAAGAACTGTGGAAAGCATCACCAGTGGGCAAGGTTTCACAATCTTTGGAAATAAAAAAGAAAAACAATACATAGAAAATTGTGCTTAAATGTGAATTAGGATAAATGTTTTATATATAGTGGTATATTTACAAGAAAATGCTGGAGTACGGTGTTACGCCAAATTTGGCAGTGCCGCACTCTGACATTTTCAAAACACAGGGAAGCGATGTATTTACAAAAATACGACACACCCCTGCATTTCCACTAGCGCTGGGGCTGAAAGAGCTGCCTAGCTCAGTGTAGGCACCCTCCAGCCATGTTGCAAGGGAGCCTTTGTTGCAGGGGCGAATGTCTTTGTGCAGGAAGAGGCACCTTGTTTATGTGCAGCACACATAAAATGAGCAAAAAGCGAGGAGATATTAAACATTTCTTCTCATATCGCCATTCTAAGACCAGATATTACATGGCCTTAGTTGTTGGTGCTGCCACAGCCTTTTAAACATGGAGAAATGTAAAAAAGCAATGGGTGTTGCGGTGGAACGATCACAGCAACACCGATTGCCCACCCCTTTGCTGCAGCAGACTGCGGCGTAAAGGGGCATATTTACAAGGTGGTGTTAATCCATGTTGTGGCTTAGCGTCACCTTGTGAATATGGGGAATGGCGCAATGCCACCAGAGTGTCCAGAAAAGTGAAGCTCCTGTGGCATTAGTGGTTTGTGAAAATGCCCTAATGTCTCACTGCTATGAAAAAAATCTAATGCGAGGCTTCAAAAAATATGCACCCATAAAATTAGATATCAGCAGCACCAATCTTGGGATGCTGTCAAAGACAAGGAACATTAGATGCAGTGTTTTTTGCTCTCCGCAGGAGCGAGAGTAAAAAGAATATAAACACTGCAAACACAGTTTAAAGTCAACTGGCATTCAAATGGTAGAAGTGGGAATCCCTGTTGTTTTGCAGTGGAAATATTTGGGAATGTTAATATTGTCCAGAGACTTGCTGAGCCATTGCTGGTCAATTACAAGCCTTGAACCCAACCTGTAAAAGGCTTTCCAATATATGAGATAACAACTTGAAAGTTCATGTGATGCACACAGAAAGAATGTTGCATAAAAGGTACACCTCAAGCAGATATTGAAACTGAACAACAGCAGAAAAATGTTTATAACTAGAAAGATCTGCTTTAAATAATCCAGGGGCATATTACCAACAACTAGCGATAATTTTTGTCTCTAACTTGTTTAGAGACAAAAATTATCGCCGCACATCGGCGATTTTTACCGCAAATAAACCTTGGTATTACCAAGGTTTAACGCAAATGCGGTAAAAATCGCAGCAAAGCATGAATATCGCTGAAAAGTCAGCGATATTCATGCATTAGCGAGCTAATGCTCTTAGCCATGTTATCCACCTCCCATTGGATAACATGGCTAAGAACTGCTCAGGGCAGGTGTTAGCTTTTGGAGATATTCCCGCTTAGCGCGAATATCTCCAAAAGTTGGTAATAGGAGATAGCGATGTTAGCGACTGTTTTCAGTCTCTAACATCTTGGCACGCCCACTTTGCATCTCATTAGTGATAAATATCACTGACATGCAAAGTGGGGCCCAAGATGGTCGCTATCTCCTACTAGCTGTCGCTAACTGGTGTTAGCGGCAGCTAGGTAATAGTGAGATAATTTTATCTCCGCTTTCTTGGCTTTTAAAGCCAAAAAAGCGGAGATAAACCCCCTTGATAATATGCCCCTTGTCTTTTAACTAATCAAAGAGATATGTGTGTTTTGCCCCCACAATGTAATTATACTCAAGTGTGGTGGTTCTCCGCCAATCTTTGCTGAAATTTCCCATTACAAAACTAACAAATAACAGATTGTGTAAATAGGAAATTGGGTTGCTGATTGACTGGAATGTGAGCCCTAGTCAAGCAACAGCCACATTTCCCTTGCAAGTTGAACCACAAAAAGTCGCTAAATTAACCTGTGCTCAACCCTTGGTAGCTTGGCACAAAAAGCAGTCATGCTTATCTTAGAGGCAATGTGTAATGTATTTATGTAGCATACAAACCGTAAAAAAGTGAAAACACAACACAAAAAAATCTCAAAACAATTTAGAAAAATAGAGCAAATTTTAATAAATATTTTTTGACACCAAAATAACAAAAATGCAATCAGTAGTCCCGGAATTCCGAACTTTTAAAATTCTAATGAAAACTAGAACCTAAAAGTTTGAAGCGCCAACCGTGGACATCTAGTCATGCGAGACCGGAACAAAGTTGAAAGTTATGGTTGACCGCTTTGGATAGATAAAAGAAGCAGATTGGGCCCGGTCAGCGCTTATCTTCTGAATTAATAGAAATTTTGAGAAAAAGTGTCTATGATCAAGTTTAATAGGACAAGGCTGGAGGAGGTGTCTGATGATGGTGCGCTGTCGTCGGATGGGCTTACGCTGAAGATTTCTACATTAGGATTTAGTCATCAAAATGGAGGTCGAAAATATCCAGGGGTTAGAGGCAGAAGGCTGCAGCCAAAGTTCCAAACGGTTGAATACTCCTTTGGTGAAGAAGCGCTGAAATGGATGTGCTGCTGTGGAGACAAACATAGAGGGAGAAGCCCCGTAGTCAATCCGATCCGTGATGCGCCTTGGGCAGGTAGGCGGGTAGGCCGGTAGGTGAGCAGTTTGGCCCCAGTCTCCTCCTGGTTCTCAGGGTAGCTTTTGGCCAAACATTTTCCAAGTACTTAGTTTTGGGAACTAGCTGTCTGGGCACCTTTAGCACCACAACCAAAGGTCCAGGACTGGTTAGACACCTCTTGAGGGTTCATGACTCACTCAGTTCTGGACAGTGTAAGCCCTTTATGTCCCTGTGGCTCTGAACAGAAGGGCGGCACACTAGCCCTTGGAGTCACTTCTGGTAGTCTTGGGTGCAGCTGAAGATGTAGGGTTCAACAGAAGGGCTGGTCTGAGGTTCCAAGGCAGCGGGGTAGCGAAGCAGTCCTTCCAGGTACAGCAGCAGTCTGGTAGGGTGCACAGAAGGTCACAACAACAGGCAGTCCTCTAAGAGTCCTTCCATAGGACCAGCAGTAAACTGAAGAGTGGGTCTGAAGGTCCTGTTTTTATACGCTAGTGCCCTTCTTCTGGAAGGTGGAAGAAACTTCAGAAAAGGTTCTTTGAAATGCATGGAATTTCCTGACTCTGAGCACCCAGTCATATGACCCAAGACAGGCTGTAGGCACAAAGGGGCGAAAAATGCTCACCTTCCAAAAGTGGCAATTTCAAAATTGTAATGAAAAATCTGACTTTACCATTAAAAAGAGTTTATCATTACAGTTTCATAGGCATCAAACATGACAAAACAACCTGCTCACAGTTGTGAACTACAGCTTATTTATTGTGATAAGGAATCCCCAATATTATCCTATGGAAGGGGCAGACCTTACAGTAATGAAAAACGAATATAGGAGGTTTTCACCTCCAGGACATGTAAAACTTAAAAGTACATGTCCAACCTTTTAGTTGCACAGCATCCAGCCCCACAGGCTACCTAGGGCCAACCTTAGGGATCATATTTGTGATCAAAGGGAAGTTTAAGACTTGGCTAGGGGTTTTTAATGCCAAGTTCACATGGCAGTTTGAAACTGCATTCCGGCTCCAATGGCAGGACTAGAAAATGTTTTAAAGTTCTATTGAAGTGGGTGGCACAATAAATGCTGCAGGCCCACTGGTAGCATTTAATTTACAGGATCTTGGTATATGGTGTATGGTGGAAGATATTATGCATGAGTGCTGAAATAGTTAATTTGAAAAATATCACCTCTCACTTGACTGAAATATTTTCCAAATATATACCAAGTATCTTTTCATTTAATTGTTACTCCAACTCTTCAACAAGGTGAATCCAAGCATTTCCCACTAGTTAAGGTGTGGAAACTTTGCAGAGACTACTGTTAGCATGAGCTAAAGCCATTTTGTTTTAGGCATCCATTTTAGTTAAGCCATGTGTTTGCCATGTGCTTCCCCGTCTTCGCTGTTGCCTGCTTCTCTATTACGCCTGAGTCGTCATCTATAATTAGCTCCTACAACACTGAGCCTGAGTACTGCGCATGCTCAGAGAGGCCTTAGCTGTTAGGATGCACTTGTCATGTATTTAACTGTCAGGCTATTTTAACTGATGTCAGCAGCATTATAGCTCCTCCCATTTTGTTGACTAAGCGATTCTCATGTATCCTTGTATGTGAAAATCTATTTGTGTGTACACTTGTACTGCCTCTTTTTAAACCTCCATGCTTACACTGCACTTACTACAGTATATAAAGCTCATGGTTTCTGTACTCTATGTGCTGCCTCATACATTGCCTGAGGGTTCTGTATCGATGTAGTTCCACTTATGAGCCCTAATAAAATACTTTCTTGATATTACAGCTTCCGTGCCAATCTCTACTTTGTCAAGTCTAAAGGACCAGTGCGCAAAAGGGCGAACCCCTGCACCAGGTGGGCTCCTGAAAAGGCTCACCCCCACAAATTGGCGCCCATCACGTGGGGCTCATCGGCGACTCGGATGCCCTACAAAGTGGTCTTGTTGGAGGTTTGGAATCTCACTAAGGATGTATACTGCATGTGGAGGTCCTTGTCTTTGCAGGCCGTAGTGCTTTTCTGATTCTCCCGATTCGACCCTCCAGGTAGTGCTGGTCTTAGACTGAGATCCCTTTTCGCGTTCGCCTTACAGTGACCATTTGGACGATTAAGAGCTTGGCAGTTGGAGGCCTTAGAATTTTGCTTGGTAAGGTGGCTAAATGCGACGCTTTTTGTGTGGATTTGCTTGGCCAAGATTCTGGTTTGGTTTGGGTTAATATATACATTGCAATTTATATAGGCAGGCAATGTGGAGATTTTTCTCTAATTTTTGAATTCTTGAACGGTATAATATTCGTGTTAAGTACCACTTTGTTATAATATTATATATACTATTATATTTTTGATATGCCTGTTTCAAGCACACTTCGAAGGATGTATTGCTTTCTTGGAGGTACCAATATGGATTTAGAATGGAATCTGCAGGCTCCCCCAGAGGGGACACCAAATAGGGATATGTACGTTAAAAATTGTATTTCTTCAATAATGTATAGTGCATTATGGAACAAATATACTAAGAAGGATCCTGATTTACGATGGCCAATACTTGGGTCATTCGATATTGGAAAAATTCAGTATGTGGAACAGTGTGTATTTAAGCGTGAAAATGTAGACCAGATATGTTTGACTGTGTGCGAATGTGACTAAAAGAAGCGCATGAGAGTGAGGAAAAAGCAAGCTTTAGCAGACAAGAAACACCGCAAAAACATCTATCTGAAAGCGCAGGAAGTGAAAACTAAAGTAATGAAGGAAATTAAAGAAAAAGAAGATAGGGAGCGCCATCTCCAGGTAAATGGCCAATACCCTATCCAGCGTCCTATCTATCCTTCACTTAATAAACCACAGGATGATTTAATTTTGTTAGATCGATCTTCGCCACCATATACTTTTCCCTCTGCCTCTGAAGATGATTCTGAGGATGATAAATCTTACCCAGATCACACAGAGACAGGGTTAGACCCTAAACGACATACTCGCTCCTTTTTGACTGCTGACCGTGCAGCAACTCTCAGATCTGCTGCTCGTAAGGCAGCTCGTGGTGATGCCTCTGCTCCAGACATTATAGCAGATGTTCAGCAATGGCTGGACTCAGAGCAGTTATATTTTACAGAGTCATTTACTGGAGAAGTAATTGCAAATTTTAGGAAACATTCAACAGACTTAGAGCCTGTTGATATAAAAAGTGATCATAAACAATTGAGTGATGGTCTTTTTCTCCCTTCCCAGGTGGCCAATTTAATTAGACATGTGGTTGAACTACGAACTGATGTGTTCCATTAGCGAGTGGAGAATAAGGCAGCTGCAGCAGCTGAACAAATAGCTCAGACTCCAGTGCCACAGGAGGAAGTTCCAGGGACAGATATGGATACTGTAGTTCATGGGAAACCAATGCGTGAAGTTGCACCTTTATATGTCCCTCCTAGGGATGCGGGAAAAAGTGATAATAAAGATTCAGCAGATGCGAAGGGATATTTTGTTTACAATTGGATCGATACCCCTTGAAGTAGAGCGGATGTCAGGGCGCTTAAAGCTGCTTTGCCTGACCCACTGAAAAATCGGGCTACTTTTTATGAAGAAGTTGAAGGGGCTATTAGTTCTTGCACTATGACTTTGCCTGATATCAACATGTTTTTTAGGCTTATTTTACCCACTGATATGTGGAGATTGATTCGGAAAGTAAATGATCAGACGAATTTCAGAGATATTTGGATAGAAATAGAGGGAAAAGATGCAGAAACCAGTAGTCTCTGACATCACAACACTTCTTAATACAGTTCCTCCGAGCGCTACTACTTTCAGGGTGATCGACTTGAAGAATGCTTTCTTCTCTACACCTATTCATCCTGACAGCCATTATTTGTTCGGCTTCACTTTGAATAATTGATCATTCAGATTCTGTAGAGCTCCACAAGGGTATCCAGAGAGTCCTAGCATTTACAGCCAAGCATTGAAAAGACAGCTCAATTCTTTCCCTGCGCCAAAAGGGGTGGCTCTAATACAATATGTCTATGACATTTTGTTGGCTGCAGATACCCCTGAACAGTTTGAAGAAGGAGCACTGTCACTGCTTTCCATTCTTGCATCTCACCATCGCAAGGTTTCAAAGAAAAAATTGCAATATTGTAGACAGCAGGGCCTGGATGTATCAAGCCGTTTGTGAATCGCAAAGGGCGAAATTCGCAAACGGTCTATTTGCATGTTTTGGCATGCATCAAAAATTTGCAAATTAAGGAATCGCTAAAATTTGCGATTCCTTATTTTGCTATAGCATTTAAGGAATCGCAATTTTGCGATTCCTTAAATGCTATGTATGTAGCATTTTTCAATTGCGAATTCTGGTTAGGAAATCGCAAATTAACACCAATTTGTAGTTGATGTTAATTTGCTAATTCTTTTAAAAATGCACAATTTGACATTTTTTAAGGTGGCATGTGACGCACACACATGCCCATAGGGTATGTATGTGTGACATATGCACACACATGTAGATTTCAGGGGTGCAGCAGGATGTCCTTGAGACACCCCTGCACCCTTGAAATTATTCTCAATTTGCGATTAGCAAATTGCGAATCGCAAATTGAGATTAATTTCACAATCATTCCCATGGGCCTCCTGGCCCATAGGAATGAATGGAAAATTATTCCTTAATTGTGAATTTGCAAATTGCAAATTTGCAAATAAGGGAGATTAAGAAATTGCTAAAAAAATAGCGATTTTTTACATAATCCCATTTTGCGATTTCTAAATAGCGATTACTTAAAAATCGCTATTAAATCGCAAAATGGAATCTTGATACATCTGCCCCCAGGTTATATATTTAGGTCACCTCCTTTCTAAGGAGGGACATGCACTCACACCAGACCGCTTTCAAGCTATTCTAGACACACCTTTGCCTCGTACTCAGAAGGATGTTTGTGCACTGATTGGCCTTACTTCTTTCTGTAGGCAGTGGATCCCTAGCTTTTCTCACATTGTTAAACCTTTGTTGGCCCTGTTGACTAAAGATACCCCAATGCCCCTCCCATGGACTACTGAATGCCAGAGTGCTTTTCAACAGTTGCAACAAGCTCTATGCTCTGCACCAATATTAGGTACTCCAGACTACACTAAGGCCTTCACACTCTATGTACAGGAGAGGGACAGTTACACGCTCTCAGTCTTAACCCAGACACACGGTAATAAGCAGCGTCTTTGTGAATATTTTTTGTCTGTCCTTGATCCAGTCGCTCCTGCATTGCCTGGGTGTTTTCATTCTGTGGCAGCGGCAGCTGTGTCCAGAGTGAGAGAATAGTTTTGTCACATACACTGCTTGTGTTAGTGCCCCATGCAGTTGATGCCCTTTTGAACCAAACAAAAACGCAGCATTTAACTAGTGCTTGCTTGACAGGATATGAATTCTAACACTTTTGGCCCCTCATATCACCTTGAAAAGATGTTCGACTCTTAATCCGGCTACTCTATTGCCATTCCCAGCTACTCAGTCCCAGTCACAGGAGTCTCATGACTTTATATTCCATACTTAGGAACAGACAAAGGGTTGTGTTGATTTGCAAGATACGTCCCTTTAAAGTGTTGATGGGGAATTGTGGGTTGATGGGTCTTGTTTGAAATTACCAGATGGCACAACATCAGCTACATATGCAATTACAACACTTCAGACGGTAGTTGAGACAGCTCGCATCCCACAGAAGTCAGCTCAGGCAGCTGAGTTGATAGCACTGACGAGAGCGTGTGAACTCAGCACTGACTTTTCTGTTAACATCTACAACGATAGCCGATATGCCTTTGGAGTGGCTCACGATTTTGGGCTACTCTGGAAGGAAAGAGGCTTTCTTACATCACATGGGACACAAATAGTGCATGGAGAATTAATGCATAATCTCCTTACGGCTTTGACATATCCTAAATAAATAGCAATTGTTAAGTGCAGTGCACATAAGAAAATGACTACTAAAATAGGACAGGGCAATGCCTGCGCAGATCACACAGCTTGTGAGACTGCAATGCAGTGAAGCACTATATCTATGTATTTGGTGAAGTCACAGGCTCTGAGCGAGGAGGGGCGTGCCCAAGATGGTTGCGGTGTGAGACGTGTTTTTTGGTATCTTCGGCCCTGGCTTGCTGGGCCTCCCCGCAATCCCCCAGTAAGCATTGCATCTCTACCCCTTGGGCCATCACTAAGCTGGGTCAACTGAGGGGGGTCTTCCCAGCGCTAAAAATAGCCTGTGTCTTCGGGCGATCAGCCACGTTTGGCTCCTGGAGGCACGCCTAGACTAGGGGCGGCGGCCTTCCACATCTGCCCTAGCAGAAGTTTAGCGGCATCTCAGCACGCAGGGCGAAGTGCCGGAGCCACGCCTCCACAAGAGTCTGTGCTGCTCAGAGAACAGAACCGGGTATGGTACGGAGGAGCTGCCTGATCGGAGACGTCTTTCCCTCAACTGTTCAACTGTGGGGCAGGCACCCTATAAGCGCACAGTCCCTAGCAGAAGCTGGGGGGCACCTTGATGGGCAGGGGGAATTGGTGGAGCTGCTCCGCCACGAAAGTCAGTACCACTCTTGGATCATCACCAGGCACGGTACGGAGGAGCTGCTCGATCGGGAGACGTCTCTCTCGCAATGCTTCAGGCTGCGGGCCGTGCTGGCCTGATCGGCCAGGCCTCCCATAAGCGCAGCAGCCTTAGCAGAAGGACGGCGGCATCTCGGCATGCAGAAGAAAGCGCTGGAGCTGCGCCCCCATGAGAGTCAGTATGCACCGAGAGCAGAAGCAGGCGCGGTAGGGAGGAGCTGCCGAATCGGGAGACGTCTCTCCTGCAACACTGCAAGTCACAAAGCCAGGCTGGTCTGTTCGACTTGGTCCCCCCTATAGACAAAGACCTTGGGATTGAGGCCATGTGGAGAAGTGCTGTACTGAGGCTCTCCAAGCTATCCTGCATGCTCACCCCGTGAGGCCTGACCACAGAGTGGGCACTCCTTGCACCTCCCGGGGTATGCTGTATTGACCCCACCTGCTGAAGAATACAAGTCAACCACGCCCTTTGAAGCATGAGGTACCCACTTGTCTTGGTTGTGCTGTGTAGGAGAGAATCCAGATGTCCAGCGGGGAAGAGCATCAGTTTATACTCCCCCCCCGCCAATAGCCGGCCTGGAGTACAAACGTCAGCTCTTGCATTGCCAGGCAACTACACAGATTAGCGCGGCCCAGAAGACAGACGCGGTGCAACTCAGCTAACAGTACCGGTCGAGGTACAAGAGGTTAGTGGGGCCTG
The DNA here is from genome assembly GCF_964263255.1 of Lissotriton vulgaris. Lineage (NCBI taxonomy): Eukaryota > Metazoa > Chordata > Amphibia > Caudata > Salamandridae > Lissotriton > Lissotriton vulgaris. The sequence continues at coordinate 767,620,050 of NC_141697.1, forward strand.
GAACAGTGGGAGACGATGAGGGCTACATAGCCAGCCCCAAGGACCAGGTGAATCTGAGGGCTACACTACCGATCACACCTGAGGGTGAGGCCTCTAGGCACCACAAACTCTCTACAGACCCGAAAATGGAACCCAAGCACCCGCTCCCACCCTAACCAGCAACAGTAGGGTTCAGCTTTCAGGGGCATACTAACACCACACGGAGGCCATTGGTGGAGCCCCAAAAAGGTGACAGACATATTGTCTTCTTCCTTGCTGAGCTGGCTGGTGGAGTCGTGGCAGGGCCCGGAGGGAGGGAGATGGTACACAGCTACTCAGTGATCTGGTGAAGAGACCCGGCAGGGACGCAGAGGCCCATAAGAGACAAATACCTTAAGAGAGGGGGCTCAATCAAAGAAATGCTTACCCGCCTGCCTGAGGGGGATAGTAAAGGTGCCACAAGTCGCGTCACATTGCTGATGGAAGAAGACTTTAAGGCCCCGGTCATGTGCCTCTTCCTGGGCCCTCTTCTCTACCGTGAGGGATGACCTATGTCAGTAAAGAAAGACCTCACGTCCGAGCTCCAAGCAGACTGGAAGGAAGTACCTGACATTGGGGACAGGGTCGATGACTTGGAGCCCCGGGAGTCTTCAAGAGATGAAGATATAGAACAGATGCAACAAGAGATTATACGCCTGTCCAGCAGCACTTAGATCTCCAGGCCCACACAGAAGACCTGCAAAATCGCTCTAGGTATAACAACATCAGAAGAGAGGGGGGCCCCCGGGACACAGAGGGAAAATATATAGAGGTGTATGTCTGGGAACGTTTTGCACAAATTGTGGGACACACTTCAGGAGCGCAGTAATTAGTTTAATCATGCGGGCTGTTGTGATGAGGGTCTGCCCCTGACCCTACCTCTGGAATTTATGAATATGGGAGACAAATAAAGTTTGGAATGCTGTCAATTCAATCCTCTGTGGGAGTTTCTTGCGGTAGAATAGAGGCGTATAATTACAACGTGACGTCATGAAGTCACTACGCGTACTTTCGGGAAGAGATAGACGTTCATTGGGTGTAAGACTGGTGAGTTGCACGCATCGTGATAACGGTTGCAGAGAAGGCATTTTAAATTAGAACTTCCCAGGCATTAACAGGGGTTTAACATTTCTTGCAGACACAAGCTGGGACGTTCTAAACAGAATAACAGCGAGGTAAGAACGTCAAAACTACTTACTAGGCTAATGACGAGCGAATAATTGGGAATACGTGTATGCCGTGATCTTATACACCTATATATTTTCTTGTAGAGTTAACATCGTATCAGAGGAGGAACTTAGCGGGTAAGCAGATACATGGGGTTGAAGTTAATCGGCACTCTTTAAATTGTTCTAGGAAGCTCATGTAGCATTCTCCTTTTAATACAGTTTTTCCTCATTCTTTGAGCACGCCATCATTCCCGGCGTATGCAGCTAACTGTGGGTTTTCTACACCGAGAAATCAAGGTATCACACACAGTTTTCGTTTTGTCTATATCATAGCATGGAATATATGTTAAGACCGTGTTCTGTAACGTTTAATGGTTTTACACATGAGGTGTGGGGTAGTGGTGAGACACTGGCAGATTACAGTAAACACGTTTTGAGAGGTTGGTTTGCATGGAGTTTTTACACGTCGATGGATATTCACACGGCACCATTATTATTGCGCACACAGATAAAATACCTTTTTGGTTGGACATTTGCTACTTGATAAACGCAGTTGACATGTAACCTTTTGGTTTTGTTCCTGCAGGAGGCATCAGGAAAACAGTTGAAAATGTGTTTTTTAATCATTGTATGACAAAGATTGAATGGTCCTTTCCCCTTAACCCGAAATGCATTGGGGTGTTTGAATTTATCTTCATTTAACAGGGATCTTTAAGTTGATTTTCATGTACTAATACTAATGCACTAGCATTTGATGTTAAGGGTACAACTACCCAACTCAATAAAAGCTGTACCTTTAGTATGGATGTATAAGGATAAAGAGACTAAAAATACTGTTAGCAACTTGCTTAAAACATTGTTGAACCAATGAAATAACAATTGTTTCAATGTATTTTGCGTACTTGTTGGATTTTTGGAGTAACATTATACACGTTTTAAATATTTGAAGAAACTTCGGGCACGCAGCTGTGAGTTGTGACGTGGGACAGAGTTTCTCTGCCTCTCATATTCATAGACAATTGGAAACTGCCAGGAAACAGTTTGCGGGGTTGGACTGGCACAATGCAGAGGACTCAATATTCCAACTTAAGCATGCTTTTAATGTCTGTAGCAACAAATGCCACATTGATGGCAGTAGGGTCGTAGTTGGGGGAGGAGAGGAGGGGTAAGGTGAGTGTAGGGAAAGCAAAGCATGTACATCTAGCGGCAGGATTGAATAATGTGAAACCAGAAAACTGAGATAAATCCCGTCTTCCCCACTTTCCTAGACAATTATTTAATTAAACTTTCCCTCCTTTTTCTTCATTATCACTTATAATATCAGAGGACATCGAAATACATGACTTCAGGATGTGTGCTGTACCAAGCAACCTTATGTGTTTGATTTAATAAACTGTAATCCAGTCCATGCATAATAGCAACCCAGGTCACCCAAAGGGTGCACATTACAACTGACTTGCCTCTTAGTTCACTATCAGCACTGTTGTCAGTGTGGGGGTGAGGCCATGAATGCTTCTAAATGTATGTTTTAAGACAACCACTGTAAAAAAAGACTTCAATGCACCAATATAATCTTATGAACTATAGTGAAACGCTTATGCATGTTAATGAACTGCTCTTTTGGAATTTCCTAAGGTTTTACGTAGATGTCTTTAAAAATGAAGGTGTTCCTAAAGTTAAGCGGTGCAGGACACCCTAGTCACTTCCTTTCCTTAACTTCAATTACCCTTCAAATAAATGTTTGTCCAATTATGTAACATCTTTTCAATTTAGTGCTGAGTGGAGTAAACAGCAGCCCAGTGTTGCTGTTGACCAGGGGCCGCATGTAACGGTCAGGAGGGCCACATGCAGCCCCTGGGCCGTAATTTGTGTGTCCCTGTTTGAGATGGTTCTGAGCAGGATTTCTGATGTATCTCCCTAGGTCTGCTTGTTTTTTTTGCCCGTTAAGAGTAAATACGAGCCGCCATTCTTTGTCCACTTGCTCATGTTCAGCCACCCAAACAAACAGTTTGTAGTGTTTGCCCTTCTGTGCCCAACTGCGGCTGATTGAGGCTGGGCTGGGTCACCCCTCTAATGCCTGCACTGGGGCTCCTCCTCATGGAACAGCAAATAAGAATGATCTATCACCTGCTGCTGCATTACTGCTCCTGGATCATTGGTAAGAGAAAAGCAGTTGAGTCCCTGGCTGGGAAAAGGTCCAAAAGTTCAAAACTCATCATCTCTGCCGTAACTGGTCCATTGCAGAGGGTCACAGCGATTGAGGATATTGACAGCCTGAGAGAGGAAGTTGAATCTCTACTAGGGGGGATCAAAAGGCAGCCTCCAGGCCCAAGTCAAAATGTCTGGAAAAATTGCTCTCCTTTTTGTCAACAAATCCAAACATTCATCACTGAGACCTACTGATTCAATTGTGGATTTGGACGTTCCTGCTTTCAGTGTTACTTGGAAGGCTGCCGCTGAGCCCTTTAAGTCCCCATGATCTGGGAAAATCTACATCCTATTCTGCAATGGAACCACCATTGTTTGTAAAAATAGATGGACGGTCTTCACTGATATTCTCACTGACAGTGCCTCGAAAACACTAACAGAAAGAGCACTAGTAGAGGCAAATGTAGAGTGTACATTTTGTAGGGATTGTGCAAGGGAGTCCAGGGGTTTGTGGAAGTGTCCACTATGGTAAAGAGTCTACAATAAGAGGTCAGTGATATGAGGGCCCAAGTGGTGGCTCTAGCTCATGAAGTTGGAATACTAAGGCAATTGAAACTCCTTGAAAGCGCACCGAGGGACAATGTGCAAATATACCTTTTCCGCTAATAATTATTCATACCTCTCTCATTGACAAACGCAAGTGAGACAAAAGTGGAAAAGTTAACGATGTACGGGGTATAGGAAGTAAAAGCCACATGCAATCCCATCCTGACACTACTTGCCATGCTTGACCAGCTGCAATCAATAGATCACAAGGGGCAAATCCCCCCACACCAATGGCCCCGGTGATGACCCTGAGACCTCTTAGCCCAGATTATTCCACTATCACACATTTGAGGTCCCAAACTCAACTGCCAAGGAAATAGCTTGCTGACAAGGGGGCTCCTAATGAAACAATTGGCAGTTTTCCAAGCGTCTTTTTGACCAATGTGTCAAAGCTAAAGAAGATGAGGAATCTCGCAAAAACAAATGCACCCATCTGAATGTCCATAATTGTTTCTCATGAATTCATTATGATATAGTCCAAGCAATGAGATTTCACTACCCATCAGCAATAAACCAGGAATTTATTGAGCTTAGAGGAAGGCACATATATCTGATTGAAGGCCTCGTGGGCTTAGGCCTAAGAAAAAAATCTTCTGCAATCAAATACAAACTCAGCCCTCCTCACTTACGATCACAAGCAACCCACAATCCCCTAGCTATCTTAACTGATAAGGAAGACCTTGAGGCATCAGCAATTGATTGACTCAGTTTGAGCCCTTCTCAAAGCACCTATGAGAGGTGTGAACTTGAGTGGGGGTTGTCTCCGAAAATCTACTCATGAGGAAATGATGGACCTGGAGGGTCCCATATAGAAAAGTGTTCTCTTACTACATTGGCCTCAGAAATTTGTGTTGATATAGAGCACTGAAAGATCCTATCATGGAATGCTGCAGGCCTAAAAAAGAAACTAGGCGATCCTGAATGGGGCAAGTCTATTGATACATTTGATATTTCCTAATGCAGGAGACCTGAGGGCATATTATCAAAAAAGCTCGATACATTATCGCTGCTTTTATCAGCAGGAAACTGCTGATAAAGCGGCGATAATGGGCTTGATAATATGCTCTATAGAATTCCAATCGAAGCCCATGTTAGATGTCTTCACATCTAACATGGGCTTCGATTGGAATTCAATAGAGCATATTATCAAGGCCATTATCGCCGCTTTATCGGCAGTTTCCTGCTAATAAAAGCGGCAATAATGTTTCGAGCTTTCTTGATAATATGCCCCATTGTGTGTAGAGCCAGAATTCAGGATGGGCTATCCGAATTTTTACATCCCAGGGCAATAGACAGGCAGTGGTCTCCAACACTAAAGCACTTTCTGGCTGACAGGCAAATGGTGCCCTGATAGTCGTGGGGGGGGGGGGGGATTTTACTACCACCTTCAAGCCTCTAGGTGACTTCAGTGAAGCCCATGGAAAGGTCGAGCATGAGGAGTGGGGAATCCAGCTGTTTGTCTTACCGCCCATTTAGAGATGCATGGAGGTAGCCTATCAGTTGCTTTCATTCACTTTGTCCTGTGGCCTGTGAAGCTGCAATAGCTGTACAAAGCTGGATCTTTTCGTATACTTCACCTATAACAGGCCTGGTCACACTAGCAGGATCGACTATGTACCCGTATCCCTGCCCTATGAAGCACAATAGTCAATATGAGGGTAGTTATAAGATGTACTTGGTGGTGTGTGGCACACTTTCTTCCACTGCAAGTTTACTCCATGTAAACTATTTGCTCTATGTTTGTGTGTTTTGGGTGCTGGTGGGTAGCTCCTTCTGACTTTAGGGAGTTAAACTTGAAATCAATAAAAATGAAATGTTAACTTAATAACACTGTACCCAACTGGCACACCTTTGAGGCGTTGTCTCCTCGGGTGATTTTACTATGTAAATCCACTTCATGAAAGTGAAAACGAGATAACTTTGCTTATTCCAATTCATCCATTCTTCATTTATTGCATTATCTTCATTGTTGCTTCACAATGTTAGCATATATTTTGCCTCTTCATTGCTTTGTTCAGGTAACATTTTCACTCATGTACGTTGTTCACATTATGGCTTTGACTCCCTATGCATTAAGGTACTATGCCCTTCTTCGGGGGAGAGGAATGCGATCTAAAAGTAAAAGGGATGTTGAGCTGTAAACCAGGCTGGTTATAAGATCTCATAGCGTCCATAATGCCACCCATGGCATAATGGCTGATATCACACTATACCATAAGGATATTGGGCCAGCAAACAATAAATGCACCTTGAAATGGCTTTGAGTCACTATGCAGTCCAAGATCATGTAAAGTATAAATGATGCCCTCTCTAATGCCCTAGGCCCCTTAGACAATTTGAATGATCCTGTTCTGAGAAAGCAGGCTATCCATGCTGTAAACAAAATCATCTGTTCCACTCCTAGCAACTGGTCTAACTACAGGAGGACCCACCCTACCACTAAAGCCAGCCACTCCTGGTTCAATAAAGACTGTAGAGTAGCTAAGAGGGATCTGCTCTTGTACCTGAGAAGTGGGAAATGTGACTTGATAAGGAATAGGAGAGCTCAGTATGAACAAGTTCCGCAGAAGGTGCAAAGGTAGTCGGACTCCCATCTTTGGGACCTCATGTTTGAGGCAGTTAAGTCCAACAATCTCAAAACATTCTGGAAGATAGTGGCCAATGGGAAACAATCAGAACAAGGATTTGTGAATAATCGTATCCAACCCCAGACATGATGGGAGCACTGTTCAGCACTTTATGATATAGCAGGGGAGGGGAACTTTCTAATTTCTCTACCAGTTAGGCCAAGGAGATCTGGCTTAGAACCGGATCTCATTATAGATTTAGAAATAACTTGGAAAGCAATTAAGAGAATTGCCTGAGTAAAAGCTGCATGGTCGGATGGAATCCCTGGGGACCTCTTCACTTTATAGACTGACAATTGGGCGAAGTATGTGAATAAGCTCACTAAGGCGATCCTGGAGGGAGCTGAGATCCCAGCTTCGTGAAAGCTCCTGAAATAGTTCCAATCCACAGGAAAAGCCCAAATGACACCGACTGAACTATAGGCTAATTAGCCTGCTAGACATTTACGCAAAAATATTTGATAGCCAGATAGACCTGTTCCCCCTTGAAACATGGATAGAAGAGGCTGACACTCTGTCCTATCTCCAGACAAGATTCAGAAAAAAGGTCAGTACTATAGACCACATTTTTATAATCACCATTTACTGGAAGTCGGTGGTCATCCAGAAACAACATCTTTATGTCATTATCGTGGATCTACAAATGGCATTTGACCTAGTTACATGAGTCAAACTGTGGGAGATTCGTAGAGGCAAGGGCATTCCTGGCCCACTACTTGATATCCTAATACGACTGCGTTGCAGACGCCTTTGCTCAAGTTCGGTGGGGACAGCAAGGAGAGCTCACTGATCGGATCAAAGTCAAGCATGTAGTAATACAGGGCTGTGCGTTAGCCCCCACCCTCTTCTTGTTGTGCCTGAACAACGTAATGGCTACCATGGAGCAGTGTAGGGGGGATGCACTGAGGATTGCTGGTCATAAAACACTAATACTTCTTTTCGCAGATGACCTACTGTTGGATTCCAAATCTCCAATGGGTATACAGATCCTGATGGATTGGTTTGCAAAATTCTGTAGGGAAAAGGGCCTGGGAATCAATCTGGGTAAAACAAAGTTGTGAAGGCCAATAACACTGGAAGGCACCTGCTTGGAAAGGGTTACAGAATTTGACTATCTGGGTACCAGGCTGCCCTCCCAAATGTTCTGGCTTCCCCAAATCAAGAAGAGCTCACTTAGCGTATTACATTAGGCTTTGGGTATCCTATGGCTATATCATTCCTCCAAAACTAGAAAGATCTCACCATCACTCAGTATCTATCAGTTTAGGGAAGTAGGGAGCGCCCTGTATGGGGCTGAATTATAGGGTCCTATGGGGCTTGCAACCCTGATTACTGCCAAAAGCAACTTCCAAAGATCCATTCTAAATATACCAAGAACACTCCTGTTCTCCCTTTGCGCTGGGATACTGGTGTAAAAGCAATTTCCAATGCAGCGCGTATTGTCCCATGGCCAAGGAGGCCCTGCGTGAGGCACAGAGGAACTACTATGCTTGCATCAAAACAGCGAAGGGTGAGTACTTTGCGGATAGGATCAATAAGGCTAATAACAACAGTCAGGAAATGTTTTCTATTGGTAATAGTTTTCTCTCCCCCAGTGCCGAGCAATGAACTGTGCCACCCTCAGCAGCCTGGTGCGAGAAACTTTCCTAGTTTTTTTAGCAAAATATTGCGGGGATTCAAGCTAGCCTTCGGTCCAGCAGTCCTACTTTGAGCTCTGGTGCCATTTTTTACTCCCCACCAGTATCTGGGGCCCCCTCCCCTATGTTCGAGGAGTTTGCGCCGCCCTCGGCAGATGACACCTTAGCGGTGGTTAAATCCCTGAAGTCGGGTTCTCCCACCGAACCTTGCCCTGCTCGGATGCTTGGCGGAGTCTTGGATGCGGTGGGTCAGAAGATCTCGAACATTGTCAGCCTTTCATTCAGGTCAGCCACTGTTCCGGTCGAGTGGAAGCAAGCTAAGCTGCTGCCTCTGCTTAAAAAGGCCGGGTTAGATCCATCACTGCCCGCTAATTATCGGCCAATTTCATTACTCCCTGCTATGGCTAAGGTCTGTGAAAAAATGGCTTTTCGGCAATTGAATGCTTTTGTTGAATCATCTGGGGATTTACAGCCTGCCCAATCTGGCTTCTGTGCCGCTCATAGCACGGAGTCAGCATTGGTTGAGGTCTCCGAAGCCATTAGGGACTGTTTGGACAACGGCGGCAGAGCGGCTCTAATTTTATTGGACCTCTCTGCCGCGTTTGACACAGTACCCCATCAGCTCCTTCTTTCCCGCCTTACTGACATCGGTGTTTCGGGTTTGGCCCTGGACTGGCTGGGTTCCTTTCTTTCATCCAGGTCTCAGCAGGTCTGGCTTCCCCCGTTTTCATCAACAGCTAAACCACTTTCGACGGGGGTCCCTCAGGGCTCAACGTTGAGCCCGCTGCTATTTAATGTGTATCTGACCCCCTTGATTATGATGGCGGAACAACTAGGGGCCAAAATTATAGCCTACGCCGACAACACGCAGCTGTTGTTTACGTGGCCCGGCGCTGACCTGGTCACAGGTACGATTCGGTCCTGTCTGTCCTCGGTCTTTAAGTGGCTGGCAGCTGCCCAACTGCAATGTAATGAGGATAAGACTGAAATTCTCTTGTACGGTCAGTTTCCTTCTTGATTTAGAGAGGTACTCTGGCCGGCCGGCTTTCCCTGCTCTGTTAACATCCCGGCTAAGAATCTGGGAGTTTGGTTTGGGGAAGATCTCTCATTCGAGGCCCACATCAAGAAACTGACGGGTGGGTGCTTTAGCACCCTGAAAGCTCTGCGGAAGTTCTTTCCTTATCTTCCATCCACAGCGAGAGAAACAGTGGGCAGAGCATTAATCCTCTCGCGCCTTGACTACGCTAACGCTCTGTTAAATGGGTCACCGGCCTATCTGGTGGGGCGCCTTCAGGTCATTCAAAATGCCACAGCCAGACTTTTATGCAACATTCCTAGTCGCATGAGCATTCGGGCCCACTTGCAGATGCTTCATTGGCTGCCAGTGCCGCAACGCATCATCTTCAAAATACTTACTTTGGCCCATAAAGCCATTAATGGCCATGACCCTACGTATTTGATGAAAAGGTTTTGCCGCTACCTCCCCAATCGACCTTTGCGCTCTGCCGCCCAACATCTGTTGCAGATCCCTCGATTTCGGCGATCTCGGCTAGGCGGGCAGTCAATTGCGGTTAGAGCGGCGACGGCCTGGTATGGCCTCCCTCTGCCCCTGCGGTCTAACCTGAACTTTGGTCTTTTCAAAAAAGCTTTGAAAACGTATCTGTTTAAAATCGCTTTTTAGATGCTTCTTCGTCTGTTATGGCCTTTTGCACTTTCCTTCCAGGATTCCGTGCCAGGATACTCCGGCAGTAATTGAGCGCGTTATAAAACTGCATATAACATAACATAACATAACAAAAAGGCCAATCATAGGTCGATTGAATATTGGCACAGACTGATGTCCACCCCGGCTTTGGGTAGTTACTAATAGTCCTGCAAAGAGATAGTTGCCCGGGATAAGGGAAACAAAATCAAATGGTTGACCTCCCTTAGGTTACTTGTAATTGATATAGGCCTAGGAGACACCTAGGGTATGGAGCCTCCAACGAACCAACTGTCAAATGGCACGCCCTAAAGAACTTTATTGAGCTCATGTGTGGGGCACAGAGGTATGTGATAAGAGATAAGGTTCTCTCACTGTGGACTTAATGGACCTCAAGTACAACTGTATGTTCAAAGCATTGCTGGACTACATATCCGTTCCGATAGCTAGGAAACTATCATTTCGGTTTGGCACCTTACCTATGAGGTTGTTCTGCCAAAAGTGGAAGGAAGTGACCGGTCATGGCACCAGGTGCCTGGTCTGCCTAACCACAGATGAGACATTCTTAACCTACTTTTTGTGTGCCATGTCACGCTCGCCCCTGGAAGAGGTGGATTCTACCTTTTTGTAGACAACTTGGCTTGAAACAGTGTTATACTGCCTTCAGGCTGCTGAGTTTCAAAACAAATGAAGCAACAGTGTGCGCAGTAGCCAAGTTTCTTCATTGGAGTTGAACCATTCGTTCAAACACTATGGGGCAGATTTATGTTAACTGGCTCATCCCCAGGGATGCGCCAGTTAACATGCGCCACAGAGCGCCACAGCTCCGCCAGCCATGGTGCGCCGCATTTATAATGCGGCGCACCATGGTGCAAAAATGGCACAGATGCCTGACGCATCTGTGCCGGAAATGTGGCTCATTGCTGGAGTTGTGTCGCAAGCGCGACGCAGCTCCAGCAATGCTCGGGGGTGCCCCATTTTAACAATGCTGCGTCAAGACCTACGCCTGCTTCAAGCAGGCGCAGGCTTTTGACGCAGCATTGGCTTAAAAGTGACTGAGTGAAATCTCATAGATTTCACTCAGCCACTTTTGCGAGGCGCACCTGCCCCGGAACGCCCACCCTGCGCCGGAACGCCCACAAGCGGCGCAGGGCTTTACAACGTGACGCATCTGCCTAGATGCGTCACGTTGTAAATCGTTCGTAGGGATGCGCCACGTTTACGCCACCTTGCGTGACGCAACAGTGGCGTAAACGTGGCGCAAGGGCCTCATAAATCTGCCCCTATGTCCCCACAGCAGCCTGTCACATTCAGTGCCTTACGTTGGCATCTAGGGTCATATAGCCTAAAGCTATGTTTTATATGTGCCCCTGATGATTACAATTGCTTGTTCTAGATTTCAACACACATCACATATATTTGCTATCACGTTTCGCCTTTGGCTGGGAGTTTTTAAATTAAACTATTTTAAATCGTCTACCTGTTAGCCTGTGAGAGTACTTGGGGCTCTGCACCTAACCCATGCACCAAGGGGGCTCTTCTACACATATGTGTTTTTATCTGGTTTGATGTTTTGCGTTGTACTCCATTTTAACTGTATATGTCTGCTGATATAGTGTGGTCCCGAACAGATGGTCTTATGTGGAAAAAACTCAAACCAGTCATCTGACATGCTATGCAAAGATCTACCTGTGAGCCCAAGAATGCTCTTTAAAGTTTTTCGGGCCCACATTGTCTTCAGTGAACTTTTGCTGATTTTAATCTAGGCCAACTATCTCACCCTCTGAAAACTTATAAATAGGTACATGCATCTTTTATGTGCTTTTCTCACAATTAGTTGATAGAGCCAAATATCAGTGTGCCTAGACCGCCTATCTTTTAACCTTTGTTACCCATATGAAATGTTTCATTAAATGGTTTCTTTTTATTGATTTTATCTATGCTTTTATGGTGCATAACCAAAAGCAAGTACTTTTGTTGATGGTTGTTTGTTTAAGGACCGTAATATTGATTTTATTGCAACCTTACTTGTTTTTTGGCACAATTGTTGGAGCTTTCGTACATTCCATTTGCTTTCCAATATGTTTTGCTTTGAGATTATGGGACGTTTTTTAGATAGGGGCTTGTAGGTGCCTGATGATCTAAAGTTTGGTGTATTTTATTGATAATTATATCACAGTTGTCCAGTCAGTATTTGCCGTTTTGGTTTTGAGGCTTAGGAGGATTTCCAAGTTGTACATCTCTGCATAACACTGAGCCCATTTTATTCTCTTCGTCAGCTGCCTACATTCATCACTGGACGAGTCGCCCACTATTCTCAGATCTGTTGGCTTGCTGGTACTAGACACAGAATGGGTAAAACCCTTTGATACATCTGGCCCTTTGTTTTGTAAGTAGAGTGCAAAGGTTGATGCCACTGCCTGCTAAGGTGGGGTCTGTCAGTGCTCTTCCCTGGTGACGCAGGTTGAAGTTGCCACAAATCATGACATCATAGTTGGCATATTCTCAAAGCACAGATTCTAGAGAGTTGCATATTTGTGTCAACCTGTCTGCTTGTACTGGTCCAAAACACCTGAAATAAACATAGGCCAGCAGTATCTTTGGAGGCTGGTAATTTACGTGCAGGCTGTCCAAAGTGACTAATTGAATCATTTCATTGTGTGCTTCAGTCTTTTTCAGGTTCAGTTCTAAGCTCATGCTCGTGTATATTGGGAGGCCACCTGAGGCCCTCCTGAAGATGTTTGTTTTTATTGCTGTTTGGTTTACTTCATGTAATCCAGGAATTGGTGTAGGGCTTGTTGACCAAGTCTCCTGAAGACAAAATAGGTTGCCATTCGTTATGGACGAGTTTTCAGGTAAACATGTAAGTAATTTTGACAGCCCAGTTATGTTCCATGATATTATCTTTATATTTTGCTTTCTTTCTGGGCTTATCTATGGTGGGTGTCTGTTTATGATCGGAGTAGTTTTGGGTGTCACTCAAGAGGGTTGACGACAACCAACCGTAATCTTTTTCATTTGGGGTCCCAGAGCAATTCTCCTGGTTGGGCCCATTCTGTTCAGTAGCGGCTGCTACCAAACAGGGATGGTATTGTGGGTGGAGAAGGGGAATTAGGGAGGTGGGGAATAATTTTAAAAAATAGCACTTACCTCTTTACTGCAGACTGCCAGTTGCTGCCTCTTCTTTCTCTATTCTCCTCTTGGCAGGAACCACACACCTACCCAGAATCCCCTGACCAATCATATCGCTGCCTTAGCACCATTGTGATTGGTCTGAGCACAGTTGCTCGGTGCTCAGACAGTGGCTGGCAGGCTGTGCATGTTCTCTATCCAAGATGTAATACAGCCTGAGTGGAGAACATACAGAGTATGCATGGCCCTTTGGCTGGCCCGAGACTGTCGGCCAAAGCATCATACGCACTTTAGGTGCTGCCACCTCTCCTCCCCCTGTGACGCGTGGAGCCCAGCCATTCCCACGTGGCTTCAGCTGCAAGCTGAATTATAAAAAACAAAATGATAAAAACAAATGTTAATATAATTTTATTTTTTGTATTTAGCTTGCAGCAAAAGCAGTGGAGTGACTCCTCCTTCGCCTTAGCGGAGGAGCCACAACTGGTTCAGTTTGAATAAAATCAAGACATTTGCAAATTAATATAAGGCAGGATTAGTTGTGAATGTCCTGCCCCTCTTAGAATGCTGTGTGGGTGGGCTTGTGTCTTTACCGGCTCTCCCTGTTCCTTCAGTAAGTACGGGCACTTAGGTGCCTCTAGTTTCATCATCTTGGCGTCCCACTCTTCAAAGGTCAATTTTTTGGTCAAGATTTCTGCTGCCAGTGGGGATCTTTTTAGCGTTAATATAGTTTATTCTCTTCCGTGCTTGCTGTTTGCCAGGATTCTGAAATCCACCCCAGGATGTCTTTCGTGGTTATGCTTGATAAAATCGGAATGATTTTAAAAAGTAGCAGCAAATTTGTTCTACATAAGATGTCGTGTTCAATCAATCACGGAATTGTAAACGCGCAACTCACCCATGAGGGTCTAAAGGCGCTGAGGGGGAGAGGTATGCAGATCCGTTCAGATGAAGAACAAGGTCTTGAGAGCCTTCTTGAAGGTGTCCAGGGAGGAAGCACTTCTGATGTCTGTCGGTAGTTCATTCTAGGTCTAGGCCGCAATGTGAGAGAACGATGTTCTGCCTGCTCTGGCTCTGTGGATGCGTGGGGTCTCAGCAAGTGCGAGGTTGGCAGATCGTAGGTTTCTATTGTGCACGTGGAAGTTTATTCTGTCGTTGAGGTATTTGGGTTCGTTGTCATGTGGGCATTTGTAGGGATGAGTGAGGATCTTGAAGGTGACACTCTTCTCCACAGGGAGCCAGTGGAGTCTCCGCAGGTGCTGGCTGATGTGCTCGTGCCAGGGGATGCCAAGGACGAGTCTGGCCGCGGTGTTCTATATTGTCTGGAGTGTGTGTAGTAGGAACTTGTTAATGTCAGCGTAGAGAGCCTTTCCATAGTCCAGTCTGCTGGTGATGAGTGTGTGGGTGATGGTCTCCCTTGACTCCGGGGGGATCCATTTGAAGGTCTTTCGAAGGATGCGGAGGGTGGTGAAGCAGCTGGAGTTGAGGGCGTTGACCTGTCGGTTCATGGTGAGTGATGAATCGAGTAGGATGCTGAGGTTTTGGGTGTGGTCTGAGATGAATATTGCTGGGTGAGGATCATTTTTGCTGGCATTGAGTCATTTATGATCTTATTGATGGTGAAATTGCAGTTCACATAGGAGTTTCAAATTGCCATTCTGGATTGATTGTGTGTAAGAAGAGACACCATCCTGCACATAAACAATCATTCCCCGCAACACAGGCACCCTTGCACTATGGTGCAAGGGTGGCCACATTGGCACTAGGCAGCTTAGCGAGTGCTAGGGGAAACGCAGGGGTGTGACATATCCTGCGTTTTTTAACTGAAGGAGCGTAGTTTTAGCAATTTTGGAGCTGACCCGTGCTCCACCAGTTCATTGTACATATGCCCATTTGTTTTTCAACTCTTGTAAAACAAGCACATGTTGGTTTTCAGAATTCAGCTATGCAAGCAGTTTGTCCCTCTGTTCTAGGACATCAAGTTTGTTGACCATCTTGGTGATTGACGCTGCTAAGGCATGAATCAGACCCAGTTGTAATTCTAATTTTTCTGACTGCCAAGTCAAAGCATTTATTGTCGCAACCAGGGTAGAGTTGATTGATCCAAATAAGTTCCCTGCTTGCTGTTTGGTTGGGAGTCAGACTGAACAGATTTACTCTACCTAACCAGCCTCCCAATTTGACTGTGTTCTGAGATGATGTTGTTCATTCTTTTGGCCGTGGAGTGGCTTTGATGCTCTTCTGCAGGTGTGTCACATTCTGTCGGCGCTCATGTGTGTGCTGTAGAGCAAATAGTTCCTTATGTCAGGGATCCCAATCTACTCTAACTTGCTCCCCCTTAATCTAAAGTTCCTTCTATAGTGCTCAATCAAAGCACATTGTCCTTGTGATCCCTGGGTTTGTACTTATGCATCAATGAAAATGGTGTAAATAAAGTAGGGGATGGAAGGGGCACGGTGAAGGGGATGCAATGGATTCTCGAAGCCTATGGGTACTAATGGTGCTTACTCCCCTTTTTTGATTAGTGATAGAGGATCGAGCTGCTGCCTTTGTTTTAGATTTTGGTTCCATTAGTTTGCCATCTGATGACAGTTCCATAATTGAGTTGTCCACTCTCGGGTGGGGGCAAGATGAGTTGCATCTGCGGTGTGGAGTAGGGAGAGGCGCAGGCATGGGCTTCATAAGAGCTAGCAAATTTAAGTTGGATATTAGTTCTTCGCCTGGGCTATGGAACCGTGGTAGATTTTTCCTCGAATAATAACTATTGGTTTATCTGCGCTTTCTTAATTGTGTTTTCTTTGTTGAAGGGACTCAGACAGTGATGAAATGTTTATCCTGGTGATTGAATTACTGTGTTTATGATAAGTTGATTGTTACTTGGTTTGTTGTTGTACTGATTTTCTGTGTTCTGCCCAAGTAAGCATTGTTAGTTTCCCTTTCAGTCTAAGTTCTATTTGGCTTTGGCATGCCTCGCAGAGAAGGGTGGGTGAGTTGGCGGAGTGGCCCTAAGCGGAATTCCATGGAGCTGCCTAAAAACTGTGGGATTCCACTCCGCTCCGCCCTACGCATGCAGCAGACCTGGAGGGTTCCTGACCCCCAGACTGCCACCAGCTTTACGGCTTACCTCAGTCTGCCCTGGCTGTGATTGGCGGTATATCTCCAGTCCTTCTGGGCCCTAATGAAAGTGAAACCGCTTCTCTGCAGGACTAGCGAAGACTGGGCATGTGCACACATGGGGATTGAAGATATTAACTGGGTCTCCACTCTCCTCGCAAGTCCTGCAGCATAGTGATTTTGCACCACAGAGGACGAGGAAACAGGAGGAAGAATGCCACGCCGAGATCCAGGTAAGGACTCCTCTCAGGCTGGAGCAGGTCTGTATGGGTGGGTGGCAGGGCAAACTCCACCACGCAGCAGAATCAGTTTTTTGTCAAACTCCATGCTCCCGGAGGAGGGCAGAGTTGGCAGAACTCTGCAAACTCGGCTGGCATAGTGGGGTTTGTCACCCAGGCTCTCGATGGTACTGGTGCTGCATCAGCTCATTGGACATTTATCTGTAGACCCCTCCGTTTAGCTATCGTGCTGGTAAGCCGCTGGTGGAAAAGCCTGTAGGACAGTTTCTACCCAAGTAAGAATGGAGTGGTAGCTTGCTTGGGCCTTTAATTCTCCTCTGGGTGAGTCGGCACCCTATGATTGTCTGCTGCACTATTTAAGACATCTGTTAGTGTGCTTGTACTGTCTAAATCCAATTGCATGTTTTCCTTTACTCCCTTTGCGGGTCAAAGGGCATCTTGAATGCCAATTTTATAGTATGAATTGTTCACTGCTTGAGAGATGCTTAGGCACTAGTTGTTTAATATCCTAATTCTTAATCTCCCTGTCAAAGACCATAGATGCTACACGGATGTGGCACAGCTGGGTGCCGGGTGCCACTGGTCTCTACGTAAACAGTCTCGTATGAGCATGGTTTCAGCTATGACCTGTGCCCTTTTTACTATGCTAAGATTATGTCATCTGTTGAAGCAGGAGAGGCCTCCATGAGGCTCTCAAGGACAGTGAAGGCCTGATGTAATATGGTGAATCAATGATGATATTGGGAAAACTGCCTTCCCAATGTTACATCAGGATGTGCTATGGCAACACTGCGATGTTGCGATGTAACGGAAAGTGGCTAATAGCTTATTTATTTTATTTTATTTTATATTACCCGCAGGCGTCTCGGTGCTAAACAATTCGCATAACTTCAAGTCAGTATTAAAAGCTCCAGAGGGATTTGATGAATGTTATTGATCAAATAGCCATGTATTTAAATGCTTGCGGAACTGGAGAAGTGAGGGGCTTAGCCTAATGTTTTGAGGCAGAGTGTTCCATAATTTGGGTGCAGCCACTAAAAAGCGGCGGTCACCCCAGGACACTGTTTTGGATCGTGGGATGACTAACTGGTTTAGGGTGGTAGAACGAAGCTATCTACCAGGTTTGTAGGGTTTCAATTGATCCTTCAGAAAGTGAGGTCCTTGATTGTTGATGGCCTGAAAACACTATACATAGTGATTTAAACTTAATTCTGTTCCGGATCGTCAACCAATGGTATTTTTTAATGGTATCTGATATGGCCGCGAATTTAGGGGTTCCAGAAAGCAGACGTGCTGCGGCGTTCTGTATTGCCTGTAACTTCGTCGTGACCCTAACCTGAGCATTAAGGAATAGGCCGTTACAATAATCAAGGGAGGATAAGACCAAGGAGCTAACCAATGTTTTAGTTGCTGCCTCTGGAAGGAACGGGCTGAATTTCCTAATCATTCTAAGTTTGTGGTGGGCTGTGGTTGCTACTTTATTTGCGTGATCCATAAAATTCAGACCATCTTCAAAAATGACTCCCAAATTCCTGACCTTAGCTGTCGGACTGGGGGGTAATCCAACGGCTGGTGTCCACCAGCATGATGACCAGGCTGGTACCAGGCTTATGATGACTAGGACAGCTTTCAGTACTCTTACGGTCTTTTATGGACGCTGTCCGGTTGCTGTCTGGTGAGTGCCTAGGTGTGTGGATGCAGAAGCGAGCGCCTAGCGCCCAGCTCCCCAGAAGCCACGCCTGGGCCCAGTCAAGCCCCCTCTGCAGGAGCAGGTCCCCCCTCTGCAGCCTTTGTCTAATGCCGTGCTCTTGCAAACCTCGCCTCACATCACCCTGCCTCATATTGCCAGCCTTACTACTCTCACCGCTGGCCTCCTAGCACCTGTAACTGCTGGGACCAGTTGAGTCTTGGCTGGCTATGCTGTGCAGTGGGCTAACTGGCTTTTGAGGGCTGATGGAGTGGTCAGCTGGTGAGGCCATTGGAGGGAGCAGCCCAAGTCTGTCTGTAGAGCGAGTATTCTGAAACTCACTTGATGATTGGCTTGAGGTGGCCAGTCCGTGCTCCCTCACTGCTTCCTTCATGTGTCCTCTTGGGCCCTCCTCAGCTGAACAGTGATGGGAGAAGCCGTGGATGCCCAGGCTTTTGGGAGTGGGGCTAACCTATGTGACCCAGCTGGGTGTGTCCAGTCAACTTCCGTACTCCATGCTATGAGCTTGTGTTCTGTGCTCCGGCACTACAAGTGGCAGGAGCGGGTGTGAAGCAGGGCAAAGCCTATGCAGCATAGGGCAAAACAGCTCCTACTGCTCCTCGCTTCCTCAGCTCACACACTAGCCCTCTCTAGGGACGGCTCCGGTATAAAGCGTTCAGTACTCTCAGCGTTTAGTGTCCCACAGGAAAGGGTGGACACAGTGGGACTAAACAGCATTGCATTGAAATCATGTTGTGAGAGGCCTGTTTCACAGAAGGGCCCCCTCCCCCAGTTCACTTTTTACCCCATGAATTTTGGAAGAATCCCCTGTGAGTGGAACCCAGGTTGCAGTCCTCTCAATCAAACGAGCTCCCCCAAACCTTGCATCAGTGTTGACTAGCAAAGTGTGGGTGGGTAAATAGAAAGGGAGCAGAGAAGGTAATGACTAACACAATTTTTCCATCCCCAAACCCACTGCAGAGTGAAGGCCCTCACCTCATTGATTTGCATATGACTACCCCTTTTGATAATGTATTGAGTTACCAGGCGAATGACTATTGCACCAATACTTGTGCTGGACAATCTGATTCAAATATCTCAGATAAACCTGCACATCTCCATGTAACTCAACCCCACTAGAAAGTAAAGGGAACTAGAGATAGAGAACCCCTGAGCGATATTTCTCACAACTCTAGTCCTGTCCAATCTAAAGCATGGGGTGGGTCCAGGAATCCCATAAAAATAGACTGTCATACACCAAGGAAGGTAACTATGATGATTTGGAACACCTCTGGCATAAGAGCAAAAAAATAGCTGATGCTGACTGGGGATCTTTTATAGAAACATTAGATTTCTGCATTTTTCAAGTAACGCGGGCCACTGTGGATCATCATCCGGTGGAATATGCAAACTATTAAGTTATGGCTGAATTAAAGGGGTGGGCAGACCTTGAGGGAAATGTGTTCACCTGATATGCTAGCACTTAGAATCACCCCAAAAAACTATAAACCCATTCTTTAACTTAAAATCTATATTGGATGTATTATCAAGTCTATTCAATCAGAGACTTTGAGACTGCTGAATAGCCTACAATCTAAGTATAGAAATGAATTCTTCTTTCTGATAGGTGGAGATTTCAACATGACAATTGAACCTTTCAGGCTTCTAAGTGAAGTGGGAAGTAAAGAGGACGAATACTGGTGTGTTCCCCAACCCAGTAGGCTAAAATCCAGTTCTCTCGCTCAGCTCTGCAACTATTTGGCATCTCTGTGAGCCATAGCCTACTAGTGTGCGACAACACTACCCCAGACTCAGATGCACCTCTTACTTTTAAAAGTGGTCCCTACAGAAGATTGATGACATACTTTGGGACTTTCACCTATGAAGAGAGTTGATTGACAAGCGCGTTGGCTCTAGGCAGGAGAGTGACCATGATCCTCTGATTCTCCATCTATCAGGTCACATTATCCCAGATGCCGCAATCATTTCGAGCATAAGGGTGGCTGATATTGTGCTGACAAATGACAAGTGGGGTGTGAAATGGCCAAATATCATCAGCAACCCTACAACAGTGAAGCAACCTTATGACACTATAATTCTTACTTTAGAGTTTTTCAGTCACAGCACAAATCACCCTTCCTTGATATTAGAGAGGCCTCTATTATTTATTAATCTGAAACAATTTTTCACGAAGAATTACAAGGATGATAAGTAGTGAAGAGCTTAATACTGTGTGCTGTGACAGAAAACCAAAAGACACATAGCTGATGGATGGAATGCAGAATAAATCAAAACATTCACCCCAGTCAAGTGATCTGGGTTAAATCCATCTTTTTTTTGCTCACCCTGTCACCCCAATTTAGACCTGGCCATATGCAAAACAGTCTTGACCCTGTGCCTCATGGGAACAGTCCAGCCCGAACTGCCAAGCCAGGTCCTCCCTAGACCGGAAACAAGCATCCTAGAACTGGTTTCGAGGTTTCACCCCTCATCAGCCAGGAAGGCTTGAATTCTGTGGCACGGTGAGCCTGGGACCCACTTCTGGGCATACCCAGCGCACTAAGGGCGAGAAGGCAAAAGACACACAGTTGCTGGACGGATTGCAGAACAAATCAAACTATTCACCCCCCAGTCAAGTGGTAGAAAACCTTCATAAAACCTGCAATAAAAATGTGCACAGGGATAAAATCAGACTGGGAGATTGTATCAGGATAGCATTAAGAGAGCAAATATTCAATAAGACACAGAGACATGGACCGAACTACCACAGGCCTGCAGGGACAAAGAGGCAAAAGATATTTGGCTAATAATAAATCATGGTGGCAGGAAGAATCTGATGAGACCAGAATTGCATATCCAGAGCAATGAATGGGTTACACACGTTTAGTCAATCCAATTCAAAGAAGTCTTTATTCGATTAATTCATCATAAAAGACATACAATACAACATAAACATGAAATATAAAATTGTAGAAACAGAATAAAAACATCTAAGACCATGAAACATCTAAGACCACACGTTTAGTCTCTTCACACTGAGCATCATGAAGCTGATGGTCATGGGTTTATCAATGCTAACAAACTTAACTAAAGGCCAAATTGCACCTATTGCCTTCTCTTCAAAGGACAGTCAGAGCGGTAAATGCACAGAAAAAATAAAAGCATCAGTACTCGATAAAATACTAGCTGAATTGTTTATTTTTTAACCTACCATCTGGACCGCATACATCAATGCGTTATCCAATGCCATATTCAAAGACGCTACGATCTCCATGACATGGCAAGGAAAAGAGATAGTCCCTATCTTTAGGAAGGGAAGTAGATCCAAACTCAGCAACTACCGCCCATTAGCCTAATTACCAAACATCAAAAAATATTTTGTGAGCAGGTCCTTGACAGTTTCATGAGCTGAATGTCGGAAAAAGACACACTAAGCCAGTGGCGACTCGAAGAGGGAGTGCTGCGGGCGGTGGGGCAAGGTGGGGGGTAGTGGAGTCAGACATACAATAGCCAGGAGTAAAGTAAGTAAATAAATAAATACAACTATTTACCTTGCACTAGCTGCATCACAAACTCGGCGATGCAGCAAGCGCAAGGTAAAAAGCTTTTTATTTATTTATTTACTTACTTTACTCCTGGCTATCGTATGTCCGACTTAACAACCCCCCACCCTGCCCCTTCCCCACCCATCCCACCGCCCGCAGCACTCCATCAGCGAGTCGCCACTGCGCTAAGCCCTTTTCAAGCAGGGTTCAAACCGAAAACTAGAAAAAATCAACTAGGTTTCTATTTTTTTTTAAATAGATTGAAAGTGGTCGATATGACTAGGGGAAATCTTTTTGTCACATTTGTCGAACCTTCGGTAGGCATTTGATGCTGTTCCTAGGGAAAAACTCTGGCATGTATTTGTAAGATTTAAGATGCCACCTCCCTTGCTTGATATTTATTTATTTATTTACCAGGAAGCTTTTCCAGATCTGTTGGGGTCATAATTGAGAATTAAGATTGAGATTTAAAGTTCGCAGGGGAGATTGTCAGGGCTGTGTCCTTGCTCCAATTTTGTTTTTACTTTTATATGAATGCTATTAACTACCCCTAAGTGCTCCAAATTGCTTCTAAGATTGGTTCTTGCTTCCGAACCCCTGAATCAACACACACAGCTGACCAATCTTATATTGGATCAGGATCTGGGCTGCAGAGGAATTAGCAACGTATAGGGTGAGGTTACAATATGTCTAAGACGGGGCTCACACATCGAAGATCACTTGGATAAAGTATGTCAAAACACTCTAGGAGAACGTGGCCTACATGAGTATTTGACCAGACAATTCTCAATTAAATTGCAAAGGAAAATTCTGTTCTTGGTCCATTGTGGAAATGCACCTATCCTCAGCTCAGAGTTGAGGATGAATTTTGTTAACAGTAAAGTGGGACTATAAATTTGAGGATTTTTTGGTATCATGTCCAACCCCCTTTAGCTAAATCGCTCTACCTTGAGCTACAGGCAGGTCCCCATCCGGTAGCATAACTCACATGTGCTTGGTCAATAACCTACAACCAAACAGGCTGTGTCCGGTGTGCCATTATTGAGATGAAACGGAGATGCACTTCTTATTCTTCTGTGTAATATATTCAAAGAATGAAAAATTTCCTAGCTAACGTACCGGAAAGTTTCAATTCTATTAAGGACGCGGAGGCAAGGACTATGCCTTCTTTCTTTGCTTTATTCTAACAGCAGCAAGACGGTAAACAAAACTACTTTTCCCATGAACCACAGGGAAAAAGTAGGCAAGAAACAAATGTGACAACAACCAATCAGTATCAGAGTCCATGTCGAATGAGAGGCAGCCAGCCCAATATAGTCCTTCACTAGAGTCCTTCCTTCCTCTTTCTGAGAGTAACAACAGCTGATCCGCACTCTTCTGATATCCTGTTTCTGGCCGTCAGAACCAGAAAACAACAGGGACGCATTACTCGTGGAACAGGAGAGCGATCAATAGCACCAAGCAAGATACAGCATCTTAGCAACACATTACGTGTATCATTAACATCCAGTAAGATATCACATATTAGCAATACATCAAGCACATAAAAAACCTCTACTTACTTCCATATGGGGGAGGGATCTCCTCTTTGAGAAATGGGCGGGACAATCCTCGCCTCCGAGTCCTTAATTGAATTGAAACTTTCCGTTACGTTAGCTAGGACATTTTTCATTCTGGCAGGACTGGAGGCGAGGATTATGCTTTTTCAAAGCTTGCCCACAACCAGTTGAGCCATATTCAGAACTGGTTTAAAGTAGAACCTTTTAAAGGTAGATTCCGAAGACCAATCTGCCGCATAAAGGATATCCTCCAGGCGCGCACCCAAGCCAAACGCTTTCGAGGCCATTGCTCCCCAAGCGGAATGGGCACCAAACTGCCGCAAACTTATCCCAGCCTCCTGCATCACCCACCGGACCAACCTGGCAATCGTGGGTGAAGAAACTGCCTTAAAGGGTTTCCGTAGCGAAATCAACAATTGACGTTCCCCGGGAGGGCGGAACTCATCTGTCATCTCTTCATACGCCTTAATGCATCTTACTACGCACAACTTTGGAGAGTCTGGAAATGCCGGGTAAGAAATAACCCTGGTATGGCATTTAGTGCGTCGGTGAAGAGTAAAGGTAATGCCCTCGGGAGAGAAAATCCTGCCCGAAATGCCCAAAGCCCAGAAATCCGAGACACGTCTGAAGGAAACCAGACAAAGGAGCATAGCTAACTTCGCAGACAGCTCCTTCCTCGAGAGAAACCGGTTAGGTTGCCAAGACAGAAAAAGGTTAAGGACCTGATTGACGTCCCAAAGAGCCGAGTAGCGAGGCTCCGGGGACAATGACAGCTGTATTCCTCGCAACAGCTTACAGACCAAGGGATGTTCCCCAACCGGTGTACCATTCACCGGGACATGACCGGACGAGATCGCCAACCTAAAGGTATTGATGGACCTGTAAGCCAGGTCGTCAGAGGCCAGATGTGCCAAAAAGTTCACCACGACAACCACGTCAGCGACCAGGGGATCATAACCCCGTCGCACACACCAACTGGACCATCTGCCCCATGCGGACCGCTATCGCTTAACCGTGCTGTCCGCCCAGGCCTTGGCGATGAGGTCCTCAGCCGCTCTCGAGATGCCCGAGGATTCCCATCTACCCCGGAAATCCGCCACGCCATAAGAACCAGCGATTCCGCTAACACCAGCGGGTGAGGATTCCCCTCGGGATCCATGAGAAGAGCGGGAAACTGGGGGAGTAGGATTGGAAAATCCCAAGAAAGTTCCAGTAGAACTGGAAACCACACTTGCGACCTCCATAGGGGTGAAATCATCGCCAAGTCCGCCTCCTGCTTCGGACTTGAGCCGAGGAGCTCGTGATCATCACAAAAGGGGAAAACGCGTACCCCGATTCCAAACTCCAATCCTGGAAAAAGGGATCCGGGGCCGCCGCCAGGGGATCCGGTCTCCAGCTGAAGAACAGCAGAACCTGGTGATCCAGACGGGACGCAAAGAGATCCGCCGAGAATGGACCCCAGCGGATGTTCAGGGCTCCAAAGATGGCTCGGTCCAGCCTCCATATGCTGGAATTCCAGAAATGCCGAGACTGGAAGTCCGCTTCCACATTGCACCGGCCCGGAAGATACTCGGCTGTGACCGATATCTGGCTGTCCAGGCAATACCGCCAGAAACTCGCCGCCAGATCCGAGAGGGCCTTGGACCTGGTGCCTCCCAGGTGATTCACATACCGGACTGCCGATATGTTGTCCATTTTCAGGAGGAAAGAAGACTGCACCGAGTCTCTCGTCCAGCATCGCACTGCAAACGAGCCTGCCAAAAGCTCCAGACAGTTTATGTGCAATTTTTGTTCTTCTGGAGACCACAAACCTTCTGTGGACAGATCGCCGCAGCGCGCACCCCAGCCTAGCCTGCTGGCATCGGACTCGATCACTAGGTCTGGAGCAGAACCGAAGATTGCTCGCCCGTTCCAGGCCTTCATATGATCTAACCACCATTGGATCTCGGCCTTCACTTCGGGTGTCAGGCCCACCTTGTGAGAATAAGGAAAACCCTTCCGGCGGAAGTATGCATTTAGGTGCTGCAAGGCCCTGTAATGAAGAGGACCGGGGAAGATGGCCTGAATGGAGGCCCACAAGAGGCCCACTACCCGCGCTATTTGGCAGAGGGACACCTGATGCTTTGTCAGCAACCGGCGCAACTCGTGACGGATTTTTACAATTTTCCTCGCCGGTAGACTGAGAGTGGAGGACGTCGATTCGATGATGAACCCCAAGAATGTAAGGGACTGGGTCGTTTGAAAGAGAGACTTGTCTGTGTTGATCACAAACCCAAGCTCTTGGAGACGGATCCCGCCATTTGGAGCTGCGCCTCCAGGTGACGGGGACACAAAGCCATCAAAAGGAGATCGTACAAATAAAAGATCATCCTGACCCCCCTGGCCCTCAAGAACTCCACCACCGGCTTGAGGACTTTGGTAAAACACCAAGGCACCGATGAGAGGCTGAACGGGAGGGAGGTGAACTCGCAGATGGGGCCACCCCAGAGGAACTGCAGGAACTTCCTGCGTGGACGAAAAATGGGTATTACCAAATAAGCGTCCTTTAGGTCCAAACGGACCATCCAATCGCCCGGACGAAGGACGTCCCGAAGGAGATGAATCCCCTCCATTTTGAAGTGGTGGTACACTAGCCACTCATTGAACTCGCTTAAGTTTATGACGGGCCTCTTGCCACAATCCGTCTTGTCCACTAAAAAGATGTTGCTTAAAAACCCCTCTGGGCGGCGGACCGAAAGGGATACGGCACCCTTGTGAAGTAGAGAGGAAACCTCTTTGTCCACTAGGACGGCATCCGAAGCAGAAAACTGGATGGGACGCGGAGGAGACAGTTGCCGGGGGGAACCCATGAATTCTATGTGAAACCCCTGTACCGTCTGGAGAACCCACACATCGCGAGTGAGGGGCAGCCATGCTTGGTAACAACTTGCTAACCGCCCCCCAAGGTTTGACGGTGAAAAAAGGTGAACACTCACCGGAGTTCGTATTGGTGGAACCTCCAAGGTATCCTCTTCCTTTTCCTCTATGTCCTCTCCTAGGGTAGAAGTTCCCAAAACGGGAATTGTCCTGCTGCTGACCAGAGCCTCTCTGGTTACCCTGTTGGTGATCGCGACCGGCCGAGCGGCCCCTCCCTCGGCCGGCCCCGTGAAAAACACGCGGGAACACTTTGCGAATCATAGACTGGGCCCTGTCCAGGGACGTGAAGGTGTTCACAATTTTTCTGAGCTCCTTCACAAAGGGCTCGCCAAATAGGCCCCCCTGAGCTACGGCCCCACCCTCAGAGTCCGCTAGGTCCCCCAGCTTGGGGTCGATTTTGATGAGTAGCAACCTACGGCGCTCTGTAGAGAGAGCGCAATTAGCATTGCCCAAGAAGACAATCACTCTTTGGGCCCAATTGGACAACATCTCCAGAGAAATAGGGGATCCTGACGCCTTGGCCTCCTTGGCCATATCCAGAATTTTCGTAGCAGCAGCTTGTCCTGGCAAGCCCTCCAGGACCTATCAATCCCCTTCTTCGAGTCGCGAATGAACTTTTGTAGGAAGGTGTGCATTCTGGGATCAATCTCAGGCGTGAGAGCAACTTTACCCTCCAAGGATGGACGGGGGCACTCAGCTCGCAGGCAATTCCGAGCCTCCTCCTCCACGGCCGGCGGATATCCTCCACCACATAAGTAGCCACCTTATCACCCGGGAACCACTCCGAAGAGCGAGGATGAATTATGTTGTTCGGGTCCAACATATCCGAGATAGCAGGAGGGGGAACAGAGAAACCCTCCAGTTTGGAGGCACCTGGATCAGAGTCGGGAACACCCACGGCAGAAGCATCAGAGGCCCGAGGCAATGGGGGCAGCGGAAGGGGGGGGCACTGCGCGCTGACCTGCTTGGCTATCCAAGAAAGCTTGGCGTAAATGCTCAAAAGCGTCCGTGTCAACTCCAGGGGTACGGGGCCGCTTAGCCGGAGGGGAGCTCCCTGGGACGGTGACTGGGGCAGTGACCGGGGCTGAGGAGGCCCCAATGCGCTGTTCTAGGCGCGAAAACGCATCAGAGATTTGTGGCGACAGTCTATCCTCGAAAGGTGACATAGCTTGCCCCACCGCCTGATAGATAGAGGCATCCACAGCATCATAAAATGTCTCTTTCCAAGGCATCTCTGCAAGGGGGTCCTCCTCATCGGGGTAATCATCATAATACTCCATGATCCACTGAGTAACACTGGAGAGGGGCTTGAAACCGGCAACAATAAAGGGCCTCTGCTGAGGGTCGTTGTATAGAACGCGCAGCTGGGTAAGCTGGACAGGCTTATGGAGGAATGGCACTACAAAGGCCTCTGCTGGGGCCCTATGACATGGGAAGCTGGGTGTCAGCTAAATGCAAGGGCAGTCAAGGAAACCGCAATTGAGGGCAAACCCAAGCCCCAGGGGACACTTGCTGGCAGTCAATACAAACACACACACCCCTGTGCCAGAGGGGCCTTCACCGGTCCGGGCCTAGTCCCCCTTGATAACCTAGGACAGGCAGTACTGGACCTCCTCCGAGGCATCAACGAGCACAATACTGACTCCACCACCGCTTAATAATGCGATCCAGGTGGTGGAGCGTCCAGCAAGGCAATGCGGCAAAAACAGCAAACACCCACCTCAGGCGCTACAACCAAGCAACACCCCCACCCACTATGCCAGCCACACGCTCGACCCCATCTTATCCGCAAGCAACCACGTCTCCTTCAGCCACACCACCAGACTACACTGGACAGAACACAACTGCATCCACTTCACTTTCAAGAAGACTACATCCCACCACCACATGCAACAGATCCCCGGCAGAGGCTGGAGCAATGTCACCACAGACCAGCTAACCACATCGCTGAGCCAGAACCCACCAGTCGACACCCCTGACACCAACAACGCAGCCCAGAACCTCGCACAATGGATCACCAACTGCGCTGACGACCACGCTCCTCTCAAGAACCCCCCAGGCAAGACCAGCAACAGGAAAACCACGTGGTTCACTGACGCCCTCAAAGCCTCAAAGAAATCCTGCCGAACCCTTGAAAAAACCTGGCGCCACGAACGGACAACAGAAACATGACAGCCCTCAAGAATGCCACTCGCGAACACCACCAGCTGATCCGCACCACCAAAAGGACATTGTTCAAAGACCGGCTGGACAACAACACCCACAACAACAAGGAACTCTTCAACATTGTAAAAGAACTCTCCAACCCCAGGGTCAGCAACAATGACATTGCACCGTCGCAAGACCTCTGCAACTCCCTCGCCACGTTCTTCTACCGCAAGATCGCAGACATACACGACAGCTTCAGCACCCAAACCCCGCCTCCAGCCACCGAACCAACAATCACACCCACCACCCTCAGCATCTGGACCCCCGTCAGCACTACAGACACCACCCACGTCATGAACACCATCCACTCCGGCTCTCCCTCTGACCATGCCCTCACCACATCTTCAACAAAACCAAGCCCATCATTGCACCACACCTCCAGAACATCATAAACAACTCCTTCATGTCAGCCACCTTCCCAGAAAGCTGAAAGCACACAGAGATCAACGCCTTACTGAAGAAACCCACAGCCGCCCCTACATTTTTTGCCCCATCTCTCTCTTTCCCTTCCCGGCTAAAGTCATCGAGAAGACCGTTAACAAACAACTGACTGCATTCTTCGAAGCAAACAACTTGCTCGACCCATCCCAGCCCGGATTCCAAGCCAACCATAGCACAGAGACCGCCCTCATCGCAGCCACCAACGACATCAGGACCCTGATGGACAATGGTGATACAACCGCTCTCATCCTCCTAGACCTCTCGGCCGCCTTCGATACCGTCTGCCACCACGCCCTAATAACCTGCCTCCACAACACTGGGATCCAAGGAAAAGCCCTGGACTGATTCACCTCGTTCCTCTCCGACAGAACCCAGAGAGTCCGCCTCCCTCCCTTCCGCTCCACGGCCACCAAGATCATCTGCGGCGTACCCCAAGGCTCCTCGCTCAGCCCCAACCCTCTTCAATATCTACATGAGCCCCCTCGCTGCCATCGCTCGCAATCACAACCTCAACATCATCTCCTACGCCGACCACAACCAGCTGATACTCTCCATCACCAAATACCCAACCACCACCAAAACCAACTTCCAGGAAGGAATGAAAGACGTTGCGGAATGGATGAAGCTCAGCCGCCTGAAACTCAAATCAGACAAGATGGAGGTCCTCATCCTCGGACAACCCCCATCTGCCTGGGACGACTCCTGGTGGCCCACGGCGCTGGGCACCGCACCTACACCCACGAACCACGCTCGCAGCCTAGGATTCATCCTGGACTCCTCCCTCACGATGACCAAACAAGTCAACGCCATCTCATAGTCATGCTTCAACACCCTGCGCATGCTCCGAAAGATCTTCAGGTGGATCCCCACCGAAACCAGAAAGACAGTCACCCAGGCCCTCGTCACCAGCCGACTGGACTACGGAAACGCCCTGTACGCAGGAACCAAAGCCAAACTTCAGAAACGACTTCAGCGCATACAGAACGCCTCCACGCGACTCATCCTCGACATCCCTCACCGCAGCCACATAACACCCCACCTGAGAAACCTGCACTGGCTCCCCGTCAGCAAGAGGATCACGTTCAGGCTCCTCACCCACGACATGGGCCCCGAATACCTCAACAACTGCCTCTCGTTCTACACTCCCACCCGCCAGCTCAGCTCCGCCAGCCTCGCTCTCGCCATCGTCCCATGGATCCGCAGAACCACAATGGGAGGAAGATCGTTCTCCTACCTGGCCGCCAAGACATGGAACTCCCTCCCCGCACATCTACGACTGACCCAGGACCATCTCACCTTCAGGAAGCACCTCAAGACCTGGCTATTCGAGCCGTAACAGCACCCCCCTCCCTTCAGCGCCTTGAGACCCTCACGGGTGAGTAGCGCGCTCTATAAATGTATTGATTAATTGATTGATTGAACCACACGGGCGTCTCTCCTCATACCGGAGCCCAGAAGAGATCAAACGTCGCGCCGCGTACCAGATGACCTCCGTGCCCTCTAGCGGCGGAAGGTCCACCGAGACCGAGCCAGCAAACGTGTCGCGTAGGGTTGAGGAAAACATTTCAACTCTGCGATGGTAAATGACAAGAACACACGAACGGTGACGAGATGTGACCCCCCCCCCTCCCAGGGGGTTCAACACACAAATACCAGCACGTGATAGCGTTATGTCAATAAATACCTCACATCAAAGAAAACTGCGCGAACGCGCCCACATAACGGCAATCAGTGTAAAACACAGTGGTAAGCCACAGCGCAATCAATAAAGGCACACAATAAGAAAACACTCAATAAAGCACTAAACAGTAAAAGAACTGAAGAAAGAGGAAGGAAGGACTCTGGTGAAAGACTATATTGGGCTGGCTGCCTTTCATTGGACATGGACTCTGATACTGATTTGTTGTTGTCACATTTGTTTCTTGCCTACTTTTTCCCCGTGGTTCATGGGAAAAGTAGTTTTGTTTACCTTCTTGCTGCTATTGGAATAAAGTGAAGAAAGAAGGCATAATCCTCGCCTCCAGTCCTGACATAGAATCAGGTTCAAAAGGGTTAAACCACAGTACCAGTCTCTACGAAGAAGCGAATGCAATGTGGCCCTAAGAATTTGCTAATATGATAACAGTCCCCCTTGTGGTGTTTGGGATTTCTAATTTTAAAGCTGTTTGGTTACTGAGAAACAGGCCGTTGAAATCTGCCCAACTGACAGCGACAGTATGTGCTATACAGCCCTCATACCCTTGAGACCAACATAGCAGATCAACCATTAAGCAGATTGCTCTTTTTTGGGGCTTGTAAATGTGTTTTTTTTAGCACTTTAAAGGTCCACAGCGAACTCCAGGGGAGATAAATTAAGCAACGCTCAAAAGATTATTATAGGTGTTTGATGGATTAGATTAAAAAAGATGAAGATATCATTTTAATGTTTTATAATGTATAGCATCTAATGTTGTAATCCTAATGTTGGACCTATACATTTACCCTTTGATTTTGACTATTTTGTGTATTGCAACTGCGACTCAAGATTTTGACGTTTATTTTAACTGTATTGAGAATGTTGTGCCAGGAAGATAACACGAGCATTAGTAATCGTTGTAACTTTTTTTTTAATCTACTTGTCCTTATGTGAATGTTGCCCTAGATCTCTTTTTAAATGTTGCATTTATTTAAATGAATTTGGTTGATGGATTGCTCATATCGAAACTGACTACTAAATGAATAGACTCAATATTACTTTAGTTCTCCTATGCTTTTTTATCCATGTAACTTATTCACTGTATCAATAAAGACAGGTAAAGGGACAACCATTGAAAACCAGGCAAAGGTGAAACAAACAGATGCCCTCTAATACCAGAACAGCCTGCAAAGAAAGCACTTTGCTAGACCCTTAGTAGTGTTATGGGGTGGAATATATTGAACCAATGAAATTTATCGCTTGCAGTGAGTACTCAAATTCCCATTTTAATGACAGCTAAATAGATGTTTTGCTCACAAAACACAAAAATATACCAAAGGAAGCAACCTAGAGCACAAGGCAACAAGTGCAATATGAAATGCTATCTATGGTCTACAATTCAAAAACGTGCACAACCCTGTTTTATTCAGGGGATATGAAAAACACCTTAGGAAGTGAATTCTGATCCATGGTATGACAGTTCCTCCTTATGCCCCTTCTTTTAAAGGAGTTAAAGGGATGGGATCTACCCAGGGAAAGAAGTGCCCCAATACTTTACGTAAACTTGTCTTTTCCTACAACAAATACCTCTGAGTGCAAGTTATGTCTCATTTTGGCTTTACATTAAAGTAAAGTAAAGATAACACATATGTATTATTATCTTGCACTGTGGTTGAAATATGAGAACTGACAACGTCTTATGCCATTGAAAAACCAATAAATAAGTGGATAAAAAAATGAGGTGTCAATAAGAAACATTTCAGCAAATGTTACTACTTGTATACCCCATGGTTCGCTAGGATACATCTTTAAATAGAATAAGGTGGCTGAGAATAGTGATTGATGATAGAATATAACAATTGGCAGATAACAGGATACCCTCCTATTCAATGTTTACCTTTCATAGACATTGACAGCATTGTTTGATTATATGGAAGAAGTTAAAATATTAAGTGGTTAGCTCCTCCAGAAACAAACATAAAGCCAGTTCCATTAGACACATGCATACCATGACGAACCTAACACGGCTTAGCCAATTCAGAAAAAAGTCCCAGTGTTATGGGTAACTTTTATAGATCGAACGCAAATGTCCATGTCCTGGTTAGGTTAACATATATATACATTAAACTGAATTAAGCTCTATTTGAGACAGTCAACACAATACAAACAAATTAAATTATATTTCGCAGATATTTCGCAGATGTTCACCCCTCCTTAGACCATCCGAGTGAACAAACCCGAACAAATACTAATTAAAGAAAACATTACTTTAATTGACGTCTTTATAAAATAAAACTCACTGCAGAACTTACCAAATGTCAGTGTTCAACCTGCAGGTAAATGGCATATGGCTAGCTGAGCTCATGTACTTTACCCCTAAGCTATGCTTGGTAGAGGTCACAATAAGGCTCTCTGACATCATAGTCGCAGCGCTTTGTTATGCTAAATGGGCAGAGGAGGAGCTGGTTCATTGAGTCTGGTCATGTGGGAATTGATAGAGGCTTGATAATTGACAGGATTTTCCATAGAACTAGCCATCCACACTGATAATTCTGCACCCGTAAATAAGTTTGATCATTCCCAAATGTGGATTTACTGCAGTGTTCCAGGCTGTGTGTACACAAGCACGGAATAACCACAGGAATCTATTCATACACATGTCTTTTTGCAGTTTTTACTGAGGCCCCTTTCCCCAGGGCATTTTGCCATTTGTTTTTTCTGGTGAAATGTGCCCAGGAAAAATCTAAAAAATGTTCTGGAAAAATGTATTTCCGATTTCAGTGGCCAAAAAAAATCTTCACTTTAGGGCCCAAATCTGATGTTTGTGCGTGACTGTGACAGTGCACTAGTCCTGTAGTCCCTTTACAGTTTCAGCCAACGTCTGCAAGATACTGTTTTTTCTACTGCCTGGTAGTAGCTGAGTGTGTTTAATGAAAGAAACTTATGTACGCATTGAATGATGCCATTTTACAAACTGTCTTTTTAAAAAAAAAAAAAAATAATGTGTTTCATTTTATCTGTGCTTTTATGGTTTTCTATGAATTATGGAAGACGAATAAAGATGGTTTTGACTTTGAAAGAAACTTAGGACAACAAGGATTTGTTAGATTTGCTGTGATCCAGGGCTTAATTCCAGAGAGAAATGAGGCATTCGGAGACAGGTCTGAATATGTAAAATGTATACAATTCTATGTACATGGCATAAATTACCTAGAATCATATTACTCATTGAATATACAGTCCCTGTTGGCACCATGGCTCACTTTTAACTAGGTTCACCAGGCACAACCAAGGTAAATGCGTCCTAAAACAGATACTGCCCTGCCCCTATGGCAGATGTGAGCTTGGACCTGCCCTAGGAAAGACAATGCAATGCGGCTGCAAGAAATTGCAAATATGATACCAGTTCCCTTTTAGCGTTCGGTATTTCGAATTACTTGAAAGTTGTTTGGCTACTGCAAATCAAGCTGTTGAAATCTGCCCACTGACAATGGTAATATCATGTGTAATACAAAACTCATACAGGGTACCTTCAGAGAACAGTCGAGAGAGACCAGTGTGCGTGACCACATATAGTTCACATTCGAACCAGGTGTCGAAGATGATTAATAAACATTGGAGGATTCTAACCAGCGGCGCACTTGATCTAGAAAAACCTCTGTTTGTCCACAGACATGGCAAAAATCTTAAAGACGTCCTGGTTCATACAAGACCAAAAACAATACCACACCAACAAACCAGCCTGCAGAGGATACAAGGACATCATCCCTGTGGGAACTGCAGTAGCTGCCACCTCACAAAAAAGAGCCAGAACCTCACTTTCAGGAATGGGAGTAAGTGGGAACAGCGCAACTTCACGAACTGCAACAGCAAAAATGTTGTATATTTGATCACGTGTCCATGCGGTTTGGAATATGTGTGAATGACCACTAGGGCAGTAAAAACCAGGATGAGCGAACATAAGAGCAATGTCAGATGGAAAAAGTCCACTACTAAGATGGCTGGCCACTTTCTAACAGAACAACATT
This sequence comes from Lissotriton vulgaris, assembly GCF_964263255.1. NCBI lineage: Eukaryota > Metazoa > Chordata > Amphibia > Caudata > Salamandridae > Lissotriton > Lissotriton vulgaris. The sequence continues at coordinate 767,654,498 of NC_141697.1, forward strand.
GCGTCAATGACCTATTGTGGACTGTCATTGAACAGCTACCAACTGAAGAAGGCCTCTTTGACAAGGTAAGAGATGGGTTTTCCGTCTGGGCACCCATTCAGTAGGCCTTAATGATGCTATTCCATGGGGCCAACTTCGTTGTACATATCCCTGATGGTATAAAAACCTCTAAATCTATACCCAACCAGCCTAAGGGTCGTTATATATAGATATTCAATCGCCCTTTTACGATAACGAGTGCTTTGTGAACTATGTGCATCTATTTTGACACTGATACTTCCCATGAGATGGGCGGCACCTGTCTACACGCGCCCACTAATATTCCGATGTCATGCTTTTACCAACCAGGATGGCTAGCACTCCGTTCTGTCCCAATAACACGGAGAGAGCGGCATTGCGCATGCGCGAGCAGGCTACACACTCCCAGAGATCGGAATAAACTTTGGGCGGTGGTGAAATGTTAGACCCTATCGCAAAAGCGGGCCATTGTAGTTTTGTTCTGTGCCATGAGGATGGTTACTGCATTAATACTCTTTTGTAAATAATACGAAGGAAGCGCATTTCACTCTGCGCATGGGCGATACTGCTCACCTCCCGAAATCGGCACAACGCATGTGCACGAGTAAGTGTCTCAGCAGACGCGCATCACCGTAAACAGGCAAACACTGGTGAGCCCATGTATAGGCACAATCACGCCTCCAATCACCGGCGATTAACCAATTTAGACATACATAAAAGGGCCGACCTTCCCTCTCAGTGGCATTATCATCGGAGCCACGTTGAGAGGAAGAGGTCGGAGTTCGTCCTGAGTAACTGTGAGTTGGATGTTAAACACCACTGTGAGGTGGAGAACCACGGAGAGATTCTGGTACTAAAAGGATTATAATGAACCTTTCTCATTATTTCAGATCACTCAACTGGGCTTGATGGAACCCCCAAAACATGAAAAAGGCCCATGAGGCATTTTTTCCTTTATCATTGAGTAAGACCATTTCCTTTACTTTTCCTGCACCAATAGTAGGACCAATAGTAGGAATTAGGAAGTAGGAAGTAGGAATTAACAGTATACCAACACGTGTGCCATATGTTTTATGTGTGTTTTTGTCCAGTCTTTGTCACCTTTTTTACAGGTTGCACAGTTAATTAGCACATGATTTATATGTGATACTCAGCAACGCTTCACTTTTCCCTTAAGGTCACTGCCACCTGGAGGATAACGGCAATAAGTAGTGAGAACAGTAATTAATATGCTCTTTCTCCCTCTAGGTCCTCGTTACACGCCAATTGGGCGAAGAGAGACTACGTTATCCAACTACTAACTAGGTACATTGGACCTATAGTTCACTTCCCTTTGATATATACATACATGTGAGTAAGGTGGGGATCTCTGTGCAATTCCCATCCTGAAGATGGAGGCTTTCAACTCCGAAACATGCCCATGTAGACGCACATACGAGGTTGGTGTACGTAACTATACACTCACAACCTCTCACTGCACCCCTTTTAACGATACCAGCCGGGGGCTTAATAAAAGTTTTATTTTTTTTACCCCACGAGCCAGGTATCTTTTAACCATCACTCACCATTAACCCACCACTCACATACAGCCTTTACCTCACACACACCCACACATAGTCGACGAATAAGTGCTCCCACGTAGTCGTCGGTCGCAGCACGCCGCATCCCGTAGAGGGGTGCGAAGACCCCTATGATGAAGCATGACACCAAGGGGCCTGTTGGTGTGTGAGGGGTATTTAAGCAACACTGAGTGTCCCCCACCACAGTAGGGACCACCTCAAACCGCCTAAGTGGATTCCACTTTGTTTATGTAATATACCTGGGGAGACTGAATCCACTTTCCTCTCCCTCCCTCTTTTGTTAGAAATATAAATATACAAAACTCATGCCATTGGGACCAGCAGTAAGTAGATCAACCAATTAGAAAATTGCTATTTGATGATCCTTTGGGGCTTGTGAATGTGCGTGTGAGTGCTTTAAATGTCAACGGCAAAGCCCACTCGAGATAAATGAAAGAACGATCAATAGATTATAGGTGTTTGATGGATTTGATTAAAAAAAGGTGCAGATATAATTTTAAAGTTTCATGATGTATAGCATCTAATATTGTAATCCTGATGCTGTTGGACCTATGAATTCACCCTTTGATTTTGACCATGTTGTGTATGGGAACTGAGTAAGGATTTTGAAGCTTTTTTAAACTGTATTGAGAACGTCGTGCCAGAGAGCTAACACATGCGTCAGTAATCATTTTATCTTCTAACTTGAAAAACAACAAAGTTGACTTGTCCTTATGTGAAAGTTGTTTTAGATCTGTATGTAAATGTTGTGTTTAACTAAATAATGGGGTTATTTGATTGTTCATATCTAATCATACTAATAAATGAAAGCCTCAATATTAATTTTTTGCTCTTATGTTTTTATCACAGATAACTTATTCACTTTATCTATAAAGACAAGTATAAGGAAAAATTTTCAAAACCAAGCAATGATTAAGGAAAGATGCCCTATAGTACCAGAACAGCCTGCAAACAAAGCACTTTGCTAGACACTTAATAGTGTTGTGGGTGGATTATATGGAACCAATGTAATATATCATTCGCAGTGAGTACTCAAATTCTCATGTTTCATGACAGGTAAAAAGATGTTTTTATCACAAAAACACAAACATATATCAAAGGAAATGTCCAAGAGCACAGGGCAACAAGGGCAATATGAAATGCCATCTATAGACTACAATCCGTAAACGTGCACAACACTGTCGTATTCAGGGGACATGAAAAACACCTCAGGAAGCGAATTCTGATCTATCTTATTACAGTTCCTCCTTATGCCCCTCTTTCCAAAGGAGTTAAAGGGATGGGATCTATCCGTGGAAAGAAGTACCCCACTGGTTAATGTAAACTTGTGTATTTCTTTCCCTAGAACAAATGCCTCTGAGTGTAATTTATGTCTCATGGTGGCCTTACATTTAAGTTACAGATAAAACATATGCATTATTATCTTGCACTATGGTTGAAATATGAGAAGTGAAGTCTTATGCCATTTTAAAAACAATCAATCAGTATATAAAAAAATGAGGCGTCAATAAGAAACATTTCAGCAAATTGTATTACTTGTATACCCCATGGTTCGCTGGGAAACATTTTTAATAGAATAAGGTGGTTTGGAACAGTGATTGAGGATAGACCATAACAATGGGCTGATAACCGGATATAATTTAATGTAATGTTTACCTTTCATTAGACAGTGACAGTATTGCTAATTTATGTGGAAGAAGTTAAAATATTAAGTGGTTAGCTGCTGCAGAAACAATCATAAAGCCGGTTCCGTTAGACACATGCATACCTTCTCGAACCAAACATGGCTTAGTCAATTCAGAAAAAAAGTCCCAGTGTTACGTATAACTTGTATAGATTGAACACAAATGTCTATGCCTGGGTTAGGTTAACATATATATACATTAAAGTGAATTAAGCTCTACTTGAGACAGTCAACACAAAACAAACAAATGAAATTATATTTCGCAGAGTTTCATCACTCCTTAGGTCGTCAAAGTGAGCAAACCAATACAAATACTGATTAAAGAAAACATTACTTTAATTGACGTCTATATAAAAAAAACTCACTGCAGAACTTACCGAGGGTAGTGTTCAACCTGCAGGTTAAAACAGCATATTGCTAGCTGAGCTCATGTACATTCCCCCTAAGCTATGCTTGGTAGAGGTCACAATAGGGCTCTGTGACATCATCTTCTCATCGCTTGGTTATGCACAACAGCCAGAGAAGGAGCTGGTTCATTGAGTCTGGTTATGTGGGAATTTATTGAGGCTTGATAATTGACAGGATTTTCCATAGAACTAGCCATCCACACTGATAATTCTGCACCCATAAATAAGTTGGATCATTCCCAAATGTGGATTTACTGCAGTGTTCCAGGCTGTGTGTACACAAGCAAAGAATAGGCACAGGAATCTATTCATAAGCATGGCTTCAAAAAGTTTTTACGGAGTCCCTTTTCATCGGGGCATTTTGCCATTTGTTTTTTCTGGTGAAATGTGCACACGAAAAATCCAAATGTTGTTCTGGAAAAATGTAATTCGGATTTCAGTGGCTAAAACAATCTTCACTTTAGGGCCCAAATCTGATGTTTGCGCATGACTGTGCCAGTGCACTAGTCCCTTAGTCCCTTTACAGTTTCAGCCAGTGCCTGCAAGAATATGACTTTTCTATTGCCTGGTTGAGGCTGAGTGTGTTTAATGAAAGAAACTTAGGACAACAACAATTTACTAGATTTGTTGTGATCCAGGGCTTAATTCCAGAGAGAAATGAGGCATTCGGAGCCAGGTCTGAATATGTAAAATGTATACAATTCTGTGTACATGGCATAAATTACCTAGAACCGTATTACTCATGGAATACACAGTCCATGTTGGCACCATGGCTCGCCTTTAACTAGGTTCACCAGGCACAACCAAGGTCAATGCATTCTAAAATAGATACTGCCCTGCCCCTATGGCAGATGTGAACTTGGACCTACCATAGGAAAGACAATGCAAAGCAGGCCGAAGAAATTGCGAAAATGATACCAGTTCCCTTGTAGCGTTCGTGATTTCGAATTACTTGAAAGTTGTTTAGCTACTGCGAAGCAAGCTGTTGAAATCTGCCCACTGACAATGGTAATATCATTTGTAATACAACACTCATGCCATTGGGACCAACAGTAAGTAGATCAACCAATTAGCAAATTGCAGTTTGATGATCCTTTGGGGTTTTAGAATGTGCTTGTGCGTGCTTTAAATGTCCACTGCAAAGCTCATTCGAGATAAATGAAAGAACGACCAATTGATTATAGGTGTTTGATGGATTTGATTAAAAAAAGATGCAGATATAATTTTAAAGTGTCATGATGTATAGCATCTAATGTTGTAATCCTAATGCTGTTGGACCTTTGACTTTACCCTTTGATTTTGACCATTTTGTGTATGGGAACTGAGTGCCCGATTCACAGAATGAACTTAAGACTCAATCCTAAGCTTATGACTATTTTGGTATTCACAGAATGCACTTACTCATTTCGGTATTCACAGAAGGCACTTACTCATTTCGATATCCATAGAAGTTAGTAGTCCTAACTTTAGGACTCCTAAATGCCTTCTGTGAATACCGAAAGTCTTAAAATTAGGATTTTTCTCAATTTGGTAGTAGTAAAGTTAGGACTCCTAACTTTAGGACTCCTAAATGCCTTCTGTGAATACCTCAAGCCTTAAAATTAGGATTTTTCTCAATTTAGTAGTAGTAAAGTTAGGACTCCTAACTTTAGGACTCCTAAATGCCTTCTGTGAATACCGAAAGTCTTAAAATTAGGATTTTTCTCAATTATCATATATAACTTTTTCATCACATTCATTCATCACATCAATTTCATCACATATAACTTTTTAACTGTATCTATAAAGACAAGTATAGTTGTTGTATTAGCTTTGTTTCTTGTTAATCAGTCCCCCTGTGCCTGCCCGCCCCGCTCCCCGCTTCCCGCCGCCGTCCAAGCGGCCACGCCCCCTTTTCGTTTTGTGCCCTCCCCGCTCCCGCCTCCCAGCTGCTCCTCCCTCCCTCCCACTTGGCCATAACTGGCGACCGCACGGCGCAGGTGAGTGTGACCTGTTCTCAGGACACCCCCGCGCCGCACGGCCACCAGCTGTGTGTGTGCCCCTCGACTCGCTGCTGCCCGCAGCCTCGTTGTGCCTGCCTCGCTGTTCCCTGCCCCTCCGCCGTACTTGCGTGTGTGTGTGATTAATCGTTTTGTTTCCTATTTGTTTTTATTTGCCTTTTGACTGTTGTCACTGCTGTCTCCTTGCACATTGTTGTATTAGCTTTGTGTCTTGTTAATCAGTCCCCCTGTGCCTGCCCGCCACACTCCCCGCTTCCCGCCGCTGTCCAAGCGGCCACGCCCCCTTTTAGTTTTGTGCCCTCCCCGCTCCCGCCTCCCAGCTGCTCCTCCCTCCCTCCCACTTAGCCATAAATGGCGACCGTGCGTACGCGCAGCGGGCGTGCCGATTGTGCGCCGAAGGCGCGCCAAAGGCAAGGCCGTCTGCGCCCATCTGCGCCCATCTGCGCCTGGACTGCGCCCAGTGCCAGGACCCCCGGTCCCCACCGATGCAAGTTGACCCGACATACCTACGACGCCGCGGCCCTCAACGCACTCAATGCCGGCCGAAACCCCACCTGCTGCCGAGCCTTCCCAAGACACATTCACGGACCCTTCACCTTCACAACCTGCAAGTTCTCCTGCCTCCGAACCTGCACCACGCCCGCCAAGCCAAACTCCAGCAGCGACCTCAAGTGCATCCTGCTCAACACCCGCTCCGTCCACAGACACGCCGTGGAACTCTGGAACCTCCTCGACACAACATCACCAGACATCGCCTTCCTCACTGAAACATGGATGAACGCCTCCTCAGCACCCGACATCGCCATCGCCATCCCGGATGGATTCAAGATCATCAGGAGAGACCGCGTCAACAAAACCGGAGGAGGCATCGCTATCGTCCACAAGAACACCATCCGCATCACGACAGACGTCGACGACACCATCGCCACCGCCGAACACCTCCACTTCCAGATTCACACCGACCCAAAGACGACCCTCAGAGGCACCCTTATCTACCGACTCCCGGGACCACGCACGCAATTCAGCGAAGACATCACGGACTTCATCAGCCCACACGCCCTCTCCTCCGCCGACTACATCCTCCTAGGGGACTTCAACTTCCACCTGGAGAACAACAAGGACCTCAACACCGCCACCCTGCTGGACAACCTCGCCAACCTCGGCCTCAAGCAACTGGTCAACACCCCCACCCACTACGCCGGCCACACGCTTGATCCCGTCTTCTCATCCAGCAAGCACATCAGCTTCAGCCACTCCACCGGACTCCACTGGAGCGACCACAGCTGCGTCCACTTCAGATTCAGAAAAACCACAACCCACCACCACCCGCTACAGGTTCCTCACAGGAGCTGGAGCAAGATCACCGCCGACCAGCTCACCACCTCCCTCAGCCAGTACCCACCTGCCAGCACATCAGACGCCAACGAAGCAGCCCGCAACTTCACGCAGTGGCTGACCGCCTGCGTCGACGACCTCGCACCATTGAAGAACCCTCCCAGCAGACCCAGAAGCAAGAAAGCCCCCTGGTTCCCCAACAAACTCAAGGACTCCAAGAAGACCTGCCGCACCCTCGAGAAAGCCTGGCTCCTCGACCGGACCACTGACAACATGACCGCCCTCAAACACACCACCCGCAAGCACCACCAGCTCATCCGCACCACCAAGAAGAAATCACTGAAGGAGCGACTGGACAACAACGCCCACGACAGCAAGGAACTCTTCAGCATCGTGAAGGAGTTCTCCAACCCCAGCACTGTCAACAACGACATCACCCCTTCACAAGGTCTCAGCGACTCCCTCGCCTCGTTCTTCCACCGCAAGATTGCCGACATCCACAACAGTTTCGGCGCACCATCCACGCACCCAACCACCGAACCAACGAACCCCACCACCACCCTCCGCACCTGGACCATGGTGACCACCGAAGACACAGCCCCCACGATGAACACCATCCACTCCGGCTCTCCAACCGACCCCTGCCCCCACCACGTCTTCAACAAGGCCAACTCCAACATCGCACCCCAACTCCGGGACATCATCAACACCTCCTTCAACACCACCACCTTCCCGGAGAGCTGGAAGCATGCCGAGCTCAGCGCCCTACTGAAGAAACCAACAGCGGACCCCACCGACCTCAAAAACCTCCGTCCCATCTCGCTCCTCCCTTTTCCTGCCAAAGTCATCGAGAAGATCGTCAACAAACAGCTTGCCGCCTTCCTCAAGACGAACGGATCCCTCGACCCCTCGCAGTCCGGTTTCAGAGCCAATCACAGCACCGAGACCGCTCTCATCGCAGCCACCGACGACAACCGAGCCCTGCTCGACAACGGGGAAACAGCGGCACTCATCCTCCTGGACCTCTCCGCAGCATTCGACACTGTCTGCCACCGCACCCTAGTCCAACGCCTCGACAACACCGGCATCCAAGAGAAGGCACTGAAATGGATCATCTCATTCCTCGCCGGAAGAACACAGAGAGTCCGCCTCCCCCCGTTTCGATCCGAGGCCACCGAAGTCATCTGTGGCGTCCCGCAAGGATCATCACTCGCCCCACCCTCTTCAACGTCTACATGAGACCTCTAGCTGCCATCGCACGGCAACACAACCTCAACATCATCTCCTACGCCGACGACACCCGGCTGATCCTCTCCCTCACCAGAGACCCCGACACCGCCAGAACCAGCCTACTCGAAGGGATGAAAGACGTCGCCGAGTGGATGAAGAACAGCCGCCTGAAACTAAACTCGGACAAGACGGAAGTCCTCATCCTGGGACCATCACCCTCCCCCTGAGATGACTCCTGGTGGCCCCCAGCCCTGTGCACCGCCCCCAAGCCAACAGACCATGCACGCAACCTGGGCTTCATCCTGGACTCCTCCCTCTCGATGACCAGATAAGTCAACACCGTATCCTCATCATGATTTCACACCCTTCGCATGCTTCGCAAGATCTTCAGATGGATCCCGACCGAAACCAGGAAGACGGTCACCCAGGCCCTCATCACCAGCCAGCTGGACTACGGAAACACCCTCAACGCCGGAACCACAGCCAAGCTACAGAAAAGACTCCAACACATCCAGAACGCCTCCGCTCGACTCATTCTGGACATCCCCCGTCGCAGCCACATCTCCGGCCACCTGAGGGACCTGCACTGGATCCCCGTCGACAAGAGGATCACGTTCAGGCTCCTCACCCACGCACACAAGTCTCTCTACGACCTGGGCCCCAAGTACATCAATGACCGCCTGAACTTCCACACGCCCACCCGCCAGCTACGGTCTACCAGCCTCGCCCTCGCAACCGTACCACGCATCCGAAGAGCCACCGCCGGAGGCAGATCCTTCTCCTACCTGGCGGCCAAGACATGGAACTCCCTCCCCATCCACCTCCGGCTGACCCAGGACCACCTCGCCTTCAGGAGACAACTCAAGTCCTGGCTGTTCGAGCAGTAGGGGACCCCCTCCCCCAAGCGCCTTGAGACCCTTCTGGGTGAGTAGCGTGCTATAGAAATGCTGTGATTGATTGATTGATTGAGTATAAGGACAACTTTTGAAAACCAGGCAACGGTTAAAGAAAGATGCCCTATAGTACCAGAACAGCCTGCAAATAAAGCTATTTGCTAGACCCTTAATAGTGGTGTGGGTAGATTATATGGAACCCATGCAATTTATCAATCGCAGTGAGTACTCACATTCCCATGTTTCATGACAGGTAAAAAGATGTTTTTTTCACAAAAACACAAACATATATCAAAGGAAATGTCCAAGAGCACAGGGCAACAAGTGCAATATGAAATTCCATCTAAGGACTACAATTTGTAAACGTGCACAACACTGTTTTATTCAGGGGATATGAAAAACACCTTAGGAAGCGAATTCTGATCTATCTTATAACAGTTCCTCCTTATGCCCCTACTTCCAAAGGAGGTAAAGGGATGGAATTTATCCGTGGAAAGAAGTACCCCACTGGTCAATATAAACTTGTGTCTTTCTTTCCCTAGAACAAATGCCTCTGAGTGTAATTTATGCCTCATATTGGCCTTAAATTTAAGTTACAGATAAAACATATGCATTATTATCTTGCACTATGGTTGAAATATGAGAAGTGAAGTCTTATGCCATATGAAAAACAATCAGTGTATGAAAAAATGAGGTGTCAATAAGAAACATTTCAGCAAATTTGACTACTTGTATACCCCATGGATCGCTAGGAAACATTTTTAATAGAATAAGGTGGTTTGGAACAGTGATTAAGGATAGACCATAACAAGGGGCAGATAACCGGATATAATCTTATTCAATGTTTATCTTTCATTAGACATAGACAGCATTGTTAGTTTATGTGAACGAAGTTAAAATATTAAGTGGTTAGCTGCTGCAGAAGCAATCATAAAGCCAGTTCCAATAGAAACATGCATACCATCACAAACCAAACACAGCTTAGTCAATTCAGAAAAAAAGTCCCAGTGTTATGTATAACTTGTATAGATTGAACACAAATGTTTATGTCTGGGTTAGGATAACATATATATACATTAAAGTGTATTAAGCTCTACTTGAGACAGTCAACACAAAACAAACAAATTAAATTATATTTTGCAGAGTTTCATCCCTCCTTAGGTGGTACAAGTGAACAAGCCTGGACAAATACTTATTAAAGAACACATTACTTTAATTGACGTCTTTATAAAAGAAAACTCACTACAGAACTTACCAAATGTCAGTGTTAAACCTGCAGGGTAAAACTGTATATGGCTAGCTGAGCTCATGTACTTTGCCCTCAAGATATGCTTAGTAGAGGTCACAATAAGGCCCTCTGACATCATCTTCTCATCGCTTGGTTAAGGTAAATGGCCAGAGGAGGAGCCGCTTCATTATGTCGGTTATGTGAGAAGTGATTGAGGCTTGATAATTGACAGAATGTTCCATAGAACTAGCCAGCCACACTGATAATTCTTCACCCGTAAATAAGTTTAATCATTCCTAAATGTGGATTCACTGCAGTCTTCCAGGTTGCATGTACACAAACACGAAATAACCCCTGGAATCTATACATACGCATGGCAACCTCTAGTTTTTTCTAAAGCCCTTTTCTCCTGGGGAATTATGCCTTTAGTTTTTTCTGGTGAAATGTGCACAAGGAAAAATCCAAAAGGTCACTTTTTCTGGAAAAATGTAATTCCGATTTGAGTGGAAACTCATGTTTCAGCACAAAATGAAATTTCCAAAAATCTTCACTTTGATGCCCAAATCTGATGGTTGTGCATGACTGTGACAGTGCACTAGTCCTGTAGCCCCTTATAGTTTCAGCCAGTGCCTGCAAGAAGCTAGCTTTTCCACTGCCTGGTAATAGTTGAGTGCGTTTATTGAAAGGAATTTTGGATTGCAATAGTTTGTTAGATTTGTAGTGATCCAGGGATTAATTCCAGAGAGAAGTGAGGCATTTGGAGCCAGTTCTGAATATGTTAAATGCTTAAAATCCTGTGTACATGACAAAAGTACCCTGGGCCGTATTTCTCATAGGGTGCACAGTCTCTGTTTGCACCATGGCGCACCCTTAACTAGACTCGCCAGGCACAACCATGGTCAGTGCGTCCTTGCCACATGGCAGCTGTGAACTTGCACTTGCCAAAGGAATAAGAGAATGCGAAGTGGCCCTAAGAATGTGCAAATATGATACCACTCCTCTTGTGGCATTCGGGATTTCGACTTACTTGAGAGCTGTCTGGCTACTGAGAAGCAAGCTGTTGAAATCTGCCCAACTGACTGTGTCCACATCATGTGCTATACAGCCATCATTCCCTCGAGACCAACACAGTAGATCAACCAATTAGTTAACTGTTCTTTGATGATATTTTTGGGGCTTGTAAATGTCTTTAATAGCACTTTAAAGGTACACCATGAGAGCCAGGGGAGATAAATTAAACACTGCTATATTATAGGTGTTTGATGGGATTGATAAAAAAAAGTGCAGATATAATTTTAATCTTTTATTATGTATAGCATCTAATGTTGTAATCCTGGTACTGTTGATTTTGACCATTTTGTGTATTGAAACTGTGAGTAAAAGATTTGAAGTTATTTTTAACTGTATTGAAAATGTTGTTCAAGATAGAAAACACATGCATTAGTAATCATGTTACCTTCTTAACATTTTAATAAAAAAAAGAAGCTTAAATTTCCTTATGTGAATGTTGTAATAGATCTGTATGTAAATGTATTTATTTAAATGAATAGGGTTGATAGATTGTTCACATCCAATCTGACTAACACATTAATAAACTAAATATTACTATAGTGCTGTTATGTTTTTATCACGTGTAACTTATTCACTCTATCTTTAAAGACAGGTATAGGGGACAACTATTGAAAACCAGGCAATGGTGAAACTAAAACAAATGCCATCCAATATCTGAAAAACAGCCTGCAAAAAAGGCACATTTGCTAGACACTTAACAGTTTTATGGGTGGAATATAGGAAACCGCTGCACTAAATAGAAGTGGCTACTGGGTCAACATCCTTTGAGGGCACAGGTCTGAGACATTGCACACTACACCGTGACAGGTGAAGAGTGCTCTGGCACGAATGGGCATGGGCTGGAGGCTTGGCCTTCCACCTGACCCCTGAGTCTGCACCGTAATCGAAGCACAGTGGAGGGCTTGCTGCCAGAGGGCTGGGACCCTGCATTTCCCTGCTTGCTCTCAACACTTTCCTAGACCTTTCTTGTTGGGCCGGGCCCTAGGTGATGTTTGACTCCTGATATGGTGTCCTAATCGAGGCATGGGAGGGTCTCCAATGGGGGGGGGGTTGAGGCCCTGCATCTCCATGCCTCTCACGGTGCTCCCCCTGATCCTGCCTGCTCATTCCAGGGCCACATGGAGTGGGGGCACCTGCTGGAGGGCTGGAGGTGGCCATTTGGGAACCTGGCCCCCGAGTTAGTGCCATAATCGAGGTGCGGGAGTGTTGCCAGGGGACTGGGGCCCTGCGACTCCTTCCCTTTAGCCGGTGCTCTCCCTGGCTCTGCCTGATCAGACCTGGGGCTCTTGGAGCAGGGGCCACTGTTGACCTGCTCGGGAGGTCCTTCACAGCGTGACTGGTCGACCTGAGGGAGGGGAGACCATGGTCAACCCCCCACTGTCTGGTTGCGACCAGGGCAGCTGTGTTTCTTTTTTTGAACCATAGAAAGCATCAGCAAAAAGAACTGTGGTAGATGGGACGCTGCCAAAGGTTAACACTGTACAGTTTAACTGCTTATGCTGTTCAAAACAGGCTGAAAGTTCCTCAATCCAAAACAAAGAGAGGCGTAAGAAATGTGTTTGTACCTATAGTATTGCAGGTTTTGGAAATGAAGCTTCAGGCGTACCCTGTGATGCCATATGATCAGTTAAAGGTTTTGCTGCAATTGTTTTGAACCCTTTTGTTATACGTGACTATTATAACCTCTGGTCCAGGCATAAAATAATGATCCGCGGCAGGAGGCTCACAAGTGCCTATACAATTCATACACTTCAAGAACAATCCATCATATATGTAGCTTGCTAGACCAGCACAAAGGGCCCGATTCACAGAATGAATTTAAGACTCAATCTGAAACTTACTACTATTTTGGTATTCACAGAATGCACTTACTCATTTCGGTATTCACAGAAGGCACTATCAGGTAGATTCATTAAGCTAAATTGCGCTTGCAAAGGGCCAGATTCTGAGAATCTGGCCCTTTGCGAGTGCAATTTTTGCATTTGGGATTCATCATCCCATTATTTCGCTATTTGCGAAATCGCATATTTGCGAGGAATTGGATTTAAGGAATCTCTAATAGAGATTCCTTAAATGCAATTCATTAACCAATTTGAAATTGCGAATTCGCAATGTTTGGTCGCTACTTACCACGAAGTCTGACTTCGTGGTGAATTGCGAAAAATAGAAAAAAGCACTTTAGTGCATTTTTTTCTGTTGCATGTTACACACACACATGTCCTTTGGACATGTGTGTGCGCAACACCTGTGTAAATTTGCATTTCAGGGGTGCTACAGGGTGTCCTTTGGACACCCCTGGCACCCTTGAAATCGCTATCTTATTTGCGATTAGCTAATCGCAAATAAGGAATAATCCCCATTCATTCCTATGGGCCTTTAGGCACATAGGAATGAATGGGGAGTTATTCCTTATTTGCGATTAGCAATTTGCTAATCGCAAATAAGGAATGTGTAGGAATCGCAATTTATTTTGCGATTCCTACATGAATCCCGTTTTGCGAGTCTGTAATAGCGATTCCTTATGAATCGCTATTAAAGTCTCGCAAAACGGGTCTTTGATGAATCTACCTATTACTCATTTCGGTATCCACAGAAGTTAGTAGTCCTAACTTTAGGACTCCTAAATGGCTTCTGTGAATACCGAAAGTCTTAAAATTAGGATTTTTCTCAGTTTAGTAGTAGTAAAGTTAGGACTCCTAAATTTAGGACTCCTAAATGCCTTCTGTGAATACCGAAAGTCTTAAAGTTAGGATTTTTCTCAGTTTAGTAGTAGTAAAGTTAGGACTCCTAACTTTAGGACTCCTAAATGTCTTCTGTGAATACCGAAAGTCTTAAAATTAGGATTTTTCTCTATTTAGTAGTAGTAAAGTTAGGACTCCTAACTTTAGGACTCCTAAACTGAGAAAAATCCTAATTTTAAGACTTTCGGTATTCACAGAAGGCATTTAGGAGTCCTAAAGTTAGGAGTCCTAACTTTTCTACTACTAAATAGAGAAAAATCCTAATTTTAAGACTTTCGGTATTCACAGAAGGCATTTAGGAGTCCTAAAGTTAGGAGTCCTAACTTTACTACTACTAAACTGAGAAAAATCCTAATTTTAAGACTTTCGGTATTCAAAGAAGGCATTTAAGAGTCTTAAAGTTAGGAGTCCTAACTTTACTACTACTAAATTGAGAAAAATCCTAATTTTAAGACTTTCGGTATTCACAGAAGGCATTTAGGAGTCCTGAAGTTAGGAGTCCTAACTTCTGTGAATACCGAAATGAGTAAGTGCCTTCTGTGAATACCCAAATGAGTAAGTGCATTCTGTGAATTACCAAAATAGTAGTAAGTTTAGGATTGAGTCTTAAGTTCCTTATGTGAATCGGCCCCTCCGTATATAAGCTGTTAAGATTGGTGTATGGTTTGTCTGAGGAAAAGAAAATGTCCACCCTAATATGATTAAGGTATTGTCGACCACGCTCGAAGAGATCCATTGCTCGAGCGAGCTAAGCTCAAAATCTCTTTTGTTTGCAAGGTTTGTGTACGTATTTTGTTAGAAGGGTGGCAGAAATAGCTGAAAAAAAGATGTATGTGCAATATTTATTAAAAAAATAGATAAGTTGGCTCTTTAGCCCCACGAAAACAGTAAAAAAAATTATGAGTCCCCAGTAGCATTTCATTATTGTATTGTGTAACGTTACATACTTACTCACTTTTAGGACAAGCATCAATATGTCGGTGAGTGAGATACTTCTTATTTCACGTCAAGGATGCCTATGTATTGCCAGATTGGCATATGTGTTGCTTAGAAAAAGAATAGCTTAAATACAACCTGCAACTCTGTGCTATCTGAACCTTGGTAAGCAACCCACAACAGTGCATTGTGACAGTCCTGCTTGCATAGCCAACTGGTGTATCAATGCGTGGCTACCTACAACGGCTACAGATTGCAGTTTGTACAAATGTCATATGAGGGAGTTAATACTATTACCAACGACTAGCTTACATATCTCCTTGGAGCTTCTGACCGAAGATTATTTCAGAAATAAAGGTTTTGTATTGTATTACAGAGAATTCTATGATCTTTTGAATGCTGTCAGTATCCTGACTGTACAAAGTTATAGGATGGGTGAGTAGGATGCCATGTCTGGAGCTATAAAAACATCGAAACTTGTGATGCTGAGGCAAATATTCTGCCGGGCCCCTAGAAATGTATGTAGTATGTGTCATATTATGTATACGTAGTGAAAAGTCGGCAAACTGTCCAACAATAACCAGAAGACGAGTACCATGAAACTGCAAAGTATGCCCTGGTTATGTGTTGCTAACATTCTTTATTTTTAATAAAATGCCCTTGCCTAAAACAATCGTACTTCATTTCATGGGATGCTGGGGCTGATAACATGCCAGAGGACGGGTTAAGAAAGCTTTATTATGATACAAACAGGATCGGAAGCTTCTGAAGCGTCAAAGTTCTGTTTAGTAGGACTAATAGAAAATGAGCCAGTAAACAGAGTACAGGTGAAGGCCTGGCTATCTGGGGAAGAGGAGCATTCACTCCACAAGCTAGCCAGGAGGCGTTTTAAGAAGATACCGACCATCATTACTGTGCAGCTAAATTATCAATGGCAGGTAAACATAACCAGTCTTCAAGATCTAGCCAAACATAATAACGGAGATCCATATATATCAACAGTAATAGATGTATTGTTCAAGTATGCCTTTGCAGAAGCACTAAGCGATAAAAGTTGTACTAGTGTAACCATGGCTGTTAAAGCCAGCTTCTGGAAAGAGCGAACCCCTCAAAAACTGCAAACAGATGTCGGATTTTTTTTTTAAACAATGTGTTTCAAAAATTATTAAAACAGCACGCTGTTCATCATTTTGTAATGCACACAGAGGTAAAAGCTGCTGTTATACAGCATTGTAACCGAATTTATGTGGATGTTCTACTGGCTTTTATAGATGCTTATAGTGCTAGTTATCAAAGAACCATCAAAACATCTCCCATTGAGGCAATAACCGATAATTCCGTAGCGGTGTGTGAAGAATGGTGTAGGGGAGCCGTTTTGCTGCCAAGGTAAAGAAGCCTCTTTAAAAAGAAGGTGATCATCTTAGGGTTTGAAAGTTGAAAGAAGTCTTTATGAAGAGCTGCCAGCAGACCTTTAGCTTAAAGAAGGTATATATATTTTACAGGTTAAAGGACTGCGATGGCGAAACGGTGTTGGGTGTCTTTAACAATACAGATTTACAAAGGTACCTGATGACCCACACCTGGTGTACAGGGTTGAAAAGATTCTGAAACATAAAGTGGCAGAGCTAACAAACAGGCCTTTGTCAAATAGAGGGGGTGTCCAAGAAATGTAACAGTTGAATGCTGGCTAGCTTCCTGAAGGGTGTGAGAGTACAGAGCCTCTCTAAAGGTGACAAAATGGAGAGAAATCATTTTATATTGTCTTGCCATCCAATGCCCGAAGGACATGTTATTCAACAATCAAATCTATATTTATACAGTGAAACTGGCTAAACCTGTGGACCTAAAAGGCAACTGGGAGGTAGCCCTAACTGATATCTAAAACCCAGCAACTTGGAATATATTTACAATGCTCATGGCCAAATTTACTAGAAAACATGATCAGGGTCCTGTGAGCATCCACGCTGGCTTTCCTACGGCTATTACCCCAGCATCTTGGCGGTTGTCAAGGCCATTAACAAATACATAGCCAGAATCAAAATGTATTTGAATATTCCACTAGCATTAGACAACTTTAGAAAGAAAGTGTTTCTTAAAGATCCGAATCTCTATACAAAGTTTAGCTGTATGAGTAAATTAAGAAGAGTTTTAGGAACTGTACAACAAGTTAAAAGCCAAGTAAAGTCAGACCCTATGTGCCCTTGTAGGAAGGTGGCTACCTGACTATGGTTACCCCAGATTTTTTGCCTTGTGTTTAGCTGGTTTTCGACTTAGTTGGCCTGGTTCCCTGCTAATCAGGGCCCCAGGCTATATTCTCTCTCTGTAAAATGGATTCCATGTACCCTAGGTGCATAACTAGATTGGCTTGGGTCACCTTATCAGCCCCTGTACAGAGCACTATAGGTGCCCAGGGCATAGGTGCATCCAAGGCCTACCAGGGGCTGCAGCATATCTTTTGCCACCCCTGGCTGGCTATCTAAAATTAACACAACTGGCTGATCACTCAGCAGGGGCAAGGTGGTGTAATCACCCCTTGCCTAGATATAGTATGCCTATATCTCAACCTAACTGGACACATATATACCTATCAGTCACTCCTATGGCAGGCCTTAACAATCCTGGAGGCAGAGTGCTTGGTTTTATGTGAGATGGTGCTCTAGCATGAGCTGAGCCTGTCGGCAGCTGTCGGGACCAATTCCCTAAGCTGTTCCGGGATAATGCCATACCATATACTATTAAGTGCATTATAATCCTCGCGGTTATATGTTAACTTTGGTTTTGCTTTATCAAAACATGTTGTGTAAGGTGTCATACGATTTGGAATACTACCCCTTCACCAGTCCTTACGACGGGGGTAGCATTCCACCCCTCTAGAGGGAGACGACATGTTACTTTGCTAAAACGCGGTTGATTTTAAAAGAGCCTCAGATCCACAAAATGGATGCTTCTGCCACAGACACGAGTCTGACCTCCTTCTGCTGACCGAAACTCAGCAGAGGAGGCCTGGACAAAGGCTTTCCTGTTGCAGGGAGGTGTCACACCACCCCAGACAGGAGATAGTGGATTGTAGCAGGGAGGTTTGAAAGAAACCAGACACTGCCTGGGGAGCACAAGGCTTCCCCTTGCATAATCCGGCCAAACCGATTCTGGGGCACACCAGCCCCTGTCCCAGCGCGGCCTGGATCAAAGGAAAGGGGTGTATCCACCCCCTTCCTGGGTCCCACCCATAGGAGGGGACCTAGCAGGTAATCCAGCCCCCTAGATTGGTATAAGAATGGGAGCAGTGCCAACGCACTCAGATTATCCTGATGAAACATTTGAAACAAAACTCTGGACTCTTCAACATCCTACTCAACATAGAAGACTGAAGAATCTCCCTTGTGGTCAAGGAGTGACCACCCTGTGCAAACAGGCACAATCCAGCACCTCGACGTCTGCTTTGTTGCAGTTCCTGCTGGAACTCGAGCAACAGAGATCAACGAGATCAAGCTTGCCTGCCTTCTTACAGCCCGATCCACAGTCCCTGCAGAGCTGAGACCCGTGGAGGTGACCGGAAACGTGGGGCATGCCATCTTGAAAAGACCACGAGACGCTGACTGTGCAGCCCACGAGTGACCCTCGAAGCTGTTCACCGGGGTTTGAGAAGCCCCAAGCCTGAGCCACTCTTGCACCAAAGCTCATCCCTCTACACTCAATGAGTGCTGCGTGGGGCCCTTCTGCTTTCTTTGGCTCGACGCGTTGGCCCGGTCACTTGCCAGCTGGCTTGTGGCCCCTGTGCCAACGAAAACCTAAAATCGACTTGCAATTCTGGTTGTTTTAGACTTGCACCAGCTCCTCTGAAAAGGAGCCCCCGCTCTGACCCTCCTGGTCAGAGTGAGAAGCAATCTTCTAGTACTGCATGGATTGCTCTTGCCAAGTGTTGTTGACTCCGATCTTGAAGCCGAGAGCGCCGACGGTGAGAGCCTGCGTGGGACAGCTCGTGACCCGCTCCTGGACGTCGCAGATGCCCCAGAGCCCACGTGGCAGCGGAGAGAAGCTCCTTGACAACCACCAAATAGCGCCCGACATTGCCTGGTTCCATCCTGGTTCCACCATGGTCACTGCTGAGTGACCCAAACTGTGTCCCCTCTGCTTTCAGGTACTTTTCTACTCTGATCCACCCTTGGATCACACCGGACACTTCTCCTTCACATCGCCTGCAGAATCTTCAGCTTCAAGCACCAAGAAACTGCGTGACGAAACCCGACGCTACTTCGACCCTATGCACCCGCTTCCTGTGGGTGAGATGACATTGCAACGCCGGGGTTCCCACACTGGTACACACCTCTAGGGTCTGTGTCTGAAGTTTTGTCCATCTAGGTTCAGCGGAAGTATCCTTAAACTCTATTTGTGTAACTTTTACGCACCATTGACTTTACATTGGTGCATGCGTGTGCTTTAAGCGCTGCACCCGAATCCCACGGGCTTTTCACGACTTCAGCATTGCTTGTCCCCACTGCTCCCAGCGATTCCCTAGGCCCTAAGCCTAACCACTGTTCGATTGGTATCTCTTATACCACTTTCGTAATATATGGTTTGAGTGGCCACCCGCCATCATCCATAATTGTGCAACTTGTATGTTATACTGTGCTTTTGATTTAACGCTTGTGCCCCTTTGCTCATAAAGAGTACTGGGGAATATTTTAGTTATAAACACATATATTTTTATAATATATACTTGTGTGGTGTCCTTTCATTTGATATTACAGGATTGTAATTGGTAAAACAGCTCGCTTAACACGACCTCTTAAGTTTAGCCTTTAAGGCTGCTTAGTCTATGCTACCATTAGGATAGCTTGTCTATAAGGTTGACTTACAACCAGACACCATAAGGGATTGTTTGGACTGATACAAGGTGGTTCCAGAATTGGAAACATCATATATCAGGCCAACTTCTCACAGCATTGATATCAACGAAGAGTTCCATACACTCTATGTGTAGAGGGGCATTGTAGCGCCGCAGAGAAACGGCGACAATTATCTACTAATTTTAAGATGGGTGCAGGTGAAGGGGTAACAAACACAGTGATTAATATTCAATATATCAAACCTGACTACGTAGCAATTTCTAAAAACTATTTTGACACTAAGCCCCTAATTAGGATGTAGGTCAGAAAGCCTACAACCATAGGTCGGAGGCTTTCCAACCGACATCCTTGGTTTGAATTCCTACCGCTGTATTGCGATTATAGCAGTTGGAATTCAAAGAGGCTGTTCATTCCGGCTGGCATCCAATGGGATCAAGGAGCCAGTCGGCCAGTCAGAACCACCACCATAATCCCATACAGATGGCGTTTCCACCATCGGGATTATGATGTTGGTTTCTGACAGGCTTTCCATGTCGGGCTTTCCAACATGGAAAGCCTGTTGGAAAGTGACCTTGGGGCCCCCCTTCTACAGCAACCTCCAGTTTTGGGCCAAGGGGGCACCTATCATGCCCCCCGCAAATCCCTGCACCATGCCACACAGTGCAGGGATTTAAAGTGACTCTAATTTCTCTATGAGAGTTTGTGCTGCAGTCGTATTCGGCCCACCGCACAAGCTCCTATAGGGAAATGGGAGTCTGCGATTGCACCATGTACTGTCACATTGTAATTGCAGTCTCGGATCGCACCCCCTGAGGTTGGTCGGTCTTGAACCCCGAGGGATGTCGTTCGGACGAAACTCCGACCGGCCAACATCCTAATCAACCCCTATGTCGGTCATGTTTCAAGCCTCAATCTGAGCCGGTATCCTTTAAATGTTGGAAAGGTATTGTGAAGTTTCATTTAAGACCATGAAGCAACAGTGAATATTAAGAAATGATCATGGTGATCACAAAAACCTACGGTGATCCCTCTCTGTACAGGGACTATAAGAGACACCAGGTTGGAGATGGAGGGCCACCATTCTTCCAAGGGAGACTGTTAGCAGGACTTGAATGTTTTTTCCACAGTTTAGTTAGAAGAGCTATGCCTTTCTAGAGAAGAGGCTATGAAATTGCATAGTCCATGTTAAAGCAGCAGCCTTGAGCATTGCCCAGGATGTAGTAGGATCTGTGACTTCTGTTGTTGCCAAACGTTTGATCCAACAACCCCAAGAAGAAGCAGGACTTGTGAGCAGACCAAGCGCAACTATTAAAAGGAAGCAAAGGTCTTCGAGGTATAGGTGTCCTCTGGCTCCCTTTAAAAAAGAAGTTGCTCTTCAAAAAGCACTCACAAAAGAAGATCCATATGGAGAAAGAGAACCCAGAAGAAAAAGAGAATACACGCTAGCATAAATATTTTTTAAAGTGGAACAACTTGAAACATGGCCTTTGTACATTGCGCATTGGGAGAATGCACCAAATAGGATTCAGACTTGTTTTCTCTAAAGCTGTCTCAGGCCAGTATTGAAATCAGTATTTTATGGAAGTATCGCCTCTAGCCGATTTGATGCTGTTGGCCCCTATAGAGTTTTTTGTGCCAGGGTCCATGGATATGTATTTGTATCTTAACAATACTCTGCTGCATTTTGTTTGTAAAATCATTAAAGCGGACAGTGCCAACATACTGGCTGCCACTAAAGTGGTGACAATCGCTTACCCCATTGCCACCATGTTTTATCAGGTGTACATTACCCTCGGTGATCGACTTATCACACAAAGTAATAACATGTATGCCTACAGAGCCTACATCGGGAGTATTCTAAATTACAGCCGCAATGCCCTGGACACACTGCTTTCAGCAGGGCTCTTCTACAAGAATACTTATCCACATTTTGAAGACAAGGAGCTGGACTGTGAAAATCAAGGTTTTGTAAAAAGAGAAATTTTTGTAGCCCTCAGTGAACAATTTGACCTTTTCTGGCGTATACATTCAGAGATTTTCTAAAAAGATAAACTGCTCATTAACTGTATCGATCTTAAGATAAAACTTAACCACAACAAGTACTCGTTTTCTCTCATCAGCGGGGATGCGAACAGTATAAACTGGTCATACTGTCTGCTAGTTTGTTTGTAAATGGAGTGAAAGTGTCCCCAAACATCAAATTGGCTAACACCGAAGCTTTACAGCTATCGAACACCAAGTACACAGTACA
Source organism: Lissotriton vulgaris (assembly GCF_964263255.1). Classification (NCBI taxonomy): domain Eukaryota; kingdom Metazoa; phylum Chordata; class Amphibia; order Caudata; family Salamandridae; genus Lissotriton; species Lissotriton vulgaris. Next base: position 767,676,719 of record NC_141697.1, read on the forward strand.
ATGTATTTTTGGGGCAACTACCGAAACTTATTATCATAGGTTTTATTAACAACACAGCTTTTAGTTGTCTCTATACCTGAAACCCTTTCAATTTCAAACACCACGACATCAATTATGCGGCACTGTTCCATAAAGGGAATGTGGGGCTAGATGTAGGTAAATAGGTTTTACCGATTCTTAAATACCAAATTTTACCGATTCGGTATTTAAGAACCTATTTTTTTTTTTTTAACATCGTTTTTATTGCATCACCAATATAATTATACAGACATTAGAATCAAAAAGCAATTCGACATAGAGCAAGAAATGACAGTGTACACCGTTCCCCGTGCTGGGAGGCCCGCCCCCTCCTCAAGGGCAATTCGGCCGCCGTTCACTCATAGTCCTTGCGATATCGTACATTGTCTGACGCTAGTATTGCAAAAGAAAAGATGGGTTGCTTTTGTGGTTTTCGCCCCTCCCCCACCCCAAAATTTCGGTCCCCAACAGCCCACCAATTCCAACAACCCCCCCCCCGTGGTCGCGCTGTGCTAAATCACTGTTGAAAGAACGTCTGTTGTGACGTAGGAGGTTCATACATTCACTAAGGTGTGGCCCCTGGTAAGGTAACGGGGTTAGCAATACCCAGCTCCTCCACTTCCTCTTGCTCCTCGTCGGCGGCCTCTCGTAGCGCCTGCACCATCAATTCCCATGCAGTCGCCCTCTCCATAGCCTTCTCATCATTCGTTCTCCATGCCACCTGGTACCTCAAGGTGCTTTCACATGCCGCCCACCGCAAGCATTCACTATACCATCTTTTATATGTGGGCCCCGTCCTCGATTTCCAATTTCTCGTTATCTCCCGCTTAGCCAGAATTAGCCCTAGGTCTATGAATTTGCTGGTAGTCTTATTTCTAGGCGTGTGCGGAAACCAATGGAGGACCCCCACTGCTTTCGTGTACTGAATGTCCCTATCTGTTGCACTGTTGAGGGCCCTCCCAATCCCCTGCCAATACTCCCCCAAGGAAGGGCAATCCCATAGCATGTGACCCAAGTCTGCACCAACGGTATTGCACCTGGGGCAAGCAGCTTGTTCCACCCCAAAGTATTGTCGTATTTTCCCCGGCGTGAGGTATGCCCTATGAATGACGTAAAAATGGATTAACTGAAATCTGGCGTTTCTCGAACTTTTCCGTGCTCGCCGCAGCAGCTGGCCCCAGGTCGTATCAGGGATCTCCAGTTGGAGGTCCAACTCCCACTTGGCCTTCAGAGCCGCTAGAGGCTGTAGAGCTTCCCGCAACATTCTGGAGTATAAGCAAGTGACGGCCTTAAAGGTCCCGGCTTCCATCATCGTGTATTGACACGCCATAGAGACGCCCGGTTCCTGCAAGCCTTCCCCCCAATGAGCCTGCATGGCGCCCGTGACCGCCGCGTGCAACAAGTAGTCGCCCCGCGGTAGGTCGAACCGCTCCTGCAGCTCCTGGAACGGCAGCAGCACCCCATCCTCGTATAAGTCGCCCAGCATTTGGATCCCCGCCTCTTCCCATCCCAGCAAGCGCAACCAGTCCCCTCCGTGAGGGAGGGCCGTAACCATCCCCAACGGGATTTCAGGAGCGTACATAAGGCGGACCCCCGCTCGTTTACGCGCTCGATTCCAGCAGAGTCGGAACGTCTGTTCCTCCACCGTCAGGTCCCTAACTAAGAGCTTCTGGTGCAATGTGATGTACGCCAGCACGTGCCGCGGGGTACCTTCTTCTCTTGCTTCCTCAGGGCCTCTATACACTCTCGCGACCTCCTGAGTAAAGACCTGCAACTGCGCTGCCAGATAATACCCCTCAAAATCAGGCACCGCTAAGCCTCCCTCATCCTTGGGGCGCATTAGGGTGTCCAGCGCTATACGCCTCCTCCCCGTGCCCCATAAGAACGCTATGACCAGAGACCTCAGGCGCCGAAAAACAGAGCTCGGGATCCACACCGGGAGCGTCCTGAAATAATACAACAGCCTGGGCAGAGCCACCATCTTAAGCAAGGAGATCCGGCCAGCCAGGGATAGCGGTAGTGTAGACCAGAAATCCATACTCCCTCTCAAAGCATTGATACAACGGGTGATGTTGCCCTCCAGCATATCCGCTGGGGTGTGGTAGACATAGACTCCCAGATAATGTAAACAGTGCGGTTCCCACCGGAGTTCCTGCGCCATGAGTGGGCACGGTTCTCCTAATCTCAGGGGGAACAGGCAGGATTTAGGCCAGTTGACCCTCAGGCCCGACATCCGCCCAAACCGCTCTAGTAGCCGTCTCGCCCCTAAAAGCTCTGAGCCCGCGTTAGCTAAGAACATCAGTAGATCATCCGCGTATAATGAGATGAGATGCGGCCTGTCCCTATATAACAAGCCAGCGTAGTGACAGCTCAATCTGGCCTCCACAGCAAAGGGTTCCATCGCCAGGGCAAACAAGAGAGGGGAGAGGGAGCACCCCTGTCTAGTGCCTCGCCGGACGGGGTACTGCCTCGAGATCAGAGTGCCAACCCGGACTCTAGCTACCGCGTCGGTGTACAGGACCCTGGTCCAGTTTATGTATCCATCTCCCAGCCCGAAACGCCGCATCACCTCATATAAGTATCCCCATTCAAGACTGTCGAAGGCCTTCTCTATGTCAATAGAGAGAACAAATGGAGAGATGGCGTCCGGCCAGTCGGCCCCCATCAATCTCGTAAGCCTACGGATATTGTGAGTGGTGTTACGTGTCAGGATAAAGCCGCACTGGTCCTTATGAACAAGGCCAGTCATGTGTACTAGCAGCCTGTTTGCAAGGATTTTACTTAGGATCTTATAGTCCGTCGTTAGCATGGATAACGGATGATAGGAGGATAAAGCCGCTCCCTCCCTGCCCGGTTTTAAGAGCGGGATCATGAGGGCTTCACACATGGAGCCCGGGAGCCGACCTCTCGATTGTGCCTCGTTGTAGACTGCTTGCAGCTGGGGGGCAAGGTACTCCAGATATTTACCATAGAACTCGATCGGGAGGCCGTCGAGACCCGGGGTCTTATTTCTGGCCATCTGCTTCACTGCACACCCTATCTCCCCGATCATAATGGGCCGCCCTAGCTCCTCTGCCTCCGAGTCTTCTACCCTCGGCAGTTGTAACCCGTCCACAAAGTCGCCCAGCTCGTCCATCCCCCCTGTCTCTCCACTCTCGTAAAGGCCTTCATAGTACGCCCGAAACTTGTTCAGTATCCCGATTTGGGTATGGCAAGGCTCCTCCCCCGTCTCCTGGATCATCATGATCGGCATACCCCGCCTGACTGGGTTGGCAAGCCACGCCAGCATGGACCCCGGCTTATCGCCTTCCGCATGCGCCTTCGTCATGTATGCTTTATGATCAAAGCTGCGCAGCCGTTCCAGTTCCACTGCCAGCTCCTCCCTGGCACTGCTAAGCCCCTCCTGTAACTCAGGGTGGTTCGGGCGACCCCTCTCCAAGTCTCTCAACCGCGTTTCCGCCTTATCCAGATCATCCATCAAAGTCTTGCGAGCCCCAGCTGTGTGCCCAATACAGTGCCCTCGTACCACCGCCTTAAACGCATCCCACTCCACCGCCCTCGTGGAGGCGGAGCCACAGTTCTCCTCAAAATAACGCTCTATACAGCCTCCAAGGGCCTCCCTAAATAACAAGTCATCCAGGGTGTCGGGTTGCAGGCGCCATGTTGGTACACAGTTAACGTCCACCATCCAGTTCAGGGACAACAACAAAGGATTGTGGTCCGACATCGTCCGAGCCAAATATTCTGCCCCCCCCACTGCGGAAAGCACATGCGATGAACACAAAAACGCGTCCAGCCTCACATGTAGATCATGCAACTGCGAGTGAAATGAGTAATCCCTAGTAGTGGGGTGCAATGCCCTCCATGCATCTGTAAGAGCCCAACTCTCTTGCCACTCCAGCCTGCGCTTGGCCACCCTATGTGCTGGGGACGCGCGCAGCGGGGGATGGGACCTATCCAAAGCCACATCCGCCACCGAGTTAAAATCCCCCCCTAGGAGCACCGGCCCCGCCAAGTAACTCGCCAGTTTACCCGAAAGTGCGGACAAAAATGCGGGCAAATCCACATTGGGAGCGTACACACTACAGAGGGACACTACCCTGCCTCTCAGCCGCCCCTCCACCGCCACATATCTACCCTCAGGGTCCACCAGTGTTTTAGTGACCTGGAAGGGAACCCCCGCACGTATCCAAATTAGCGTCCCTCTTGCAAAAGCTGAGAACGTCGTGTTGAACAGCTGCCCCCTCCATCGCCTCTGCAGCGCAATCCCCTCTTGCCTATTAAGATGCGTTTCTTGTAAGAACGCTATGTGCATCCCCCTACGCTTGAGGTATGCCTGAACTTTGTGCCTACGTGTCATGGATTGCATACCCCGCACATTCCAGGACACACACTTCAAAGCCCCAGTACTAGCCATTCCCCTTCGCCCATCCAGACCGAACAATAGAGATCATTGACCATGCACGCTCCACGACCACGGATTCTTCCCCCCACCCTCTCCCAACAGAAAAACATACCCCCATCCAACAACAACAACCAGAGCAACCCCAACTGCTCTCAATTCCCACCCCCCCAGGACAGGCCCCCCCGCAAATGGAAGTACCCCCATCCAAACTAGCACACCCAACCACCCCTCAAGGAAAGGCAATAATATTCGCAGTCTCCACTGCGATGACCATAAGGGCCAGTAGGGCGCGGATCGATGAGAAAGGTTCGTGAAAGCAAATCAGTCCCGCACACTCCACCCCACAATCCCCACATCATAGCGCCCCGAAACCTCAAGTAACAGTGTCCCGCTTCCACGGGCACAACGCCCCGGCGTCTAACCAGCAAGTCCGCTCCTCCAGACCAGTGCATCACGCCTCAAGGATCTCCTCCGAAGTCTGCGGCGTCACAATAGGGCCTCTGGCTCCACCAAATTCTGAGAGTCCCGTCTCCGACCCCGTGCCTGGGTCCTCCGATTCCGTACCTTTCCCGGACTGGCTCTTGGTATTGTTGGATAAGTTCACCACAGCCTGCAGGGCCGCCTGCCTCTCCGTCTCCGTCTGCGACACCGAAGGCCTGCCGGTCCTCCCGCGGTTCTTCCTGATCCGTTGAGATTTCCTGATCGGCTGTGCCACTTTAGCCTCCTCCTCCCTGGCCTTGGCGCCATCTGTCCCCGCTTTGTAGGTGTCCCACCAGGCCCAGGCGTCCGCCGAGGTTGTAAAGAAGAGTGTCCGTTCATCCACCACCACTCTCAACTTCGCCGGGAAGAGCAGGGAATACTTAATGCCCTCATCACGGAGCTCCCGCTTGAGGGACAGGAAATTGGCCCTGAGCTTCTGAGTCTCAAACGTGTAATCTGGGAACATAGTGACCCTGTTGTTATCCACCTGAAAAGGTCCCGCTTCCCTCGCTCTCTGCAACAACCAGTCTCTGTCCCTGTAGTGGAGCAACTTGAACACCACCGGTCGAGGCGGAAGCCCCGGGGCTGGCGGACGCGCTGGCACCCTATGTGCCCGCTCGAGGGAGAAGAAGGGGGACAATCCCTCCGGCGCCACCTCAGTTCGTAGCCAGTTGTCGAGATAGCCCACCATATCATCTCCTTCGATTTTTTCAGGCAGGCCTACGAGGCGCACGTTGTTGCGTCTATTTCGGTTTTCTGCGTCCTCAGCCCTCCGTTCCAGCACCTTCAACCGATCCATCACATCAGCCATCTGTGCCCTCACCGCTGCGTGGCTCGGGGCCAATTCTTGAACCGTGATTTCCACGGACTTCACCCTATCCTTAAGCTTATCATGATCAGCTTTCAGGAGGCCCAAGCCCGTCGCCACTTGAGCTATGTCCTGCTGCAAGGCGTCCTTTGTGGTGGCGATGGCCTCCAAGATACGGTCTTGCATACGTTGAAGAGCCGACTGGTCCCGATCCGCTCCTTCTGTAGCCTCGGTATCGGTCGCTCCATCTCCCTTCCCTTTCGGCTTCCCCATCTGGGCTGGAAAGGGTGGTGGCCTCCAAAGTCGTCTCTGCACCCGCTCCCCACTTTACAGGGCCTCGCCCTCAGGAAAATCCCCGTGCAGCAGTAGTAGGAAGGCCCACTGCGTTCCACACCTTGAACACCACTCCGAACTCTGAGGCCAAAGCTGCCTCTTGGGGATAGGGTCTCCGATGGGCTGTTGAGCCGTCCGGCGCCAGTCGTGCTCAGAGAGCCGAAGCCATCGTCACTGGGTTGTCGCCATGTTGTCGCCTCCACTACCAAGGGCTCGGCTCCCATCCACGTCCGGTAGTGCGTGAAAGGTCCACTCTAGACCCCCGAAGGAGGCTAGAAATGTTCGCCTACCCCCCTCAGCGGGAAAGAGCAGCAGCCCATTAAGGGATCTGTACTCGTGTCTCCGTCGTCCCCGTGCTTCAGGCCACAGCCGCCATCTTAGCTCAATGACTTCATGCCTGATACAAACTTTCAGATTCAAATCCCGGGCTGGGAACGGCCTCGGGTCGACCGCCGCCGGCGTCGAACTCTCCGTGACACCTTCAAATACCGGATTGTATCAGTTTCGTAGGGGTCCGATCAGATATTCAGGATGATTTTCAGGATCGGGCGCGGAGCTCCAGGCTCACGCTGCCTACCTCCTCGGCATCCAAGCCACGCCCCCCATCCGGTATTTAAGAACCTATGTAGGTAAAAAATCTGTAAAAAATACCGATTCGGTAAGATTCAGTATTTACCAACTCGGTATTTGCTATTGAATCCTATGGGCCTTGAAGCCCATAGGATTCAATAGCAAATACCGATTCTGTATTTACCGAATCGGTAAAAATACCGAATTGCCAAGGGGGCAGGGTGTCACTTTGACACCCTGTTGCACCCCTGTTTCTGGCTTGTGTGCCATGTGGCACACATACATGCCCTAAGGGCATGTCTGTGTGCCACATGGCACAGGTGTACATGCACAGATGTGCATGTACACGAGAATTAGTTATTTACCATGCAATTGTTTTTTTTTATTTTATAAATTTTTATTGATGTTGACAGGGTGACAGAAAAAAAAAAAAGCAAGAAAGCAAAGAATCAGCAAACATTCGTAAGACAATCATAAATTGTTTACAAAAAAGGAGCTAGCGAATAAACAGATTAGTTATGGTGTGTGGTCATCTTAATTAAAGTTGCATTTACATTTTTAATACATGAGAGTTTCACATTTCAACAGTATGAAAACAAATTCCTGATTTTAATCTATGAAGCTACCCCAGATTCTATCAAATTTTTTTAAAGACCGTGCTCCCCTGAGATTAGCTAGAGCCAGTTCCATAGCATGTACCTCTGTTACCAATGTCCACCACTTCCAGACCGTCGGAGTATCTAAATCTATCCAAGCCCTAGCTAAAGTTAATTTAGCACATGAAAACAATATAGTCGTTAAAGGAGATAGTGGAGATGTAGATAAATTAAAATCTATCAGAACCGAAGCGGCCGTGATTGTGGGCAGTGGGATATTTTTTATTCTTAAAACCCTCAGTATATCGTCCCAAAAGCTCTTAAGTTTGGGGCATGAGTACAAGATATGAACTAGATTAGCTGCTACAGCCGAACATTTGGGACATTTGGTACGGCTACTAAAAGTAGGGTTCGAAGACCATCTAGCGATCCTTTCAGGTGTGTAGTAGAGCATACAGGTCGTTCGATATTGTTGGAGCCTAAGACTAGATGAGCGTACCAGTTTATTAATGTTAATAAGAGAATTCTCTACCTGCTTGGGCGTAACATTTAGATTTAATTGTGTGCTCCATTTCAAAGCCAGTTTGTCGTTGTCATTTGTTTTGAATGTGCTGAATATTCGATAAGCTTCACTGATAGTGGATTTGTTCCTATTTGAATAAAGACATGCCCATATATCGCATTCAGACAGAGTTTGTATCTTTTTTTTATTAATCAAATAATCGTGGATTTGCATATATTTAAATCTTGAGGTTTCAGGTAAATCATATATTTGTTTAAGCATGTTAAAATCTAGAAACCCTTGCCCGCCGTATAAATCCATTAAAATATTAATCCCTGAAGAAGCCCAGCTGTTGGTGGTAGAATCTGTAAATATAGCCGGGAGACCTGGGTTGCCCCACAACGGTAATTTTGGGTGGAAAAAAGTTGTTTTACAAAATTTTAATATGTTTTCCCATATTTTAATGATATCTCTAGCAGTCTTAAATCTTACCCTTTTGTAGTAATTTGGGTCGTTGATTCTGAACAAAAAGGATAATGGGTCTTGTTTTAGCATAAAATAATGAAAAAAAAGTGTACTACCCCCATGCAATAAAGAGCGTATGCGTATAATAAATGAAGACCAAAAATATAGTTTGAAGTCTGGGGCATTCAACCCTCCCTTATTTATATTGTTTTTCAGCATTTTTAGTGACCTTCTGACTTTTTTGTAGCCCCAAATAAAACTACTAAAAATCCCATCTAAGTGTTGGAAGAATTTATTATTTAATGCCAGTGGAATCGATCGGAATAAATAAACATATTTAGGGAGTATTTTCATTTTTATAAGGTTTATCCTGCTAATCATATTCAAAGGGAGTTTGTTCCATTTTTTCAATATGAGAGTAGTCTTTTTAGTCAAATCATTGTAATTTATCTTATTGATGTCTTGTATTCTGGCTGTTAATTTCACCCCTAAATAAGTGGCCTCTTTACATATCTCAGGAATAGGTGCGGTAGGAGAATGACATGGTCTCCGGGGGCGGATCCAAGATGGCGGAGTGAGGATCCGCGTTGGTGGACACACCCGTGAGCTCCGCTCTACTTCACTAAACTTGGCAGAAAGAGCGACCTTTATGGATTAATCTTCGCTTTGAGACCCCCTTCGAGACCCCCTCCGAAGACGACCGGTTTTGACATTTTGAGACATTTTGAGACAAACTGATGCCGGCGCTTTCTATCCCGGTAACCACCCGACTACTGCAGCGGCTGCTACGAGGACGGGTCGGCAGCTCCGGGATCGGTTGGTTGGGTCTTGCAGTCAGTCAGCGCCTGAGCGCTGGTGTCCTTTGGCTACGGAGGATGTCTCCCAAAAATCCTAACCCGTTGCCGCCGAGACAGACCCGGAACAGCAAACAGGCGGTGGCCACAGCAGCGGCGGCAATGATGACAGCAGCGGCAGCGGCAGCGCCAGCACCCCCGGTAACTCTCTTTCCCGTCTCTGTTCCTACCGCTGCTACTATTGCAGATGCACCCCAAGTTATGGCGCCAACCATAGCGACGGCAGCGGCCACTCCCCCACAGATTTTGGAGTTGTCAGAGAACAATGGGAGCAATGAGGCGACCGTGTGCACCCTTACTCAAGCGCCTGCTTCAGCTCCTGTTTCAGCTCCTGCGGGGGAGAGGAAGATTACCAGCACCAGCACCAGCACCGTCGCATCGAAACAGGTACTGAGACCTTCTGTTTTTCCAGCTGGGCCGCAGAATAAGGCAGACAGAAAGGGGGCTAAAGCATCAGCAGCAGCAGCTTTGAGGGGGGCACCGGGGGAGATAACCCTACAACCCCCACAAGCCTTAAAAAATACTTCCATTAATCCGATACAACAGACGGAAGGAATAACAATGCCCCTATGCTACCAAGGTGCGGAGTCAAATTTAAGCCCTGAAATAAGTAGGGACACAGACTCTAGCGACTCCTTAAGGGTACAGAATTTGATCATGGAGCCCGATGTTAGTAAAATAAACAAAATCTGCCCCAAGTCACCTTCTAAGATAATACAAAAGATACCCCCCCCTAATGACATTAACCCAAGTAATCTGGTGGATTTAACAGAAGCCCTTGAGGTGCCTGAGGCGCCTGAGGAGACGGGGGAGAACCCAACACATATTCTGCTACCCGTAGATAACCTACCCGTAGATAACGAGATTGATTCTTACGAGGATTTGGAGGCGGAGTCTGAAGCTGAAGAGGACAAGACCCCAAAAAATAAAGGAAAGGGCAAGCAGAAGGTTAAGAAAAACAACAGGGGCGGTGCTATCTCTAAACGACCAAAATCAAAGACTGGTAGTAACCCACCCTTGAGAAAACACACAATGGAAAAAAGCCCGTTAAGAAGCTGGATTGTTACAAAGGGTCTGGTTAAAACTATGACACTGCGGCTATCTGGCGGGAGCCCTACAGACACTCTTTCAGTAACGATACCCCCGGGGAATAGCTCTCCAATTGATCTAGATAACTTACCCATGGCGGAACAGACCGAAGGGCAACAACCTCAAGGACAAGTACAGGAACAAGATCAAGACCAAGACCAAGACCAAGATCAAGAGCTGGTGAAGGAGCCTTATAATGGGTTAGAATCAAGCTTATCGGATGAGGCAAGCACTAACTACTTGAACATTGACCCCACCGCTCTACATTCAACTACTCATTTATCTACTCATTTATCTACCCAACTGCACAACCATGCAGCAGGTAACCCCTCTCCTACAACTGAGATATCTGGGGATTCTCCCTCGACCCCCCAAACTACCGACCCAACCAGAGAAAGAGCCGGAGTTGGTACATCCTCTCTAGACGAAATGCTTATCACGCTGAGCAAACAATTGAGCAACCAGCGGGCAGAGGCACAGGAACACTACCTTCAGCTTAGGGAGGATAACAACAAGATGCAATCTTCCTTACAGGACCTTACCACCAAAATCGGGGGGGTTTCCCAAGAAACCATAGAACTGCAGGAACGTGTGGTGCAGGTGGAGGAAATAAATATCAAACTTGAAGGAGCAGTAGGAAAACACGATGACCAGCTGAAGGCACTGCAGCTAAAGGTCGAAGATTTGGAGAATAGACAAAGACGATCCAATCTACGACTTTTTGGTATCCCGGAGAGATCAGAGGGCGCGGACCCCAGAGCTTACATAGTGGGGGTACTTCAGAAGGCCTTCCCAGACCTAGCGGACTGGGACTGGGACTCGCAAATCCAGAGAGCCCATCGCTTGCCCCTGTTCCAGAGGAATAAAGGAAACCAATTCCCTCGCCCTTTTCTCATATATTTTGGCAACTTCCTTCTACGACAAGCGGTTTGGTAGAGAGCTCGCCCTAACTCCCCGATTGCGGTAGGAGAGCTATCGCTTTTTGCACGCTCAGATCTTAGCAGGGATACTATGGAAAGGAGGTGGCAACTCCGTAAACTCATGGACCCAATTAAAGATCACGGAGGGCAGGTATTTCTTCAAGAGCCCGCACGCCTCAAGGTTATAAGAAACGGACATACGTATTCCTTTAACGATGTAAAAGAGGCAGAGAACTATCTCTCTAGTATTAGCTCTAATCAGAGCTAAAAACGTAATATAACAGCATTGTCACTATTGATGAATTGGGTATATGAGGGTACATGAGGGAGACCGAGGGGGGTTAAACACACGGTATACACACGTGGGGGGGAAAAAAAAAAAAAAAAAAAAAAAGGGGAGGGGAAAAAAAACAAACAAAAAAAAAAAGGTGTGGGGGGGGGGGAAAAAATTCACGCAAATTTTTACAGTTTGTATCATGAAGTTTGCTTATGGAAGTGGGGGGGGCGGGAAGACTCATGGGTGTGTCACCATACGTGCTGCCTCACCAACGGCGGCAGTTACTGGAGGGTGGTTCTTCCCCGGCTGGGGAGAGAGCCAGGGGGAGGGGGATGGGAGGGGGGTGGGGCCCCTTCTCCGCAGGTTGGGGGCAAGGGGAAGGGAAGGGGGAGGGTTATAGTAAAAACTGTTGGCAGGATGACAGGGGGAATCAATTCGATAAAGTTTGCAACCTTTTACTGATTTCAGACGGTATCATTTTGTGCTATAGAGGCTCTAGAGAATTAGCTCTTATACATGGTTATTTGAAGAGGAGCGTAGTATTTTCACTGGCATTAAAATGCATTTTATAAAATGTTTAGCTTGGAACGTGGCAGGGCTGAATAGCAAAAATAAAAGATCCTTAGTAGCAGAAGAGCTGAAACTACATAACCCCCATTTTTGTTTATTAACAGAAACTCATATTATTTGGAAAGATAGGAAAATCCTAAACCAATTAGGGTATGATGTTTTGGTTTGTTCCACTTTTGTGAATTCTACGAGAGGAGTGGCTATACTTAAGGATAAACGCTTTAGGGCACAAGTACTCCAAACCGCACACGATAAGGATGGCAGATGGGCTATAGCGCAAATCAGCTATGCAAACGTTAAATATGTCCTATGTGCTGTTTATGGCTCAAATATAGACGAACCAAAGTATTTTGACCAACTAAACGTGAAACTTCTGGATTGGGCGGGGGAGATAATTGTAATGGGAGATTTTAATTGCATCCTAGACTACAAAATTGATACAACTAAACCTCACGTACATCAAAGGATGCATAGGACTAGATCATCAATATTAGATTTATGTCAGATACATAACATTAAAGACGCTTGGAGGTATTTATATCCAACCCTACCAGGATATACGTACTATTCTGCTCCCCATAAGATGTGTAGCAGACTAGACATGGCTCTAGTGAGCGATAATTTATTACGGACAGGTTATTTGATCCTCTGTCCCCGGATCACATCTGACCATAACGCGCTAATACTGACATTCAATACACAAAGTACCAGGACACCACCTAGGCCATTTTCTTTTCCAAGATATCTAATTTCAGACACTACTTATGTGATACAACTCAAGACTCATATAAATGAATTTATTAACATCAATAGGAATTCAACCGGGTGCTGTATGGTTTGGGATGCTTGCAAGGCAAGCATTAGGGGCTTTACCCAGGCGTACGTTTTTAGGCAAAACGCAGAACAAAAACAACATAAGATTACAGTACTAGAGAACATAACCAACCAAGAAGACTTATTAGCTAAAGCTTTACAGATCAATTCTCCATCGGCAATGGAAATTAACATAAAACTTAGTGCACTGAAAAATGATATAAAAGCCAATCTTATTCGCAAAAACAGTGCAAGGATCCAGAAATTTAAATTTGCCCAATATGAGGGTGGAGACAAGATTGGTAGAATTTTAGCCTACAAGGTGGCGGAAAAAAGAGCTGACACACTAATTCCTAACATTCGGGGACTGGGGAACAAGATATATAACCGACCACAAGACATACTAGACCAATTTGCATCATATTACGAAAACTTATATACCCCGGACAGCCCCGTAAATACAGATCAAATTAAGGAATATTTGAACGACTACACAGTAAACACAGAGAATTTATCAGGTTTGGATGCACTCTCCAACGACATACAACTGATCGAACTTCAACAGGCTATCAATACATTACCAGCAGGAAAAGCGGCAGGGGAAGATTCGATACCTCTAGAACTGTATAAAATCTGTAGACTAGAACTAGAACCACTTCTTTTAGAAGTAATTCAATCAATCGGAATAAATGGAACAACCCCTAAATCCTGGAATCGGACCAAAATAATTTTTTTTTTAAAAAAGGGGAAGCCTAAAGAGGAGAGAGGGTCATATCGACCCATCTCTCTAATAAATACGGATGCCAAAATATTCGCCAAGATCATCGCACACAGACTTGCCCCACACATGCCTAGAATTGTAAACCCGCAACAACACGGCTTTATCTCAGGGAGAGACACAACGATACACGTAAATATGGCAATAACGGCATTCGATATTGCGGAGATTGAATCCACCCCACTCGGTATGATACTATTAGATGCTGAAAAGGCTTTCGACCGGGTGGGGTGGACTTATCTCTGGTGCGTACTGTCTAAAATGGGCTTTGGGGGCAGCTTCTTAAAGGGTATAAAAGCGCTCTATGATAAACCTACCGCCTGTATTAGTTATGGGGGCCTGACCTCATCAGAATTCCCAATAAAGCGGGGGACCCGGCAGGGGTGCCCTCTTTCTCCCCTATTATTTGCTCTTACGCTGGAACCTTTCTTATCTGCCCTTAACTCCCAAATATTGATTGCTCCATTTAGCTCCAGTTCACAGGAACTGAAAATGACAGCTTACGCTGACGACATTGCAGTATACACCACAGATGTGGCCAAGGCATTGAAGGGGATATATATCGAGGCTGAGAAATTTGGGAAGGTGTCAGGCTATAAGCTTAACCAGCAGAAGACGCAAGTTATAGCCAATTTACCATGCAATTGTATTGCATGGTAAATACCGAATCCTGAAAGCCCTGTAGCAGTGTTAAAAGTGCTACCTACATTGGAAACATACAGAATCGGTAATTTTACCGATCAATATATTTACCGATTCTGTATGTTTTCAAGGGCCCTACATCTCCATAGCCCAATACCGGTCGGAAACGGCAGAAAATCGGTATTTTCGGCCGTTTCCGACCGGTATTGGGCTACCTACATCTGGCCCGTGATTCCTTCAAAACAGTACACACCCATCTTTGGAGATGCTAATTTTATCAGGGATTATCTGGGCTTGATTTTGATAATTAGGAAGCACCTGCGTGACTCGGGAGTCACTGTGTCAAGAGAAAGATAGGAGACAGGCTACAAGCTGTTTGCTTTAGATTTGACCACTGACATGGAAGATAGCAACCACTATAGCTTGATCAAAAATGGAAATCTATAAGCAGTAATACATTTTAATCATCCCTTGGCTACGAATGTGAACATGGTTGTATTCTCTGTGTTCGAAAAGACCATTCATATCAACCACGCCCATCAGATTTTGATTGACTATCTTTAAAATATTCTCAAATTTACACTGTTCATATATGGGATTTGATAAGCCGCCATAAATACACTAAGAAATACTTTTTAGGAGTTTTTCCAAAGGACTCTCTAACTGGTGAGATAGGGTTCAAAAGACCCTGCACGCTCGTCTTTAACATAGATCACCACTCCATGGAAGGAACACACCAGGCAGCCCTGTTTTTAGATAAAGACATGGTCATAGTGTTTTGACAGCGCTGCAGCATTCCCCCAGCATTGCATCTATACAAAACCTATATTCATGTATGCAAAAAAAGCTGCTGTGAGGGTGGAGTATAAATAAATTAGGCCTAGGCGGAGCTCATGGAGTTCCACCTTTCGACACAAATACAATAATTAATGCCATTTTCCTCTTTCTATGCAATGCAAGATGCACAGAAAGAGGCAAAAACATGGAGAAATAAAAGTATTTCTCCTCGTGGTGCCACGCCTATGCCTCCCCGGGATGAATGTTCTAAATCTGGGAATGCATCAAATTCCTTTGATGGAATACCCATAACAACAACCATGGAACACCCCTTTCAAGCAGAGTAATGCATGAAAGGGGTCAGTATTTACAAGTACATGAATAGTCACGCAGGGTGACATTATGTGGCCTTGTAAATATGAACAAGCCCATTGAGCTGCCAGTGCGCAAATTAAGTGATGGACCGGTGGGGCAATGAGCTTGTAAATAAGACCCAAAGTGTGGTGCAATGTGTCAGTCAGCAATGCACAGATCCACAAAGTTACTAAACCATAGGCGAAGCCACTGAATGATGCCATTTTCTACCTGTGGCATTTTCTGCACAACTATGAACCTACCTTTGTCTCCGACTTCTAAGAGACCCAGCTTTTTGAGTGCTTTCATAGTGTCCGGTAGGAGCTGCTACTACTAATTTAGTGATAGTATCATCCTATGGAGGGCCACTACCTGCTTCAGCATCACCCAACAGTCAAAGCAGGGCTGCATCTATCTTATCAGCCAGATGGGGGACTCCGCAGTCAGGCGTACACCACTGCGGAAGCCACAGGCCCTCCGATTTACAATGGACTCAAAGCAGGTGGCTGCTTGAGATGAGAGGCATGTCGCTGCCTTCCTACTTGGCGGCTTCCAGGGACTGCTTCTAACTACTACACGCCTCCACCTGTGGGGGAGGAGACAAAGCTACTGGATCTGCATTATTTGAGCTCCAGACATTCAGAGACTATTGCCCACATGCATCAAAGTAAATTGCATTCACAAACGGTGCGAATTGCAATTTTCAGCCGTTTGCGAATGCAATTTACAAAATTGGGATGCATCATGTTTTTTCGCAATTTTAGAAATCGCAATCACGTTGCGATTTCTGAAATTGCGATTGCCTTTAAGAAATCGCAATTTGAGATTTCTTAAATGCAATGCATGAACATGTTAAATTTGCGAATTCGCAAATAGGGAGAGGTAACTTACCATGAAGTTGACCTTCATGGTAATTTGTGAAAACTTTCAAAAATGCACAAAAGTTTCATTTTACACACACACGTGCCCTTGGGGCACGTGTGTGTGAAAAATGCACTTAAAGTTATATTTCAGGGGTGCAGGGGGTGGTCCTTTGGACCCCCCTGCACCCTTGAAATGGCATTTTCAATTTGTGATTCGCAAATTGCTAATCGCAAATTGAAAATGACTTTCCATTCATTCCTATGGGCCTCTAGGCCCATAGGAATCAATGGAAAGGGATTCCTTAATTGCGACTCGCAAATTGTGAATCGCAATTAAGGATACTTAAGAAATCGCAAAAAAATATTGCGATTTCTTGGTGCATAACCGTTTGCGATTTCTTAATTGCGATTCCTTAATTTTCGCAATTAAGAAATCGCAAACAGCAACAATGATGCATGTGGCCGTAACTTCCTATGTACTACGCTACCAGGCATAAGCACATGTGATACGCAGGAACCCATGAAGCATCTGATTTGAGGGGCACCATAATCTGATACATGCTTCATCTATATTTGCTAGGAGAAAAAGCCTATCAAGGGTCACCCAAGGTGAGAAATAACACAAGAGAGATTCAGCAGGTGCAGCATCAAAAAGGAGAATTGTGCCAGGATCACTGCCCTGTATAGTAGATTGAATTGTACTGTACAGCTGTGAGATTTAAAAGTATTTCGTTTTTAAAAAAGACAAGCACTGGGAGGGACATTAAAATGTTGGTGTCTTTTGGTGGATTCTTGACTTCTGAACTTGTGCCCCCTGCCCTACCTCTCCATGAAGCTGTGTCTGCTCGTCATTTCTACCCTGAAAGTCAAGTGTAGAAAGGGTTGTACAATCAGTTTGTAAAGCTGTAATAGGATGTGCCCAGGACACAAGTGGTAAATGGCCCCAAACACTACGGTTCAGACCCAGTTGCCCTGTCTGCTCTTTGGCCCATCAACTGGGTTTGATAGTCCACACATACAAAACCTGGCATTATTTCTAATCTTTGAGGGCAAAGCAGGCAAAATTGAAACTCAGTTTATACCCAACGGCGTGTATAGAATCTCAATCTATAAACTGAGGTTTGCCAGGTTAAGCAGCTAGGATATAAGGTTGGACAGCCAAGCAGTTCCTAGTAAATATAAATGGGGTTTTTATCCTTCGATAAGTGGCATATGAGGATAGAACAACAATCGGGCCAAATGACAAATTTCCCATGCTGCCCAACATTGGGTGACCACAAAGTAAAGACATTACGCAAACCACTGTGGTTTGGGGGAAAAGAGCCTTTATAATGCAGTAAGTGGCATGCAGTGCTTTTACCACGCATGTTTTACCACATAAAGTTTTATAACTAATATGCCTTCACCACATATACCTTTAAAACACAAGGTAAAGTATTTAAGGCACGTATACATGTGTGTGTGTGTGTGTGTATTTGTTTATTTATTTATATTATTTGGGGAGTTTTATATAGAGTGAACTCGACCTGAAAGTATCAGAGCACTTTACATGAGCACCATTTGCATTACAGACGTATATAGGTGAGATGGATGAATGGGAAAATGAAAGGGAAATCATAGAAAAGATGGGCCTGGAAACCACTGGAACAGTCCATACCAAATTCAGACCTAGGTCCACCTTTAAACCCAATTTCCCACATGACAATCTGGATACCTTTCATGAGGTAGTTACAAAAGAACGCATGATGATCTGGAACCAAACCTCGAATAAATAGGCACATAATCTCACGCCTGAGCAAAGAACAGCGCTAGGTACACTGAACAGCGACCCCAATATCATTATCAAGCCATCAGACAAAGGGGGGAATGTAGTTCTGTGGGATCTCAAACTTTATAAACAGGAGGCAATGAAACAACTTTCCTTGTCAGGCAACTATGAGAGGTCCAGCAGAACTGCATACGATGAAGCAGCTACTTACTTTTATAGTAAGATTGACCAGTGGAAAGCACAGAAGTTACTTAGCGATCAGGAACACAAATTCCTATATAAAAAACTTCCAACTGTAGCATGTTTTTACATGCTACCGAAAATCCACAAAGACAACATCAATCCTCCAGGGAGGCCTATTGTTTCGGCTAATGGTAGTCTGCTGGAGAACGCCTCTATATTCTTAGACTCATTTCTGTTTCCATACGTGTTAAGCCTCCCATCATACTGCAGGGATAGCACAGATTTTATTAACAAAATTGAAGGTATCACCTGGCAGGAAGACTTTGTACTAGTGGCCATTGATGTAGTGTCCCTCTACACCTGTATAAAACATGGGGATGGTATTAATGCGTGCAAAAAAAATTTCATAGACAGGTCCGTCTTTGTCGATGAACAGATGAATATGCTAATTGAAATGTTGACCGTGTGCCTCAATAATAACTTCTTTCTTTTTGACGACAAGTGGTACAAGCAGGTGGTTGGTACCACCATGGGAAGTTGCTTTGCGCCAAGCTACGCATGCATGATGATGGGATGGGTTGAGGAACAGATTGTGTGGAGCGATGCAAATGAGTCCCTGACGCAACATCTGGTCTTCTGGACCCGCTATATAGATGATGTTTTTATGATTTGGGGGGGGGGGGAGTGAATCTGAACTAGACCAGTTCCTCACAGGATTGAACTCCAACAAAGTCAACCTATGCTTCACACATAAGATTGACAAAGGGGAATATGAGGGTAGAGAACGGGAACCTATCTTCCTCCATACATAGAAAAGCTGCAGCAGGGAATAGCCTCCTCCATGCCAACAGCCACCACCCACCCAAACTCAAATGGAGAATCCCTTATGGGGAGCTGAGAAGGGCTAAACGCAATTGCAACACCGAGACCAGTAATGAAAAGGAGAGAAAGATTATGACCCAGAGATTCAGAAAGCGAGGCTATCCTGATAGAGTGTTAAGTGCAGCGACAAAAAGAGTTGAATCCAGAGATAGGGCTTCCCTGCTAGTAAAAAGACCAGGACCCAAAGAAGGGGGGAATGAGATCCGCCTGATAACAGAATACAACGTGGAATCAGACAGGGTCCGGGAAACTCTGAAGAAACACTGGCACATTGTTAAGAATGACCCAGTGATAGGAACTCAGTGAGCAAAGTCCCATTGGTGACCTACAAGAAATCTAGATCCCTGAAAGACATGTTAGTTAACAGCTACATGGGTGGGAGTAAACAACAGAGTTGGATACAACAACAGAAGGTTTTTTTAAGTGCAGTAGGTTCAAGGCCTGCAGCACAAGTAAAAATAGGAAAACGTATCCCTTACCTACTGGCAAAACAGGCGGCATGTCCTGATTTATAAACTGTAACTCTGACTACTGCGTGTATGCCATTGTCTGTCCTTGTGGTAAATGTACGTGGGAAGCACAATTTTTCCTGTGAAGAAGAGAATCCTAGAACACATCAGGGCGATCAAAAACTGTGATCTGAGCTACTACACTGCTAAAGTGAAGTAGCTCAGTGGAGTGGAGTGGTGTGGCTCACTGGTTAGAGGCGGCACACCCGGAAGCAGACTTGAGAATTCTCGCCTCTGTGCCTACTCCAACCATGAGTCCCACTCAGCAACTCTGGGCAATAGCTTGTTTAATCTCTACTAACGGCCCCATCAGCGCCGGGGATGCTTGTCTTCACCTTGGAGATGCCCAAGAGGGACCATCTCACAGGGAAAGCCTTTGCTGGGGCAGCTGTGCGCTTTACAAGTATACACCATTTAACAACATTTAACACTGCTAAACATTGGTTGAAACATCATAACAAAAATGCTAATAATCTATGTTTCTTTGGTGTTGACAGAGTGGCATCAAGTCCCCGAGGGGGGAACCGGGAGAAACAACTGCGAGTGCTGGAGTCTAAGTACATCTTGCTACTCGACACCAAGAACCCCTTCGGCCTTAATGAGGACGAGGAACTCTCAGTCCACATTGGATGAGTACAAATTAGAATTTTGGATTCTGTTTTGCCTTTTACGAGTGATACTTAATTTCTCTGTACATACTGTGTGGTGGGGAGGGCTCTCCACCACAACACAGTGTCAGCAGATTGGAAAACTTTCACGTAAGGCCCAGTGCTTGCTAGTGTCACCTGACCTCTCTAATATGGGTAGATCCCCCTTGGGCCTTTCCTCCGTTAATCTCCCTCAAGGACTGCAGGTTTTGGTCTTCTCGCATTCTGTATACATGATACCGCGCCTGTCTCAGTAACCAAACTTAGCCTGCATCTATTTGTAAATACACTTTCCTCTTTTCTTCTTCTTTGTAAATTACCCCTTCACCTCCACCCACCCTACACGACAGGCACTTGCGGTCATCCACCCTTCCGGCCCTCCCTCACAAAGTATAAGTACTGTCTTGTTTCATTGGGTACAGAACACGTTGAGAACCCTTTCCCTCTGTTCTGATTTGATTTATTTTTACTTTTACTTTTTGTAAATAGCACGTTACTGTGACAAAGAGCTTTTGCTCGAAACGCGTCAGCTTAAATAAACAAACTTCAAATCTCAGCAGCGTGGAGTGTGAGTCTCGTCTTTCCTGGGAGTTAAAACTGAACAGGGAATCCTTCGCTCATATATATATATATATATTATGTATTACCTACTGGCGATCGCCAGTAGGTATATATAGTTAGGATTTTTTCTCTATGGGACTTTTGAAAATTCTATGTCTAATAACTTTGGCGTTTGTAGACGGAATCGGCTGCAATTGTCAGGAAAATGGCACATTTTGTTTCTGAGCAGCCCCTGAAAATTTGGGGGGGTTTGGTCAAGGGGGGGCCGAGAAAAAAGGGGGGTCCCAAAACGCGTTTTTCCCGTTCATTTTTCCATAGGGCGTTTGGCCTCACTTTTAGCTCGAACGGCTGAATGGATTTGCACGAAACTTGGCAAAATTGTAGGGACTGTTAGCCCGATGTGCCTTTGCTGGGTCTCAATATATGTGCTCCAGTGGATTTTGAGAAATTAACGTTTTAAAAACAGATATATCTGTGACAGCGTCCCGGGTAGCGCTCCGGTTCGGGTACTTTTCGCGTTACGGAACTTTGCGAAGCGAAGCTGATTGGCTCTCCGGTGTCTGTCAACATTCTAAACAGTCCGGAACGTCCGCCATCTTGTCTCTCAGTAGGATCGAGAGACAAGAGGAGGAGAAAAACGAAGGGGGAATTTAATGAAAGGGGGCAAGGTAGACCCCTCTTGACCCCTTAGGAATGATGTTGGGGTTATTAAAGGGTCCCGTGGGGCAAATAAAAAAAATTTGATTTTTCGCGGTAGAAGCGCTTCCCGGTTCACGAAACGGGTCGCGAAACGGGAATTCGCCATTTTGTGTTTAGTTTTAATTAAATTACAAAATGGAGGAAAAACAATGTGAGAAATGGGTATAAGGGGGTACGGGAGACGTATCCTGACCCCATATGTTTTCTGAGAGTGGCTGCGGATGCTCATATATGTTGATACATGTCTTCCAGCGGCTGTGCGTGAGCGTTTTTTTTTTTTTGGGCTGCGTGACGTCTGTTAACGTTCGATTCGAAGGAAATCAGGAAGTGTTGACCGCCATTTTGTCAATGCGAGTAAATATTTTTTTAAAAATAATTGTTATAAATTAATCCGTATTGATAAACATTGTCTGCGCCATCTTGCCTTTTTTCCAATGCCACACTTTTGTCGTGCACGGCAGCCATTTTAGATGCCTTGACCGGACCCACTCTCTGCACGGCGCCGATCCTCAGCATGGCTCCCCACCCTCGCAAGCATCTCCCCCACGCACTGGTCACCCCCGCGCTCTCTCTCATGCATGGGCCATAAACCTCCCCCCATCTGCGCTGCTTTTCCCTGAGAATCACACCCTGTGCCCGCCCGACACCTCCCTTTCACCCTATTCACTACCGCACCCTCTGACACTCCTCTTCCTCTGTGTCTGATTGTCCAGGCCGGTCCCAGGCTATCACCTAGCCGTGCGGATGTAGTTTATGACCCCAACTGTAAAGAATCACCCCTCTTCAAAGGAGTTACAGTAGATCAAGGCCCCCACCCCATGAGATCCGTCACACCACACGCGTTCCTACTATCTGATAACGATCCTGTATTGTGAATGGGGAGGGGATTCTCACTGTAAGGGTGTGTGGGACCGAGCCTGAAGCGGAAGATTCCAGGGATGCCTTTTTGTACATCAAAGTCTTCACAAGTATGTGTCACATTAAAAATATATAGCACTCCAACAAAGTAGTAGGATTATAACACTTTAATAACTTATAAATATATACAACGCTCCAACAAAGTAAACACATTAAAAAAAAAAAAAATTAAACAACTATTTGCATGGCAGCCTGCTGCAACATCCATCTCAAAGCAACAATGGGCTGCTTTAGTTTGTCTTTTAGTCAGTAGCGGTCCGTTGTGCGAATAGGCCGAAGGCAGCACAACGCGCCCAGATCCGGACGGCACCCAGGTGGTGTCCAGTAAGTTGTCGCACACGAACGGGCCTCCCCCTCCTCCCCAGGTGGATGCTCCTCTGCTGCAGTGGGGCGCCCCTTGGCGTTTCACTCGCCATCCAGTTGTTTAGAGCCCGCTTTTGCGGCACTGTGCCTCATCCGCCATTCAGCTGAGTTGCGCCCGCTCTTGCGGTGCAGCGATAGGCGGCTGCCACAGGACTCTTAAAATGGCGGCCGGCTCTTCGGATTGGGGCCTGGTCCACTAAAATGGCCCTGGGACACATTTGAACTCGGACATTTGCCTGCTACGGCTTGGGCCCCATTCTCGAAAGCGTCCCCTCAGCCTTGAAGATTCTACAAAAGTCATCGGGGCCCCCGACTCCCGCAGGCTTCCGGTGGGGAGCCACTGCCATGATTGCTTGCGGAATGGCCACGACGGAGCCACGAGATGGTGGTGCTCTCATGCTGAAGTTCTTCTCTACCGGGTCACGTTGGGGCTCCACCGGAAGTGATCGAATTGGTAGTCTACAGTGTTTCTGGATGTTTCAGACTGACGCTGGCATCAGCATGAGAGCACCACCATCTCGTGGCTACGTCGTGGCCATTCCGCGAGCAATCATGGCAGTCGCTCCCCACCGGAAGTCTACAGGAGTCGGAGTCCCGGTGACTGTTGTAGAATCTTCAAGGCTGAGGGGACTCTTTTGGGAATGGGGCCCATGCTCTAGCAGTCAAGCGTCCGAGTTCCACGGTTGCCCAGAGCCATCTTTAAAACACGAAAATGTTTTTACCTACCACGTACTTGACATTTTAAAGCTTTTGATATTTGCTATTAAAAAACCATTGAAATTCACTGAAAAAACCATAGGTTATATATATAGTTAGGAATTAGCATTTACAAAACCTTGAAAATTCACTGAAAAAACCATGGGTTATAGACCATATATAGTTAGGAATTAGCATTTACAAAACCTTATTTTACTCACACAAAACCATTGAAATTTGCATATATAGTTAGTTGCACTAACTATATATCGCGCACCCGCAATCCACTGCAGATGATGTCACATATTACATCATTCATGACATGGTCAGTGACATCACTGATGACATGACTGATGACATCTCAAATGACATCACTGATGCCATCTCAAATGACATCACTGATGACATCACTGATGACATCTCATTTGACATTACTGATCACATCACTGATGATATCACTTATGTGATAATACAATGAACCTCTTCAGACTCTAATATAACCTTAGATACAATCAGTGTAAACAGACACTCACAGACTGTCACTTATCCATGGAGTTACTCACACACCTAGTCAGTCATGCAAAGAACCAATCACACCTCCATTTCCTCAACTATACAGTTATACACACCTTACTTATTCAAACATATACTAACACATATTTACTCTCTTATACAATCCCTGATACATGTTCACAATGATCCATACAGCCACTCACACATTCACTGGCTCTTATGCACAGTTATTTATATATGTCAACTCTCACATGTACTGTGTTTTACATATGTACTTACTTTGACATGTAGCACTGAGATATCCATTCACTCACCAATACACTCACTCACACAGTCAACCGCCCATACAGCTGTTTCCACATGCACTTTTGAAACCATACATCTAGTGAATCAACTGCTCACACATCTATGCACAGAGTCATACACCTCCCAGCCACCCACACACACACTCAGTCTCCCATACAAATACTTGGGCAACCAATCAATAACCCATATAGTTACTCATATTGCTACTTATCAACACATGCAACAGTTTACAGAACAACAGACATAATGATGCACAAATTAAGACAGTTTAGTCACTAACCCATGCACTCAGTGAGACACATTTAATCACTCACTCATACAGTCAGTCATGCACCTACTAAATCCTTCATCCAGACACTTATACATCCACTCATTCTTCAATATGTAAGACATATTTTAACTTTACAGAAACATACAGTCACTGGATGTTGTCATCAGTGATGTCATTTGAGATGTCATCAGTGATGTCATCAGTGATGTCACTGACCATGTCATGAATGATCAGGGCTTTAAGTGGGATGAATAAACTGGGGGGTCTCTCAAAGGGGCGTGGCCAGTGTAATTAGGGGCGTGGCTTTACACACTTAACGCTAAAAATCTGTGTTTAGCATAGTATGCCGCCCCGACTTGTATTTTTCTTTTTCTTTCATTGCATCCAGATATGTGATACAGCAAGTAACATCATACCTACAACAAGTAAGGACTATTGGCTTTGTTAATGGTTATTAGTTGCATAAGATAAATAAGCTGCAACTATGACTTGTTACATATAATATTGAAAAAGCTTCCAATTAAAGCCCTCGTGACACTACAACAATATTGCTGATCTTGCGTTTCAAAAAGAGAAGGGAAATCCAGAAAGAAAATTAATCTTTAAAGGATTTCCCTTCCCCCACACAACGCTCACCTGGCATGACGTCATACCGTAACTTCTCTGCTAGTGAGAAATGAGCAACGCACATTGATGTGCTTGCTGTCTCGAAACGGGTCTTCTGACGTTGTTTTGCGCCCTGGCCCTTTTTACCGGACTGCAGTGACAGCAAACTGCTGTCACTGCAGACTGGAAAAGAACCAGACGCCTGTGCCAGGGCTCAAAACAGAGCCCGATAGAGACCCGTTTCGAGAGCCTCTTAAAAAAACTGCCGGTGCTCAGACCCCTTGAGACCCGGCCCACTTAAAGCCCTGTGAATGATGTAATATGTGACATCATCAGCAATCCACTGCTGATGATGTCCCATATTACATCATTCATGACATGGTCAGTGACATCACTGATGACATCACTGATGACATCTCAAATGACATCACTGATGACATCACTGATGACAACATCCAGTGACTGTATGTTTCTGTAAAGTTAAAATATGTCTTACATATTGAAGAATGAGTGGATGTATAAGTGTCTGGATGAAGGATTTAGTACGTGCATGACTGACTGTATGAGTGAGTGATTAAATGTGTCTCACTGAGTGCATGGGTTAGTGACTAAACTGTCTTAATTTGTGCATCATTATGTCTGTTGTTCTGTAAACTGCTGCATGTGTTGATCAGTAGCTATATGAGTAACTATATGGGTTATTGATTGGTTGCCCAAGTATTTGTATGGGAGACTGAGTGTATGTGCGGGTGGCTGGGAGGTGTATGACTCTGTGCATAGATGTGTGAGCAGTTGATTCACTAGATGTATGGGTTCAAAAGTGCATGTGGAAACAGCTGTATGGGCGGTTGACTGTGTGCATGAATGTATTGGTGAGTGAATGAATATCTCAGTGCTACATGTCAAAGTAAGTACATATGTAAAACACAGTACATGTGAGAGTTGACATATATAAATAACTGTGCATAAGAGCCAGTGAATGTGTGAGTGACTGTATGGATCATTGTGAACTTGTATCAGGGATTGTATAAGAGAGTAAATACGTGTTAGTATATGTTTGAATAAGTAAGGTGTGTATAACTGTATAGTTGAGGAAATGGAGGTGTGATTGATTCTTTGCATGACTGACTAGGTGTGTGAGTAACTCCATGGATGAGTGACAGTCTGTGAGTGTCTGTTTACACTGAGTGTATCTAAGGTTATATCAGAGTCTGAAGAGGTTCATCGTATAATCACATGAATGATGTCATCAGTGATGTGATCAGTAATGTCAAATGAGATGTCATCAGTGATGTCATCAGTGATGTCATTTGAGATGTCATCATTGATGTCATCAGTGATGTCATTTGAGATTTCATCAGTGATGTCATCAGTGATGTCATTTGAGATGTCATCAGTGATGTCATCAGTGATGTCACTGACCATGTCATGAATGATGTAATATGTGACATCATCAGCAGTGGATTGCGGGTGCGCGATATATAGTTAGTGCAACTAACTATATATGGAATTTCAATGGTTTTGTGTGAGTAAAATAAGGTTTTGTAAATGCTAATTCCTAACTATATATGGTCTATAACCTATGGTTTTTTCAGTGAATTTTCAAGGTTTTGTAAATGCTAATTCCTAACTATATATGGTCTATAACCTATGGTTTTTTCAGTGAATTTCAATGGTTTTTTAAAAGCTAATATCTGTAGCTGTAAAATGTATTCTTCTTTAAATCTTAAAATATATTTTACATGTTTTTTATACAATTTTTTTTAAAAAAATTTTTTTGTTTCGCTCCCAGTCCGCGAACCGGTCAGCTTCCCGTTAGCTCAATTTAAAGCCGCGACTCGGTCCGCGAACCGGTAAACGTTCCTTTAGCGTAACTGTTACGTTAGCATGACGTTTTGCGTTGTTGCGTAATACGTCATTTGACGCTCCAAGTTAGCGGACCCGGAAGCGGACCGGAAAGCGGAGCAAAGCGCGAAACGTAAACACAGCAGGTCATGTGACTCGGTAATAACACTTTTCATTGGTTCATTTCACTTTTGCTTTCCTAATGATGTAATACTAGGTCATGTGATCTAAAATTAACACTTTTCATTGGTTTAGAACTTTTACTTTTCCCAAATGATGAAAACCCCTCCTTCTTTCCTCACTCTGACTTTCATCTTGGTGAGAGAAAGACCCTTTATTAACATTGTGATATGGCTTCATTAGTAGCTTCAGCTGGTTCTAACCCACCACCTCCACCAGATCCAAGGAAGAGAGGACCACCTGCTGAAGTAATTATACAACAAGAAGAGGAAGAACAGGAAGAGGAGGAAGAGCAGGAAGAGACACAGTTTTTGCCAGAGGAGCCCAGGAGGTATAATCGAAAAGAGAACTACATTTGGCAATTTGTTAAATTTCCTGAGGGGCAAAAAAAAGTGAATGCACGCTACGTGTTTTGCCGTATATGCGATGATAGACTGTCAAGGGGGACTGATAAAAAATACAGTTACGGCAATTACACTATGCATCGGCATATGAGTAGGTGGCATCCAAACAACTATAGTGCTGCCCAGCTACGTGATGAGCAACAAAATCCCCCTGCGATGGCAAGAAGATCGGTTGTTCAAGAAGTGTCGGGACCAGAGGCGAGGGAGATGGTCCCAAACATTCAAATTAAGTTTGGGGAAGTGAAGCAAGTGTGCGTGCGCTGTAATCAACTAATTTGCTACAGAGAAAGTAGCATTACTCTAATTATGAAAGCTATTGATAATCATGTTTGCCCGAAACGCCCCAAACAATAAATTCTTCTTTTTTTCGTTGCTCCTGTTGAGCCCTTTTCAATGAATCGTTTTTGTTTCCCCCTCCCCAAAAAAAACAAAAAAATATCAAAATGTTCAGAAAATACAAAAAAATTAAAAAAATTTAAAACAACAAAAACAAAAAAAAAGTTCTTTTCAGAACTACCTCCCCATTATAAAAAAATTGGTAGAATTTTTGAAACTCTGCCAACCTCTATTTCTTTTAGTTCGCTTCCCGGTCCGCACTCCGGTACGCGAACCGGGAGCGAACCAAAATTTTTTTTTTTAAAAAAGAACAGTAAGTATAAGGGAAGGAAACAGACAGTTATGTTAAAAGAAAGACAGCTACAGGGAGTAAACAAAAGATACTGTTACCCGCAATCCACTGCTGATCATGTCACATATTACATCATTCTTGACATGGTCAATGACATCATCAGCAGTGGATTGCGAGTAACAGTATCTTTTGTTTACTTCCTATAGCTGTCTTTCTTGTAACATAACTGTCTGTTTCCTTCCCTTATACTTACTGTTCTTGTTTTAAAAAAATTTTTGTGATCAATCACAAACAGTAACATTAATAGAGACAGAATGAGTGAATAAAAATGAAGAAGTATGAGAAGAGAGGGACTGAGAAAAATAGTGGAATGAGTAGAATAATTAAGTAATAGAGAAAGGAATGAGTGAAGTAGCAAACGCAGGAAAGTAAGGATTAAAGAAATGAAGCAGTAGAACTAATAGATGTTAAATGTGATAGATTAAATGATTGATTCAGGATGACAATAAGGTGTGGCCTCTCCAAAAGTTTGTTTAAGGTGAGGCCTACTCAGGGTTGCATTTCAAATTTATGCTTGTTGAAGAATACAGAGGAGATAATACATGTGAAGGCCTACCATTGAAGTAAAACATGTCCACTTCACTCTTAAACAACGGCCAGACCTCTTCTGTGTCCATAGACAGACCTAAACTTCATCTGCACAATGTCATTCGTAAACTTAGAAAACACAAGTAATGTAATTGAAAAACGTGGAGTTTCTTTTGCTCATTTCACAATCACATCACCTGTGTTGCCTTTGCTTAGGTATCTCATAGTGCAGATGTAGTCCAGCATATGAAACAGTACCCAGAAGTGCAGCAGTGTATGCATTAACTTTGATATTCACAGAAGCCTCAGTTTTTCCATGTCTACCTCACATTTCTAAATGTATATCATAAGTACAAAAAGTAGAACATTAATTATACATGTTAAATGGTTTATTTTTGCTGTTCTCAGAATGTATCAAATTTCACTTAAATCAGTGACTTGAAGGTATTCATCATGTAACAGCGGGGAAAAAAACCACAATCAAAATGATTGTGTTTAAAAAACCCATACAAAATAAGAAATCTGAATTCAAAACTCCTTAAAATTAACTTACTTTCCATAACGTCGAAGGATGTCCTATGAACAGCGTACACTCTGTTGTGCTATTAATATTTTCAGCCCGCCACTTTCTGAAAGAAAACCTCCATCGTTTTGAAAAATATGTTACATACAATAAAAGACTTCTCACATTCTACCACATGTTTCCACATGGCCAAATCATGTTGGAGCGATTTACAACTCTTGTAATTCTTGTAATCAAATCCCGTCATTTTCTATTTTCGCAACTTTCGGAAAGAAAACATTTAAGATTACTTTCACAATCCTGGACTACTAATATCTTACCCTTCTTGCTCACTCATGTTCTACTTTTCCTATGACACTGATACTGCTTACTATGAAGCAGACTTACTTGCATCAGGTTTATATAGTTGGATTTTTAAAATGACATTATAATTAAAAGTTTTGGACCAATAATCTAGACAGCATTGCAGACTTACATTCCCTCTACTTCATGAACCTTTTGCAATTCCTCAGAGCAAATCCCGAGATTCTTTCCTTAAAATTTTGGTTTTAAAAACACCAGGTAAGAATTTTTAAGGTCAAACGGCAATTTTTTTTCAAAGTTACAACAGAATCGTTGCAGAATGACCAGCCGTTTCTAGACTTTAAATAAGCTGTGTAATGTCCTGATGTTGTTGAAGGACCATCGTGATAGATAATTGCTGCAGTTACAAAAGTCCTTCCTGATATTGACAGCTGCGAAGCAACAACATTTTTTATTAAAGTTGTCAATTTTGATCCATTAGGCCTACATCGTTGGATCATTAAAATGACATACTGGCCATATCTTCGTATAAATAATGTTGACATCATTTCAGATTTACATTGGCTACACTCCATGTTGTGATCAGCTGCATTTACTAGCTTATTAAAGGAGACTGATTTACTGTCTGGCAAAGTTAAATATATAAATCTTTCTGAGTCTACACTAGTAGTACTTGATAATGTACAGTTCTCGCAGTCATGCTGCCATTGATAAGAAAGCCTAAACAGGTGATCTACATCTACACCCTCATCTTGCAATACATCAAGCATATACATTAAAAACTCCTGACAATCCTGCTGATTATTTTCAGAGAAGTCTGTTTGACCTGAACATTCATCTAACAGATAACGAACTTCAGACACACTTTCTACTTTTGTTCGATCAGTGCTACATTTCTCTAACACAGAATTCAACAAACAGCATAAACTTTGTTCCGAATTGAACACAATCTGTTCTTTTAAAGTCTCTAGTGAAAAGAGAACATTAACCACTACATTTGCATAGCAGTTGACACCAGAACTGTTTTCAAATTGAAAACCGACAACATCTTCAACAGAATCCGTTTTCTTTCTGCTTACAATTTTCGGTTCATCGACTTTTGGGCTTTTTGCTACAACCTCCCTACTATTACTGATATTTCTTCGTTTACGGCTTACCACACGTTTCTCAAACAAAGGATATTGAGGCAAATGTGGCGCATACTCTCTTCTTAACCTATTGTATTCCTTAACACAATCTAGCTCCGCACAAATGTTTGTGACATCACAATCAATCAAGTACAATCCCGATAAAGTTCTAACTCGTGACAATGCCACATATGCCATACCCTCCTTGAACACAGAACTGCCAATATTCACCAATGCACTATCTACACTTAAACCTTGCGATTTATGGATTGTCACCGCATATGCCAAGCAAACAGGAAACTGTTTACGGCGAACATATAAGTCTTTAACAAGCAAAAACCTAGCAGAACAACGACCAATTAGCTGTACTTCCTCAATGCCATCAAATTTAATTTTTAGAAATTCAATACCATCTCTACTTCTGTATTTCTCAAAATCAACAACATTACCCATTGATCCATTTACCAGACCTCTTTCAACATGTAAATTCCTTCTCAAAATGATTCGGCAATTTAAACACACATTCAAAGTCTTTTCAAAACCCGCTGTTTTAGATATAGTCTTCTCTAATGAATCCAATTTTAATTTCAAATTCTCAGACAAAATAATTGTTGATCCCATATGCTCTATTCTGTCAATAGCTTCAAGTTTCACAATCTTTTGCTTTTCCAAATTCAACATTTTGTTGTTGAAGATGGCACATTCTGCAAGAGTTGGCATCAAACATATTCCGGATTTCTTCTCAGTAATTTTCTGAAAAATATTCTCAGGCACAACGTCTTGTTCTGGATATAAATTTGACAGTAATCGTGCATCTAAAGCTTCTTTCCCATGCTCGGTCACTTTTCCAATTCTAATATCTTGTAGAATATTCTTGTAATCTTCATCCTTTGCCTGACGCATATTTTCATGCAGTTCAGCATAATTGAAGTTTAACCATATATTGACGTTGCCAATGCTCCCTAGGCACTTCCTGGTATCTTCATGCGTGAGTATTTTGAACACAGGTTGTCCTTTTACTGGTGTCAGCTGCAGAAGATCTCCGAAAACAATGATGTGTTTGCCACCAAATAACACATCATACTCAGTTTTAAGAATTTCTTGCATTCTCAAATGCACAAAGGCAAGCATGACATTGGAAACCATGCTTACTTCGTCAATGATAAGAAGTTTCATTTTCCTCAAGACTCTTGAAACTTCACAACAAGCATCCCCAGATAACTTGTGGTATTGTAATTTGTTGTCATGCTCCACTGGCAGCATCAGTAGACGATGCAAAGTAATACCTTTAATGTTATGTGCTGCCAGTCCAGTAGGAGCGGTAACAACACAAGACAGCGATGACTCAGTCCTTTCCTGCAAATAACAAGAAATTGCTTTAATAAGGAAACTTTTTCCAGTTCCCGCTTCTCCACTCACGTACAGTCGGACAGGCTTCAACGACGTACATGAGCACTCTTTCTTCTCATGACTTAATCCATGATCAATTTGCTTGGTAACTTCGTCATATATTTTCCTCTGCTCAACGTTGAGTTGTTTTTCCAAGTCTTCTAAGTTAACCGCATCCTCCTGAGCATGTGCCATGGCTCTTTCCACTTCATTCATAGCAGTGGCAGCTTCATTTTCGATAATAGGTCCTCCTAGTGGATCCTGACTCAATGAAACAGAACTCTGACTGTCCTGAGAACTGTCTCTGGCAATCTCGGCTGCAATCGTTGCTTCCTGCTCAATTTCCAAAGTCAACATTTCTTGATATTTGGGAAAAGCAGGACATTCTATGGTCTCCTTAGCGGCAGTGAAAGAGTCTTCGTAACAGAGGAAATCTCCAAGCAGTTCCTCTTCTGCACGTCAAGGCTTGAAAAGTTGCAAAAGTGCTAAATAGAAAAACTCCTTTTTTTCTGGAGATTCGCCACTCAATTTTCGATGGTTTACTAATTGGCATTTTCTTTGCTTGACCAGACATCCCTCACTTCCAATTACAGCATACACTCCTTTCTCAATATCTTCTTTGATGTTCCTCTTGAATATGTAATTTTGTAGAACCTCATATAGACAAACATTCTCAAGGTGACTGCTTCGATTTGGATAATATGTATCCAACATGTTGGTCTTCAAAATGTCGGTACTGTTTGGCTCCTTTTCCGCCAAATACTCAATTTCCCGGACAGGTTTTAGAACTCGATTTCGCGTTGCAGCAAGACCAAGACTCGCCCAAACGATACTCCTGGATTTGGCATAGAGACTTGGTCAGAACATTCGTAAGCTCCGATTTCTCGATGCGACAACATCTTCAAACTGAAACTGTACAACTTCTTACTGAGGCTTTTTTCATGGGAAATATCCTCCCACATATCCTTCAATTCTGTTTTTTCTTTTTTGGTGATGTAAGATGTCACATACCGAGCCACAGCCATACAGTTGTCAGCCACAAACTGTATATCCATGTTAGCATTCCAGATGGACAAAATCACTGGGTTGTAGTTGTTGATGTACTTGGACTCTTCGTTCCTTTTCAAATTGTATGTATTTTTGGGTGATTTCCTCGTCACATTATGTCGCAGAGAAGACATCAAACTGTTCACTCTTCCTTTAGAAATCACCGGTCGTGGAAAGTTGAAACAACATTTGGTGTAGAACTTGTCCTTGTTTCTGAATTTACGACGACAGTACTTTCCACAACGATGGCTTTGGAAACGTAGAACTTGTTCTCTTAGGCTTTTCTTCTCCGTTGCGTTTGGAACAGCACACGTAGAATACTGTTCTATGAAATTCATCACTAAGTCATCCGGATCTGTTCCAAATTTAGGTGCATCCTTGATCCACAGCAACATATGTATATGAGGAGCACCTCTTGCTTGGTACTCCTTTCTCCAGAAGAAATCCAACACCTCTCCAAGAGGTGGATTCTTCTTATTTGTGATGAAAGACATCATAGCTTCAAATCTATGATTGAAGTACCTGCATACATTCACTGGATCCAAAGAACACAGTTCTCCGGGTGTCTTGAATTCAATGTTTTCAATATTTCCATTTGCCTCTCGTAGAAATTCAAGTAAGTCTTCCCAGCCATACTCGGCACAGCTCAGAGTGAGGAACCATGTTGGAGTTCCTAAGTTCCTCAGCATACATTTTAAATCACCATGCCGACGGTACCAGTACTCATTAGTACCACGCTGACACGCCATGAGATTAATTAGGTGAGAATCCAAAATACTGTCTTGGACATTGACTTTATGCATAAAGTCACTTGCCGAGATGTTTCGCATCTGTATACCACTTTTTAAGATGTGGTTCACTGCATATGACAGTCCAGACAGATCGCTTTCAAACAGGAGATGAAACAAATAGGGAATGCATTGACGAAACCTAGGATCTTCTGCATACAATCGTAAAGTCCGGTATTCAGACGCAGGAATTTGATGAGATCGCTCATCATATCTTCCTCCTTGACCTGTTGGAAATAGCTGTGGGAAACACCGAGCTTCCAAACTTTCCTCCCAAACACTAATGGGACTCCCTTTGGCTTGTTTCATTTGAAACAACTCAATAGCATTCCCCATGACTTCCTTGGAATGCAAAGGATGAACACTATAATGTTCATATATTTCTTCACTTTTAGAGGCCTCTACTTTCTCAATTTGGCCAGCACACAAATCGCTATCCTCTTCATCACTTACTTCCTCTTCTGCAACATATACATTCTTATAGTACTTATTATTTTTCTTCAAAAACAATGTTGCCTTTTTGACTTTCCTAACATCCACTAAATCTTTCCATATTTTCTTATTCTTTGTCGGAACCCTATTAACCAAGATAACCAGAGGTTCCTCTTCCACTTTTTCTACTCCAATTGTGTTAATGTTTTTGTTCAAATCTAGAGGCAAATAAACAACTCTTCCCTTTAATCCTCTCTGTAAATCTGATGGAGGCAACTTCCCTGTCTTTGGCTCCATTCTTACAATAGCCTGAAAGGGATGGATACTTTGAATCAAAATAGATTCATAAGTATTTCAATCCTTCAATTCAGAAGAAATCTTAACCAATTCCAGATTATTATGAACCGCCCTAGCAGGCATCTGGTTTTGGTTTAATTTGTTACAACAATAAGTACACACACGTTGATCCGATCCCAAATCAAAATAATTTTCAACCATCAAGTATGTGGCAAAATCCTTCCATTCACTATTATTTTCCCTTTCACTTTTTGCATATAAATCCACTAACTTAATCTGATTCTTGTAATAAGTGCGTCGACAACACACACAAGTGAAATTAGGCCTCTCACTTGATTTCATCTGAAACGTGGCAATTTCCTTCTGAAAATTATCTGTACTGGAAACCTGTACATTATCTTCAACATTACCCTCTACTTCTGGTGCAATTTGAACATTCTCATCTTTACTTCCAAAGTAACAAAACTCAATTTCTTCACAAATATTCTTGACATCTATTTCAGAACCATGCAAAAGAGCAGCACATAATTGTTTAAGCATATTTGCTGGACTCTTAGCATGATACAACATTCTCACTAATTTCCTCACTTTATTATGATGCACTACTAGCATCCTGAAATGATGAAAAACACTCTGGCATACTCTCCTGGAAAGACAAGCCAGTGAATGACCACGCAAACCTGTCATTTGTCTCACTCTGCAAGGATCTAATTCTTGCAACAACTTCATTTTCTGCTTCAAACTTTTCTTATTAAATGTCCGTACAAAATCACAAAGCAAATTGATGGAATCCTGTCGCACACTGCAAATAGACCTACACTTCCAAATGTACACAGGACCTTTAGGACGTCTTTCTAAAACCTCATTACCTAACACCTCTTCTATCTCTGTTGTCACAAGTTTTTCTTTTTCAACTGGACAACCATCCTTCACTTCATAAGCTCGACCACTGGTGTCAACTGCAAGCACCAAATCATTATCCTGAAAATAACTCTCCTCATTAAAAAATGCCTCACAACTTGAACTATGCATCCATTCTCCGGAAAAAACTTCACAAAAGTTACTACGATTAACTACTCTCTTCCATCTACTATTTGATTTGAAATCAGAAATTACCTTGTTTAGTGTCCTAATTCTATTGATTACCAAAATAAACAACTTTCACTTAATTTCGAAAGCATGATCAATAATTTTCTCTACATTTTTCTTTTTCTTATAAAATGCCACTTTCTGTTTGCCTTTCTTAATATTTTTTAATAAATTAACTATTATCCTGTTGCGGAACATTCGTTTTCGAATGTCCCTAAACTGTTGTTTCCTTCTACTATCATGCACAGAGTTATCTCTTGCTCTAGCAGTAACATTTTTGATTGGTTTTTCCTTTCCATTTAAATTGCTTCTCTTTTTCTGGACTGAAACATTTTTTGTTGAAAAACTGTTTTTACTACAAATATTTCTTATGAATGATTTCGTGCTCTTACCCGGAGCTTTCTTGGTGATTTCACAAGTTTTTTTGGGAGAGGACTGCTGCAATAATAGATGATCCTGCTGTCTTTGACGTTTTCTAGCCTTTCTAATTCGATTCTTAGTTGGCATTTTTCAAATTTTGAAATGATCTGCAGTTGAATCTGTGGAAAAATATAATATAAAATGTTATTAACCACTATTACCAAACAGTAAATGAATAATAGTCATCAAAAACTTAACACCCTACTTATTATTTAACATAGCAAATCTTTTGCACCACCACTGCGTCACAAAAGTGACGCACAGTGGTTCAAAACAGGCATACACCTATCATAAATCTCTCCCTAACATTTTAAATGATTGATTCAGGATGACGATAAGGTGTGGCCTATCTAGAGGTTTGTTTGGGCCCAGATCTTTGGACTGGGGTGAATGTGTGACATTGATCCACATTCGGTCCATCACCTCTTTTGTTTGTTTGAGGTGAGGCCAACACACGGTTGCAGATGAGATTTTTGCTTGTTGAACAAAACAAAGGAAATAATACATGCGAAGGCCTGCCAATGAAGTAAGTCATGTCCACTTCACTCTTGAACAAAGGGTAGACCTCTTTTGAATCTGTGGTCAGACCTAAACTTCATCTGCACAATGTCATTCATAAACTTAGGAAACACTAGTGATGTAATTGAAAAATGTGGAGTTTCTTTTCCTCATTTCAGAATTACATCACCTGTGTTTCCTCATTGACTTAAAATGTCCTTAAGACACATGAAAGCGTTTTTTTGTTGCCCTTGCACCATTTTTGGATCATTTTTAACATGGCTATGTAACTCCCATAATCAAAATCTAAATTTGCCAAGCACAGGTGGGAGAATATTTACAAGAAACTTGCCCCATGGAGAACCCTTTCCATTTAAAAAGTGAAAAATAACATCATAGACACTCAAATGCCTTATAAATATGGCCCAAACAACCTATGAAGCTCTAGCAGTACATATCCAGAAATGTAATTGAATTCAAAAACTTGTTTTTAAACACAACATATAAATCAATTGCATACCTACATTCAGTCGGAAATAACTGAAAATGTCCTTAAGACACATGAAAGCGTTTTTTTGAATGCCCTTGCACCATTTTTGGATCATTTTTAACATGGCTATGTAACTCCCATAATCAAAATCTAAATTTGCCAAGCACAGGTGGGAGCGTATTTACAAAAAACCTGCCCCATGAAGAACGCTTTCCATTTAAAAAGGGAAAAATAACATCATAGACACTCAAATGCCTTATAAATATGGCCCAAACAACCTATGAAGATCTAGCAGTACATATCCAGAAATGTAATTGATTTCAAAAAATCGTTTTTAAACACAGCATATAAATCAATTGTATACCTACATTCAGTCGGAAATGACTGAACATGTCCTTAAGACACATGAAAACGTTTTTTTGAATGCCCTTGCACCATTTTTGGGACATTTTTAACATGGCTATGTAACTCCCATAATCAAAATCTAAATTTACCAAGCACAGGTGGGAGCGTATTTACAAGAAACTTGCCCCATGGAGAAAGCTCTTCAATTAAAATGGGAACAATAACATCAGAGACACTCAAATGCCTTATAAATATGGCCCAAACAACCTATGAAGCTCTAGCAGAACATATCAAGAAATGTAATTGTTTTCAAAAACTCGTTTTTAAACACAACATATAAATCAATTGCATACCTACATTCAGTCGGAAATTACTGAAAATGTCCTTAAGACACATGAAAGCGTTTTTTTGATTGCCCTTGCACCATTTTTGGATCATTTTTAACATGGCTATGTAACTCCCATAATCAAAATCTAAATTTGCCAAGCACAGGTGGGAGCATATTTACAAGAAACTTGCCCCATGGAGAACGCTTTCCATTTGAAAAGGGAAAAATAACATCATAGACACTCAAATGCCTTATAAATATGGCCCAAACAACCTATGAAGCTCTAGCAGTACATATCCAGAAATGTAATTGTTTTCAAAAATCGTTTTTAAACACAACATATCTGTTTCAGCTTAAATGAGAGACCATGGAATGGGCTCCATGTACAACAATAACTTGTGTTACTGCATGTCAGATTTCTACACAGAATATGCAATTACAATTTCTCAAAGAAACAAAATCTATTTGTATATCACTTGAGACAAAGCCATAATTTAAAAACACAGCTTTCTTCATCATTTTCTCCTTAAATCATACTATTCTCTATCTAAATTAAATAAATCTTTTCTCACCTTAGCAAATACTTTTTGAGTTTCAAAACAGTCTCAAAAATACACCAAATTGTCTTCAGCAGAACAAAGAGGATGCACTCCAGAGGCTGCAGCTATAGAAAGCACAGAAATGCTGATATTCATTACACATATCTCTCATATTAGCCAATCATAACTCTTCCCTCACTTTTTTCAAATCAAAACCCTTCCCCCCTCTGCCCTCTCTGCCTTTTTTGCTTAGCAACCACCTCCTGAAAGACCTCTCATGTTTGCAAGTTCACACAACAATGTTTCAATTGAACTCTGAACTCTCAGTGCACCTGCGTATCCAGTGCAATCTTTCATTAAATGTTTTTTCCTTGACCATTCAAATTACATCTTTCAAAGAACACATCCATGCACCCTAACTTTCTGTTTTCAGAAATGGAAATGCACCAATCACTGCTAATGAATCATTAGCACTGGAAATCCATAGTTTTTTTTCTTTACAAACTCCTACTGTTTCAACTGCCCTTTCATTACCACACTTCATCTGACTGCAGCCCAACCTTCTCCCACCATGTTTAATGTCTGGATTGTTGGACATAGTTACATCTACTGGGCTCAAAGGTATGCTGAGAACAGAAATTTACCTAACCTCAATTTACAAGATGTGGAAATTAAGTGGTTGGGCCAAAGAGGATTAAAATGTCACCAATTGATACCATTGGTGAAAACCTTTATGCATTTGCCAAAACCTGACCTGTTAATTGTGCACTGTGGAGGTAATGATTTGGGCACTTTGACTGGGGTAGGTCTGGAAATGCTTTTAAAGGACACCTTTGAGCAATTAATGGCACTTTTTCCTCAAACTGCCTTGGTATATTCCAATATATGCCAAAGACAGAAATGGAGGTGGTCCAACCAATTTTGTCCACAAATTGAGAAGTCGAGGAAGCATGTAAACAAATCTGTTTCAGCTTACATGAGAGACCATGGAATGGGCTCCTTGTACAACAATAACTTGCGTTACTACATGCAAGATATCTACAGAGGAGATGGAGTTCACTTCTCAGATGAGGGCAACAGAATTTTCATTTTGAATTTAAGACTGTGCATTGGTACCTACTTATAAGTACCAAAATGTACCATAAACCCAAAAGCTCTTCTCAGAGCTACCCTACATCTGATCACTCACAATTATTATTTTTCTCTAACTTTTTTCTCTAATTTTCATCAAACTACGCTCAAAGAGCGCTACCCGGTACTCGAACTGGAAGCTAACCGCGCAAAATTTAAAAAAAAAATGTTTTTTTCCCGCACATATGGTCCTCCTCAGCCACCCTCAGAAAACCTAGGGGGTCAAGATACATCTACCGTGCCCCCTTCTACCCATTCTGAACATTATTTGCCTTCCATCTTGTATCTTGATTCGACCGAAACACAAAATGGTGGACTCCCGTTACGCTGCTGGTTCGCGGACCGGAACGCATACCGGGAAGCGGTCCAATAAAAAAGGTGGGAAAGTAATTCACAGAAAAACGACTGGAGACACTCTCACCAAATATACATTAGCTCATACTACATAACAATCCCTTTCATTGTCACAAATTTGATTGAAATTCCATTTAGCCATTAAGCCTGTAGACCTCTCTAAATACCGTGAGGTAAATTACTTCACAAAACACATCTAAAGTGTTGGAATTGACAACCAATGAAAATGTTACTTTCATTTTCTACTTTTATTACCTGACATTTGATTGGTTATATACCTGAATATATATAAAGGAAGAGAAGGAAACACAGACATTTTGACTGCTACTTCTTGTTGTACATTACATTTGAATTATCACTAAACACTTCAACTTGTTTGTGAAGGTAAGTTGTTATTTTTAAAACTGAAGTATATTGTGCACTATAAGTTAATATGGTAAACTTTTTCTGATAGTTATATACTATCCCTCTGTAGTAGTTATAGATTTAGATAGACTTCTCTGTTATAATTATGGATGGAGTTAGGCTTCTCTTGGTTAAATCACATACACTTTTTTATAGTCCTACTTCCACTCTGATACTATACACTACCAAAAGATAAATTCACTGATAAAAACTGCCTATCTAAAATTAATCCCAACAGTGCCCTATCTCTACTAATATATATTTTTTTATCCAAATTTCAGGCAAAATGGAAGGCGAACAGAAAGTTGTATTTAAAATTGTACTGGAAGAGAGCAGCCAAGAAAATGAATTTATGGATGAAAGTAGGGACCAGGAACTACTGCAATGTGTGGAAGCAGTGGATAACCTCCTTAAAAATGAGGACATTTTACACCCTCAAAGACTACAAAGTATATTCAATGAGAATTATGAAATTTCTGACAGTGAAATGTTAGAAAGTTTAATAAATTATGAAACACAAAAACAATAAAAAAATAAAGAAAATAAAAAATAATCAACAAAAACAACAAACAATTAACATACAGTATTTGAAAAGTCTATCATTCTTTTTTCCTTATAGTACGCTGTCCAGAACGCTTTCCGGTTCGCGGACTAGGCGCTTCCCACGCAAAAAAAAAAAAGTTTTTTTTTTTGCCCTCCTGGGCCCTTTTAAAACCTCCACATAAAACCTAGGGGGTCAACGAGGATCTACTATGCCCCCTTATGGTAATTTCCCCCTTTGTTTTGGCCTCCTCTTGTCTCTCGATCTTACCGAGAGACAAGATGGCGGCCGCTCCGGACTGTTTAGAATGTTGACAGACACCAGAGAGCCAATCTGCTTCGCATCGCAAAGTTCCGTTACGCGAAAAGTACGCGAACCAGAACGCTACCCGGAGCGCTG
This sequence comes from Lissotriton vulgaris, assembly GCF_964263255.1. Classification (NCBI taxonomy): domain Eukaryota; kingdom Metazoa; phylum Chordata; class Amphibia; order Caudata; family Salamandridae; genus Lissotriton; species Lissotriton vulgaris. The sequence continues at coordinate 767,717,845 of NC_141697.1, forward strand.
TTACAGATATATATCTTTTTTGAACGTTAATTTCTCAAAATCCACTGAAGCACATATATTGAGACCTAGCAAAGGCACATCGGGCTAACAGTCCCTACAATTTTGCCAAGTTTCGTGCAAATCCATTCAGCCATTCGAGCTAAAAGTGAGGCCAACCGCCCTATGGAAAAATGAATGGGAAAAACGCGTTTTGGGACCCCCCTTTTTTCTCGGCCCCCCCTTGACGACCCCCCCCCAAATTTTCAGGGGCTGCTCAGAAACAAAATGTGCCATTTTCCTGAAAATTTCAGCCAATTCCGTCCACAAACGCCAAAGTTATTAGACATAGAATTTTCATAAATCCCATAGGGAAAAAATCCTAACTATATATACTTACTGGCGACCGCCAGTAGGTAATATATATATAGATATATATATATATATATATATATATATATATATATATATATATATATATATATATATATATACATATACACATATGGGTTTATTTATATATATTTACATAGCTGTAACACTTCCCTTAATTATACTTAACTGGTTTGGGCACAAGAGCCTCTATCTGTCCTGAGACCTGCAAATGTGGTCTGACACTCCACAAACACAAAACTTGGAATTATCTCTAATCCTTAGGACAAAGCATCCAAAGCCGAAACTCGGTAAATACCCAACCCCATGCATGGAATCTCATTCTACAAAATGGGGTCTTCCATGTTCAGTAGATAAAGATATGAGGCTGGACAGTCAAGCCAAACCCTAGTTAATGTAGGGGAGTGTTCACCCATCAAATATTGCCAAACTGGCAAAAAGACAAATATAGAGGCAAAAATCATGCCAAGAGACGTGAATCGTTCCTTTAGGGTCACAACCTTATGCCAAACATCGGGTGATTCCGAAGAAAATAGGAAAAAAGAGAGCAGGCTCTGTATATACTATACCAAAATGAGGTATAGTGTGCTCAGAGTCCAGTGGAACTCTGAAGGTAGGAAAAGGTAAAAGTAGATAGCACCTTACTCTCTACTTGTGGTAGTGTAGGCGAGCAGTAAGGCTGTATCAGAGGGTAGTGTTAAGCATTTGTTGTACACACTCAATCAGCAAGTTGTGTCACACACTCAAAGACTGAGTCAGACCAATTTTTTTGTATAAAATTATTATTTTATTTCTAGAACCCGGCCAAGCCTTTCACAGGTAAGTGAAATAAATGATTTGCTAAATATTATGCAGTGTTTACAAGTGAATGCAAGTTCAAATGTAGTTGTTTGAAATACATTTAAGTCAAAGTATTGAAATTACTTTACAGATTACTTTTTTTGTTACTTTTTAGATTACTTTTTAAGTTACTTTTTTTCTACTCAGTGTGATATGCCTAGATATCACATTGGCACATTTTATAGAGACATGATAAGTAAAATAAGTTTTCACAATTGTAATTTTTCATGTTTCCATACAATTCAACTCCACACTTCAACAGTCAATAGGTTTCTATGAAGAGAATTGAATTTAACGGTTAACAGGTGAGTGCTCGGTCTTTGGGTTTGAGTTTCTATGGAAAGAACAAGGATTCCCCCAGGGTCAATAATACACTCTTGTTACACCCTCAGCGGCACTAGGGCGGTCGGGTGCAGAGTGCTGAGGCCCAATGTTATCCAATAGGGCATAGGGGGCCTCGGGTTGGTGGCTGCTTATGAGCAGGCCACTGGGTTTTGGGAGCAAAGCTCGTGGCGTTAGGCTCAGGGCAAACAGGGATTCTGTTTAGCACAAAAAGTGCACCCGCAGCCGTGCAGGATCGGCACAGTGTGCTGTTTTGGTGTCAAGCGCCTTGTTGTTTTCGATGGGGATTCTCCGGTTTCAACAAACACTTCAGGCTTGGAGACAAAGATCTTCTGGAGGTGACCACATGTTGGAGAGGTAAGTTGGGATGCCTCGGGATGCTGGGACACCGTAGGTTGGGCCACCCAAGTCGGTGGGGCTTCGGGTGCAGGGTGTCTTTAGGCGTCTGGTTTCTTTTGCCAGCTCTGGTCGCGGGTGGGGGTTGATCCTCAGGAAAGAGTCTGCATGCTTCGCTGGGAAATTCGAGGCAGGTCAGAGATCACCAGATCTCGAGTCAGAATCGCCGGCGAGACCTCCTCATGGTGTTGGGCCATTTGAACTCCGGCCGTGGGCTACGGGTGCAGAGTGGTGCAGACTCGTGGAATTGGCCGGAGCTGGAGTCTGTGTGTGAGCAAATCCTATGTCCACGGGAGACAAAGGGACACATGTATCAATGTAGGCTTTTGCGATTCCCTAATTGCGATTATTAAGGAATCGCAATTAAGGAATTGCAAAAACCTATGCATGTAGGAATCTCTTATAAAATAGCGTTCCCAAACATTCCTTAATTGCGACTCGCAATTGGAGGTCACAATTAAGAAATGGCTTCCCATTCATTCCTATGGGTCTACAGGCCCAGAGGAATGAATGGAAATTGCATGCACAATTTGCGAATACACAATAGGTACTCGCAAATTGGGCATGCAATTGCAAGGGTGCCAAAAGGACACCCTGTTGCACCCCTGAAATTGATACGTGCACACATGTTGCGTGTAACATGCAACTTTGAAAAATGCACATTATTGCATTTTTCAAAGTTTTCGCTATGTACCACCTGGCATTATTTTTCGCTAAATAAGGGACCTTAATAGCAAAATCACTATTTTAAAAGGCATCTTGCATTGCATTTAAGGAATCGCAATTTGTGATTCTTTAAATGGAATCGCAATTTGGGATTTTTGCATTTGGGATGATGCATCCCAAATGCAAAAATACTGCCTGTTTGCGACCGTTTTTTTCTTTGATGCGTCTTGCCCAAAGTCTTTTGTTTGAAGTCAGGGCAGGTCCACTGGGTTCTTGAGGTTGCTGGCTGCAGGACACACCAGAGTTTTGCTTCTGCAGTTTCGAGGTGGATACAGGCCGGTAGGGCTAGGGCCAAGTCAGTGGATAACCTCCTCTTCTTAGTGTCGGCATGGCTGTTCGGTCCTTCTTCATCTTTTCTTCTTGGTCATTGTTTGTATGAGGAGGCAAGGTTCAGGGCTACCCCTAAATACTAGATTTAAGGGTGTTACAGGTAAGTAAAAGGTTGGGACCAATGGGTCCCTTCCTTTGGGTGAGTACACCCCTATTATGCCACCCTCCAATGGGGGGGGGCATGTGCTTCACTCTGGTTGGCTGCGTCCCCTCATCTGCAAGATGGTGAGGACTGAGAGTTGTGCTTCACCTTGCCTTCCCAACTTGAGGGTTGGAGTTGGCAAAGGTGGGCACACCTCTCTTCCTTACCTGTTTTTCCCACTGGTCCTCCCGTCCAAAGTGGGGTCAGAACTGGTGGGGACCAGTTGCTGGAAGCAGCAAAAGACATGGGGTAGCTCACAAAGGTGGCAAGCCTTTAAAACTTCCCCTTCGTGGACCCTGCCTATCCTGGGGGAGGAGGCTTGGCCCCTCTCTGGATGTGCATTGTCTCAGACCCCCAAGAGCAGCAGACTCTCGACCCAGGGGTCCAGGAACATGTCTGGTGGTGGAGGTTGGGAAGCAGCGACTCAGTAGCGTTAGGTCTTTTTTGAGGGGGCATCTGTAAGTTGCCCTCTGTGTGCATTTTTCATTAAATCGCACACTGGCATCAGTGTGGGTTTAATGTGCTGAGAAGTTTGATACCAAACTTCTCCGTTTTCAGCAAAGCCATTATGGTACTGTGGAGATCGTAATGACAAACTCCAGCACCATATACTCTTAATGGCATTACTGCACTTAAAATGTCTAGGAATTGGCTTAGACACAGTAGGTATACAGGGCTCATGCACCTGTACCCTCACAACTGCTTTAGTGCACCCAGCTAGAAGGATGGCTGATCTATGCAAGGGCAGCGGGTTGTAGGCATGACATACAGGGATGTGTGCCATGTCGACTCTTCACTTTGTTCTGCACCAAAACATGCAGCCTGCAAAGTCAGTGTGTGAGTGGAAAGGTACATGGCCTCTAAGGGTGGCACAATAAGTGCTACAGCCCTTTGGAGGCCTTCCCTGGTCACAGTGCCCTGGATACCTGTGGTACCATTTACCAGGGGCTGACCTATGGCCAGTGACTTCCAAATGGTTTTTTGCAACGGAGGCCCATATAGGACTTACAGAGCTGCCTTTATTTAAATATCTATAAGTAACAGATTGCCAACAAACCCCTGAATTTAATGACAAAATAAAACGTAACATTAGCTGTTGGTTGTGAGGCTATCTTTAATCTAGCCAGGTGTGGACTTCATATCTGGTTACAGGAAAACACAGACTCTAGATATTTGTGTTGAATCACCTGACGCAAATTTTACCTTGCGTATCTGCCATGAAAATTAGATAACCAATTGGCAGTGTATTTGATTTGTCAGTGTTAATTACTAATTTGGGTTTCTTTCTCACTAGTCAAGAGTGAGTACTTTGTGCTGAAGGATGTTAGGAGAACAATTCATATTTACTATGGTCACCTGTGTTCTATAAGCAATAGATAGTGCTTGGTCCCCATCTGAGGAGAGCAGGACTAAGTGCCTGATTACAAGTTTGGCAGTATTGGAAAGCACTGCCAAGCCAGCAACCCCGCTCCAAGACTGCCAGCCCCGTAGTCAGTCGGCTCACCGGATTACAAGTTGTAATCGTGTTGGGAGGTCCTGTGGCGGTGGTCCCATTGCGGCGCCATTCTAAGGCTCATAGGAAAGCCTTAGAAAAGCTGTGCCGTGGGAGGGCCAAAGTACGTTCCTCCACGGCATGGACTATGCAGTCCATGCCGTCCAGAAACGGGACATGGGGTGCATACAGACAGGGAGGCACACCATGTGCCCCCCTGCGTGCACCCCAATGCACAGAGGAGACAGGCAGCCCTGTAAGGACCCCCTTAGCCCCCTTAGTTTCCTCATCTCCACTCTTTTAATTGCGGGCTCACCACCATGAAAATGAGGGTATTGAGGAAACTCGTAATATGCTTGGTGGTGCCACAGAGACACCACCAGCATATTACTTCCTCAGATTGCTGCGCCACCGCCATGGGATCAAGGATCCCCAGAGTAGCAGTGGTCCAGTGACAGTCTGTCGGAGGGATGGTCGGAAGCACAAGTGAGGAGGCCGTATAGGATCAATATTGTGACATTTATTGGTGTTAAACAACACAGCTCAGTAATGCCAAAGTTTTCAAAGTCAGGATAAACACATTGGACATAGGAGGATAAGCCTGATTCAGCACAGGATTGTGGAGTAGAGTGGACTCTCAGTTGTCTTGGTTGGAGGCAAACATTCCGGGTTGTCCAAAGAAACTTCGGATGCTTCTAAGGAGTTCAGGTTGGATGCCGGAGTGTACTCGAAAAGAAAGCAAGAAAAGGCAGCGGTCAGTAATGATGCCCTTCACGAGCCCGCTAACCATCACCATACCACGTGCAAAAATGGGTTGAAAAAATAAGTGAGGGCTAAGGGAAAAATAAGAAGGGAACCATAAGCAAACTTAGGGTTGGATCAGTCATTTTTACTGATCCTAACGCTCGCAGCGCTTGTTCGGTTAATTCACGGTGCTGAAGTGGGGAGGTCATAGAGATAAGACCGGTTGTGGGGGGAGAGAAGCGAAGGTTTTAACAAAAGAGCAGCCAGCACAACAAAACAGCTCTTCCCGTGTCCCAGTCTCCCTATGCCCAGCACCCCGTGAAACCCCTGTGTCCCGTCACGTGCCGCTAGGAGCCACAACTCTGGCTTGTGCATCCTCTGGGATACACCAATCCTCCATCCAGGTATTGGGATCCTCTTCTTCGGCGTCTTCCGGTATGGTGGCAGCGTCAATCTCAGGCAGCGTCTCGGCTTCTCTGGCGTCTGTCCTGTCTTCCTGTTCCGGATACTTCCTACCAGCTGACACACAGGAAGTGCTGTCTCCTCTCCTTTTCTGCCTGGTTGGACCTTTGTCAGGCGATGCAAATTCAAATTCAAATTTATTTTATTTGTTTGATTAATTAAAATTTTACAAAAAGCAGTTAAAACATTTACCGATATAAAATTCTAAAATAATCCATATGTTCAAATAATTTTCATAAGTCTTAGATATATACCATAGACATTAAATAATATAATAGACAATCATTTAAAATTATTTTCTAGAGTTGGTTTCGGTAGGTTTGTATTCACACAGCCCATAATTTAATCAAGTACATGCTTCCATTTTTTAACAATATTTCGGAATTTGACGAAGCTGAATTAATTGGTAAGTCTTCTGGATTTAGACTTGTCATTATAGCCTGCTTACAAGTCCTTACACCATGGAGAAGTGTGGCTCAACGGTTAGAGGCGGCAGACCTGGAGGCAGAGGTCGGCCGGGGACCAGGGTTCAATTCCCGACGCGGCCGGGTGCAGGACCAATGTCAGCGGGCCCGATAAATCTTGCCTCGGTGCCACTCTAACCATGGGGTCCCACACTGCAACTCTAGGCAATAGCTTGCTTACTCTCCACTCTGGCCCCATCACTGCTGGGGATGCCTGGCTGCACCTTGGGGATGCCCAGTAAAGGGACCATCTCACAGGGAAAGCCAGGACGGGTTCCCCAGTGGTATAGCGCTGGGACGCCTCTGGGTAACCACGCGCTCTATAAATCCAACATTCATTCATTCATTCATTCATGTTCATTAAACAGTTTCTTAAGTGCACTTTTTCTTTCGAATTCCAGATCCGGACAAAGACACAATAAGTGTAAGATGGCTTCTTGTCCTGATTTACATAGCCTACATAGGCAGTTATCATTTGTTCGTTTCCATGGTGCCAGGTGGCATAAGCCTGGAAGATAGCCAAACCTAGCGTTCATAACATGTTTTTGGGTTTTTTTCAACTATGAAGTTTCCAGGTAGATTTTAACTTTTTTTTTCTTGAATCCATTCACAATCGGCCATGCATGCTTTCTTTTAACAAAGTTTTCTTTGTCCTTTATCAAGGAGAGATGATCAGTAAGTTAATTAACTGTTTTTTGAAGCTCTACTGCACAACGGTGGTGTTCCAAATTGGTGTTATACCAAATTCGACGATTGCTATATTTAAATAAGAGCAAGCATTTAGGTTCCTATTATTTTTTATTTCTTGCCACAGTAGACGAGACATTTCGTTGTCCTGATCGCTTTTTATTCTGTTCCACACTTTCATTGTGTGTCCTTTCTGTGCATACCATTGGTTGTTCAGCCCAAATTCCAGTCTCACTTGGGCTTCTGAGGCGTTCCTTGGGAGAGAAAATAAAATTCTATACTTTTTAGCGACTGCGGTGTTGATGATCTCTGCGTCTTTCCCGTTCAGCACCTCGCTGCCATACGTTAGAGTAGGCAGTAATGTTGCTGCAATTGTTTTTTTTTTTTTAAATATTTTATTCAGCAAAAGCAGAGGCAGTAAGAAGTTGACAAGCATGAATTTACAATTATGATATAAAGTGCTTTCATTACAGCAGTGCATCACAAGTACGATTACAGGGGGGGGCCAGTCCTAGCCATTGCCATGTCAGTTGAAGGGGAAGTACAAAGTTCACCTCTATAAACATTCCAATGTCCCCATTTCCTATCCCAAGCCCCCAAGTATTTATAGTCAGCTACTCACTCCAGTTTTTTACCTTGCAGGATCCATTTGCGTGCGTGTTTTAGTTGTATATTTTTTGTAATTACCATTACCTTGGTCTTGGCTTCGTTTATGTAAATGTGTGTGTGTTAATGTGTTTTGCATTTATACAGCGCCTTCTACCCAGAGGTCTCGTAGCGCTGTATTCATACCACTGTGGATACCTTCCTGGCTTTCCTGTGAGATGTCCACTCCTGGGCACCCCCAAGGTGAAGCCAGGCATCCAAGCACTCCTGGGGCCATTGTGGAGATTAAGCAAGCTATTGCCCAGAGTCACAGAGTGGGACCTATTATTGGACTAGGCCCCGAGGCGAGAATTATCAGGTCTGGGGAGATTGAGTCCAAGAGCCGCCGAGGCGGGAATTGAACCCTGGTCCCGGGCCAGACCTCTGCATCAGGGTCTGCCGCTCTAACCATTGAGCCACACTTCTCCATATGTACATACCGTTTTCCTTAGAATACTTAGAGATGCCATCAATAAGTTATTGCATTCCCACCTTAGTGTTACTTAAGAGTATGACTTCAACCGCGTATAGTAGGCTGGATATCTCACTTTGAGCTACCCTTGGGTGGTGAGCGTTGATGTCATTTAACTCAGTGGTAAGATCGGCTAAAAATAAGTTAAAAAGTAAGGGAGCCAACACACATCCCTGTTTAAGACCACTTGATGTTGGAATTATTTTGGTTAGTGTTGATCCATTACCCATCCTCACCCTAACCTAAGTTTCAGTGTGCAAGAGCTTAATCATCTGTAGCAGCTTTTCTGGTATTCCTTGTTTGCTAAGTTTATCCCATAAAAGTTCTCTATCAACGTGGTCAAAGGCAGATTTAAAATCTACAAAACACAAATATAAGGGTTGTTTAGCTAGAATTGCTTTCTCAATTAATATTGATAATGCTAAAATATTCATTGTCGTACCAAGGCCATTGACGAAGCCTGTTTAGGTTGGGGGTAATACCCGTTTCTCTTTTGCCCAGTCAGTTAAATTTGTCAATAGAATTCCAGCAAACAGCTTTACATCCGTGTCCTGTAAAGTAATTAGGCGATAATTTTCTGGCATGTTGCCAGTTTCCATTCTTAAATATGGGTGTTATAAGTGATCCTTTCGAAGATATCGGGATTTGTCCCCTCTTGACCACTTCGTTAAAAACGTCTGTACGATAAATTGACCAGAAAAATGGCTTTACTCTTTTCGTTCCAAATCAATTTCCTTAGGGTATGGTTTGTATTTCTCAGTAAGGTAACTATTTCTTTATTGAGCGGAGACTTCATTAACTGTCTCCTCAGCCTGTTTTGTGTACATGTGAGTTTCCTCACAGTATGCGGAAGAAAGATGTAACGTTCTCTGGCTTCTCTTTTTTCGCTGTGGGCCCCTTTCCTCCTTTGTACACTTGTTGTTTTGGTGTTTCCCATCAATCTATGACATTTGTCCTTCTTTTTTCATCCATAAATTCTGTCACTAGTTTTTTTACCCTTGCCAATATTTCATTTGTATTTTCGGATCTCCATATGAGTTTCTTGTAGTTAGTGGTACAGATCTCACCTGGGATTGTCTGGAACACAACATTTTTATCTCAATAATTTGCTGGCTATGATCGCTGTCCGCAACTTTATTCAAGGTATAAGATGTCACCTTGTTAAAAATAGACAATGACATCAATGTATAGTCAATTCGTGAATTACCATTACTTGAATGAAATGAACAAGTCGGTGGAGAGTCCGTTGGAAATCTGCCGTTTAGTATCCTGAGGCTCAGCGCTTCCATGTCCTTCACCAAGTTTATCCCTATTTTATTTTGTTGAATGACGGTTTTAGGTTCCGTTATTGGTTTTGGGATTGGACAAAGTTGCTCCGCACTAAGGGCATTAACAAATGTGTATTGAAATCCCCTGTTACAATATAGTCGGCCAGTGGCTCTTTCAAAATTTGCTCCAATAATAAGTCCTTATGGGCAGTAGCCATCATTTTCTTTGAGGTCCGTTTCGGTGGTATGTAAACGTTAAATAGAGTTAGAGTTTTATATGGCATACTTTTACAAGCTTTATAAAAAATTCTTAATGCGAGAAGGTTTGAATTGTTCGTATGGATTTTCTCATGTTTTGCATCTAGGTCATTTGATACGAAAATTGCTAGACCTCCAATCAGGCGTCCAAATTTCTGATATTTAACTGCTGGTTCGTAGTATCCCGTGTGGTGTTTTGACATAAATGGGTCTATTGTCCATGTTTCTTGCAATAGTATTATGTGATTTTGAGTAGAAAATCCTTGAATTTTAGCTTTCTTCCATTGTCCACAGATCCCGTTTATGTTCCATGAGCATATCTTCATTTATGAAAAGTCCGTAGGCTTTTCTTGCGGTGGCTCTTGCGGTAGGGTTTGTCACTGCTCCTTTGTACCGTGGAGGGATGCCATAATCCATTGTTCGTTTGCCTCTTTTCTGTACTCCTTTTCTATTAGGCGATGCTGATTGGAGAGATCGAGTATTCGTCCCACCTTCCTCGGGATGCATTGCTTCTGGATCGTTTTCATCGCTCTGTGGGACGAGGGAGAAGTCTTCCATTATTTCCGGCTTTTTGGATGTCTAGACCTCTTCATTAAGGTATGGCACCCATGCGGTGTTTATTGGGGCTCTGGTATTGGTGATGGGTCCGCACCTGGGGTCTTCCTCACATCCCCCTTTCCTAACTTTCTTGTACACAAGAAAAGGACTACAGGGATACCTAGACAGGAAATCTACATTGGCATGGTCTTTCCCTTTCGGTGACAGACTGAGTATCTAAAGGGGTGAAGGGCAGTGAACTACCGTAGGATTCTTTGATTGTGTCCTTTATTCCAGGAAAGCCATTCAAGAGGGGCTGATCGGTATAAAGTAGGAACTCCTTCCGGTCCAGTTAATAATGTAGGGCCTCAACAGCCCATTTGATTTCCAATTCTTCTTTCTCGATAACTGCATATTGGATTTCTCTGGGGAACAACTTGCGACTGATAAAAAGGATGGGGTGTTCTTGGCCTGTCTCTTCTTTCTGGGACAGAACCGCTCCGATGACATGGTTGGAGGCGTCTGTTTGGAGTATGAATGGTTTTTCATAATCAGGATTAGTAAGAATGGGTTTGGAAGTGATTAAGTGTTTCAGTTGTTTGAATGTATATAGGGCCGAGGGAGAAGGGTTTCTGAAACATTTTTCTATTTGGATGGATTTTTTTAATAGATCAGTCAAGGGAGTGGCGATCGGGGAAAAACAAGGGATAAAGTGTCTATAATAACCAAGTAGACCTAAAAAAGCCCTGAGGAATTCTTGGTTTTTGGAAATGTAACATGGGCTATTGCGGCAACTTTTTGTTCTTGGGGTCTAATATAACCATCTCCACTAGGAACCCTAGGTATTTCACCGACCTGGTTGCTAAGTGGTTTTTAGCTGGATTGATGGTCAACCCACCGTCTCTTAAGGATTGAAATACCCAGGTTAGGTGATGGAAGTGTTCTTCACAGGAGTTGCTGTAGATGATAAAGTCATCCAAATATGGCGCCGCATAGTTTTCATGGGGTTGTAGTATTTTATTCATGAGCCTTTGAAATGTTGCGGGGGCCCTGTGTAACCCAAAGGGTAATACTCTGAAGTGGAACAACCCCCTAGGAGTACGAAAAGCAGTCTTTTCTCGGTCTTGTCGTCTTAGTAGTACCTGCTAGTAACCATTGCAAATATCAAAGGTGATAATGTATTGGGCTTTTCCTGAGTCTTTCTATCATCTCATTAACTCTAGGGAGGGGATAAGCGTCAAACTGTGATATCTTGTTTACCACCCTAAAGTTGATACAAAGCGTATAGAACCATCAGGTTTGGGTACTAGGACTATAGGTGAACACCACTCACTTTTAGAGGGCTCAATAATGCCTAGTTTCAACATTTCTAGTATTTCTTGGTCTATAGCTTCTCTCCTTGCTTCAGGAATTCGGTAGGGCCTTAATCAAACTGTTTTCCCTGTTTGGGTATGGATCTCGTGTTCTATAAGGTGGTTTTACCCGGTGTCAAAGAGAACACTTCCTGTATGGAAATCAAGGTGTCCCTTAACTCTTGTTTGAGGTTTTCCGGTAGTTCAGCATCTATGCTCTGCTCTGCTCTGCCAGGGAATACTGGGGAATTGTCAATAGGAAAGGGGTAGGACCTTCCAATTTTTTAAGCGGTTGATATGGAAAATGTGTGTAGAATTACCTGAGGGGTCATTTCTATTTTGTTAGTGACAGGTGTCACTTTGTCTACCACTTTAAAGGGACCTTGCCACTGACTTAGTAGTTTATGTTCATAGGTAGGTCATAACAATAGGACATGGTCGCCTACTTGTATGGTTCGTTCTTTGGTGGATTTGTCATATTGGTTCTTTTGTGCTATCTGGACTGTTCCAAGTTTGCACGTACAATATCCCGTACCTGGTTCAGATGAGATTTAAGACGGGCCACAATGTCCAGCAGAGGTTTTGAGGTGTCTGTTTCATCTTCCCATTCCTCTCTGGCCATATCCATAAGGGTGTGCGGAGGTCTTCCATATAACAATTCAAACTGAGAGTATCCCAGACTTTTTTGTTGTCCACATCTTATCCCGAACAGGGCTAAGGGAAGCATGTCCTCCCACTTATGGGCTTCGAAGTTTAGCAACTTCCTCAAGGTGGTTTTTAGGGTAGCATTAAAGCGCTCTACCAGACCATCCGTATGGGGGTGGTAAGCGGCTGTGCAAATCTGTTTGATATGTAACTGTTGACACACCTGTTTCACAAGTCTCAACGTAAATGGAGTACCCTGATCAGTAAGTATTTCCTTTGGAAATCCTACTCTGGTGAATATATTAATCATGGCTTTAGCCACCTGGGTGGTATTGGGTTCTCTAAGGGCAACGGCCTCTGGAAACCTCGTAGCGTAGTCTACCAGGACTAAGACCTAACGATACCCGCTACGGGAGGGTAGAAGAAGACCGATGATATCCATCCCCACCCGAGATAAGGGGACGTCTATTACAGGCAAAGGTCTCAGGGGTACTCAAAGTGGTATGTATTGACTGCTTTTTGGCATATGGCGCACTCTCTACAGTACTACCCGACTTGCTGATAGATACCTGGCCAGTAGAACCGTTCTAGTATGGCTTTTTCAGTTTTCTCTCCTCCAAAATGACCTCTCAATAAGTGGCTATGGGCTAAATATAAAACCTTCTCTTGAAAGGGGACTGGGACTAACAGCTGGGTAGGGAGGGCTTTCCCTCCTTTCTGTATACCAACCCCTTGAGGGTGAAGAACTGAGGACCCTCCTAAAGTGGGTCTTCCCGTTCCTTCGCTTGTTTTCAGGCTTCTTGTAAAGTGTTGTCTTCCCTTTGAGCAGAACGGAAATTCCTGTTGTGTTCCCAAAGAGAAGAATCGCATTGGTCTGAAATACAGGTTTCCCATTCTTCTTTTCTCGACTTCTTTGTTGCCTATTCTTCCTGTCTTTCCCTGATTCCCACCCGGGATCTGGTTCATGAAAGGCTGGTGCTTCTTTTCTCCACTTATTCCCTTCTTCTCCTGGGTCTGTTAGTAGGGTATGGATGTGGGGATAGTCAGTTCCTAGGAAAACAGGCTCAGGTAGATGAGGGAGAAAGCCTACTTTCATGTTTACTAGGGTTTGGACCAGTCAATGTCATATAGCCAATTTTGTAATGGGTTACGTCTTGCTATCTCCATGGATACATTGGATATTGTGTATAGGCATTTATATAGCGCGCTACTTACCCGTAGGGTCCCAAGGCGCTTCGACCGCTGCGAAACCCTTCCTGGCTTCCCTGAGAGATGGTCCCTTAATGGGTATCTCCAGGGTGAGACCAGGCATCCCCGGCGGTCTGGTGGGGCCGTTAGTGAAGATGAGGCAAGCTAATGCCCAGAGTTGCCGAGTGTGATCGCTGATCAGAGTGGGCACCGAGGCGAGAGAATTATCGAGTCCGCTGACCCTGGTCCAGAAACCTGCCGCGCCGGGAATCGAACCCTGGTCCCGGGCCGTCCTCTGCTCTCGGGTCTGCCGCCTCTAACCAGTGAGCCACACTACTTCACCACCCCTGTAGTGGGGGGTGGTCCACCGGGGACGACTTGTGGTCTCATAAGGGTCTGGTGACTTCCTGTGTCAACTAGGGAATCCTTGGGTTCCCCGTTAATAACTACTTGTTGGTGGAACGGATGGGGTTCGCCTTCTAGGGAACAATATAGAGCCCGTGTATATCCGACCTCCATAGGTTCTTATTTTTGTGGGCATATACGGGCTATGTTAGAAATAGGGTAGCATGGTGCAGAGGGGGCGGGCCAAACTCCAAAGGACATGTGCAAAGCATCAACGCAGTACACACAGGTGACACACAAGGCACACTCCAAAAAGAGACACAACACAAGATTCGGTGAAAACAGTAAGTGTATTATAAGATAAACTCCTTGGAACGTAATTACAGTTCAAATAACCTGCGCCAGTCGGCACTAGGTAAGGACTTTTCCGGGGACTATTCACAGGGCAGTGCTAATTGGGCCGCTGCCAGGACCATTACTGGTACAGTTCGGGTGAAGGGAAGGGTGAAGGATAAATGAAAAAGGTAAATTCAACAGTCTCAATCCTGTAATGAAGATAGCAGGCATAAATATTAGGCAGATTCCATTAATAGTGGCATAACCTTAGCCTGGAAAACGTTAGGCACATCAGTATAAGCTTCAGGTAGCATGAATCCCTGCTGCATAAAATCTGAGCAACACCTTAGACATATCATGGGGGCCTAAACATAAGGCATCATCCGTAGTATAACTACCACGAACATTGAGGGAACATCATTAGTATAAATGCATGAGGCTAAACCACATCAGCGTAAAGGCGCTAGGCAGGGAAATCTCATTATACACAACCTCTGGCCTATCAGATCTAAGTCTGGAAGCATAACCCTAGGCGGGGGTACATTTGCATGAATCACATTGACAGGAATACCATCCCCTGTCGGCGTAACCCTAGAATATCAGGGCAATAACATTAGGCCTCATTGAATGTAACATCTCCTAGGTCTGGTTTCAACCTTCAAATATCTCTGGTGCGTGGAGATCAGGCAAATAATCCAACATATGCATAACATTAGCAGGAGGCCTATAACAGTAAGGCTTTCAGTATCTAGGGGCATCATATGCACCACATTCATTAAAGGCACTCCTTGGCATGCATATAAATGTCCACAGTCAGCCGCATTCTTGATGCATGTATGCCACACCAGGGACGTGTCCAATGCAGGGCTTGTGTTACGTTTATTCAAATATGCAACCCCCTGGGCCCTGTAGCCCTGAGCGTAGGGGAAGCCCCAGGGGGCTCCAAGACAATCGCAAAGGCGTGTTGCAGCTGCCCACTGCCAGTCGGGGAAGCTGAGGAAACCGGAACAGCACGGACGCTCCCTGTGTCTCCTGGGGCGGACACCGACACTGTGCCCAGGGGCCCCATCCCTCTCGACCGCCAGTCCCCCTACTGAGCCCCTTACTCACCGGGTCTCCTCTGGGCTTCTGTCGGTGGGCGCGAGGCTCCAGACGGCTTCTGGGGCCTCCCTCCTCTCCCCACCTGTGCTGCTTGGCTCACAAGGCACTGACCGGCGGGTTGGGCTCCCACTCCCGTCTCTCAGCACTCCCAGGGCTTCCTCGTCACTACGGGAGTCCCGCAACATCACCACTGGCTTCTGGGTTAATTTTGTGTCTCAGGACCAATCTGGGCACGGTCCTCGAGGGGCGCGCCCGCAACCGCCAATCACAGCAAGGCTTGCGGGGCATAGCAGCTGCAACCAATGGCTGTGCTGCGGCAAGGGGGCACGGCCGATGACGCGGCCGGTGCCCCTGTCACGTGATGGATGCCGCTCTAGTGTCGTAGGCCCGGCCCGGGCCTTCCTAATATTGCGGCCGGGTCGAAGTCCACAGCTCCTCTTCTCTGGCGGGCCAGGGCAGCAGCGCTGATGGAAGCTTTCCCAGCACACTCTCTTCTCACGGGGCTCCTGGGCCACAGCGATGATTTCTAGGCCCCATGGCGCGAGTCAGGTCAGCGCCCAACACCAGCCCAGGCAGGAGGCGCAGGCAGCGTCACAGGCTCCAAGGCGCCCGGGCTGTGGCGGTGATGGCCAGGTAATTTTCTTCTCACGGGGCAATACGGGGTAGGCTCCCGTTAGGTCAACATCAAAACCATGGGGTGGGCACCCGTTTTCTTTCTTCTTCTTCTAGCGACCCCCCAGGCGGTGATCTTGGCAGCAGTGAAGTTCGGGGTGGGCTCCCGTGGACATAAGCACCACGTCACCGCACACACGCGGGGAAAGCACCTGCTAAAGGCTGCAACATGCAGGGTAGGCTGCCACAATATTTTTGAATACACAGCGCTTCAATAGCACAGCACAGGGGGTAGCCCAGTTCCCTTAATACAGCGCTTGCGATGGGCTCAGTCCCACCAGGGCTTTGGGGACGACAGGTAGCGCTCCTCACCTCCTTCTGGGCACAGGCAAAGGTGCTCCTTGGCAATCAGGGATAGCGCTCTTCTTATCCATGCGCTTGCCAGCAGTCAGGGCCCTGGGGTATTGCTCCTTCCTTCTTCAGGGGCAAGGTAGCAGAGAAGCAGGCACTACTGGTCAAGGTCAGCAGTCAGTGGGCACTCATCAAGACAGGGCGGTAGGCTTTACAAACGATTCTCCACTGTAGCGTGGCACTCCTCCTGTACAGCAGCCTCTACTCCTGCAGTGGGGCTTCCACTAGCCCTGTGGACAGCGGACGGGTTTCAGTTGGGTGCAGGGTCCAGCACACAGGCCCAAGTGGCGGTACCCCCTGGCAGCAGGTACCCTCATGTTCATGTCCCTGCTCTGTCTGAGCACATGGTGGCACAGCCCCCCATTTATGCACCCCTCACCCCACCTACCAGGCAGTGCCAGAGCTTCTAGAACCCTATGGGGAACTGGTTCTAACTGGCTCAGGGGGGGGGGAGTAGAACACCCTGGGTGCCAGGCTTTACCTTCAAAAGCAGGGATGGCTGGGAACAGAAAAACATCTAGACTGCTGACATACTGCAGTCAGGTGGCACCACATACAGCCATGGCATCCATTTTAAACACAGCATGTCACCAGGGTTCATTCTCATGATGGGGGAATTATAGGTGCGCACACCATTGCATTTAATTTCACATGACATCCAACACCACACATGGCCTATACATTTTTCTACCCTGGGGAGACATCCTAAAATAGGGGGGTGAAAAGCGAAAAATGTTGGGGAATTGGGCCAAGTCCAACAGGCTGTATGACCAAATGCCCCGCAATGGAAGCATTCTGGACCTAAAGGAGCTGTTGGTCTGGGTGTCGGTGGTTAAGGACTAGGAACTGTAGTTACTGTTTCCGGTTTGCGGGGGTAGTGGGTTGGTCTAGGGGGTCTCACAAGGTGGTTACTGGGTTGCTTCCAGGTCCCCTCTTCTCTGCCTTTTTACGGATCCTGGGCTCTAAAATAGGCTGCTGCAACCTCTTCAGCTTTAACCAAAGACAGGTCGTGTGTGTCGCGACTGGCAGTAGCGCAAGACACAAAAGCACCACTAACCTTTTCCTGGGGCCAAGCAGAGACGATATCTGATGCTAGGTCCCTTATTTCCTCAAAGCACGACCCCCAGCAGAGAATAGTAACTACTCTGCCTGACTTCGTGCCCCAAGGGAAAAAAGGGAATGAGGATGAAAGTGTATTCACAAGACTTCTCTCCGGGACGTGGTTAACACTCTTGGCTGGGTCAATTATACTTGCAAGGCTGTAGGTAGAATGACAAAACAAACCATTACTCATGTGATCAAGAAAAACTTCTACTCTCGTTATTGTGAAAGTGTCTTTCTTCTACTCACCAACAATTCCTCTATTCCCCTCTTCATATAACTTCCAAGGTATACCCAGTCTGTGTCTCTTCTATGCCAGGATACAACCAAGTCCCAAAAGGTTATTTATACAACTTGAATTTCACCAGGATATAAGTCTCTATGAAGAAAGGAACCTTCCTTCTTTCCTTTTCCCTCGTGTTGTTACTGTCACAACACGGAGACTAATACTTCCACAAATGAGTTTCTTTGTATCCAGATTTTGAAGGGTTTTGCTTAACGTTTTTTCTAACGTGTTCTCAAAAGAAAAAAGAGCAAGCGGTATCTTAAGAGTCCCGCACTTGCTCGCTCACCACCACCTCTCTACGAACTAGAAGCGTTAAACCTAAACGCGTCTGAGCCCAGTCGCGCTACAGGTTTAGACACTTCACTTATCTCGCGGTTTGTCCGAAGCGTCTTTGGCACTTCTAAACAGATACTGCGGCTACCCTGATAAAATAAATACAGCTGCACAAAATGTCAGGGATCAAGGTTCTTTTAGAAACAAAAGGCGAGCCCGCACTTTTGACAGGAAATTACTTGAAACAGTCTCGAATACCATCCGGCACTGCAAAATTCGATCTTCAAAACCACCAGACGTCCACGAGGCTTGAAATCTTCACGCTGGGATCCGGCGGGGAACACCATCCGCCCTTCCTCGAAGCTCAACCAGAATAATTGACAAGCACCTTCCCCTTGCAGAGGAAGGGCTTATGTCCAACGAGAAAACCCCAGGGCAGTCTGGGACTTGTAGTTGGAAGAACTCTTCCCGTTTTTACTGCATATCCGGAATTCCGCCCTCGGGATTTCAGAATCGCTACAGTGTGTTGGCGGACCCATCTCTGAATCGGAGAGTGTAAATAGGTAAGAAACTGTGCGAGGTATATTTTCTTCAGTATGGCTTCCTTTGCGGCAGTTAAGGGTTTCAGCCAGCGATCTGCTGTGTCCTTTATGCGGTAGCAAAGTGCTCTGGGATTATCCTGGGGTCCTTCTCATATGTGACAGAGACGCATTCTATAGGTTTCTTTATCAATGCCCATTCATTCCAAGATACACCTCTTGATGCCAGGATAGGGAATGGTTCCGATGAGATTGGTGGCCTGGCAGGCTACTTGGAGGTCTCCACTGAGAAGGGGCCCAAGATACTGCCCCGCCTGTCCTTCTGCTAATTTTCCCATAGTGGTCTCTTGGCTTTGACCTTGTCCTGTGAGGGTCTTATGTAAGGTTCCCTCTTGGCTTCTGCGGTCTCTAAGAACCAAGCCATAATTTTTTCAAGGCGATCCTGTCCATCCACCATCTTTTTTACTACGGCCTCCATTTCCTCCGATCCCACTTCCAACACCAAATGTCAGAGGGATGGTTGGAAGCAGAAGGGAGGAGGCATATAGGATCAATATTGTGGTGTTTATTGGTGTTAAACAACAAAGCTCAGTAAACATCGTGGACATAGGAGGATACGTCTGTTACAGCACAGGATTGTGGAGTAGAGTGGACTCTCAGATGTCTTGGTTGGAGGTCAACCTTCCGGGAAGTCCAAAGGAAGTTCTGATGCTTCTGAGGGCTTCAGGTTGGATGCTGCAGTGTACTGAAAAATAAAGCAAGAAAAGGCAGCAGTCAGTAATGATGCCCTACACGATCCTGCTAGCCATCTCCATACCACGTGCAAAAATGGGTTGAAATAAAAGTGAGGGCTAATGGAAAAATATGAAGGGAATCATAATCAAACTTAGGGGTGGATCGGTCATTTTTACAGATCCTAACGCTCGCAGAGCTTGTTCAGTAATTTACGTGACTAAGGTGGGGAGGTCGTAGGGATAAGACCGGTTGTGGGGGGGAGAAGCGAAGGTTTTAACAAAAGAGCAGCCAGCACCACAAAACAGCTTTCCCCGTGTCCCAGTCTCCCTATACCCTGTGTCCCGTCACGTACTGCTAGAAGCCATAATTCCCCTGAGTTGTGGCACCTCGTGCGCCCTCCGCGATCCACCAATCCTCCGTCCAGGTGTCGGTATCCTCTTCTTCGGCGTCTTCCGGTATGGTGGCAGCCTCGATCTCAAGCACTGTCTTCGCTCCTCTGGCGTGTGTCCCGTCTTCCTGTTCCGAATACTTCCTACCAACTGACACACAGGAAGTGCCGTCTCCTCTCCTTTTCTGCCTGGTTTGACCTTTGTCAGGCAATGCTGATTGGAGGGATCGAGTATTCGTCCTGCCTTCCTCGGGACTCATTGCTTCCAGGTCGCTTTCTTCGCTCTGCGGGACAAGGGAGACGTCTTCCATTATTTCCAGATTTTTGGATGCCTCATCGTCTTCCTTAAGGTATGGCACCCATGCGATGTTTATTGCGGCTCTGGTATTGATGATAGGTCCGCACCTGGGGTCTACCTCACCCGGTCCAACTGCCATACTTGTAAAACAGTGGGTACGGACTACCATCACGGGTTCAGCAGTCCCATGGACTGCCAAACTCATAATTGGGTCTAAAGTCTTATGCCATACTTGGCTGAAACCTCAAGATAATGGATGAAAAGAGGATAGCCCAGGTCACAGCCCACCTGTAAGCAATTGTGGATCAGAATAGTATTTAGTAAATGGCCTTCAAGATCAGTTTCTACTTGCACCCTGTTATAATGATGAAGAACGTGTAAGACAGTAACCATGTGGGATTGGACCAAAGGTAGTTTTGCCCACAGAGTAGCTTGGTCTACTCCACCAAAAGCCACCCAGACATCCATGAAACAGCAACATAAACTGTTAGCAACTTATATGAACCTCCAATCAATTGGCAAAAATACAATACAATGATCCATTGTTGAGTGGTTTAGTCAAAAACCACCACGTTCCGACAGGATAATCCTTTTTTTTGATGACAAAGACATAAGCCTTTTCAAGACCACTTTAGCAGAAACACTGGGGCCAGATTTAACAAAATGTCATTCAAGGCTGCAAGACAACTTGCTGTGCTGTGCTGCATGACAGGGAGGGATCAGGAATGCACCATCTCTACAAAGATATGACACATTCCAGCTCTCTTCTTGTGCTGGTGCACTGAGTGCTGCCTAGCATAAACGCAGGCATCCATGGTGGAAGGTGCCTGGGCTACAGGCAGGATTATTTTTGCGCAGAAAGGGTCACCTTCCTTCACAGAAACAGTCCTTAGAGGCATTTTCCTCTTTCTACACATGCTGCAAAATGCAGTACACATAGATAGAGGAAATAACGAGAAGAAATGAAGATATTTCTCTTTGTTACACCTCTTATGGAAAGTCTTCCCAATGCAGAGTAATGCAAGGCTGCAAGTTGGGCTACCTTGCATTACTCTGAATTATCTAAGCCAAGCAAAGCCACTCAAGGTGGCGCTTTGAGTGGCTTAGTCTATCTCAATTAGGCTCTTGCGTTGCATTGAGTCTTCTTGAATGTCATGGGGGCAATGCAAGGGCTTCATACATCTGGCCCTACGTATGTTGTCCAAAAGGGAGATGAGTGTTTACTTTTCCTGGGGCAGCATGATCGCCCATCTTTAAAATTGGTTTATTTGTTGCCCTTTTCACTAAGGCAGGTATTTGTCTTGATACTGTGTGCCCATGAAAAGAAGGAGCAAGATAGAAGTCCACTATGCTGGATTCTGCATTAGGATTTTCACAGGATTATCAGAGCCCCCCTAACCTTAATTCATTTCATAGACAAATTTGTTTCAAGGTTTACTTCCAAATTAATTTAAGACAGCAAACTAGAATATCCAAAATCATGTGGAACCAACCTCTACTCACAATCTTGGTCAACAGCTTGTTTGTAAGAAGTTGGCCAATCCCATGATCCATCCAAAACTGCACAGGCTAAGGAAAGAGAATTTGAGCCTGTTAAGTGGTTCAAAAATGCCCACATATATATATATGGAATCACCATGTTTCGTCACCTCCATCAAAGCATCTCTACTTCACTTAAAGTAAAGTGACTTGAAGTCTTTCCATAATTTCTGTCTGTTGACTTTAGCTATTTGAGTTCACAGAGAATACCTAAACTAGGGGATTTCTTGCTGCCCCACGCATTGAACAAGAAGTTGGTTTCAGCATCTTACAGTCCTGGTTAAACTATTCCCTTTCAGAGACCTTTGTGCCTTGTATCGAGATAGGTCTTGATCCAATCTAATTACCTTGCTATACTAGTAAGAACCTGATGCATTAAGTGATAGTACCAGGCAATAAGAGAGCAGGAATCAATGTGTTTCACAGTGGGTG
The DNA here is from genome assembly GCF_964263255.1 of Lissotriton vulgaris. NCBI lineage: Eukaryota > Metazoa > Chordata > Amphibia > Caudata > Salamandridae > Lissotriton > Lissotriton vulgaris. The sequence goes on from NC_141697.1 coordinate 767,739,600, forward strand.
CGTCAATCAGACTGGACACATCCCAGAGATCCATGAGAGACTGGGCATAAACGATCTCAAATCATTTGTGGATAATTTAAAAAATAATGGAGGACCCTCTTGCAAACCCCGGGCACCAAAGTTAAGTGTAAGGTGAATTGCATGTGATTGCTTTTTGCAGTGTCCTTCAGTTCAAAATGTAAAATGCTCACTGAAAATATAGTCACTAGGAGACATATTGTTAATAAACCTAAAAATCTGTTCAGCCATAATATAATTAGGAAACCTGCCATTTAGGGAGAGCACCCTCTAGTGGTCTAGGAGGGCTCGAAGTACATCCCTATTTCCTGAAGGCAGAATGTGGTTAAGCTTTTCTACGAAAGACTCCAGTGGTGTGGAAACAATTTTCGGAGTTGGGGTGCTACCACCAAGTTGATATAACTGAAGTCATAGGGGTTGTGAAAAATCCAAGCATCACACAAAGATCAAGCATAGCAAATGAGTCACGACCCATTCAGCAGGAGAGTGGTATGTAGCCAAAGCTGCATTTGGGAGCACACTGTTGGAAATATATTACTAAAGCATGGTGTGGCAGTAGACTGACATTTACAGACAGCACATTTTCCACTGAAATAGCAACACAATTTGCACTGACATGCAGTTTTACTGCTAAAACTCTACTTCATACAAATAATGATATGTGGAACTCAGGTTTCAGCAAATATTCATAATCTGCACATCACCAAGTAAAGTGTCTTGAATTGTTTTGAACCTATTAAAATCGTTGTTTCAATCACACTTTAGAATGCATTACAGAAGAAAAACGGGCTTCACTTGAGCTTTCCTCACTATTGATATGTTTTCAAATATTCATACAGTTCGTGTAAAACAAAAATGACACCCTACAGCCTTTCCTTCCACACTGTCCAAGTGCCCTGGCAATATTGTCAGATAGTTTACTTACACAATTTGCAGTCGGTGAAAGAATAGCAAACACCAATCTACATGTGAAAAGAATAAACTCAATTTTGGGAGCAGTTATTGAATGATTGGCCAAATGTACACATTTCTCAAAATAAGTAATCTCATAACCCTCTTCTCCTCACTACAACTCAGTCTCAAACCCCAGAGACTAAATGCAATTCAGTCAGTCAGTCAAAAAAATCTTTATTTCGATTAATTAAAATCATAAAAGACAATACAAGGAACATAAAACTCCACACTTTAAAAATACTTAAGAAAAAGACAATAAAAACAAGCATTCATTTTTTACATTTCATAAGTGCAAAATCTAACATCAATAAATACGTAGTATACAATGTAAAAAGACCCTTAACCAACGGCTATTAGATCTAGTATAAAGTGCATCTTTGACTAAATGCAATTATTTTTAACAGAACAAAACATTTTAAATATTTTGTTGATATTAGGGTCAGTAGATCGCTAAAAGGCTTGCTATCATTTTCTTCAGGTGTATTTTTTGAAATCACAACAGATCCATCAATGTCTGGGTGATAACCAAGCCTGGACACCTGGAAGAGGCATAACTGGACAGAGCTAATCTAATTTATAAATATTTTCCTTTTCCTTCAGGGCACTAAATCAATGCATATTCTTTGGCAGAAGTCCTAAACAGTCAGGAGTCCCAATGCTCTCTAAAAAATCACTGGATCCATCTGGTCTCATCTTACTTGTAAATAAATGCGTACTGGGTATCATAATATATAATACTGATTAAGGTCCTGAAGATAAGGAGGAGGATTTTGAGAATTCCTCAGAATAATACAGAGGGAATTCAAACCTCTAACCCTGAGTTAATAACCTACCCCTCTCCACTGTATATCACCTCTGCTAAAGTTCCTTAGAGTAAAAATGACCCATTTCTACTAGTCCAGAATGACAACTGATTAGCTACTAGTACTTAATGGAAGACTACAGCCAGAGAGCCTGCCCGTTCTGTGTAATCACTTATAGGGACAGTGACACAGATTTCAGCACTTCCCGGGCCAGTGACAATTCAGTAGATATTTTTGCTTCCCTTAACAATGGGAGGTATAAAGTAACTTTGGTCAGTTGTCTATTTTGAAAAGCGGCAAACCCAACCTGTTTCAAATCCTTACGTCTTATCGTAGGGGTAACAGTCTTCTGTGGTAAGACCCTTGCCGGAACTGGAAGATTACTTCTCATCAAAGGAAGATTTTCTCTTGCTTGAGGCTATATTGACGGCTGCAAAAAATGGGCCCTGCTCTACGAGAGGGTGTGACTCTCCTTCTGTGTATAGGATTACTTCCATGGATGTTGCTATTAAGATTGGGAAATCTATAGTAATTTTTTGTATGATTGGGAACCAGGCCTGTGACTTTCAAAGGGGTGTTATCACAACTGTTGTCTCTCTGCACCAGTGTAAATGCAAGAGCAGTCTTGGCAGCACGGCAAATGGAGGGAAAGCATAGGGTGCTAGACGCCTCCAATCCTGGAGGAAGGCATTTAGCCCCCCAAGCCTGATGGTCTGGCCCCCAGCTGAAAAATCTTTTCAGCTGTTTATTCAGTCTGTCTGCAAAGAGGCCTGTCCCAGAGGACTCCATATCGCTTGAATAATTAAGAATATGTCCCTGTCTAACTTCCAATTGCTGGAATCTTCGAAATTCCTGGAAAACCAATACGCCACACCGTTGCCTAACCCAGTATTATATTCCACCACAACTGAAACTCCTTTGCGCAAGCAACACCCCCAAAAGACCATTGCTAAATCTGCAAGCCCATTGGAGTGAGGGCCCCCCATCTTGTTGACGAACCTCCTTGCCGATACGTTGTCCATGTGTAGTATCACACAGCACTTCATCAAGTCCTGGGTAAAGCAGCAAATTGCAAATGAACCTGCCAGCAATTCTAAGCAGTTGATATGCAACTCCTTCTTTTGATCTGTCCAGCATCCCTTTATTGATGAGTTGCCACATCTCGCACTTCATCCTTCTAAACTCTCATCCGATTCTATTATTATCCCCTGTTCCTCTCCCAAAATCACACTGATTCCATGCTTCTGCATTCTTGAGCCACCACAGTAGTTCTCCCCTTGACTTCTGGCCTTAGGACAACATTTGGGAGTAAAACTGTGTTGTTCTCAATGTGCTTGCTTTGAGCCTTTGGAGGACCCGGTAACACAAGGGACCTGGGAATATTGCCTGGGTCGTCAGGGACAGTAGACCCAGGATCCTTGCTAAAAACCTTAAGGGGAACTCATTTTTCCCTAATATTTTCCTCAACTCCTTGTGAAGCTTCCTTAACTTTTCCCCTGGTAACTTTAATTCTGACTTTACTCTGTCTACGACAAACCCTAGAAACTGCGGTTCCTGGCTCCGCACCAAAGATCATTTTTTCCTGTTTATGATGAACACCAGGTGTATGATGGGAGATCACGGCTCTGGATTGAGCCCTTAACAGAATATTGTCCTTGTACATTATCATCCTCACTCCTCCTGCCCAAAGTCAAACCACTGCTCAATGAAGGACTTTGGTGAAGCACCAAGGAGCCAAAGCGAGGCCGAAGGGGAGACTGCAAAACTGCCAAATATTGCCCTTCCAAATACATTTGAGAATTTCTGATGCTGGGGCCAAATTGGAACAGTCAAATAGGCATCCATGAGATCTAGCCTTGTCAACCCCTTTCCCCAATACATCCCAAAAAAGGCGAACCCCTTCCAATTTGAAATGATGATGGACCACCCTATCTTTAGATCTTTTACAATATTTCACCGGCCTCAAACCTTTGTCTTTCTTTTCTACAAGGAAGATGTTGTTGACAAAACCTGACCCTGTTCCCTCTCAAATTGCTCCTTCAGCCAGCAACGCCTCTACCTCTTGTGACACTAGGCTTGTGTACTCTTGCGAGAGCACCATTTCCTGGAGTATCTTCACTTGGACCGGGGCGCCTACAAATTCGATCTTGTACCATTTGACAGTGTCCAGAACCCAAGGGTCCTCAGTCACTAGATTCCAATTCCCACAAAATTGAGCTAGTCTGCCTCCCACCTTTACAGGGGTACCTGTAAGGTCTTTCCAAACCCTTACCTCTGGTGAATCCTCTCTGCTTTCAATCACCTTTGCAGGATCTCCCACAGAATCTCTGGTTTTGGGGATAGATGGTTTGGTGGGTGCCGAAGCTTGACTGTGAAAACCTTGCACCACGGCCCAGGAAGGGTCTCGTGGAAGATTGACCATGGCTGAGGAACCAACCCCCGTTTCTCCTGGCCCTGTCAAAAACCTTACATTAGAACACCCTCTTTATGTCCTTATCGATGGAGCTAAACACCCCCATATACTTGGTCATGCCCCTAATAAAATCGTCACCAAAAAGGAGCCCCTGAGAGGCAGGGCCACATTCGTTGTTAGCAAACTCAACCAGTTTAGGGTCGCTCTTTAATAAGATGCCCTTCCTCCTCTTGTTTGATATTGCAGTATTAGTGTTGCCTAGAAGACAGATGGCCCTTTTGGCCCATTGGTGCAACTCTTTGGGGTCCATCGATATCTCTCCGAGATAGGCTTCCTTGCCATCTCAAAAATATTGGTTAGGGGTCCAGTGAGGTCAAGCAGACGAACCTGGAAATACTTCAAGTCCCTGTCTAGCCCTTTTTGAAGGTCCTTGCCACCCTTAGCAATTAATTCCACCACCATGGCATCCAGATCCGGGGTAATTGTGCCCTTGTCAGGCAGGGAGGAGGGTGGATATTCTGACCTTAAGTGAGACCTGACCTCCTTCAAAATCTCTTTCCTAAGCCAGAATGAGAGGTACTGGGCAATGTGCTGGGACAGCGCCCACTTGGGGCACAAGGGGTGTTTGATAATCAATTGATCAAAATATCATCCCCCAAAGGGTCAACAATACAAATGTTAAAGCCTGAGGTCTTACATGCCTCATCAGAAATTCCCATTCTCCTAACTTCAACCTCCTTGATATCAGTATTGAATTCTGAGGAGCAGGAAAGGTCGTTTTTGGGTTCAAGGGCCTCTTCACTGTCAATGGGGATCTGAATTTCTGGGCCTGTTTCTTGCCCATCTCTAGTGCCACCGTTCTTGTCACCGCCTGTAACGGGCAGTAAAACCTCCTTGGTGGTTTTTGACTTTTTTTGCCTCCTTTGGCAGGTTTCCCCCTGAAGCCCTCTTCCATGGGGCTTTAGCTGCCCCCTCCGTACCTCCAGGCTGTCCTGCGCCTGTAACTAGTCATCCTTTCTTGGAGAAGGTTTCCAATTTTTTATTAATGGTCTCGTCCAGGGACCCCATTACCTTATCCTAAGTCCTTCAAATTGCCGTCAATGCTAATCCCTAAATATTCCACAGACATATCTGTACAGGTCAAGTAGCTAGGGGAAGTCTAACTAGCAAGAACTGAATAATTTGTCCCTCTAGTAAAGAAAAGGAAATTTGGCAACTCGAGAGATCTGCTGCGCACCGTGCTAGAATGAACTACAACCACCTGCAACTGCCAGAATTCACCTTGTACTGCGACCAACAAGTTAAAATGGCTGTTGTGTCCATTTTAATATGTCTTTCCCAATTTCCTAAAATGGTGGCTGGCACAAAAGGATATATATATATATATATATATATATATATATATATATATATATATATATATATATATATATTACCTACCGGTCGCCAGTAGGTATATATAGTTAGGATATTTTCTCTATGGGATTTTTGAAAATTCTATGTCTAATAACTTTGGCGTTTGTGGACGGAATTGGCTGAAATTTTCAGGAAAATGGAACATTTTGTTTCTGAGCAGCCCCTGACAATATGGGGGGTTTCATCAAGGAAGGGCCAAGAAAAAAGGGGGGTCCCAAAACGCGTTTTTCCCATGTTAATTTCCATAGGGCGGTTGGCCTCACTTTTAGCTCGAACGGCTGAATGGATTTGCACGAAACTTGGCAAAATTGTAGGGACTGTTAGCCCGATGTGCCTTTGCTAGGTCTCAATATATGTGCTCCAGTGGATTTTGAGTAATTTAGGTTCAAAAAAAGATATATATCTGGGCGGAGCCTAACCACACATCTGATCTGATTGGCTGTCAGCACTTCATCCAAGAAGTGTTGGCAGCCATCTTGGGACCAATATACATATACTATATATAGTATAATATAATACAGTGATGTCATCAGTGATGTCACTGACCATGTCATGAATGATGTAATATATGACATCATCAGCAGTGGATTGCGGGTGCGCGATATATAGTTAGTGCAACTAACTATATATGGAATTTCAATGGTTTTGTGTGAGTAAAATAAGGTTTTGTAAATGCGAATTCCTAACTATATATGGTCTATAACCTATGGTTTTTTCAGTGAATTTTCAAGGTTTTGTAAATGATAATTCCTAACTATATATGGTCTATAACCTATGGTTTTTTCAGTGAATTTTCAAGGTTTTGTAACTGCTAATTCCTAACTATATATGGTCTATAGCCTATGGTTTTTTCAGTGAATATATATATATACATACATATATAAACATATATCATCTGTACATCTATATAAATACAAACATAAATGCATGCATACATATACTTATATGCATACAGATGCATGTTATTTACATGAAAGTTGAAAAAACACTAATAAAAACAAAGCTAAAAAGCCACCTCATTACAAACAGAATGGCTTTAACTTAAACGAGGGCGAGATCTATTGCATTTTCAATGCTTGTTTACTTTGATTCCATCAAGAAGGCATTCAGATGTGTCACACATTTGCCATAAATTCTGAATGTTAGCACTCTAGTTGCACATTAGATCACTGTAGTAAAGCTACTGCTCACCAGGGACGTCTGCTGCTGGTATTCAAAGTGCATGTTTCAGTCTGCATGTCAGAATTTTTTTAATGAAATAGAAGAGGATTTGAGAAGTCACTCAAAATGATCCCTAATTTTTCATTCTGAAGCACTAATCATACTTTCTATGGCAAAATTAACCCCCTCATGTTGTTCCTTTTTAAATTGAGTGTTTTCAGACTTACCACTTCATTCCAATCAAGATGGCTTCTGGTGTGCCATACTTTTGCCATAAGTAAGACTGTTAGCGCTCTAGTTGTTCTTTAGAACACTCTGGGACATTCTGTCATTGGGCTATACTTGGGGTACATCTGGGTGATATTTGGGCTACATTTAGGCTCTTTTGTCTCTGGTGGCCATCTTGGGAGACTGTATGTCAGAATTTTTTAATGAAATTGAAGAGGGTTTGAGAAGTCACTCAAAATGTGCCCTAATTTTTCTTTCTGCAGCACTAATCATAATTCATATGGCAAAATATACCCCCTCATTTTGTTCCTTTTTAAATTAAATGTTTTAAGAGTTACCACTTTATTCTAATCAAGATGGCTTCAGGTGTGCCATACCTTTGTAATAAGTACGACTGTTAGCGCTCTAGTTGTTCTTTAGAACACTCTGGGACATTCTGTCATTGGGCTATACTTGGGCTACATTTGGGTGATATTTGGGCTACATTTGGGCACTTTTGTCTCTGGTGGCCATTTGGGGAGACTGCATGTCAGAATTTTTTAATGAAATAGAAGAGGATTTGAAAAGTCACTCAAAATGTGCCCTAATTTTTCTTTCTGCAGCACTAATAATACCTTCTATTGCATAATATACCCCCTAATTTTGTTCCTTTTTAAATGAAATGTTTTAAGAGTTACCACCTTATTCCCATCATGATGGCTCCAGGTGTGCTATACCTTTGTAATAAGTAGGACTGTTAGCGCTCTAGTTGTTCTTTAGAACACTCTGGGACATTCTGTCATTAGGCTATACTTGGGCTACATCTGGGTGATATTTGGGCTACATTTGGGCTCTTTTGTCTCTGGTGGCCATTTTGGGAGACTGCATGTCAGAATGTTTTAATGAAATAGAAAAGGATTTGAGAAGTCACTCAAAATGTGCCCTAATTTTTCATTCTGCAGCACTAATCATACTTTCTATGGCAAAATATTCCCCCTCATGTTGTTTCTTTTTAAATTAAATGTTTTAAGAGTTACCACTTTATTCCAATCAAGATGGCTTCAGGTGTGCCATACCTTTGTAATAAGTAGGACTGTTAGCGCTCTAGTTGTTCTTTAGAACACTCTGGGACATTCTGTCATTGGGCTATACTTGGGCTACATCTGGGTGATATTTGGGCTACATTTGGGCTCTTTTGTCTCTGGTGGCCATTTTGGGAGACTGCATGTCAGAATGTTTTAATGAAATAGAAAAGGATTTGAGAAGTCACTCAAAATGTGCCCTAATTTTTCATTCTGCAGCACTAATCATACTTTCTATGGCAAAATATGCCCCCTCATGTTTTTTCGTTTTAAATTAAATGTTTTAAGAGTTACCACTTTATTCCAATCAAGATGGCTTCAGGTGTGCCATACCTTTGTAATAAGTAGGACTGTTAGCGCTCTAGTTGTTCTTTAGAACACTGTAGGAGGCTGCAGTAGAACACAAAGGAATCAACTGACAGTCTCTGTCCTTTTTGGATGTACATGTTTTACTGAGAATGTCAGACTTCATTTTCACATGACTGAGAAAGATAATGTGAATTTACAGAAAATATGCTTTCAGTTTAGCTTATAGATCCCCTTCCAAACCACTGTGGGAAAATCATGAGATATTAGTTTTCTTTCAAACAATATTCATGATATCACAGCAGAAGGTTTTTTCACATGGTAAAATCACCTTAGAACCCACCACAATTCCTAAAACGAGTATGGTACCATCAACAAATGATTTATAATGTAACTAAAGTCCTAAAACCCTCTATTAACTACAATGCTTTTTAATGAGGTGCTATCATGTATATTGGTCCCAAGATGGCTGCCAACACTTCTTGGATGAAGTGCTGACAGCCAATCAGATCAGATGTGTGGTTAGGCTCCGCCCAGAAATATATCTTTTTTTGAACCTAAATTACTCAAAATCCACTGGAGCACATATATTGAGACCTAGCAAAGGCACATCGGGCTAACAGTCCCTACAATTTTGCCAAGTTTCGTGCAAATCCATTCAGCCGTTCGAGCTAAAAGTGAGGCCAACCGCCCTATGGAAATTAACATGGGAAAAACGCGTTTTGGGACCCCCCTTTTTTCTCGCCCCCCCCTTGATGAAACCCCCCCAAATTGTCAGGGGCTGCTCAGAAACAAAATGTTCCATTTTCCTGAAAATTTCAGCCAATTCCGTCCACAAACGCCAAAGTTATTAGACATAGAATTTTCAAAAATCCCTTGGAGAAAAAATCCTAACTATATATACCTACTGGCGACCGCCAGTAGGTAATATATATATATGTATATATATGTATATATATTTTTTTTGCCCATTTCCCCAACGAGGAATAAATTAGGTCGCACTCCATTTTACTTTTCTGTTATGCAGATCTTTTATTTCCTTAAACGAAAAACCACCAACCTTTCGGTCTCTGCTGAGACCTTGCTCACGGTAACTCCCTCCATCACACATCACAGATTTAAACTTGACCTGACGTCATTTCCTATTCTTGTGAGGAGGGCATTATGGTAGTTGTATTGTACATTGTTACTTTAGATATTTTACACTATATACATATGAATGATGTTATTGATTCACACCTTATACATTCTAGATTTATCTAATGCATCCTATTTCTATATTTAGTCCATTATTTAGTCAATTTTTTAGTCCATTTTTTTTGGAATTATAACACAAACCTTATCATATATATACACACAACATCCTCCAATGGATAGTCTGTCACAAATTTATTACTTATCAAAAATCCTTACTGGAACCAATGGCAAATTATATTGATTTTTTTCTGTTACCATTGGTGCCACAAACGCCACTTTGCATGCGGAAAGCTTTCACCAACAAAGTTTGTTCCAAAATATCCCTTATGGGGCATTCCTGAGATTGAGACGCATATGCTCAGAACCTTGGGTTAAATATATCGGACTAAAATTATACTTGCCCACTGGGGCTGAATGTCAAAAGAAAAGACACATTGTTATGGTTTTCCTTATAGTTTTGAATAACTTTATTAACTCCTTGCTAAACAGCACGTTTGTTAAAACCCACTTGGGTGAAATAAGCATTGTTTTTTTATAATTATTCCCATTATGTTGGATTTATTATTTTGAAATTCTTTGGAATCATAGAAAGTCAAACATATTACTTACAAATGTATCAAATTCAAATGAAATAGTATGTCTACTATGTTTACTATTACGAAGTGTAATTGAACTCTGCACCTTTAAATATTTGTATTTCACTTGTGCAACTAACTTACCCGTGAACAAGCAGTGAGGTTAACTGCGAAACGCGTCGGGAAACCCGTTGCTAAAAAAAAAACACCATTGAAATTGAGGCCACGGCACCAGTGAGTTGTATTTCTCGTGTACCGGAGTTGTGTTGGGGGTATATATATATATATATATATGGGGGGGCGGAGCTTGCCGGCGTCCATGAAAGACGTGTGAGCGCTGAGCTCCTCGCCTGAGCCCCTTTAATATTCGACAAATCTATCCTTTTGGCGCCTAGCCAGTCCTGAAATCGGTGGCGGACTCTCCTTCTACCCCCCCGGCCTCGTGGGGGGCCTTTCCCCGGTCGAAATCGGTGGTGGTTTCGCTCCGCTGTTCGACGGAGGGCACAGTGGCGGACCAGGCCGTAATCCGCGGTCTGTCTTGAGGAGCTGCCCGAGCTGCGTCACGCTACGTGCGGCCAATGGTACCGGAGTGAAGTCGGTCCACCCACTTGGTTGCTGCGCTACAGTTCCTGCTGGGTGTTCTCGGGCGGTGCTCCCGGAGGCGGCTGTGGTGGACCTGCCCACGGTTGTGCATTTCATGGAGAAAGACTGCTGATGCTTTGAGGTGCGCTGGCAGGGTGCGGGAGACCCTCAGTGGATCGCTGTCTCCTCGCGAAGAGTTTTGTCGGCAGCTGCCTGCCCCTGGGACGCCTTGGAGACCGCTGTGGTGTAGTGGCTTGGGAGTGCGCTGGAGTGTGGGGGCCCAGTTTGCTTGACTTTGGTGGGGCATGACCTTGTGTGAGTGCCTAGTGGAGTGCTTGTCTGGCTCCTGGGCCTACTTATGTTTCGGCGCCCGCGGCCGCCATTTTGACTGAATTTCTTGCTGCGCAACATCTCGCCCTGCGGAGCTTGCTTCTCCAGCGCCCCCTCCTCGCCCCACCAACACTACCTGGCGACTTCTTTACTAGCAGTGGGACACTTTGCTGAATGTCCACCAGGAACACTATGGGGAAAGGTGATAAGAACCAACCGAAACTGTCGTTTGACCAGCGGAAGGCAAAAGGTGCGGAGGGGCCGGCTACGGATGCCTCACCGCGGCCCACGGCTGCTGACAGTTCATTATGTGCGGACATCCGTGAAATGCTGGGTGCCATGGAGAAGGGCTTGCAAGACAGTATGGCGGCGATTGGCACGAAAATAGATGCACTGTCCTTCAGGATGGACCGCATGTCCGAGAGGGTGGACAAACACGCTGAGCGGCTGGATATGGCGGAACGGCGATTAACGGAGGCTGAGGAGGCCCAAACGGAGTGGGATAAGGATCGCAAGCAATTTGGTCGCCTACTCCAAGTCATACAAGACAAGACAGAGGACTTGGAAGCACGCTCACGGCGCTCCAACGTCCGCATTACCGGGGTGGCGGAATCTACCAACACTGGCAAAATGGAGTTGTTTGTCGAGAAGTTGCTCCAGACACTGTTGGCAGAGGAGGTCTTCTCCCCTATGTTCATCGTCGAGAGGGCACATCGCACCCTGGGGCCGAAGCCGCAGCCTGGACTTCCGCCACAGCCGATTATTGCCAAGCTGTTAAACTATAGGGATCGTGACTTGGCGCTCCGGCTGGCAAGGGAGAAGGGAAATCTGCAATTCGAGGGCATGAACATCTCCCTCTATCCGGACTTCACGGCGAGAGTCCAAGAGGAGAGGAAGCGCTTCTCCCCGTATAAGAAACAGATGAGAGACCTGGGGCTGGACTACGCCATGTTGTACCCGGCGAGGCTCAGAATCAACAAACAAGGACACTCGCACTTTTTCACGGACCCAGCGGATCTGAAGAAATCGTTGAAGGAGTGGGCCAAGGAACAACGCAACAGCCCGAGGGGTCAGCAGGAAAACGCGGAGGAGGCCGCTTCCATGGACGGCAAGGGGTAATCTGCCTTGTGACCTTTTCGCCAGCTCAGTTGGACTTCATCTGTGCGTTTAACTCAGTTGCAGGTCCTATGAACCTATTTGCCTGATAAAGTGGGGTGTGCTTTTGCTGTTTGCGGATTGCACGGCGGCTGTGGCATTGACATGACTTGCAGCCTGGTGATAGCTTTGGGGGGGGCTCTCCTCCGACTGGGGGACCTGTTATTTGATGATACTCTTTTTCTTGGACTGGTGAGGGTGCCGAATGTTGCTGGGGGGCGGGGTGGTGGAGCCACTGAGTTCTGTGGTCCTTGTCCTGATTAACTTGCTGTCTGGCTGGGAACCTCTGCCCCTGCGCTTTCGGCTTTTGGCTCCTCGTGGGCCTTTGGGTTTGTAGTGTGTTTCTTTGGGGAGGGTTGATGGTGGGTGGTGGTGAGTCCTGTCTGACCGGGTTGGGGTTGGTCGGCTGTGGGTGGATGGGCGTTTGCTCTGAACTTCTTTTGTTGATCGTGATATGTGGGTTGTTCGGGGACTGTTGGGGGTGGGGTTTGCTTGGGCCAGCTACTGGATTGTGTCTACTATACCAACTGTGCTACTCTGATTTGTTCCCTACCCTGCAATGGCGAATGTTGAGTCCCTAGGGCCGGAGGGTGGCCCCAACTCTCTCAGACTGCTGTCCTGGAATGTGAGGGGGCTGAATGATTTTCGTAAACTTAGGAAAGGGTTGGCCTATTTGCAGCGGCATAGGGTTGATCTCGCCTTGCTGCAAGAAACCCACCTGCCTCTGACCAGTCCTATATTACAGACCAGGGGTCTTGGGAGTGCTTGTGTTGCTGCAGGGTTCTCCACACATGCAAGAGGTGTACTTACGTGGGCTAATCCCAAATCTCAGTTGTCATTGCAACAGGTCGCTTTGGACCCGGAGGGTCGGTACGCGATTGCCCGGTGCGTGGGTAAAGGCCACGATTTGATGGTTGTGAATGTGTACGGCCCCAACTATGATACTCCAGCTTTCTATGCCTCGCTGGCGGACCTCTGTTGACAGTATGAGGGATCTAAGCTGCTATGGGGGGGAGACTTCAATTTTGTATTGAACCCGGAGTTGGATAGATCGGCGGGTGCCCCTAGGGCCCCGGCGGCCTCGGCATTACTTATGCAGGCGGAGCTAGTGAAACTCGATCTGCTGGATGTGTGGCGCCATAGGCATCCGGGGAAGGGTGGTTTCACTCATTATTCAGCCTATCATAACGTCCACACGAGGAATGATTACTGGTTTATTTCCCGATCCCTCCTGGACTCAGTGGTGTGGTGTGCTGCCTCGCAAGCTATCTGACCACTCGCCACTGCTCTTGCTGCTAGATGCCCCGGCTAGGAGGATACCCCCGTTCACTTGGAGGTTCCCCCCGTATTCACTTCTAGATGAGGCCTTCAGAGGGGAACTGGCTGAGGACATAGACACGTACTTTTCAACTAATGTGGGGTCGGTGGATAGTGTCCAGGTGCTCTGGGATGCATTTAAGGTGTATATCCGAGGGATGACGATGGCCAAACACTCAGGGGCGCTTAAAGCTATCAGGCAATGGTTGAAACTTCTGGAAACACAGTTGTCTGCTCTGGAACGTCAGGCCGGAGGTGATGGGGATGCGGACATACATGACAGGCTTAAGCCACTCCTGGCGGAATTCCATGAGGAGGCGGACAGGGAGGTAAGGCATATGGGAAAATATGCAACAGCGCGCTCGTATGGGGAGCGGGACCGCCCTGGCACCCTGCTTGCTAAGCTGATGCGTAACAGCAGGCCGCCTCTAGTGATTGAGGAGTTGTTAACAGCTAATGGTGGCGTGGTGACGGGGGAGCAAGATATTCTGTCGGAATTCCATACTTATTACACAGAGCTGTACACGTCAAAATCGAGCCACCTAGAGGAAGAGATAGACGACTACTTGAGCTACATTCAGATGCCCTTTTTAGCTGACTGGCAGAGGGAATTTTTGATGGCCCCATTCCAGAAAGAGGAGATCACGGAGGCGCTAGAGGGGATGAGGTCGGGCAGCGCTCCTGGGTCGGACGGCCTCACGGTGGCCTTCTACAAGGCCTTTCAAGATAAGCTGGTGCCCTACCTGATGCTTCTTTTTGACGACATTTGTCAACAGGGTAGCATGTCGAAGTCTATGAGGGAGGCGCTTCTCATCACCATCCCGAAACCGGGCAAACCCCCCAATGAATGTGGCTCATATAGGCCGCTTTCGCTGATTAATGTAGACGCTAAATTGTACGCGAAGGTCTTGGCGACTCGGTTGGCTCTCCTGGTCCTGGGCTTGGTTGCCCCAGAGCAGGCTGGGTTTGTTCCCGCACGGAATTTGACTTATAACATTCGCACTGTGCTGGGCACTATTCAGCATGTCCGGCAGGAAAATAAGGCTGTGGCTATTTTCCTGGATATGGAAAAGGCCTTTGACTCGGTGGAGTGGTCATTTATGCTCAGAGTCCTTCGTAAGTATGGGGTTGGCGAATCCTTCCTTCAGATGCTAGGAGCCCTATACTACAAGCCTACTGCGCGGCTAAAGATGGGGAACTCGGTCACTGCCCCGATTGAGATCAGCAGAGGCACTCGGCAGGGCTGTCCTCTCTCCCCACTTCTGTATGCACTGGTGGCGGAGCCCCTGGCCTGCGCAATAAGAGAGTACCACGGGTTTGAGGGGATCAACTTTCCTTCTTACCAGATTGGCATCTCGACATACGCAGACGACACTTTGTTGTATGTCCGGGACCCGGAGGTGAATCTGTCGGCGGTCTTGCGGGAGGTGGTGCGATTCGGGGCCCTCTCGGGCCTTCAGGTCAATTGGAATAAATCTGTGGCGTTGCCTTTGACTCCGGTGACACTACCGTTCGACTCGGAATACCCGCTGCAGTGGACCACGGACTCCATACGTTATTTGGGGATCCGTATACACACCGACCCCGAGATCCTGATACGTGAGAACTATGGGGTTGCCTACTCCAAGCTGGTGGATGACGTTGAGGTATGGTGCAGGCTCCCGCTATCCCTAATGGGTAGGATTGCAATCATGAAGATGGTGGTTCTCCCCAGATTCCTCTTTCTCTTTGCTAACATACCTGTCGTACTCTCCAAGGCCTTTTTACGTCAGCTCACTCAGACGCTTATTAGACTTGCGTGGGGGGGCAAACAGCCAAGGGTTCAATGGCAGACTCTCCTGCTTCCCTATGAACACGGGGGTCTGGGGGCTCCCGACCTAGAAAGGTACTACAGGATTGCGCAGGGGGCTCATCTCCACACCTGGATACATGGGGACCCAGGCATCCCGCACGTGAAACTGGAGTGCCTCTTCGCGGACCCCACTCCGCTCCCGGCCACAATATGTTGTCCTGTCGATCGCAGGGTCGGCAACTTGGACTCCATTGCCGCCACAAACCACGCGTGGCATGCGCTGGTCCGCTCTCGTGAAAGTGAGCTGCTGTACTCTCCCCTTCTGCGAGTGGAATGGGCGGTGTGGTTAGCCCCGCTAACGGAGAAGGGTGTCCTGAAGGCGTTACGGGACTTGGGTATAGACAAGATGGGGGACCTCTTTTTGAACGGCATAGTGAAGACGTCGCAGCAGGCCCTCCAATCCCACCCTGGGGCGACGCTATTGCACGGCTTCCAATACCATCGGGTCCGTAGAGCGTTGTAGGAATTACTGGGCCCGGAATTGGCAGAGCCGCAGGAAGTGCCTGAGCTTACGTACGTTATTAAGAATCCCTCTCCCCGTAAATTGGTGACTACTCTTAAGAAACTCAGAGATAGGCACCGGCAGTGTCCGCCTTCCAAGGCCAGATTGGCCTGGCAGATTGATCTGCAGTCGCCGATCTCGGATGAGATGTGGCTATACTGCTGTACGAACACGAGGAAGATTTCACTCAATAGTAGACACCGCCTGATTCACTTTAAATACCTACAGCGGGTCTATTATACTGAGGTTCCGTGACGATTTGAACCCGTGTTTTCAACATTGTCGTAAACTCATAATTTTGGTACCAGTGAACCGCAAATGATCCATTTAGCATATCCTGGTGTTTTCGCTATGCTACGAGCAAGAGCACTCCTGTTATAAACACATTTCTGATTCACCCATGGCATCCATTTTATACTATGGCAGCCATTTTGTATTCTTGCCCTCACATAGTCAATGGGCACACAGTGACCTCTGATCAACCCATTTCACTTAAGGACACGTAAGCTTTAGCCGACGATTCACCTTGCTAGTGACACCTGCACTTTAGGACAGAAAAGCTGTGGCCGCATGACTCGACAAAAGCTGCCTCCCCAGCCTGAGGCCAGTCCTGCTATACTGGTTCTCGTGTTCGTTGGCCTGATCATGATTAGGCGGCCGAAGCTGGTAGCCTTGCCCATTTACGACCCACAAACATCTCTTATCCTGCTTTTCTATCTTCTGCACCTGGCTCTGCTCCTTTCCTTCTGGGCTTTTATTAGGGGAGGTAACGAAATTTACGATGAGGCGGTCCGGCTCTTGAATGAAAAGTTGACATGGGATTATGATGGAACAGTGGGAACCCCTCGTTCGTAATGTTTTGACATCAGATATTGTTGACGATTCCTGTGTAACGCCAAATATTTATTGTTTAGGACATGAAGGTTTAGAAACATACTAGCATGTGAAGAATGTTGCCCCAAGCTAAATAATTCGTATTTAAGAAGCAACCCACTATGTACAAATCGAACAGGCTCCTAGAATCTGCCCGTGTGTAGTTTCCGTGACTTCTGTGTCCCCAGAAACCGGTCCCCGGTAGCTTGTCTCCTTTCTGGTGAAGAATTGGCTTGGTAGTTTAGTCTGCCCTGTTCCCATGATGCACTGGGCCAGGGACAGACTGATTTGCCACGCCAGGTCTACGCGCGTTTCGGTGGGTTCATACCACCTTCCTCAGGACAAGCAATGAACTTGAAACTGAGTTAATAGTGAGTCTAGAACTCCACTGCTATGTAGTACTACAGTCAAAGTCCCAGAACAAATCATCTATCCATGGATATGGTGCCACTTTCCAGGGTGTAACGATAGATCCTCATGTTAATGTCTAGATGACAAGAAATTATATAACTAGAGATATGTCCTTCAGCTTGATTTGGTTACAGGTACATGATAGTGTGTCTTCTAATTTCAGATACCCTGCACACATGACATGAGGGAGGAGTACAACTTTTTCTAAGTGGGTCCTGAGGAAGGTGGTATGAACCCACCGAAACGCGCGTAGACCTGGCGTGTAACAGACCTGGCGTGCAACTAAAACACCGACGTTCCGGGTTGCCTCAACCTTAGAAATTGTTTTAGAACGTGTATGACTGGGATACTGGATGAATGAGTGGTGTGTATGAAAGTTGATGTGTGAGACAGGGTAATTGTTAGTTTTTTACTTAGTTCGCCAAAATCACAGAGTAAATACTGTATAGACTGTTATTAGTATAACATGAATTTTTGCACTTATTTAGATGAACTGTATTATTATATATATTGATGAATTGATGTTCTAACTCTGTAAAAGATCCCAAAAAAAAGAAAAAATTGTTTTAATAACACTTTGATAAATCTTTCTCCAAAAAAAGTAATAAAATACAACTAAATAAGAAGAAACACACTGGTGTATCTGTACTAAATTGAAAGCTATTTGTACAACTGTTGAGAGCAATGCCATAAAAGAAACTAAGATTTGACCATGGGGGAAACTTGATATTTTTGTGTATACGCGTAGTCCCCTCTTTTCCCTGGTCATATAAGTAAACTTTAGAGGGGGTCCCAAATTATATGGTAACTCAGACACTCTGTTCATCACCACCCCCTTTTGTAAATCGTTTCTGTGTCCCTGCAGTAATAAACCTTTGGTCTTTGACGCCACCATCGAGAAGCCCATGTTTCTGTTTATTTGTGCACCGAGACAGGTAGAACTCAGGGTCTTCGGGTGTTGTCCCTGACACCTCTGGACAGTACCAAAAAGTCCAGAACTCCAATTGGCGCCCTACGTGGGGCGACGTCATTCGGTACCGGTCCAAAAGCCTGAAGAGTTCGAGAAGCTTCGTGTGAAGATTCCAGAGGGAGGCGCCCCACTTCATCGATCCAGGCATATCGCAAAAGTGGCCCGACGTTCTCTTCCACGAGGGTTCCCGTTCGGACGGCTGCAGTGGTCCGCTGCCTTGACTGTCGCCCTGTCTTGGACCCGAGGTGCAGACCTTAGTACGGCGAGACGAGACGGGTTTCTCCTTGGTGACGTCTTCAGTACCTCAGTTAAGTATTAAGTGGTTGCTAGTTGTTTGGTTACTTCGTAAGGGTTTGCTCCTGTTTGGATAATCCTTTTAGTTCTTGGTTTGGTTTGGTTTCGTAAGATTATCACTGGTTGTTCTAGTTACGATAATCTTTTGGTTTAGTTTGGGTATCGATACATTTGTTCGCTTTGGTAGGCCTAAGTTCTTAGTTCGAGCGCGCATCTTTGTTTGTGTTTGTTCTGTGTTCCGGATTATAAAATGGTAAGTCGGAAAAATTGTATGTTGCCGTGTTTTGGTTGCAACAGGGATTCCCGGTTGGAGGACTCATATTTGGTTCCTCCGATTGGAACTCCTCTTTATGATCTGTACTGTAAACATGGTGTGGGTCCTATATCTTATAATGAGGTGTGGATCCGATACACGGAGAAAGATGGTGTCCTTAGTTGGCCACTGCATGGTAGTTTTGAACCCGAAATTCTTGATAATTTGGAAATGAAATTGTTTAAGAAGAAAGCCCGGCCGGCAATGTTTGATTCTTTCCGTTATTGGCGAAAAGAATCCAAACAAAGAGAAACTAAAAAGTTAAAGAAAGAACAAAAAGAGCAAGAGTTGACTTTAGAACAGTCTGCCAAGCAGCTGCAACTCAATGAATCTGAGAAAGCGATGGAAGTGGCCAATAGAGAGCGTAATTTGGCGATAGACAAGTGCTATCCTGCCTTGCCATCAAGTACAGCTAAGATAGTAGAGGACCCTGAAAAGGATCCCCTGTTGTCTTACCTGTTGAGGTCACCCCCACCGAATGCACAGGGTGCTACGGCTCCACCTTTACCGAATGTTCAATTACCGGTTGCTGGACCGGTTGCTGGACAGTCTGGTATACCTGCTCCTGCTCCCCTGAATCAAGCTCCTGTACTTCCTGTGGTTAATATTAATGTTCCTCCGGCACCCCCTCTTCCAGAGTTGCCAGCTCCTCTGCCTATGCCTGTACCACTGATACCTGTTGTTTCACAAGCTACTTTGCCTGCTACCCCTACTGTTGCTGCTTCTTCTGTCCCGACTACTACTCTCCTCCAAACTTCTGCAAGCTATATGACTCCGCTTTCTGTTCGTCGGAGAATCACTGATTCTGTCACTAACATTCTATCTCCCTTTTACAAAACTTTGATTAGGAGTCCTGTCTCTGACTCCGTTCAGAGACGTAGTCAGCTTCCTAGTAGTGAAGAACGTGGAATATTAGATTCTACAGCCCTTAGGTGGATTTCAAAAGTTGGAAGGTATAATGTACGAGATGTATTAGATACATTCATGCAATGGAAGGAACCGACACAGCGCTATGTGTTTGATGTCATGTGTTCCCTTTTACGTGAAGAATGGGAGGAGAGCGAATCTGAACAGGTACCGGATGAATTAATCCAAGTACAACAAAAATTTGCTGCAGGTATGATAGTTGGTCAGGAGATAAAAGAAGCAATGGAATTAATTTTAGATTTTAGATTTGATCCTTCCCTTCGTTCACCAAGAGATTTAGACAAGCGTAGTACAAAACAAGGTCGTCAATATCCTATGAGAGAAGTTCCTCCAATTTGGCGCGAAGCTGTGCAAGCTGATGCGGTCCTTGGTATTGCGGCCGCTCCGGCCCAATTCCAGAGAGTGTGGATACACATTCCGTGGAAGCGAGCTGAAGTATTAGCAGTAAAACAGGCTTTGCCAGATCCGCGTAAAAATCCAGCTGGATATTACAAAGAGTTGGCGCAAACAGTTGAAGCTTGCGTAATGAATTTAGCGGACATTGACATGTTATTTGGCAATGTAGTACCGGAACCAATTTGGGCTAAAATTCGTAAAGAAAATCATCCAGTTGCCCTTGGTGGTGATTGGGCAGCTATAATAGCGGCAGATGGTCAACAAATAGGTGGTTCTAAACCCGAACCTCTAAGTGCTGACTTGCCTGGCAGAATAATCGATTTAATGAAAACTCTGATGCCAGCATTGCGCGTTAACTGGGACAAGTTGTCCGCATGCAGGCAGAAGAAGGACGAAAGTGTCTCCGACTTTTTCACAAGGTTTGAAGAAACTTTCGTAGATCACAGTGGTCAGGATATGAGCACGGAAGGAGGACAGAGACTATTTGTTGATAAATTTGTGCACAATCTGTTACCAGAGCTCAGTAATAAATTAAAAGATTCTGAAAGTGCGTGGGCTGTCTCTACGACTGCGCAAATACTTGCAACTGCTCAGTATTATGAAAATAGGGATAAAGAAGAGAAGGAAAAGTCAGATAAGAAAACGAAAGATTTAAAAACTAAAGTTCTTTTGCAGCAGGCATATCCGCCTCGCACGAATCAGACAAATACACAGCAAGGGTCATATCAGAGGACAGACTATGGTTCTCAGAGACCACAATACCAATGGAATCAGTGTGCTTACTGCAAAAAGGAAGGTCATTATAAGAATGAGTGTCCAGTACTAGCACAAAATAATGCTGCAGCAGCTCAGAGAGGTCGTGGTGGTTCTACGCAAAATTCTAGAGGTCGAGGACGAGGTGCTATGCCTCCACAAACGAATGATCGCCCTTCTAATTATTTTGATCAGCGAAACGGACAGTCTGCCCAACCTACTAGATCTCAACAGTATCACGTTGAAGACTACTGTGAAGTTAGTGAGGAATTTCAGCAAAATGAGTACTAGGACAGCCATGGACAAAGAGAGGGAGTAGTATCAGTTCCAGTAGATCAGAGTGGGCCTTATGTCGCAGTAGCAACATCAGGTGTAGTCGAACCGTTTCTGTTGGATACTGGTGCAGCAAAAAGTTCTATCATTCATGCGAAACTCCCTGGCGCACCTTTGTCTGGCTTAACAAATGTTTCAGTAGGTTTTTCAGGCGCCCCTGTTCACAATCCTGTATCTGGTCCTTTGTCTATTTCTGTTGGACCCCCGTCAATTGAAAGCACCTCTGATTTTGACGACTGGTTGTAATGAAAATCTGCTTGGTTTAGACTTGTTAAAACGCCTGTACGCGACTTTGTACTGTTCTCCGGCAGGAGTACAGCTTACATTGGGTAAGAGAATAATCTCCCCGATGTACTTATCAATGGATGCGCTCCCACTGGAGCTGCGTTCTCTCCCTGATACTCTTTGGGCGACTGGTCCTAACGACGTAGATCTTTTAGAAATTCCACCATATGTAGTCACTTTGAAAGCAAATGTCAAATTTCCACGAATCCCACAATACAAGATCTCTAGTGAAGGTGAACGTGCGCTCTTATTGATCGTGCAAGATTTGATCAAGAAAGACGTAATAGAGGAAACTAGAGGAAATGTCTGTAACAGTCCTGTACTACCAATTTTAAAACGCACTGATCCTTCAAAGCCTCCAGTCTATAGGTTTGTAATCGACCTTAGAGAGGTTAACAAAATTGTGATTCCACAGCTTCCTGTGGTTCCAGACATTACTGCATTGTTAACGTTGATTCCTGCTACAGCCACATGGTTTTCAGTTATCGACTTGAAGAATGCCTTTTTCAGCATTCCGATAGCCGAAGAAAGCAGAGATATTTTCGGCTTCTCTTTAGGAGGCCGAAGCTTCAGGTTTAAACGTGCTCCACAAGGCTATTGTGAAAGCCCATCCATCTACAGCCAGGCATTAAAGAGTCAGTTAGATTCCTTTGTACTTACTCCTGGCTCTGCTTTAGTGCAATATGTCGATGATCTTCTGGTGGCTGCCGATGACAAGGAAACTTGCAAAGCAGCTACAATTTCCCTACTGCATCATTTGTCTAATTTAAATCACAAGGTGTCACCTTCAAAAATGCAATATTGTTGTCAAGAAGTGACCTACCTAGGTCATCTCTTGTCAAAGGAGGGAAGAAGGTTGACCCCAGAGAGAATAAAAGCTATTACGCAAATGAATGTTCCTAGCACACAGAGAGAAGTGCGTGCCTTTTTAGGTATTACCTCATACTGTAGGCAATGGATCCCAAATTTTTCTCTTTTGGCAAAACCATTGGTGGCCTTGACTGGAAAAGGTGTTCCGAGTCCGGTGCCATGGTCTGCCGAATGTCAGCAAAGTTTTTCTGAGTTACGAAATGCACTGTGTTCAGCTCCGGTGTTGGGAACACCCGACTACAGTAAACCTTTTACACTCTATGTCCACGAGAGAGAAGGTTGCGCGTTGAGTGTTCTGACGCAACGATTTGGTGATAAACAACGCCCTTGTGCGTATTTTTCATCAACATTAGATCCGGTAGCCAGAGCGTTGCCTAGTTGCTTAAGAGCTACAGCAGCAGCTGCAGCGTCCATTCGACAATCTGCTGGTTTGGTCATGAAGAACATGCTAGTGGTCATGGTTCCTCACGCCGTGGACACGCTCATGAACCGAACCAAGACACAACACCTTACCAGTGCTAGATTATCAGGCTATGAGCTGACACTGCTAGCAAGTCATATTCAGATCAAAAGATGCAATGTATTGAATCCAGCAACATTGTTGCTGACTGGTCAGGAGTCGAGTGATTCTGAACCACATGACTGTTGTTTCAGAACCGAGGAAGAGACAAAGGGATGGATTGATCTTAAAGACACTCCATTATCAGATCCAGATGGCACGTTGTATGTTGACGGGTCTTGTTTTAAATTGGAGAATGGTGATGTAACAGCTGCTTACGCAGTAACGACTTTGAGTACGATTGTGGAGACTGCAAGAGTGAGTCAGAATTCTGCCCAAGCTGCAGAATTAATTGCATTAACGAGAGCGTGTGTTTTAGCTAAGGGAAAGAGAGTGAATGTGTTCACAGATAGTCAGTACGCGTTCGGCGTAGCGCATAGTTTTGGCCGTTTGTGGAAGGAAAGAGGTTTCATTACGTCCCATGGGACTAAGATCCAGCATGGTCAGCTAGTCAATGACTTGTTGGAATCTCTAACCTTGCCGACTGAAGTTGCGATTGTGAAGTGCAGTGCTCATCGAGCAATCACGGATGATGTTGGTCGTGGAAATGCTTTTGCTGATGAGACCGCTAAACAGACAGCTAGGAATACGATGAGTAGAATGTATGTTGCAACGTCTGCAAGATGGATTACTGAATCGGGAATGTGTGAGGATACAGTGGAAAGTGTGAAAGCAATCCAGGAAGAAGCGACTGAAGAGGAAAAGTTTGCATGGAAAGAGAATATGGGTAAATTGGACTCGAATGGATGTTGGATTGATTTGTCAGAACAGCAGCGTTGGATGTTGCCTGATGCGTATGTGCTTGCGGTGGTAACGATGGCGCATGGAGCAGCGCACATCAGTTCTAAAGGGATTTGTAAGATGTTGGCTCCAGTCTGGAAGAATGATGGAATTAGTAAGTGTGCAGAAAGAGTGGTGAAAAATTGCATGATATGCCTGATGCATAATCCTGGCAAGGGAATCCCCACACCCGCTGGTCACTTCGCTCCTCCTTCTTGCCCCTTCGAAGTCATTCAGTTAGACTTCATTCACATGGATCGTTGTAACAACCTTAAGTACGTTCTAGTGGTAGTCTGTACTTTTTCAAGGTGGATCGAAGCATATCCACTAAAAGACAATACTGCCTTGTCCACTGCCAAAATCCTTCTAAAAGAATACTTCCCTAGGTATGGTATGCCACGGATTGTATGGTCAGATAACGGAAGTGAATTCGTAGGGAAAGTTATGCAGAGTGTGTGTGCAGGTTTAAATATTAAACAAAAATTTCACAGTGGGAATCACCCCCAGTCTGCTGGTTTAGTGGAAGGCTACAATGGCACCCTCAAGCTGAAACTGGCCAAGATACAAGCCTCTACGGGCTTGTCCTGGCCAGACGCACTACCTTTGGCCCTGTTATCCACAAGAGCGACTGTACATTCTCGAGTAGGGCTTAGCCCCTATGAGATTGTGTTTGGTCGACCTGCAAATGTTTGGGGGGTACCTAGACCGAGGGAGTTCAAGCAACTGGAATACCCAATGCTAATTGATTACCTTTTTGACTTGACTGCTAAATTGAGTCTCATTCACCAACAGGTTTTCGATGCATTACCAAAGCCACCGGAAAGTCCAGGTCATCAGCTGAAGCCCGGTGACCAAGTCGTCATTAGGAACTTTGGACGGACCAGAAATCTCCAACCCAAGTTCGTCGGACCATTTCAAGTTCTTTTGGCGACAAGGACTGCTATACGTGTGGCTGGCAGAAAGAATTGGGTCCACGCGACACATGCTAAGCGTGTACCCCTTCCACTTCCTTATGATAACTGGGTGAGAAAAGGAATTGGTGCTTCTGAAACCGAACCAGTTCCTAGATACGTTCCTTTCAGTGATGCAGAACTGATTACTGATTCACCGAACTCTGACTCCCCTTCTGAAACTGCTCCTCTGAACACTGAACACTTGTCCTCTGCATCAAACGAACATTTGCCATCTGCGGACTCGAACATTGTAACCCCTGCTGAAGATAGACTGTTTCCGGATCAAACAACTCCAGGAAAATTGAGATACAACCTACGGTCCCATTCTAAGAACTAATAAAGCAGGACACTGCCTATTTTTCATATTTAAATTTGATACATTGCCTCCAGCCAGGAAGTTTGCTAATATTTTGTATTTTTCTATGTATGTTATGTTGTTTTAATTACCTTGCCGTCTGGGTAGCCGTAGGGTCGTGGCTTTGTGCCTAGTTGAATCTGCGGGGGCCAGACACAAGGTCGGTCTTTCTGTTAGTTCTGGGAACTCCCAGAGCTGATAGAGGCATTTTCAACTACGTACATATCATCAGTGGTCGCGAGCGGTTGTAGAAGATGGAGCTTCCTGAGCTGCACCGAGAGAATGTAATTTATGTTCGCAGAAATAGACTCTACAAGATTCTTCATAACAAATGTTTTCTGATGCAATGTGCAATTACGTTTTTGATTGTTTTAATAACGTTGGTGGGTGGAATCGTCTTTGGTGTACATTTAATTTTTGCACCGATAACAACTACAGTACCTCCCCTTGATCTTGTTTCTTCTACTGTTGCCTCTTATCATTCTTTTCACTCGTTCCCTGAACATGAGCAAGCTCGACGCTCGGAATTTATAAATAACACTTTTGTACAACTCTTGCATCAACACCAACTGGTAGTTAACACAACAGACTGCTGGGTATGTGGTTTGATACCACACACTATGGATAAAGGCATCCCATATCTGGTCTTGCCTTTTAGCTATAATGGATCATGTCGGGCCTTCCAAACTGTATTTGTCTATGCTCTCGAAACCTATCCCCCGCGTCCTCCACGTTCCGCTAAGTATACATCCGTTAATAAAGCCTTGATAAAGGGAATAACTGACATGATTAAAGACGTCAATAACTCCCCATCTGTCCCTAGAGATGAACTACGGGTTTATCTGAGTTGGAATTCTACGGAGTATAGTATTAGTTTGGGTGAAAGCAAGCGTAAAAGCTCAACTCCAGTCTGGGTCGTACCTCACCTAGGTCAATTCTGCTTGCAAGGTAATGGGAGAAATCCAAGAGCTCGGCTAGGGAGGAGTGACTGTGTTGAGACTTACGTGTATCCGTCGAACTCCTCCCCTGCCTTCTTAACTGCTAAGGGTACCTACTTCATCTGTCAGGATAGGGCATATACATGGCTGCCTGTTGACTTTTCAGGTTCATGTTATATTGCTCGACTGCTGCCTCCGACATACACGGCTTCCCCAGACTATCACAAGACCAGAGTAGCAAGAGGTGTTTTCAGCAAAGAAGATACCGCTGGTCAGGAAGCCGGAGACTTTTTCAAAGGTTTCCTTCCGTTCTGGGGGCCTATGGCCAATAGTAGAAATCTACGTCAGCTAACACGGGTAGTTGAATCTACTATTACAGAAACTGCTGGTGCCCTTAGTAACTTAACAGCTGAGCCCCAGGCGGATCGTCTCATGACGTTGCAGAATCGTATGGTTCTTGACGTAATACTTGCAGATCGAGGTGGGGTATGCAGAATGATCCAATCGAGCTGCTGTGTTTTTATACCCAATAATGCTCCGACTGTATACGAAGCGATCTCTAAGCTACACAAGATTTCCGACTCTATTCACGTAGACAAGGGAAATTGGTCCTTAATGGAGTGGCTTTGGACTCTATTATCAGCGTGGGGATGGAAGGTTCTGATGGTCATTGGTATTATCCTAGTATTCCTATTCTCGTGCTGCCTTATTATCCAATGTGGTCCCGCTCTGTGTAGCCTCTGTGCTGCAACCTGTTTTAGAAAACCACCTGTGTTTGGAGACAAGGTACGAGAAAGGATGATGATGCAACAACATATCACTGACCTAATGAACATTGAGATAGACTCTGATATAGATTGAGTAATTGCCTATGTAAGGGAAAAAGGAGGGTCTGAGGTTCCGTGACGATTTGAACCCGTGTTTTCAACATTGTCGTAAACTCATAATTTTGGTACCAGTGAACCGCAAATGATCCATTTAGCATATCCTGGTGGTTTCGCTATGCTACGAGCAAGAGCACTCCTGTTATAAACACATTTCTGATTCACCCATGGCATCCATTTTATACTATGGCAGCCATTTTGTATTCTTGCCCTCACATAGTCAATGGACACACAGTGACCTCTGATCAACCCATTTCACTTAAGGACACGTAAGCTTTAGCCGACGATTCAGCTTGCTAGTGACACATGCACTTTAGGACAGAAACGCTGTGGCCGCATGACTCGACAAAAGCTGCCTCCTCAGCCTGAGGCCAGTCCTGCTATACTGGTTCTCGTGTTCGTTGGCCTGATCATGATTAGGCGGCCGAAGCTGGTAGCAAGGCCCATTTACGACCCACAAACATCTCTTATCCTGCTTTTCTATCTTCTGCACCTGGCTCTGCTCCTTTCCTTCTGGGCTTTTATTAGGGGGAGGTAACGAAATTTACGATGAGGCGGTCCGGCTCTTGAATGAAAAGTTGACATGGGATTATGATGGAACAGTGGGAACCCCTCGTTCGTAATGTTTTGACATCAGATATTGTTGACGATTCCTGTGTAACGCCAAATATTTATTGTTTAGGACATGAAGGTTTAGAAACATACTAGCATGTGAAGAATGTTGCCCCAAGCTAAATAATTCATATTTAAGGAGCAACCCACTATGTACAAATCGAACAGGCTCCTAGAATCTGCCCGTGTGTAGTTTCCGTGACTTCTGTGTCCCTGCAGTAATAAACCTTTGGTCTTTGACTCCACCATCGAGAAGCCCGTGTTTCTGTTTATTTGTGCACCGAGACAGGTAGAACTCAGGGGTCTTCGGGTGTTGTCCCTGGCACCTCTGGACAGTACCAAAAAGTCCAGAACTCCAATACACCGGACAGGTTACATAGATACGGTCTACGGGAGTCAGCGGAGTGTGAGCGTTGCCATTTTCCCACGGCGGATTTCCTGCATATGTCCTGGACTTGCCCTAGTATCCATAAGTTTTGGCGGGAGGTATTTGCGGAACTTAGCTCCATGCTGGGTGCGGAGGTCCTGCCTTGCCCCGCGCTGGCATTGCTGGGTTTTTCTAAACCGTTGCCTGTGGCGATGCGGCGACTGACTGACATGGCTTTGCTGATGGCCAAGCACCTGATTGTGTTGTGCTGGATGAGGGGGCCGGTTCCTACTAAGAAGCGCTGGGAGTCGGATTTGCTGTATTGCTGCACACTGTCTGAGGTGCATAATGAACTACTTCCCCCAAAGAGTCGGCCTAAAACTTCTGGGGGTTATACAGGGAATACCAGTGCGCTAGGGGGGATAGTGAGTCAGACCCCGATGGGGAGGAGTTGGATGAACTGCAGGAGGGCGGGGTGGCGATGGCGGAGGTTGATATGATGTGTGGTTGACTGTTCCCCTGTTGGGGGTGGTTGACAGGTCCCATTCTGATTTCAACTGAGAAGCAGAGTGTGTGAGTCACTGGGATGGCTGGGCTGGGAGGGTGCATTTAGTGATCCGTCTTGCATGCTGCATCATTCCATTGGGCCCTCGGGTCCGCAGCTGTGGGTCCTACGTTCGTCTATGGATGCGGTAGTTAGTACGGGTGGGTGGGTGGACACGGGCATAGGTAGGCTGGCTAGTTTGTAGGGTGGGTGTTTGTTTGCTCTCTTTTTTCTCGCTGTGGGTTTGTTGCACCTATTTCTTTCCCCCCCTTCTAGGAGAGTTTATCTTCATGATACCGAGACTTAGTTTAACACCTGCGAACTGACTGTATTACTTTTGCACATCGAACTATGGTCATGAGTGTCGGCACCTGTATTAAATATCCTATCCTTTTGATATCAGTCGTAAGCTGTTTCCAAGACCCGATTTTATTTGTTCTTTATTTCCCATGAGTTTGCAGCCAGGCCTCCGGGATGCTGGCGTTACGGCTGTGTATATGATCTATGCTCAGGGATTTGGGCGCTGCCTATTGTTGCCGCCGGCCTCCGGGTTGTAGGCGATGAGTGCTGTGTGCAAACTTCGAAGGTGTAATAAAGTACAAATTTAACAACAAAAAAAAAATATATATATATATATATAAATATATATATATATATATATATATATATATATATATATATATATATATATATATATATATATATATATATATATATATATATATATATATTCACTGAAAAAACCATAGGTTATAGACCATATATAGTTAGGAATTCGCATTTACACAACCTTATTTTACTCACACAAAACCATTGAAATTCCATATATAGTTAGTTGCACTAACTATATATCGCGCACCCGCAATCCACTGCTGATGATGTCACATATTACATCATTCATGACATGGTCAGTGACATCACTGATGACATCACTGATGACATCTCAAATGACATCACTGATGACATCACTGATGACATCTCATCTGACATTACTGATCACAATACTGATGATATCATTCATGTGATAATACGATGAACCTCTTCAGACTCCAATTTAACCTTAGATACAATCAGTGTGAACAGACACTCACAGACTGTCACTCATCCATGGAGTTACTCACACACCTAGTCAGTCATGCAAAGAATCAATCACACCTCCATTTCCTCAACTATACAGTTATACAAACTTTACTTATTCAAACATATACTAACACATATTTACTCTCTTATACAATCCCTGATACAAGTTCACAATGATCCATACAGCCACTCACACATTCACTGGCTCTTATGCACAGTTATTTATATATGTCAACTCTCAAATGTACTGTGTTTTACATATGTACTTACTTTGACATGTAGCACTGAGATATCCATTCACTCACCAATACAGTCATGCACACAGTCAACCGCCCATAGAGCTGTTTCCACATGCACTTTTGAAACCATACATCTAGTGAATCAACTGCTCACACATCTATGCACAGAGTCATACACCTCCCAGCCACCCACACACACACTCAGTCTCCCATACAAATACTTGGGCAACCAATCAATAACCCATATAGTTACTCATATAGCTACTTATCAACACATGCAACAGTTTACAGAACAACAGACATAATGATGCACAAATTAAGACAGTTTAGTCACTAACCCATGCACTCAGTGAGACACATTTAATCACTCACTCATACAGTCAGTCATGCACCTACTAAATCCTTCATCCAGACACTTATACATCCACTCATTCTTCAATATGTAAGACATATTTTAACTTTACAGAAACATACAGTCACTGGATGTTGTCATCAGTGATGTAATCAGTGATGTCATTTGAGATGTCATCAGTGATGTCATCAGTGATGTCACTGACCATGTCATGAATGATGTAATATGTGACATCATCAGCAGTGGATTGCGGGTGCGCGATATATAGTTAGTGCAACTAACTATATATGGAATTTCAATGGTTTTGTGTGAGTAAAATAAGGTTTTGTAAATGCGAATTCCTAACTATATATGGTCTATAACCTATGTTTTTTTCAGTGAATTTTCAAGGTTTTGTAAATGCTAATTCCTAACTATATATGGTCTATAACCTATGTTTTTTCAGTGAATTTTCAAGGTTTTGTAAATGCTAATTCCTAACTATATATGGTCTATAGCCTATGGTTTTTTCAGTGAATATATATATATACATACATATATAAACATATATCTGTATATCTATATAAATACAAACATAAATGCATGCATACATATACTTATATGCATACAGATGCATGTTATTTACATGAAAGTTGAAAAAACACTAATAAAAGCAAAGCTAAAAAGCCACCTCATTACAAACAGAATGGCTTTAACTTAAACGAGGGCGAGATCTATTGCATTTTCAATGCTTGTTTAATTTGGTTCCATCAAGAAGGCATTCAGATGTGTCACACATTTGCCATAAATTCTGAATGTTAGCACTCTAGTTGCACATTAGATCACTGTAGTAAAGCTACTGCTCACCAGGGACGTCTGCTGCTGGTATTCAAAGTGCATGTTTCAGTCTGCATGTCAGAATTATTTTAATGAAATAGAAGAGGATTTGAGAAGTCACTCAAAATGATCCCTAATTTTTCTTTCTGAAGCACTAATCATACTTTCTATGGCAAAATTAACCCCCTCATGTTGTTCCTTTTTAAATTGAGTGTTTTCAGACTTACCACTTCATTCCAATCAAGATGGCTTCTGGTGTGCCATACTTTTGTCATAAGTAAGACTGTTAGCGCTCTAGTTGTTCTTTAGAACACTCTGGGACATTCTGTCATTGGGCTATACTTGGGGTACATCTGGGTGATATTTGGGCTACAATTAGGCTCTTTTGTCTCTGGTGGCCATCTTGGGAGACTGTATGTCAGAATTTTTTAATGAAATTGAAGAGGGTTTGAGAAGTCACTCAAAATGTGCCCTAATTTTTCTTTCTGCAGCACTAATGGAAAGGGGCGACCACTCGGTCCCCCCGAACGTATGGCGGAGTACCACGATCCCCCCGGGAAGCCATCTTGGGCGGGAGGCGAGTCTCGGCTGGTATGCCCGAAGCGGCGTAGCCGGGGCGCGCCTTTTTCCCGCCCTAGAGTGGGTTGGCCTAGACACGGACGCGGCTGGCCACGCCCTTGGGGCAGGCAGGGGCGGGTTTACGCCCGCCCTGAAGACGGATAAAAGGAGAAGCAAGATCAGAAGGCATCCTCTTGTTCCTGTGCTCTAAAGCTGCACCTCCTCGCTGCACGTGAGCTCGAGACGGAACGAAGAGCCAATTTTGAGCGTTGTAATCGTTCTTGTTTGTTTTTCAGATACTCTGTTGGAGAATGCCGAAGAAGGCGGGAAAGCGCATGACTACTGACCAGATGCTGCGCGTTCTCATGAAAGAGGTGACCTACCTAAAGAGGCGAATGGATAAAGACGAGGAAGGGGGACCGAAACGTCCTTTGGCGGGAGCAGCCCCGGGAGGAAAAAACAAGAGGCCCAGGAGGGGAGCAGCTGGGGGAGACAACCCGGGTCCCAGTACCCCGCTCGAGGCACCCACTCCCGTACCGGAGGAAGGGAATCCGATTCCCGTTGTGGTCACCCCCGTGTCCGGGGAAGATATGCCGCCCGAGCTGGCAGCACAATTAGCAGCGTGGTTGGGAAAAGGTAGCGAGGGCGCCACGGCTGTCGACGCACAGGAGCTGATGAAGCAACTGCGTGAGTCACGGGAAGCAGCGAAGGTGTCCACGCCGGCTGCCGCAGTAGAGAAGCCACAGGGGACGGGTTCAGTAGCAGAGGCAACGTCCGGTTCAGGTAAGCGGCCATTGCCGATTGCGAGGGATGAGTCAGCACCCTCTCGTAGGGAAAAGTTGGGTCAGCATGTTCCTTTGGCTATTAAAGAGAAGATATGGGCAGGGGAGTACGTAAACATCTTCTCGTTGCTTACTGATCACTATGAGATGGAGCATGTAAAGGGCCAGAAGGATCTCATGCATCCGAGTGTTTGGCGCGCAAAAATGGCCGCCTTTAAGGTAAATGAAAACATTGGCAATTGGGGCCAAGCGTGGGGGGTTTTTACATCGATCTTGGGGGAACGAAGGCCCGATCTGTTACCCGAATTGCCGATTTATCAGTCACGAATCATGGGGTACTCGGTATCACACGAGGGTAATCATTGGTTCTGCTATGATAACCTGTTTAGAAAGGCTAAAGAACATGATAAAAACTTAACGTGGGATTGTTATGATTCTGTGTCATGGTCCAAAATGAAGGATACTGGTATGTTAAAATTGCCATTAGTAGGGAGTAATGTTGGCGAATCCTCCCGCCAGTATGCGGGGACGCCCTTTCGATCAGGTGCGGGTACCGACAATTACTCGAGGCCTGCCGGCAATACAGGAAAAAGGGGGGTTTGTTGGAACTTCAACAGGGGTAAATGTACTAGGCCCCAGGGATCGTGCAAATTTAGACACGAATGTAGTGGGTGTGGGCAATCATCCCATCCTGAGTCCACGTGCAGAGCCAAACCGGGTGATAACGGGGGTAGAGGAGGCGCCAAACAGGTCTAACATAGTCCGAGGGGCGCCTTTACCTACCCCGATTGATACCTTGGCAATGATTCCTTGGCTCAGTGAATACCCGGATCGTACTTCTGCTGGGGTGTTGCGGAACGGGTTTTCTTATGGTTTCCGCATCCCAGTGGGGGACTTTCAAGGTGCAGCGAAATGTAAAAATCAGCTATCGGTCTTCCAGCATACGACCGTGGTACAGGATAAGATCAGGAAGGAGGTTACTCGAGGTCGAGTCGCCGGTCCGTTTAGTGTACCACCGGTTCCTAACTTTGTTTGTTCCCCTTTAGGTGTGGTCCCAAAGAAGGACCCGGGTGAGTTTCAGCCCCACGTGGTCTTTCCGTAAACGAAGCGATAGACCCGGAAGTGTGTTCGGTGCGGTACGCATCCTTCGATGAGGCCGTAGCCATTTTGAATCGCCTGGGGCCCGGGGCGCTGATGGCAAAATCTGATATCGAGTCAGCGTTCCGGTTGCTCCCGGTACATCCAGACGATCAGCGTCTCCTAGGTTTCATGTTTCAGGGTCATTATTACATGGATAGGTGTATGCCGATGGGGTGCTCTATATCTTGTGCCTATTCTAATCATAATTCATATGGCAAAATATACCCCCTCATTTTGTTCCTTTTTAAATTAAATGTTTTAAGAGTTACTACTTTATTCCAATCAAGATGGCTTCAGGTGTGCCATACCTTTGTAATAAGTAGGACTGTTAGCGCTCTAGTTGTTCTTTAGAACACTCTGGGACATTCTGTCATTGGGCTATACTTGGGCTACATCTGGGTGATATTTGGGCTACATTTGGGCTCTTTTATCTCTGGTGGCCATTTTGGTAGACTGCATGTCAGAATTTTTTAATGAAATAGAAGAGGATTTGAAAAGTCACTCAAAATGTGCCCTAATTTTTCTTTCTGCACCACTAATAATACCTTCTATTGCATAATATACCCCCTCATTTTGTTCCTTTTTAAATTAAATGTTTTAAGAGTTACCACTTTATTCCCATCACGATGGCTCCAGGTGTGCTATACCTTTGTAATAAGTAGGACTGTTAGCGCTCTAGTTGTTCTTTAGAACACTCTGGGACATTCTGGCATTGGGCTATACTTGGGCTACATCTGGGTGATATTTGGGCTACATTTGGGCTCTTTTGTCTCTGGTGGCCATTTTGGGAGACTGCATGTCAGAATGTTTTAATGAAATAGAAAAGGATTGAGAAGTCACTCAAAATGTGCCCTAATTTTTCATTCTGCAGCACTAATCATACTTTCTATGGCAAAATATACCCCCTCATGTTGTTTCTTTTTAAATTAAATGTTTTAAGAGTTACCACTTTATTCCAATCAAGATGGCTTCAGGTGTGCCATACCTTTGTAATAAGTAGGACTGTTAGCGCTCCAGTTGTTCTTTAGAACACTCTAGGAGGCTGCAGTAGAACACAAAGGAATCAACTGACAGTCTCTGTCCTTGTTGGATGTACATGTTTTACTGAGAATGTCAGACTTCATTTTCACATGACTGAGAAAGATAATGTGAATTTACAGAAAATATGCTTTCAGTTTAGCTTATAGATCCCCTTCCAAACCACTGTGGGAAAATCATGAGATATTAGTTTTCTTTCAAACAATATTCATGTTATCACAGCAGAAGGTTTTTTCACATGGTAAAATCATCTTAGAACCCACCACAATTCCTAAAACAAGTATGGTACCATCAACAAATGATTTATAATGTAACTAAAGTTCTAAAACCCTCTATTAACTACAATGCTTTTTAATGAGGTGCTATCATGTATATTGGTCCCAAGATGGCTGCCAACACTTCTTGGATGAAGTGCTGACAGCCAATCAGATCAGATGTGTGGTTAGGCTCCGCCCAGATATATATCTTTTTTTGAACCTAAATTACTCAAAATCCACTGGAGCACATATATTGAGACCTAGCAAAGGCACATCGGGCTAACAGTCATACAATTTTGCCGAGTTTCGTGCAAATCCATTCAGCCGTTCGAGCTAAAAGTGAGGCCAACCGCCCTATGGAAATTAACATGGAAAAACGCGATTTGGGACCCCCCTTTTTTCTCGGCCCCCCCTTGATGAAACCCCCCCAAATTGTCAGGGGCTGCTCAGAAACAAAATGTTCCATTTTCCTGAAAATTTCAGCCAATTCCGTCCACAAACGCCAAAGTTATTAGACATAGAATTTTCAAAAATCCCATAGAGAAAAAATCCTAACTATATATACCTACTGGCGACCGCCAGTAATATATATATATATATATATATATATATATATATATATATATATATATATATATATATATATATATATATATATATATATATATATATATATATATATATATATATATCCAGGCTCAAAACTTTGCTATATTTCAAAACAAAGTAGAAGCACTCCGTGGTGAGTGGTCAGAAGTTTTTAATCCGGTAACAGTAACAGACGCGTTTCGGACGTCTAGTCCTTCGTCAGTGTTTTCACATAGCGTGTGTGTGATGGCTGTATATAAGCACGTCATTGCAAGCTATAATTGAAAGCAATGACGGATCAAAACCTTTCATTTCACATGTAAATAGCGCGGCCATTTTAAAGTTGTGTATACTAACATTTAAACCTTAATAGGCGCTCAAAATATACGGCGCCAGATTTCAAAAATTCAGTATAAAGCTGTGTATCGGCAAGTTGGCCGCTATGGGCCGGTGTTATAAGACAACAATAAAGCCGTGTATCGGCACCACACCAGCCATCATTTTACATGTTATCCCGAACTTAGACCAATTTGACATTATGACATTCATCATGTAATTCATTATAATTCTCAAAGAGGTTGTCAACATTCCTTCTTTCTTCATCAAAAACAACCCCGAAGAGGCATGAGGTTAAGCAAAAAGTGATAAATAATAAATAGATTTTATATTAATAACAATTGATCATACAGTCCACAAAAATAGTTACATTTCCCCATTATCAAATCCACTGTATGTTATTTTCCCAAATGTGCTGTCAGTTCTTCTCCACTATTCATACCTTGGGGGCTCATGGTGTCTAGGTTTATAATGTAGCGTGACTCTAGTCTTCTCAACTTGAGAAGTCTACCACCACCTCTCGGTTGTAGAGGCACATGATCTAAACCCCTATACTGCAATAGATCCCTATTGCTCTCATGTATTTTGGCAAAGTGCCGGGCAACCGGATACGTTACATCCTTATTTGTTATTGCCCGTTGATGTTCCAAAATTCGCAGTTTTACACTATTGATTGTGCTGCCAATATATTTAAGGCCACAAGGGTATGACAGACAGTATACTACAAAGGGGGTTGAGCATGTGATAAACTTATTAATCTCTCTACTTCTTGATTGACCCGGTACCTTATAGGTGAGTACTCTTCTACTGTTTTCACACGCTTTACACTTCCCGCAAGGGAAAAAGCCCCTCATTTCTTTCAAGGATCCACTACTTTTGGGTTTTAGTGGCATGAGATGACTTTGGACTATTTTGTCTTTGATGGATTTCAATTTGCGAAATGTGATGAATGGACGTTCTGGGACGTCCTTACCTATTACAGGGTCTGTTTGCAGTATAAGCCAATTTTTGGTTAGTGTTTTTCTTAAATAATTGGCATCGTCGGAAAAAGTTGTAATCATCCGGAATTTGTTAGTTACAGAAGTGAGTTCACTCATATTCTCCTTGGGCAATAATAGCATGTTTCTAGGAATTTTTAATACTTTGCTATAAGTTTTCTCTAGAAGAGTGCTGTCATAACCTCTAGTTTTGAACCTCTCAATAGATTCTTTTGCTTCCTTGGAGAAATCACATTTTCGTGAACAGTTCCGTCGAATCCTTAATAATTCTCCGTATGGTATACTGCGAAATAAGCTTGGGGGATGACTACTTCTAGCGTGTAATACGCTGTTCCCCGCGGTGGGTTTTCTGTTTAAAGCTGTGTCCAACTTTTTACCACCATTGTAAAGGACCCTGAGATCTAGGTAATGGACCTCCCTACTGCTGATTTCACCGGTAAATTTCAAATCCAGATTGTTCCTATTCAAGGTGCTTACGAAGTCCTCTGCCTCGCTGAGGGGAGCCCCTCCACACGAGAAAGAGGCCATCGATGTAGCGACTCCACACCAAGACCTGAGCCGCCCATTTTGCGTTGTACAGCCATCACACACACGCTCTGTGAAAACACTGACGAAGGACTAGCCATCCGAAACGCGTCTGTTACTGTTGCCGGATTAAAAACTTCTGACCACTCACCACGGAGTGCTTCTACTTTGTTTTGAAATATAGCAAAGTTTTGAGCCTGGATTGTGGACACGCGGTACCGGCGTGTTGAAGCACCCGCCCGCGAGTACCCTGGGATTGCCTGGTACAACTGGAGCTTGGATATATATATATATATATCCAAAACACAGTTTTGCCCGTTGAGGAGAAAACCACACTACAGGTGAGTTCTTTGCCCAATGATTATTTTATTGAAGGATGCTCACGAGGATGGAGGCTGGAACAGCACAGAAATCAAACGTCCAAAGCCTGACGCGTTTCATGTTTTGCACTTCTTCAGAGGCGTGGACTTGCAGCATCTAGGGCACGGTGATTTAGGCACCATTAATTCATAATGTCCCGCCCTTGATGGGCGTGGCCACTCCCGTGGCTCTCTGGTCTTTGTGGTGCTCAATTGAAACTCGGGTGAACTCCAGTGAAACTCCAGTGAGCTGCTGTGTCGTAGTGCACAAATTAATTCAAATGTGAAAACCCCAGTGGGTTGTGGTGTCCTCCTCGAGTCCCTTCGCCTGAGGAAGGGCGCTTGCCCGAAACGCGTCAGGCGACGCAGTGTTTGCAGAGGCTTTCCTGAACTACATTGCCTCCTGTGGGTGCTTCTAATCTCGAGGGCAACCTTTTCTTCAAAAAATTGCGGCCAAGCCCAGGTCGGGAGGAGCACCGCCATTTCTGATGGCTCCGCTACATTTGAAACGATGCTGGCATACGGAGCAGGAGGAGGGGAAAGAACTTTATTTTGCCAATCACCATGTTTTAAGAACTGTGAAACCGTGCCTCATGAGCAGCCCACAAGGGTCGAATTGAACTTCAAGTCCCATAATACCTTCGGTGAACTCACCTGTGCTGTGCCTTTCATCGAAATAAAAGAGGGAAAATACCTGAAGTTGTTTGTTTGGTAAGCCGCGCACAACATGCCTTAGAGGAAGGGCGCTTGCCTGAAACGCGTCAGGCGACACAGTGTTTGCAGAGCCTTTCCTGAACTACATTGCCTCCTGTGGGTGCTTCTCATCTCGAGGGCAACCTTTTCTTCAATTAATTGCGGCCAAGCCCAGGTCGGGAGGAGCACCGCCATTTCTGATGGCTCCGCTACATTTGAAACGATGCTGGCATACGGAGCAGGAGGAGGGGAAAGAACTTTATTTTGCCAATCACCGTGTTTTAAGAACTGTGAAACCCTGCCTCACGAGCAGCCCACAAGGGTCGAATTGAACTTCAAGTCACATAATACCTTCGGTGAACTCACCTGTGCTGTGCCTTTCATCGAAATAAAAGAGGGAAAATACCTGAAGTTGTTTGTTTGGTGAGCCGCGCACAACATGCCTTAGAGGAAGGGCGCTTGCCCGAAACGCGTCAGGCGACGCAGTGTTTGCAGAGCCTTTCCTGAACTACATTGCCTCCTGTGGGTGCTTCTCATCTCGAGGGCAACCTTTTCTTCAATTAGTTGCGGCCAAGCCCAGGTCGGGAGGAGCACCGCCATTTCTGATGGCTCCGCTACATTTGAAACG
Source organism: Lissotriton vulgaris (assembly GCF_964263255.1). Taxonomy (NCBI): domain Eukaryota; kingdom Metazoa; phylum Chordata; class Amphibia; order Caudata; family Salamandridae; genus Lissotriton; species Lissotriton vulgaris. Next base: position 767,778,276 of record NC_141697.1, read on the forward strand.
ATGCTGGCATACGGAGCAGGAAGAGGGGAAAGAACTTCATTTTGCCAACCACCGTGTTTTAAGAACTGTGAAACCGTGCCTCACGAGCAGCCCACAAGGGTCGAATTGAACTTCAAGTCCCATAATACCTTCGGTGAACTCACCTGTGCTGTGCCTTTCATCAAAATAAAAGAGGGAAAATACCTGAAGTTGTTTGTTTGGTGAGCCACGCACAACATGCCTTAGAGGAAGGGCGCTTGCCCGAAACGCGTCAGGCGACGCAGTGTTTGCAGAGCCTTTCCTGAACTACATTGCCTCCTGTGGGTGCTTCTCATCTCGAGGACAACCTTTTATTCAATTAATTGCGGCCAAGCCCAGGTCGGGAGGAGCACCGCCATTTCTGATGGCTCCGCTACATTTGAAACAATGCTGGCATACGGAGCAGGAGGAGGGGAACGAACTTTATTTTACCAATCACCGTGTTTTAAGAACTGTGAAACCGTGCCTCACGAGCAGCCCACAAGGGTCGAATTGAACTTCAAGTGCCATAATACCTTCGGTGAACTCACCTGTGCTGTGCCTTTCATCGAAATAAAAGAGGGAAAATACCTGAAGTTGTTTCTTTGGTGAGCCGCGCACAACATGCCTTAGAGGAAGGGCGCTTGCCCGAAAAGCGTCAGGCGACACAGTGTTTGCAGAGCCTTTCCTGAACCACATTTCCTCCGGTGGGTGCTTCTCATCTCGAGGGAAACCTTTTCTTCAATTATTTGCGGCCAAGCCCAGGTCGGGAGGAGCACCGCCATTTCTGATGGCTCCGCTACATTTGAAACGATGCTGGCATACGGAGCAGGAGGAGGGGAAAGAACTTTATTTTGCCAATCACCGTGTTTTAAGAACTGTGAAACCGTGCCTCATGAGCAGCCCACAAGGGTCGAGTTGAACTTCAAATCCCATACTACCTTCCGTGAACTCACCTGTGCTGTGCCTTTCATCGAAATAAAAGAGGGAAAATACCTGAAGTTGTTTGTTTGGTGAGCCACGCACAACATGCCTTAGAGGAAGGGCGCTTTCCCGAAACGCGTCAGGCGACGCGGTGTTTGCAGAGCCTTTCCTGAACTACATTGCCTCCTCTGGGTGCTTCTCATCTCGAGGGCAACCTTTTCTTCAATTAATTGCGGTCAAGCCCAGGTCGGGAGGAGCACCGCCATTTCTGATGGCTCCGCTACATTTGAAACGATGCTGGCATACGGAGCAGGAGGAGGGGAAAGAACTTTATTTTGCCAATCACCGTGTTTTAAGAACTGTGAAACCGTGCCTCACGAGCAGCCCACAAGGGTCGAATTGAACTTCAAGTCCCATAATACCTTCGGTGAACTCACCTGTGCTGTGCCTTTCATCAAAATAAAAGAGGGAAAATACCTGAAGTTGTTTGTTTGGTGAGCTGCGCACAACATGCCTTAGAGGAAGGGCGCTTGCCCTAAACGCGTCAGGCGACACAGTGTTTGCAGAGCCTTTCCTGAACTACATTGCCTCCTGTGGGTGCTTCTCATCTCGAGGGCAACCTTTTCTTCAATTAATTGCGGCCAAGCCCAGGTCGGGAGGAGCACCGCCATTTCTGATGGCTCCGCTACATTTGAAACGATGCTGGCATACGGAGCAGGAGGAGGGGAAAGAACTTTATTTTGCCAATTACCGTGTTTTAAGAACTGTGAAACCGTGCCTCACGAGCAGCCCACAAGGGTCGAATTGAACTTCAAGTCCCATAATACCTTCCGTGAACTCACCTGTGCTGTGCCTTTCATCGAAATAAAAGAGGGAAAATACCTGAAGTTGTTTGTTTGGTGAGCCGCGCACAACATGCCTTAGAGGAAGGGCGCTTGCCCGTAACGCGTCAGGCGACGCGGTGTTTGCAGAGCCTTTCCTGAACTACATTGCCTCCTGTGGGTGCTTCTCATCTCGAGGACAACCTTTTATTCAATTAATTGCGGCCAAGCCCAGGTCGGGAGGAGCACCGCCATTTCTGATGGCTCCGCTACATTTGAAACGATGCTGGCATACGGAGCAGGAGGAGGGGAAAGAACTTTATTTTGCCAATCACCGTGTTTTAAGAAGTGTGAAACCGTGCCTCACGAGCAGCCCACAAGGGTCGAATTGAACTTCAAGTCCCATAATACCTTCTTTGAACTCACCTGTGCTGTGCCTTTCATCGAAATAAAAGAGGGAAAATACCTGAAGTTGTTTGTTTGGTGAGCCGCGCACAACATGCCTTAGAGGAAGGGCGCTTGCCCGAAACGCGTCAGGCGACGCAGTGTTTGCAGAGCCTTTCCTGAACTACATTGCCTCCTGTGGGTGCTTCTCATCTCGAGGACAACCTTTTATTCAATTAATTGCGACCAAGCCCAGGTCTGGAGGAGCACCACCATTTCTGATGGCTCCGCTACATTTGAAACAATGCTGGCATACGGAGCAGGAGGAGGGGGACGAACTTTATTTTGCCAATCACCGTGTTTTAAGAACTGTGAAACCGTGCCTCACGAGCAGCCCACAAGGGTCGAATTGAACTTCAAGTCCCATAATATCTTCGGTGAACTCACCTGTGCTGTGCCTTTCATCGAAATAAAAGAGGGAAAATACCTGAAGTTGTTTGTTTGGTGAGCTGCGCACAACATGCCTTAGAGGAAGGGCGCTTGCCCGAAACGCGTCAGGCGACGCAGTGTTTGCAGAGTCTTTCCTGAACTACATTGCCTCCTGTGGGTGCTTCTCATCTCGAGGACAACCTTTTATTCAATTAATTGCGGCCAAGCCCAGGTCGGGAGGAGCACCGCCATTTCTGATGGCTCCGCTACATTTGAAACGATGCTGGCATACGGAGCAGGAGGAGGGGAAAGAACTTTATTTTGCCAATCACCGTGTTTTAAGAACTGTGAAACCGTGCCTCACGAGCAGCCCACAAGGGTCGAATTGAACTTCAAGTCCCATAATACCTTCCGTGAACTCACCTGTGCTGTGCCTTTCATCGAAATAAAAGAGGGAAAATACCTGAAGTTGTTTGTTTGGTGAGCCGCGCACAACATGCCTTAGAGGAAGGGCGCTTGCCCGTAACGCATCAGGCGACGCGGTGTTTGCAGAGCCTTTCCTGAACTACATTGCCTCCTGTGGGTGCTTCTCATCTCGAGGGCAACCTTTTCTTCAATTAATTGCGGCCAAGCCCAGGTCGGGAGGAGCACTGCCATTTCTGATGGCTCCGCTACATTTGAAACGATGCTGGCATATGGAGCAGGAGGAGGGGAAAGAACTTTATTTTGCCAATCACCGTGTTTTAAGAACTGTGAAACCGTGCCTCACGAGCAGCCCACAAGGGTCGAATTGAACTTCAAGTCCCATAATACCTTCGGTGAACTCACCTGTGATGTGCCTTTCATCGAAATAAAAGAGGGAAAATACCTGAAGTTGTTTGCTTGGTGAGCCGCGCACAACATGCCTTAGAGGAAGGGCCCTTGCCCGAAACGCGTCAGGCGACGCGTTGTTTGCAGGGCCTTTCCTGAACTACATTGCCTCCTGTGGGTGCTTCTCATCTCTAGGGCAACCTTTTCTTCAATTAATTGCGGCCAAGCCCAGGTCAGGAGGAGCACCGCCATTTCTGATGGCTCCGCTACATTTGAAACGATGCTGGCATACGGAGCAGGAGGAGGGGAAAGAACTTTATTTTGCCAATCACCGTGTTTTAAGAACTGTGAAACTGTGCCTCACGAGCAGCCCAAAAGGGTCAAATTGAACTTCAAGTCCCATAATACCTTCGGTGAACTCACCTGTGCTGTGCCTTTCATCAAAATAAAAGAGGGAAAATACCTGAAGTTGTTTGTTTGGTGAGCCGCGCACAACATGCCTTAGAGGAAGGGCGCTTGCCCGAAAAGCGTCAGGCGACGCAGTGTTTGCACTCCTGTGGGTGCTTCTCATCTCGAGGGCAACCTTTTCTTCAATACATATATATATATATATAAGAACACAGAAGACATTATATTATTTTAATAAAATACTAAAAAAATTACAAAAACTATTTTTAGGATATTAAAGTTACAAAATATCACCCAAAAAAATTCAAATTACTGAAAAAAACCATAGGTTTAATGAGCATTATAATTCGAAATTAGCATTTAAAAAACCTTTGTAATTCACTGAAAAAACATAGGTTTCAGGCACCTTATAGTTATGAATGCTTGGCATCCGGATCCAGGGTAATTGTGACCTTGTCAGGCAGGGAGGGATCTTGTTACCAAACTCGCTGATTCCTATTTTATTGACCTTGGTCAGACTGTAAGTCCAATGAAAAATGTGGAGATTGGCACCTGGTTTGCCAGTACAGACTTTGTCAGCTCTGGCCCTAATTCAGGTTTGCAAATGTTCCAGGAGAGACTCATGTACTAGACAGATGGCTCGGTGGGCTGTAGGTCACCGGTTCGATTTAAGGCAGGCTGAAGCAGCATGTCATCCTTAGGCGGTAGTAAAAATGAATTTGTTTTAGTTAGATTATCAAAAAATCCGTTATGCAATGGCCTCATTAGTATTCAGACCTTGAGGTTTGATAGATAAACTGTCATTATTTCTTTGGAAAGCTTCACATTACAAACTTTATTTCAAACTGTTTGCAAGCGCGAGTGGTTAAGTTTAAAAAGTACTACTTTTATGTACAGATTGCAAAATCAAAGCAAATGCGAAATATTTTCTACGGTGAACTTCGTGGATGCTGTATTCAGAAAGGAAGGTTTACTGATAGTCATAGTAAGTGACAGTGTAGTCAATTTTAAGCTGGAACCTTCTAACAGTACATGAGCAGGAGTGGGTAAATCTGCCTACCACACTGAATGACATTGGAGTGTGCAATGGTTTAACAGCGAAGATAAAGGGGTTATTGAGTTGGCAAAAAACAAATAAATTGAATTTGATAGAAAGAAGTAAGACAAGCATTAGCAAAGCCAATAAGTCTTGTAATGGGACAGTTAAAAAGAAGCTTTATGAAGCAGCCAGAAGAAACATGGAAGGAATAGCAGTGGGAGGGGGTAGAGGAAACAGGATGGAGGAGGTCGGGCGAAGGTTAAATAAGCACTGTGACATGGCCAGCGTTCACGGCTTCATATCGTTAAAAAAAAGTAAAGAAATAGCACGAGCAGCGGATGAACACTATTTAAAGTCTTTTTTAATATTTATTTCATCGACAATTCCAAATGCAAAAATGCATTTGACATTTTTTCATAGTAAGTATATAAGGCATATAATATCAATTATTAGCTGAATTAACACAAGTGGGATCATGGTGTGTATTTTTATTACACATAGTGCAGCTAGATTAGCCCAGTAGATACTTTATTCTTTCTGATATCACATCTGAAGCGTGTTTTCCCCAACACAAAACACCATACAAACAAAAGACAAAACAACCATTCGGATGAGTCCTAGCGGGTCCACACTGGACAATCGGTAGGACATAGCCTTGAAGCCTAAATCCAACAGAAGAAGGTGTGCCATGCACTCAAGAAAAGAAAGAGAGGGAGAGATGAATTTACCCCACCATTCACAAGCTGGTGCTAACAGCCCACAGCACCAGTTTTCCTGCAATAGCAGCCGCAAAAAACATCGCCACAGAGGACCCCTGCAAATACCGCTGATGAGATGCAGAGTAGGCGGTCCCGTGCCATAAGCCATGACAACACCACACCACAACATTCACAATGACCAGACAGAACTGCAAAAAAACCACAAAACACCTGATAAGCCACGTTAGCAGGAGGAAATGTACACCTGCTCTGACCTGGTGTAAAGTCGGACCACAGTCTGCACCACAAAAGGGAGCACAGCTCACAGCCACACCTGAAGACAAACAGATGCCATGGAGCCAGTGAACATGCAGCACAGACACCCAAGAGGTCCACAACACCCACCAACATCAAACCCAGGCCAGCAACACACCCCCGGGCCCACGCCCAAACCCGGACCAAGAAACTGCACACCAACACCACGAATCACAAAACAAATATCTGGCAGCCTGTGGTCGCACAAGCAGGAAAATCAACATACATGCGTCACCAGAAAATGGAGAACCAGTCAAACAGCAATGCAATCACCAACACAAAACACCATACAAATAAAGGACAAAACAACCATTCGGATAAGTCCTAGCGGGTCCACACTGGACAATCAGTAGGACATAGCCTGGAAGCCTAAATCCAACAGAAGAAGGTGTGCTATGCACCCAAGAAAAGAAAGAGAGGGAGAGAATGAGGGAGAGAGACGGAGTGAGATTGCACAAGCAGTGCAAGGCCTTGCAGGGCAAATGGCACCACATGCCAACATGTGTGTGTGTATCGCCATCCGTACACCATGGGCCCAAGGCTGTGTCCCAATCTCAGCGCCAAAGCCACATCACATTCCAAAAATGCAAGTAGGAGTCAGACAAACAACAGGCATATAAGCTCCATTGTTCCAATATAGAAGGCAGGAGGACACCTGCACCACTGACCTTGGTCCAGAATGCGCCTGGAACACCCTGAGAGAGATGCCAAGGCAGTTGTGGACGAATCCCACACCACGCATTGCGCAAATGAATTATCCAACTCATCCACACACACAAGCCCCTGCCTGAGGGACCCCCGCATATGATGCCCTGAACACTCACGGAAACAGCAACCCATTCAGCCCAATGTTGCACACACATTCAAATCATTGCCCAGAGCCGTGGCATATCTTCCACACCACTGCCGCAGAAGAGTGCAGGTTCCACGAGACGCACCAAGTCAATGGCAGGCCATATCGGGCACATGCACAACCCCCGTCACGTGGAACATTACGGTGCACGTATGCTGCATTTACTGGGCGTAGTGCCACTGGCAGTGTTGCGAATCCGTTACCGGCTGAGCTTCTGCATTGCCTACGTCACTTGCATCCAGCCCTGGTTCCATTGCCGAATATGCACATTTAAGTGTCCCATGGAAGTCTGCCTATCCAATACAACCGTAGATGAATTGGTCTATGACTTGTGTCTGCTCCCCCTGTTGGATCCTGAACAGGAGTGTATCCGAGACAGCTGTGCATGGGATGCCTTGACATACTGCGTATGTATTGGCAATTGTGTATGGGAGATTGCACAATTCCTCATGTGCAGTGACCACATACAGGCACTCCCCTATTGGGCTGTGTTGCGGATTGGTGAAATGGTGTGGGCTGAGCACACCTGCCTGGACCAGTTAATGGATTGGCTCACCCTGGTGTTCCTTGAACATGACAACGACGTACTATTGGAACATATTGCACATGAAGCTGGGCGGGCATTCATGGTTGAGTAACTCCGGTCCTTGTAGCCACAATCGACTGTTACCTACAGCACAGGTCCCAACAACTTGTAGCATAATGGGGATTTCTCACATATCCCACCACAACAGTGGACACGTCTGCCATCGTCCGTACTCTGGATACATGTGCATGGAACAACGCGTGTGTACACACACCTGTGCAAGGTGATGCAAGTCCAAGCCCGGAGCAACACAGCGTCATTTTGCAACGTTGCCAATTCAGACAGACTGCTGGGGGAGAGCAGACACATGGCAATCTAGTACAACATGTAAACCTGTCAGACCCTTTCACCTGATCAATGTCAGCAGAGCAGACAATCGCCGCACTCCGGTGGCAAAGCACTATGCGGATACCATGGGCAGTGAGTCGTGCTCCCTCACACGGGGCAATGAGCAGACGCCAAACAACACCTGACTCATCCAGCAAGGCAAGGTGGGCTCGGAGCGTTGCCACCATGATGATTTTTGTCCATTGTTACAACAACAATGTATGAACCTCAACATGTACCCATGCTGCCTACACGTATCTTAAGCATGTCCCTGCCTGTTGTGGCCATTGCCTCGTCCGTACTAACACGCACATGCCAACAAAGTCTATGTCACCCCAATGGTGTCTAACTGTGAGTGTGTTGATTAGATTGTCCACTCGTGTGCCACAACCAGCATCGTCCCTACACAGGGAGGGACTGACTGATGCATGTGCAATGGTGGTGTGTCCCTTTTGCAAGTTCAACCTCTGTGAGACAGACATTGTTTTGGGAAAGGTGCTGGCCGTCATGTGCACTTACTTGACTTCTGCAATGTGAGTATGGTGTGCAACCTCTGACCATGTGGAGCAATGTCATACATCAAAGCAGAATGTGTCAACACAGATGTGTGGGTATGCAACGTGCTGTTTTGTTGTCACACATGATATAGGCCAGCACTCCTGGTCTGCTACAGATGTGGTCAGTCCTACCCACAGCCCTATTCAACACATGGACGTGTGCCTAGTTTGGGGGATCATGAGATTATTGTTGATATGCAATGGAGACACAGCTAGTACTCACCTTCACAGTCAACCAATTTGCCATGTGTCTCAGGGATACACATGCACATAGATGTAAGTTTCCATGGTGTAACTTCATGTGCAATCATTGTCCCTACATCCAGCTATACTTCCATACGTGAGTTAACATAGCAATGACACATCTGTGTGATTTAGAATGTTTTATTTACATTCAGGTGAGTGACGGAGCTGGTGCTGTACATGGCCATCCAAGCCCACATCACATGGAAGCCCAGTGGTGGGCCAAACACAGTCCTTTGGGAATTAAGAAGTAGGAGAGTGCAGTACGCAGCAGGATTGCTGTGTAATTGGCCAGCAGTGATGAAATGGCAGTCCGTGTCGGGGTCCGGATGCATGTTGCAGAGAGTTCCGGGGGCCAGTATGAGGTATTTCCTAGGGCATAATGCATAGGTCACAACCAGGCAGGGACCGGGCATATGGCGGTGATGGATGCTACTGCCTCCTTCCTCACAAAGTGATTCCCATCCCCTTCTTACTCCCCTGATACGGATTCTGTATCCAGTGTGTCCAGTGTGTGTGGTGGGGTGATGGCTACATCACTGTGTGCCACTGACACAACAGACTGTGAAGGTGATAGTGCAGCATCACTGTGTGCCAAGGGCATATCAGGGCTCGGAGCCATGTGTGTCGATGTTCCAGCTGCAGGCATCTGGGAGCAGCTCAGTGGCAGCAAGGGCAAGATGAAGGACTGCAGGGCATTGCGGTTCCCAGTTACTACTTGCTGGTGTCCAGCCATGGCAGACAGACTTCCAGCCTGCATCTGCTCCATTGTCTCAATTGACCTTTGCATCTGTGCCAACTCTTTTCTCTGATCGCTGGTGCCTCTCTGACCACACAGTTCTTGTATTAGATTCATTGCCAAGGTCCGTGATAAAGCATGGTGCGTACAGGGGGTGTCCGATAGGGACTGTATGCAGTCCCTGATGGGACTTAGACGCCCACGTATGGCATTGAGTTTGGCTGCCACAAGTTCAAAACCTATCCGCAGCTGGTCAGCCTACTCCACATTGCAACGATACATACGTTGTGTTGGAACTCCATGAATTGGTCAGGGGTAATGGGAGACAGCCGTGGTGAAGTGTGTTTCCTGCTGTATGGTCTGTGCAGGTGGTGGGCTCACCTTGGGGCAGCTGGCCTGCCCTGCTTCTGGGAATCGGGTGTGTAGGCTATCTACGATCCATTGGAGGGTGTCGGTGCAGATGACCAGGGGGTCCTCTTCATCATCACTGAAGATACATCTGGTCTGGTCTGCAAGAAGTCTTGTGTGTCCCTCTGCAACGTGAAAGGAGGAATGCAGGTTAACAGAGTTGTGCATGTATGTTAGAGATTTGCAGATGTTTACGTTCAGACTGCATGCCAATGTACATTGTGACTGTTTTGGTGTAGCTGGCTATTTGAAGGCAGTCAGTGTGTTTTTTGACTACATGACGGAAGTGTGGTAGTACCCATGCATTGTCATCACACAGTGTCAGGCAATGCCTGATCTGAGTGGGCAGTTACTACTCACGTACGGGACCTGTTGTGAGTCGTGTCCTATGGTGCTGGTGTTGCACTTTGTACTTCATTGCTGTCATTGCTGATGGTCTGTGATTGCTATGTGTGCGCTGCATTGTGGGGGAGTTGCCCCTGCAGCTCTGATTTCGTGTAGCCTTCTCCCTTTGAGGTGGAGTGCCTTTCAATTGGGTGCTTTTCGGGGCCTGTTTTGTTTTTGACTTGGGTCATATGTGCTCTCGGACTGATTTTGTGGCCTGATGCATTGTTCATCTGCTGCATGTATTGTACAGCGTGGGTTGTGTGTGCACATGGACATGTCGGAGTGTGACCTGCTCCTTTACAGATGTGATCCGCACTGGGCTACCCCCTTGTCAATTAGTGAGCCATCTCATGTTTTTGTGCTGCTGTCATGCTATCGGGCATGCAGTGTTTCTTGCATAGTCAGTGTGGGTCACAGAGCCGCTGCTTTGCTGGATTCAGCACATGTGCCTGGGTCAGTTGTGCTATTGGTGATCTGGAGGGGGCCCCTTTGTGCACATTGTGGACAGGGCCCTACTTGGTGTTTCTATGTATGCTGCAGTGTGCCAAGGCTCTCAGTGACATGATCCAGGGTCATTGTGGGTGTGCTGTGTGCTACACATAATTGTGCATGGGTGCCATTGTGCCCATCTCCCCCCGTCCCCCCAGTCCGTGGTCGTCACTCACCCTGTTGCTGTTGGGTCAGATTGTATTGTGCTGTGTCCAGGCCCCCAATTCCTACCAACCATCTCCACACTGCTGACTGTGGCCACCATTTCCTCCAGCTCATCAATCACCTGCTGTGTTGCAGGACTCCCACCTCCAGTCACCCCTGCTGTCTTCCTGTTGGCAAAGAGCTTCTCCTTGGTTTGGCTGTGCACTTCATTCCAGTGCCTCTTGACCTCCTCCATTGACCTCCTTGCCACAACGACTGCATTGACGTTGACGATGGCCTGCCATATTTCCGTTTGGGTTTCCAGTGTTACAGTGGAGGTGGCGGACAGTTGTTGGTAGTGTCCTTTGACCTCTGTGACGATGATCCGGTCTTCCTGTGGACTGAACCCTGTCTTCCTCTTCCTCTTGTTCTTGCCCTTCCCCAAAGACGGGGTTTCATGCTGGTCCACCGTGGCGGTTGTGGGGTTCGGTTTGTCCTCTGCACGGGGTCCGGGTGCATCCATGGTGCTATGCAGTTTGAAATGGTTTTTTTTCTTTTTTTTTCTTTTATAGTTCATTTTCTCACCAGACGAGTGGGATTTGCAGGCCTGTGGCTGGTTTTCTCTGACTTTTGTACTGCAAATGGCCTCATCGCATGTTGTTTTGCGTTTGCGTATCGCATTTTAGTGGCGTGGCTTTGATTTCATGCGGACATTTGCCACGTTATCTGGTGTCTATCGCATGCTACCGCCTTGTTGTGAATTCCACGTTGACACAGGGTTATTTTCCAGCGATGGGCTGCGATGTTGAAAGTTGCGTTACGCTACTCTTGCAGCAGTTATCACACCTTCTTGGGACTATACCCCGATGTCTCTTCGAAAGCAACTCTAGTTTTCAGGTTTGACAGAAACACTCACTAGTGGCGTAAATGAAAAGACTGCCAGATGAATTCCTCGCTTTTTGCAGTTGCGCCTTCACCAATCATGAAACCAATACGCAAAAGTAAGTGAGCTTGGGGCATGATAATTAACAATAAAGTGGATAACTCTGGAGGTTAATGCACTTGCTTGAAAGATCTGTGTACATTCTAATCAAAGGTTCAACTCACCATATTGCATAGAGGATCAATGTGTCTACTGGAAAGCACAGCATGCAACATGTAAATCACAGATTCGCTGTTGTATGTAGACAGCTTAGTTGATTACTGTTTTTGTTGCATAGAGCCTTGTGTTACCTGCAGGTCAAAAGTTAACATCCCTGTATTATAGTTTAGTGAGTTATAAACCTGCAGCAAGGACCTGACTGCAAACAAGACGGCATATATTTAGAACTTGCTGTTTTTTTCTCAATACTTTCTTACTTTAAAGTTGCTAAAAAAAAGAAAAGTTTCTTTGGATAGTAATAAACACTTATTACTAAGTGCCATATATGTAGTTATTTGTGAGATAACTAATGAACAGATACATCCCACATTCAAACAATGCATGAAAATTTCGTGCATACAACCTTGGCACGGTCAAAAAGCTAACCCCGCCCCTTGTTCCCCCTTAGCACTGCCCTTGTGCCCACCCTAAACTCTGCCCACTGCTCCTTTTGGTGAGTACCTGCACTTATTTTTTATAATTTAAAGCACTCTCCACTATTCATCTAACTGTATCTGTGTGTTCATTATGTATGCATGAAGGCCCTGGGCCCTACCACATTATATTGTGCACACAACCATGTTACCTCTTGCAATGGGGTAGAACTCGGTTATGTAACTTTGTCTGGGTCTGACGCTATGCACAGAGCATGAGTAAGCACTGCGCTGGTTCCTGAGGCACCCGCCTTCTTCGCTACAGGATCCCCACAGCGGATAGAATCTACAGAATTCTGTATGTGTAAGCGGAGTGGGCATAGCCGGTGTACGCCAGTCAGGTGCGCAACCAGAGCCAAATTTCGGGTGAGGCTGATAAAAATTTCGGGGGATGGGCTAATTCATCCAGTCATAGGCGGAGTGGAGATGCAGGGGCTCTAAGAAGGGGTGAAAACACAACAAAGCCTCATTAACAGGTAAATGGTCTTTTAAAGACCTGTGAAGTACTCGGGTGCCTAATATACATAGCCCCGGGGAGGTGGCAATTGCCAGGGCTGCAGAGGCCCCGCAATATAATTATATGATTGCCCCCGAACCCTCGCCCACCCTGGGGCTCATTTAAATGAAGTGGAAGAGTCCCCGCTTCATTTTATTAAAAATGTCAGCCAGATTCGCACACTCAGCGTGCATTCAGATGTTTAAAAATAAATACATATATATATATATATATATATATATATATATATATATATATATATATATATATATATATATATATATATATATATATATATATATATATATATATATTCACTGAAAAAACCATAGGTTATACACTACATATAGTTAGGAATTAGCCTTTAAAAAACCTTGGAAATTCACTAAAAAAAACATAGGTTTTAGGCTAACTATATGTCGAATTTCATTGGTTTTATATCAATAAAATGTCCAGCTAACTATATAGGAGGAATTTCAATGGTTTTTTATATGTTAATTCCTAACTATATAAGGCCTAAAACCTATGCTTTTTTTAGTGAATTTCCAAGGTTTTTTAAAGGGTAATTCCTAACTATATATAGTGTATAACCTATGTTTTTTTCAGTGAATTTCATTGGTTTTTTAAAAGCTAATATATATATATATATATATATATATATATATATATATATATATATATATATATATATATATATATATATATATATATATATATATATATATATATATAACCTACTGCGAAAAGGTAGAGGCGGCTCTGGCTGCACCTCCATGCGGAAAAGTAGGAGGCAGCTCCAGCCGCAGCAGGTTGCTCCACGGCACCCGCCCTGCCGGGTGGAAAGATAGAAGCAGCTCCGGCCGCGCCGAAGGCTCCCGAAGGCTCTAGCTGCAACGGACAGCTCAGCACAGTGGCGGCTGGTGGAATTTGAAGCTGGTGGGGCATATGCATAACACATGAACGTATGCGAGCATCAGCCCTGGCTGCATCCTCCATCAGACCAGCCCACGCTACGATCCTGCTGTCACCCAGCGCTTCGACTAATGACTTCTAACACGAGTACACACTAACACCAGTACACACTTCAATACTGCACATTCCCTGGCAGCGAGAGGATGAAATGCTGCATCAGCCCTGCATCCATCAGACCAGCCCCTGCTACGAGCCTGCTGTCACCCAGCACTTTGACTAATCACTTCTAACACCAGTACACAGTGACCTCAGAACATTCTGGAAACACCTAAAGATTCACACATTTTGGCAGACGTCCGCCTAGTGGTCCGCTTACTGTTTCTAATTTCTTGCAACCTTCTCCCCTTTCCGTGCACCGTCCCGTGGCTGCCATAGAGCTTGGTAAAAACAAATACATTAAAAAAATGGTTTCACGACTGATGTCACTCCTACGCTTCCGTTTGCTCTGGCAGAGGCTTTACAAAACACATCACTAAGCTACGGGGGCGGGCAAGTCTAGCCGCATGTGGAGGACGCAGCCCAGGCCACCAACCCTATTGACCTGCCGACAAAGCGCGGTGACCCTGAGCAAACACCGACTCTAAGAGGCACATAGCGGTGGGGCCAAGGAGGGCAGAGAGCCTGAGACGAAGTGCCCTTACGCTTCCACACCAGCCTCCAAAGGCAAGGCCTGTTGTGTACACGCAACAGGGGGATAGAAGCCAGGTTCACATAAAAGCCAGGCCAACCACAACTTAGCCATGTCAGCAGCCATCGCTACGCGCCAAAACGAGGCCCGTTTCCACTGAACACGCAAATCCAGTCTGGCCAGCGCCGACCATAGCTGGCCAACGATATGTTCCTTGAGCGCCCCGAGAACCATGACACAGTGTCTGCAAACTGGGAACCCCATACACTAATAACAACAACACTCTGTCGTGGAAAGACCGAGGCAGAGGAGCAGTGCCCCCTTGTGGTCTGAATGCCCAACACTCACACCAACTAAACACCCGGGCATAGCCAGCGTGCTACCGCTGGCGCCGCAAGTGCCCCTACTTACAGCTAAGCAGATGCCAGGCCATGGGGTCGGAGCGCTTGGCCTGCTCGCGATGCGGCGGCTACTGCCAGTGTGGGTGGTAGATGGTGTGGACGGCTTCCCCCCCGCCCTCCACGCGGAGTGCTTTTCCTGAGCACCGTATTTACATTACACATTCAGGCACGGGGAGATTAAGTGATTTGCCCAAAATCACAGGATGTGGACGCGACCCCGAGGCTCGAACCCTAGTTTTCAGCACCAGCTCCAGGGCTCGGACGCACGCGAAATACATTAGCTACAGTATGAAAACAAAGCATGAGGGGCAGGGGGCACTGTGCATCACAACTTGGAATGAAAACACGTCGAAAGGTTGTTATAGAAACGTTTTCATTTTAGCATGATCACATTACTTGATTGAAATACACGAGGAAATTACACATTGGCAGGCACTGGATAACCAAGAACTCTGCAGCAGGCAGGGCCTGAGTACTCCCCGGCGGCTGTGGAACCCCCCGCCCAGGGGGGCCGCTGCTTGCTCCGCGTAGGTGTGCTGCAGGGTGGACGCTGCCGGAAACTGGTAAAGGAACCTGGTGCCAAGTACCAGGGCCAGCAAGGAGCAGGAGTAGAGCAGGGACAGCATCGACTGCATATTTAAAGGGCCAGGGGGTGGCGCAAGTTAAGGATACGGCAAGTGGCGTGTAGGCACAGCCTTCAGGTAACAGGGTGCTGGCACAACGGGGTGTAGGAGCCGCGTCCAGGCAGCAAGGTGCAGGCACTGCGACCAGCCAGCAAGATGACGGTGCCGCGTCCAGGCAGAAGGGTGCAGGTAACGCCTGCAGGCTCTGTGTCCAGGCAGCAGGGTGCAGGCACAGGGACCGGTGCGCAGGGTCAGGACTGCTGGTACAAGCAAGAGGGGGGCAGCGAGCAGATACGGGGGCAAGGGTGGATGCGCTGGGCGTTACAGGCGCACGGTCACCTCCGAGGTCCTCTCAGAAGCAGGCAGTGGGTCACTGAGAGAAGTGCACAGTTTGTTCAGGATCACACGTTTCTGATGATATTTTAGGCACGTCCATTGTAGGAGAAGAGAGACAGTCTCGGACCCATGGACGGATACCTGAGAGCCGCAGCTCCGTGCCCCCACAGTACCGGGCAGCTGAACAGACCCCACGACCGGAATTAAAGGGCAGCAGCTCCGTGCTCCCTAAGTACCTTTTCCAGAGGTCAGAGTGCATGTAACAGCAGCTATGTGCCCACTCAGTACCTTCCCCAGAGGTAAAAGTTCACGCGACAGCAGCTCCGTGCCCCACACTGCCAGGTACGCCGCGCACCCTTGTCCCCAGGGTCCAGCAGTGTCTCAGGGACCCCCCAGATCCAGATACAGGTGCAGACCCCCCGTTTAGCGAGCAGACCCGCGGAGACAGGAAGAAGTTAAGAAAGAACAAAGAAAGGCGCTGCAGGAAGCGGACTCCGTCTGATGGGCGCTCGGGAACAGGAGCCTGGCTCTGCATCTCAGGGCTCCATCAGCTGCGAGGCCCCCTCCCACCCGCGACCCGAATACAAATTTATCAGCATAAAAAATGATAAAAGTAAACGTGCCTGAGGGTTTGGACGAACCGCCACTGGCTCAGCAGCTCCGGCCTCGGTACCGTGCACGGGAGCCCTGCAGAGTCAGCCGCCGTCTTCCTTCTTCTCCCCTCACGGCGGGGGCGGGCATTCCCGGCCGGCCGCGCTGGGATTGGCCGGCCGGCCCCAGCACTTCCGGGTCGCCGTGGGCAGCGCGGCGACCCGATTTTAGGCAGGCAGCCGGAGACAAAAACGAGGTGGGCACTTAGCCGCTTCTCTTGCGGATGGCAGGGCTCCCTCCCATCACGGGAGCCCTGCAGAGTCAGCCGCCATCATCCTTCTTCCCCCTCGCGGCGGGGGCGGACATTTCCAGCCGGCCGCGCAGCACTTCCGGGTCGCCGCGGGCAGCGCGGCGGCCCAATTTCAGGCAGGCAGGCGGGGACAGTGCGCGCACGCGTGCGCGCTTATAGATATATAATTGAATTTAAATGCAATTTTCTCAGCAAATACTGGACGGATTTACACCATTTAAAGAAAAGCGTAATCTGCGAACCAGTCTCTTCCATTTTACCAAATTTCAAATAATTCCGTTCAGCCGTTCGGGCTGTAGCCGAGTCTAAAGGTCCTATGGAAATTAACATGGGGGAAACACGTTTTGGGACCCCCCCCTTTTTTCTCAGCCCCCACTTGACGAATCCCCCCCAAATTTTCAGGGAAGTAGCGGAGCAGAGCGAGCCATCTTCTTTGAGAAATTTGCGAAGATTCATCAGCCAGGGCCAAAGTTATTCCCAATAGAATGTTGGGGATTTCCTATGGGAACCCGTCCTAACTATATAGACCTACTGGCTACCGCCAGTAGGTAATGTATATATATATATATATATGTTGGGCCTGTGGTTCCTTGTGGGACCCCCTGAGCAGGACTAGGGGGTCAGGGTGTTTCTACCCTGCCCCCTTTTCTTCTTTTTTAATCTTTTTTTAACTGTTTTCTTCTGACTCTGTACCACCAAGTCACAGCCTGGCTGCCTGGTCTGGAGTGTTGGTAGCCAATCACAGTGGAGCTTGTGTTCGTGGCAGCCAATCACAGTGAAGCCCATGGTTGGGATGGTGCGCTAACCCACTGCTGTCCCAGATATCGAAACTTTTATTTTTTTAATTTCTCAGCAACTACTGAATGGATTCACACCATTTAAAAAAAAGGTCGCTTTCTGAACCAAGCTCTACCTTTTTGCGAAATTATTTTGTAATTCCGTTCAGCAGTTCGTGCTGTAGCCTGTGATAAAATTTCCTATGGAAATTAACATGGAGAAAACTCTTTTTGGGACCCCCATTTTTTCTCAGCCCCCCTTGACGAATCACCCCCAAACTTTCAGGTTAGGAAATGACCTGGATAGACCTTTTGTTTGGGTGAATATCGTGAAGATTCGTCACGCGACCCAAAGTTATTAGCAAATCAAAAAATGCTTTTCCTATGGAAAATAGGTTCTAACTATAACTACCTACTGGCAACCGCCAGAAGGTAATATATATATGTATATATATATATATATATATATATATATATATATATATATATATATATATATATTCCCATCACCATTTTCACACAAAGACCTGGCCACTTAATATATATAGTCATACACGGATATTGATTCATATAATAATTATGTAAGTTGTTGTATTTTGAAATTTCTTTTTTATGTTTACTGCGGCGGCTCCCCTGTTAGGGCAGACTACCAGCCGAGCTGGGGAAGGGGCAGTGCCATCCATTCTGACAACACCAGGCAGCTACAACAGGGAGGCGGAGTGATGGGCACTGCTAAGTGCGCATATCGGTTTGTCCAGCTGTCTGAAGCTGGGAAAACCGACATGTGCACTTCGCAGCCTGTAGCCGGAGTTGGATGCACAGCGGGTGGAGTGTAAACATAGGCTCTTAGTCCCTCTGTGAGGTAAAATCAGTCTGCTCAGATCAATCCCAGCACTTCTTTCATGCTGGTAATAGAGCATGAGAGCAGTGTCAGGATTGGCCGTAGGTTAGTCTGAGAGCCTGTGTATTGCACCCATGGACTGCTGGGAGTCCGAACAGGAGAAGAAGAGCACCATGGCGGTGGCAGCAGCAGGTAAGTATTCTTTTTTTTTGTTCTCCCCTGCGATGCCCCATACTCATAAGTTTTAATACTGATTCTAAGTTGTACATTACTTCCCAGAACCGACAGTACTTGGTGATGGTCGAAACGTTCAGCATAAGTCTTTAACTGGGCCTGGAGCACTAAACATTGCCATATGTCAAGCACTCCGATCTGCTCATTCTACAACCCTCGCTGTTCCTTGTATTTCACCAAATATTCAAGAGACAGAGCTGGCTGCAAAGAGGGCCGACGTGGGCGCCGGCCGGGAATCAGATCGTGAGATGACCCTTTACAGCAGGAACATAAAAAGACTCCCCAAGAAGGACAGTATTCTAATGCTGCCTCTCCCATGCAAGGACCAAGTTCATTGTCCACACATATAGCTGATGCCACCTCCTTCAGAAGGGTTCCTACACAAGAAACAGGGCATAGGGGAATAACCTGGCTTGCACAGGATCACACAAATGTGTCAAGTGGGAAGCGAGAATTGTAATAATATATTCTTCTGCATCAATAACAGGCAGATAGGCCATTAGGTCTGTGCAGCTCAATTGATCCAAGAGTTTATTGCATTTTATTCAGGACATTTTACTGTGCATTAGTTAGGGTTGTAGCGGAGGGGAGGCACAAATCAGGCGGCCGAGAATATACATTCCTCAGGGTTGGAAATTCCAGGGTGGGTGGTACGCGCCTATGGCATCCGTGCGAAAAGAGAAACTACAAAAATATCTTTAGCAAGAAATTATCAGCTTTAAAAAATATAGGTGAGCTAAAAAAAATCTTGATTATATGTAAATAACGCCCTTAAAGAACCTACATCTGTAATTTCTGAACAGAATTCCAGCGAAAATGAACTATGACAATGTATAATTCTAACCGGAGCCTAGTATATTTAGCATCAGGTGCCAGAGCACGGGGTGTAGCTATGCTGTCAGGCGAATTCATATCATAATTAGGCCTCTTCATTGTGACCAGGGAGGCATTTACATAAAGACTGCATTGTTCGATCCTCTAAGCACCAAATTAGTCTTGCGTCCAAGGAGCCACCAGCCACATGCATCATTTGAAATTGCATTCGCAAAATGTGCGAATCGCAAAATTCGCCCGTTTGCGAATGCAATTTCAACTTCTGGGATGCATGATGTTCAAAGTGCATTTTCTTTTTTTTTTTTTTTTATCCTCATATTGCGATTTTTATGCAGTTTGCAGTTTATTTTTTTTAGCTTAGTTAATTAAAACCATTGCTATAAAAAAACCATATTAGCACAATTATCACATCAAGAAACAAAGCTGGAGAAATACACTTTCATTTAAAAAAAAAAATCTGTACACATAAAAACGGTCTTAATACTACCGATGTTGAGTTACTAATAAAGTCCAAAAATGAAAGGATTAGGACAAGAGGTGCTAAACCAGGGGACAAAAAAAGTCAGTGATAAGTTTTTGGATGGGAGGGGCAGGTAGCGCAGGAGCCGAGGAGGGTGTTAAGAGGTTAGCCAAGAGTCTCACAAACTTTCCAACTCTAGCGAGCACTTGAATGTCTATGGAGGTAAAACACAGAGACGTAGCCTCCCAGCATGACCTAGTGCCCCATTTTAAGAATAGAGGTTTTAATAAAAGCCTTCTGGGGGCGTCCATGGCAGGGCAACAACACAGAAGGTGCGGCCATGATTCTTTATAGTATGAACATAGTCCGCAGGCCCCCCCCTCTTTTGAAGGAGCCCATCTGTGGGAGGCCGTAGAGCACAGGCCTAATAGGCACATAAAGATTATATTTTTCCATCCAGCTGCGTTCAAATTTTCCAAAAGGTAAAATTGCGATACCCCAGGCTGGTATGAAGCATTCAAGGGAAGCAAGACAGTTGGTGTATTTAAAGCCTTTAGGTAAATCCGATGGGAGATTAGTTTCACCTGCTTGTTGATTACTTTTTTCCACACTGAGTATGGAATTATGTCAGAAGTTAGCAGGGAGCTGTCAATCTCTAATGATTTGATGACCTTTGTAATCTGACGATTCCACGGATTTCCAGGGATGGTAAAGATAACTTTTAGGCGGAATTTTAGAGTGGTATCTGCTGCTTTTAATGACCTTATAAAATATTTCAAAGTGTCTGCCTCGCAGTAGATGGACTGCCTTTGTAGGCCCAGCTCCAGGCGTAATCTTGCCCTCTGAATGAATTTCTGGAGATGAAAGATTTTTTTGTAGATGGAAACTTGGGCGTGGTCAAGACTGACAGAGCATGCACCGGGAAAGGCCTGATGCTTATAGTTTAAGGCGGGGAGTAATGTGGCTTTGGTCACTTTCAAGATCGGTTCTGCGGAAGGGCTGCTCAGAGACTGATTCAGTCGAATCAGGGAGTATGTTATATTGCACCTGCTCTCCTTTTCATAGCTGCTAAATGAGCTGTTGATCTTGAAGTCTCGCAGAACCATACTCCCAAATAATTATACTTTGCTGTTGAGTTGATCATTGCAGGCCCAATGTGCCACCTTAAACTTCTCTTGTTATTGCATCTTCCGAATATCATCACCTTGGTCTTTTCTTGGTTGATTTTTAGTGTGTTGGCCATATTATATGTATGAAGCTTACTTAATGCTCATTGAAGCTCTGTTTTTGTCTGGTCCATTATAACAATATCGTCCGCGTATTGTAAAATATGCGGATCCCATTTTGCGGGACCCAGCTTTGGCGGGAGTAAATTGCTTTTCTTCAGATATGTTCCCAAGTCAGCAGTGTAAAGATTGAACAAAAGCGGGGTGAGAACACAGCCCTGCTTCAAGCCGTCTCCGGTGGCAATTTTTCTGGAGACTGTCTTGGGGCCAGTTTTAATTCGCACCCAGGTGTTCTTGTGCAAAGAGATAAGAGCTCCTAGCAGGTTCTGTGGAATCCCCCATTTATCCAGTTTCCTCCATAGGATGTCGCGAGAGACTTTATCGAAGGCTGCGCTGTAGTCAATGAAGCAGCAATATAGTGGAAGATGATTTTTTTGAGCTGCCTGTTGACTCAGAAAAGCCAAGGTTGTGATGTTATCTATGGTTGAGGCTGAGGAGCGAAACCCTGTCTGAAAGTTAGGTATAATATTTTTTTCTGCTACCCAATCTTCTAAGTGCTTAAGAAGACACCTGGCGTATGCCTTCGCCTCCAGATCTAGTAGGGCAATAAGGCGGTGGTTTGCTGGGAGCAAGGGGTTTCCTTTCTTGAAGATGGGCCATAGGATCGAGCCAAGCCAAGAGTCTGGTAGCTGGCGGGTCATAAACACGTTGTTAAATAATGAGGCAAGAACTTCGGCCCACTCCTCCAAGGCACATTTGAATACCCCTGCAGGAAGGCCGTTGTGCCCGGGAGCCCCGTCGTTTTTCATTGCCTTCAGAAATTTGGAGACTTCGGCTGCAGAGGTCAGCTCGTGGCGTTCGGTCATCGTTAGGTCGACAGTGTCTCTTAAATCGATCACCGTGGAGTCGGTCGTGATACTGCCATATAGTTGAGTTACGTGCTGGGCCCAAACTTCTTCACGAACTGCGTTCCCTCTGTTGTTATTCGACGAGCGGAGCTTGTTCATATAGTTCCAGAACTGGGATGAATTCTTGCCCTTTAATAGGGCGAATATTTTTATCCACTCTTTTTGTTCTTTTGATCTCTTTGCGGCCCATACTGATTTTCTAAAGGACTTGCGTAGTAATGCCATGCTGTGGGCCAAATGCGCCGTGCCGTTCAATTTGTGGTGACACATAGCCCTCCTTAGGGCTTTTCTTTTAATGATTAACTCTGGGTCCTAGATCCACTTTGGGCGTTGATCGTAAGATTTTTGTTGGGCCTCTGCTCCCATAAAAGATTTTGCAAGTTTCTGATAGCGCTGTCCCAACGATGGTGTAGGTCCGTGGAAGAGCTGTGCCTGAAAGTGGGAGTCTCTCCTGAAAGCCAAGTGCTCTCCTTGGCAGAACCTGATGAATCCCATTTGATTTTCCTGACTAAAGTATGGAATTCAGCCAGCGTTGAATGGCCCACAACTGTTATTTCCGCGGCGGCTGGCACTAGCAATTCCATTGTTACCGTTAAGGGGTTATGGTCACTCTTGTGGCGGTTGGGGATTTCCATCATAGTTAACTTATTTCCTAAAGAGGGTGAGAGGAAAATATAGTCAATTGTGGAGATGTTTTTAAAGGTTGGTGGAAAATAAGACCCGGGATTCTGATTTAATCTAATTTGTTTTGCGGAGCATAGCTTGTGATTGATTAAGAATGTAATCATGGCTTCTTGTTCTTTACTTCTGAAAGCCGGACCCACATTAGTAACCAGGCCTTTGATGTTAAAATCCCCAATTAGCAGAACTTCTGCTGATGCAAATTCCAATAACAGACCTGCCAGCTGCTTAATCAATCGGTCTGTAGCAGTTGTTTTTCAGGTTTTCATTGAGTTGTGGTAACAATTGATTAGAAGCATGGGTAAAGCCCTGCCTGAAGATAATAGGCCGTTAATTAATACTGTCTGCCATGTTGTTGAGTTCCGAAGAATAGGGGTCACTGTTATCTTGCATCTATGTTTGATGTAAATAGAGAGGCCCCCTGAGGGTCTTCCATGTGATTAGACCTAAGAAGCTGGTTGGAAAAGTTCATAATAGCCGAAAAGTGGTGTTGGAGCTAGGGACCAAGTCTCCTGTAAACAGATGATATCGCTTTTGTTCAGGTACTCCATGGCAGCTTTAGAGGTAAATGTTGACTTTAGCCCAGCCACGTTCCAGGACGTAATCGTCAGATTATTATTCGACCAGTTGACTTCCCCGTTAGGAGGAGCACTGCCGGGCAGAAGTGCTTGAAGGCTCTAGGTGGGGGGGGGGGCATGATTTGCATTGGCAGCACGGACAGAGTGACTCATATTGCAGCTCACCAGGCGATGATTGCTGTTACATGAGATGTTTATGAAGTTATCCACTTTCGTCGCCTCTGGGAGCCAAGCATGGGTTGCGCCCCGGAACCTCTTTAGAACGCTAATGTGCTTCCTTACAGGGTACGACGGAAGGAGGACATGAGGATATTTTTGTTTAGTTGGTACCCATATTTCAATTCCCCAGTTTTCAAATGTGCCTGCTTCGCCTAGGATTGCATTCCTTGTGGATTCCCGGGACCACGTTGTTACGGTTGCCTCTGAGCCCCCTTTGCCTTGGATTGTGGAGAACTTGACCGAGGTAAGGTCCGAAGAAGTGACCCCGGACAGTGCTGGAATATTGTTGAATAGCCGGAGCTGATTGTTTCTGTTGAGGATATCGTGTGGGCCCTTATGGGCATATTGAGGAAGGAAGACAAGTTCAGCACCCTTTTCCGGGCTTTGATGGTTCAAACTACTGGCTGGGTTATTTTAGGATAAATGCGCCTCCAGTTGTTGCGGTTGTGCTCCTGATGAATGATTATTCACCTCCTGGAGATTTTGCGCTCCCGGGGCATAATTAAGATGGGGCTGGTGAAGCCTCTGCATTTGTATAGCCCAGTCTCCGCAGACTTTTGTTATTGGCTCAGGAGGATGGCACGTGGAGCAGCTCATCACTACTCCCTCTGGTACAGTTTGTGGATCTCCTGTCAAAATGTTGATTTGGCTGCTCCGAGCTTCGTGCATAGCTACCTTGGGCTGTGCAGTGTTGTTCACGCTCCCAAGGCCTGAGATGTAGAAGGGTGTACCGTTGGTTTTGTTTGGCAGGGATCCGAACGTTGCCGTTGTAGTTTGAAGTTCACTCCCAGAACCGGAGGCATTCAGACAGGAGGATCCAGTGTTGGTGGTCCTGTTTTTTCTGATGTATCCTTGATGCACACCTGGGTCATGCTTGTCTCAGTGCTTTTCGTCTTGGGTTTTGAGGCCAGATTGAATATTGGAAAATAAGGTAGACCTTTACATTTAATATCTGAGATGCTAGGAGCTGCTGGCCCGTCAAAACCCACTCTTCTTTTGGCTAAACGTTGTTTCTTGGATTGTTTTTTCAATTTCTTTCTCTCCCTCCTTGACAAGGGAGGTTTCGTTGGGAGATTCGATGCGGTGTGAGCCATGTTTTCCGGGATTGTGTTAGTAGGATTGGGCCGCTGACTCGCTGATTTTATCAGTGCTGGGCTGCTCAGATCGGGGCGTTCCGAGCCCGCTTGGAGGTTGCCTGAGCTGGACCCCCGAGACAAACGGACCAAGCTATTAGGGTCAGATTCAAGAGACGGGGAGGCCGGCTTTCTCCCAGATGGAGAGCCAACCAATATTTCAGCGTCTAAAGACTCCTCGAGAGAGGGTGAAGTTTGGAGCTCTTGGGGAAAATTCACTAATCCATTTCCGTTGATGTTATTCTTCACGCTGTCCAATAATGCTCCCAAGATTTCTGGGAGGGCGGAAAGTTTATTTATTATTGGGGAGCAGGGACAGATGTTCGTTTTGTCCTGTCGCCCTGCAGACCATTCGAGAGAGCTTAATCTGGAGCCCAGGTCAGACAGTGTTGAGGCCAGAGTTTGAATTAGGTCAACCTGTAGTTCCATTTTCTGAGATTGCCAAAGCATAGCTGTAGCAATTGCATCTTGCTTTACGTGGAATGATGTCAGCGAGACCGAAATAGAGTTTATAGATCCCTGGGAGACAAACACGGGTAGTTCTTGATCATCTTGCGTAATACTGGAAGAGTTGGGATGCGAGCTGAGGCCCGGTGTATGGGCACAGGAGTCCTCAATTCGGGCTTCTAAAGAGGCCAGAAACCGCTTAGATGACAAGGGGCTTTCAAACTTTAAGCTATTTTTTAGCGATGGAAAGTCCTTCAGAGGGATTTGGAGGGGATCCGAACCAGGGGTGCATTGTGATATGGACTTAGGAGTTATATCTACCTTATTGCGGTTGTCATCATATTTTGGAGGGGTAGATGGCACTCTGCCATGAACTTGTACTTGGGCTTGTATCTTAGCCGCCGAGTTTATTATAGTGGTATTTGCGGTAAGAGTTGTAAAGTTTGGGTCCAAGGCTAAGGCTGTTAGATTCCCCAAACCGGTAGGAGATGCACTTGGAGAAGCAGTGTTGGTAGTTTGTGACGTTATTGCGACATCCTGGGAGAGCGGACTTAACTGGAGGTGCTCAGATGAAACCAGAGCGTTAGGCGACGATAGATGAGAATTTTACGAACTTTTAAGGTGAACAAGTCTGGAATCGAGGTATTTATCCTGGCCCATGGTGTCCGCGTTTGTTTCCGTATCCTGCTGGGATGTTGCGGTGGGGGAGGAGCCTGTTTGAGAGCTTGTTTGTGGAGCGGTGTCAAAAAAGTCACTAATCCGGAGTTGCGACAATGAACCACCAGTTTGAGGGGATTTGACCTGGTGAGCGGGCAACTGCTGGTTGGCCTCCGGGGAGACGACGCGTAAGACTGTGCCCTTTCTCTTGGGCAGTCTCCTAAGCGGTTTAGAAGTCTCCATTGCAGTTCCTTCGAGTGTTACAGCTCCTTGGTGCCCCTCCGGAAGCTGTGGCGGCGCAAGGGTGGTAAAGGGTGGTAAAATCAGAGCAGCAGGCACCACAAGCCACCACAAGCCACCGGGTGACAGGCATGCGACCGCCCAGGAATGTCACGTCAGAGTTACCAGCAACGGTGCAAATAAATCCTCCAGTAGCCTCACCGCTCCGACACTCCGGGCCTGCGGCCGATCCTGTTCAGGACTTGGACGGGCTAGGATATGACTGTGCACACACTCTGGCTTAAAACCCCCCACATGCGGACTGCATCCCACGGCCCACGGCCAGCAATCCACAGCTTGATCGCCTGGTCTGGTGAACAGCTCTCTGCTGCCCTCTCCTGCTGCTCCAAAGTGTTTATGGCCACTACCATCAGTTAATCGGTCAATCGATTGCTGACAATATGTAGAAGATCCTGTTTCTGTATGTATTAAACTGTGATTGTTAAACTAAAGCCGAAGACTTGTTATGCGCAGCAGTTTACAGCTTGAGAGCAGGTAAAGTCCTTCACCGGGTCACTCCCGGACCACTCCCGGGCCCCCACCAACAGCCAGAACGAGCCGCGGACGATAGCGGCGCAAAAGGGCCGCCCGATGTTGCAGCCGGGCTATGGCAATCCATTGGTGGTCTGGCTCTCTAACTTACATACGGCTCTCTACTGCCCTCTGGTGCTTTGCTGTATCGAAAAGTCTCGTAGCGTCGGAAGCCGAGAGCATCACTAAATTGTTATGTTTTTTGGAAATACCAGGGTTCAGCCTCTGCAATATGTGTACCAGCACTGCCCCAAAATACGAGTGTGCAAGGGGAGTTTCCCAACCGATCGATTTTGCAGAGAAGTCCCCCTTGGAACCATCACATAAATAACTTTTCTGTTTTTTCGTTAGTGGGGGAGAGATAGCCACCATTGACTACTCGATGAGTATTATACCCATCAACAGATGTTACCATCGCTTAATCATAGGATCGTCATTCCGTCTCGACCACTAGTTAGGGTTAAAATGATTTTCCCATATTTCCCAGAAGTTGTTTCTTTTAGTATGCTTTCCCCTTCTATCTAGTTTGTTTGTTTTCAAGACTTAATTCATCCATTCCCCAACCGTAGGGGGTACTGAACCAACCCACTTAATACAAATCTCCCTTCTTGCGAGGATAATCAAAACAAAAACCAAGTTTTCTTGCTCTTTTGTTAGCTTACCCGCTCCTATATTACTGTCCATCCCAAAAAGTACAAGAGTGGTACTTACAGTTAGTTGCTGTTGAAGGATTGAACTTAAGGTCTTACCCACTTCAGACCAGAACTCTTCGAGAGATGGGCACTCTTTAAAGATGTGGATGTCATCTGCCTTCTCCTCTCCACATTTCGGACATTTCCTGATTTGGGCGCCTTTGAATTTTGACAATTCTTTAGGGGTCCAATAGGCCCTAAGGATCGTGAAGATGTGATTCCTTTTTAAAGCTGCTGATTTTAGTGTAGCCCACATTTCTCTATTGATTTAAGCCACACCCCCTCAAGGTCTGGAATATGTAGGTTCTTCCCCCAGATTAGTTCTACGATCTGAGCATCTTCGTCTTCTGATGTTATTAGGGCCCAATACCATCTGGCTATCTCTTTCTTTATGGGTAGAACTTTCTGCATTTCTTTCTCCAGCTCTTCAGTATTCTTTTCCTGATGTGTAAGAGTATTTGCCCAACTAGAAAGCTGATAGTATTTGAATTTGGAGATGGCAAAGTTAGTGATGGTTTGAAGATCCTCCCAAGAGATCAGTTATGATCCATTTAGTATTTGACCCCAATGCTCGATGTTGGCTGTTTTTAACGGGTTTGTCAAGCTATCTTTTAAACAGTCTGGGGTGCCTGGGGAGTCCCATATAGGAGCCAGGGGGCTGTAGTATGAAATATTTAGAGTCCCTCTGATCTGGGCCCATACTCTGGCCGCGTCCTTCAGGACCTTCAATTTTATTTTTTTGAAGAATTTTTGGTGGCCGAATTTATATAAGAAGTGGTCAGCTTTCATAACATTGCTTGAAGATATTCAGGGTAATAATGGTGAACTCTCAACAGTGGTCTCATGTTTTTAAATGAAAAGGCTCTATAATATTCCCACAGATCGGGGCTAGCTATCCCTCCGTGTTCTTTTCTTCTTCTGATTTTTTTCCACGATATTCTAGTTCCCTTAGACGCCCATATAAAGCTTGCAATTTCTCCCGGTAATTTTTTCAGTGAGTTCTTTTTAAATTCTAAGGGAATTGTGTTGAACAGGTAGGTATATTTGGGTAAAATAGACATTTTTATAATGTTTGATCTGCCTATGAAGCTTAACGGGAGGCTGGTCCAGGTCTTTAAAAGTTTTCTTGTTTCGCCTGCCACTCTTTTTAGGTTTATCTGCGGTATTTTTTCCAGATCGTTGACTAATGTGATTCCTAAATATTTAATTTCCTTCTTGATACTTGGATTGGAAAGATTTTTATTCCATGTCATAATTTCAGTTTTGGAGTGATTAACCAGGTAACCTGAGACTTTCCTAAAGTTCTCAAGAGTGGTTTAATTTCAGGTATGGAGGACTGATAGTCATTGGTGAAGAACATTAAATCGTCGGCATACAGGGCCACTTTTTTAGACCATTCCTGATGTTTGAATGGAAGTATTTTTTCATTTCCCCTTAACAAATTTGCCAAAGGCTCAATGTACAAGTTAAAAAGTAGGGGCGAGAGTGGACAACCTTGCCTAGTGCCTCTTTCAATTCGTATGTTATCGGTTAAACACCCATTCACCAAAATGTTTGATCTCGGGGTTCTATAGATCTCTTTCACTATATGCAAAAAAGATTGCCCCAGATTATTCCTTCTCATTACCTCATTCAGAAAAACCCAGTTAACCCGGTCAAAAGCCTTTGCGGCATCGAAAGTGAGTATTGTAAGAGGAGTTTTTTCAGAAGTAGCAACGTCTATTGCCCCAAATAACTCATGAGTCAGGTCTTGAAGTTGTCTTCCTCTGATAAAGCCTTTCTGGTCAGTATGAACCAACTGGGTCATCACTTTCCCCTGCCTTTTTGCCATGATTTTTGTGCAGATCTTATAATCACAATTAAGCAGTGAGATTGGCCAGTATGATTCACATAGTGTTGGCTTTTTTCCGGGTTTTAGGATTATAGTTATGATGGCATCATTCCAAGAATCTGGGATCTTTACGTGTTGTTTATACACCAGATTGACTAGGTTAGTGATTTGTGGCGACAGCGTTTCTCTAAGCGCCATATATAGTTTGTTTGGAAGAGCATCTTGTCCCGCAGCCTTTCCTTTTTTCAAATCCTTTATCGTTTCTTCTACTTCCCCTTTAGAGAATTCTTCATTTAGGACTTTTTTCTCCTCCTCTGTTAGTGCAAGGGTGGGTAGAGAATTCAAATAGCCTTCTATTTGTTCTTCCGATGGGTTTACATCTTCCGAGTATAACTCGGCAAAGAATTTTGTGAATTCCTGCCTGATTACCGTTTCTTCGGATGAAGGGGATGACTGGCTGTCTTGTTGTATATTTACTACCTTATTCCTGGCTAGATCTGACTTTAGTTTCCAGGCCAAAAGTTTCCCACAACCTTCCCCATACTCGTGATTTGCTAGTTTGCTCACTTCCCACTTCGTCCTTACTCTATCTTTTAAAATGTCAGCAAGACATTCTTTTTGTCTTTGTCTTTCCTTCTCCATCTCCTCTTTTTTGTCTGTTCTATGTTCGACCAGTATTTGTGCATCCAGCAGCTTTATAGAATTTTCCAGATCCCTTATCTTATGTTTTGTTGTTTTTAGTCTGAATGCTCCTTGGCTTAATAATTTCCCTCTTATGACTGCCTTGTAAGTATCGTGATAGGGTCCATCTAGCACTCTTACTTTTCAAATTCCTTTTTGACTCTTTAATCTCTTTCGTTGTTGTGCACCGTTGCCTTAGTGTTTTAGCCTAAAAACACTTTTTGTAAACTTGCAGCATGTGAGACACTGGGGGGTCCCAATGTCTAAATGGTAACGTTTGGCACACTTTCACATGAACCTTAATGGTTCTGCTCTAGTATAAATGTATCCCAAAGTGATAATGATTCAAACAGTTTTTCTTGTTTCAAACAATCTTTGTTTATTCCTTCTTTATCATTCATTTAGATATCTTTCATTTCCAAGACGTTTTTAGTTGTCATTTTCCATTTACCCAATGCATTTCGGGTCTATGGTGACCCTTCTTCGGGGGTCTCTAAAAAACCAAGAAAAAAGTCGCTGTCAGCCCTTAAACTTAGGTACACGAACACATTAACGTTTATACATAATACACTGACTTTTTAAGTGAAGAAATGGCTTCACGAAATGACCTACATCATTGAACAATATCTCTGTTTTTACCAGAAATCCTAATGTTAGAAAATATGCCAGAGCACCAAAAACTTAAGTTAAAAAACATCATGAAAGAAAATCGTAATAGCTAACGTTTTGGCATGTATCCTGTTTTTAAACCAAACAGAGGTTAACTCTAACAGCCATTCTGCTTTCTCTCGCGCTCTACCAGCCCTTCTACTCTCTCTCGCGCTGTACTTACTGGAGAATGAACAACGTCCCTCGCTAGCGTACTCTCGACGAATCCGCTGTTACCTATCTTTCTGCATGCCGCTATTTAAAGCTACCTGATCGCTAATTGGCTCAATTCGCGATCACGTGATCGCTACATCGGACTGATGTTACAGTCCTTATTTTTGCTCTAGAAGTATGTTCATGCATTTCAATCACTATGTGAAAAGTATCTATTCATGCAGTAGATATTCACGCACAAAAATTAAAACATGGAATTACGAAGCATGTTCAATCGATCTTTTTACGTTGCTATTTCACTCAACATTATTATATTTATATTTGGTTCAGCTATCACATAAGCAGTATAACTCTAATGCCATGCGCTTACTGCAAAAAATTAGGAAAATAATGAAAATTACTAAGTAAAACAATAATGGTGTCGGCCATTTTGAGTGGGGAAAGTTCTCATTCTTATTGTTATGCAGACGAGTAAGTTCGGCTTTACACAGTTTCTTTATAAAAAGCAGGATAATTCTATCCTGTCATTCAGTCCATTTGGTTGAAGGCTACCCATTTTCTTTATCCAGAAGTATTCTGATCTTAATCTGGATTTTTGTGTGTCTTTTTCAGGGTGTTCTTTGATGACTTCCAGTATTGTAAAACGAAGTTGGGCTACGTTATGTCCTGCTTCCAGCCAATGTGTTGCCAATGTGGATTTCAGATTTTTCAGACGAATATTACTTTTGTGCTCAGTTATTCTTATTTTGATTTTCCTCTCTGTCTGTCCTATATACAATTTTCCACATGGACATTTGATTCCGTAAATGACATTCTTAGTGTCACAAGTTCCTGAGTATAACAAGGTCACTTTTTTACCTGTCATAGGATGTGTAAACAGATTTCCTGTCATTACATTGTTGCAATGGATGCAGTTTTCGCATCTCTGCATGCCTTTGTGATTGGTCTCTTTTGGTTCATTCTTCTTTTTTAGCAATTCTTTCAAATTTTTTGATCTGTTGTAGGCAAACGTAATCCTGTCAGCAAAAAGTGGTTTTAGATCTGGTTCACTTGTGATAAGTACCCAATGTTTTTTCATGATGTTAACAGTTTTGGCTGATTGTAAAGAATGTTTCAGGACACATACTGTTTTCTGTGTATCTCCTTTTGGTTTTGTGACTAATAATGATTCCCTCTGCATCTGCAAAACTTTAATTTTTGATTCTTCTAGTAATAGTGTGGGATAACCTCTAAATTTGTATTTTTGGATCTGTTTGTCGATGGTGGAGAGCAGATCTTGTGGGTCAGATGTGATTCTCTTTTGGCGAATAAATTGGGATATTGGAAGATGTTTTTTGAGTGAAAAGTGGTGAAAGCTTTCATAGTGTAAGCCACTGTTTCTGTCCGTTTCTTTTATGTGTACACTGGTTCTCAGTTTATTCTGTTCGAGGTGAATTTTTACGTCTAGAAACGCCAATTCTTTCTGGTCCATTTGATAAGTGAATTTAATCCGGTCGTGTACATCATTCAATCTCTGGATGTTCCTGATCAATGTTTCTTTCTTGCCCTTCCATATAAGGAAGATATCATCGATATACCTTTTGAATACCATGATTCCCGTTGTCCAATTGGTATTCTCAATTATATGGTCATGCTCGAATTTGGCCATAAAGGTGTTCGCGTAGGACGGAGCCCCCGCAAAGCCCATAGAGGTTCCACTGCATTGTTCATAAAAATCGCCTTCCCAGTTGAAGTAACTATGTAGCAGAGCAAACTGTAGTAGTTCGAGCATTAGAGTTTTTTCTCCTCCATGTATTTCATTGTTGAGTAAGCACCATTCCATGGCTTCAATGCCCTCTCTGTGTGGAATTGAAGTGTACAAAGCTGTTACATCTATAGAACATAACCATATTTCATCATCATCTGGAATGTGTATGGTAGATAGCATGTTCAAAAATGCCGTGGTGTCCTTTATATGTGTGCTCCATTTTTGGACTAGAGGCTGTAAGAACCAGTCTAGGTATTGACCCAGTGGTTCTGATAGTGATCCACAAGCTGAAACTATGGGTCTGAAAGGAGGTCTTTGGAGATCCTTATGCACCTTTGGGAGCATATAGAATTGAGGTCTTCTGGGATGTTTAATCTGTAGGAATTGATATGTTTTCACCGTAATCCACTTCATTTCTAAGGCTTTGTCTAGAATGATTTTCAATGTTTTCCTGAAAGTTTCTGTCGGGTCTTGTGTTAACTTATGGTAAATGTTTTCATCTTGCAGATGAGCTTGTACGCTATCCTTATAGTAGGTGGTGTCCATCACTACTATCGCTCCCCCTTTATCCGCCTTCATTATGGTAATATCATTGGAGTTTCTCAAAGTTTGTAGAACTTGCCATTCTCTTCTCGAAAAGTTGCTGGTGGTACTGTCAGAGTACTTGATCTTTTGAATTTCAGTGGTTACAATCCGCTCATAAGCATCAATTGTTTTATGAGAAGTTGGGGCACAAAATGTGCTTTTGGGTTTGAATTCTTTTAACTCTGTGTCTGGTCTTTCATTTGGTGGTAAATTATTGAAAAAGTTTTTTAGTCTGAGATTCCGTAGGAATTTATAGATTGATATTTCTGTTTCTTGGGCATTCGAACTGTATCTTGGCACAAACGTGAGACCTTTGTTTAGTACCTTGGTTTGATCATCCGTAAGTTGTTTGTCTGATATATTAATGACTAGGTTGTTTTCGTTTTTTTTGATCTCAGTTCTCTCTCTGCAACTGTTTCTTTGACTTGTGTCTTTTCTTTTTCTTTTTCCCCTCCTTGTTTTTGGAGCTCCGTTGTGCTTGTTGAAGGTACATTGTTTGCCGCCGGGCTGATGTCTAAAAAAGAAACCTTATCTTGTTGATCCTTGCGTCTATCCTTGGATATAGGTCTCCTGCTTTGTGCCGTGTCTGAATCTGATACCATGCTTTCTTGAGACGAACTCACGTTAGTTTGTGGTTGTTGCCACTTCCTCTGATTATAAACCTCTGCCCAACTATACACTTCTTCCAGTTTATAATCAATTGTGTCTCTTCGATATTTTTTGACTTTCCTCTCTTCAATCTCCTTTGCATATCTATCGAGTTTTTTATTGACTTCTTCCAGTGTCGCATCAAGTTCTTCAAATTGATTCAATTCAGTTTTTACTTTGGCTAGTTCATCTTCAAGTGCTCTAAGTTCTTTCGCCAGCTCTTCCACTATCAGCAAAATGAGGTCCAAACTGCATTTATTCAAAATTTGATACCATTTTGTTAGGAAAGCCTTATTATTCCTGCATAACATAGGTTTGAGTGCTATTCTTAAACCTCTAGGGATTCGTTGGTTCCTGTGATAATGTATCAAGGTTGTTGCGTGTAGTCTTTGATTTATTTCGCGTTTGCTTACGTTTTCAAGTTGTTTTATCAGTTGCATTACTGTGCTTGGTTGTGGGCTGAAGGCTCTAGTCTCCTTGATCAAACTGTAAATACCTTCTGCTTCTTCTGCGGTGTATACTAGAGTTTCCGCTTTGTTTGTAGTTATTTGAGCTATCTCTTCTAAATTCATCTTTGCGGTGCTTGGATGGAAGGTAGACTTGGTTTATAAATGTATCGTGATAGGGTCCATCTAGCACTCTTACTTTTCAAATTCCTTTTTGACTCTTTAATCTCTTTCGTTGTTGTGCACCGTTGCCTTAGTGTTTTAGCCTAAAAACACTTTTTGTAAACTTGCAGCATGTGAGACACTGGGGGGTCCCAATGTCTAAATGGTAACGTTTGGCACACTTTCACATGAACCTTAATGGTTCTGCTCTAGTATAAATGTATCCCAAAGTGATAATGATTCAAACAGTTTTTCTTGTTTCAAACAATCTTTGTTTATTCCTTCTTTATCATTCATTTAGATATCTTTCATTTCCAAGACGTTTTTAGTTGTCATTTTCCATTTACCCAATGCATTTCGGGTCTATGGTGACCCTTCTTCGGGGGTCTCTAAAAAACCAAGAAAAAAGTCGCTGTCAGCCCTTAAACTTAGGTACACGAACACATTAACGTTTATACATAATACACTGACTTTTTAAGTGAAGAAATGGCTTCACGAAATGACCTACATCATTGAACAATATCTCTGTTTTTACCAGAAATCCTAATGTTAGAAAATATGCCAGAGCACCAAAAACTTAAGTTAAAAAACATCATGAAAGAAAATCGTAATAGCTAACGTTTTGGCATGTATCCTGTTTTTAAACCAAACAGAGGTTAACTCTAACAGCCATTCTGCTTTCTCTCGCGCTCTACCAGCCCTTCTACTCTCTCTCGCGCTGTACTTACTGGAGAATGAACAACGTCCCTCGCTAGCGTACTCTCGACGAATCCGCTGTTACCTATCTTTCTGCATGCCGCTATTTAAAGCTACCTGATCGCTAATTGGCTCAATTCGCGATCACGTGATCGCTACATCGGACTGATGTTACAGTCCTTATTTTTGCTCTAGAAGTATGTTCATGCATTTCAATCACTATGTGAAAAGTATCTATTCATGCAGTAGATATTCACGCACAAAAATTAAAACATGGAATTACGAAGCATGTTCAATCGATCTTTTTACGTTGCTATTTCACTCAACATTATTATATTTATATTTGGTTCAGCTATCACATAAGCAGTATAACTCTAATGCCATGCGCTTACTGCAAAAAATTAGGAAAATAATGAAAATTACTAAGTAAAACAATAATGGTGTCGGCCATTTTGAGTGGGGAAAGTTCTCATTCTTATTGTTATGCAGACGAGTAAGTTCGGCCTTACACAGTTTCAAGGTACTAAACAAAGGTCTCACGTTTGTGCCAAGATACAGTTCGAATGCCCAAGAAACAGAAATATCAATCTATAAATTCCTACGGAATCTCAGACTAAAAAACTTTTTCAATAATTTACCACCAAATGAAAGACCAGACACAGAGTTAAAAGAATTCAAACCCAAAAGCACATTTTGTGCCCCAACTTCTCATAAAACAATTGATGCTTATGAGCGGATTGTAACCACTGAAATTCAAAAGATCAAGTACTCTGACAGTACCACCAGCAACTTTTCGAGAAGAGAATGGCAAGTTCTACAAACTTTGAGAAACTCCAATGATATTACCATAATGAAGGCGGATAAAGGGGGAGCGATAGTAGTGATGGACACCACCTACTATAAGGATAGCGTACAAGCTCATCTGCAAGATGAAAACATTTACCATAAGTTAACACAAGACCCGACAGAAACTTTCAGGAAAACATTGAAAATCATTCTAGACAAAGCCTTAGAAATGAAGTGGATTACGGTGAAAACATATCAATTCCTACAGATTAAACATCCCAGAAGACCTCAATTCTATATGCTCCCAAAGGTGCATAAGGATCTCCAAAGACCTCCTTTCAGACCCATAGTTTCAGCTTGTGGATCACTATCAGAACCACTGGGTCAATACCTAGACTGGTTCTTACAGCCTCTAGTCCAAAAATGGAGCACACATATAAAGGACACTACGGCATTTTTGAACATGCTATCTACCATACACATTCCAGATGATGATGAAATATGGTTATGTTCTATAGATGTAACAGCTTTGTACACTTCAATTCCACACAGAGAGGGCATTGAAGCCATGGAATGGTGCTTACTCAACAATGAAATACATGGAGGAGAAAAAACTCTAATGCTCGAACTACTACAGTTTGCTCTGCTACATAGTTACTTCAACTGGGAAGGCGATTTTTATGAACAATGCAGTGGAACCTCTATGGGCTTTGCGGGGGCTCCGTCCTACGCGAACACCTTTATGGCCAAATTCGAGCATGACCATATAATTGAGAATACCAATTGGACAACGGGAATCATGGTATTCAAAAGGTATATCGATGATATCTTCCTTATATGGAAGGGCAAGAAAGAAACATTGATCAGGAACATCCAGAGATTGAATGATGTACACGACCGGATTAAATTCACTTATCAAATGGACCAGAAAGAATTGGCGTTTCTAGACGTAAAAATTCACCTCGAACAGAATAAACTGAGAACCAGTGTACACATAAAAGAAACGGACAGAAACAGTGGCTTACACTATGAAAGCTTTCACCACTTTTCACTCAAAAAACATCTTCCAATATCCCAATTTATTCGCCAAAAGAGAATCACATCTGACCCACAAGATCTGCTCTCCACCATCGACAAACAGATCCAAAAATACAAATTTAGAGGTTATCCCACACTATTACTAGAAGAATCAAAAATTAAAGTTTTGCAGATGCAGAGGGAATCATTATTAGTCACAAAACCAAAAGGAGATACACAGAAAACAGTATGTGTCCTGAAACATTCTTTACAATCAGCCAAAATTGTTAACATCATGAAAAAACATTGGGTACTTATCACAAGTGAACCAGATCTAAAACCACTTTTTGCTGACAGGATTACGTTTGCCTACAACAGATCAAAAAATTTGAAAGAATTGCTAAAAAAGAAGAATGAACCAAAAGAGACCAATCACAAAGGCATGCAGAGATGCGAAAACTGCATCCATTGCAACAATGTAATGACAGGAAATCTGTTTACACATCCTATGACAGGTAAAAAAGTGACCTTGTTATACTCAGGAACTTGTGACACTAAGAATGTCATTTACGGAATCAAATGTCCATGTGGAAAATTGTATATAGGACAGACAGAGAGGAAAATCAAAATAAGAATAACTGAGCACAAAAGTAATATTCGTCTGAAAAATCTGAAATCCACATTGGCAACACATTGGCTGGAAGCAGGACATAACGTAGCCCAACTTCGTTTTACAATACTGGAAGTCATCAAAGAACACCCTGAAAAAGACACACAAAAATCCAGATTAAGATCAGAATACTTCTGGATAAAGAAAATGGGTAGCCTTCAACCAAATGGACTGAATGACAGGATAGAATTATCCTGCTTTTTATAAAGAAACTGTGTAAAGCCGAACTTACTCGTCTGCATAACAATAAGAATGAGAACTTTCCCCACTCAAAATGGCCGACACCATTATTGTTTTACTTAGTAATTTTCATTATTTTCCTAATTTTTTGCAGTAAGCGCATGGCATTAGAGTTATACTGCTTATGTGATAGCTGAACCAAATATAAATATAATAATGTTGAGTGAAATAGCAACGTAAAAAGATCGATTGAACATGCTTCGTAATTCCATGTTTTAATTTTTGTGCGTGAATATCTACTGCATGAATAGATACTTTTCACATAGTGATTGAAATGCATGAACATACTTCTAGAGCAAAAATAAGGACTGTAACATCAGTCCGATGTAGCGATCACGTGATCGCGAATTGAGCCAATTAGCGATCAGGTAGCTTTAAATAGCGGCATGCAGAAAGATAGGTAACAGCGGATTCGTCGAGAGTACGCTAGCGAGGGACGTTGTTCATTCTCCAGTAAGTACAGCGCGAGAGAGAGTAGAAGGGCTGGTAGAGCGCGAGAGAAAGCAGAATGGCTGTTAGAGTTAACCTCTGTTTGGTTTAAAAACAGGATACATGCCAAAACGTTAGCTATTACGATTTTCTTTCATGATGTTTTTTAACTTAAGTTTTTGGTGCTCTGGCATATTTTCTAACATTAGGATTTCTGGTAAAAACAGAGATATTGTTCAATGATGTAGGTCATTTCGTGAAGCCATTTCTTCACTTAAAAAGTCAGTGTATTATGTATAAACGTTAATGTGTTCGTGTACCTAAGTTTAAGGGCTGACAGCGACTTTTTTCTTGGTTTTTTAGAGACCCCCGAAGAAGGGTCACCATAGACCCGAAATGCATTGGGTAAATGGAAAATGACAACTAAAAACGTCTTGGAAATGAAAGATATCTAAATGAATGATAAAGAAGGAATAAACAAAGATTG
The DNA here is from genome assembly GCF_964263255.1 of Lissotriton vulgaris. Lineage (NCBI taxonomy): Eukaryota > Metazoa > Chordata > Amphibia > Caudata > Salamandridae > Lissotriton > Lissotriton vulgaris. The sequence continues at coordinate 767,816,509 of NC_141697.1, forward strand.
TTTGAAACAAGAAAAACTGTTTGAATCATTATCACTTTGGGATACATTTATACTAGAGCAGAACCATTAAGGTTCATGTGAAAGTGTGCCAAACGTTACCATTTAGACATTGGGACCCCCCAGTGTCTCACATGCTGCCTTGTAAGTATCCCATGTAGTTTGTCTTGTTGTGCCTACCTTATTATTTTCAAAAAAGAGTTCTGTTTCTGACCTAAGCTCTTGTATACAATGTTGGTCGAGCAATATAGCCCGTTCAATTGTCATTCTATTTTGTGTTTTAATTTCCGTCCTTTGTACCACAAGCTGGACTGCAGAGTGATCTGATAGGTGAGCAGGAAGATGTTCTAGTTTTATTACATCTTCTGTCAGGCTTCTATCCATTAAAAAATAGTCAATTCTTGACCTATGTCCAAGTTTCTTATTGTGTAGGGTAAAAGGTTGTCTTTTATCCCCTTTTATTCTCCAAATATCCAATAGGTTTAGGTCTCTCTTGTAAATTCCAAGCCACTCTCTCATATTTGGGAGATTTTTATGTCTTTCAGGGGGTGATCTATCTACTTTAGGGTCCATAATTATATTGAAGTCACCTCCTAATATTATTGGAGAGGTAGCTGACAGTAAGTGGGTATATAACTTTTGTAATGGCCCTGAATCATCTGTGTTTGGGCCATAATACCCTGCTATTGTGTAGAAATTATTTCCAGTTCTTACCCTGGCTATTGCCCATCTACCTTTGCTGTCTACTTCAGAAGATTCAAGCTTGATTTTAAGGGTTTTCTTGAAAATAATAGCTATCCCTTTTACATTGCATTCCTGATTCGTGCATACATACATGTCCACCCACCCATTATTTTTCATTATCTGACTCCATTCTTCTTTCAAGAGATGTGTTTCCTGTAATATGATAACCTCACTATCTGATGTCTTTAAATACTCTAAAATTCTATTTCTTCTATTTTTCACCCTGAGCCTGTTTACGTTCCATGAGAGTATATTAAACTTTCTGCTAATTGACCCCATCAATTACCTGAATTGTATATTGTGCACTGGTAGTCATAATGAATTTACTAGCTGAAACCTTGAATTCCCAATTTTACTGAAAGTTTGAGGATTTTTTTTTATTTTTTCCCTAGTTTGCTCCCCACCCATGTTCTGTTTTGTATATTTTGATTTTGTTTCATGTGCATCTTGTTTACCCTCCCTGGGGAAGCCTCCTTTTTCTTCTTTTTTCAGGGCTATTCTCTTGCCCCTTTCAGGCTCCTTGACTCTTCTATTTTCTATTTGCGCCTGTATTTACTCTTTCTGCTTTTTCCGTGATATATTTCTCGAATGTTTCTAATGGTTCGTGGGATTTTCAGATCTGATGCTGTCCCAGGCCATCTCGAGAAATTCTTTGACCTCCTCAGGGTCTCGTATGTTTCGCATTTTATTCCTCCACATGATTCTAAGCGACGGAGGGAACTTCATTTGCACCACGGCCCCCAGGGACTTTAGTTCTGTCATGAATTGTCCAAATTCCCACTGCCGGTCTTGCGAGGCTTTGGAAATATCTGACCTTATCCTGACGACCAGTTATCCTTACTGAAAACTCCCTTTTTTAAAGCTTCACCGAGCATTCTCTCCTTCAACGTATATGTTTTAAAGTTGATGAGGATTTTCCTAGGTGTTTTCCTTTCTTTGGCTTTTCCAAATGGATCTCGGTGAACCCTTTGTATGTCTTCTTCTAGGATTTCTTTACTAGCCCATGGGAAGTGTTCTGCAAGAAGTGTGGTTACACATTTTTTGATATCGGTTCCTTCTTGATTTTCCGGGACATTCAAAATCCTTATATTGTTTTTTCTGGCCTGATTTTCCAAAGATTCAAGTTTCTCTCTCATGTTTTTTCCTTCTTGTCTTAAGGTTCTGACCTCCCTTTGATGGACATCTACCTTCTTACTAAGACCTTCCACCTCTTCTTCCACTGCTGTCACTCTGTCGCCAAGCTCTTTTAACTTGCAGTCCAATGCCTCGCATGCATCTTGAATTTTACCCTGATTGGCCTCTGAGATCGCGAATTTGTCTCTCATTTCGTTTAACATTCTCTCCATGAATTTCTTCATATGGCTCGCCTGAGACTCAGAGCCATTTCTGGTTGTTTCAGCTTCATCTTCCTCTTTTGTTGTTTCCTTTTCACCGCTCAATTGAGGCGCTTCTCCTATCCCTGCTTGGTTTATTCGGTTTGCTTCCTCCATATTTGTCGTATCAATGTTCTCGAGATTCTCGAAGTCTTGTGTTTTTAGGCTTGGATCTTGCTCTCCTGGTGCAGTGAAAAGGGTGTCACTCGGTCCCTGTTGGATAAGTTGTTCTCTCTGTACCTTGCTGGATGGATAGATGCCTTGTTGAGAGAGATGTTGGACTTTGAAGAAGGTTTTCAGAGACGGAGTAATTTTTGCCTTCGGGACCCCCTTCTTCTCCTCCGGATTTACCTTTTCTGCTCGGGACTTAGGTATGGGACGTATCTTCTTGGGCTTCTTACCGGACTTCTTCGGGGTTATGCCCTTAATTGTGGGGGGTTATAATCCTGCTTGAGGTATTGTTTGCTCCTGAGACTGTAACAAGACCTTGCAGGTCTATTTTGTTCTATTTGGGGATCTATTCCCTCCTTCGGCTCCCCCTGCTTGTATGTGGTTAAAGGTGTAGCTGATGTATCAGCAAACTTCTCTCCCCTGCTCTCAGTCTCTACTCTGGGGGTTTCTCTGGGGGCTTCAATACCCTCAATAGCCGTGTGTGAATCAGGGTCAGTGAAGAAGCCAAATCCCCTGTAAACACCCGTTTCCTCCCCCCTCACCCAATGCCCTGCTCATGGGCTGATACCTGCTGTTATGTTCCTTTACTTCTGAGGGTTTTATTCTTACAGGCACATCAAAATAGTCCGCTCCCTTGCTGGAGCACTTACTTCCACTGCCAGAGCCTCCGCCGCTTTGGGGTTCTCATCGCGATCGTTTTGACACTTGTAGGAGTTTCTGTAGTCAGTTACACGGATCGCCGGAGTTAGCAGGCTTCCCTGCGAGCACTCTGTTTGTGTTGCCTGTCCCCAGCGAGCTCTGCCGCTTTCGCCCCGGAAATGGAAACCGAGTCTCCCCGCCAAACTCCGGAGATTCTTTCTCGCTAGAGCAGCGGCCGCCCAAGTTCTGAGAAGTAGTCCGTCGGCAGCGTCTCACGTCCCTGTCTTTTTCCGATCTTGCAGCGGCCAAACTTTCTCGATTTCGCCCGTGAGGTAGGATATCATTTTGCTCGTTTCATCAGTTTCGTCTGTTTCTCATCATAGTTTTGTGAGAGTTTTGTGCCAAAAGCACCTTTCATGCGGAGTTTCCGAATGCGAGTCAGGAGCCTCCGACCAGACGTCCTATCCGGCCGCCATCTTCCCCTCAATTTTCTATTGTTGCCCTCTCAAATTGCATTTTCCGAAATTTATGAATCGCAAATCTCTTTGCAATTCCTTAAAAAAATTGCAAACTTAAGGAATCGCTAAAGTTTTGGAAAAAAGTGCATGCAGGAAAATTCGCAATTTGCGATTCCATAAAAAAATTACACATTGGAATTCTTATTTTTAGAAGAAGTTAGACCAGGTGGTAAATTTTACAAAAACAATCAATGCAGGTGAAACTAATAAGGAGTGCATAAGGGGCACCACAATGCATCAAAGACTGTTTCACAATGGCAGCACTCATTGTCGTGGCATGTAGGTTGAGGTTGAGAGCAGCAGCAAGGAGGAGAAGGATGGTTCATAAGAGTATTTTCAGAGTGCGCGTCACCTTACTAGGGCAGACAGAGGCAGATATCTATGATAAGTATAGGCTAAATGCTGACTCAATTTTAGATTTGATTGATGAATTGGACCCAATCTTCCAGAGACATACACGTAGGACACAAGCCATACCTACCCATGTACTGTATTGTGTTCCCTAGACCTCCTTGCCTCGGGGTCCTTCCAGGGTGTCATTGCCATTGCTGGTGGTGTGTCCCAGAGTTCCCTTTTGAGTTCTTTTAATGCTTTCCTCAATGCCATGTTGCAAAGGATAAGGCATCACATTACATTTCCAAGCACACAACAGGAATTGTTGCAAACAAAGTTAGATTGCTACAACATGGCACATTTTCCCCATGTTATTGGCTGTATAGATGGCACACATGTTCCCATTTGTCCCCCATCTGAAAATGAGTACAATTACTGCAACCGGAAATGTTACCATTCTCTTAAAATTCAAGCAATTTGCAGTTCAAAAACTATCATCATTGACTTAGTTGCAAGTTACCCTGGAAGTGCCAATGATTCCTATATTTTTAGACATAGTGCCATCCACAAACGACTGCTTGCTGGAGATTTTGGAGATGGATATTTGCTTGGTAAATATATTTCATTCAATTGTTACTAATCTCTGTACCATGCTTTCCCATTTTCCTCATAATTTCTGTCTTCCATTCCCCCATTCCATAGGTGACAGTGCATACGCTGTGAGGTCATTCATACTCACACCCTATCTTAATCCAGCAACCAGTAAAGAACAGCAGTACAACCATGCGTACATAGCAACTCGCAATGTAATAGAGAGAACATTTGGTGTTCTTAAATCTAGGTTTCTCATACTACATAAGACAGGTGGAGCATTACAATATCGTCCAGATTTTTTGCTGTAAAATAGTTGGAACATGTGCCATGTTGCACAACTTAGCCACTAGGAGAGGCCTAGAACTGGAGGTGGAGGATGTACTACCTCACATTGACAACCAGCCTCAACAACCCCAACCAAGATTACATGGACCAGACGCAGCAGAGGGGAGAAGAAGAAGGGCAGAGATAACTCAACATTACTTTTAACAGAGGTAAGAACCACACAACACAATCTAGTGCATAACTTTAATCAATTTATTTTTAAATGTCCATCAAGGATTCAGGGTACTCATGACATCTTACTGCATGCATTGTTCTGATGGTAAATTATATGGCATTTACTTTTCTCAGTCATAGCAATGCTTTTATCTTCAGATGTCCTCCAAATCTCAGCTATGTAGTTTCCTAAGTTACATACTACTTTTTGTGTCCTCGCACCCCTAATGCCTTGCCTGAATTTCTCACATCGCCCATGGTTATGCTGCTTACAATGTCTTTCTTTCTGGAGCTACGGCGTCCCCCAGGTACATCAGGTTCAAGTAGGCTACTGACATTTGTGCATGCATCACTACCCCCAACATGTAGAAGGTTTCCAGTTGCTTTATCATTTTGCATTATATCAACAACATTATTGAATGTCATCATTCTTCTTGCAATATCTCCACAACATTGTGTCATCTCCTTTTGCATGGCAACTGTATGCTTGGTTAGCTGAGCAGTAGTTCTGGACAGACGATTCATTGCCCTGGTGTACCCCTGCATGCTGGTCATTGCCCTATTATGCCTACTGGCACTTCCTACTTGCTGAGCCTGTATTGCTGTACACAGTGTGCCCATAGCTGTTGCCATACGGTCAAGTTTCTCAGATGATGCTCTATGAGCTTTCTCTATTACATTTTTCATCTTCTTCAGACTGTTGTGTATAGCACCAATATCTTGACTGATGTGAACAAGTTTGCCCTTCATAACACGTATGTCTTTCCCTTGTAGGCGTTGGACTTTCAGCAGCTTTAACTCCACAACACTGGCGTTGCTGTCATCTTCTAGTGCTGGTCTATGTTGTGATGGATGTGCCCTGCGCCTATAAAACTGTTGTATCCTTGTCCGCCTGCTCTGCTGTGTGTGTATGGTTGCTGGAGTTTGAGCAGTCTGTTATTCTTGGACATAGACATTTAGTTCTTCATCACTCTCTGAGTGCTGCAGGTGGGGGACTCTGTTTCTTTGACTTCTTGGCTGTATAGTGGGTGAAGAAGTGGCTGAATTTAATTCTTCTGTGTTTGGAAATTCCTGAGTATGTAAACTCGGCCCATTCATTTGTATTACTGTCCTATTCTGTTTCTATGATTAAAAGAGTGCAAACAGTATGTTACTTGTAAATTTTGCACTTTTTGCAGCATGAACTGAAGTACATTTCAAATAAAAAGCACATGTTGCATGGCTAGTCTCCTATTCTAACAGTGTTGATGTGTAAATGTCATTTAAGTACTCATTGCGTAACTATTTCAAACTGTAATGGTACATGGACTACAACTCCCATGATGCATTGCGTTTTTCATTAAAAGTGGTATTATGTACTGCTATTTTCAAGAAACAAAGTAGTACATGAGGGGAATTATTAATAAGCAGCTAGAACATCATTAGGGGTCTCTTTCACTTACATTTTAAAGACAAACACATGATGAATTCTTACCTTGAGATGGGCCAGCATGCTCAGAGGTGTCAATTTCTATGACTCCAATTACTGCTTCAGTTGCAAGGGTTCCTTCCACCATGTCCTCAAGGGGGTATTAGGCCTATCCCTGGGTGTTCCACCACCAGTCCTTTTTGCAGCCTTGATCCGGTTTGCAATTCTTTCCTTGGCACGACTGCGCAGGTCATACCAGCTTTTCTGTAAATGATTGATGTCACGGTGGGCAACCCCCACAGCATTCACTTTGCCTTGTATTGCAAGCCACAGTTTTCTCTTCACTGCTTCTGGCACCTTCAAAGATTGCTTCCCAAAAAGCTGGTCCTGCCTCATAGTGACCTCCTCAATCAGTATTTCCATCTCCTGGTCCCTAAATTTAACTTTTCTTTTCCTGGCCTGCAGGTCTTGTCCAGCATTTTCTGAGGCCATTTCCCCTTCTGCTGACGACAAACACACTGCTCCAGTTGCTCCAAGCAGAGCTCCAACAGCCAACTGCCACTCCTCTAGTTCAAAAATGGTGACAGGTGTGTGTAATCAGTCTCCTGGCTTCCTGGGTGTGATGTCATTGTAATCCAGCAATTTGCGAATTCGCAAATTGCGAAATCGCAAATTGCGAATTCGCAAACAAGGAATCGCATAAACCGTGCAAATCTGTAAAAATTCCGATTTTTACCGATTCGCAAAAAAAATAGGAAAAACATGATGAATTTCATTTTGCGATTCTTTATTTGCGATTCCTTATTTTCGCAAATAAGGAATCGCAAATTGAAATGTTAATGCATGTGCCAGCACATGTCTAACTTCACAACTTTGGGTTTCAAATTGATTCTGATGCAGCTCCGCTCACCTGTGATTTCAATGGGAGAGGGGTGAAAAGGGAAATGTACAATTCAAATTAGATCATTGCAAATTAAAATCAGCAATATAGTGCCCAACTTTTACAGTTAAAGCTCGTTTTTGTATCTGCTCTTTTTAACAAGATAAGAGCGAGGTGCTGGTTCGCAGAAACAAATATTTCACATTGGCGCATGTCACAAATACACCTCAGGGTTAATTTTCAATACAGCTGTTTCATGATTTCACAGTGATTAACTGTGCCCAATTTGTGCAACAAACTCAATTCAATGAGCTCATGATTTTTATGTCAACTCATTTTGAGGGAGGTGACAACTGTGTTGTACTGTCTCTTTCTTTTCCCTTTTCATTCATTCTGTGTAAGAAGCTCAAAGTATGTAAATTACTTCTCCTTGCGGGTTCCAGCATTTTTTTACAATGCTCATAATTGCTTGCAAAGCAGAGGAACTTGACTTTAATGCTTCCCAGGGCAGTGGGCCTATTTTACAGTAATGCATAACTTCAAAGATTTAATAGGCAGCATAATGAGCTAAAATGTCCCCATATAGAGAGCCCCCACTGTTTTTATCCCACTAAAAAACCTTTCTGCACAGATTTCTATAGGTGTTTGCAGCCAGCAGCTGTGAGTGTTTCCTAAAGCCTGACTAGAGCATTTTCTTACAAATTTGATGCCAAATGCAGAACAAGACAATGGGCAAGCACGCACTTTGAAGGGCTGAAGTTGTTGCACTGTACAATTTGCATATAACAGTAAGTGGTGAACACATTCATGTAGTAAGACATGGAGCAGTTTGTAATGTGTTAATATTTCAGTAATATACACTCCCACTGCTTTGTAAGCCTTGCTTTCTCACTCAATTCATTTGCTTTAAAATGGACCATTTGCCAATATTTTTCAATGTTTTCTTGGGAGGAAGGTCCCAACCTGGACAAAATGTTTTTCCATTAAGCTTGCTCGCTTCGATTGCTACATAAGTCATGTCCAAATTTTACGCCTCACCGCTTTCAAATGTCACCAGCTGCCACTGTATGTTTAATTAAACTGTATGTTTAATTGATTGTATTTAATACAAATGTGTTTTACACTTTCGAAACAACTTTTGTATTATTTATTGTTTTTACAAATTGTTATATGTACTGGTGTTTGGTTACAATTTATAATTTTTAAATGTTTTTATAATTATTCTGAGCATACTTAACTAAATCAATAAAGTTATTATTTGTTTTCCTTTTACAATTGTGTTAATTTGTATTTTTTATTATTGTTTCTGTGTTTTTACTATTGGCATTCATTATTTTAGCGTTCCAAATCACTGCATGAGGAACCTCTCAGGGACTGCAATTACCATCAAGCAGTGGGCCTGGGATTCCTAACGCAATTAACACACCTGCCTGTGGGAGGAGGAGTCAAGAGACTACTTCTCTGTGAGTGGTCTCTGAAAACCACGAGAAATCAACAACCTGTGGGACAGGCACTGATGATGGCCATTCCGGCAAGAAACGCGTCCAAGGAGCCACATGTCTAACTTTACAGCCTTTGGTTTCAAACTGATTCTGATGCAGGTCCGCTCACCTGTGATTTCAATGGGAGAGGGGTGAAAAGGGAAATGTACAAGTCAAATTAGATCATTGCAAATTTAAATCAGCAATATGATGCCCAACGTTATCAGTTAAAGCTCGTTTTTGTTCTGCAAGATATCTGCTCTTTTTAACAAGATAAGAGCGAGGTGCTGGTTCACAGAAAGAAAAATTTCAACTTGGCACATGTCACAAATGCACCTCAGGCTTACTTTTCAATACAGCTGTTACATGATTTCACAGTGATTAACTGTGCCTCAAATCAATGAGCTCATGATTTTTATGTCAACTCATTTTGAGGGAGGTGACAACTGTGTTGTACTGTCTCTTTAGGCTGAAACATGTTGAACGACCTCAACATCTTAGCAGTCTAATTCACACTGCTTTGCACTGCTTTTTAATCCTGCCAGTTTGGATAAGCCAATAAAAAGTTTTTTGTCCCTACTAGGTAGTTTTAGAATCACATTTATCTTTCCAATTACATCCAGCGCTGCACCCTCTCAACGCCTAGCACTCGCATATGGGATCTTAGCATCCTTAACATCTTCGGACATTCAATAAAAACATCCCAGAGCTCCTACCTCGCAGTAAGGGAGTTGTAGCCCTCGGTGGGACTAGGTTTTCCCACTGGGAGGAGAAGCCCATATGATGAAGCATGCCACCTATGGTGGGTGAGGGCATTCTTCCTGAAAGGGATTGCTCCTCAGAGGGGCTTTACTGAGAGACACATTTTCACCTCACTCCATGATAGACCCGAGAAGTATTGTGTTATGATTATTGCTTTGGGGAATCACTTCTCGCAGGTGTCTAAATTGTTTCCCGTGGACCCTCTCCTCACTCTTTCTGTGCTTTTAATAATTATATAGTCTGATTTTAATTTTCTATGGACTTTACAAAGACTACATGTTGATATTGTTTATATTATGTTATTAATTAGTGGTATTCCTATTATGTTTTAAAATTTATTTAGAAATTATGTATCTATCTGTATGTAGAATTTAAATGTAAATTTGTTTTATTTCATTTTTAAGGTTACATGTATTTGTATGAACATACATTTTTAAAGGTAATAGATTTATGTTATTATTAATATAAAATACATATTTTAATAAATGCAATACTTGACAAAAAATATAACTTTTTGATAGTTATTGTAATGTTAAATACATTTATACATGTATATGTATAGATATTTACCTATGTAATGTTGATCATTGAAAAATCAATATGCTTTACATCAATATTTTTTTCTGCAATATTTTAATGTTGCAATATTTTTGTGGTCATATTCCATCCTAGATGCATACCAATTGGGTGGAAAGTTAAAGAGGGGTCCATCACATTGAAAGAGATGGCTTCCCACACAAAGCCAAGTATTTCATTAATTCTAGGAGGAGTATGCCTAGCTACATGCATGAATTTAGATTTCTTAGAGCATAGGTACTCACAAACATTCTGTTGGGGACCAAAACTACAGTGTGGTTTGTGGCTGAGGGCCGCACCGAAAGAAAAGGAAGATCACACTCTTATTCACTTTTATTGAAAACATTTTAAAAGTTATGTGCCCCAATGCTTTGGTAAGGACGAAAGATGGAATAATACATCACAACAGCTGGGAAAAAAAAGATCAGAAGCTGGAGTATGTGGGATTTAGAACAATTAAGCAAAGATCTATCTGTGAAAAAACAAATAATCCAATGCGGTTGAAGGCAGCCCTGTAACCGACCAGAAACTGAAATACCATTTCACGCAAATTACTATTTTGAATTGATCTGTGATCAATATCTTTTTAAAGATAATGTCAGTAGGAGTCAGGTAGTTTGTAGGCAGTTTTTATACAATGTAGTGTCTGATGTCGATGCAGAGTTTAAAGGACACCTTCTGGAGACAATTTCAGAACGTGTGACACATTTATTATACCCAGGTCCCTCCTGTCCTCGTCCCATTCATTACAAAATGGAGATAACTATCTCCTGATAGAAAAAGGAACAGAGTAATGCTGGGGACCCTAACCCTGCCCCTCCCATTGGGAGTACATAAGCAGTACCCAGCATTCCACCTGTTCTTTTTATCTGTCTGTCGACAGAAGTGGGACTAGGTGCTGGTGCTGCTCCTGCTGGGTTAAGCGGCCTTCTTCCTTGGAACTCCCTGTCCAGCTGCTTGGCTGTTCAGTCAGGGTGTCTGCTGTCCTGCCTCCCGGCCTGCCCGGCTTGCTGGGAGGCTGGGATCTTCACAGCCAGCTCTTGTGTGCCCGGCTGGCCCTATGCAGCTGGTGCGCCGGCCTCTGGGTCTCTTCCGGGTCGAGGGGCACATCTTCCTGGGTCCTAGCAGGGTGGGAGACGCGCTGCAGTTGCTTCCCTGGATGTCCGCAGGGCCTGGCGTGGTTTCTGGAGGTGCGCCTTGGGCTGCATGGGGGGGCCTTGTTTGTGTCTCCTGCCCCCGGGTGAGTACCGCATAGCGGTGTCTGTTTTTCCCCTTCTTTTGCTGGGGATCTCGCCTCATCTAGACAGGGGAGTGAGAGTGGACACTGAACGCGGGTCGGAGGGGGATTGTAAACTTGTTTTTAATAATGGGGTGTCTCTTCCTTCCACACATTGGCTGGCTGTCTGGCTATGGCATAGGGTAGCCTGGGGATGCCGTGTTTGCCCTGGGGCCTCCTCCGTGTGTGGCTTGTGCTCTGCCTCTGGGCTACATCATGACGGACTGGCTAGCTGGCGCAGTGTCCGGCAGCTTACCACTTCTGTGCTGTGTGCTGCAGTCTTTTGTCTCTGTTCCGGCTTGTGACACTGGCAGTTGTGCTGTGTTGTGTTCTGTGTTCTTCTTGCCATTTCGATACAAATCACTGTAGCTACCCGTTCCTAAGAAACATGACTGTGTGCTCATGTAACGCAGCTGGTGCTGGTGTAAAGAGTTCTGATACCTGATACTCTGAAAATGTATCACTAGTACTATTTATGGCATGTAACACGAAATGCCAGAAATTATAAGGACGTTTTGTGGTTGGTGTGAGTTGCGTTCCTGCTCTTCTCTGTTCTTTGGTGTGCTGAGCGACTGGGGTTGTCGGTTGGGGGCCTTGGTGCCCCGAACCCCCTCAAGGCCTGGATGTTTGCTGTGGGTTGGTCTTTGCTGCTCCCGGTGTGCCTGGCACCTGGGATAGTTGCTCCTCCTGCCCTGGTGTGGTGGCTGGTGGTGCGCCTTGGGCTGTGGGGATCGTTGTTCATGTCTCCCGTCCCACCCGGGTGAGTTCCATGTGGCAGTTCGGCTGTTTTGCTTCCTCTTCCCGGTAGTCCCTCAGAGTCCAGGGTATGTGCCCCTGCTGTATGGACCGGGCTGGCTTTCGCTGGTGCTGGGTCCTGGTCATTGGCGCCTGGTCTCCTCTCTTCTCTGCAGTTCTCCCTATTGGGGGTCCGCCTGGGTGCCCGGTGCAGTTGCTTGGCCTTGTGCCTGTTTTCCACCACCAACCTCTCCTCCCTGAGGGCTCCTGGTCTCGTCTGATCTCAGTCATTTGGGCCTGGTTGGTGCCTGGTTGGGAGGCTGCCTGGGCATTCCAGGTCCTGTGGGCTTTTGGCACCTGTTGGTCCCCTTCCTCAGCCTTGCATACTTACCTGTGTGCTCTCTAGGTACCCTGGCATGGCACACCAGTGATGTTGGCCACCGCTGCTGCTTTGCTTGCCCGTGTCTGGTGGCCGCTGGTTCCTTTCTGTGCTGGGCCTGCCCCACTTTTTGTTCCTCACCTGTTCAAGCTCCTAGGGTGGTCACATCCGCTCTCGCGTGCTCCCTTGCATGCTCTCCTAGGGCTGCTCTTGCCCGCCGTTATCTTCGCTGGCTTGGTTTGCCGCTGGTTGGGCGCCCGCGTTTTTCTGACTGGTTCTGCTGGGTTTTCTTTGGCAGGTGTTGGGCTCCGGGTTTTTTTTTTGTCTTCCCTCGTTGCTCCAGCACTCCTCCTTCGTTGGCCCATCTTGCTGCTGGTTGCCTTTCCGCCCTGTTTTCCCCTGGGCTGCATCTGACCTTGTTCATACCTGTATGGATCCCTGGTATTATGTGCTTCTGGGTCATTTCCATTATTTTTGCCTGCGTCTGTTGCTCTGTGGCACAGTCCTGCAGCTCTTGGGGTCCCTTGCTGCATTGCGCCGCTGTAGATTGAGGTAACATGAATTTTTATGGTCAATTGTGTCCCCTAACGTAGACCCCAACGGCTCCATGTACGTGCTTCAAGTATGTGTATGTTCCCTCCGCAACCAGCTATGAAGACGCAAATACATTTGCGTCTTACGTTAACATGTCCTCTTTCAGATCCACCATGAATGGGTCGAATATTCAGTTCCTAAGTATGCCTTGCCACCGTCTTTACATGGTGCACTTTCACGTTTTCCTGGCTCTGGCGAGCTAGGCCCTGATTCCTGCCATCAAGTCCTTTCTGCCTTCTGCCTCTGAAAGCTGCAGCCTGCCGCTTCCGTGACTCTTGCCTTACTCCCTGTGCGGCGAGCGGTGCCTGGCTCGACCTGCTTGCCTGCCAAGACTGTATTTTGCCTTCAAGTTATCTGCTCCGCTCCTCGAAAATACATTCCTGTCTAGTGATTTAGGAAAACATCTTCCCAGCTGCAGAGCAAAGGGCCCGGCCTTTCTGTCTCCATGCAAGTAATTCATTGCTCCTGTTACCATGGTAGGCCCATGGCCCCCTCGCATTACACGTAGACACGTAGTTGCATATGCACGCACTAGCAGTCAGTATAGAATAGCCTCTGCCCGAGAGACCTTTTCCTTCTAGATAATACAGTTCCTCAAACACAAGATACTAGATATGATTTGGGTTTAGGTTGTTCTGACACGCCAGACTTCTGTCTCCCCGTATAGTGCAAATGTCAAGTCCCCTTCACCCTCCAGTTCCACGTCAATCACACGTCATGCTGCTGCGCGCGCATCTCTGCCCTATATTTCTGCTGACACTGCAGGATTCCTCTATGGATCCACCCACTTGTGACACCTTCATGTGACATTGTCTAGCACACACCTCCGTGTACGCCCTCGTGCACGCCTTCTGTTACGTACATGTGTTCTTATCTCTCTTCTCTCAGCTGTTACGCCTTCTGTATCCATCACCATTATGTGTATCTACTATATATAATGTATTCTGTTAATAAAGCATTGTCTATCCCTTCCTGAACCTTCGTGGTGATGGAACATGATACCTGGTTCGAACCAATTCCATTTTATGGAATAAAACCCTTATAAACTCAGATGCCACGGACTCTGCCTCTCATTTTCGATTGAGTTATTTTATTGAACTTTACCGCATAGAAATTCTGTCCAGGTAATTTTTATTTACCACATAATTGGTGCCCGAACAGGGACCCCTCCCCCACCTTACGCGCCGGCGGTGCGTTGCAGGCCTGGTCCCCTGCCACAGCCGTGACGGACAACTACGCGTACCCGCAGGATTTCCTGTATCTCCCTCAGGCCAACGGAGGTGACTGAGGCTGCGATCGACACCCAGACGAGGCAGTGAGGAGTGTGGAGGATCCCGACCAGAGCCCAGCCGAGAGAGCAAGGTCCGAGGTGTTCAGAGGCCCACCAGTTCTGAAGTTCCGAAGTTCCGAAGTACCTACGTCACGAGTCGAGTCGAGTCCAGTCCGGTCCAGTCCAGGGTCCAGTCCAGTGTCGAGTTTTCCGAGGCCTTCCGTTCCGTGCTTCCCGGTGAGTACCGTTGCTGGCGACGCATCTAGACGGGCGCATTAATTTGTGTCCGGTCAAGACGGGTTTGGGTACACAGACCCGGTCTGCACTGTTTAGCAGTGTATCTGTACTGTTTAGCAGTATATCAAGTATTCAGCTATCAAGTTATTGTTCGTTTCCTGAAATGTTTTAATGTGTTTTAATGTGGTGGTATGAGTGATTGTCTGATTTTCATTACTGTGTTTATTGTATTAGTCGTGTCCAAGTCCGAGTAAGTATTAAGTATCAAGTATTACGGCTCAAAATGCCGTTGTTCTCTAAACTGAAACAGATAGGAACTAGAAAAGGGATACTCGAGGAAGCTGTTCCCATCCCACCCAGGGACACTCCAGGATATTTTATGTACCACAAACACGGCTTAGACGCTGTATTATATCTCGACTTGTGGGTGGATTACACCAAGGATTTAGCGGAGAATCAGAGATGGCCCGCTACAGGGACATGGGATGCCGAGTGCATCATGAGAGTAGAAGAAGCTTTGTGGAAAAAGAAAGCCAGACAGTCACAGAAAGATGCCATTGAACTATGGCATAAAGAATCACACAGACGGACAGAGAAAGCGGAGAAAAGTAGAGAGGATTCTGAAAAGGCCAAAGAAAAAGAACTACTAGAAGAAGGGGAACGAGTTAGAATGGAACAACACGACAGAAAAAGTAATGCACTTATGACAGGATTGTATCCAGTCCTGGCCGAGGGCCTGCCTAAGGCGACCCCGGAAACACCGAAAAATCTGCCCCCTCCATTGGTTCCGAGTAAATTACGTCACAAGACCGCAGCAGACATTTTTATTTCATCCTACTTGGATGATGTAGCTCCCGCATATGCTAGTATGCCTGCCCGTGTGCCACCTGCTGACGGTAACCCGCCCCCTGTTCCTCAGCCCCCTGATCTTCCGCAACAGCAAACCCCTCCCGGTCTGCTTCCTCCACCCTTACCTGCACCCCCTACTAATCCGCATAATCCTTTTGGGCCTGGCGCGGTTCAGGCCCCAACTCAGTTACAGCAGGTACCGACTCTACAGCCAGGTTATGGTCAAGCCTCCGCTTCAGGAGGTGCCACCGGAGGTTATCAAACACCCCCACCGTTACACCGAGTGACAATGAGAGATTTAGCAAAGGCTCGGACACCTAAGGGTGCACCGGCAGAACTGCTTAGAAGAGAACTTACAGATTGTAGATATGACCCAGTGCCCGGTACAACAGGACCCTTGTTGCTAGCGTCCCTACGTTTGCGACGTGTTACAGATTATCTGATATTGCTACCAGGTATGCCAGAACATCTAGACAAATTGTATCATTTTATTAGAACAGGGGAAGGAATGGAGTGTGTTGCCGAAGCCATGTCGCGTCAGAAAGTAGAGAACAAAGGTTTACTAATGCGATTTATGGTTAATTGTTTAATAAGAGAACAAGATCATGTAGGTTTTCCGCAAAATGAAATGGATAGACTGCATAGATGGAGCCAGAATATCGCGGATGGTAAACATGAGAAGGAGAACAGTGTACATATTATGGTTAGAAAGATCCGTAAAGAAATAATAGACATACATGCCCGACGAGCCCCTGAAGAACATCTTGAATCAGACGGCCCGACTTCCTCGCAGGAGGAGGATGATACAGAGAATATAGCAGAAACTTCGCACCAGTCAGGCAAACAGATGATAGGATATGTAGGCCGAGGGAAATTCCCTAGACCGCATCCTTTTGATAGGCCTTTCGACAGACCCATTCGTAAACAAGAAACGTGTGAAAACAAGAAACATCACCTCTGTCCAATACCAGAAGCATACCACTCTGTTATGACAAATCCGAAGACTCCTGAACATCTATTTCAGGCTACCGATAAAGTACTTCAAGAGCGAATGGGGTACCATGTACTCAATTCCATGGATGAACAAGAATTAGCCAGGTCAGCAGTACAATGGGCTGACAATTCTGATAAATATAATGATGACGCAGTAGCGCAAACATTTTTTAACCTTTCCCCAGACGAACAGCGACTAGCTGGTATGTACATGATACAACATCTCCTTATTCTGTATAAAAGCCAACATTCTGATCCAGGTCCCCTATCTGATGTATTAATAGAGTTACTCATGAATAAATGGAGAGGCCTGGGTACCGATTTAATTAAAGTAATTCTAGAACATCGACACAAATATAGTGCTTTCCTGAATCCACAGTTCGTTTCAGCTCCACCCCCAGAAAGAAAGATGTTTTACATAGACAGACAAAATCCCTTACGAGAAGTGCATCCAGTCAGGAATGATGATAACACTCTTACACGTGTGTATGTATACACGCCCATAACTAAAATGGAATTGTTAGAAATGAAGAAAATAGTGCCCAGTCATGATAAAGACCCTGCAGGTTTCCACCGTGAAATAAAGGACATGTTACTCATGGGGGATTATACCTATCCCGACATTATGAAGATGTTGAAAGTACTATTGCCTGCCGGTATTTACGAGAAACTCAAAGAAAAAGAATGGGAGGTGGGAGATGCAAAGATTGATTGGGCTGCATTAGAAAATGAAGAAGAGACCCGAACCCCAGGGTTGGGTCTTGGGGACAAAACTAAAGCATTACCAGGATTGTTAGTACAAGTATTGCCAAGGTTATTAGCAACTAAAAAGGAGGATTGGGATACAATCTCAGCCTGCAAACAGAAACCCGATGAAGACACTAGTGATTTTTATTCCCGATTTGAAAAATGTTTTATTATTAATAGTTGCCTGAAAGTAAGTAGCGAGTCATATCCGCACCTCTTTGTATCCAAATTAGTCGAGAATTCTCTGCCCCAAGTTAAGAATCGTGTACTGAAAGTCGAGAGCACATGGCAAGCAAACACGCCTTCACAAATGTTACAGATGTTACAGTATCACCAGAACAGAATTAGGGAAGAACATGATCACGAACAAAGACGTATGAAAGACACGAAAATGAAAATGCTAGTTGCTCAGTCAGTTCCAGCTGACGGTCAGAAAAAGGGTATGCCACAGTCCAATAATTCAGCAGCTCCTGTTAAAGCGACATGCAACTATTGTAAACAGCCAGGTCACTATGTAAACGATTGTGCAGTTTTGAAACACAATATATCCACAGGTAAAACTAAAGAAAGACCGCGTCAACCTAGACAAGATCAGGTCCAACAACACGTACCACAGAATGTACAGCCTATGCATGCTCCACAACAGACAGTACAGACCGTAGCGGTACCACAGCCACAACCGATTGCCGCAACACAACATGCAACTCAACAGATGTACCAGTATGCACAAACTGATTATCCCGATTACCAGCGATACACATGAAACAGCCTAGAGAGGGAGGTTGGCTTGCCTCTTATTGAGGTTCCTGTAGATCAAGAGGGTCCTTACGTACATAGTCAAGTATTAGGGAAAGATAGAAAGTTTTTGATTGACACAGGGGCAAGCAGGACGACAATAAGTCACGACGAGGTTCCAGGGGCACCCCTCTCAGGCTCACAGAATGTTTCCCTTGGATTTTCAGGCAAGCCTATTGTAAATGAAGTATCGAAACCAGTACCCCTTTTAGTTGGTCCATTGTCTCGCACTACAGATTTATTGCTCACGAAATCATGTCCAGAAAACTTGTTGGGTATCAAAACACTGAAAGCTCTAGGAGCTGTGATTTGCTGTTCTCCGGAAGGAGTAAGATTGTTTTTGCGTGACTTTAAAGGTCACTATGTATTGAGAGATATTGATCCCAGGTTACAGAATGTTCCTGCACATTTATGGGCACAAGGCCCCACTGATGTAGGTTGTATGCACATCACTCCATACCGTGTCACACTCAAGCCAGGAGTAGTACTACCACGAATCCGACAATACAAGTTACCCCCAGATGCTGTAGTGGCTTTACTGAAAATCATTGACGAGCTCATTGCACAAGGAGTGGTTGTAGAAACCGACTCAAATCTATGTAACTCCCCCATCATTCCAATTCTTAAACGTACTGACCCAAATGCACCCCCAGTTTATCGATTAGTGATCGATTTACGAGAACTGAATAAATGCATTGTGCCACAGTACCCTGTGGTTCCAGACATCTCTGCATTGTTGACAGCTATTGATTCAGAGGCAACGTTCTTTACTGTAATTGATCTGAAGAACGCCTTCTTTAGTGTCCCAATTGATCCGGAAAGCCAATATCTCTTCGGATTCTGTTTAAATGGTCGAAGCTTCAAATTTGCACGCGCACCTCAAGGATTCACAGAAAGCCCCAGCATCTATAGCCAAGCACTGAAAAGACAACTTGACAGTATTCAAATGCCTGACAACACTGCCCTACTTCAGTATGTCGATGATCTACTGATCACCGCCCGAAGTGAACCAGAATGTGAACAAGTATCACTGACGGTTTTACATTTCTTGGCTGACAAGGGACACAAGGTGTCCCCTTCGAAGCTGCAATTCTGTGTTCAGCAAGTGGTTTACCTTGGGCACTTGCTGTCCAAAGGGGGGAGACAGCTAACGCCTGACCGTATCCAGTTAATTGTAAACATGTCACAGCCCAAGACACAAAAGGAGGTACGAGCCTTTATAGGCCTCACTTCTCACTGTAGACAATGGATTCCTCAATATGCATTTCTAGCCAAGCCACTCATACAGTTGACAACCCAGGAGGCAGCGTCTTCGACGGTCCTCCCTTGGACTCAGGAACATACACAAGCTTTTGACGAATTAAAGAAAGCCTTATGTCAAGCACCTGTTTTAGCGACACCATGTTACAGTAAGCCTTTTACACTTTTTGTCACAGAACGCAAAGGTACTGCATTGTCAGTACTCACCCAGGATCAAGCAGGTTCATACAAACCGTGTGCTTATTTTTCTAGTACATTAGATCCAGTAGCCCAGACTCTGCCTGCGTGCTTGAAATCAGTTGCAGCAACAGCTCTAGCAATCAGACAAAGTGATTCCATAGTGTTAGGACACCAATTGACAGTACAAGTTCCACATTCCGTGGAAGTCCTTTTAAATCGAACACAGACTCAGCACTTGACTATAGCACGACTGACAGGTTATGAATTGACATTGTTTCAGCCACACATAGAAATCAGACGTTGCAATACATTGAACCCTGCTACACTTCTGCCATTAAATGAGACAGACCCTTTGGCACACGATTGTATTGAAGTCATTACCATTACGACGAAACCCAGACAAGACTTGACAGACACTGCATTACCCGATCCAGACCTGACACTTTATGTGGATGGTTCATGTATGAGAACAAGTACAGGAGAGTTAGTGGCCGCCTACGCAGTCACGACAGAAACTGAAGTCATAGAAACAAATAGTATTGATATTCTGTCAGCCCAAGCAGCAGAGCTCATCGCTCTGACTCAAGCCTGTATTCGAGCAAAGAACAAGAGAGTTAACATCTACACAGATTCCCGTTATGCATTCGGAGTCGTACATGACTTCGGTGTACTCTGGCGAGAGAGAGGTTTCTTGACCTCTCACGGAGCCAAGATCCAGCACGGTCCCCTCATTCAAGCTCTGTTAGACGCAATACATTTGCCTACAGCCATATCCATCATGAAATGCAAAGCACATACGAAAGTCACAGATACCATTTCCCAGGGTAACGACCTGGCAGACCGAACAGCCAAACATACAGCTCAGACTCAGACTCACGCAACTGACCTGACCAAGACAATAGTCCAGACACCGACACATTGCATGACAGTTAGAGATCCCGCCCTAGATGTAATTGACATACAGACACATGCTACACCAGACGAAATCAAGAAATGGATTGAACTAGGAGGGATTCAGACAGAACAGGGATTGATGACGAAGGGGAAAGCCACATGGTTTCTCCCCGACTCTATGGTTCAGGTTATCATCAACACAGTACACAGTCCTGCACATTTAGGAGAAAAAGCCATCTTAGACAGTATTCAAAACCTTTGGTTCAATAAACATTTACGAGCAGCAGCCAAACAGAAAGTGCGTACTTGCATGATTTGTTGTCAGTTCAACCCAGGTAAAAGCATTCCCGTAGAGCAAGGTGGATTTCATCCTCCCGATCATCCTTTTGAAGTCCTCCAGATGGATTATATCCAGATGGAACGTTGTCGAGGATTCAAATATGTCCTCGTAGTTGTATGTGCACTCTCCCGTTGGACAGAAGCATATCCAGTCCCAGATTACACTGCTCCGACCACTGCCAAGCAGCTGGTACGTGAATTCTTCCCTAGGTATGGTTTGCCCCGTATCGTATACTCAGATAACGGCCAGCCATTCTCGTCCGAGCTTATGAAGCAGGTATCACTCCTGCTAGGCTATCATTGGAAATTTCACTGTGTCCGACATCCCGAGGCAGCAGGTCTCGTGGAACGTCATAATCAGACCCTGAAAATTCGCCTTGCCAAGATCTGTAGAGAGAAAGGCGTTGACTGGATAGTAGCTTTACCAGTTGCACTCTTTTACATGAGAATGATTGCGCATTCAAGAACAGGGCTATCCCCGTATGAGGTGGTCTTTGGTAGGCCACCGAATATGTGGGGGACGCCTCTGCCTCGTAAAATCACTGATGTTGACTGTAATATGCTTACAGATTACCTTGCCTCCTTGATGTCTGCACTACAATCATGTCGTTCACAGGTAGCTGCAGCCTTTCCCGACAACACCGAGGTGAAGCCACACGAGATTGTTCCGGGGGACCTGGTGCTCGTGAGGAACTTTGACAGGAGGAGTCCGCTGGAGCCCCGTTGGCAGGCGCCGAAGCTCGTGTTATTAACAACAAGGACCGCGGTCAAGGTGGAGGGCCGCAAGGGCTGGCTTCACTCGAGTCATGTTAAACGACATTATGGACTGCCTCCAAAACTAGACTCCCAGCCCTGCCCCCTTCCAGAGACTGATACAAAGCTCCCCCAGGTAGAGAAAACTCCTTCCCAGGAATTTCGCATGAAGTTGAGGTCTAGCAAGTCAGACAGTTTAATTGTTTAAGTCCTCCCCTAGGTGAATCGGTTAGACACGTTTCTGACATGTACCCCCTAGACCCCAATAGAGAGAGAGATAGACAGAAACAGATCAAGAAACATGAATATTGTAAATCTCTCCGTAGTCACTGCATAGTGACATTATTGATTATGTTTTTTCTGAGTCTTTTGATTATTGCTGCAAGTATACTGTTACACTTGTATTTTCCTATTTTCAAACGTGCACATGCTTCTTCAAATGTCACTGCCGAACATACTTTCAGTGAACTGCCCCCGCATGAGTTATCTTACCGACTTGTGCTGCGCAACAATACATTCATTAGTATGTTACATCATTCCCATCAGACCAGCAATGCTACCAATTGTTGGATATGTGGCCGACTCCCTCCCTATCAGAAATACAAGGGAGTTCTGCCCCTCTTTCCGTACCCGTTCACACACAATGGTTCCTGTGGTGCATGGTTTAGTTTAATGAACTCTCTAGATTCTGATTCCGTAGTTTACCAGGGCAATTGGGTGTGGGGAAACCTGAACACAGTTCTGCATAAAATATGTTTCCCTGACAAGGAGGGTCTTCCTCAAAGGACAGGGACTGATCTAGAAAACGAAGTATATGGATTAGGTAACTTTACACTTAACCTCATGATTCTGAATGTTGAGTCCGAAACCGAACCAGTCTTGCCCGCTATGTCCGTATTACCAGTCAAAGGTGAATTATGTGTCAGAAAGAATGGTTCAGTACACCTGGGTCATAGTAAATGTACTACTGTGATCGAATTCAGTGATAAAGGCAAGTCTACATTTAAAGCTTCCCGTCATTCCTATTTCATTTGTGGTCATACAGCATATATACGTTTACCTCTAGATTGGGATGGTACTTGTTACATTGCATTCCTTCTGCCACCTGTTTTCCTAGCCCCTCCTGATTATCATAGGGACTCCCATCTTGTACACATCAGACCACAGAGAGATCTCCCGATTGTCGACTACACTGAAACGGCATGGGAGCAGTATACAGACTTCAATAAAGGTTTCTTTCCCTATTTAGGTGCTGTCTTTAATAGTAAACTGATACATAAATTAACAAGAACACTCGAAGCAGTAGTGAATGAAACTACTTCCGCCCTAGGCAACTTGACGGAGGAGCAGTCTGCTATGCGGATTGTTGTTCTTCAAAATCGTCTTGTCCTTGACGTCATCCTGGCCGATAGGGGCGGAGCCTGTAGAGTCATCGGATCGAGTTGCTGTGTTTTCATTCCAGAAAACGCACCATCAGTATATAGAGCCATAACCCATCTCCACAAGATTGCGAGTCAGATACACCAGAATCCAGGCACCTGGACTTGGTCCGGTTGGTTCTGGAGCGTGCTATCAGCCTGGGGATGGAAGGTCCTATCCTTCCTCGGTATAGCCCTTCTCATAGTATTCAGTTGTTGCTTATGTTTACAATGTGGGCCAGCGATTTGCGGCTTGTGCGCCACATCATGTATTCCCCATTCAAGTCCACGTTCAAAATCCCGCCAGAAGAAAGAAGAGCAAATGATGCTATATGAACAAATTGATAGACTAATGAAGATCGATATATCATGAAGGGTCCGTAGGGGACAAGGAGGGAATGAGGTAATATGAATTTTTATGGTCAATTGTGTCCCCTAACGTAGACCCCAACGGCTCCATGTACGTGCTTCAAGTACATGTATGTTCCCTCCGCAACCAGCTATGAAGACGCAAATACATTTGCGTCTTACGTTAACATGTCCTCTTTCAGATCCACCATGAATGGGTCGAATATTCAGTTCCTAAGTATGCCTTGCCACCGTCTTTACATGGTGCACTTTCACGTTTTCCTGGCTCTGGCGAGCTAGGCCCTGATTCCTGCCATCAAGTCCTTTCTGCCTTCTGCCTCTGAAAGCTGCAGCCTGCCGCTTCCGTGACCCTTGCCTTACTCCCTGTGCGGCGAGCGGTGCCTGGCTCGACCTGCTTGCCTGCCAAGACTGTATTTTGCCTTCAAGTTATCTGCTCCGCTCCTCGAAAATACATTCCTGTCTAGTGATTTAGGAAAACATCTTCCCAGCTGCAGAGCAAAGGGCCCGGCCTTTCTGTCTCCATGCAAGTAATTCATTGCTCCTGTTACCATGGTAGGCCCATGGCCCCCTCGCATTACACGTAGACACGTAGTTGCATATGCACGCACTAGCAGTCAGTATAGAATAGCCTCTGCCCGAGAGACCTTTTCCTTCTAGATAATACAGTTCCTCAAACACAAGATACTAGATATGATTTGGGTTTAGGTTGTTCTGACACGCCAGACTTCTGTCTCCCCGTATAGTGCAAATGTCAAGTCCCCTTCACCCTCCAGTTCCACGTCAATCACACGTCATGCTGCTGCGCGCGCATCTCTGCCCTATATTTCTGCTGACACTGCAGGATTCCTCTATGGATCCACCCACTTGTGACACCTTCATGTGACGTTGTCTAGCACACACCTCCGTGTACGCCCTCGTGCACGCCTTCTGTTACGTACATGTGTTCTTATCTCTCTTCTCTCAGCTGTTACGCCTTCTGTATCCATCACCATTATGTGTATCTACTATATATAATGTATTCTGTTAATAAAGCATTGTCTATCCCTTCCTGAACCTTCGTGGTGATGGAACATGATACCTGGTTCGAACCAATTCCATTTTATGGAATAAAACCCTTATAAACTCAGATGCCACGGACTCTGCCTCTCATTTTCGATTGAGTTATTTTATTGAACTTTACCGCATAGAAATTCTGTCCAGGTAATTTTTATTTACCACAGGATGTTCTTTTTTTCCCTTGTGTGGTTGGCATGTCGGGCTTTGTTTCCGGTCGCTCCTGGCCTACCAGCTAGTGGCTAATTCGGCTTTGCCTCCGGCGGTGCACCATGATGTCGCCGTCTCCTCTTCTGTCTGTGGCTTCGCTTGGTTCGGGCTGTGTTGCGGCCTGGTGGGGTGTCTACCTGGGTTTCCGCGGGATGTGTGCTCTATGTTGCCCGGGCGCTTGCTTGCAGCACTCCTGAGCTGTCTGGTGTAGCTGTGTTTGGGGCTGGCTGTGCTATAGAGTTTGTGCCGGTACAAAAGGGGGTGGTGATGGACGGAGCATCCAATTCAATCAAACACTCACACCCAGTCAAAAGATCTGGGTTTAATCCATCACCGTTCTGTAGCTCACTCTGCCACCCCAGTTCAGACATGGCTATATGCAAATCAGTCTGACCCTGTGCCTCATGGGAACAGTCCAGCCCGAACTGCCAAGCCATGTCTTCCCTGGACCGGAAACAAGCTTCCGAGGAACGGTTTCTGGCATTCCAGCCGTCTTCAGCCCGGCTTGCTTGAATCCAGTGGCAAAGTGCGCAAGGGACTCACGTCTGAGCATACCCTGCCACACTTATGGCGGCCAAAAGCGGTACAAAAGGGGGTGGTGATGGACGGAGCATCCGAATCAGTCAAACACTCACACCCAGTCAAAAGATCTGGGTTTAATCCATCACCGTTCTTTAGCCCACTCTGCCACCCCAGTTCAGACATGGCTATATGCAAATCAGTCTGACCCTGGGCCACATGGGAACAGTCCAGCCCGAACTGCCAAGCCATGTCTTCCCTGGACCGGAAACAAGCTTCCGAGGACCGGTTTCTGGCATTCCAGCCGTCTTCAGCCCGGCTTGCTTGAATCCAGTTGCAAAGTGAGCAAGGGACTCACGTCTGAGCATACCCTGCCACACTTATGGCCGCCAAAAGCGGTACAAAAGGGGGTGGTGATGGATGGAGCATCCGAATCAATCAAACACTCACACCCAGTCAAAAGATCTGGGTTTAATCCATCACCGTTCTTTAGCCCACTCTGCCACCCCAGTTCAGACATGGCTATATGCAAATCAGTCTGACCCTGGGACTTATGGGAACAGTCCAGCCCGAAATGCCAAGCCATGTCTTCCCTGGACCGGAAACAAGCTTCCGAGGACCGGATTCTGGCATTCCAGCCGTCTTCAGCCCGGCTTGCTTGAATCCAGTGGCAAAGTGAGCAAAGGACTCACGTCTGAGCATACCCTGCCACACTTATGGTGGCCAAAAGCGGTACAAAAGGGGGTGGTGATGGACGGAGCATCCGAATCAATGAAACACTCACACCCAGTCAAAAGATCTGGGTTTAATACATCACCGTTTTTTAGCCCACTCTGCCACCCCAGTTCAGACATGGCTATATGCAAATCAGTCTGACCCTGTGCCTCATGGGAACAGTCCAGCCCGAACTGCCAAGCCATGTCTTCCCTGGACCGGAAACAAGCAAGCTTTGATTGCCCGTGTCTGGTGGCCGCTGGTTCCTTTCTGTGCTGGGCCTGCCCCGCTTTTTGTTGCTCACCTGTTCAAGCTACTAGGGTGGTCACATCCTCTCTAGCGTGCTCCCTTGCATGCTTTCCTAGGCCTGCTCTTGCCCGCCGTTCTCTTCGCTGGCTTGGTTTGCCGCTGGTTGGGCGCCCACGTTTTTCTGCCTGGTTCTGCTGGGTTTTCTTTGGCAGGTGTTGGGCTCCCGTTTTTTTTTGTCTTCCCTCGTTGCTCCAGCACTCCTCCTTCATTGGCCCATCTTGATGCTGGTTGCCTTTCCGCCCTGTTTTCCCCTGGGCTACATCTGACCTTGTTCATGCCTGTATGGATCCTGGTATTATGTGCTTCTGGGTCATTTCCATTATTTGTGCCTGCGTCTGTTGCTCTTTGGCACAGTCCTGCAGCTCTTGGGGTCCCTTGCTGCATTGCGCCGCTGTGGATGTTCTTATTTTTCCCTTGTGTGGTTGGCAAGTCGGGCTTTGTCTCCGGTCGCTCTTGGCCTATCAGCTAGTGGCTAATTCGGCTTTGCCTCCGGCGGTGCACCATGATTTCGCCGCCTTCTCTTCTGTCTGTGGCTTCGCTTGGTTCGGGCTGTGTTGCGGCTTGGTGGGATGTCTACCTGGGTTTCCGGGGCATGTGTGCTCTATGTTGCCCGGGCGCTTGCTTGCAGCACTCCTGGGCTGTCTGGTGTAGCTGTGTTTGGGGCTGGCTGTGCTGTGGTGTTTGGCTGGTGATTCCCTCCTTCCTGGTTTGGTCTGGGTGGTCCTGCCCTCTGTTGGACGTTTGGGTTTGTGCCTGTGCCCTGTTGTCTGGTCCAGACTTCTTTCTTTTTGCATTATTGGGTGTGGCTGTCTGGGGATGTTGGTGTTTGTCCTCTGGTTGGCTCTTTTTGCCCTTCGTGCCTGGTTGCGTCGGGGGCTGTGAGGCCTTTATTCCGGTCATCTTTTTAGGGCTGCTTGTATGCTGCTGCCCGGTACTCTGTGCCTTCCTGGTAGTGCTGGACTTGTTGACCCTTTTGTCCAGTGGGCTTCCTTGGCCATGTCCTGTTGGAGCCCCGTCTTTTCTGGCCCCCTGCGATCTGGGGTGTTGGTTGTGTTAGTGCCTGTTTTCCTTCTGGGGTCTCTTTGGGGTGCCTCATTTTTGGCTTCCTTTTGGCCTGGTCCCCTTTTGGCGTGCTCTCCTCCGCCTGTTTGGTTGGGGTTTCCCTTTGGTTGGCCTGGATGCTCTGTTTCCAGTTTCTCTTCTGGCCTGCCTCCTTGTTGTAGCTCTTGCATTCTGTTTTCATTGGTCCTGGTTTCCGGGCCTGGGTTGTGTCCCTGCTGGCCTGTTCTGGCTTGCCGGCCGGTTGGGCCTCTGGGTGTTTTCTTCTTGGTGTTGCCTCCTCGCTGTCCTTTGGTTGTGGGCGGCTTCGGTTGGTGTTTTTGTTTGGCGTGTTCTCCCCCTTCTTTGCTCTTACGGGGTGCTCCTGGTGTGTGATGGTTGCCCTCTGTGGGTTTTCCTCTTCTTCTGCTTGGTCGTCTCCCGTTTGTGCTTTTGGTGGGGTGCTTTCCTGTCTGCTTCTTCTGTCCCGCGGCCCTCCCTTTTGCTTCCCTTGGGTTGCTGCCTTTGGTGTGGTTTCCTGGGAGTGCTTGTGGGTTTTGGAAGGCCGGGTTTCTGTTTTGGTATTCTCCAAAGCATATGAATGGGACAAGGACAGGAGGGACCTGGGGTAATGCTCTATTACTTACCGGTAATCTTCAGTACTCTGGGTCCCGTTGTCCTCGTCCCATTCATATGCCTGCCCTCCCTCCCGGACGGCCGGCCATCCTAGGGTGGGCTTGGTAGTTCAGGCGGAATGTTGGATAAGTACTGCTTATGTACTCCCAAGTGGGCGGGGTAGGGTTAGGGTCCCCAGCATTCCTCTGCTCTTTTTGTTGTTGTCGGGAGATGGTTATCTCCACTTTGTTATGAATGGGACGAGGACAACGGGACCTGGAGTAATGAAGATTACCGGAAAGTAATAGAGCATTTTCTTTAAAAGGTGGATGAAGTTTCAGCTTCAGACTATTGCAGGATAAAGTAAGTTTTGGAGAGCCAGAGGAAGCTGGCCAAAGCGGGATCGGGCATTTCCCCAGAAGGTTGGAAGGTAGGGGGCTGGATTTATGGCAGTAGCGGGCTTTTTGTTACTGGGGCCCATTTTTGCAGCAGTGTTGCTATATCGGCCCCCAGTAACAAAAGCAGCAGTGCTTAACACCAGCAGCCCCACCTACTTTCCAGTAGGGGGCTAATCTGACAAAATTGCCAGCGCTGCTCTGGTCATTCCAGTTAGGCCCTGCTTGAGAAGGACGGTTACAATTTGGAAAGAATGAGGTGCATATTTCCTCTGGCTTAAGACAGTTTTAAGAATAATTTTTAGTTTAAGGCACTCTGACGACTACAAACGGCAAGAAAAAAAGTTGTTATTGTACTCAGGAACATGAGGTGAAGTTTGGCAAAGGGAACTTTAGAATGCTCATGGAAAGGGCTTCTCAGTGTCTAACACAGCATTACTTTCTGCTAATCTGATGCTACACCTTGACAACATTTCTTTTTTAATAGTGATAAAGCCTGAGCACAAATGGTTAAATCCATGTGGTGAGAAAAAAATGGCATTGCAGAGGAAGGACTCAGTGGTGTTCCTTTAAAAGTAATTGCAAACATGGAATCTGTAAGTCACTGAGGAGCGATCTATCGGGTTAAGCTGGAGTATTGTAATAAATGTAAATTATACTTCTGCACAGTTGCAATATTTGTGATTCAATCAATCAATCAATCAGCAGCATTTGTAAAGTGCAACTCTATCACCCCAAGGGGTATCTGGGCGCCGTGTCTCCTCATAGAGCTAGGTCTTAGTCTCTTTCTGAAGTCTGCCAGCAAGTGTGCTGCACGGAACTGGAGGGGAAGTTCATTCTATGTCTTGGCAGCGATATAAGAGAAAGAGCTGCTGTGGCTGCAATGGATGCATGGGGTGTGTGTGAAGGCGAGTAAGGAGGAGCACAGGTGTCTAGAGGATTGGTGGAAGTTCAGTCATTGGTTTATGTTGGCAGGTCTTAGGCCATGGAAGGCTTTGTAAGTGTGTGTGAGGATCTTGAACTGGCATCTCTTCTGGATGGAGAGCCAGTGGGGGTGACGTGGGTTCATTTGGGGAGATCAACGATGAGTCTGGCTGTGGCATTCTGCATGGTCTGCAGTCTTCTGAGGAGCTGGGTAGAGATGCTGGCATATATGGTGTTGCCGTAGTTGAGGTGCCGTGTGACAAGGGCCTGAGGGATGGTATTTCTGGTGTTGGTTGGGATCCATCTGAAGATCCTGTGGAGCATGTGAAATGTGTGGAAGCAAGAGAAGGTGACTGCATTGACCTGTCGCTTCATAGTCAATTGACTATTGAGGATGATGCTCACATTCGGTC
Organism: Lissotriton vulgaris; assembly: GCF_964263255.1. Classification (NCBI taxonomy): domain Eukaryota; kingdom Metazoa; phylum Chordata; class Amphibia; order Caudata; family Salamandridae; genus Lissotriton; species Lissotriton vulgaris. Next base: position 767,845,761 of record NC_141697.1, read on the forward strand.
TGTGTGGGTGTAGGTCCGAGTTCTACAGGCCACCAGCTGTGGTCCCAGGCGGATGTGTTCTTCCAGAAGATCAGTACTTCAGTTTTATTGGAGTTGAGTTGGAGGCAGTTGTCTCATATTCATTTGGCTATGTTGGTCATGGTGTTGCAAAAGTTGGTTTTGGCATTGGAGGGGTCCTCGTGAGTGAGAGAATCTGTTGCATGTCATCTGCACAGGATATTATGTTGAGTCCTTGGGATCTGATGATGTCTGCCAGAGGGTTTGTTAGACTTGGCACCTTTGACGTTGTTTTCCCTGAATTTTGCCTCTAACTCCTGTATTTGTAATGCTATGTTGGATTTTGTTTTTGCTGGCTTAGATGCTTTGGGCATTTTGCCACTGCTAATCAGTGCTAAAGTGCAAGTACTCCCTGTGTAAATTGTTGTAACAATTGGTTCTCCCTGATTGGCATATTTGTTTTACTGGTAAGTCCTTAGTAAAGTGCAATGAGTGTGCCAGGGCCTGTAAATAAAATGCTACTAGTGGGCCTGCAGCACTGATTATGCCACCCACATGAGTTGCCCTGAACAGGTACCTCAGGTACCTCAGACCTGCCACTGCAGTGTCTGTGCACAGTTTTTTTAGCTGCCATGTCAACCTGGCAAATGCACCCACTTGCCAGTCCCTAACCTTCCCTTTTCTTGCATGTAAGGCACCCCTATACTAGGCCCAAAGGCACCCCCCTCCTGGTAGGATTCAGTGTATGTGGAGGGTAGGACATGCACTGCTGTGTGTGACATGTTCTGATAGTGAAATACTGCCAATTTCGTTTTTCACTTTTGAAAGGCTATCTGTCCCTTAGGATAGAATGGGAAATGCTTTGTAACATCTTACAAGTATAACTTCCCATTGGGAAAAGATAGAGAAAAAAAGTTCAGGCTCTCTGAACTCAGGATTTAATAACACATCTTTAAGTAGATATGTGGTATTATGTGTGTGAATATGCCACTTTTAGAAAGTAGGCATTTTCTTGCTTAACCATTCTGTGTGCCTCTGCTGTTTGTGGATTGGCTGTCTGATTTTGGAGCGACGGGCTTGGGATGTGCATTCACTGTAGACAGCCACTGGTGGGGTTGAGGTGTGCCTGGTCCTTCCTGGATGACTCAGAGCTGAGCTGAATGGGCTTAGTTGCATTTAGAGAAGTGAGAGGAGATTTACTGCACCTGAATAGGGCCTGTCTCCCTTGCACAATGCTGTCACCACCTCTTGTAGTCATACTGCACCAGCGAGGACAGAACTGGTTTGGACTGGGCTCAGAGATCCTTGCACAAAGGGAAAAAATACATTTTGGGGTATAAGTATTAGACCTAAAACCACAAAACTTTGGATCAATTCTGGGCTCAAGAGGAACCTTTGCCAAGGAGAAGAGCTAAAGAGCTGTGAGGAGGAGTACTGCCCCATTGCTGTGTGCTGTGTGAGGTTGGCCTGCAGTTGCTGTTTCTGCCATGGAGAGGACAAAGACTGAAACTTTGCTTTGAGCATGCTTGAAGAAGATCTCCAAGGGCCTGTGTGTGCTGGCCTCCTGTCCTGAAGTCTCAGGGATACAAAGACTTCACCCCCACTCCCCTTAACTCTGCTGCTGAGAGTTCCGAACTGCCAAGAGGTGCCTGTTCCAGTTATAGGTCTCTGGAGCTTGTTCCTGCTGTTGAGAGCTGGAAGAGATGAAGAATTGAAGGAATCAACGCATCGCTCTTCTTGCGGCTGTTTTCCCGATGCAGCATCGCCGTGCAAGAAGAATCTCCACGCATCGCTGCGCCACTGTCACGAAGATCATAGCTGAAGAAACCAATGCAGCACTGCTTGACGCCGACGTATCGATCGTCGACACATCCTGGATTTCCATGCATCATATCTGTGCAGCAAGTTTTCCCAACGCATCACCCACGGGCCATTCATCTAGGAGTCGATGCATCACTACCCAGTACAGGCCAGATTTGACACGTCACTTTTCCTGCGTGCAGCAGAACTGTCTCATTGCCTCCCAAAGGTTTCAGAAACTGATGCATCTCTTTGTTTCTCGATGCTTCCCATCTCTGCGGCTGTTTGGAGTTGTGAATTTTGATGTATATAGGTACTTTGAGAGAAATCACACATCCATAGTTTTCTATGAACCCAGTTACTTGAAACCTTTGAAAATTCATATTCTTATTACAGATATGTTGGTTTTTTGTTGTTTTGGTTTTGTTGAGTTTAGATTAAGATACTTTACTAAACTGGTGTGGTGTCCATTTGTGGTGTTATCACTGATTTACTGTGTATTTTTAGTACAAATACTTTACACATTGCCTTTGGGATAAGTCTGTCTGCTCGTGCCAAGCTACTCAGGGGGTGAGCAGGGGTTATCTAAAGTGTGTATCCCCCTTACCCTGACTAGAAGCAAGGGTCCCTATTTTGACAAAGATACCTACCTCTGCAAACTAGAGGCTCCCACGTCTAACAGGGTTCATGTAGATGTTGAAAAAGGTGGGGCTGCGGGATGTCTTTGGGGGCAGAGGTGAAGGGAGGCAGTCGGATGCTCTTTTGTGTTCTGTAAGGAAAGGGGCAATCCATTTGAGGTCATCTTGCTATATACCTATGTTGTAGAGTCTGTGATGAGGGTATTGTGGGAAATGGCATTAAATGCATTTGAAATGGTATAGATACATGAAAATGAGTATTATACAGTATGCATTCAAGCAGTGGTATCATTCAGATAATGCAAATCTAACTGACAGCTGAATGAATTGCATAAATTACATTTATGAAATGGCTCTTAATACAGAAGAGAAGGTCGAGACCATTTCATCACATATCTATACAAGATTGTAAGTGTGCTAGAGGCTGATTCAAAATATTGTCTCTAGACTCTCTTAAAATAGAAGTTCTGTTCTTTAAGAATAGTTCTACTTTAAGCAGAGTACCATGTGCCAAAAAAAGTAAATATTTTGGAAGTTGGGAAAAATTATTTTGCTTTGAAGGAGAAAAGAAAAAATATAGTACCAATTGATTTTAGCAGCTTTGTTTATAAAATTCGAAAGGCTGATTTCAGAGTTCAGGGAACGCTGTGTGCTCGCTATTTCAATTGTTATTCTCGTTGTTAAGAGAGAACATTACCTCAGCTAGACCAGCAAAAAATTTGTCTACAACAGTAGGTGAAAGTTGGGCCAACGCTGAAAAATCAGAAATAGTGCATATATGCGATGCATTGCCATCATCGGTGTTTAGATCAGCAATGTTCACAGAGGGTTGTACCTGTATGCTGCCGCTTTCATCTCGTACTCAATCGCCACCTACTCCTAATGGTGAAGTCTCAATGAATGCCGTCATCAGAATCGATAGCCGCTGGGGACAACACGTTGCATGAGTCGTGACCGGACAAAGCAAAGCGTCAACATCCATCGGTACTGTTGATGGTAGTGTAAGACAGACGTCCAACACGCATTCTTCTTCGCATAGCAGACATCGAAGCACAGGCAAGATGCAATTTTGCCAGATCGGTCTGAATGAAAGAAACCAGGTTGTATTCAGATCTCTTAGCCGGGCCAATCCGAGGACCTTAGTGATACGGTCTCGGTATCGTATTGCTAGGATCGTTTCTTCCATCGAAGCCTGAGCTTTGTCTGTGGCTTGGCTTGCCATATCGGAGCAGGAGGAAAAAAAAACAAATTCCTGCTACGAGTCCCAAAATAAGAAGCAGGCCACCAAAAAGAGAGTGCACAAAATTCGGGAAGATGCCCAGGACTTTCTCAAAGGGTGCTAACAGTCCCGAAAAAATTGTCTTAAATACATGTGCGATGCCACTGGTATCTGACATGTTTAAAATTTGGCTTAACATTTCTACGAAATGCACGGGGCAATTTGTCGATAAAAGTGTATGTATCTCTGCTGCTTGCAGGTCATATGTCTCTTTGGACGAGGTTAAAGGCACAGTTGTCTGTAAAAGAATAGACTTCATTCTGCTTAAAGTATCAATTTGAATAGAAGAGATATTCACAGAAGGCCATAATGCTGCATCCATGTCTGAATTGCTGTTTGGATTCAATACTTGCATACAGCAAATGACCCTGGACGTCAAAAGTCAAAAAGTCAAAAATTGTATTTGTATTGGTACTCAACAGAGGACCACAAAAGAAATTATTTACATTTTACATGTATAAAAATGCAACAGTATTAATACAAAGATAAAAATTGTTTTAAGAATTTGTACAAATTGTAGCAAACAAATTCATTCAAAGGTTGACTACACATAACTAAAAGATCTCTCCCCTTAGTAATTCTGCAGGAGCGGAATATAGGATTGAGGTATCTTGTACGAGCTAAGGTTACTTTGTGATTAGGACACACGAGTAATAAGTGCTCTATAGTTTGGTCACCCCCTGCACACAAAGTACACAAAGGAGATCCTCCTGGAAGCCATCTGGAGGTATATGCTAATAGTGGTAAAATGCCCAACCGGTACATAGTAATCGCTCTCCTTACACCATGTGTCAGGGTAAACCCAATATAAGGCCGAGTTTGCTTGTATTCAAGTATTTCCACAAACGGCTTGTAGATGGTTAATTTGTTGCAGTGTAAACAGTCCAATTCGTAGCTCAATTTAGGGGTAAAAGTTTTTAAGAACAATTTTAATTGTGCTGGAGACCAAGTACTCAACATTTCTATATTAATTTGTGCCATCTGAAATGCTACAGCCAAATTTTCCAAAAAAATTTGCTTTTTAGACTCTACCCCAAAAGACTCTTCTTTCAACGCTGACCTTAGAGTGTTCTCCCTCGCGTGTATCAGGTTGTATGCCCACCTTATTACATTGGCAATAGCTATGGCATAAGAGCTTATAATTGATAGTTCTAGTCTCAGTGCCTGAACAGGTACAGCATCAGAAACTTTCATGATCCTTCTTAAGATTTTCCCCTCTTTTTGATCCATGAAAACCCATTGCTTTATGGGGATATATTCCGTCGCATAAGATAATACAGGTGGTATTTTTACTCTGTATGTGCCTAACAGTGCAGAGAAGTGTCTATTCCCTGTTGCACTGTAAAGTCTCAAGAGAGCAGAGGCATGTACATCAGCTTTCCTTTGTAAGTTTGATACCTGTGTTGAGTTTGTCAAATTTTTGGAGAGAATCCTTCCGAGATAAGGATAATTGTCTACCTCTTCTATTTTTTCTTCACCAATCTTCCAGGTATACTTGGCGCTTTGTTTTCTTCCCGAAAAAGCTATCACTTTAGTTTTCTGTATATTTGGTACTAGATAGTTTTCCTTCGAATATTGATACAGAATGTCTAATGATGCCTGCAGTCCAAAAGGGGTTAGATCTAATAATACTATGTCGTCAGCGTAGAGTAATGAAATTATGCTTTGCTGGGCTATCTTCGGCGGTAAATTAGAACCAACTTGCAATTGGTGAGGCAAGTCACTTAAGTAGAGGGAAAAAAGGAGCGGGGCTAAAAGGCACCCTTGTTTTAGTCCATTCTCTGTTTGGATTCTTTTTGTGAGTCCTTTTTCTCCCCCCATCTGGACTTGGCACCAGGTATTGGTGTGGAGGCTTATTATTACTTGTAGCAGTTGTTCTTGGATTCCAAGCCTCCTTAGTTTTTTCCATAAGGTTGGTCGATCAACCCGATCGAAGGCCGTTGAATAATCGATGAATGCGGCATAAACTACCTGGGCTTTTTGAGTAATGTATTTGTCGAAGATAACCTGAATAACTGCTATGTTATCTGTTACCGAGTGCTTAGGCCTAAAGCCTGCTTGACACATGGGTATCAGACCTGACGAAAAGGCCCATTCTTTCAGGCGATCTAGTACCTCTGCCGCGAACACTTTGCCTACTGCATCCATGAGTGCGATCTGTCGGTAATTTCCAGCTTGGATTCTGCTTCCCTTCTTATGGATAGGGATAATAATGCTCCCCTGCCAAGATTTTGGCACATGTCCACTCTCAAAGATGTGATTAAAGAGAGGGCGTAACAACTTGCTCCATTCTTTCGGTGCGACTTGTAACGCCTTTATAGGAATTTGATCTGGTCCAGAGGCTCCTGTAGTTCTTGCTTTGCGTATGTTGAGTTCGACCGAGATGGCTGTAGTTTGTGTTAGAGAACTCTTATCTTTTTCATGTTTCATGTCTTTACTGCTTACTTTTGGTTTTATAGAATTTACTTTATAAAGATCTGAGAGGTATAGTTCCCAGTCATTCGGGGGGACCGGGATGGTTTGTAGTTTTTTCTTTGTACCAGTTATTTTTGCGATTAAGGACCAATATTTACGTTGATTGTATTTACTTGCAGCAATCTGAATATCGACCCAGTTTCGATCTTCTATAGCTCTTTTTTCCTTTTGATTCTCGCGCCTCAGTTGGTTTTTCAATCTGTTTATTTCCTTCTTTACACTTGCTGAAAAGTTCATGTATTGGGCGCGTATAAGTTTATTTAATTTTTTCTTTACTTCTGAATTCTTGTAGGTACATACATTTTTTCCTCCCTTCTTTTTATTGTTGCCTTTTGCACCCGATGATATCATACTTAGGATAAGTTTTTTAAAATCCTTAATTATGAATTCAAAGTTTTCTATAGGATTTTTGGAGAATCTCTGCTCTAGAAGCTTAGAATGATCAATCTTTGTCATGATTTTATCAAGGGTCGAGGAATTCCAGTAGATGCGTCTTTGTTCACTTTTTATCAGCACAGTGCTTTCAATGTAAATGATATGGCTAGGTTGGGAAGGTTTAGGTATCCAATCTGCTGTTAGTTGCATAATCGCATGATCACTCTCCTGACAAAAATGATTAGATAAAAACAAAGCAGTATCAAGCAGATCCATACTGCTTATGATGTAATCTATAATAGATAGAGTCCCATTGCCTCGCCTAGTGTACTTTGCTGGAATATCACCCTCAACAGCCCCATTCAATGTTAGTCCATTAAGATTAGTTATTGCTGATAATAACAATCTGCCTCTTTTGTCAGTTAATATACCCTCAGGGAATTGTGGGGTTATAATTTCCTGACCTTCTTCTGCAAATAGATTTGCCCACCTATTAATTTCAGAGTTGGAGATTTTACTATTAAAATCGCCCGCAATTAAGAAGGATGAATATGCATAGTTTTCCGTTATGTGCGTAATCTTTTCTATTATATCCAAGAATATAATGTCATTTTCTTTCCCAGGGGGAGCGTAGACATTAAAAAGTAAGATTGCCTGTGGTGAAGCAGTGCTGCGTTTTTTTGCGAAGATTTGAATGCACTGCAAGTTGTTAGATTGTGTATCTATTATTTCCTGTTCCCACAGGTGATCCTCCCTTAGCAAAATGGCTAACCCTCCTTTGGCATGACCTCGATTAGTGGATAGTGCTAAGTTTTCATATACATAGTACCCTTTAAGAGTGAAAGATACGGTATCCCATGTTTCTTGTAGAAGCAATATGTCTGGGAGATTTCTCATAACCATTGGCAGTTTGTTTTTAGTTCTGCCAGCGATGTTCCAAGATGTAATCCTTAGTCCCGTGCTAAACAGAATGTTGTCTGATGTTAGAGATTTTGTTGCTATTCAAAGTCTCAGAGACCCAAGCCCAGGACTCGGTAGTAGTATGCTCTTCAGGTTCCTTGTCAGCTTTGTACCAAACTGCCCTATGACCTTTATTCACCAGAATTTTTAGATTATCATGCCCTCTAGAATGGGTTACTGGATTTGTGATGTCTCGATCTTCAGTCATGCCATTGTTTCGCTGGTATTTATTGACTTGAGAGTTGGTGATAGCCTGTATTTGGGCATTATACCCTTTGGGGGTATTATACTCCTTTAATTCTACAATTTCCATTACATCATATCCGTGTTTGTGTAGTGTCTCTTTCTCATTTAGTATTATGCCTGGAAGGACTGTTGACCAAAAGGTTACCATTGACAATTTATTATTCTCTTTTTTGGGAAAGGTCACAAGATCGATTTCATTACTAGTCATTGTATGTAAGGGCCTTATATGTCGTAATAAATTTATAATCCTTCCTCTATTGAGTGGTGCCGAATCGATAGGAAAGAGTTCCTCGATTTGAAGAGTTTTGGAAGAAGGCCCTTCCCCCTTTTTATAGTAGCTATTGTTTTCTTCTATAAAGTTGTTATTACTTTGATCTGATTGCTTGGGGTATCTGGTAGGAATATACTCTTTTACTGTCGGATCCAGTTGAGGCACCATATTTTCATAGTTTTTACTGGTTACACATTTTTCAACGTTTTGAGACTCTATTTTGGTGTCACACTGTTCTTCTTCAGATTTATGAGAAATGACAAGTTTTTGGAATTTTAGTTTACGATTTTTCCGTTTTTGGATCCTTCTCTCCGGCTTTCTCCTCCTTTTTTTCCCAACTACAATGTTCTTTTCCTGATTCTTGTTGGTGAGCGTTTCTTCATTTCCTTCACTCGATACGTTACTGATATTTATTCTTGTTTCCTGTGTTTCAGGAACGTTTGTATTAGTAAACTTATTCGTTCCATGAGTTTTTGTAAATATTGGAAAGTGTTTTATTTTCTGTTGATGTTTTTCTTTAAATAATTTTTTCAAAGAATATATCACTGAATCATTCGAATTATCAATTTTATGGTTTTCTTGTATTTGAATGTCTACAGTTTGAGTACCAAGGTCACGCGTTTTTATCTCCTGAATTTTTTTGTGATCTTTTGATATACTATGTTGCTCAAGATTGATTTTATGTAACATATTGTTTTTATCTACTTTGTGGGAATCTTTTTTCTTTTTTTCTTCTACCAAATACTTTAAGATGCCTATTTGGACGTCCAATGTTTGGTCAGAGTTTTCAAGAATATTTCCAAGAAATGAAAGAACAGATTCCAATATCTCTTGAAGGGAGAATAGAGCTTTAGACATTGGAGGAGCGTTATCAGCAGTGTTATTGTTATTTTTAAAGTTGTGGGAGTCCATGGAGGGATCAAACAAAGCGATAGGTGAAGAGGTTTTTGACTGGATACTGTTGTTTGTTCCTAGATCCTTTTTCTCTATCGCAATATTTTGTTTGCTGTTATTTGTATCATCGAATAAAGTTACGCTCCCTCTGCTTTTTATAGGTGTTACAATTTTCAGATTGATCGCTTCATGATATGAAAGAAGAAAGTCTTTCGGGGTACTTGATAATTTGTTGCTTAGGTCTAATTCCAAACATTCCTCTTTGAGATGTGAGCTAAGTTTCGTTGGAGTAGGTTTTGTTGAAGGATTTTCAATCTCCCCAGCAAGGTCAGTTACGTTGAGATTAATATCTTTACTTAGCGATTGTATATCTTGGTTCTCTTTGGGCAAGAGTGCAGAGAAATAAGCACTAATGGCTGGTGTATGGGTTAAACGACCTTGTTTTATAGCTTTATCAGTGGTGTTTCGTACTGCATTTTCAGTTCCCATTCTTTTCATATATACTGTCCGAGATCTCAGTTTCTTAAAGCCCATTTGTGCTCCGGTTGTCGTCAGGGATTATGAATCTCTTATAGCGTCTCTGATATCGTTGAGGATTTTACTGTTGTAGATGAATCTTAGTTATCCCCAGTAGACTCACAAGAGACAAATAAGAATATTTACCACTACAAATATCGTTTTCGGTAAAGGCTAAGAAAATACCAGGATCCTGTTATGGAGAACCTAAGTAGGGGGGCCCGTCCCGTCCTCAGTCGTCCACGGACGGCCACAGACGGCCCGCCCTTTGCCCGGGCTTCGCCCCGTGCTCTGACCCGCGCGCGTCCCGCGATGCGCGTGATGGATGGGAGTTATATAGTTTCACGGGAAGAGAGGGCATGGCACTGGGAGGGGGCGCGGCACTCACGGGAAGAGGACCAGCTGTAGGTGGTGAATGCTGGTCCTCGCAGTCCCGGGGCCGGCGCCTCTCTCTCCTCTGCGGCCACAGAAGCAACAAGGTCTTTGGGGAAATAGGTAACAGCAGCAACAGCAGCCACTCAGGATACAGGCTACTCCAGTAGCGTGGGCGACACGACGAGCACTCGAGCACTTCTCCTGCTTCACGAGCGGCTCCCGCGAAGCGGGGGCCGCGAGTAGTTATGCAGATTCAGCAGGGCGTGGCACTGGGAGGGGGCGCGGCACTCACGGGAAGAGGACCAGCTGTAGGTGGTGAATGCTGGTCCTCGCAGTCCCGGGGCCGGCGCCTCTCTCTCCTCTGCGGCCACAGAAGCAACAAGGTCTTTGGGGAAATAGGTAACAGCAGCAACAGCAGCCACTCAGGATACAGGCTACTCCAGTAGCGTGGGCGACACAACGAGCACTCGAGCACTTCTCCTGCTTCACGAGCGGCTCCCGCGAAGCGGGGGCCGCGAGTAGTTATGCAGATTCAGCAGGGCGTGGCACTGGGAGGGGGCGCGGCACTCACGGGAAGAGGACCAGCTGTAGGTGGTGAATGCTGGTCCTCGCAGTCCCGGGGCCGGCGCCTCTCTCTCCTCTGCGGCCACAGAAGCAACAAGGTCTTTGGGGAAATAGGTAACAGCAGCAACAGCAGCCACTCAGGATACAGGCTACTCCAGTAGCGTGGGCGACACAACGAGCACTCGAGCACTTCTCCTGCTTCACTTATCTGCGCCACAACCGGCAGCATAGCCTCATGTTACTTCCTCTTGACAGAAACTCAAGACCCTGGACGTTATTATTATTATTAATTGTGTTTTGTTAAGCGCAAACAACCCGGAGGCCTCGTAGCGCTGGAGTTACAGTTACGGTTACGAGATAGGGTTTTCCTGCCCCCATTCCACAACAGCTGTGGTCACTTAATATAACGTAGCTACCGTTGGAAAGCTGTCTGAAAAAGGGCTCTATCTGTGTAGCTGGGGTGCCGTGCAGATGACATGAAAGGTTGTTTGATGAACCCTTGCAAGATCCATGCAAGTTTATACCTTTGCATAGGAGTGTACTGCTCAGTGATGTTTTACAATTAGTACCACTAAGAAATACCTCTTTCTTGCCCCCATTCCAACATCTATGAGTAAAAGGTAAATTCCAGGTTGATTTGATGTATCATTTACCCAACCTTTCATACAGGCCTGCTGGTATATACTTCTGGCAGTATTGAAAGTCGTTATCGGGATTGTAATGATGCCATGTATTATCCATTCAATGACAGGTCTTTCTGACATTGTCAATGGTAATCTCTCAAGTTTTTCAATGCTTAGCACCGTATAGTCTGCTCCTTTCTGTGCCAAAGAGATTTGTTTATCAGTAAGGTTAAAGATAGAAAATAATGACGTTGTGTTGATTAGACGCCATGGCACGTGACCTGAACGCAGATTTTGTAATGTCCAGCCTAGCTGTACAATAAAACGCAATTGGGACTGAACATGTTGTAACATTATCATATCCTGTTCTATTATATCAATTGCAGATGACACAATGCTGTCCAGTGAATAGATTCTGGAGGACAGAGTATTAACCCATTGTCCACTACAGAAAATGTTTTTTCTAAATTAATACGATCAATTTCTCGTATTTTTTCAGCAGTTTCAATTTGATTTAATTTCCAAGCTTCATTGTATGCTGCGTATATACTGGCGTATATGAAAGGTTTTTGACGCTGTTTGCGAGGTCCCAGTATGAAATCTCGCAAGTCAGCACCTTCTTTAAGTCAAGTTAAGTGTTGCTTAATTTCGGGAAGTGTAGATCTCTGTAGCCACTCGAGGCATAATTTTCCTACACTGTATGTTGTAACTATCCCTGGATGTTGTCTTTGGGAATATCTCGGATCTGGCCTGTTCTGTTTGAACCCCTGTATTTTGTTCAGGAATCTATCATGACAGTTATTAGTGTCTTTGGGTCAGATCAACCATTTTTTCCAGTCAGGAAGTGTTCTGTTTTGTTTCAAAATATAGGCCACGTCTAACCCGTCATCTGTAGTGGTGTTTCTATCAGGTATTGGCTTTGGTATAGATGGGTTGTTTAGATCTTTTATCATGGCTAAACCAAGACAGGTTGTTTGCTGAATTGTGACATTCAGAAACATCATATGTTCTGGGATCATGCAGGCTCTGAACAATGCTTCTAAACCTTGTACCTGCCATTCTTTTGTTCCCCATATGATTTTTGTCCCAATGTTGTTTTTCCAGAATTCAAAACCAAATGTAGACATTTTTTCATAAACTTTTTCAGAATAAATCAGTTTAGTATTTGTCAACATGTTTTTCACCCCTGTCTTATTTGATATTTTAAAATAGAATGTTTCAGGATCAGTGACATTAAACCCTGAGAAATATGTGAATTTCTCAAGAAAGGTCTTTGAGCTGCCTTTTGGCGGGGTTGGACAATGTTCCCATTGATCATAACTGAAAGTATTTCTAGGATAGGCAGATTTATGCAGATAATGATGCCAAAAGTGGTTAAACCAGTACATTTCCTCATAACTCGACGAACCCTGTACATAATAATGTGCAGTAAATTTTGCTGACATATCTTAATCTGACATCATATTATTAATATTTTCAAAGTCCCAATCATCAGAGAAACTTCTAGGTGATACAAAGTCACTTAATGAAATTTTAAATTGGTGTGGAAATTTCAAGAGCTCAACCGGGCCATAAATTTCATAGTCAGTTTTGTCCCATGCTACACCACCAGGTATAGGGATGGCTGTGATGTTCACTGATGACAGTTCTCATTTTTCAATGTGTGATGATCTGTGTGGTTTCAGGACCAAGTTGATGTTCTGACTTGCTGTGTCCATTGTACTATATTTTCCATCAATAAATCTACCAAAACTTAGAACCAAGAGGAGCCATAGAAGGAGGAAAAGTACACCTAACACAATCCATAGTTTAATCCATTGAGAAGTTAGATATGTTTCTTTGAGCTGAAAAAAGAGTTCTGTGACTTTTTATTTGAATGTTTTTGTTTCTGGCTTGTCTCCATGTGCACTTGGATCATCGGAAAAATCATCAAAGTTGATAAAGTAGCCAGATGCAGTTCTGTCACTTGGTGGGATTGCTTCCGGATTTCCATTGATCTTTGCATTTTCTTTAGTTACTTTTGTATAGTTCGAAGCTACATCATCGTAGACTGGTATTTCTTGTTGGATTGTTGCAATTTGGGTTTCAAGAGGCACAAGTTCCATGGCTTTGATGCATAGTCCTTTTTTAATTACTGCAGGTTTGTCAAATGTGATTAGTCTCTCAGTTTGAACCTCTTGGATTGTAGCAAGATTCTTCTGCTATTTCTTGTCCACTGGGCCTACTACTTATTATTGGCCACATGGTTGTGGTTTCACCAGGTCGATTGATACAACTCGGTTCTCCTTTTTACCAGCAAGGGGCGGTAGTAGAACTGATCTTGTTCCGCTGATAGCTAAAACAGGTACTGCTTTTCTGTAAGAAGGCCCAAATTCCTTCTTTACTGCGATCTTTTCTCTGACCAGATCCCCAATCTTTGGAATCCAGACAGGTCTTGCTGGAACAGGTGGGTTTTCTTCAGTGGCAGTTGGCTTTAATTTTTCGTTACTCAGACTTTTTCTTGCTTCATTTAAGTCCTGTAAAACAGCCAAACGATCTTTGATATCAAAAGCTTTTTGTTGCACCACTGAAGTTTGACAATCTAAATCCTGAATAATCATTCTAGTACCCAATAAAAGTTCATACGGGCTGATACCTCCTAGAGAATTTCTTGGCATATTATTAAGACTACGTTTGACACTTAATAGATGTTTGACCCACCCATCACCTGAACCTAATACCCTCGCTGTTATAGATTGCTTTATGTCCCGGTTTTTTCTTTCCACTACCGCATTTACCTTGGGATGGAATGGACTAGAATACCGCAATGCAATGCCCATGCTGCCCATGGCCTCCTTGTAAGCCCAAGAGCTAAACGCAGGACCCTGGTCAGAATGTAGCATGCCAATTGCGTATGTGCCGATAAAGACTCGCAAATCTGTTATAACAGTTCTGGCGGCAGCCGAGCGCTTGGGGTCTCATCTAAATGAATCTTGTCTTAATATTTATGGGACCGCATTTTTCCGACTGGATGTCTGCGCATAGATAGCCTGATGCTGTCTAATAGTGGTGTCTGGGCTGGTGTCTGGTCCGGTTCACAACTGCGATCTCTGTTGCAGTCCTCACAATTTATTGCAAATTTATAAAGTTCTACGCTCATCCCCAGCCACCAGTATTGAGATTGTAATTCTATTAGAGATTTCAGGATCTCTTGGTGCCTCAGACCCAATCCCATGTGTGCTTCTTGTATCAAGAAGATTCTCCAGTTCGTGTTTGGAATTACTCTATCCCCCACTCCAGGGATTTGAGCAAACAGAACGGAGTTCGCATCAATTATGTATGTATTATCGAGTGGGTAGTTTAGAGGTAATGCCGCATAATTGCCTTCCATTGAGGTTTTAACTGCAAGCAGCATTTCGCTATCTATTTGTTTTTTCGTGCGCTTTTTTGTAGCTATGGAAGCCGAGAGATCAGCCGCAGATGTGGCTTTATCAGCCAATGAATTCCCTGCAACGTGAACGCCATCACGTTGAAAACTCCGCGTATGTATCACGTGAGTCTTTTGTAGTTCTTTGTGCAAAAGAACTACCTGTTCCCATAGTTTTTTATGCTTTATAGTGGTACCTGTCTCATCTTTGTAACTGTTTTTATCCAGGTCTGCATGGAATTATTGTAAGATCGGATGTAGTAATGCGAATGGCACTCTATTAGTGTCGGGAATTCACGATCAGCATTTTCAAGCACCATCTTTAGAGATCTTATTTCAGCTCGCTGAGCTGAACAGTTTCTGAGTGATTCAGTTTTAGTGAACATCGGTCTGAATTTACCTAAGCGCCAGCGACCTTTAACAATCGCGCATGCTGCATTGTAAAACTTTTTTTTCACAACGTAGTGTTGTGCAAATCTGTCCGTGTAGATAACACAGGTGTACTGTTCGAGAGGCAGAATTTCGATCGGCAGAGGATATTCATGTTCGTATTCCAGATTTTCTATTTTTTTCATTTTTGGATCAAAATAGTGTTTCACGTCTTCTGCAGCAAGAGAATTTTCCCATTGCATCCATTTTGGATCTAATGTCATAGCTTTTAGATTGTGTGGGCTTGTTAATGCCTCAATGGCTGATTCTGCTGTTAAAACAGATATCCTCTTGCCTTGAGCTAGGGCTCATTCTTTTGCTACAGAAGTTTGAACCGCTATCAGAATTTTTTCTGTAGAACTGAATTTCATTTCAGCTTGTGTGTACAAATGTGACTTGTAAACTATTGGTACTGTTTCTCCCTCATTAGAGGTCAGGTATGTGAATCCGCATCTTCCTGGGATGACTCGGATTACAAGGTTGCGTTCATTTGCGCGTGTTTGCAGTTTTGTTTTAGTTAACATATATGTCTGTAATAATCTTAATATCTCTGTGTGTTTTTGAGTCCAATTAATTGGTTTAAAATCAGGTTTTATTAGTTCGTAGAGAGGTTTAACCCTCTCTGCATAATTTAGAATGTATGTTCTTCCGAAATTCAGGAAACCCAGTATTGATTGTAAGTTCTTCAGCGTTTTTGGAGCCTGGAGTACTGCACATTTCTCTAAGAAGTTGTCTGCTAGGCTTTTGCCTTTACTCGATAATTCATATCCTAAAAATAGGACAGTTAGATGGGCAGTTCGTGATTTTTTAAAGTTAAATTTGTACCCTTCAGCTGCGAACCCAAGTATTATGGTGTTCACTCTTTTCAAGTGAGTCTCCAGGTCATCGTCTGTAAGATAGATGTCATCGACATAGGATAATGCTTCATCATCATAGATTTGTAGTAATTCTGTTACCCTGGGTGAAAATAATCCTGGGCGGTTCTTGAAACCCTGTGGGAGATGACAAAATTGTTTTTGAGTCCCCATGCTAGAGAAAGAGGTCAAATATCTGCTTTCAGGTGCTATGTTTTGACAGAAGAAACCATCTGAAATATCTAATGTTGTTTTATATTTTTTGAGCACTATGTTATTCATTAGTGCTGCACTGTGTGAATTTTGTACTGCAAAAGTTTTACAGCAGGAGTTTAGATGTCTGTAGTCCAAAACTAGACGATATGAATCGTCTGGTTTAGAGACAGGAAACAAAGGATTGTTCATTTGTGAGGTGCATGTTTCAATCACCCCATGATATTCAAGTTGATCTAAAATGTCTTTTACTTGTTTTTAGCTTCTTGCTTAACCGGATACTTACTCTGTGCAGTAGGTTGATTTTTTACCTGGATTTTATGGTGAGGAAAATCCTCATCCCATCCTACATGATTTTTATATAATGCAGAGGCTTGGGCCACTGCCCATTTTCTAGCAAGCATGTATTTTTTTATGTACTGGAATGTGATTTGAGAAGGCAGGCATAATCATTTCTTCGCCATGTGGGCACTCCCTGACACACTCTGGTGGCCAGTCTTTCTCTGCTAGAAGGATATCATTGCCTTTAGATGGATTCTCCCAAAAGAGACCTTTTATGTTCCTAATTTTATCTCCCTCTATACGCAATGTTATTTCATATAGTTTATGGGGCACGCTCACTCGGGTGTCTGCAGTTTCCACTTGGATGTATTCATTCGTGTCCACTGTCTACAGAAGATTCATCAGGATCTTGCGAGCTATGCTCACTTCTGCTGCGCTGTCTAGCGTTGTCTGGGCCCACTCTCCGTTTTTCAGTTGTGTCCTCAGGATTCTCGGCATGTTTTATTTTAATACTCGCTACCTTCTTCCTTGGAAATTGTTGTTTTTTACTTTGATGAGCAGGTTCCTTGTCTTTGGACTTGACGTGCTCTTCTTTATGTTCTGACCGTCATCTTCTTTCCGATTTCTTTGAGGAAGTCTGAAAAGATCGAGAGGAGCGTGTATCAATATCTTGATATCTGTCAGGTTTCCTCAAATTGTCCCTATTTCTAAGGTTGTATCTTTTTCAGAGGGTTCCCTTTGGGGAGACTTGACCCCCCCCTTCTGGAGATCTATTTCTCCGTTGGGGCGACCTTCCTCTGGACTGAAATTGTTTTTCTCTGGGAGTGGTTTGTTTGTTACCCTCCCATTTTTTCTTTTGAGAATTGAGATTATTTTTAATAAAAGTTTTTTCAGGATTTTCAATTAGTTGGGGTTTTACTGGTTTACCACCCAAACTATCTCTGCCTAATTCTTCATAGGATTTTTCAATTATTTTAGCAAGCTCAAAAGCTTGGTCTGTTATATCTGTCTCCTTCAATTTTTGGCGGATTGCCACACATGCTGCTTCTCCTTTTATGTTGGCTAATAATATAGCCGAGACCTGCTTAAAGTCTTTTAGTAATTTCATACCCAGAGTTAAAGCAGGTTCTGGACCGTATTCATTTTGAATCTGTCTTTGTATATCTGGTATAACCGCCATAGACGGAACACCATGTGTTTTTGTGTAGATAGAAGCAAAGACTGTGCCCCAAGTGTCACAGTCCTCCACATGTGGTGCGATCCCCATTGGGAGACAGATAGTCAGAATTCTGTGTTTTTTGTGTGGGGTAGTATCAGGAAATACTGCCTCTATCTGAGTGATTTTTTGAGCTAATCAGAATGGAATTTGTTCCCGTTTTGCGGGTGTTTTACCAAGACATGATTGTATATTCTGTGGTGTAATTTTATTTGTGTTCCCCTGATGAGGGGTGTTTTGTGGAATTTTTATTGCAGGTGGACTGTTGAAGTCCGCATGACATATTGGACCAATTGTCTATGTATTTTAATTAGTTGTTTTAGCTGAACTAAAAGTTCTCCGTCTGACATTGCTTCAATGTCCAGATGTGGTGTGTAGCTGGCTAGAACCAGCCATGTGGCTCCTGGTCTACCTAGTGGACCGAGCCTGGTAATGTGATTTTAATGTTTTAGGGCACCAATAAACAAGAGCAGGTGCTCTTGATACGTTAGTGGAATTTCAACTTCCTCGAAAGGAGAGTATTTCTCTGGAGCTTCCGCTATTTTGTAGTAGTGGAACTCATGTGTTACAGCGTGTGCTGCTGGAAAATTTATCCAGGAATAGAATACCTCTGTCTGCCGAAATTCATGTGCCTCTACCACAAATATGACGGTACCACCTCTTGATGATACTCCATTTTCTATAAATTTTATAGTTAATGTTTTTCTTATATTGACCGGGATGATTATTGCATCCGCGTCGTTATTTTGGACAGTTGTGGCATCCGCTGCGAGTTGAGCTGCTAGTCTAGCTCTCTCCCTTTCGTCATCACTTTCTGACATTTTTACTGACTGAAAGTTTGCAGATCAAGTTTCAAGGAAACAAAGATTAGGTGCACAATATTTTGGAACACTGTATCCTTCAACGTTGACTATATCGTAAACTAATACATAGGATTCTCATCCTACTAAGTTCCGGCGGATATTAACCTTTCACCCACTCCAGATGTCTATTAAAGTTTTTATGGGAAAGGGGGTCTGTGTGAAAAAGCACGACTGAGTTACTCTAGTATCTTGCGTTAGATTATCGCCTTACCAATCGCTGGGCGCCATGTAGTGTAGTTCCTATTTTCCCAATATGCTCTGCGCATCGGAATAACATAAACGATAGTTTCGACGTAGGGCTGAGGTCGACTAGGTCTCTATTGAATATGTTAGACTTAATTTAGGTTTGCCAGCTAGCTCAGAGGTCACTACAAGCGTTCTTGAATGAACAGGGAGGAGTGAACTTCCCTGATTAGACAAGAAGGGATTCAGCTTCTGACAACCGCATAAACATGACAACTGTGCTCCCCCAGAATAAGGAGTACATCTCCAGAGTCGTGTGAAAACAAAAGATAGCTTTTTCACTCAGTCAGTTGTGCATACTTAGTCTCACCAGAGCGCAGAGAAATAGAGACACAGGCGTTTTCAATAAAAGGTGTTATTTATTGAGCAGTCTTCTTTCTCATGCAAGAGAAATGAATTGCCATGATTGCAATACTTGTTATAAAGTAAAGTGCATACAGTAATAGGAGCATTATGAAATAATACTGTAAAAGCATTGATATGGTTTCTGAGCCATATGATACTTAAAAGGTATAAAATATATACAGTTACATACAATGATAATAGTTTGACTAAACGTACTCAACTGGTGCTTCTAAATATGCCTACCCCGATGTACCTAACCTAAGCCTAGTACGTGGGAAGGAGTAAATGAGTTGCAGTTTAAGTTAAGTTAGTTTTTGCCAAGATTCTGACTCAAGAATTCTCTAGGGATCTAATCAGCTCCGTAACTTGGTTTTAGAATGGAGGAGGTCTTGTATCTCGCTCTCAGGACTCGATCTCCCAGTAACCCGGAAGGGTGCCTGGGAACACCAGAGCTGGATTTTCTCAGCAGGAGAAATAGACAGAGCCTTTCTCAGTGCGTCAAGTGGGAGGGACGGCTTCCTTCGGCACTCGCATGAGCTGGGCTTCGGATAAGTAGATAGCCGCTCTGCTCCACACCACCGTGTGTTGCTTAAGGCAAACACTGGTATACCTGTATGGTGCCGTGTTTGACGTAAGGTTGGACATAAGACGTCAATAAAAAGATGTCACTAAGAACGGGCCATTCTTTCAGTGCTCGCAGGAGTTCTAGGACAAATCAAAACAAAAGCACTGGGAATTCCCAGGTTGCTAGAGGTTTGGTATGTTGTAAGAACTCGTTGTGCTTTCTAGGAGTCTAAGGAAGTAGCCTTGCCGCATTTGGTTTGCATTGGCTATTACTAAATATCACATATTTAATTAGGGTCCTAGATAAAACCACAACAGCTTAAACACTTGCTCCACATACATTATACATATTGGGTAATATTCATTTTAATAGAAGGACATACATGGATTTTGTTAGAGGTAAACATGGTGCGCATTATAAACTGCATTTATCTCACTTGCATGATGACCCGAGAGCACACCAACTTGTTTACACTCAAGAATTGTGTTTACCTCATTACCCCAAAGACCTGAGAGTAGCTACTTAAGTTTACATTTAAGTGATGAGCATTTTCTGGTGTAATACTGATGCTAATGTCACTGCTGCCAGTCCGTGGGGACACACCCCTCACAGTCTTCTTGTTATATGTTATAGGATTTTTAGAGTACAAACAAATACCCATAGATGTGTAGGTGCTGCACATAGGGAGCATGTAACAAGTCCTACGTTGAGGCTAAGTTTGGGTGTTTATACAGCAAATGAATGATAAAGGTCTTAATAAGTCTGGTTGACGTTGATCTAAGGAAGGATAAGGAAATTAGCTCTATAAAGGGAAAACTCATGTTTTTAGTAGTAAGTTTAAGGTTGATCAGATAGAGGACGGGAGCGCATTCCATTCTTTGGCAGTGGAGTTTACAAAGCCTCTTCCTCCCCAATTTGATCACTTGAATCCATTCACAACCACGTTCCGGGTACCCATGGACCTTAAATTTCTTACAGGAGTGTAGCATTTAAAAACCTGATTGAGGAACTCAGAGCCATCTCCATGGAGGGCATTATGGGCGTGGCAGGGAGCTTTAAATCTGATACATTGTCTAACAGGCAGGCAGTGAAGACGGTTGGTGGCATGTGTGACCGATTGATGTTTGGGAAATCCTGTGAGTAATCTTACCACTGCATTTTATAGGACCTGGAAATTATTTAGATGTTGCTGATGCATATTCAGATATAGCACATTGCAGTAATTAATTGTGGATAGTATGAGAGCCATAGTTACAGTTTTTTGGGCTTTATTTGGAATGAACGGGGAAACCTTTTTAAGCATCCTTAGAACATGAATTGTTGATGACGTCACCACATTGACCTGCAGTCCAAAAGTCAGTTTGTTATCTATTATTACCAGTGGCGGCTGGTGACATTTAAACATGGTGAGGCACAAAAGCTGCGGCTTGCAGATCGAGGAGTTGGCGCGCACATCTACATCCCCCACTGGGAAGCAGGCACACTGACAACAAGGCCCATTTTCAGGCAAGGTGGGTGGAAGGTTGGGGGAATGGGGGACAGCACCAAAAAAAAAAAAAAAAAAAGTACCTTCCTCGAATTACTACCTTCATGACTCAGGACAAGCAAGAGAGGGGGCAGCGACAAAAGAAGACATTCACTTCTAAAGCAAGGACCGGCCAATATTTGCACCTTCTAAAGTGGCACCACACCTTTTACCTCACGATACACACGAGCCACCCACCAAGAGCAGCAGTGAAGACACAGGCCCGAGGTCGACTCTGTCTGTCGTCTGTGTGGTGGCGCGGCGACGTGACTGCTGCGCTGCAACGTACCAGGAACGAAATGGCCAATCACTACAGCATGGCATCTCAAATAGCCACAGTGATTGGCATACCAGTGTGGCAGTGCACCACTCACGCTTGGCACCCAATCTGTGGCAAGCCTGCCCTCAGGCTCAGTCAGAGCGGTGTCTTAGCCAATCCTGGTGCTGCTTGCAGTGCCAGGATTGGCTAAGAGCAGGGTTAATTACTGCCCCGTCCGAAGCAAAGCACCCTGTCCCTCTCTCTCACCAGTCACTCTGTGGGAAGGTAGTAGTGTGCGCATGTCCAGGCTGGCCATTAAAATGACCAGCCCAAAAATGGACATGCGCACCACTGCTGCAGCCGCGCTGAGTCTGTCACTCAAGCAGAGCTGCCCCAGCTCCGCCCCCTCAGCGCTGTCCGCATCCGCCTGTTACTCCAAGATTTCTGGCTTTACATACTGGTTTGGGAGGAGAGCCCCATTATATTGGCCGTGTATTACAAAACAGGGTTGAACCCAATAGTCAAAGGGACCTGGGTACTTAATTGTTATAAGCAGAGGGGTCCCCAACTGATATGGAGTTGGTAAAGGAAAAGGAAAATCAACAAGTATTTCAAAAGGTTGAAGAGAAAACAAAATCAAGAAGGTTCTGGAAATGCAGTGTTTTATTCACTATGCATCCATTTCGTCATAGTCAAGTAAGTCATTTGTAAAAGTCAAAATACACACTTGATTATCATTAATTTATGTGCCCATAGAGAAAGGGAAGAGGAAAGGGAAGGTAGTAAAGTTAGCAAAAAGTTGTGACTCACTTTACATTTAATAGGAACAAAAACAAAAATACATTGAAATTCATGTATGGGTTCTGAATGATCCCTATGCACAACAGGGTCATATACAGTGTCCACAATATATGGATTTTATTCAGAAAAGTTCAAGCTCCTATAAAGCCGTACATATCATGCTGGTGATAGGAGTTGAGGGTGGGTAGAAGAACAGTCTACGTTTCGACCCAGGAATCGTTGTAGGATAGTTGATCCTTACAGAGAGGGTCTTCTTCAGGACATACGGGGGTGGGGCGATGGGCAAACCTCCTAGGGTTAAAGGGAAATTAGGGTCAAAATTTTTACTTCATATAGGGCAATGTGTCCCTAAGACAACCGTAGCGGGGAAAGTGGCAGGCCGCCCGGGAACAACGTTAAAAACACTGAGGACTATAAAGACTGTTACCTGCTATGTATTGCAGGTCAGGTCGTGGATTACGGTTTGTAGGTATCAGAGTTATAGTAGTATAATAAATATCTGAAGAGGAACATAAGAATTCGTATGAGATTTAGGATTGATCACCACTAAGAGCAACAAACACTCTAGTCCATTTGCATGGAGTCATACCTTGTTTCAGGAAGTGCAGAGATGAGCTATCTTTTATTTTAAATGAACGGCTCAACTAATATCAGATTCCTTGAGTCAAAGGACCGTATCTAAAATGAAGAAAACACGGGGGACTAATTAGGCAAATGGACTGTCCCACCGTGATTGCTATGGTAATGACGGATTTTAGAAAAAGGGCTTACCTATGAGAGCCGGTCCTGCTGCGTTGGACGGGGGTCTCAAGGGAGCGTCTCCAGAGTGCTCAGTTCAGCCCTGGAGGAAACGGGGATGGGGCGGGCTAAGTAGCTTCGCCGCCCGTATCTGGAGCGATAAAGTGAATTAGCGGGTTAGGGTAGGGTAACCAAGTGGCTTTCCCTGAACGCGAGATTCTTTAAAGCTTTTACCCAAAAGTGCAATGCTCTCTGCATCGGCCGGTATTACTCGCGGTCATTCACGTCTCCGTAACCAGGAAGTGTCCTGGCGGGGGGCGTGGCAACGTAATATATACGAGAGTCAGCAAGGTAAAAGAAGGACTTGGATTTAGTAACCTAGCAACCGCCTTGGTATAAACAAAGAGCGGAAAAGCGCGCTGGACATCGAATGGGTGATACGTGTATTTCACAACACAATACATGTGAACGAAGTCCTTAATTTAACATAACACGAAGTGGAGGTTTAATCTAGGACACCTTGTATGATCAGAATTTACGTTGTAATTGCTAAAACAAGAAAGTAAACTGCCCCTTGCCAGCATGGACCTGCCGACAAGGCGGTCAAAATGCATGACCGAAGTTTTTACATTGGTTTAGAGGGTAAGGTAAAGTAGAGTAAAATACTCGTGGTCAAATGTGACAGATATATAAGTCACTCCATTTGAACATTCCAACAGTTTAGAAGGTGAATTGAGCATTAGTAGACAAAGTCATTGGGATGATCAGCATGAACCTGCCAACATGGTGGTTAAATGCACGTAATTCCCTGGTATAGAACAGATTTAAAATTCATAAGGGTATCATATGTTGGTTGATCTGCATGAACCTGCCAACATGGTGGTTAAATGCACATTAATAGCCCTACTACAGAACAAATTTACAGATCTTAAAGGTATCATAAATTGGCCAGTTGGGCAAAGGTGTTCTCAGATTCATTTAACCCATTTTTTACGGAGTTGAAAAAAGTAATCCATTTCAATTCCCTGACATTCAGGATCGGGGTTATACTACCTCCCCTGGGGCCCAGTTTAACCTGTTCTAGGATGACCCATCTCAGGCTTTCCGGTAAGTGATTGTTTGAGGTGCAGTGTTCTACCATTGGGGCCCCTTGTACCTTACATTTGATCCTACTACAGTGTTGGAGAAATCTCACTTTTGCACGTTGTTGTGTCTGTCCAACGTAGGCTAGATCGCATGGACATATAATGCAATATATCACATTTGTCGTATTACAGTTTGTATGCGATTTGAGAGTTACTCGTAGTTGTTTGTGAACGAATTCTTTAGTTTGAATGGTCGCAGGGCATGCTTTACAGGAGCCACATAGCAATCACGGTGGGACAGTCCATTTGCCTAATTAGTCCCCCGTGTTTTCTTCATTTTAGATACGGTCCTTTGACTCAAGGAATCTGATATTAGTTGAGCCGTTCATTTAAAATAAAAGATAGCTCATCTCTGCACTTCCTGAAACAAGGTATGACTCCATGCAAATGGACTAGAGTGTTTGTTGCTCTTAGTGGTGATCAATCCTAAATCTCATACGAATTCTTATGTTCCTCTTCAGATATTTATTATACTACTATAACTCTGATACCTACAAACCGTAATCCACGACCTACCCTGCAATACATAGCAGGTAACAGTCTTTATAGTCCTCAGTGTTTTTAACGTTGTTCCCGGGCGGCCTGCCACTTTCCCCGCTACGGTTGTCTTAGGGACACATTGCCCTATATGAAGTAAAAATTTTGACCCTAATTTCCCTTTAACCCTAGGAGGTTTGCCCATCGCCCCACCCCCGTATGTCCTGAAGAAGACCCTCTCTGTAAGGATCAACTATCCTACAACGATTCCTGGGTCGAAACGTAGACTGTTCTTCTACCCACCCTCAACTCCTATCACCAGCATGATATGTACGGCTTTATAGGAGCTTGAACTTTTCTGAATAAAATCCATATATTGTGGACACTGTATATGACCCTGTTGTGCATAGGGATCATTCAGAACCCATACATGAATTTCAATGTATTTTTGTTTTTGTTCCTATTAAATGTAAAGTGAGTCACAACTTTTTGCTAACTTTACTACCTTCCCTTTCCTCTTCCCTTTCTCTATGGGCACATAAATTAATGATAATCAAGTGTGTATTTTGACTTTTACAAATGACTTACTTGACTATGACGAAATGGATGCATAGTGAATAAAACACTGCATTTCCAGAACCTTCTTGATTTTGTTTTCTCTTCAACCTTTTGAAATACTTGTTGATTTTCCTTTTCCTTTACCAACTCCATATCAGTTGGGGACCCCTCTGCTTATAACCATTATATTGGCCAGCAGACTGATGTCCATAAGGAAGGGGATTTTCCCAATATAATAACCTCAGTTTTTCCTGCATTTCATTTCGAGCAGTTCATGGTCATCCAGTTACCTACTGCAGATATGCAGTCGTGAAAAGTGAATGCTGCTTGGTAGTTTGAGGCAGATAAAGGTACCACGATTTGAGTATCGTCTGCAAACAAATTAAGATCCAGCCCAAACTATCTAATAAGTGAGGCCAAAGGCTTAACATAGCTGTTAAATAACGTGGGGCTGAGTGAGGACCCTTCATGTACCCCTTCTTGCGACATTGCCTTCCAGCGGCGTGGTCCGCGATCGCCTGTCCTGCCCCTATTGTTGAGCTGTGTAAAGTGTTTATTTTGTCTTCTGTACTCTGTATTGCCTGTTTGATAGTTATTTTTGCATTTCCTTCCTGTTTCGCCGTTTTGTGCTGCCCTTCGCCCTCCCTCCCCGCCTCCCTCCACCGCCGCTAACCCCGCCCCTTTTTTCCTTCTGTACCCTCCCCGCTCCCGCCTCTCAGCTGCTCCGCCCCCCGCGCACTTGGCCATATATGGCAACCGTGCGACGCAGGTGAGTGTGACCTAGTTCTAGGACAACCCCGCGCCGCACGGCCACCAGCTGCTGCGTGTGCCCCCTTGTGCCTGACTGCCTCGCTGCCGCCGCGTGACCACGCCCCCTGCCTTCCAGCGGCGTGGTCCGCGATCGCCTGTCCTGCCCCTATTGTTGAGCTGTGTAAAGTGTTTATTTTGTCTTCTGTACTCTGTATTGCCTGTTTGATAGTTATTTTTGCATTTCCTTCCTGTTTTGCATTTTTGTGCTGCCCTTCGCCCTCCCTCCCCGCCTCCCGCCACCGCCGCTAACCCCGCCCCTTTTTTCCTTCTGTACCCTCCCCGCTCCCGCCTCCCAGCTGCTCCGCCCCCGCGCACTTCACCATATATGGCGACCGTGCGAACGCGCAGCGGTCTCGCGCAGCGGGCGCGCCGATTGTGCGCTGAAGGCGCGCCAAAGGTAAGCCCGTCTATGCCCGTCCGCACCTGGACCGCGCCCAGTGCCAGGACCCCTGGCCCTCGAAGACCCCGGGCGACCCGCCTGACGTACACCGCCGCCAACCTCAGCGCACTCAATGTCGGTCGACTCCCAGGATGCTACCAAGCCACACCACGACGCACCCACGGACCCTTCAGCTGCCACGCCTGCAAGTTCACCTGCATCCGGACCTGCCTCGCACCAGCACCCGCCAAGTCGAGCACCAGCAGCGCCCACCTCAAGTGCATCCTGCTCAACACCCGCTCCGTCCACAGACACGCCATCGAACTCTGGAACCTCCTCGACACCACAGCCCCTGATGTTGCCTTCCTCACGGAGACCTGGATGAACGCCTCTTCAGCGCCCGACATCGCCATCGCCATCCCAGAGGGCTACAAGGTCACCCGGAGGGACCGCACCGCCAACCAGATGGGAGGAGGCATCGCCATCATCCACAGAAACACCATCCGTATCACGACCAGCACCAACAACACTCTTACCACCGCCGAACACCTGCATTTCCAGATCCACACCGACCCGAAGACCACCCTCAGAGGCACCCTGATCTACCGACCTCCGGGACCACGCACCCAATTCAGCGAGGACATCGCCGACTTCGTCAGCCCGCATGCCCTCCCCTCTGCTGACTACATCCTCCTGGGGGACCTCAACTTCCACCTGGAGAACAACAACGACCGCAACACCAGCACCCTGCTCGACAACCTCGCCAATCTTGGACTCAAGCAGCTGGTATCCACCCCCACCCACGTCGCCGGACACACACTCGACGCAGTCTTCTCATCCAGCACAGACATCGCCTTCAGCCATGCCACAGAACTTCAATGGACGGACCACAGCTGTGTCCACTTCACCTTCAAAAGAACGACAACCCACCACCACCAGCAACAGGCTGCCCGCAGAAGCTGGAACAAGGTCACAGCCGACCAGCTCGCCACCTCCCTGAGCCAGCACCCTCCTGCCAGCTCAGCGAACCCCAGCCAGGCCGCCGACAACCTCACGAAGTGGATCAGCAACTGTGCAGACGAACTCGCCCCGCTGAAAACCCCGCCCAGCAGACCCGGCAGCAAGAAAGCCCCATGGTTCACCGACGAACTCAAGAGCTCCAAGAAGAACTGCCGAGCCCTCGAGAAAGTCTGGAGAAGGGAACCAACACCGGACAACATGACCACCTTCAACCTTGCCACCCGGAAGCACCACCAGCTGATCCGCACCGCCAAGAAAACTGCATTCAAGGACCGGCTGGACAACAACGCACACAACTGCAAGGAACTCTTCAACATCGTGAAAGAGCTATCCAACCCCAGCGCAGGAAACAACGACATCACCCCATCGCAAGACCTCTGCAACTCCCTTGCATCATACTTCCACAACAAGATCGCGGACATACACAACAGCTTCAGCAACCAACCAACGCACACCACGACCGAACCACCACCCCCCACCACCACCCTCCGCGCCTGGACTCCGATCAGCACCGAAGACACCGTCCGCACGATGAACTCCGTCCACTCCGGATCTCCGACCGACCCCTGCCCTCACCACGTCTTCAACAAGGCCGACGTTGTCATCGCACCCCACCTGCGAGACATTATCAACACCTCCTTCGACACCGCCACATTCCCTGAGAGCTGGAAGCACGCCGAACTCAGCGCTCTACTCAAGAAACCCACAGCGGACCCCACCGAACTCAAGAATTACCGCCCCATCTCGCTCCTCCCGTTTCCAGCCAAAGTCATCGAGAAGACCGTCAACAAGCAGCTGGCCGCCTTCCTTGAGACGAATGGATCCCTCGACCCCTCACAGTCTGGCTTCCGAGCCAACCACAGCACCGAGACCGCCCTCATCGCCACCACCGATGACATCCGAGCCCTGATGGACAACGGAGAAACAGCGGCCCTCATCCTCCTAGACCTCTCCGTGGCATTCGACACTGTCTGCCACCGCACCCTAGTACAGCGCCTCAGCATCGTCGGAATCCAGGAGAAGGCACTGGAATGGATCATCTCCTTCCTCGACGGAAGAACACAGAGAGTCCGCCTACCACCATACAAGTCAGAGGCCGCCGAAGTCATCTGTGGCGTCCCCCAAGGATCCTCGCTGAGCCCCACCCTCTTCAACATCTACATGAGCCCCCTCGCGGCCATCGCACGCCAACACAACCTCAACATAATCTCCTACGCCGACGACACCCAGCTGATCCTCTCCCTGACCAACGACCTCGCCGCCGCCAGAGCCAATCTGCACGAAGGGATGAAAGAGGTAGCCGAGTGGATGACGACCAGCCGCCTGAAACTGAACTCAGACAAGACGGAGGTCCTCGTCCTGGGCTCTTCGCCCTCCGCCTGGGACGACTGCTGGTGGCCTCCCGCCCTGGGCACCGCACCCAAACCGACAGATCACGCACGTAACCTGGGCTTCATCCTGGACTCCTCCCTCTCCATGAACAGGCAAGTCAACGCCGTCTCCTCGGCGTGCTTCAACATCCTACGCATGCTACGGAAGATCTTCTGGTGGATCCCCACCGAGACCAGGAAGACCGTCACCCAGGCCCTTGTCACCAGTCGACTGGACTACGGCAACGCCCTCTACGCCGGTACCACCGCCAAGCTCCAGAAGAGACTCCAGCGGATCCAGAACGCCTCAGCCAGACTCATCCTCGACATCCCACGAACCAGCCATATCTCCGGACATCTGAGAGACTTGCATTGGCTCCCCGTCAACAAAAGAATCACCTTCCGCCTCCTCACCCACGCACCCAAAGCCCTACACGACCAAGGCCTGAGCTACCTCAACAACCGAATCAACTTCTACGCTCCCAAACGCCACCTCCGATCAGCCAACCACGCCCTCGCCGCCGTCCCCCGCATCCGAAGAGCGACAACAGGAGGAAGGTCCTTCTCCTACCTGGCCGCCAAGACCTGGAACTCCCTCCCGACCGACCTGCGCCTTGTGGTAAATTTAAATTACCTATACTTAATTTATGCGGTAAAGTTCAATAAGAATAACTCAGTCAAAAATAAGAGGCAGAATCCGTGGCATCTGAGTTTTGTAAGGGTTTTATTCCTTAAAAAGGAATTGGTTCGAACCAGGTATCATGTTCCATCACCACAAGGGTTCAGGAAGGGAATGGACATGGACATGTACCATGCTTTATTAACAGAACATCATATATATAGTCAATGCATTACAGTAGAGATAGATGCAGAAGGCGTAACAGCTGAGAGAAACGAGATAAGAATACATGTACGTAACAGAAGGCGTGCATGAGGGCGTACACGGAGGTGTGTGCTAGACAACGTCACTTGAAACGTATCACAGGTGGGTGGATCCATAGGAGAATCCTGCAGTGTCAGCAGAAATATGTGGCAGAGATGCGCGCGCAGCAGCATGACGTGTAATTGACGTGGAACTGGAGGGTGAAGGGGACTTGACATTTAGCCCTACATGAGGAGACAGAAGTCTGGGGTGTCAGAACAACCTAATCCCAAATCATATCTAATATCTTGTGTTTGAGGAACTGTATTATCTAGAAGGAAAGATCTCTCGGGCAGAGGCTATTCTATACTGACTGCTAGTGCGTGCATATGCGACTACGTGTCTACATGAGATGCGAGGGGCCATGGGCCTACCATGGTAACAGGAGCTATGAATTACTTGCATGGAGACAGTGAGGCCGGGCCCTTTGCTCTGCAGCTGGGAAGGATGTTTTCCTAAACTACTAGACAGGAATGTATTTTCGAGGAGCGGAGCAGATAACTTGAAGGCTGAATACAGTCTTGGCAGGCAAGCAGGCCGAGCCAGGCACCGCTCGCCACACAGGGAGTAAGGTAGAGGTCAGGAAACAGCAGACTGTAGGTTTCAGAAACAGAAGGCAGAAAGGGCTCGATGGCAGGAATCAGGGCCTAACTCACCAGAGCTAGAAAACATGAAAAGTGCACCATGTAAAGACGTTGGCAAGGCACACTTAGGAACCAAATATCCGACCCATTCATGGTGGATCTGAAAGAGGACATGTTAACGTTGGACGCAAATGTATTTGCGTCTTCATAGCTGGAAGTGGAGGGAACATACATGTACTTGAAGCACGTACATGGAGCCGTTGGGGTCTACGATAGGGGACACAATTGACCATGAAAATTCATATTACCTCATTCCCTCCTTGTCCCCTACGGACCCTTCATGATATATCAATCCTCATTAATCTATCAATCTGTTCATGTAACATCATTTGCTCTTCTTTCTTCTTACGGTGTTTTGAATGAGGACTTGAATGAGGAATACATGATGTGGCGCACAAGCCGCAAATCGCTGGCCCACATTGCAGACATAGGCAACAACTGAATACTATAAGAAGGGCTATACCTAGGAAGGATAGGACCTTCCATCCCCAGGCTGACAACACGCTCCAGAACCACCCGGACCAAGCCCAGGTGCCTGGGTTCTGGTGTATCTGACTTGCAATCTTGTGAAGACGGGTTATGGCTCTATAGACTGATGGCGCGTTTTCTGGAATGAAAACACAGCAGCTCGATCCGATGACTCTACAGGCTCCGCCCCTATCGGCCAGAATGACGTCAAGGACGAGACGATTTTGAAGAACAACAATCCGCATAGCAGACTGCTCCTCTGTTAAGTTACCTAGGGCGGAAGTAGTTTCATTCACTACTGCTTCGAGGGTTCTTGTTAATTTTCGTATCAGTTTACTATTAAAGACAGCACCTAAGTAGGGAAAGAAACCTTTATTGAAGTCTGTATATTGTTCCCATGCCGTTTCAGTGTAATCGACAATCGGGAGATCTCTCTGTGGTCTATTGTGTACTAGATGGGTGTCCCTATGGTAATCAGGAGGGGCTAGGAAAACAGGTGGCAGAAGGAATGCAATGTAACAGGTGCCATCCCAATCTAGAGGTAAGCGTATATATGCGGTATGACCACAAATGAAGTGGGGAAAACGGGAAGCTTTAAATGTAGACTTGCCCTTATCACTGAATTCGATCACAGTAGTACATTTACTATGACCCAGGTGTACTGAACCATTCTTTCTGACACATAATTCACCTTTGACTGGTAGTACGGACATAGCAGGCAAGACTGGTTCGGTTTCGGATTCAACATTCAGAATCATGAGGTTAAGTGTAAAGTTAACTAATCCATATACTTCATTTTCTAGATCAGTCCCTGTCCTTTTTGGAAGGCCCTCCTTGTCAGGGAAACATACTCTATGCAGAACTGTGTTCAGATTTCCCCATACCCAGTTGCCCTGGTAAACTACGGAATTAGAATCTAAAGAATTCATTAAACTAAACCATGCCCCACAGGAACCATTGTGTGTGAACGGGTACGGAAAGAGGGGCAGAACTCCCTTGTATTTCTGATAGGGAGGGAGTCGGCCACATATCCAACAATTTGTAGCATTGCTGGTCTGATGGGAATGATGTAACATACTAATGAATGTGTTGTTGCGCAGCGCAAGTCGGTAAGATAACTCCTGCGGGGGCAGTTCACTGAAAGAGTGCTCGGCAGTGACATTGAAAGAAGAATGTGCACGCTTAAAAATAGGGTAATATATATGCAACAGTACACTTGCAGCAATAATCAAAAGACTTAGAAAAAAAATAATCAAAAGTGTCACTATGCAGTGACTGCGAAGAGATTTACAATATTCACGTTTCTTGAGCTGTTTCTGTCTATCTCTCTCTCTGTTGGGGTCTAGGGGATACATGTCAGAAACTCGTCTAACCGATTCACCCAGGGGAGGACTTAAACAATTAAACTGTCTGACTTGCTAGACCTCAATTTTAATTTATATTCTTGAGAAGAAGTTTTCTCGGCCAAGGGGCGTTTTGAGTCAGTCTGTGGAGGAGGACAGGGCTGGGAGTTTAGATCTGGCGGTAGTCCATGGTATTTTTTTTATATGACTCGAGTGAAGCCAGCCCTTGCGGCCCTCCACTTTTATCGCTGTCCTTGTAGTTAGAAGTACTAGCTTCGGTGCTTGCCAGCGGGGCTCCAGCGGACTTCTCCTGTCAAAGTTCCTTATAAAGACGAGGTCTCCCGGAACAACTTCATGCAGTTTCACCTCGGTGTTGTCGGGAAAGGCTGCAGCAACCTGTGAACGACATGATTGTAGTGCAGACATCAAAGAAGCAAGGTAATCTGTCAGCATATTACAGTCAACATCAGTGATTTTGCGAGGCAGAGGCGTCCCCCACATATTCGGTGGCCTACCAAAGACCACCTCGTACGGGGATAGCCCTGTTCTGGAGTGTGCAACCATTCTCATGTAAAAGAGTGCGACTGGCAAAGCTACTATCCAGTCGACACCTTTCTCTCTACAGATCTTGGCAAGACGAATTTTCAGAGTCTGATTATGACGCTCCACGAGGCCTGCTGCCTCGGGATGTCGGACACAATGGAACTTCCATTGATAGCCGAGCAGGAGAGATACCTGCTTCATAAGCTCGGACGAGAATGGCTGACCGTTATCGGAGTATACGATGCGGGGCAAACCATATCTGGGGAAGAATTCACGAACCAGCTGCTTGGCAGTGGTCGGAGCAGTGTAATCTGGGACTGGATATGCTTCTGTCCAACGGGAGAGTGCACATACAACTACGAGGACATACTTGAATCCTCGACAACGTTCCATCTGGATATAATCCATCTGGAGGACTTCAAAAGGGTGATCGGGAGGATGAAATCCACCTTGCTCTACGGGAATGCTTTTACCTGGGTTAAACTGACAACAGATCATGCAAGTACGCACTTTCTGTTTGGCTGCTGCTCGTAAATGTTTATTAAACCAGAGGTTTTGAATACTGTCTAACATGGCTTTTTCTCCTAAATGTGCAGGACTGTGTACTGTGTTAATGATTACCTGGACCATAGAGTCAGGGAGAAACCATGTAGATTTTCCCTTCGTCATCCATCCCTGTTCTGTCTGGACCCCTCCTAGTTCAATCCATTTCTTGATTTCGTCTGGTGTAGCATGTGTCTGTATATCAATTACATCTAGGGCGGGATCCTTAACTGTCATACAATGTGTCGGTGTCTGGACTATTGTCTTTGTCAGATCAGTTGCGTGAGTCTGAGTCTGGGCTGTATGCTTTGCTGTTCGGTCTGCCAGATCGTTACCCTGGGAAATTGTATCAGTGACTTTCGTATGTGCCTTGCACTTCATGATGGATATTGCTGTAGGCAGATGTATTGCATCTAACAGAGTTTGAATGAGGGGGCCGTGTTGAATTTTTGCTCCGTGAGAGGTCAAGAAACCTCTCTCTCGCCACAGGACACCGAAGTCGTGTACGACTCCGAATGCATAACGTGAATCTGTGTATATGTTAACTCTCTTGTTCTTTGCTTGAATACAGGCTTGAGTCAGAGCGATGAGCTCTGCTGCTTGAGCCGACAGGGTGTCAATACAATTTGTTTCTATGACTTCAGTTTCTGTCGTGACTGCGTAGGCGGCCACTAATTCTCCTGTACTTGTTCTCATGCATGAACCATCCACATAAAGTGTCAGGTCTGGATCTGGTAATGCGGTATCTGTCAAGTCTTGTCTGGGTTTCGTCGTAATGGTAATGACTTCAATACAATCATGTGCCAATGGGTCTGTCTCACTTAATGGCAAAAGTGTAGCAGGGTTCAATGTGTTGCAACGTCTGATTTCTATGTGTGGCTGAAACAATGTCAATTCATAACCTGTCAGTCGCGCTAAGTGCTGGGTCTGTGTTCGGTTTAAAAGAACTTCCACGGAGTGTGGAACTTGTACTGTCAACTGGTGTCCTAACACTATGGAATCACTTTGTCTGATTGCTAGAGCTGTTGCTGCTACTGATTTCAAGCACGCAGGCAGAGCCTGGGCTACTGGATCCAATGTACTAGAAAAGTAAGCACACGGTTTGTGTGAACCTGCTTGATCTTGAGTGAGTACTGACAATGCGGTACCTTCACGTTCTGTGACAAAAAGTGTAAAAGGCTTGCTGTAACATGGTGTCGCTAAAACTGGTGCTTGGCATAAGGCTTTCTTTAAGTCGTCAAAAGCTTGTGTGTGTTCCTGAGTCCAAGGGAGGGCAGTCGATGTCGCTGCCTCCTGGGTTGTCAACTGTATGAGTGGTTTTGCTAGAAATGCATACTGAGGGATCCATTGTCTACAGTAAGAAGTGAGGCCTATAAAGGCTCGTACCTCCTTTTGTGTCTTGGGTTGTGACATGTTTACAATTAACTGGATGCGGTCAGGTGTTAGCTGTCTCCCCCCTTTGGACAGCAAGTGCCCAAGGTAAACCACTTGCTGAACACAGAATTGCAGCTTCGAAGGGGACACCTTGTGTCCCTTGTCAGCCAGGAAATGTAAAACCGTCAGTGACGCTTGCTCACATTCAGGTTCGCTGCGGGCGGTGATCAGTAGATCATCGACATACTGTAACAGGGCAGTGTTGTCAGGCATGTGTATACTGTCTAGTTGTCTTTTCAGTGCTTGGCTATAGATGCTGGGGCTTTCTGTGAATCCTTGAGGTGCGCGTGCAAATTTGAAGCTTCGACCATTTAAACAGAATCCGAAAAGGTATTGGCTTTCCGAATCAATGGGAACACTAAAGAAGGCGTTCTTCAGATCAATTACAGTAAAGAACGTTGCTTCGGAATCAATGGCAGTCAATAGAGACGAGATATCTGGGACCACGGGATACTGTGGTACGATGCATTTATTCAATTCGCGCAAATCGATAACTAATCGATAAACTGGGGGTGCATTTGGATCAGTACGTTTAAGAATTGGAATGATGGGGGAGTTACATAGATTCGAGTCGGTTTCTACAACACCTCCTTGTGCAATGAGCTCGTCAATGATTTTCAGTAAAGCCGCTACAGCATCTGGAGGTAACTTGTATTGTCGGATTCGTGGTAAGACTACTCCTGGCCTGAGTGTGACTCGATATGGTGTGATGTGCATACAACCTACATCAGTGGGGCCTTGTGCCCATAAATGTGCAGGAACATTCTGTAATCTGGGATCAATATCTCTCAACACATAGTGACCCTTAACGTCACGTAAGAACAATCTTACTCCTTCCGGAGAACAGCAAATAACAGCTCCTAGAGCTTTCAGTGTCTTGATACCTAACAAGTTTTCTGGACATGATTTCGTTAATAACAAATCTGTAGTGCGAGACAACGGACCAACTAAAAGAGGTACTGGTTTCGATACTTCATTTACAATAGGTTTGCCTGAAAATCGAAGGGAAACATTCTGGGAGCCTGAGAGGGGTGCCCCTGGAACCTCGTCATGACTTATCGTTGTTCTGCTTGCCCCTGTATCAATCAAAAACTTTCTATCTTTTCCTAACACTTGGCTATGTACGTAAGGACCCTCTTGATCTACAGGAACTTCAATAAGAGGCAAGCCAACTTCCCTCTCTAGGCTATTTCATGTGTATCGCTGATAATCGGGATAATCTGTTTGTGCATACTGGTACATCTGTTGCGTGGCATGTTGTGTTGCGGCAATGGGCTGTGGCTGTGGTACCGCTACGGTCTGTACTGTCTGTTGTGAAGCTTGCATAGGCTGGATATTCTGTGGTACTTGTTGTTGGACCTGGTCCTGTCTAGGAGGACGTGGTCTTTCTTTAGTTTTACCTGTAGCTATATTGTGTTTCAAAACTGCACAATCGTTTATATAGTGACCTGGCTGTTTACAATAGTTGCATATCCCTTTAACAGGAGCTGCTGAATTATTGGACTGTGTCATACCCTTTTTCTGACCGTCAGCTGGAACTGACTGAGCAACTAACATTTTCATTTTCGTGTCTTTCATACGTCTTTGTTCGTGATCATGTTCTTCTCTAATTCTGTTCTGGTGGTACTGTAATATTTGTAACATTTGTGAAGGCGTGTTTGCTTGCCATGTGCTCTCGACTTTCAGAACACGATTCTTAACTTGGGGCAAAGAATTTTCAACCAATTTGGATACAAAAAGGTGTGGATATGACTCGCTACTCGGTTTCAGGCCACTATTAATAACAAAACATTTCTCAAATCGGGAATAAAAATCACTAGTGTCTTCATCGGGTTTCTGTTTACAGGCTGAGATTGCATCCCAGTCCTCCTTTTTCGTTGCTAACAAACGTGGCAATACTTGTACTAGCAATCCTGGTAACGCTTTAGTTTTGTCCCCAAGCCCTAGGCCTGGGGTTCGAGTATTTTCTTCGTTTTCTAATGCAGCCCACTCAATCTTTTGCTCTCCCACCTCCCATTCTTTTTCTTTGAGTTTCTCGTAAATACCGGCAGGCAATAATACTTTTAATATTTTCATGATGTCAGGATAGGTATAATCACCCATGAGTAACATGTCTTTTATTTCACGGTGGAAACCTGCTGGGTCTTTGTCGTGACTGGGCACTAATTTCTTCATTTCTAACAGTTCCATTTTAGTTATGGGCGTGTACACAAACACGCGTCTAAAGGTATTATCTCATTCTTAACTGGATGCACTTCTCGCAAAGGATTCTGTCTGTCTATGTAATACATTTTTCTTTCTACAGGT
This sequence comes from Lissotriton vulgaris, assembly GCF_964263255.1. NCBI lineage: Eukaryota > Metazoa > Chordata > Amphibia > Caudata > Salamandridae > Lissotriton > Lissotriton vulgaris. Next base: position 767,882,476 of record NC_141697.1, read on the forward strand.
GGAGCTGGAACAAACTGTGTATTCAGAAAAGCATTATACCTGTGTCGATGTTCTAGAATTACTTTAATTAAGTCGGTACCTAGACCTCTCCATCTATTCGAGAGTAGCTCTATTAAAATATCAGGTAGGGGACCTGGATCAGAATGTTGGCCTTTGAACAGCGTAATGAGATGCTGAATCATGTATATTCCAGCTAATTTCTGTTCATCAGGGGAAAGGTTCAAAAAGGTCTGCGCTAAGCCGTCATCACTATATTTATCAGAATTGTCAGCCCATTGTACTGCTGACCTGGCCAATTCTTGTTCATCCATGGAATCGAGTACATGGTACCCCATTCGTTCTTGAAGTATTTTATCGGTAGCCTGAAATAAAATTTCAGGAGTCTTTGAATTTGACATGGCAGCTTGAAAAAGTCTCTTACTTTCTGGACGTACCGGACGTATTGAATTATTAAAAGGTCTTCCCTTGCCTACATATGCTATTGTTTCTCTAGCTGGTAATTGTAATGCTCCTGTTGTCGTTTCTGGTTGTTCCTCCTCCTCCGAGGATTCATTTTTGTCTGTATCTATTTCTCTTTCAGGCTGTCTTCTTTCGTGTATTTTTAATACTGCTTTTCGGATCCTTCGGTACATGTTGTCTATACAACTCTGTTTATCATGTTTTCCGTCTGCTATATTCTGACCCCATTTGTTAAGTGCAATCATTTCTTCCTTGTCTACACCAGGCCTATCTTGGTCTCTTATCAAGCAGTTTATGAAGAACCGTAATATCATACCTTGAGTGTCAACTTTCTGGTATGCCATGGCCTCGCCAATACTTTCAGGACCTTCCCCCGTTTGGACAAAATGATATATTTTGTCTAGATGATCAATCATTCCTGGTAGTAACATTAAATAGTTTGCAACTCGTCGTAGACGTACTGATGCTAGCATCATTCTGTCGTCTTTACCGGGTACTGGATCATATCTACAGTCTGTAGGAGGCTCTTTAAGTATGTCGTAACTCGCTGTTTGAGGTGTACGTTGTTGTGCTAAATCCCTATAAGTCAATCGATGTGTTTGTGGCGGCATTTGAAAACCTCCTGCCGCACCTCCCGAGGTGCCAGGTCCAAAAGGATTTAGTGAGTGAATGCCAGGAATAATAGGTGCAGGAAGGGCTGGGGGAATAGGCGCAGGATGTGGAACGGGAGGAGGAGTTTGTTGTTGCGGAAGTGGGTGTAGATTATCTCGGGGTGGAGTGCCGTCAGCGGGTGGTGCAGGAACACGTGGATTTGTATATGCGGGAGCTACGTCGTCTAAATAGGAAGAAAGGAATATGTCTTTTGTGGTCTTGTGACGTAATTTAGTCGGGAGCAATGGAGGGGGCAGATCCTTCGGTATTTCCGGAGTGGCCTTAGGTAAACTCTCGGCCAGAAGAGGATACATACCATTCATAAGAGTGTTTCGTTGTCGGTCTACTTGTTCTGCTTTTACTCGTATCCCCTCTTCAACTAATACGCTTTCTCGGGCTTTGTCTGAATCCTCTCTACTTTTCTCTGCTTTTCTGAGTGCTTTCTTGGTACGTCTGTGTGATTCTTTACGCCATAATTCAATGGCATCTTTCTGTGACTGTCTAGCTTTCTTTTTCCATAATGCTTCTTCTACTCTCATGATGCAATCGGCATCCGATGTCCCAGCAGCGGGCCATCTCTGATTCTCTGCTAAATCTTTGGTGTAATCCACCCATAAATCGAGATATAATACAGCATCTAGGCCGTGTTTGTGGTACATAAAATACCCTGGAGTGTCCCTAGGTGGAATCGGAACAGCTTCCTCTAGTATCCCTTTTCTAGTTCCTATCTGTCTTAGTTTAGAGAACAGCGGCATGTCTCAGCCGTGCTACTTGGTACTTGATACTTACTTGGACTTGGGCACAACTAACACAATAAACACAATAATGTAGATCGAACAGTCACTCATACCACGACATTAAAACACATTTAAACATTTTGAAAAACGAACAACAATAACTAGAATAAAACTAGCTACCTGCATACTCGATATACTGCTAAACAGTACAGATACACCGCTAAACAGTGCAGACCGGGTCTGTGTACCCAAACCCGTCTTGACCGGGCACAAACTAATGCACCCGTCTAGATGCGTCCCCAGCAACGGTACTCACCGGGAAGCACGGAACGGAAGGCCTCGGAAACTTGATACTGGACTGGACCGGACTGGACTCGACTCGACTCGTGACGTAGGTACTTCGGAACTTCGGAACTGGTGGGCCTCTGAACACCTCGGACTCTGCTCTCTCGGCCTGAGGGAGATACAGGAAATCCTGCGGGTACGCGTAGTTGTCCGTCCGGCTGTGGCAGGGGACCGGGCCTGCAACGCACCGCCGGCGCGTGGGGTGGGGGAGGGGTCCCTATTCGGGCGCCAATTATGTGGTAAATTTAAATTACCTATACTTAATTTATGCGGTAAAGTTCAATAAGAATAACTCAGTCAAAAATAAGAGGCAGAATCCGTGGCATCTGAGTTTTGTAAGGGTTTTATTCCTTAAAAAGGAATAGGTTCGAACCAGGTATCATGTTCCATCACCACAAGGGTTCAGGAAGGGAATGGACATGGACATGTACCATGCTTTATTAACAGAACATCATATATATAGTCAATGCATTACAGTAGAGATAGATGCAGAAGGCGTAACAGCTGAGAGAAACGAGATAAGAATACATGTACGTAACAGAAGGCGTGCATGAGGGCGTACACGGAGGTGTGTGCTAGACAACGTCACTTGAAACGTATCACAGGTGGGTGGATCCATAGGAGAATCCTGCAGTGTCAGCAGAAATATGTGGCAGAGATGCGCGCGCAGCAGCATGACGTGTAATTGACGTGGAACTGGAGGGTGAAGGGGACTTGACATTTAGCCCTACATGAGGAGACAGAAGTCTGGGGTGTCAGAACAACCTAATCCCAAATCACATCTAATATCTTGTGTTTGAGGAACTGTATTATCTAGAAGGAAAGGTCTCTCGGGCAGAGGCTATTCTATACTGACTGCTAGTGCGTGCATATGCGACTACGTGTCTACATGAGATGCGAGGGGCCATGGGCCTACCATGGTAACAGGAGCTATGAATTACTTGCATGGAGACAGTGAGGCCGGGCCCTTTGCTCTGCAGCTGGGAAGGATGTTTTCCTAAACTACTAGACAGGAATGTATTTTCGAGGAGCGGAGCAGATAACTTGAAGGCTGAATACAGTCTTGGCAGGCAAGCAGGCCGAGCCAGGCACCGCTCGCCACACAGGGAGTAAGGTAGAGGTCAGGAAACAGCAGACTGTAGGTTTCAGAAACAGAAGGCAGAAAGGGCTCGATGGCAGGAATCAGGGCCTAACTCACCAGAGCTAGAAAACATGAAAAGTGCACCATGTAAAGACGTTGGCAAGGCACACTTAGGAACCAAATATCCGACCCATTCATGGTGGATCTGAAAGAGGACATGTTAACGTTGGACGCAAATGTATTTGCGTCTTCATAGCTGGAAGTGGAGGGAACATACATGTACTTGAAGCACGTACATGGAGCCGTTGGGGTCTACGATAGGGGACACAATTGACCATGAAAATTCATATTACCTCAGCCTGACCCAAGACCACCTCTCCTTCAGGAAGAAGTTGAAGACCTGGCTGTTCGAGCAGTAACGGCACCCCCCTCCCCCTAAGCGCCTTGAGACCCTACGGGTAAGTAGTGCGCTCTATAAATGTCTTTGATTGATTGATTGATTGAGTGGGTGCCTCCCTGTGCCAGTGCTGTGTCTCCCTGGCCCAGTATTGTGCCTCCTTACTCCAGTATCAGGGTTTCCCAAACCCAGTATCTGTCACTATTCTAGTGCCTAGGCATGCTGGCCGCAGTGCCAGTGTGAGTTTCTTCCATCCCCAGTGACTTTGTATCCCTACATCTATTTCTTTGTTTCCCATCCTGTGTCAGTGTCCCCCTAACCCAGTGCTTGTGACTCCCTGCCCCACATATACAGATCATTCATTGCACGACCCAATGAAAATCTGTTTTCCTTCAGCCTTTAAAAAATGGAACATAATAGACCACTCAAAATCTAAAAATTGATTGGTTGACACCATCCCTGTATCTAAAACAAGAGTTGCTCCAGAGGTTTTTTCTGTCTAATATTTCTCTGTTCCTGATATTTTGAACGCTTTTCATTGTGTTAACTTGCATGTTCAAAGATTTTGCGGGGCCCCTGCCATCATTTGAAGCAGGGCCCTTCATAGGAAGAGGACCTGCTTCAAAGTAAAAAAAAAAGATCCTGTTTATAAATAGAAAACACAGCGAAATAGGCGTCTATCACCACCAAGTGGCCAAAACGATGTTACCTTCCTCATCATTATTAAAAAGGGCAACTTTGCTTTAAACCCCGTCAATATTTTGCAACACAAATCAAAAAGTGCGGGCCTAGGTAAAAATGACTATTATGTCCTACGCCGCCCGAGGTGTCTGCACATGATACCAGAGACGTTTTAATACACTTGAAAATTTGGAGATGACCCAGGGCCCAATCCTTTCAGGGGGCCTCTTGATCCAGCCAACTCAGTTCTTCAGAGTGTTGCCCAGAAGACCTTGAATAATTCTTAAACAGATTGTTGAAAGTACCGTTTTCCTTTTATTTATCTTTAGTGTGGGTGATGTATGAGAATCTATTACAGACATATTACAATGTTATGCTTATGTTTTCTGCAACATCCACAATAAAAGTGTCTTTTAGACTAAAGCAGGACCTCACCAATGAGAAACGGGAAGGTAACACCGAGATTATTTGCAGTAAGATTAATGAGCTTCTGCTATGTTACAATATTGAAAACAAACGTCACTGGCCCTGAATAGTAGTTGTAAACACATTTAGAATTTGTATGGGTGTGCCTGTGCGTTGTCGGTGGCATATGTTAAGAGGGCACGATAGAGCCAAAATTGGGTCATACAAAGTCAAAGTCAAAGTTTTATTTGCATAATTAATTAAAATTATTACAAAATAAAATAACGATACAAAGTTTGTTAAAAAATTACTAAAATTATTGTCTCTCAGCTAATATTTTGTTTAGGGGCAGGGCTTGTGAAGTCCAGGGGTTAAGCCAACCTTGTTTGTCCACCAACTTGATTGTCCTCATATTCTATTACGTCTAGAAGTTTTCTTGCTTCTGCCAAGAATTCGACTCCACAGCATGCTAGAATTATGTTGGATCCACCGAGCCAGCTTGTAACTGCGTGTCTGCAGGATCGAATGTTTAGAGCATTGAGGATGGGTTTCAATAGGAGTCGTCTCTGACTTGTCAGGGTCGGACATAAGCAGAAAAGGTGGACAAGTGTTTCGGTTTTGTACCCGCAAAGGCGACATTGATTCGTCTGGTGTGATTGGGTCATACATTCACAGCTGTTCTGAACATTGGACCCAAAAATATGTCTGGTGCAAGACCCCCAAAATCCTTAAGATGTCCCTGTGTGATACAGGTGAGAAAGAACATGATCTTATCAACCAATGGGGGTAACACCAGCTCCTGCAGCTCTTCAGGGGAACCCCATGCAGCCCAAAGTCAATGAGTATCTGTAAGATATGTAAGACTCAGGGGCTTATTTATGAGAGGCTTGCGCTGCCAGTGCGTAACTTTTTTTGATGCTTTGGCGGCGCAAGACTCTCAATCATATCTAGGAGGCGAAGCAAAGCCACTCAGCATGGCTTTGCATGGTCTCATAGATTTGGGGTAAGACAAAGCAGCACACGTTGCAGCCTTTCCTAACTCTGGGCAAGTAGGCGTTCCATGGGCGCTGCAGTGGGGTTTCCCATGCAACGCCCATGAATTTAGACGCTGCCCCAATTTTACTTAATCATGCAAACCTGGGACGGTGCCAAAACCTTACGTATCCCCAGAGCAGACTTAACAAGGAGAAATATTTTTATTTCTCATCATTTTTTTCCTCTTTCCATGTGCACGGCATTCTGCAGCACACATAGAGAGCCCCTTCCTGCGCAAAACCAATCCTGCCTGCAACGGAGACACCCATTCACCATGGTGCAAGGGTGTCTACGTGTGCGCTAGGCAGCAAATTGTGTGCCAGCGCAGGAGGAAAGGAAGGTAATGCACAGTAAATCATAAATACTGTGCATTTCTGCTCTTTCACATTGGCTTATGGCAGAGCAGCAAGAAGACTTACGGCACTGCCCTATGCCAATTCCTCATACTTGAGGCCTTCATTGTCCCATCTTCACATTCTGCAACAAGGTCATCATTTTGCATTACGCTACTGCATCAGCATCATTTAGAGGTTGGTGTTTGCACCGGCTTTTAACAGCACTGTTGCTAACTTTTGGCACAAACAGCACTTCCTCTTGTTTACACTCACTGCTACTACCAGCTTTTTAGATGGTGTGAACAACAAGAACTCAGACAGGAAAATGTGGCAATTACCTGTGAAAAATTGATGCTCCTCATGTTTTTCTCCATTTAAGCCTAGACTTGAAACCAGGTGCAAACATTTAGCAATTACCTGTGAAAAATTGATGCTACTCGTGTTTTTCTCCATTTAAGCCTAGACATGAAACCAGGTGCAAAAACCGAGACCCTGAGGGAGAGAGGGGCATATTACCAAGCAATAGCGATAATTATCGCTATTGCTTGGTTAGAGACAAAAATTTACCGCTGAGCTGCGGCGATTTGTATCGCAGATAAACCTTGGTATTACCAAGGTTTATCGCAAATGCGATAAAAATCGGCCTCAATGCATGAATATCGCTGAAAAGTCAGTGATATTCATGCATTACCCAGCTAATGCTCTTAGCCATGTTATCCACCTCCCATTGGATAACATGGCTAAGAACTGCTCAGGGCAGGTGTTAGCTTTTGGAGATATTTGTGCTTAGCGCGAATATCTCCATAAGTTGGTAATAGGAGATAGCAATGTTAGCGACTGTTTCCAGTCGCTAACATCTTGGCACGCCCACTTTGCATGTCATTAGTGATAAATATCACTGACATGCAAAGTGGGGCCCAAGATGGTCGCTATCTCCTACTAGCTGTCGCTAACTGGTGTTAGCGACAGCTAGGTAATAGGGAGATAATTGTATCTCCGCTTTCTTGGCTTTTAAAGCCAAAAAAGCGGAGATAAACCCCCTTGATAATATGCCCCAATGTTTTTAAGCTGTGATGTTGTTTCACATTCATTGCTCTCATCCATAGCACCTTGAAGCAGTGTTCATTGGAAACATTCTTTTTCTGGACTACGATCTAAGCTTTTGACTTTTGCAATGCCAGTTTGTTAAGTATGTTTATATATTTATTTATAAAAACAATAGCTTTGATCTCGCATTTGAAAGGCAAAACCTAATGACTTCGCTAGTGCTTATTTTTTCTGTTTGTGCTGCTGTCCTTAAGTACCAAAGGCAAGTCCCTTTCTACACCTAATTCATCCACTTTCACATAGACGCTTAACAGATTTGAAACCAGACCAGCAAAGATGGCAACACGTCTCTTTTCATACCTCAAAATGCGTTGTGTCAAGATGAGAGAGCCCCCGGCCTGCATCTGCTTTCGTAAAGTCTTTCACTACACAGCAGAAACGCTTTCTGTCTGCTTACTAGGAAGTGTGAACGTTGAAAGAGTGGCCTTTAGATGGTGTAAGTTAAAATTTTATATAGCACTTCATGCAAATGTATAGTAACAAGTACGAACAAGTACAACTAGTCGGAGATTTACTAGGATTTTACTCCGTGTTTGCATCACAAAAGTGACGCAAATTGGCACAAAATCTTTTATTTCCAGTTTGTTAAGCTTGTTTAGCACTGGAAATAATGTGAAAGTAACACAGAAGGATTACTTAGCACCAAGGGGGCCGGGCGTATTATGGATGTTCACACGGAATCACCGAGGGGTTTCTGACGCTGAACCCTATTTACTTAATAAAGTAGACAGGGTTTAGCCTCAGAAAACTGCGCCTTTTGACGTAGGTGCAAGGAATGATAAATGTTTTCATTTCTCCTTCCTTTTCCGACTTTGTACGTGTGCTGCACTTTACAGCACACATACAAAGAGGGAAAAGGGTTAAAGTCAATCTAAGCATAGGGGGGCATATTATCAAGGGGCTTTATCTCCGCTTTTTTGGCTTTAAAAGCCAAGAAAGCGGAGATAAAATTATCTCCCTATTACCTAGCTGTCGCTAACACTAGTTAGCGACAGCTAGTAGGAGATAGCGACCATCTTGGGCCCCACTTTGCATGTCAGTGATATTCATCACTAATGACATGCAAAGTGGGCGTGCCAAGATGTTAGCGACTGGAAACAGTCGCTAACATCGCTATCTCCTATTACCAACTTTTGGAGATATTCAAGCTAAGCGCTAATATCTCCAAAAGCTAACACCTGCCCTGAGCAGTTCTTAGCCATGTTATCCAATGGGAGGTGGATAACATGGCTAAGAGCATTAGCTCGGTAATGCATGAATATCGCTGACTTTACAGCGATATTCATGCATTGCGGCCGATTTTTATCGCATTTGCGATAAACCTTGGTAATACCAAGGTTCATTTGCGATAAAAATCGCCGCAGCTCAGCGGTAAACCTTTGTCTCTAACCAAGCAATAGCGATAATTATCGCTATTGCTTGGTAATATGCTTCAGTATTTTATACTGGAAAGGTACCCTTTAGGTACAAAACCTATGCTACACTCACGGAGACACCCTTGCACCATGGCGAAAAAGGTGTCTCCATGGTGCACGGCAGTGGAATTCAGCGGCAGGCTAGGGAAAGGGGAGGAGAGTGCCAAATTTCTGTAAATATGGCGCTCTCCTCCTTTCACGCAGCCCAGCATTTGCGGCTGCTGCAATGCGCTGCATGAGTAAATGGTAATTCTGCCCCTAGAGTATCTAGTAGAGAAAGGGGACTAACCTGCAGTCATGTGCTGCCCTCTAAGAATTATGTCTGGCAACATAATTGTGATTTTTTGGGGGCATTCCAAGATGCACACAGATACCTTGTCTAATAGAGCCACTGGACCAAGGCCAGCCTTTAGCACGGGCGAACTGTGCCCATGCCAAAGGTGCCAACCTTCAGAGGGGATCACCAAGCTGCCTCCATTAAGTGCATGCATTCAGCTGTCTGTGTCTCACTCCAGTGATTCAACTTAATCTTCTTACAATCAGTTGTTTATTTCTACATTCCACTGGCATCTGAGTTCAACCCCCCCCCCCTAACCTTCTTCTTTGCCCTTCCCCTCCTGTCTATCCATCTCAAATACGCTGCCCTACAAACCCCAACCTGACTTTCACCAAAATCTTCGCACCAGCATGAAGCAGCTGAACTGTGTGCAATTCAGGAGGGGTGGGGGCAGAGACACCACTCACTGCTCCGATGTCATCATCCAATGACTTATTTATGAACATAAAATGTACTTATTTACACACAATCATCAGCTAGGGCCCCAGATTTGGCTCCGCCCATGGCGCTATCGTATCAAAGGCCTGCCCTGTGCTGGACTGTCCATTTTGCACATTTCTTAGCCTACTCTGCTTTGTGATACCACAGCCATGTTCAGGGTTAGACTGGCTTTTTTGGCAATCAGACAATGCATGATGGACTGGTCTTACCGATCAGTGTGTGGGCTGTTTTTTTGTCTGTTTGTGGGCCTGTTTTATGGTGTTTTGGACTCGTTTTTACTTTTGACTTTTGTGACCTTAAATCAAATATTGCCTACAGCAAGCTCACATTTGTGCAGTCTTCATTAGCTTGCAAAACACTTATGCAGCATGTCTTTACAAAATTGCCCCAATTTGCAAACATGGGAGACTTTTTTAGCTCCCTAATTCACAAATTGGGGTGACTTTGATTTTGGTGCCTGGGCCTATTTTCGTTCCCAGTTCGAATCCCTGTCTTTGATAGCATGCTATGATGTCTTCATGCGCCTCTCCCTTTTGGAATCCTTGATACCAGTGCTCAATTTGCAAAGAAACAAAGGGTGTAGCACAAACCTTTCCTCAGAAGCCTGATGCTGGTGTTATTGAATGTCAACATGTTGAATACCAAGGATGCACTGTTTTGATTCACCTTCATGCCTCTTTATTCACCCACCAGGGACACCCTGCCAGCCACAGCCCATGGAGGGAGTTTTGGTGGGGCGGAGAGGCAGGGTGGGAGAGGGGCAGGGTGGGGGTGCTAAAAACTGGAGTATGGATAGTTGAAGGTATGTAAACAATTTAACTAATAAAACGAACTTCGTAGCACGCCCAGCATTTTGCAATGCAGGGCGCGCTACGAAATTCGTTTTATTAATTAAATTGTTTACTTACCTTCAATTATCCATACTTCAGTTTTTAGCATGCCCCTCCCCACCTCTCTGCTCCACCGAAACTCCCGCCACGGGCCGTGGCTGCACCCTGCCCCTTTCTCTAACTTCCTGCTGTCCCCCTTTGTCACATTTTTCTGTCTTTCTCTTCCTCTTTCTTTCCATTGTGTGTTTTTTACTCTCCTGCTCTGGTACAAAGGCTGGTAAGGAAAATACATGCAGTGGGTCTGATAGGGCCGGGTTCCGCTACCTGAAATTAACTAGGAACCCTAGATCGATAAGTCGTTATTACCTGCTGAGAAGTGTAAAGGGGCGAAATAACTCATTGAGACAATGCATCAATTACAATGACTTTGGCTTAAAAGACTAGGGACTCCTAATTCAAATTTAGCGGGTTTATTACAAAGTCAGAAACAGCTGAATGTACAAGCACCTCAAGACGATGTTGTAAAAGTACATGGGAACTAATACAAAGCCATATCCACGGGTTAACTTGATTCAATAAATCATGAAGAGAATGAAAAGATCCAAAAACAGAACACAAGCAAGAACTGCTCCAATACTGGGGTGGCTTGGTGAGCAAAATAACGATGGATTAAACCCAGATTTGTGACTGGGGGTTAATGTTTTGTAATTGTGCAACATTCCGTCCATCATCTTGTGTGTTTTGCTGTTCACCCTATGTGGGAAGGGTATGCCCAGACGTGGGTCCCGTGCTCACTACGCTACTGGAGTCAAGCTATCCTGGCTGATAAAGGCTGATAGCCAGAAACCAGTCCTAGGATGATCGATTCTGGTCCAGGGAAGACATGGCTTGGCAGTTCGGTCTGGACAGTTCTCATGAGGCACAGGGTCAAGACTGATTTGCATATGGCCATGTCTGAACTGGGGTGGCTTGGTGAGCAAAATAACAATAGATTAAACCCAGATCTGTGACTGGGGGTGAATGTTTTACCATTGTGCAACATTCCGTCCATCATCTTGTGTGTTTTTCTGTTTACCCTATGTGGGAAGGGTATGCCAAGACGTGGGTCCCGTGCTCACTACGCCACTGGAGTCCCGGTATCCTGGCTGATGAAGGCTGATAGCCAGAAACCGGTCCTAGGATGCTTGATTCCGGTCCAGGCAAGACATGGCTTGGCGGTTCGGTCTGGACTGTTCCCATGAGGCACAGGGTCAAGACTGATTTGCATATGGCCATGTCTGAACTGGGGTGGCTTGGTGAGCAAAATAACAATGGATTAAACCCAGATCTGTGACTGGGACTGAATGTATTGCCATTGTGCAACATTCCGTCCATCATCTTGTGTGTTTTGCTGTTTACCCTATGTGGGAAGGGTATGCCCAGACGTGGGTCCCGTGCTCACTACGCCACTGGAGTCAAGCTATCCTGGCTGATGAAGGCTGATAGCCAGAAACTGGTGCTAGGATGCTTGATTTCGGTCCAGGGAAGACATGGCTTGGCAGTTCAGCCTGGACTGTTCCCATGAGGCACAGGGTCAAGACTGATTTGCATATGGCAATGTCTGAACTGGGGTGGCTTGGTGAGCAAAATAACAATAGATTAAAGCCAGATCTGTGACTGGGGGTGAATGTTTTGCCATTGTGCAACATTCCGACCATCATCTGGTGTGTTTGGCCAATATCTAAGTCAGCATTCATCTGTGGTTGTAAAGTGGAAGACATTAGACTATCCCTACTCTATCTCTAAGGTGACATCCCTACTTAGCATTTCCCAGGCAAGGCCAAATAAAGGTGTCAGCTCGTGAAGACTTCCTAAGAAGTACACTCACGCTGTATGGGTCAAGTAGTCAAAACTACAGAGCTTGTTCTAAAAGTTCCTTCTCTACAGATCGATCCCCTAACCCCTTCTCCTAACTCAACCCCGGGACACTGTCCCAAATACAAAACGCAAAGTTGTAAAACACGCCCACAGATCACCTCATCCCAACTGACACCTCTCCTAGGAATGTTTCCACCATCTTCCTGGTTCCTTCTAAGATCAACTTGATGACCTTGATTCCCAGGCCTTCTCAGTGAGAAGGAACACCGGCTCCGAACTATCGGCATTCCTTGTACAATGTATCAGTTCTCCTCCATGCCTAACTCCTAAAACAAAGAGCGTTAGTTTAACTAACAAAGGCAGCTTCTTCTACCTGCAACAGAAATGTGAGAACAGAACATCATTGCATGCACATGAAATTCACTGACTACCTCCAAATGCGAGAGCTTACCAGGGAAATTACATTTTGAGGCCTACACAAATCGGCCAACATAAGAATAAACAAATAGGCCTTTCATATACACAGATGTGAACATTTCATTTAGGCCTTTACACAACATGTTATACTCACAGGTTATCTGTACTTTCTTTTGCAAGCATCTGTAATTATTACACGTTAAGCAATTTAGTCATCTTCATGTGCAGACTCCAACATGATGCACATTTAAATCAGAATGCATTATATACCCATAGGCTTTTCGTTAGGCAATTGCAATATACTAAAGGTTACTCTTTCCAAACATAAATGCCATTTTAGTTCTTTTGCATGGCACAAAACAATTTCTTTTCGTTTCACTTTGCACCTTTATTATTACAACACGTTTTCAAATGACCAAATGTTAATACAACACAGGAATATTTTTCAATCAAATTTCGAAAAGCACCACCAAAATGGATATAAATTGCCACTAGGCTTGATTGGTAAAGTTCATAAACAAACAGTAGTTCCAAATGGACAACGCTGAATCCGTGGTTGCAAAAGAGTTCCTTTAATATGCCAAGAGAAACCAGCCAACGCGTTTCGTTCCGTCAAGCGGAACTTCTTCAGGGCGCAATTGTGTACACGAAGGTAGAAATATATTCCAGTTCACAAAGTCTGTTTTGAAACCGGAGCCAAATCCTTCTATCTGGGCGTCCGAAAAGTATAATCTTCATCTAAGAGTATATGCAACAAATAGGTGCCTTTTATGTTCACGAGATGTTGTTGTCAAAGGGCGTTCACTTATCTTCACATCCCATATTTTAACGTATTGTTTATTCCACTGGGCCCAAGTGTTGGCCTTTAAATGGTCTGACGTGCACTCTGTTGGCACCGTCGTATATTCACTTCCAATGTTCTAAAGTAGGCTCCAGATGTGTAGTCGCATTGAGGTAATTACCTTTTGGGGTCGTATCTCTTTCCCCAGTTGGCGTGTTCGCAGTCCGCGCGCCAAACACTTCCCGGCAGGAAATTTGTTCTTTTCCTAGGGTGTATCTGGGATGTACTTCTGGGACAGGGAGTATTCGAAATTGCACACCGTTCGAAAGAATTTTCTCATTTAATATACTGGTGATATATGGGTTGGTGCATTGAAGGTGTATAAGTGGCCCACTGTCCCGTCTTGTCTTGTATGAAACAACACAGGAATATATACGCGGTGCAGACTATCCATGATTATAATGCACCCCATCAATTTTAGAGCACTATCACCCTCCATCAGTTCCCCCCTCTGATGACAAGTGTCATCACAACAAATCACACTCCCTGGAGAAAGAACCGACCTAAACAGAACTAGTAGCCACTCTTCCCTGTCGGAACCTCTCTAGGTTTTTTAAATTCTTGTAATGACTGTCCTGCAGTCTTTGCATTCTTCGCTCTAACTCTCTAAGTGACCTCTCAACTCGATGTGGCTTATGCCACTTCTAAAACTTCACCAGTCCCCACAATATAATCACACAAACCACTACTATGATAATAGGCTTCAAGATGTAACCAAGAATTCCCTCTCCAAGGGACGCAAACCAACTTCCTACCGTACCAAACCTTTTTCCCACTTTGTCTCAAACTCCTACTGTGGCTAGGTCATGCACCGCATGGTGGATTTTAGTGATGTTGCTTATATACTTCCTCTGATCTTTTCTGTTATCAGTTATATAAGTACAGCACTGTTGAACTTTCAGCATTTTACAGACTCTGCCCTCTTTTGCCAGTAAAACATCTAAAGCAAGACGGTTCTGTATTACCATAGCCCTTATCAACACAATCTCTCCATCCACAAGCAACAACAATTGAGCTGTGTTTGCTGACAACTTATCCACAATAGTTGACAACCTTCTAATCTTGTCATCATTCAGCACCACTCCCAAACTTGGTTTTAATGCCACAAAGACATCTCCCACAATCTCTCCTGCACTTGCACCTCACTTCCTTCTAGGTTATGATCCACCATCCAAAAGTCCTAGATCTTTCACATGATACATTTTCAGAAACACCATACCAATGTAATGGCAACTGCACATAGGCATTTACCCCACACACAAAATTCAAGTTTGGAACCACTTGTACTGCATCCTGCAAGAATGTCTTTGCTGTAGCCTCAATGGTGCAAGTATGATCACACACACTCTGTCCCACAAAGACCTTATCATAACAAGTTTGAACTTGTCTCACACACAACTTCCTTCTTTGCTCAAAATCCAACGCTATTGGGCCACTACTCCCTTTCGCTTTATGCTCTAACTCCTTCTTTGTCCATTCAACCTTTCCTTCCTTGTCGTAGTGATTTCCTGTTAATTGTCTATGTCTATTTTCTACCTGATCTATAAACTTCTTCTCTACATCTGTTAATGAGCATGTTAGGTTGTACTGATGTGCATAAGCTGTTTCTAAAGTTACAGTGGGTATGAAATACTTTCCCACTCTATCTTCCTGCTTATAATAATCATACTTGTTCAAATGCTTATAAGCTGGAACCTCCGAAAGCACTGCATCATCATAATTAGAAAAGTAATATTCATAATGACCTTTATTATAGAACATACTAAGCAATGAACTACATGTAATACCATACCTCAAAGGGAAATGATGATAATGAATACCTTCCTCTACAGACGCAGGCAACTGCATACATACATAACAGTCTCTCACATCCATTGTATTCACATACTCGTATAGCAGCTTCACATATGCATTAAGCATATAACCACCTCTAGACAAATCTACATGCATCATACCACTAGTTTTATTTGGCATAGCTTTTTCAGCTCCTACAATACCCTCGTTTGCGCTAGAAGTAGTGGGTGTGGATGTCCCTTGTACTTCCATGTCTTCCACTCCTGCATCATGTGGAAATTTTAAAGACACAATATTAACTACTGCTATTACAACTATCACCCCTACTATGAATGTACCTATTACACACTTAGTCCTAGGGTTCGAACTTACAGACTCCATCTTTAGCTTGTTGCTTCATTTCAGCAAGAGGATACACTAAAAGGCTCTTCTTTTTCACCTCGATTTGCTGTTCAAACAGTTCAAACACAGTTTGTTGAAATACTGGAAATTCTTTCACAGTTCTTTTCTCTAGTTTTATTTACCCAGTTGAAAAAAAGACTTCCTTAGCCCTCTTTCTTCTTCTATAGGACACCCTAAATGTATTATTCTTCTACTCTGGCCTAGGTTATGATCTTGAAGCACTTATTTACAGTTCAAAGTTCAATCACAGTCTCTGATAAGCTCAGAACCAATATCAATTAGTACACACTGCAAAATCACAAGACTAACAGCTGCAATCGCCTGTGCTGCTGGCTGATATCCAAAAATCGGAAAGGACAGTTCCTGAAGGATTAGCATTTGCACTCCGCTCAATATCGGAGGTCTTGGGACTGTTATTGTCAGCACCCCTTCTATTTCCAGTTCAAGAATTATCAAACATAAATTTTCGGGTGTTCTGTTGACCATCTGTGAAAACCTCAGGCTTCCAGTCCCCACTACTCCTGGCATTCTGGAGTGATCATATAAGTCCACTCTGGGGCAGCGTTTCAATGGCAAGGCACCCTTACACTTCTAGACCTTCTTGGGCCGTCTCGAGTCTGCTCTGCGTCACTTATTTCTGATTCGGATGTCTCCGACACAGGAGCAAGATCTCTCTCAGAGGCCAGTTTCAGATTCAGTCTCCTTTGTCTCCCAGATCACGATTCTTCCGCAGGTTTAGCTCTTCTCCTCTGCCCGACCAATTTACGCACCAGTTTCTTCAGCTAAGTCTGACTCTATACCATTCGCAACATTACCTTCTCACTCAGATTCAAAACCTGGTTCTTGTGTAGCGTGAACCCCCTCAGCTTGCTCTGGTGGGTAACCAGCTTCGTCAGCAACCGTCAAAGCTTGGCTTGTCCTCTTGAGTGGCCTTGCTGCCACAGCTGGATTTTCTTCTACAAGAGAAGCTGTTTTGTCCAGGGGTTCTGAAACTCTGCGAGTATGGGAGGTGTGAATCCAGTTTAGCAAGCCCCCGCTCTTTCGTCACCAGAATCACCTGGTAAGGGCCTCTCCAACGGGAATCAAGGCAACTCTTCCTCACATGCTCGCGAACTAGCACCTAATCGCCCGGACACAGGTCATGCCAGAGGTCCCTCGAGGTCGGGGCAGTTGAAGCATCCAACTGGTGAGACACAGAACAGACTACGTTAGCCAGTCTTTGGCAATAATGAAGGATCAAATCATCTGTGATGTTTATCAAGGCTGTGGATGGCACTGCTGGTAACTGCATCGCCCTCCTCATTAGGATCTTGTATGTTGAAAGGCCAGGAGTTCTCCTTTCGGGGATACTACGAACACTCATCAACACCAGCGGCAATGCATCAGGATTTCAGAGACGTGGACAAACCCACTTCTGCCATCCTCAGTTCCAGAGTCCTGTTAATCTGCTCCACCATACCAGAAGCCTTTAGTTAATAGATACACTGCAGTCTTTGATCAACATATAAAGTGGCACAAAATAACTTCATGATTTAGCTGTGAAAGTGTGTTCCTCTATCTGACTCCAATGAAGTTGGAAAAACGAACCGTGGAATTACCTCCTTAAGCAACAATTTTGCTACTGTGAGGCTATCACATCTTCTTGTTAGATATGCTTCCATCCACTTTGAGAAAACACACACCACAACCAGAATGTACCTCAAGCCATTGCACCTAGGCATTTCTATGAATTCGAGTTGGATTCTATTGAAAGGCCCTCCAGACCTCCAATGTGACTCAATGCAACCACAGTTTTCTTTCCACCATTCATTTGCTGGCACGTAGCACACCTATGACACACTGCTTCAGCAAACACATGGAACCGTGGATTGTACCACGTTTTTCTTTACACTTGTACCATAGCTTCCCTTACAATGTGCACTGCTCCGTGAATCTGTATTGCCATAGGGCTCACTAGGTCATCTGGTAACACTGCTCGACCATCACTTGAAACCCAAATGCTATCATCTCTTTTCTCACATCCTGCTCTAATCAAATCCGCCTGTTTCTGTTCTGAAATCTCTTCCTGCAGACGCTTGAGCTCATCCCAGGTGTCTGCCATGGCTAACATCTTGCTGAGCTCAGTTCTTTCTGGGCTCCCTCCAGTAAAATCTCCAGTGAAAATGCACCCATGTTCAGCGCAAAAATGTGCAACTTCATCCGCGTAGCGATGCACATTTTACCACAGCTATTTCTTGTGGACGCTGTAAGGCTTCCAACAAATATCTCACATATTCCCCATTTCTAATGGGAGATCCTGATGATGCTAAAAATTCTCTCTGTGACCATAGCTGTCCGAAGTCATGAACCACACCGAACCTGTACTGGCTGTCGGTGTAGATGGTGACTTGAATTTGATCATCAACCAAACAGGCACGAGTCAAGGCAATGATTTCAGCTACTTGTGTGGAGTATACTCCCTGTAAGCATGCAGCTTCCACAACTCCCGAAATGGTACACACAGCAAATGCTGCTCTCAAGTGACCCACATTGTCTCTTAAACATGAACCATCTACGAAAAAGATTTCATCAGGCTCAGACAGAGGTTCAGCAACAATGTCGGGTCTCGGTTTGGTGCAAAGTTCAGTCACAGCAAGACAGTCATGGTCCTCAAAGCTCAATCATCAACAATTGCCAAAGGCATCAAAGTAGCAGGGTTTAGCACAGAACACCTTTTCAGAGTCACATTCTCTGAGGCAAGTATAACCTGCTCATAGCGTGTGAGTCTGTTGTTCGTCAGGTGTTGTGTCATAGTCCTCGTCATCAGGAGCTCAACCGAATGTGGAACAAAAACCGTAATTGGATGACCCATACCAATTCTTTCACATCTTTCAATGCTGACACCAGTTGCAGCAATGGATTTAAGACATCCGGGCAATGTTGAAGCTACTGGATCTAAAGTAGCTGAAAAATAGGCAACTGGTCTACGGGCACCTCCATGACTTTGATTGAGAACTGACAATGTGCAACCTTCTCGCTCATAGCAGAACAATGATAAGGATTTGTTGTAATGTGGCATCCCTAGAGCTGGAGCACGACATAGGCTCTCTCTCAACTCCAAGAATGCAATAAGCCCGTCATGATCTCATGGTACTGGATCGCTCACATTCTTGTGCTCGCAGGTCCTGCACAATTCTATACTACCCACTTGGTTTCTGCAGTCCCATAATGGGCGAGTTACATGGACTTCCCATTATTTCCTTCAGAATTCCCTGTTCGATCATAGACTCAATCACAGGCTTGATTCCAGTAATGATTCTGGTGACAGATTGTACTGGGGTGTTCTCGAGAACTCAGCATTTGGTTTAACGTGGATCTTAACTGGCTCAACTCCTTTGATCAGTCCTACCTTTTCCCCTGTGAAGTCCCATACATCCAAAGAGACTCAGCTTCTGATTCGCCAATTTAAATACTGCGTCGTCATCATTAGTAGGCCTGGGTGGTGAACTTCGCTCCGTTCACAGAGTTTGCAGAGTTTTCTCCACTTCTACTCTGTGGAGTTCCCAGAGTGCAGAAAACTCCACTTCGCAATGTGCAGCTGAGTTTTTTCCTCGCTCATGATCGCGAACGGTAAGTTCCCGATCGCAAACGGTAAGTTTGCGGACGGTAAGTTCACGAGTGGTAAGTTTGCGAGCAGTAAGTTCACGAGTTCGAGCTGCCGCTTGGGTAGGATTTCTACCCCAGTGGCAGGAATACCAGCACAAACTGCAATTCGCACTGCACTCTGATGGAGCAGGGGAGAAACACATTTTTTTACACCCTCTAAAGTTACCTCCTCATAACTATAACATTATTAATTGTGTGAAGCATGTAAACTAATCAACAAAGTATACATTTGACATTATATATGGGAAAAACTAACTGCTACTTGCATAAACCTTACCTGCTGATAATATTGAGTCTAACTTATATAGAACTATAATGGAGATACATGTGTTTGTGGTAGACATTTTATCGTGGCAAAACAATACAATTGGTAAGTAAAAGCGCGTATATGTGACTTTGCTAGGTAACACCTAACAGGGCAAGAATTAGAAGGTGGGAGGTAAACAGAAGGGCTTAATTTCTTTATCTAATTTCTGTTGCATTTGTTTTCATATTAGTTTCCATTGTGGCCTGCGCGGCCTACTCTGAAAGTGGCTGTTTAAACGAGATAGTGAAAATAAAATCCAAAGATGGACCCCACGCATGCATAAATGAAATCACAAGTCACGAGTGTATAGCCTATGTTCCGAACGAGAGTTGTGCCAAAGTTGTCCAGATTTAAAAGCCTGGGAAAGTAAGAACATTGAAAACTGAAAGCGTTGAAATGATACAAAAAGGATATACAAGTACACGTGAAAAAATTTGGTTAGCTCATGGGAAACTGTGAAATGATTTTGCACTTTCACAAACTAGTTTGAGCAAGGAGGACATAAGGTGATCATCGCCACCCCTCCAAAGGACCAATGAGAAATGAGTTAAGCCCCTAAAAGTTTCAATTTTGAAATTAGTTAGCTAGTGAAAGGGTATAAAAAGTCTTCTGAAAGTGAATTCTGTGTGACTTTTCCTAATTGCACCTCGAAATGCTGTCAGTTGGGACGATATTTTTTTGATGCAAGAGACTTTTGAAATTTTCTGGACTTTAACTTTGATGGGGAACGAGTTTTGTTGCGGAGATTCTAAGACGGGAGGGAGACATCGAGGAGGTTAGAAAGACAGACAGCTTGGGAACCTGTTATGTTCTTCTGTTCTATCATCGCTCAATGGACAAGGGGTAATGAGTTCTATTCTCAAAGGTTGAAATGTTTTACTAAATGTTTAAAATTGCATAATAAAGCCTTTAAATATAGAATTTCTCTTAATGATTTAGATAAAATTATATAAAATAAAAAGACTTGAGCCTGTGATTATTTCATTTAAATAATGTTAATTAAACATTGAGGTTATGAGAATAATTTGATTGAGCTGAACTTAATCGCCATCAACTGATTCCTACTAGTTGGTCCATCGACCAAATAGCGGAGTACCTTGATGCTATTCTCTATGACTTTAGAAAAGTTATAAGAAACTCTAATGTATATATTGTATAAAGTCACTGTATAGAATAATTAGGGTACCCCGTACGTCTTGCAGCACTTGTCTATTTATCGCTGATTTCAGGGACTGTGGTAAATCTGAGAGGTGTGTGTGTGAAAGTTTGAGACTCACGGTGTTATGGGCCCCACCCACAAGTAAGAGTGAGATGTTCCTGGATTGGTGATGTAAGTGGAGAGTTTTAGGGTAAAACTGCTGCATCAGTTTTCTTGGTAGCAGAGATATGGTTTCTATAGGTCAGTTTGGAGATTATTGATTATTTAAGATGTATGTCCAACACTACATGTTGAGTTTGTATTACATTATATGTAGTCGGAATTTTGAAGCTTCTGGGAAGTAGGAAGTGGATGTATGTGACAAGAGAAGTCATATGGAATTGTACATTGTCTGATTTTGAGATTGTGATAACACAGGAAGGTGTTATGATAGGGAATTCTTGTATGAATTGAGTTGAGTGAAATAGCGATAGGTATTCTTGTGAAACTCTGACCTTAATTCTCAGGAGCAGTATAGTCTCCACATGTGTTTTATCCCCAGAGAAACGGGTTTCCCTTTTGCTTGTTAGAAGGGTAAGGTAGAGGGAAGAGCTACTTTATCGGCGAAACAAAATTCTGTGGTAGGGTTGAGGTGAGGGCTGCCTACTAGAAATACAGAATTCTTATATGACTGAAGAAACTATGTCTTTGGTTCAGAGAAATAGACAATGGAAATATTTTTGTGTAGTTACTAATCAAGTTTGTTAAAGAAAAGGTTGTAAAAACAGTGCTGATAATTTTTGTAAAGGAGGGATCACAAGAAGCAGGAGTGGAACTGACATCAGCAAGAGCTGCTATTCTGATTGGTGTGTTAGTGTGTTTCACACTGGGATAGGTCCGTGCGAGTGTGACGTGAACTATTCTGATTGGTGCGTGAGTGTGTTTCGTGCTGGGATTTGACTAAATATTCGAGTAGGTTAAAAAGTGTGTGATTTGATTTTTAAGAGGAAAATACTGAGAAAATTTGATTATTATTATGAACAAGAAAAAGAGAAACCTTCACGGTTTAAGAAAATCAAGAATTTTTTTAAGAAAGACAAAGAAATAGTCACTAGAGAGGTAAAAGTGCTTCCTCCGCCGAAAACGCCTGCATCATACATGATGACGAAATATGGCTATCATACTTGCATTTGGTTAGAAAATTGGGTGAAATATACTAAAAATGATGGAGTGTTGGCTTACCCAGAAATAGGTCCATTCAGCGCAGCAGTGGTATGGAATTTAAGAGAGAAAATGAGGAAACTTGAACCGAGACCTAGGCCAACACATTTTGAGGCTTTATTGGAATGGGAAGATGAGATGTACGAGAGAGAGAAAGATTTCGGGATTCCCCAGATAGTCGATATAACAAAAGTGGATTATGGGGATCGACTCATGAAAGCAGAATGAAAAGTTGGCAGTGTGTGGATATGTGGGATGGTAGGTATCCTGTCAGAACAGTAGATGAGATAGTAGGAAGAAAATGTACAGAAAAGAAAAAACATGGAATACAAGAACAGAGAGCATGTGGAATCAGTTATACAGAAGATGAAGTGTTGGAGGAAATTTTAAATAAGAGACCCCCTCCATATCTGCAGTGGTGACACCCAATTCACCACCAATGGGGACTGAAATTATTAAAACCCCAAACAGATATGCTGAATTGAAGAAACAATTTGAGCAGGAAATAACACAAACTATAAAACCTAGTACTTCTGAACTAGAAAAATCTACAAATGAATTAGCTGAAAAAATAAAAGAATTAACAAAAAATGTAGAAGCTGTAGCAGTAGGGGTTTGATGTACCGACGGACAGGTGAGTGTAGAGGCTTTCGGCTTATTTCAAAACAGGCCTGTGGAGGTTCAGGCACTCGTATTTGATACCAGGGGGTTCCTTCCCTGGCCATTTCCCACGAACTCTCGCCTGAAGCTCAGTTTTACTAGCGCTCTTTGTTCTTCCTTTTTTTGCTCCACACCTCGGTTATATATTTCTATCTGAATACTTGACTCAATCAATTGATATTAAGTATTGTTATACCGTGGTGCGAAACTGAGTGAAAAACACTAATTTTTGTGTTACCTTGAGCCCATTTAGCTATTTGTAGCTTTTATATAATGGCGAAGCGGCATTTTCAGCATATACTCTTTGTTTTATTAACTCTCTAGATTTACCATCATCAATCATCAGCTGGCTAGGCTAGCTGAGAACCGCGTTCCTTTTTATGCCCATGTTGTGACACCAGGGGATATATATATATTTTTATGAAGTGGATGCATACCATGAAAGCAACTCAAAAGGTATTTTTTCTATTTCTTCAGAGAAGGGCCTCATCACCTGAGCGAGCGCCAGGCGAGGTGAGGCCACTCCCAAGCAAATTTTGGGTGAGTGATAATCCAATAAACATTGAATGAGTAATGTCTCGCTGGCTGTGATATGTCTTTATCATAACAGTTTACTTTCATCTGTTTCACTGTGTGTGTCTGTATTCACTGTTCTTTCAGGAGAGGAGTTTTCACAACCATGACTTCAGAACCTACCACTCATTATGTCATCAGACGGTAGGTCATTCATGCATGGTATTTAATCCTCACTACACTTTGGTCATAGTTGCAGTAGTGTTGTTATCATAGGTCCTGAAGAAAGCCATTCCTGGCTGAAACATGTCGACCAGCTAACTTACCAACAGGATAGTAGTATTTGCTGAAACACTATCCACACTCTGTTTTTAACCTTGTCATCATGGTGACCGCTATAATAGATTTGTTCTTAGGCACCATGCTAGTCAATTTTAAACATCACTTTTCCACCAACACATATTCTTTGAGCACTGCAACCCTTCTTCCCACAGCTCTTAACACAACTACTTTCTGGCCTTCCATCACTGGTGGATCCGAGACTAGGGTCTACTCACTATACTAATAGTGAGTAACCTAGTGGATACCAGCTTGTACCTCAATACCGCAGATGATGAAGTTCCGCCAATGGGTGGGCTGATGAGTTTTCTTCCTTTCTCTCTTCTCACCTTTTAGTCTCTACACACACCCTTCATGAGAAAGCAGAGACACTCTCTAGCCTGTTTAGACCAGTAGCACCCCTTTTGTGTTTGTTAGAAGCTGTAACTGTACCCGTAACTATAGGTCCTGTAATACCGGTATTTGAGAATCAGAAAATAGATGAACATTCATTGACACTGCTTTTAAACTCCAGTATGCAAAAAGTATGAGAGAACATTTATCCTGACCTTAATGAGATGAAAAGTACAATCAGAAGGACCCCACCTGTTGATTTAACGATGAATCAAAGTCCGATATATAGAATTCCAATAGGATCTGAATCGGCAACCGAAACCCCAGAAAGAAGCATGGATAAAATAGATCTATCTAAAACTCCAGAATGCCAACGGCAGAAGAATTAAATGATTGGGTTAAAACTTTACAAAAGAAAGACACAGAACCAAAGCTTTTAGATGTAGTAAAGCTACAAATTGACATGGAAGAGTTGATTATTGGAACCATTGGCACTGATAGATTAAAATCATATCAAGATGATGAGGTAATGTTTATGTGCAAAAGTATTACTTGGAGAGCCAAGAACGTGCAGGATAAATTAGAAGAAACTGCAAATGAATTAGGAGTAGAATTTGCAAAAATTAAAATGTTACAGAAACCTTACAGAATAGATTTAACAGAAAAAGATGTAGAGAATTTGAACACATCAGGACGATTGACCCAGATAAAAGAATTGATTGTATTATTGAGAAAATGGGGAGATGTAGATCGATGGAGAGGTAGGTGGATTAAAAAGAAGGAAGAGATGCTTGATAAAGCATCATTAACTTTTCTCAAAGAAATGGAACCAGTAGTAACAGAATACCCAATGAGAGAAATACCAGGAGGAGGTTATGCGCCTGTACCATGGAGTAGGCAGGACATATTATCGTGCACCAATGATTTCCCCAGATTACGAGAAAAACCTGTAGAATAGTACAGACAAGTGGATAGATTTGTGAAAGTTTCAAAGGTTTTGTGGGAAGATTTAGATGGATTGTTTGACATAGTCGTACCTGCAGATTTGTGGACAGAATGTACATTTACAATTGATTGGCTGAAGGAAGAATATCCAAGAGATGCAAAAACAGAAGCTCCAGGTCCAGAAGTAATGAGAAAATATGAACAGGTCATAACATTTTTAAAGAATAAATTCCTCCAAAAGAAACAGATTGGGTAAAGATAGACAGGAGTATTCAAGAAGCTAAAGAATCTGTACATGCTTATTATGAAAGATGACTCCTAGTTTTCAAACAATATAGAGGATATGAGACGTTAAGAAAAAGATATGAGTCATTTTGTTTATCGATTTGTGTTTGGATTGAGACCTGAAGTAGGTGACATGATAAAGCAGCATATGATGTGTTGGCAGTCTAGTACAGTTGATGAAGTGTTAAAGTATGCAAAATATTGTAGTGATGACATTGAAGCAAGACAGTGTAAGCTTAAAGAAAAAGCTATGTGGGCACAAGTGAAAGTTGCTGAACAACAAGGAGCACAGTTGATTAACCAAGCAAATGAAACAGGTCAGATTAAATCAAAATGTAATGTGGGTAAAGGAAAAGGCCAAATAAATATAGATGAGGCAACAAAGAAATGGCCATGTCATAATTGCGGCAAGGTAGGGCATTGGAAGAACAAGTTTAAATTACCTCCAAAAATTATTACGGAAAATAAATCATTGAATCCACAGGTGCAGAATGAGCGAATCAGCAATCACCACCACAACAACAAGTAGTTGTTGGGTATTTCAAGCATCCCTTATGCAGGTTAGTAAACAGAAAAAAAAAATATTTATAATGTATTAGGGTAAGCGGTCTTGAAGCTGGAGAGGGATGCATACTTGACCTGCAGAGATGGACTATATTAAAGTTTTCTTGGTGCCAATAATTATTTGTAAGATCATGCCATTCTTTGGGTCTAAGGGCCTGATTTAGATGTTGGTGGATGGGTTACTCCATAACGACGACGATGAATACCCCGTCCTCCAAAATTTAAATCCCATAGGATATAATGGCATTTATATTTCGGCGGACTGGATATCCATCGCCACTGTGACAGAGTAACACGTTAGCCAAGATCTAAATCAGGCCCTATGTCTTATTGATACAAATAATACTTACGGAACTGACTACAACTCCCAACATTTAGCAACATATGAAAGAGATATTTAGAAATAAATTTGGGGGTACTTCATTTCCCATTAACTTCCTTTGAAATATAGGAAATTTAAAAACATTTTTGTATAACAATTGTGAGTCTTTCACCTAACTTAGAAGTCTTGCTATTAATACTATAGACACATCTGGGCATTAGCTGGGTAAGATAACCGCTAAGAAGACTTATTGATTTATTTGTAACTTTATTTTTAGTTTAATTTCAGTGTTCTCATATTTGCAGTGTATTCACACAGTTAACAAAATATTATACATTGGCATGCACCCATAACAGATAACGATATGACCCACACTTTACATATCATATAGCCTGTTGTTATTTTACAATATTTACTCAAGGATATATAGTTTCGGTCGGAGACGGATGCTAGACAAACCATACAATAACATAGAATACACCATCTCATTCCCACAGCACACGTAGGGCTCTCGTCTTATGTGGCTTGTTCATCTGGTGTCATACTGATGACGTATTCCCAGAAAGGTCCCCAGAAATCTCTTGGCCTGGACATAGGCGGCAAAGTCTCTGCATATAATTCCACCATATCTCCACAGTGGCATAGCAAGGTCAGGTGGTACCCGGTGTGGAAGACATTTTGTCACCCCAGGCTAGACAAAATGGCAAAAATATGTGTTTAAAACACATATTTTTGCCATTTTGTCAAGCCGGGGATGACAAGTGTCATCACTGAGGGGGGGTGACAAAATGACACAAATATGTTTAAAACACATATTTTTGCCATTTTGTCACTGCCCTCAGTGATGACACCCGGGGCGGCCCGAACCCACTGCACCACACTTCCTATGCCCCTGTATCTCCACTAGGGGTGGTGGAATTTGCATAATCGCGGTACACAAATGTCCGTGAAACAGTAAAACATCTCAGCGAACACGCAGAAATTCCGCAAACACGCGGAATTGCTTGTTCGCGATACTTTTTTATTGTTTGCAATCATTGTTTGCGTACTCGAGAGGAAATATCTTGAGAACACGCATTTGAGAACACGAACAAGCAAAAAAAATTCGCGAAAATGCGGAATGCTGAATTTGGGCAATTTTACGTTCTCCGCGGGAATCACTGACAGAATTTCGATATCACATAAATCGACCTACTATAACATCGAGTATCAAACATCGATAGCACTAATATCGACACCCTATACTTAACATGAAAACTACAAAATTATCGATCATACAATATCGATGCACAAAAATATTGACTACAAAAATATCGTAAACATAATTTTCGACTACCATAATATCGACACTCAATACTACATATAGCACACTACAAAAATATCGAATACTAAAATATCAATAGCACTATTTTCGTCTACATAAAAATATCGATAGCTTAAAAATACTTTTTTTTTATATATAGTATAGTAGTATAGTATAAACCGTTTTGTAACGCGCTCTGTTACTGGAGAGTATCCTGGCACGGGGGAAAGACAGAAAGGCAGAGAACAAAACATCGAGGGATCCTCCTAGACTGCACTCTTGAATAAGTGAGTTTTCAGGTGTTTTTTGAAAGCAGCCACTGTCGGCGTGGAGCGCAGATGGAGAGGGAGGGCATTCCAGGCCCGAGCCACCACAACAGACAGCGACTGGCCGCCCAGTCTGGCACGTTTAAAACGGGGAAGGGACAGTTTAAACAAAGAGGCGGATCTCAGGGTGCGTGCCGGGATATACCTTGTGAATCTCTTTCTCAAATACGAGGGGCCCTGGTCATGAATTGCACGAAACGCCAACACCAAAGATTTAAACAGAATGCGTTGCGCTACGGGAAGCCAGTGAAGCGAGCGCAGCTCAGCCCGAACGCTCTTCCACCTGGGGATGTTAAACAGTAGGCGTACAGCCGCATTCTGAATAATTTGGAGGCGTTTGACCAGGTATGCCGGAATGCCACTGAACAGTGCATTCGCGTAATCGAGGCGAGCCAATATGAGCGCCCTGGCAACCGACTCTCTGGCCTCCCTAGGGAGCAAGGGGAAAAATTTGCGTAGCATTTTCAGAGTGGCAAAACAGGTGCCTGTAAGTTTTTTTATGTGATGCTCAAATCTGAGATCCTCCGTAAACCAAATGCCCAGATTTTTTGCTGGTCCCCCCATCTCTTTTGGGCAGGGAATGTTAGAAGGCCAAAGTGTGCTCATAAATGAGGGGGGAAAGGAGCTATAAAAGAGCACTTCGGACTTGTCCTCATTGCACTTCCGCTGGGCCTGTGTTAACCAGCGAAATACTGAGGACAGACACAGGTGAACTGTAGACGTGTCCAGATTG
The DNA here is from genome assembly GCF_964263255.1 of Lissotriton vulgaris. Taxonomy (NCBI): domain Eukaryota; kingdom Metazoa; phylum Chordata; class Amphibia; order Caudata; family Salamandridae; genus Lissotriton; species Lissotriton vulgaris. The sequence goes on from NC_141697.1 coordinate 767,910,677, forward strand.
TCGTCTGGCCAGGTGAACAGCAGTTGGGTATCATCAGCATACGCTAAGATTTTAGCCCCAAACTGTTCAGCTAGATATACCAAGGGTGTAATGTACACATTGAACAGTAAGGGGCTAAGTGTGGACCCCTGCGGAACCCCTGTAAGCAGAGGCTTTGGCTCAGAGGCATGGGGGGGCATCCAGACCTGCTGGGTCCTATCAGATAAGAAAGAGGACAGCCATTCCAGCACCACTCCCCCAATACCTATGGCAGACAGCCGACCGAGGAGGAGGTCATAGGGGACAGTATCGAAAGCGGCAGAGAGGTCCAATAAAATTAGGACCGCTCTGCCACCTCCGTCTAGACATTCCCGAATTGCCTCGGTCATCTCCACCAGGGCCGTCTCGGTGCTATAAGCAGCCCTAAAGCCCGATTGGGCAGGGTGGAGGGCATTAGATATATAACACCAATACGTCTATTCTCTTAGTAATACAAGCATTTGAAAATACTTCACTAATTAATTTTACTATTATTATGTAACATTTACTTTGAATTGTTTTTTTTTCTCACGCTAACGATATTTTTATATACACTCATTGTAAACATACATTTGTTTATAGATTGTACTCATTATAAATACACTATATTTATGACAAGGTTTTTTATACCATCAATACATCATTTCTCTTCCTCTATATAAACAATATAATCAGATATATCTTAATTTTTTAACTTGAAAAAATTCAAACTAACCAATAGTAACTCGTCTTAACATATGTGACCAATCAGATAGCAAACCTAATTACACATACCCTATATAAACCAGTGACAAACACCCATACAAGTTGCAGGGAATATTCTTCGTGACCACATACTGCCAGTTTTGGGAGCAACATCTATATTCTTCTGTGCCAGAAATTAGGTCCTAATACTACAAGTAAGTAATGAAAAAGCTCTGTTAATAATTTCTAATGTTTTATTAACTATTAGTTATATACCAACATTTTTAAACTAAAATGTTGTTTCTCTATGTACTTTTCCTTAAAACAGAGTCTACAACAAAATCTAATTCTACTTCTACTTCAAGATATTCGACACTTTGACTATAAAAAAGGTATCTAAATATTTTAATTATTTACTTACAGTAATTAGACAAGTAGTGTCCTAAAATCATGCTCTCTAATGTGTTTCTTCTGCTATAACTCATAACACATATTGTGATTCCAGGTTTTTTAGGACGAAATAATTTACAATGCTTTATTAAAAATTATCTATTCATGTTCTTAAATATGTTTCTTCTGCTTTAACTCATAATACATGTGTCATCCCAGGTTCTTTTCACCAAATAAGTAACAATGCTTTATAACAAGTGTCTATGCTTTATGCAACATATAAACACTTTGGTAATTTTCTGAAACTTTCTCTCTAAACAGACCTCAAAGCAACTGCAAACAGATAATTCACATCAAAGAACAAACATTCTGCTACAACTCTAAATCTCTTGGTAAGTACAAAAATCAAACATAACAAGTGTTTATAAACTCTATAGAATATACTCTAACAAAAATTGTCTCTTTTTATGCTTCTGTTACTATTATTTTGCAAATGTCTCTTTTAAAATCCAAATAAAGTAAAGTGTTTTTAGTAACGTTAGAAACTACCAAAACTGTAACCAAAAAAAACATTTAAACATATCCTATAACATACTTCACTTTTTTTCAACAGACCGTGGCAATAGGACTACAACATCTGACTAAAACTACACCTACTTTCGATACATACAACTTTACTGCTGGTAAGTAAGATACTAGAAATAGTACCTGCTTAATTTATAATGTTTTTTAAATTTCACATTTTGTTAATATTTTTATATTAACTTTTCTAGATACCAGAACTCAAGAATGACTGATGATGCAAGATTTATTACATCTCAGAAAGGCAAATTTTTATTATGCTATATGGGCTACACTTATACTCAGGAGAAACAAAAAGACCTTAAAGTGAATTGGAAATGTACGAAATATTACTCCAATAAATGCTATGGGCGAGCTACAACCAGGGAAACAAGTGTTATTAATGCTACTGAACATAATCACCCACCTAACATTTCAGAAATCGAAGTGAGATCCACTCTGGAGAATATCAAACATTTAAGTAGCACATCAGACCTACCTAGCAGCGTAATTCTGAAAAAATTACTACCTAAAGTTCCCAGAGAAGCAAGAAGTCAGTTACCATCTATTGCTTCCATTAAAAGAACAATAGCAAGGACAAAGAAAGCAAGTAGACCCAATATACCAATTCCTAGAACTTTTGAAGAAGTCATAATTCCACCTGACCTTGTAATCACTCATAATAACGAACCATTTATTTTTTATGATAATCATAGCAAAGACAAAAGAATAATCATGTTTGCAACAAATAACAACATTAAGAAATTGCAAGAAAGTGCTACTTGGATGATGGATGGAACTTTTTCTATATGCCCAAAACCTTTCTACCAATTATACACAATTCATGGGCAATATCATAATACCTGTATCCCATTCATATACTGTTTATTACCGAACAAACAAGCCACAACTTATACAGAAATTTTGCAAAAAATAAAAGAACAAACTTCTGACTACTTCCCAATGAAATAATCATAGACTTCGAACAAGCTATGATTAATTCTATTTTGAAAACTTACCCACACACATCCATTCAAGGATGTTATTTTCATTTCAATCAATGTCTCTGGAGACATTTACAAAAATCTGCCCTTAGTGTTGAGTATGCAACAAATATAACTTTTGCATCCCAAATTAAACATCTCATTGCTCTGGCATATGTACCAGTAACTGATGTGGCTGAACATTACAATCTATTAATTGAAAGTCCTTTCTACACCCAAAATGAGCAAAGACTTGCCCCACTTTTAGATTACTTTGAGGACAACTGGGTAGGGAGACTACATAGGTCAGGCCATAGACGCCAGCCTAAATTTTTAATTCCCTGGTGGAATGTATATCTACCAACGCTGAACCAAGAGGCTAAAACGAACAATGCTGTTGAAGGTTGGCACAATGCCTTCCTCTCTTCTACTGGACGTACAACACCCACATTACACAAGCTACTCACAGCTATACAAAAAGAGCAAAGCTTTCAGGAACTACGTATGGAGCAATCTGTCATACAACTAAAACCAAAACTCTCTAGACAAACTGCTCAAATGTATCTATATCTTCAACAGCAAGTCCAACTATATCCTACAACAAGAGGACTGGAATATCTAAAAATTATAGTCAAAACATTAAACTAATTGCAATAAGTAAATCAATGGATAAAGATCAAACAATATCCTTAATATGATAGCACACATATTATATTATAACAATTCTATATTTATTTAGTCTAATTTATTTTTTAACACTATTATAAAGAGACTAAATAAATATGTCATTATATCAAAATATTTTTATTTAAATACTGTTTCCATCCAAACAAAATTATAAAAATGAATAACTTACCTTTAAATACAACATCATAAAGATTAATCCTTTACCGACAATATAGTGTGTAAATCTCAAAGACTTAATACAACAAATCATTAAATATTTTTCAATTAACTGTGCTAAAAGTATCCATCATCCAAATAAAACGACTCTTGAAATGCCATTGAAAATGAATACTGTTATCTGAAACTGTGATAAAGATTTCAGAGAACTCAAAAAATAAAGGGAGAATGTTATACATCTCCGTTCTAACAACTGAAACACACTTCGTTTCCCAAAAAAAAAGAGTAATCGGAAACGGAAATAGCTGTTTCAAAATACGAGACAAAAAAATTCAAAACAATCCCACCGACATAACACTAACGAATATAGCATAATATATAAACATAACATTCCTATTTTTTTAATTTTTATTTAAATCATACAACAGACTCATTAACTCCAACTACTTCAAATGCCACAAAAACTCGATAACGGAAATACGTATTGAGTCCACTCCATTATATGTAAATAGTCATACTTTAATTACCAACCCCTAAATAACAAAGGACTACCTTTAATTTTTAGTTACAATACTTTAAAAAGATAAAACTAGAATCGTACCTACTCAAACATGAACCTGCTTCCAACCGCGACTTTCCCTTTCCCAAAATAACGCAAAAAGACAAAGAGTGGTTACAAAATAAAAGAACCGAATTATGTCTAACTGTGAAAAGTACTACTATAAATGTCCATTATTGTTATATATATGGTTTGAAATTATGTATAATATACAAAAAATTGTATACTACATTGTGAAATGAAAATCTTTTTCTTCTATATATTAATTATATTTTACATACTTTTAATATTTATTACATTAAGTATAAAAATATTGAAATATTTAATGTAATATTTATTGAAATTATTATATAACTAAATGTGTAATATTGTATTTGTTTTTCTGATTAACTTTTTTACAATATGACTAATATGTGAAAATTATTATTATTAAAACTTATTTATTAATAATAATAATTATACATAACAATATTGTATTGTTAAAACAATCATTGATGATGATCTAAATGTTCTAATGAAGCTCTTAATATTATATTATACTTTTAAAAGTGTTCATATGTTAATATCATCATCTGTATAACACTATATTTTATTTAAATTTGTGATTTATGTTTTTCATTACACATGTTTAATGTTTTATTAAGAAACAATATTTTTATTATGTATGTATAATATCATACATTGCATAATGTTAACTAACCATTTTTTCTCTACAAATTAAAAGTACTTTTCAAGGAAACTACTCAAAAATGTGATTATTAAAAGAACATTGTCCTTCTATTTTCTAATATTTATACCAAACATAGCTTGATAAAATGTATATCTGATCGTATTTTTCAATTGTTGAATAAATAAAATTCTTTTCAACAAAAACTGTATAATTATTTTCTATTACCTATTACAAAATCATTTTTATGTCTTTTTGCAAATGTATTATAAATGTAATGTTCTATCTATTTCTATATACCACATGTAATTAGAGTACATACTATACACTGAACCTATAAAAGTTATTTTTCATACACCCATATACATATGATATAAATATTTGAAGGACACAGAATTAATAATTTTAATATTCCTACTCCAATCACCATTTACTTTAGGTAATTGCTTGACAAAAAACTTTAATAATTTATTATTACAACTCCAATCACCATTTAATTAGGGTAAGTGCTGGACACAGAACCTATTTAATTTACTATTCCAACTCCAATCACCAATTAATTAGGGTAAGTCCAGGACATTAATTCATTATAAATTACTATCGTAAATTAATTAAAAAAATAAAAAATTGAATGTAATATAATTTAATTTAATTTCATTTAATTAAATTAATTTAAATTTAATGTTAATTTATTTTTACCCTGTACCCCTGTACCCCAAAAACTAAAAACAGACCCAGAACCCCAAAAATACCCCTTTACCCAAAAACTAAAAACTGACCCTGAACCCTAAAAATACCCCTTTACCCAAAAACTAAAAACTGACCGAGAACCCTAAAAATACCCCTTTACCCAAAAACTAAAAACTGACCCTGAACCCTAAAAATACCTCTTTACCCAAAAACAAAAAACTGACCCTGAACCCTAAAAATACCCCTTTACCCAAAAACTAAAAACTGACCCTGAACCCTAAAAATACCCCTTTACCCAAAAACTAAAAACTGACCCTGAACCCCAAAAAAAACCCTTTACCCAAAAACTAAAAACTGACCCAGAACCCCAAAAATACCCCTTTACCCAAAAACTAAAAATTGACCCTGAACCCTAAAATTACCCCTTTACCCAAAAAATAAAAAGTAACCCTGAACCCTAAGAATACCCCTTTACCCCAAACATATAACATTTAAAATATAATTATATACTAACCAATACTTACGTTGTAATGGTATGCGTTGTAAAGGTACCTGCGTAGTAAAAAAATGCATTTTAAATACATGCGTTGTAAAAAAATTTGCGTTGGAAAAGTTGCGTTATAAAGGTTGTATACCTTGCTAAACACAGAACCTATGTAATGTAATATTCGACCTCCAATAACCATTTAATTAGGGTAAGTGCTGGACATTAAATGATTATAAATTACTATTCCTACTCCAATCACCAATTAATTTGGGTAATTGCTGGACACAGAACCTATGTAATTCAATATTCCAACTCCAATAACCATTTAATTATGGTAAGTGCTGGACACAGAACCTATTTAATTTACTATTCCAACTCAAATCACCATTTTATTAGAGTAAGTGCTGGAGAGTAAACCTTAATAAATGACTATTCCAACTGCAATCACCATTTAATTAAAACATTAAACCATAATCCATATATTGATATACAATTTCGCTAATTACTAATAATTCGTAGAAATTTCGATTAGTTGAATTTTAGATTTGAAATAGATTTATTATTTTCTTTAATTACACTATACTTTTTTAAAACACTACCCACCCTTATCCACTATAAACTCTACATCCCGGTCCTAAAATTAAGATACATTTCTTTATTAAATATCTAAACATATATATATTTATAATACTTTTTACTACATACACAAAAGCACAAAAAAAAATGAAACAATATAACATAATATTCTATAAAATTTCGCATTTAACAAATATTTATTACAAATTTCGAAATGTAGAAATTTTTAATAAAATACGAAATTTATTATTCTATAATTACAGTATACTTTTTTAATACACTACCCACCCTTATCCCCTATAAACTCTACATCCCGCTCCTAAAATTATTATACAAATATTTCTTAAATATTTAATAATAAATATATATTTACAATACTTTTTACTACATACACAAAAGCAAACTACAAAAAATTTAACTAAACTCCATACATTTCGATAAAATTTCGCCTTTTACAAATATTTATTTCAATTTTCGAAATTTTGAAATTTCAATTAAAATTCGAAATGTATTATTCTATAATTACACTATACTTTTTTAAAACACTACCCACCCTTATCTCCTATAAACTCTACATCCCGCTCCTAAAATTATTATACAATTATTTCTTAAATATTTAATAATAAATATATATTTACAATACTTTTTACTACATACACAAAAGCAAACTACAATAAATTTAACAATACTCCATAGATTTATATAAAATTTCGCCTTTTACAAATATTTATTTCAATTTTCGAAATTTTGAAATTTTACTTAAAAATCGAAATTTATTATTCTATAATTACACTATACTTTTTTAAAACACTACCCACCCTTATCCCCTATAAACTCTACATCCCGCTCCTACACTTATAACTAAAATTATTGAAATTATATGTATAAATTACCTTATATATAGACAACATTTTACTATATCATTACTTAACATACTTTAAAACATCACTTTTAAATATCGATATTTTTGCCTATCGATATTTTAAGCTTCGATATTACATATTTCGAAATTAATGTCTTCGATAATATTACCACACACATAAATCGATATTTTCTACAACGATATTTTGGTTGTCGATATTTCCTACCATCGACTTTTAGGACTCGATAATATGGTACTTCGATATTATCAACTCGATATTTTGACTGTGTACCTCTCCGCGGAACGTGAAATTAACCAAATTTCGCAAATTCCGAGAGCGGAACGAAATTTACCGCCAAAGCCTAATCTCCACACAGTAACATGTTTTTTAGCCTTTCCTTGAAGTGGTATGCTCCCTTACCTTCCCATGTAATTGCCACCCTATGTCGACCAGCAACGTTGCCATTGCAAGTAGTTTTCTATAATGTTTTGGGACACCTAACAAACACCCAAGCATAGAAACTATTGGAGAGATGGGCAAGGACTTATCTGTCACTATCTGAAGAGCTTGTATGACCTGTGTCCAGAATGCGGTAAAAGCCATGCCGATCCGTGCTAGATGGAGAAAGCCAACACAAGGAGCTGAGCATCTGTGACCGCTAGAATCATTTGTCATGGTAGGTTTGACCATGCATGAGTGTGGTACACCCTGTGTAGGTATTTATAATGTAAGAACCTATAGTTCCCACTGGAGGACACCTCTTTAGTCTGTGCGCTGCAGAAGACCCATTGTTTTTCTGGGATTTCTACACTCATATCTGAGGGCCAGAGGGATCTGGTGCATGCTTCTGGCTCTGAGCGCACCAGTAATGCAATAGAGTACATGCAAGTAATTAGGTGCTTGGGGAAAGGATTGGTCAGTCTGCCAGTGTTTTAAGAAAGGTGGGGAACAAAGGGGCATATTTACAAGCCCCTTCTGCCGCTGGGGCACCACTTTTTTGGACGCATTGGTGGCACAGTTTGGTGCTCCATATTTACAAGGCTATGTAAAGCCACCCTACGTGGCTTTTCGTGGCCTTGTAAATACAAGCCCTTTTCACGCAGCACTTTGCATGAAAGGGATGTGCAGTGGGAGTTGCTGTTGGTGTTCACACGCAAAACCCATGGATTTTGCTGCATTCCTAGGTTTACAACCTTTTGCAAACCTGAGAAAGCATCAGAATCTTCTGCCTCCCAGGGAAAGCGTAAGGAGGCGGGAGGAGAAATACTTCTATATCGCCTCATTTTTTTCCTCTTTCTATGCATGCTGCAGAAAGAGGAAAACACCTCTCATGTTTGTTTTTGTGCAGGAAGGTGTCCCTTGCTGCACAAAAACAATCATCCCTGCTATGCAGGCACCCTTCCACCATGGTGCAAGGGTGCCTGCATTGGCCATGGCAGCCAATTGTGCACCAGCGCAGGGGAGAGCTCAGGGATCCGTCATATTGTTGTAAATATGACACATCCCTGTGCTCTGAAAGTAACGCAGCACGGGGCAGACAAATGTATTGCAGCAGAGTGCTGCATTTCTTTCTTGTAAATAAGGCCCAAGCTTTTTAGTATATGTTCAGGTTATAATATCCAAGTGTGTTTCAAGCTAAAAAACGTGTTGTGCCCAAAAAGTCAAACACTGACTTATTAAGTTCACTAGATTCACAAGACAGGGAAGGAACAGACACACAGCTGCTGCTCAGAGCATGGGTACAGAGTGCTCCTTTCTGAGAACTGATCCTGAGGGCAGCAGTAGTGCCTGCATATTGCTTGGAGACTTGACTTGGTGTCTGTCCAACCAGGCTTCTCACCAGCCAAACGCCTCCTCCCTAACAGAGGGAGCTCAGATGCCTTGCGGAAATGACAAAGGCATCACCTGCCAACTGAAAATGAATACTAGCCAAACATCTCACAAGCCAAAGCAACATTCACTAAATTAAGATGGTCAAATCATTAACTCGTTAACAAAATGACTGCCAAAACTAGCATCCAGGGTTGAAAGGAAATGCATGCTTCTAATCCTCTGATGATAGAAAATCATAATGGCGTGTGTGCACAATGAGCTGGTCTGATTTTTATAGATCGCCCAACAAGTCAGCAAGAACATCAGTATTCATCAATATGAATTTAATGCCCAGGTGTAAACATAAATCTCAACACGCAATGATGCGATCAGACTAAAATAGTCCCTCTGCAACATTCAGGCATGGATCTGCAAATCCTTCCACAAGCTAACTGTCCACAAGACTTAATTTGTAGTCATGGCCTATGGCAGTCAACAAAAAATGGTACAAAAATTGCTTGATATCAAGGGTGGGAAGTTTCACTCCAGAACACACAAGATGATGGATGGAATGTTGCACAATGGCAAAACATTCACCCCCAGTCTCAGATCTGAGTTTAATCCATCGTTATTTTTCTCGCCAAGCCACCCCAGTTCAGGCATGGCAGTATGCAAATCAGTCTTGACCCTGTGCCTCATGGGAACAGTCCAGCCCGAACTGCCAAGCCATATCTCCCCTGGACCGGAATCAAGCATCCTAGGACCGGTTTCTGGCTATCAGCCGTCTTCAGCCAGGATAGCTTTACTCCAGTGGCGTAGTAAGCACGGGACTCACGTCTGGGCATACCCTTCCCACATAGGGTGAACAGCAAAACACACAAGATGATGGACGGAATGTTGCACAATGGCAAAACATTCACCCCCAGTTACAGATCTGGGTTTAATCCATCGTTATTTTGCTCACCAAGCCACCCTAGTTCAGATATGGCCATATGCAAATCAGTCTTGACCCTGTGCCTCATAGGAACAGTCCAGCCCGAACAGCCAAGCCATGGCTTCCCTGGACTGGAATCAAGCATCCTACGACCGGTTTCTGGCTATCAGACATCTTCAGCCAGGATACCTTGACTCCAGTGGCGTAGTGAGCACGGGATCCATGTCTGGGCATACTCTTCTCACATAGGGTGAACAGCAAAACACACAAGATGATGGACGGAATATTGCACAATGGCAAAACATTCACCCCCAGTCACAGATCTGGGTTTAATCCATTGTTATTTTGCTCACCAAGCCGCCCTAGTTCAGACATGGCCATATGCAAATCAGTCTTGACCCTGTGCCTCATAGGAACAGTCCAGCCCGACCTGCCAAGCCATGTCTTCCCTGGACCGGAATCAAGCATCCTAGGACCGGTTTCTGGCTATCAGCCGTCTTCAGCCAGGATAGTTTGACTATAGTGGCGTAGTGAGCACGGGACCCACGTCTGGGCATACCCTTCCCACATAGGGTGAACAGCAAAACACACAAGATGATGGATGGAATGTTGCACAATGGCAAAACATTCACCCCCAGTCTCAGATCTGAGTTTAATCCATCGTTATTTTGCTCACCAAGCCACCCCAGTTCAGGCATGGCAGTATGCAAATCAGTCTTGACCCTGTGCCTCATAGGAACAGTCCAGCCCCAACTGCCAAGCCATGTCTTCCCTGGACCGGAATCAAGCATCCTAGGACCGGTTTCTGGCTATCAGCCGTCTTCAGCCAGGATAGCTTGACTCCAGTGGCGTAGTAAGCACGGGACTCACGTCTGGGCGTACCCTTCCCACATAGGGTGAACAGCAAAACACACAAGATGATGGACGGATTGTTGCACAATGGCAAAACATTCATCCCCAGACACAGATCTGGGTTTAATCCATTGTTGTCTTGCTCACCAAGCCACCCAGTTCAGACATGGCCATATGCAAATCAGTCTTGACCCTGGGCCTCATAGGAACAGTCCAGACCGAACTGCAAAGCCATGTCTTTCCTGGACCGGAATCAAGCATCCTTGGACTGGTTTCTGGCTATCAGCCATCTACAGCCAGGATAGCTTGACTCCAGTGGCGTAGTGAGCACGGGACCCACGTCTGGGCATACCCTTCCCACATAGGGTGAAATGCAAAACACACAAGATGATGGATGGAATGTTGCGCAATGGTAAAACATTCACCCCAGTCACAGATCTGAGTTTAATTCATCATTATTTTGCTCACCAAGCCACCCCAGTTCAGACATGGCCATATGCAAATCAGTCTTGACCCTGTACCTCATAGGAACAGTCCAGCCCAAACTGCCAAGCCATGTCTTCCCTGGACTGGAATCAAGCATCCTAGGACCAGTTTCTGGGTATCAGCCGTCTTCAGCCAGGATAGCTTGACTCCAGTGCCGCAGTGAGCACGGGACCCACGTCTGGGCATACCCTTCCCACATAGGGTGAACAGCAAAACACACAAGATGATGGACGGAATGTTGCACAATGGCAAAAAATTCACCCGCAGTCACAGATCTCGGTTTAATCATTCATTATTTTGCTCACCAAGCCACCTCAGTTCAGACATGGCCATATGCAAATCAGTCTTGACCCTGTGCCTCGTAGGAACAGTCCAGCCCGAACTGCCAAGCCATATCTTCCCTAGACCAGAATCAAGCATCCTAGGACCGGTTTCTGGCTATCAGCTGTCTTCAGCCAGGATAGCTTGACTCCAGTGGCGTAGTGAGCACGGGAACCACGTCTGGGCAAACTCTTCCCACATAGGGTGAACAGCAATACACACAAGATGATAGACGGAATGTTGCACAATGGCAAAACATTCACCCCCAGTCACAGATTTGAGTTTAATCCATTGTTATTTTACTCACCACGCCACCCCAGTTCAGACATGGCCATATGCAAATCAGTCTTGACCCTGTGCCTCATGGGAACAGTCCAGAACGAACTGCCAAGCCATGTCTTCCCTGGACCGGAATCAAGCATCTTAGGACAGGTTTCTGGCTATCAGCCGTCTTCAGCCAGGATAGCTTGACTCCAGTGGTGCAGAGAGCACGGGACCTACGTCTGGGCATACCCTTCCAACATAGGCTGAAACCGGTCCTTGGATGCTTGTTTCCAGTCCAGTTCGGGCTGGACTGTTCCCATGGGGCACAGGGTCAAGATTGATTTGAATATGGCTGGGTTCAAACTGGAATGGCATGGTGAGCAAAAAAACGATGGATTTAGGCCCAGATCTCTGTACTGGGGTGAATGTATGACATTGTTCTGCATTCTGTCCATCACCTGTTGTTTTTTAGACAAAGGCTGCTTGGCACATGTTAATCTTGCTATGCAAGATAAAGCCTTTCTCCCAGAAGCTGGCTTTGGGGCTCGTGTTCAGGCACTTATCTTAACCCGTCTGAACAGAGGCATCCCTAAGACCATTGAAGGGCAATCTACATGCAGTGGCTTCTCTAATTAAAGGTCTTCAGAAAATTTGACAAATGCACTTTGAAGTTTAGAGAACTCAACTGGCTGCTTGTGCCCGTTAGGGTCATGTTCAAGACCGTATGCATCATCTACAAGACTAGCAAGACCAGCAGGCCACCATTCCTTGTTACTCAGTTTAAGTGTGCCCCTGGAATATCGAGAAGGAAATATCGTGACCAGAAAATCAAAGCAGATACATCAAAAGGTAAGTAAGTAGAGATTTCTATGGCCTACTCTACACATATGTATCTTGACGATATAGATATCATATATATATATATATATATGTGTGTATATATATATATATATATATATATATATATATATATATGTGTGTATATATATATATATATATATATATATATATATATATATATATATATGCTGCTTACTCTGTTTCGTGACACTCTTCCACTCCAAACAATTGACGCATACCCAGATTCGGTGCAATGCTAATTTATTTTGCAATAACACCCTGCACCACCGCCATGACGCGTTTCGGGCAACAAAGTGCCCTTGATCACATGACGTGCATGTGGAGTGCTTCCCATATTTAAAGTGACAGTGCAAGTACAAAAGATTCCACGTCATAGGCATAGACATGAAAAACATACTGTCATTTCGTAGATGAAAACAGAGTAAATTCATGATAGGGCTGTTACTTGTCCCGAGTTAGTGGCTAATATATATTTAGAAGTAGCCTCAGCACTGGAAACCGTGATTGCCCTGACTCCGGAGCCCCTTTCTGATTCAGCATTTGTAAAACTCGGTGTTGTCCACCAGACCCTGACCAAAAGCGTAGCCGAGATCTTGAACCCCGCTGGAAATGGAAAAAAACAGTTAAAAAATATACCTGGTTTAATCCAGCATGTAGAAGGTCGAAATCGGAGCTCATCAAAGCACTAAAATTAAATCACAATAGTGCCTTGATTAAAGAAAAAAGGGCTGCCTATAGGAATCTAATCCGCAACGCTAAAGCAGAATGGGAGGTGGAGCATTGGGCCAACCTAACATTGAGTCTTGCCGGAAGGAATGCCCGGCATTTTTGGCAAATTGTTAACACCGGGTCAATAGAACAAGTTGAGGCTGTGGCCCCTAATGTAGGCGCCGAGGTGTGGTAAGAGCACTTCCGAACTCTTTACCGGGCGGACGACTATGCGGGCGCACCTAACTCCCCTGTTCCAGCTCATAATACCCAGAGCGAAACACCTGAGTACGAGTTTACTGTGGGGGAGGTTGAGTCTGCTATCCTTGGCCTTCCCTTAAGCAAAGCTCCGGGCTAGGATAAGATACCAGGCGACCTCCTAAAGCACGCACCGGTGGTATGGGCGCCCTATCTGACGGCCATCTTTAATGCTATTTGGGGGGGCATGGAGGTCCCGAGTACTTGGCTGGGGGCAGAGATTGTCCCTATCTTCAAGAAGGGCTCACCTCTGCTCCCAGCCAACTACAGGCCAATTAGTTTGATCAATGTGCCCCAAAAACATTTTGCACTCTTGATCTTAAACCGTCTTTTAGACTGGATCAAGGAGCACTCCATCTTAAGTCCTTTCCAGGCTGGGTTTAGGAAAAAGGTTTCCACTACGGACCAAATCTTCCGTTTATACATACTCCATTGGAAAATTGTCAAGATCGGGGGCGGGTCATTGTACACCATCTTTGTAGATCTTCACGCGGCGTTTGATCTGGTCCCGCGCCAGAAGCTGTGGGCTGTTCTCCGGGACCTTGGAATTCCACTCCCACTCCTGAATATGCTAATACGACTTCACGTCCAGAATTTTGCACTGGTCCGGCGTGGTAACTCTGGTTCACTGTCGGCACGATTCCCCGTTGACAGGGGGGTAAGGCAGGGGTGTGTCTTGGCTCCAACCCTGTTTTGCCTCGATGTCAATGGGGTAATCGCACACCTGGACGCGGTACAGGATAGCGATGCCCCTAAGCTTGCAGGGTCTAGAATTGCGGCGATCATGTTTGCGGACGAAACGTTACTTCTTTCCAAAACCCCTATGGGTATTCAACGTGTCCTGGAAGGGTTTGTCTCGTTTTGCAAAGAGCGGGGTTTGGAAATCAATACCCTAAAAACTAAATATATGGTTTTTAATCCCCCAGCAACAACACGTCCACACCCTATGATAGACGGTGTTAGACTAGAAAGGGTCCACACTTTCGACTATCTAGGGCTCACCCTTAAAGAATCATTCACTTGTGTCCAACATGAGCTGAAATCGCACCTTAAGATGACACAGGTAGCCTGGGGCATACTGAAACTTCTAAGTAGGTCATCATATAAACCGATTGGCCCCCCACTAGAAATCTATAAACTGCGGGCGCGAGGGGCGGTATCCTATGGGGCCGAGCTGTGGGGTCATAAAACTGGCCCAGCTCTTACTGTTGCGGGGAATAGATTCATAAGGCAACTGACAGCTCTGCCCGTGAGTACCCCACTAGTGCCGCTAAGACTGGACCTTGGCATCAGACCTATGGAGAAGGAACTCACTCTCAGACCCCTAACCTTTTGGAGGAGACTCTGGGTAACCCCAGAGTTATCTGAATATAGGCAAGAACTAATTGAGGTACTGGGTCTGCCTAATGCGGATAGGCTTCCTTGGCTGAAATATGTTAGGTTGGAACTTGAGAAACTTGGACTTGCGCCACTGTGGTCAGACCTGGAGCATACTTGTGCCGGCATTTCACGAAACCAACTGGTACAGCTGTTCCGGGAAAACAGCATGGCCCAGCTATCATCCAGCACCAAATTGGGTACTCTTACAGCCAGCTTCCTTTCAATCAAGGATTCATACTCTCTAGAGCGAGTGATAGATGACATTAGCCCTGTTGCCTCGAGGAAGCTTCTTCGCCAATGGCGGCATGGATCGCTACCTATCAGATCCTTTACGTCTGATTGGTCCGCAGAACTGCCCAGGGTGTCCTGAAGCCTTAGAGAACGAGGTTCATGTTGTCTTTTTTTGCCCTGCCTATTCAAACCCGCGACGGAGATGGATTATCTCAATCTTTAAAAATCTGGGCTTAAGCCATTGCCAACAGGCGTACATAATTCTAAAGACGGATCTTTCTCCGGCTGTGGTTTTCTCTGTCACAAAGTTCCTAGCAGCGATGTGGAACATCAGAAGGGTATTTGTGGTTAATCTATAAATCAGAATATAGAAGGTACACAATCGAATCCTATAGGGGTTGGAACTAGAACTAGTAGGGTATGAGGGACAATTGTTAAACATAGGAAATTCACTTTGATATGAAACGGTATTTTAATGTTTGTTTTAAATAACTTTTTATTGTATTATTCAAATTGTTTTATGTTGCGCTCTTTTATGACAATTTCTTGTCGAAATAAAGATTTCAAAGCAAAACAAAATTCATGATCCCTTTATAATTATGCTACATACAATAGACGTTAATAAATAAATATTATCAACATTTCTATAATATATAAAAATAAGCATAACATATGGTAAAAGCATCTTAAAAACCCTCGTAGTGAGTTTTAAAGTTTTTCCAAATAAAAACCATAGCTTATAGCACCAACCACATACAATTGCATAATTGTTTAGGTTATAAATTTTGTGCAAATTCGCAAAAAGGGAAATGTAAACATAATACTGTATAATATATATGGTACATAGATATGTAGTTAAGAATAAGTAAACCTATACTTCCACTACATGCATTGACCTTCCTATATAAGTTTTCCCTCTGTATTCTGTCCGCAATATTCTGATACCACAATATCCCTATGCTCAATATTATGTAGCACAATCATTCAATATCTCAAGCAGATCATGTAATGCTCACATGTGTAAACTCTCCAGACTAGAAATCCGGGACTGCGAGAAGGCAATGTCGAGACCCCAAGCCTTCACCTGCAAGGTGCTCAGAGTTTGAAAGATCACCCTTGATTGGATTCAGCAAGCCACAATTCTTATCATGCACCGAAAGAAACTGAAGAAGTTTTTTCTTCAAGTGGTTACTGGTCACATCATAACTTCTACTGCTGCCGTCTGTGAAGTTCAGATTCCCCCAGTCTGACTGCATTCCGTTTGTTTGCTCATCTTGCTCCAGGGCCGGACTGACTATACTGGGCATCAGGCGTAGTGCCAACATCGGCCCATACCCCAGCCCGCTTACAACAATTTCCCATAATAACAGACACCACACAATGTTTTGTTGGAGAAAGTTGTTGCAGCTTTATTTGCTTAAGCATTATACCAACATGTTGGGTTATCTTAAGGGCGATCCAGGGTCAGGTAGCCCCTCGCCACCTGCCCACCTGATGAGCCATAAACCCCCTGTGGTGTTAACCGCGGGGGTGTTGTCAATTTTGGGGAAAGGGCTAGCCCCTCCCCCTGGCGGACCTCCAGTCCACCCCTTACTCAAGCCCCTCCCCACTACGTGGGGCGGAGCATTGCAGGCAACCCCCGGTTGCTCAGCTCCACAACCGCCCGAAGGACTAACGGGCCGCCGTCACTCCTCCAGGATCCCACCGGGGATCTCCCTGGGGATAATTGGCTCTTGCACCCTTACTGTGCTCCTGTAGAGGGTACCCTTCTGTACCTTCCAGCGTTGGATTGCCCTGTAACTCCGCCTGCAACACATACCAAAATAGTATTAGATAACCCCCCCCCCCCCTGCTGCCCGAACACCGGGTTCGCGATAGGGAGGGAAAACAGCGTCCGGGCAGCACGGTTCCTCAGGGTCAAGGGGGGAGGGAGGATCCGTTCGCGAGGCCGACCAGGGAACAAAGAGGGCACCAGGCCCTCGGCCCTGCCCTTCCCCCGCCGGAAGTGACATCACTGGGGATCCTCCAGGTCCCAGACACTAGTGCGCTTCTTGGGGGCTGTGCCATCCTGTGGCACTAAGGGTGGCCGCCCTCTTAGGTGGCCCCCTTCGGTGGCCCGGGACAGCCTGGCATTTCCTCTGGGAGGCTGGAAGGGTGGGGGGCCGTTTTGAGAAGGTCGGGGCTGGTTTTGTTACTGCAGCCAGTTTTGCAGCGGTGCTGCAATGTTGGCCCCCAGTAACAAAAGCAGCAGTGCTTCACACTGGAAGCCTCCCCACCCACCCTACACACTGGGGCTGATCTGACAAAATTGACAGGGTTTTTTTGTGTTCCCAGTCCAGCCTGTCTTGCAATATTTTTCTGCAGTACCCTTTTTCAAATTGAGCGCGTGGAATGAGGCTCAGACACCAGCTGAGATCAAGCATGTCTTTATTCCTTGACTGCTTATCCCTATCTGCCATTACTTCCTCCGCTTCTCTCCTTCCACTTCCGGACATGCCTGACCATGACGTCGCAGGCGGGTCAGGCACAGTGATGCTACACCCTTATCATTCCTGCCTACTCTTCTCACTCTCCCTACTCTCCTTCCACTCATTTATAATATAAACCCTCCCTCCAGAACATTACACTGGTTTAGTACTTAGACTTTATTTTATTTTTTTATTTTATGCAATTTATTGAGCGCACGTTTACCCAAGGGTGTCTTGGCGCTTTGACAGATAAATTGAAGGTTGGGCCCGGAAATAGGAGGAATTAATAATTGAACAACCAGGTTTTCAGCTGCTTTCTAAATGATAGTAATGTTGAAGCATTTTTTAGATGTGCTGGCAAGGTGTTCCAAAGTTTAGCGGCAGCTACTGCAAAAGATCTGTCTCCCCAGGTTGCTTTTTTGGTTTTGATTACATTTAGAAGATTTGCATCAGCAGATCTAAGATTACGTGATGGGCGATAGGGATGAAGAGCATCTTTAAGAAAAGCAGGTGCCTTTCCATGAATACTCTTGAAGGTGATGCAAAGGGCTTTGAATTTGATGCGCTGTTTAATTGGCAGCCAATGAAGCTTCCGAATGATATTAGAGATAGGCTTAAATTTTGGAGTGCCTGTGACGAGTCGTGCGGCCGCGTTTTGGACCAGCTGCAATTTGTTGATTACTTGTTCTTGAGCGTTAAGCATGAGTGCATTGCAGTAGTCGACTCGAGACATCAATAAGGTAGAAATCAAGGTATTTATGGTGTTCTGAGGTAAATAAGGCTGAATTTTTCTGATCATTTTAAGTATATAAAATGAAGCAGAAACTATAGAATTAGCTTGTTGAATGAATGAAAGCTTGTTATCAAAGATAACACCAAGATTTCTAACCTTAGTAACAGGATTGGGTGGGGGGCCAAGATCTTGCGGCCACCATATAGAGGACCATGCAGGGGTGAGTTTCCCAAACACCATCACCTCGGTTTTATCCGAGTTAAGCTTTAGACAGTTTGAATTCATCCAATCACATATGGCAGACATTCCCTTTTGGAAGTTGTTAGCAACCTCTATTCCATTATTATTAATGGCCAGAACAAGCTGTGTGTCGTCTGCGTACGATGTCACTGCTAGACGATGGTCTTTGATGATCCTCGCTAAGTCCGCTACATAAATGTTAAAAAGTGTTGGGCTTAGCGAGGATCCCTGGGGGACTCCACAAGGTAGAATAAAGGAGTCAGAAGAGAATGTGCCCATGGAGACTGATTGCTCTCGGTTTGAAAGGAATGAAGCCAGGAGTGAGATTGCATCGGATGATATTCCAGTTTTTCCGACACGGTCGATCAGAGTGGAATGATCGACCGTGTCGAAAGCCGCAGACAGATCGAGTAGTATAAGCACTGCGGCGCCTCCTTTGTCAAGGATCATTCGTATCTCGTCTGAGGCTTTTATTAGTGCTGTCTCCGTCCCGTGTCCCTTCCTGAAACCAAATTGGGAAATGTCTAAACAGTTATTAGAATCTATATATTCAGATAGTTGAGTGTTCATGATTTTCTCAATAATCTTGGATGGGTAGGGGATACATGCTATAGGTCTGTAGCTGGTGACTTTAGAATGGTCCAGAGTGGTTTTCTTGAGTAGAGGCTTAATCACTGTTCTTTTCCATATAGTGGGATAAATACCAGATGAAATCATGGTGTTAAAGATGTTTGCGAGAGTGATTGAGATCTTCTCTGGAGCCATTTTAATGACTGAAGGTGGACAGGGATCTTCAGGTGAACCAGAGTTGATAGACATCATCAGATTGTGAATCATCTCAGGCGAGATCGGACTAAATGAAAAATTGGGATGGTCAAAAGTTGTAGAAAGATTAGGGGAGGTGATTTTAAGTGTAGTATGAGTATAGGTCTGGTGTGCATCGTTATTAAGTTTGTTAAAGTTAGAATAGATATCACACACTTTTTCCTGAAAGTAATTAGAAAGTGCATTGCACATAGGTTGGGAAGCCTCTACAGTGGAAGGTTTGTCATGGCCAGAAAGATGGGAAACGACCTGAAAGAGTTGCTTAATTGAATCTTGAGCTGATTCAATTTGGTTATTAAAAAAGATACTCTTCTGATTGATAATTGATGATTTGTAGTGTTTTAATTTTTCTTTATAACAACTTTTCTCATGGGGATCATAATTGGAACGCCACTTACGTTCCTGGCGCCTGCAACTCTGCTTTTCCAACCTAAGTGCATCCGTAAACCAAGGAGCAGAGTTTGAAAGTCTGTTAGAAGAACGTTTTTTTTATAGGAACAGAAATGTCGATTGCGTTCTTGATACACATGGTGTAATGAGTGGCTGCAGCTTCTGGATCAGCGGTGTCGATTTCTTTCAAGGCATCTAGTTTATTTGTGAAGTCAGAAATATTAATATTTTTCCAGGATTTAAAAGTGTCTGGTTTACAAGGTTTCGTGTGAGTCTGAGTCAAAGAAAATATATTAAAACAAATGGCAGAATGGTCTGTCCATGTAAGAGGTAATATATGCTCTATGGTCAAGGAATTGAGATTGGAGAAGACTCCATCCAAAGTATGTCCAGCTAAGTGTGTAGAAGAGTGGACAAATTGAGTGAGACCTGCTGCATCAAGTGCCGTGAGGAGAGAGTGGGTATCAGGATCTTCCTTCTTCTCTAAATGGAAATTAAAATCACCTAAAATGGTAAAATTATTTTCTCCAGGAATTAGTTCTAGAATATGACTCAGAGAGGACAAAAAAGTAGAGCGGGGACCAGGGGGGCGATAAAGCAAAATACCTCGGAAGGAAGTAGAATAAGGAGTAACAAAAGTGAAATTCAAGGCTTCACATGTGTTAATTTTTAAGGGTGCTGTGCGTAAACGGAAAATGTCGCGATAGATAATCGCCACTCCCCCTCCTTTTTTTGTGTGTAATCTATCCAGTCTGATGTTAGTGAAACCTTCCGGGGTGGCTGAAGTAAAATCAGGGTCCGACGCTTGGTCTCCCCAAGTTTCAGTGAGTAGCAGAATGTCAAGATGCCAACTCTCAATGAGATGTGCAATTTCATACCTGTGTTTGGGAAGTGATCTAGCGTTCAATAGAGCTAGTTTGATGATATGAGCAGGTTTAACGGGAGAGGTAGCAAGTGAATCAGGTAAATGAGGATGTTCCATGATGTGGAAAGAACAGAGTGGACAAGTGTATGGTGCATAATCTAAGGTATATAAGCTAATCGGGGAACAAAGAGTTTTATTGGTATTGAAAGATGTCAAATACCTTGCGTCATAGGAGATTCTCGAGTGAGGTCCGTCGGGCGCATTCATTACAGGGGGGGTGGCCCTAGGCTCGTGACAGGCTCGGACGGGCACAGACGGGCTTGCCTTTGGCGCGCCTTCGGCGCGCCGCCGGCGCGCCCGCTGCGCCCGTCCGCTGCGCCTCCGAGAGAGAGGTCCCATTTTATATTGGTCAGGGTGGAAGAGTGGGAGGGCCGAGCAAGTAATCTGCTCCCCTGTGACCAATCCAAAATGGCAGTGAAGTTCCAATGCAGCGTTAATTCTGCTGCTATGGCCCTGGCTTCAGCGCGATGTTCGTGAGCATAAGCAAATGATTTAATATGATGATAAATGCTCCGGGAGTATTTTAAAATGCAACAACAGAAAAAAAGTGACTTTTAAAAAAAGCGCTAGAAATTACTAAAACAGTGTTCCCGGCTCAAGCCTCAGGAACCTAGCAATAAATCTATCATTGAGGAAACAGACGAATGTAGGTCTTTTTATATTGGTCAGGGTGGAAGAGTGGGAGGGCCGAGCAAGTAATCTGCTCCCCTGTGACCAATCCAAAATGGCAGTGAAGTTCCAATGCAGCGTTAATTCTGCTGCTATGGCCCTGGCTTCAGCGCGATGTTCGTGAGCATAAGCAAATGATTTAATATGATGATAAATGCTCCGGGAGTATTTTAAAATGCAACAACAGAAAAAAAGTGACTTTTAAAAAAAGCGCTAGAAATTGCTAAAACAGTGTTCCCGGCTCAAGCCTCAGGAACCTAGCAATAAATCTATCATTGAGGAAACAGACGAATGTAGGTCTTTTTATATTGGTCAGGGTGGAAGAGTGGGAGTGCCGAGCAAGTAATCTGCTCCCCTGTGACCAATCCAAAATGGCAGTGAAGTTCCAATGCAGCGTTAATTCTGCTGCTATGGCCCTGGCTTCAGCGCGACTTATACATTTACAACTAATAACGACTTACAAAAAGACGTGCATAAACTTAGCATATAAGGGTTGGATTCACAACAGATCAGGGCACATTTTCAGACAACCACAGTCTATCAATACGCCTCCATTTTGATTCTGTGTCATTTTATCCTATTATGTTAAAAAATCCTGCATGGATCTCGCGTTCTCGGAGCAATGGAGGACATCTCTGACTGCCAAAGCAGGGCACTTTCACATACAACACCAAGCAGATAAAGCTGTAAAACAATAATTTCTATTAGGGTTCAGCGGAGGCAGATCTCTTCTATGCTCACATATGTACAAAGGAAGTTGAGAGTGGGAGCAAGATTGAGAAGAGGACGCCAGAGTAACTGATTTGATCTTTTGTAGCTCGTCAGAAGATCTCTCAGGCCCATAAAGTTAGGGATCAAATGCTCTCTGTCTCTATTATTGACCTCTTCTAAGAAAACTCCCAAAAGTCATTTTGCAGATTGTGGACAATGTTATTTTACTGACTGAGAGGGGGTGGTTTTTGGGGTAGCCGTAATGTTCAATGTTTGCGGAAAGACTCCTAGTAACACAAGTACTGATGAATCAAGGGTTTACATAGCGCAGCTACTCACCGGAACATGTCTCAAGGCGTTAAGGGGAGGAGGCAGGGGCAGCTTCTAACGGATTACGGAGTCCCGTCGAAGAGCCAGTTCCTGAGGTTCTTCAGGAACTTGGGGAGTGATGGGGTCTGCCGGAGGTGGAGGGGGAGGGAGTTTCATGCCTTGGCAGGGAGGTGGGAGAATGAGCGTCCTCCTGATCTGGTTTTGTTTATGCATGGTACTATCGCAAGGGAGAGCTGGGCTGAGTGGAGGGATCTTTGGGGTGCGTGGAAGGTGAGGTAGTGGTTCATGTAGGTGGGTCTAGTGTTATGGAGGACTTTGTGGGAATGGATGAGTAGTTTGAAAGTGATTCTCTTTTTGACGGGGAGCCAGTGTAGGGCATGTAGGTGTTGACTGATGTGGCAGTGGCGTGGTAGGTCGAGGGCTAGTCTGGCGGTGATGTTCTGGATGTTCTGTAGTTTGCGGGTGAGGTTCTTGTTAATTCCGGCGTAGAGTGCATTGCTGTAGTCTAGTCTGCTGCTGATTAGGGCATGGGAGACGGCTTTCCTATGTTCGAGAGAAATACAGTTGAATGTCTTACGGAGAAGGCGGAGGGTGTGGTAGCAGGAAGAGGTGATGGCGTTGATCTGGCAGGCCATTTTGAGTTCGGTGTCCAGGATTATTCTGAGGTTGCGTGTGTGATCCATGGGGGGAGGTTTCTTCAGGGCAAGGGCCACCAGGGGTCGTTCCAAGGCGTTGTGTGCGGGCTCATGATAAGCACCTCTGTTTTGTCCATGTTGAGTTGTAGGCAGCTGTTCTTCATCCATTTGGTGGCTGCTTCCATACCGTCTTGAAAGTTATGTTTGGCGAGGTTGGGTTCGTTGGAAAGGGAGAGGATGAGTTGGGTGTTGTCTGTGTAAGAAACGATTTTGAGTCAGTGTGGTCTGACGATGGAGGCGAGCTGGGCCATGTAGATGCTGAACAGGGTCAGGCTGATGGAGGAGCCTTGGGGGACTCTGCAGGTGGTTGCTGTGGGTTCTGAGAGGAAAAGAGGGAGTCTGACCCATTCAATCAATCAATCAATCAATCAATCAATCAGTAATTTGTAAAGCGCACTACATACCCGCAAGGGTCTCAAGGCGCTAGGGGCGGGGGCGCTACTGATCGAACAGCCAGGTCTTGAGCATCCTCCTGAAGGTCAGCAGGTCTTGGGTCTGCCGGAGAGGAAGGAGCAGATCCAGTCAAGGGCAGTGTTCAAGGTTCTGGCTTCATGGAGTCTGTGGGCTAGGGTGCGATGAGAGACTGTATCAAAGGCCACAGAGAGGTACAAGAGGGTGAGGGCCACAGTCTCTCCTCTGTTGAGGAGGGAGCGGATGTCGTCTGATGCAGCAAGAAGGGCGGTTTCGGTGCTATGGTTCTTCCTGAAGCCTGATTGGGAGGAGTTTAGGATGTTGCTATCTTCTACAAAGGCGGCGAGTTGTTTGTTGACGGCCTTTTCCAAGCATTTTGCCAGGTATCGGTCCGAGGTTTTTGAGGACGGTGGGGTCCGCCGAGGGCATTTTCAGGAGATGGTTGATTCCAGAATGTTTCCAGTCACCGAGAAGGCGGCATTCTCGAAGGAGCGGTTGATGATATTATGAAGCTTGGTGGCCATGATATCTGCGGCTCTTTGGTAGATGTGGTGGGGGCATGGATCCGTGGGGACTCCGGAGTGGGTGGTCTTCATGTTTTTTAGGATTTCTTCAACAATGAGGGCGGTCCAGCTATCCAGTGTTTGCTGAGTGTGGTTGGGGATGTTGGAGAAGGTTCCACAAGTAGGTTGTTGTCATCAAAGTTGTAATAGATGGTCTTGATTTTGAGGTGGAAGAAGGTGCTGAGTTTGTCACAGAGGTCCTGGGAGGGTGGAATGTCTGTAGTCTCGCTGTTGGTTTGGGCAAACTCTTTGATGATGCGGAAGAGTTCTTTGCTGTTGTGTGCAGGGGTGGAGATTCTGGCCTGGAGTGCTTTTTTCCTTGTGTGTCTGATGAGCTTGCAGTGGGCGGTGGTGGCTGTTTTGAAGTTGTCGAGGTCGGCTGGGAATTTGGAGTTCCTCCATAGCTTTTCGTGGCATCTGCAGGTGCATCTATATTTGCGGAGTTCGGTGGAGAACCAGCTGGCTTTCTTGGCATGAGGGTTGGAGACTTTGGGGGGGGGGCGATGGTTTCGGCGCAGTGGGTGATCTAGTTGTGGAGGGTGCTGGCGGCGGTGGTGGGGCTGTCGTCCTTGGTGGTGGGAACGGAGTTGCTGGGGGTTGTGGTGAGCTGGTCATCGGAGATCCCGGTCCAGTTTCTGCGTTGGGGCTGGTGTGGACGTCTGCGGGAGATGTGGGTTTCGAAGGTGAAGTGTACGCAGCTGTGGTCCATTGATGGGAGTTCAGAGGTGTGGCTGAAGGTGATGGTGTTCCCTGCTGTGAACACGGCGTTGAGGGTGAGTCTTACTGAGTGTGTTGGTTCTGGTACAATCTGTTTGAGTCCGATGTTGAGGAGGTTGTCCAGGAGGGAGGTGGAGTTGGGGTCTTGGCGGTTGTCGAGGTGGAAGTTGAGGTCTCCCAGCAGGTGTTAGTTGGTGGAAGTAATGGGCTGCGGGGTGATGATGTCGTTGATGGAGTCGGAAAAGGTGCACGGTCCGGGGGGTCTGTAGATGAGGGTGCCACGGAGGGTGGTGGATGGGTTGGTCTGTATCTGGAAATGGAGGTGTTCTGTCAGGACTGTGGACCCATCGGAGTAGGAGCTCAGGCATAGGGTGGCCTTGTGAATGATGGCAATGCATCCTCCAGGGCGATTGGGGTGGTCCTTTTGGGTAATTTTGAATCCTTCAGGGATGGCAATCCCGATGTCTGGTCCTGAGGCGGCATTTGTCCAGGTTTCGGTGAGGAAGGCTAAATCCGGATTGGTGCTGTCTAGGAGTTCCCAGATTTCCGCGGCATGTCTGTGGAGTGATCGGACGTTAAGGAGGATGCAATGTAGGGTTTAGTGTGTAGAGGAGTTGTTGCTGGAGGAAGGAGGGGGGTCCTGTGTCTCGGCGAAGGTGAAGGGACAGCGGCAGTGTTTGCAGGTAAAAGGTCATTGGGTGTCGAGAGGTGAAGTGAGCTTGCAGTTGTTGCTTTTGCCAGTGTTGAGTGCGTGGAGGGCCAAGGATCTGTAGCATTGGTGAGTCGGAGGACCAGGGTTCCTGGTGCTGGTTGCGGTCGGGTCATAGATGGGCGCAGATGGGCTTGCCTTTGGCGTGGTCGCCATTAAGCAGGGGTCGGGAGAGGTGGGGACAGCTGGGAGGCGGGAGTAGGAATCGGAAGACACGCGGAGGAGGGGCTACAAGGGCAGCAGCAGTGGGAAAAACAAGGTGGAACAGATCCGAAGAGGAAAGAGAAAAAAAATTAATAATAGCCAAAAAACAATGAGGTGCAAGCAAAGGCAAAATAGGCCGAGAAAAGGCAAAAAAAGGGCAAGAAAAAAAAGAAAAGGCAAGTAAAGGCAGGGAGAAACCGCTCTATGCAAGT
Organism: Lissotriton vulgaris; assembly: GCF_964263255.1. Taxonomy (NCBI): domain Eukaryota; kingdom Metazoa; phylum Chordata; class Amphibia; order Caudata; family Salamandridae; genus Lissotriton; species Lissotriton vulgaris. The sequence goes on from NC_141697.1 coordinate 767,936,907, forward strand.
GGAAGGCAGAAACAGGCACGAGGCAGCACTGAGGCACAGGGGCCTCGAACACCAGTCACAGCAGCACAGGGAGGCAGGACACTTACTGCGGGGCTGTGCGAGGGGAGAACAGTCTCTTGGCCAAGAGGTCAAGGTGGTGGGCAGACCACGCCCCTACAATAAGAAAAATAATAGCCATGACCAATGCGGACAGCCCCACCCCACCCCAATTTTATTTTTTTTAATCCCTGTTGTCTAGTGAGCTTTCTGCCTCCACTGGGGCAGATTGAGGGTAATAACCTGCATCTACTACCTGGGTGGGGGTGGAAAGAGGGTCACATTTGTGTGGGGGCATAGGCATGCCCATTTTAGGCAGCCCCCACCCCTGCATATTTAAATAAAAATAACCTCTGGTGCTTAGCGTGTTTTCTGCCCCTCAGGGGGCTGAAAAACTGTATATGCCCAAAAATATTTGAAGGGAGGAAAGACCCTTGCCCAATGGTCCCCCTCCCCTTGTGTCTAGTGGTGGATCCCTGCTGTGGGATCATCCTCCTCTGGCGATCCCTCAGCAGGGTATTCACCTGTTACAACGCATTTTTTACTCCGCACTACCACTACAACGCAGGCATTACAACGCATACCGTTACAACGCATTGCGCTGGGGGGCGCTCTAGGATAAGAGGTAAGTTTAATTTACTATCCAACACCTTCCCTAGGGTCCACGGGGACTGGAGTTAGAATAGTAAATTATACTTACCACTATCCAGCACCCCAAAGCGCTATGCGTTGTAGCGGTATGCGTTGTAAATACCGCGTTGTAATGGTACGCGGAGTAAAAGTATGCGTTGTAACGACATACATCCCTCAGCAGGCATCCTCTAGGGAAGGGTACCATTGGAAAGGGGAGAGTCTCCCCTTTCCAAAGATACATCTCCTGTCTGCCTAGGTACTCGGGGGCGATTGACTCATTTCACTTTCACTTTTAATGTAGTGATGTCTGCGCGGCATGAGCTCCGATTGTTACTACACTGAAAAAAAATGCCTCTGAAGGTTGGAAAATAAACAAGGAAATCCCTCTGCTGTAAACAGCAGAGGGATTTCCTGGTCATGTGCAGAGGACCACCGTGGCTGAGGATTGGGGATGGAACCTTTCCATCCTCATCATGGAAAGGGTTATGCACTTCGACCTGGAACTTTGATATTGTCCTCTGGAGTGAAAGCACCCTTTGTTGTTGGTCCTATGGCTGCATTTTGTGGTCTACAGAGTGTAAAGAAACATTCTGACACATTTTTTTACTTGAAAGTGCTTTATTAACAACACTAGTAATGATCAATTCAATCAATCACGGTTTGTAAAGCATGGGTACTCACCCGTGAGGGTCTCAAGGCACCGTGGGGGGGGGAGGGGCAGGTTGCAGGGGGGCAGGGTGCTGCAGGTAAGACTAAGTGCTGAGTTCATCTGAAGAGCCAGGTCTTGAGGTCCTTCCTGAATTGCATCTGCGTGGGTGATTTCCTGAGGTGGATGGGCAGTGTTTCATGTCTTGGAGGCGAGGTAGGCGAAGGACATTCCTCTGGTTCTGGTCTTGCTGATTTGTGGGACGATAGCCAGGGAAAGCTGGGCGGAGTGGAGGTGTCTGTTGGGTACATGAAGGCGGTGATTAAGGTATACAGTTCCGGCGTTGTGAAGGGCCTTGTATGCATGGTTGAGGAGTTTAAAGATTATTCTTTTGTTGACTGGGAGCCAGTGGAGGTCGCAGAGGTGTTGAGTGATGTGGCTGCACCGGGGGATGCTGAGGATTAGCCTTGCTGAGGCATTCTGGAAATTCTGGAGTCTTCGGAGGAGTTTCTGGGTGACACCTGCATAGAGTGCGTTGCCGTAGTCAAGTCTGTTGCTGATGAGGGCATGGGTGACTGTCTTCCTAGATTTGTGGGGATCCATCTAAAGGTCTTTCGAAGCAGGCAGAGTGTTTTGAAGCAGGCCAAGGAGACGGTGTTTATCTGGTGGTCAATTCTGAGCAAGGAGTCCAGTATGATGCAGAGATTTTGCTCTTGGTTCATCGGGAAAGGGAGACTTCCTAGAGCAGAGGGCCACCAGGAGTCATCCAAGCGAGATGGGGGGATCCCAGGTTGAGGACTAAATTCAATGGTGATATTTATAGCTACTGCTTTTGAATAATGATATTGTACAAGCTAATTCCACTGGTTTTACAATAAAAAAGTATAATATGTGGTTATTGTTCTTAATGTGGTGATACCTGGCCAAAGCCAGTAGACCTGCCTTACATATACTGACACCCCTTAATATTGTGATGTTGCATCTGGTATTGTTGGGGGTGTTGTGATTATAGAGTTCATAACCCACTAGTGGTGTAATGTAATATGAGGGTGTCACTATAGGTACTTCAATTAGGCCACCTGAATGTATATATTTGTAATTTAAGGCTTAGGGCCTGATTATGATGTTGGGCGGAAACCCATCCGACAGCTCGTTGGAGGCTTTCCTTCAAACATTATAGTTTTAAGCTTGACCGCGGTATTATGTGACTGGCGGTCGGAGGGAAGCCCGCGAGGGAATTATTCTCCACTTCCGATGGGCTCCAGTGTCGGAAGGACAGATAATCCCCAAATGGCAGCAGTACCTGCTCAGGCACCACCGTCTGAATTATGATGTCCGTTTCCCACAGCTTTTCTGACATGGAAAGGCTGATGGTAAGTGACTTTGGGGATCAGTTAGCCTGGCCCCTTCCCTCCTGGCCCTCCGCAATGAGGTCTGGGGGTCACCTGTGGTGCCCCCCTAAACAACCGTGCACCATGTGACAGGCACAGCATAGTGCCTGCCACACAGTGCAGGGATGTTTTAAATGTGTATTTTTTCTCTCGAGGCTGGTGCTGCAACCTGCAGTAGAAGCCCCAATAAAAGATATACACTCTTCAACCGCCGTGATGGTGTTGCATCATAATTGTGGAAGCAGGACCGCCGACTCCGTGTTGGTAGGTCCATTTCCACTGCGATGTCGATTGGAAGCTCGTCCGACTAACATCCTAATTACAGCCTTAGTGTTTAGTTGGGGATATATGTAATAAAAGTAATTTTCCTTATTAAAAGAAAGAGCACTGACTGGACAATCATTTGTTGAGGGTTGTTGTTGTATGAACATACAAAATATACTCCAGTGTCTAGAAAATAAGAGAACTAAAGAAGGAAGTTCCCACCAAGAATCAAATATGTGAAATGCAATAAACATAAAAAAGTATGTGTATGGATTCCCATCATTCACCAAACCTGGTGATTAGCTTCATCATTTGGGTATCCCTTGATGTACGAAATGACAGACTAGCTCTATGGACATCAGAGCTTACGAATGTCAAGTGGTGTATTTACCAAGATGAGCAAGATAGAGTATATGGGACCCCAAAAGATTTTTTGTTAATATTTTTAAATGCAGTGAAAAAAGTGGGGTGTGAAAATATAAAATTGGTGCGTGAACAGACTAACTATTCTTATTCGTGTCAGTCACGATCAAGGATTAAAAACGTGAACGCCAGGACTAGTTTTAATAAATAGCTGTCCTAAGCAGTGGTGGTCAACATGTTTCAGCACTTAAAGGCGAAAGATAGAGCCATGTGCTTTTGTCAGGACCTCAACAAAACAAAAATACAATAACTGCTATTTACAATACATCAAAAAAGGATATGGTGTGAGTACAACATCTCACAATCCCGATTCTTTCTTGATATCTTCAGTTTTCTTTGTAATATGGAAGATAAAGCCTCACTCCACCTGGCAACGGCTTAGGATGTAGGAGGCACCGCTCTTTCCGTCGGTACCTCGGACGGTCAGCACCTCTTGACATTCGTAAGCTCTGATGTCCATAGAGCTAGTCTGTCATTTCGTACATCAAGGGATACCCAAATGATGAAGCTAATCACCAGGTTTGGTGAATGATGGGAATCCATACACATAAATTTTTATGTTTATTGCATTTCACATATTTGATTCTTGGTGGGAACTTCCTTCTTTAGTTCTCTTATTTTCTAGACGCTGGAGTATATTTTGTATGTTCAAGTTAGTTTAGGGGCTGCATATTCCAGCTAGTCTTTAAATTTTGGTATCCGACCCTAATCAAACCTTTTTTTGTGTGTTGGGTTGTTGTTGTATGCCATTGAATTAGAATTACTAGCCCATAAAACCTCCCTTGAGTTGGCCTTGGACTGCTCTGCTTCGCTACCAAGAGATAGTCAAGTGTTTCAATGGGTTACCTGGATCTCAGTAAAGAGATATTGTAGACTTCTTAATTGGGAGGACTCACATCCTTCTCAACTAACAACTCAGTATCTTACACAGTTCAATGCTTCTTTTAGCTAGCTAGATAGCTCAGTGAGCTTTGCACCTGCTGCCGAGGTTTGTGTGTAACCCTTCAGCAATAGATTTAAATCCTGAGCAGGGTGCTCAAGCGTCCACACTTTCTGGTTGTTGATGAAAAGAGTACAGAGGAGTTAAGTCGTACTATTGTTAGGAGTGCAGACCTTCCACACTGCAGGTATAAGGCAGCATGCACTATGTAAATGTTATTTTATTGTGACCAAGAAACACATTGCATAGAGTTAATGACAAGCTTTGAGTAGCAAAGGCACATGCTGCAATGATATTACTGATAATAACAATCAAATCTGATTGCAAATGCTTTTTCTGCATTGCATGGCCATTTCCAAATGGAAAATAGTAAACTGTGACTGCGACAGTGATCCACGTGTTTTACTCGATCCACAGAGGCAGCATGGCTGATCCTGGATAGGACACTTAAGCACATGTGCCTTTTGTGGTTGATAAAAAAAATACTACATAATTGGGTAATAAAATGGTTAGGTGTGTGGACTCTGAAACTGCAAGTCTAAGGCAGGAAGCACTGAATAAGTGCTCTGTTATTGTGACCAAGAGCCACTTTACATAGCATTAATAACAAGCTTTGACTAGTGACATAATACAACGAAATTGCTGATAACAACAAGCAAGACTTATCGGCATTGCCAGTACTTATGTTTGTCAGCTCGCTGAGAGAGGGACTGGATTACATGGCTTTTTCAGAATACAAAACAGTACGCTGTGACTGGCACATGGTCCCTGTGCTTTACATGAGCCCCAGAAGCAGCGTGCTGCTCCATAGACAAATCAAGAATCTACAGAAGGCGAATTTAAAAAGTTCATGTGGGCGGGTCAAACACAGAAAAGCCACCAATAAGAACAAGACAACTGAAATTGACACAAAGGTCAATCAATCTTAAACAAGGTTGACTGGGTGGAATATTGAATACAATGCTGGAGCTGTCTGTATCCAGACCGCCAAAATAAAGTACATATGTAAGTTAAGTTCCTGGCCGAATTCTCCCCCAAAAATAGAAAGTGAAGCACCCATTTGGGTTTCTATGGTCACAATCTGGGCATATAGAATGGAGTGAGAAACTTGAAAGACTGCTAATGTAAAACATATATATTTCTAATATTATAAACTCAGAGCAATGCAATGGAAATCTTTACCTCTCTCTTTCTCTCTTATTATGGTAATATATTTAGCCGTTTATGTCCTCAAAATTCATGACTAGTAAACTCAGTGGCACAACATGCATCATTTAACTCTGCCTACTCACAGGAACTTTTGTAAGCTGCTTGACCACCCACCCACTGAGACCTTTTTCGATGAGAACACACAACTAGATGTTAGCAGTCAGAGGAGAATTGAGCACATGCAGAACAAGGGCCATAATATACATTGGGCCATTGGGGCACAATGGGCATGTGCACCCACTTTGCGTGCCCCACAGGCCACAATGGTATTACAGAGGGGGGGCCGCAGATGCTTGTGCGTCCCCTTCTGTAATACATATAGTGCTGGCACAGGTTGTGTTAGTGCTATCATAAGAGGGTATTACCTCATTTGCTTGAGGGCGTGCCACCATGCAACTGAGGGAATCAATTTGCCTCTGTGCCTGCATCGTTTTATGAATGTGGATGTAGAGGCAAACATGCATTTAGGAAGTGCACTGAAAGTTAGCCCTCTGGAGAGGAGACAGGTGGTCCCATGGTGCACCCTCTCATCCCCCTGCATGTGGGTGCAGTCACTCACTGCAACCTCCTGCAAGGGGATCTCTCTCCTCTCTTGAAAGTGCTGGCGGGCTTCTGCCTTCACTGTGAAACATGGGGCAGCTTTTAAAAGGCTGCTCCTTATTTCCCTTGAATGCACTGCTCCGAGGGCACCGCGGGCTTGCGGCTGCCGGGGGGGGGGGGGGGGGGGGGCATTCTTTCCAATACGGCACATTCTCCCTGTTTACACCCTGTGCACCTTTTGAAAGCTGTGCCATGGCACAAACAAGGCTAGTGCACTGTATTCACAATAAGACCCACATGGCCTTATTACAGAGAGTGCCCCAGGGTGCAACAGGAATGTGCACCTGATTTGTGTGCCCTGGGACACTTTGGTATGACAGATGGGGCCTCTGACGCTTGTTCTGCCTTTTTTTGTAATACAGATAGCTCTGGTGCACATGTAGCACCAACGCTATCAGTAGAGGGTGTTCCCTCATGTGCATGAAGACATAGTCCCTTGCATATGAGGGAATCACATTGCAACTGCGCTGTATTATGGATGTGGTCGCAGAGAAACACATGCCTTTAGGGAACACACTGAAAGTGTCCAACAAAAAGGTGATGTACTTTCAGTGCGCCTCCTAAAGGCAGCGCTGACAAGTGGGATAAAGGAGTCCCATGGACCCCTCTGACATCCATGTGCAGGCGGATGTAGTCACTCACTGCACCCGCCTACAAGGGAATCTCTCTACCCTCTTTACAGGTACAGGCGTGTTGCCACCTGCGCAGTAAAACATGGACTGGCTTTGAAGCAGTCGCTCAGTATTGCACTTGAATGCATTGCCCCCGGAGCAGCACGTGTTGGCGGCTTCCGTGAGGGCAGCACATTCATGGTGCACTTTCCCTGTTTGTGCACAAAGCAACTATTTTAAGGTGTTCTGTGGCGCAAACAGGGAAAGTGCGCCATTTATGTAATATAGCCCCTGGAGACCAATTAAACAAACACCCCCAAAGGTACAAAAAGTAGGACCAAGAAATACACATATGAGAAATAATTGAAACACATACTTGATAACGATTACGACAGAATTGCAAGCACACATGCTTTGGTTGATACTTAGCGCTAGAAGATAATAATCCACATTTGCAAAGCGCAATCACCCGTAAGGGTCTCTAGGTGCTGGGGGCTGTCGGGAAGATTAAGCAAGCTATTGCCCAGAGTCACATGGTGCTGGGCTAATCTGCTGCCGGGGATCACACCATGATCCCCAGATTCCATCGCCCTGGCCGCGGCGCCACACCTCTTCCCTAATCCAGAGGGAGCTCAATCCATTTTGGGTCAATACATCATTAGGCTTTCAACTCCAAACTATGCCAATGAACCTGTAAAAATAGTAGACTTGTTGCTATATTAAACAAGTTTTAGCAAAGCCATAATGTCTGCCATTGACTGTCAAAGCAAACCCAAGGAGATGATGGACGGAGCGCTGAAATTTTTCAGACACTCACCCCAATTCACAGTTCTGGATTGAATACATCATCATTCTTTAGCTCACTTTGCCACCAGCTGTCAGCTTTTTGGCTTTGTCAATGCTTACTTTGTTTTGTCACGATTTTTGTAAAACTTTTGTGTCGGGGAAGACACAGCACCTCGTCAATCCCCCCCCCCCCCAAAAAAAAATGGCTAAACCCAAGTATTTTTTGGTTTCAAAAAAGCACTTATCCCTGACACTGAAGAGAATAACTTTGCCTGTTAATGCGGATCTGTGAAAGGGCAGAATACCGTAATTCACGGTGAAGTTAGCCAGGGGCTGCACTGGGCTGATGCTATGACTCACGCTTTTTTTCCTTTTTTTTTTTAGCAGTTTTAAATGGCGTGAACACGACCAGAGGTATTGGAGCGTGTCGCGTGAGCACCAGTTATATTACAATAGAACAGATTCATGTTCTGCAAGGATTGCACAGAATCACAGGGTGCTGAACGGGCGCCAAGACTCAAACCTGCTTCCCCATCACCAAAGCCAGCAGCTCTGGCGGATACACCACATCTTCTCCCTGTGTGCTGTGGTGGACAGAATTAAAAAGTGAACGTCACAATACCCGACCAATTCAATTTCAATTCAAAAACTTTATTCGATCTTTAGTTAATAATCATAAAAGTACATACATACATAAATAGTTAAAAACATATGGGTACAGCAGATTTTAGAACATTCATATATCAAGAAACATATTATTCCTCCAGCGTACCGACTTCAAGATAAATACAGCAGTAAAAAAACAGATGTCCTGCGACCCAAGACCAAATAAAAGCCTCATAGCAGATACAATTGTGGATACATTATATTTTTTAAAAAGTGGTTTCAAATATATTTTACGGAGATGAAGATAAAAAGGGCATAACAATAAAAAGTGCTCCGGGCTTTGCTTTGTAGTCCCATCACATGGGCAGGGGGCAGTAGTGTAAGTTTTCATATGAGGATACGCAACAAGCAAATGAACAGTCCCCATCCGCAATCTTGTCAAAACGTATTGGTGGGAACGAATAGTAACCATTTTAAGGTATCCTGCGAATCCTGATTCTGCCATGTTATACCTATCGTAAAAAACATGTGTAGAAAACTTAGAGGTAGCTACATTACGCTTTACCATACTAGCCCTCAGGAATTCGTGTTTAAGCTCACTCTTTGGGATGTCTATAACACAAAGTGGATTATCACACACTACAAGGTTAAAGACATCTTTAAAGTCACAATACCCGACCAATTGATGAAGGGGAGCTGGCTGAAAGTCCCTATAATTCTGTTAAGCACATCATTTTCATAAAATCGAAAGGTCTAGGCTAATGCCAGACTCGAAAAAAGAGTCCAACCTTGTATAATAATTTGCAGCAAGATGAACATGCTTGTCCAAATAACAGGGCGCTCACAGATTTTAGAAATGTGGCTCCATTACGCTGACCCGAAGAAGGTCGAATCCACACTTAAAATAAGAGCCACGTCTCGAGGCAGAATTCCCAGTCTGAGAAAATAGTACACAGTTATTTCTCCTGAGGGCACACAATCGTGTGCAGTAACAAAATATGCCTTGTTGGTTCACCCCGCATATAGTCTACAGGCTACACTGGGATGTGCATACATTGAAAACGGTATTAGTCGTGTGGAGGAGAAGGCATCCTGTGCAAAATGCATTTCACATGCATTTTAAATAAATTCGGCCACAGATTTTGGTCCCCATTCCGGGCCTGGAAGCTTGTAATTGCATGGAGTAGGCAAAGGGATAACTGCTGAAAACAGTAAATCGGATCTCTGTTTGCCAATGCCCATAAGCTGTGCACCCAGAATTGCACCAATAATGATTTCAAATATTGTCCACTCTACAGGCAAAATATCATTGTATTGCTGGAGCGGTCCCCTTCAACTAAAAAATTAAGATATCTGGCCCTTTTCTGGGGCCTCATTTATGAAAAGTGACGCATTGTTGTGTGAAAACAGCGATGCGTCACTTTTCACTGCGCACTCCTTGCGACACCAATGATGCGTCATATTTAATGTATGACGCATCATGTCGCAAGGAGTTACAGATACGTCAGTATTTCTGACGTATCTGGAAGCGCAAAAGTGACGCATTGCTGGAGTGTGTCACAAAAGTGACGCAACTTCAGCAATGCGTCCTTTCACATGGGGAAAGCCCCATGTGAAAGGGTTTGCATCAGTCTTACGCCTGTTGTGAGGCAGGCGCAAGATTTTGACGCAACAGCGTCCTAAAAGTGACGCAGTGAAATCTCATAGATTTCACTGCGTCACTATTACGAGGCTTTTTGCGGGGGAACGCCCCCTCTGCATGCATTATACCTGACGCAGGTATAATGTGGCGCAGGGGTTTAAAAAGTGACGCATCTACCTAGATGCATCACTTTTTAAATATGGCGCAACAAGGCGCATGTTTTACGCCGCCGATGCGTCACAAAAAGTGATGCATCAGCAGCGCAAAACTGACGCAAGGCCTCATAAATGAGGCCCCTTGTATTTAAGTGCTACAGACCAGTGGCATCGAATGATAAAGCACTACTACGTTGCCTAATGGAGGTTAGGATGGTAACAGTGGACAAAACAAAGGATTTAAAGATTACTTGATGTGGTGCGAGCATTTTCCTCTCCTGCTACAATTTGCTTTAACTCACACCGGCAGGTGCAGGTCTGGAAATGTCCTGGCCCTTGGCAAGTGTAGAGGTAGTTTTATCCGATTTACTGTATCCTATGCCAGTGGTAAATGGCAACGCTAACACTTTGACAGAATCCAGCACTCCTCCATTGAGGCACAAATCTTGCAAAGTGAAGAGTTTGTCCTCAAAACCTAGACGCTAATCGTTAAAAAGAGGACTTGTTCTCCTCAGAAGTGTTAATTGAAAGCCATAGAGCAGTGATACTCAAAGTACGGCCGGGATGCCACATGTGGCCCTCCTGACCTTTACATGCAGCCTCCTGGGCAGCAGCAGCACTGGGCTGCCGTTTACTCGGCTCAGCATTAACATGAGAAAAAAAAGTTAAATATACAGCAATCACTTATTTAAAGGTTAATTGCAGTTAGGGAAAGGAAGTAACTGGGCCCTTAACTTTAGGAACACCTTCATTTGTAAAGACAGTCACTAGATATACATGCTTTGCTTCCCCTACACCCACTTTACACCCCTGGCTGGCATCCGTGCGGCACTCGGTCACACCAAAGACTAATCTTTGGGGCCCCTGGGAAAATGTTTGTGAGTACCAATGCCTTCGAGACTGGAGGACGCGCACCTGCTGCATGCATTTTATTAGCGGCTTCAAGGAATGCTAACAGGCCATTGGCTTGCCATTTCGTATGCCTTTGCTCAGGGTTCACACAGAGAGAAGCAGAAAAAGAATGTAGAAGGAGCTCGAAAAGCCTGATGGACTTTCTGTAGTGGCAGAGGGTCGGAGCCTTAACAGAACAGATGCCTGGGAACTGGGAAAAAAAGGTGCCCAGGCTGCGGTGGGAAAGGGGAGGACCGCAGCAGAGGAAACTGGGGTCGCCAAAAGAGGACGCAAAAAAAAAATCCGAAAGGCGCAAATCCCCACGGGCCAATCAGGAGGCTGGGGGTATTTTTTGTAAGCCTCCAATGAGGGGGCAACAAAACAGCCCAAGAAAGGAGGATGGAGGGGGATTTAAGGGATGCTGCCTCATGGCCTACTCATTAGAAGGAGCGGGGCAGATCCTGTTCGGCGAGGTATTAGGAAAGATACACAGCCACGTAGATGGCGACCGCGCGGCGCAGGTGAGTGTGACCTGTCCTCAGGACACCCCCGCGCTGCACGACCACCAGCTGTTGTGTGCACGTCTCGCCCGCTGCTGTCCGCAGCCTTGCTGAGCCTGCCTCACCGACCCGGCCCCCCCGCCGTATTTACGTGTACCGTGTGTTATTATTTAGTTTCCTTTAGTTTCTTTTGTCAATATTGTTATTGTTCCCATCTTCTGTATTGTTTATTATTACTGCCTGTACTGTTTCCCTGTCTCTCTGCCCCTTGTGCCTGCCCGCCCCGCTCCCCGCCGCCGTGCCAGCGACCACGCCCCCTTTTTCTTCTGTACCCTCCCCGCTCCTGTCTCCCAGCTACTCCTCCCTCCCTCCCACTTGGCCATAAATGGCGACCGCGCGGCGCAGGTGAGTGTGACCTGTCCTCAGGACACCCACGCGCTGCACGGCCACCAGCTGTTGTGTGCACGTCTCGCCCCGCTACTGCCCGCAGCCTCGCTGAGCCTGCCTCACCGCCCCCGCCCCCGCCATATTTACGTGTACCGTGTGTTATTATTTAGTTTCCTTTAGTTTCTTTTGTCAATATTGTTATTGTTCCCATCTTCTGTATTGTTTATTATTACTGCCTGTACTGTTTCCCTGTCTCTCTTCCCCCTGTGTCTGCCCGCCCCGCTCCCCGCTTCCCGCCGCCATGCCTGCGACCACGCCCCCTTTTTCTTCTGAACCCTCCCCGCTCCTGCATCCCAGCTGCTCCTCCCTCCCTCTCACTTCGCCATAAATGGCGACCGCACGGACACGCAGCGGGCGCGCCGATTGTGCGCCGAAGGCGCGCCAAAGGTAAGCCCGTCTGCGCCCGTCCGCGCCTGGACCGCGCCCAGCGCCAGGACCCCTGGCTCCCACCGACGATGCAAGACGACCCGACTGACCTACGACGCCGCCGCCCTCAACTCACTCAGCGCCGGCCGGAACCCCACCTGCTGCCAGGCCGCCCCGAAACACGTCCACGGACCCTTCACCTGCACAACCTGCAAGTTCACCTGCCTCCGAACATGCACCGCGCCCGCCATGCCAAATCCCAGCAGCGACCTCAAGTGCATCCTGCTCAACACCCGCTCCGTCCACAGACACGCCGTCGAACTTCTGGAACCTGCTCGACACTACATCACCAGACGTCGCGTTCCTCACTGAAACATGGATGAACGCCTCCTCAGCCCCCGACATCTCCATCGCCATCCCGGATGGATACAAGATCATCAGGAGGGACCGCGTCACCCAGACTGGAGGAGGCATCGCCATCGTCCACAAGAACACCATCCGCATTACGACCGACGCCGACGACACCTACACCGCCTCCGAACACCTCCACTTCCAGATTCACACCGACCCAAAGAAGACCCTCAGAGGCACCCTCATCTACAGACCCCCGGGACCACGCACGCAATTCAGCGAAGACATCACAGACTTCATCAGCCCACTCGCCCTCCCCTCCGCCGACTACATCCTCCTAGGGGACTTCAACTTCCACCTGGAGAACAACAAGGACCACAACACCGTCACCCTGCTGGACAACCTCGCCAACCTCGGACTCAAGCAACTGGTCAACACCCCCACCCACTACGCCGGCCTCACGCTTGACCCCGTCTTCTCAGCCAGCAAGCACATCGCCTTCAGCCACTCCACCGGACTTCCCTGGACCGACCACAGCTGCGTCCACTTCAGCTTCAGAAAAACCACTACCCACCACCACCTGCAACAGGTTCCTCACAGAAGCTGGAGCAAGATCACCGCCGACCAACTCACCACCTCCCTCAGCCAGAACCCACCGGCCAGCACACCAGACCCCAACGAAGCAGCCCGCAACTTCACGCAGTGGCTGACCGCCTGCGAGGACGACCTCGCACCACTGAAGAACCCTCCCAGCAAACCCAGAAGCAAGAAGGCCCCCTGGTTCACCGACGAACTCAAGGACTCCAAGAAGACCTGCCGCACCCTCGAGAAAGCCTGGCTCCTCGACCGGACCACTGACAACATGACTGCCCTCAAACACGCGACCCGCAAGCACCACCAGCTCATCCGTACCACCAAGAAGAAATCACTGAAGGATCGACTGGACAACAACGCCCACGACAGCAAGGAACTCTTCAGCATCGTCAAGGAGTTCTCCAACCCCAGCACCGGCAACAACGACATCACCCTGTCACAAGATCTCTGCGACTCCCTCGCCTCATTCTTCCACCGCAAGATTGCCGACATCCACAACAGCTTTGGCGCACCTTCCTTGCACCCAACCGTCGAACCAACGCACCCCACCGCCAGCCTCCGCACCTGGACCGCAGTGACCAGCGAAGACACAGCCCGCACGAGGAACACCATCCACTCCGGATCTCCGACTGACCCATGCCCCCACCACGTCTTCAACAAGGCCGACTCCACCATCGCACCCCAACTCCGAGACGTCATCAACATCTCCTTCGACACCGCCACCTTCCCGGAGAGCTGGAAGCACGCCGAGCTCAGCGCCCTACTGAAGAAACCAACAGCGGACCCCACCGACCTCAAAAACTTCCGCCCCATCTCGCTCTTCCCTTTTCCTGCCAAAGTCATTGAGAAGATCGCCAACAGACAGCTTGCCGCCTTCCTCGAGACGAATGGATCCCTCGACCCCTCGCAGTCCGGCTTCAGAGCCAACCACAGCACCGAGACAGCCCTCATCGCAGCCACCGACGACATCCAAGCCCTTCTCGACAACGGGGAAACAGCGGCACTCATCCTCCTGGACCTCTCCGCCGCGTTCGACACTGTCTGCCACCGCACCCTAGTCCAACGCCTCAGCATCACCGGCATCCAAGAGAAGGCATTGAAGTGGATCACCTCGTTCCTCGCTGGAAGAACACAGAGAGTCCGCCTCCCCCCGTTTCGCTCCGAGGCCACCGAAGTCATCTGCGGCGTCCCGCAAGGATCATCGCTCAGCCCCACCCTCTTCAACGTCTACATGAGACCTCTCGCAGCCATCGCACGCCAACACAACTTCAACATCATCTCCTATGCCGACGACACCCAGCTGGGATGAAAGACGTCGCCGAATGGATGAAGAACAGCCGCTTGAAACTGAACTCCGACAAGACGGAAGTCCTCATCCTGGGACCATCACCCTCCGCCTGGGACGGCTCCTGGTGGCCCCCAGCCCTGGGAACTGCCCCCAAGCCGACAGACCACGCGCGCAACCTGGGCTTCATCCTGGACTCCTCCCTCTCGATGACCAGACAAGTCAACACCGTCTCCTCTTCATGCTTTCACACCCTCCGCATGCTCCGCAAGATCTTCCGATGGATCCCGATCGAAACCAGGAAGACGGTCACCCAGGCCCTCGTCACCAGCCGGCTGGACTACGGAAACACCCTCTACGCCGGAACCACAGCCAAGCTACAGAAAAGACTGCAACGCATCCAGAACGCCTCGGCCCGACTCATCCTGGACATCCCTCGACGCAGCCACATCTCCGGCCACCTGAGGAACCTGCACTGGCTCCCTGTCAACAAGAGGATCACGTTCAGGCTCCTCACCCACGCACACAAGTCTCTCCACAACCTGGGCCCCAAGTACCTCAACGACCGCCTGACCTTCCACACGCCCACCTACCAGCTACGGTCTGCCAGCCTCGCCCTCGCCGCCGTACCACGCATCCGAAGAGCCACCGCCGGAGGCAGATCCTTCTCCTACCTGGCAGCCAAGACATGGAACTCCCTCCCCATCCACCTTTGGCGGACCCAGGACCACCTCGCCTTCAGGAGACAACTCAAGACCTGGCTGTTCGAGCAGTAGCGACCCCCTTCCTCCAAGCGCCTTGAGACCCTTCCGGGTGAGTAGCGCGCTATACAAATGTCATGATTGATTGATTGATTGATTGAGTGATAGGGCTACAGATTCTCAGAAACACAGAAAACATGGCCAGAGCCTTGGAACAATTCATCAAATAGGCTTATGACCGGAAAAAGTCAAAGACATGGGCACAAGCTCAACTATCAGCAGTGGCGCACTTTGTCAAATTAGTCACAAGGAGGTCTCCTACTGCCTCCAACATACAGAAGTGGAAACGTCTGGAGGGGAAGAGACATGATGCTAGATTAAACCATAGATTTCAAAAGGCTGACCAAAATCATAGATGCAGTTGAAGCAATGGCACTAGGCAGATTTGAGGTCTCTCTTTTTAAGGCTGCATTTACCACAGCATTCTTTGGGGCATTTGGAGTGAAATAGCTGATTGCTCCATCCAGGCGTGCAACGCCCATAGGGCTCAAAGGGCTTCAGCACCCCCGTCATGTGTGTCAGCCCGGGCTTAGACAGCTTCCCGGACACACCCACAGACAGTTCTTGAGCTGGTGTGGGCTGGCTGGTCTGGCATCTTATCACAGCTGCAACAAAGGATTTCACAGGTATTTAAAAGACAATTTACTTGTTAATGAGGCTTTATTGTTTTTTCACCCATTGTAGCCCCCTGCAGCTCCACTCCGCCTATTCCTTGCAAATTACTTTTGCTGCCACAGTGGATGAATGCATTTTCTGAAAACTAACCTTAGGCTTTGCTTTTCTGCAGTTTTGTATATCTCGAACTCCACCCAAAGGTATTGAGGCACTTTGCATGAGCACGAGTTACATTATACAAGGACACATTCATGGAAGTATTAGCCCCCCCCCCCCCCCCCCCCACCCCCCGAAATGTGTCTCTAGTTGCGCCCCTGGCTCCAGCAAAGGGGTATCAGGCACAGCGTGCTTTCAAGAGTCAGACGATAAGCCAGGTTTACCGCAGGTGGGGCTGCTACTAAAAAGATCCAAGACAGACCAAGAAGGGAAGGGGACCTGGCTGCAACTGCATTTCCTGGCAGATTCCAAGTACTGCCTACTGTGCTGTGGATGGACCTATCTAGTAGCACGTCCTGAAGGGGGAGGGCCGCTGTTTAAACGTATGAATGATGAGTTGCTTATCAAATTTCAAATCACAGCAATGATGCTCAAGGCCTGCAAGCATCACTATTCGGGTCACACTCATTCAGGATAGGGGCAGTGTCAAGGGCCGAACAACATGGGATGTTGGTGGTGGAGATCAAAGCATTGGGCAGAATGCGTTCTAACGCATACAAATCATACGTGATGCCACAAAATTCATGTCCCCGCATGGGCCACATAGTGTTTGAATTGATAGGAGTTGTTGGTGTCTTGGCAGGAGACAAGCTCAAGACAAGCTTGGTGGTTGGCCACTCATTCATCCACTGGATGCACGCTTGGTGGAACCACAGAGGGATCACCCGGGTGGAACGACCATGCTCAACCATCATGAAATGAAGGGGTACCCGAGGAAGGAGATGGGAACAGCTGGCGACAACACTGTCCGGACTACAGGTGGCAGCCGCCTGAAATCCAGCTATTTTGATTATACACCTGGGCGGTAACGATCACGCTCAGATGGAGAGGAAGGACCTCCTACAGGACAACCGGGAGGGGCAAACGGAAGCGACAAGAGTGTCTGGCAACACCTCGATCATGTGATCGGAGATTATCCCCAGGCAGAAATGGAGGGAAGCCATATCAAATGGGAAGTGGGTATATTATGGAGGAATCTCAAGATTGCAGTCGTCAAATTCTGTAGAGCAAACGGATGAGAGATCATCAGGCATGGGCTGATCAACCTGGTGAACGCAGAATATTATGCAAACAATGGGGTGCATCTCTCAGGCGAAGGCACCAATGTGTTCTAGGCGAACCTACACTTTCTGGCTTTTGCGGTCTTTTTATATTCCCTATCACTGGCTCACTACTGCATCAACCTTGGGTAAGAACCTCCTGGTGGGGGCTGCATAACCTGATCGACCTGATGATTATGCATACACGTGATTCAAAAGCGGAGAACCAAGATATACCGCTTCAGATACCACCATACCCATCACGTGCATGAGGGTCTTTTATACTGGGACATTCTCCGCTCTTCCTGCATACCTAAGGTTGTGTAGGACAAGTGATCCTTTCTCATTTGATTAGCACGAACCTACAGGTAGCCATGGCAGTGGCAGGCTGAACTTAAAAGGAAGTATCCTACACAAAGGGGTGGACACCTGGGAACATTAACCCCACAGGCGTTGTAGCGGTAAGCCAAGGAGCAAGTGTAGGTAAAAGGACACACATGGGGGGTGGCAGATGGTGGCTTCTTACCTAAGGATGCCTCACAGCAGGGTAATTCAGCCGACATGGGATGTCCACAGAGCACGGCACTCGCAGTCCAGACACACCGAACACATGGGTAGGCAAGGTAGCGAGTTGAGCCTAACATCAGTGAGAGGTAGCGCCCCTTGTGGACAGAAGAAAATTCCAACACAAAATCTCTTTTATCACCCAAGTTGATATGTATGATTTATGGCATAGCAATGATTGATGGTTAAAAATAATTTATAACGTGATTTACGACTAGCCTGTGATTGACGTATGACAGGTGTGATTTATGGGCCTGTCAAAAATAATTTATGGCCCTAGATAAAGGGCATTTGTCAAGCATACATGGGCCTTATTTATGAAAAGTGACGCATCGCTGAGTGAAAACAGCGATGCGTCACTTTTCACTGCGCACTCCTTGCGACACCAATGATGCGTCATATTTAATGTATGACGCATCATGTCGCAAGGAGTTACAGATACGTCAGTATTTCTGACGTATCTGTAAGCGCAAAAGTGACGCATTGCTGGAGTGTGTCACAAAAGTGACGCAACTCCAGCAATGCGTCCTTTCACATGGGGAAAGCCCCATGTGAAAGGGCTTGCGTCAGTCTTACGCCTGCTGTGAGGCAGGCGCAAGATTTTGACGCAACAGCGTCCTAAAAGTGACGCAGTGAAATCTAATAGATTTCACTGCATCACTATTACGAGGCTTTTTGCGGGGGAACGCCCCCTCTCCTCTGCATACATTATACCTGACGCAGGTATAATGTGGCGCAGGGGTTTAAAAAGTGACGCATCTACCTAGATGCCTCACTTTTTAAATATGGCACAACAAGGCGCATGTTTTACGCCGCCGATGCGTCACAAAAAGTGACGCATCAGCAGCGCAAAACTGATGCAAGGCCTCATAAATGAGGCCCATGATTATTATTAATCTGCGGCCAATAATTCCAAACACTACCAGGCCTCATGTTTTGTAATGTAAAAGATCATGATTTGAAGGGGATGGAGTGGGCCCAGTGCAGGAGTAATAAAAACCTCCTCTCAGCAGCAAATAACAGTCTGCTGAGTGGCCGAGAGCAGAATAAAGGTGCAGCAGTGTGATGTCATCAGTGGTGGCCAAATGGTTCATGAGGTCACTTCTGCAAGTCTTACACTTGGGGAATCCACTTCCATTTTGCCCCACCCCATACGCCCTTTCTTTCTGTCTCTGCCCTCACTTCCCCTGTGTCTATAGCGTCTACCAAGGGGTAAAGTTAACAGGTGGCTGGGAGGATTTTCAGATTTTCCTCAGTGTAATCCTGTTTAGACATATGCACTCTGCCTGCCTCCGTGACAAGGCAAAAAGGGTCAGAGGGTAGATAGAGTAGGTGGCGAAGAGGAGAGGGAGGAGAGGCAGCTAAGAATCCTTCGACTTCAAGGGAATGGCACAAGAAGCAAAGATTCGCGGAGGGCAATGCCTTGGCGAGGTAGAGGGGTGTAGCTAAGGGAGAGAAAAGAGGCAGGAAGAGGGTGAATGAAAGAGTTATGGGGCACGGATAATGGAAGCGTGAGACTCGTCAAAGATGGAAGAGAAAGGTAAATTATGAGGTAGATGAAGATCGGATGAGAGAATACGAGACCGATAAAACGAGAAAGAGAGGGTGTAGAAGAGAAACGGCGTAAAATAAGTGTCAGAGCGGAAGTACAAGACGTCTCGGACCACTTATGGAGGGAATCTGCTATCTTGCACCGAGGACCCCGATGGCCGTCAGCCCCCTTTGCAGTTCGAGAGGCCCGTGAGATGCCCAGCAGGGGACTGGCCTTCAGCAGACCTGACGATGGAGAGGCGACGAAGGCTCGGTGACAGCACCGGTGCGCGGCCAGGGCCTCTGTGCCAGAGGTAAGGACCCTGGAAGAAGACCGGGGGAGAGGTGGGGCTCGACAGACGAGACCGGGGAGAGGAGAGGCTCATGAGAGAGCCCATGTCGCATCAGAAGCCTCTCGGAGACAGCACCTGTTGTATGCAGGCTCGGTTCTAGAGGGTGGGCCAGGCCCACCCATTTAATACCCTGACCCCTGTGATCGAAGTGGGGGGGATCGGCAGAGCACGGCATTCCCCATCTTCTTAAATTCGATCGATTTTACCGTACCCCTTCTTCTGTTTTGTAAAACATATGTCCCAGGACGGCTAAAATATCCTCTAGTTCAGGCCCGAAGTGCGGGGGAGGGTGTCGGTGAGCAGAGAAGGAAAAGTACTCTGGCTTCTCCTTCATGCCCAGAAAAGGGAAGGACAATGTCCACTTCTGCTTTGCCACTGTCAGCTGTCGCCGCTGTCAGCTGCTACCCCTTTCTTCCTCTTATTCCCTCTCCTTTTCTTTCTCGCTCCTCCCCACTTATTGAAAACCGTGACTTTAAGCTACGGTTCTCATCCTCTCTTTCCTCTGCTCCTTTATTTATTCTCCTGTGAAATGGATCCAAAAAAGAAAAACGATTTTGCTGGATATGACACCTTTTTCTGACATTTTCTATTCCAAAGTGCAGCCTCTGGATGGAGAGAAAAAAAAGGTTCAAAATCTGAAAAATAAATAACTAAATAAAGCAAGACAAAGTTGTGGCAAAGTAGCCAGATTGGTTTTCTTCTTCACACCTAGACACATCAGCGCCACTTTACAGTGTTTACCAGTGAAGCGCTACTTTCGTTTTCTCAGCTTTCTTTGAGCAACATTGTTTTCCCCATTGTAGGGAAGTGCACCTTTCCTGGAGGTACTACAATTCCTGGTTACTGTGTTCAGGGATGTGGTCTTTTTAAATCATACTGCTCATGTTCTGTAAGGATATAAGCAATGGACATTAAAACGGGTCCCTTCCGGGCCCAATAGTCACGTCCTTAACTTTTCAGACAAAATCAAAAATTGATTTCTGAACAGTGAGTATATAAAAGCATTAAGGTAACCATGTTGTTCCTGCTTACATTTCACATGCTTTACTTAATCTTGCATTCTCTATGAGTGTTTGCTTTTTCCAGGATGTTGTTGCTTTTTTTTTCAGGCAGCTTATTGCTCTTGTCCAGTGCATAATTTGAATTGAGTCGCATCCAGGTGTTTATATTGGGGCACAATTGGGTTGTAGTTGAAGGCATTGAGAGTTTCTCTCAGTGGGGCAGTATGGTGTTCAGTGGGGGAGAGGATGTGGCCCTATGGTCAGAGCTGCTGAATTTGGAACTGGGGAACCGGGTTCAGCCTTCATGACCAGCCCCTCCAGACCACTCTCCTGAGGGAGCTCATTTCCATGCTAAACCTTAGAAGGCCCGCAAGACCTTAGAAGCCATGGTGTCTTAGCACCAGCAGGTGGACCCTAGCGGGGTTAAGTGTTGGTTGGCCTTGAAAGCTTGTCCACCACAATCCACTACTGAAGTTCACCTCCAGTCTTGTTGACAGGCCTACAAGTAGCACATCTTAGAGCAACAGTGACTCCCACTTATAACACAGGATCTTTGAGCAGGGTGGCTCTAGGGCGTTGCGATCGCACCGGGTGCTGACTTCGGGTGGGGCCATGATGTTGGCAAGTATATTATGGTTTTAAATGCACTTGCTGCCTCCTTCCTTGCCTACAATAATTTTCGGCAACAATAAAAATGCCATGATAACTCCGGTGAATAATTTTCTTCTAGGAGAGGTCAGAGTTTTGTCTAGTGGAAGTTGTGACTCGTCGAAAGGTAGTGCAGAGGGTTAATGTGCCTGCTGCAAAGGACATGTACCATTCAGATCACAAAGTGCATTAAATGTAAATAGGTCCATGGGTTACTGCTTTTGTCAGAGAGATCCTTTTGTTACTTGCAGTTTATACGTTTAAAACACAACATAGAACAGTGAGCTATTTACTGTCATCTAAGAGCTGCATGCAACCTGCAAAGTATACATTAGAGCATTATGTTTTTACCCCTAGTCTTTGATTATCCTAATGTTGCAAAAAGTGCTAATTTTGATATAAATCAATTCTGATTATTAAAGAGAACCCCCAACCATGGTATTACGTTTTAAATTCTGAGTTTGTTCTTTTCCAGACCAGTCACTATTAAACTATACTGCCTACTAGTATGGTTGTCATGTGACTCCTACACCTTGTAGTCCTCTGTCTTACTCTGTCTTATATAACATTTCCTATACAGTGATTTACACACATATGATTGATTGTGTCTGTGTAATGTGGAGGTGTGGCTCAATGATTAGAGCGGCAGACCCTGATGCAGAGGTCTAGCCCGGGACCAGGGTTCAATTCCCCGCCTCGGCGGATCTTGGGCCAAAAATTCCACGGACCTGATAATTCTCGCCTCGGTGCCTATTCCAATCATGGAGTCCCACTCTGCAACTCTGGGCAATAGCTTGTTTATTCTCCACAACGGCCCCCACAACGCTCAGGATGCCTGTCCTCCATCTTGGGGGTGCCCAGGAGTGGATGCCTCACAGGGAAAGCCAGGATGGGTTCCACAGCGGTATTCGTACTAGTGCCTTGAGACCCTTGCGGGTGAATAGTGTGCTATACAAGTATCAATTTACAATGTGTGTGAAGTAAAGTGCTCTGACACCCTACACTGGTTTCAGTGGTGGTGTAACTCGAACTAAATGCATGTGTGTGTGTGTGTGTGTGTGTGTGTGTGTGTGTGTGTGTGTGTGAGAGAGAGTCTGGTTATGGAGACTTGAGGGGCACTGTTAAAGGGTAGGAGTGAGGGAATCTGTGTTGGATGTGGTTATTGAGGGGCACCAACAAACATTGTTGCACAGGGTGCCACCAGCGCCAAAGCCAGCCCTGCCCTTTGGGCCAGTCTGCCTCATCCCTTGGTACCTCCATTGGCCTTGTTTCAGCAGTAGTATCTGCAACTTACAATCGACAATGCAGGATATGCATGCACACCAAACTAAGGGGAATATGTACACGCCTCTATCGCCACCACAGCGCCACTTTTTCAGACGTTGTGGTGGCAATAGGGGCTTCCCCTTATTAACAAGGCCGCATCGTGGCTTACCGCTGCCTTGTAAATAAGGCCCCCTTTCACACAATGGTTAACGTGAAAGGGGTGGGCAGTGGGTGTTGCGGTGGGCGTTCCACTGCAATATCCATTGATTTTGACGCTACCCCCTATGTACAATGGGTAGCATGCATAGGAGGCAGCGCCAAAATTAAGACCAGGGAAAACCAGGTCTTAGCTTGGTGAAATGAGGAGAAATGCTTTATTTCTCCTCGTTTTTGCTTTTTCCAAGTGTGCTGCCTTATGCAGAGGATGCTTGCCTCAGCACCGGCACTTAATCATCAACACCAGCGCTATAGTTTCATGAGCACCAGTTAAGAATATGCTAATTTTTGTTAGCCACTGGAAGATTAAGTGCTTTGCCCTGAATCACAGAATGTGGAACCAATTCCGAGACGCAAACCTGGCTCCCCAGATCCGAAGTCAGCAGCTCTGGCCATTACACCACATCCCCCCCACTTCCTGGTTCGTAGTTGGCTCTATTTTAGGCAGCATTACAGGAGAAATAGGCTGGTGCAAGCTGCCTCCTGATGAGACTCCCAGCACTTATTATTTTTTACAAATTAACCGCTGAGCGAGAGTAAACCAATGTTAATTTTTCCTGCAAGGTTAAGGAGTACAGGGAGAGAAGGCTTTCTGAGTTAGCAAGCAGTTGGAAAATGTAGGCTTTAGAGAGAAACACTATTGTACATAGTGGTATATATCCGGGGCAGAGAGCTCAAACTTTACTCTGAGTGTACAGTGTACACATCGTTTAAACATTAAGAGCCCTAGCCTTTTCTGGCCTTTTCTTACAGTACTAATTCACCCTTGAATATACCTACATATTTCAAGTAAAAAGAAATGAAGTGCGCTCTGCTAAACCCAAGTTCCCCGCCAAGTCATTGGCATTCACCCTAACAGGTTCACTCGTAGAGGGGTATCGAGGCAATTCGGTTTCTGAAGGGATGCACTACCGTAGCCCACCCCGCTTCCAGAGCTTGGGAAAGAGACTTATAACTTCCTATCAGTGACGAATGTTGGACATTTTTCTCTCCTTAAACTGAATCTATATACATAAATTACAGATAAACATTTCCATATTATATTCATAAGAAGAATGTACTACACCCTCGATAACATCACACAGATTTGACCCTGCTCTGAGCCCAGCCTGCCATGGGGCAACTACTGCCAAGGCTGACTTAATTCGATTAGCATGGCACTGTCTGGGTATCCAGGGCATTTGGTGAAATGATTAAGAGCAAGAGACGTCACTCAACACCAAATGGAGCTCTTTCCATATCTGGCACTTCTGGGTTTGGTTGTTTATGTTCACAAGTAAACTAGTCAGTGATACTCCTGCTATTGGCATAAAGGCGAGTAGCGATGCCGGAAAGAGCCCTTAACTACGCAGTTAAGATATAATCATCACTGACATTTCACAGCCCGTCCAAGGGATATCTGGGGCTCACTAGCCTCCTCTCTCCAGCCAATCTCAGAATAATTACTATTTAATATATATTAACATCTTTGATAGTGTTGATTGTAGGGCAATGTCAACTGCAAATGTTGAATAGAAGAGAGATGGTGGACTTGATTGTGATAACATGTTTTTGATGATTATTAAGGGGTGAATACATTTCAATGCCTTGACACCTGCCTGAAAGAACTGCTGTAGCATCTATTAGAACATTGGAATGTTGGGAGCTCCATTGAAAATAATGGAGTGCCCTGGGCTTATAATGGCTGGTATAAGCCTGGAGCTCCAACATTCCAATGTTTCTTTGTTCACAGCTCTGGCTGTGAACAAAGGCTTCAGGGAGCCTGAGAGGATTCCAATCCCCTCACGCTTCCAAAAGGCTTTGTTTTTTTGTTAGAACATTCTGCCCTCAAGTGACTGAATATTCTAATAGCCTTATAGCCCTTCGTAGATGGGCTATTCCGCTATTAAAGTCCCTCTCCCTTGTTAAAGGCCCTCGCCTTCGGCTCGGGGCCTTTAACACTGGAGAGGGCCTTTAATAGCCGGTATAGCCCTCTACGGCGGGCTATAAGGCTATATTATTGATATTGCACCATAATCCATGAAAACAATATATATATTTCTTGTAGCAGGACAAGGTTGATGTTTTTTAATTCTGCATTTAAAAAAAAAATGTATTTTTCAAAAACCTTTATTGACAAATTAGCATGGACCCATTACACTCTTGCATCAAATCAGAGCACCGTATACAAAGCAACAAATGAGGATATAAAGAAAGGCCAATTGCACAGACCATCAGAATACAGCGGCTTAGGGAGACATTATTTATGCACGTCAAGACAGTAAGCAATTGTGGATATACAGTGGGCAAAGCGTGAGAGAGGGAGCGGGCTGAAACAAAAAGGGAGTTAGGATGGGGCAAAGGGCGGCTACTGACCTTCACCGGAGGCAGCCACGGGCGGAGTGGCTGCGGGGAGCGAGGGAGAGGAAGTTTGGCTTTGGGCGGTATGAGCGTGAAGGTATGACACTAGGGGCCCCCATATGTCTAGTGGACGAGATCTGGCTGGCATAAGATCACAGAATTCAGATAGGAGGGTTTGGCATCGCGATGAATCCTCGAGCCAATGGGTGAACTTAGGTGCAGGTTTGCGTCCCCAGCACATGGACATCCTACGCTGCGCTAGGACGAGCAGCATAGCAATCCAGTTCCAGTTTGGAATCTTTATTTCGACCAATAAGATCATAAAAGATATACAGACATCACAATCATATGAAATTTGCGCAATCCAATAAAAGAATGATTATAAAACTTGGGGCCATATGTATCAAGCCTTTTGTGAATCACAAAGGCCGAAATTCGCTGAATTTCGGCCTTTGCGAATCGCAAAAGGCTATTTTGCATGATTTGATATGTATGAAACAATCGCATCTTAAGGAATCGCAAATACTTGCGATTCCTTAATTTGCCATAGCATTTAAGGAATCTCAATTTTGCGGTTCCTTAAATGCTATGGGCCAGATGTATCAAGGCTTTTGCGACTCGCAAAGGCTGAAATTCGCAGAATTTCGGCCTTTGCGACTCGCAAACGGCCTTTTTGCATTTTTGCTTATGTATGAAAAAATCGCAATTTAAGGAATCGCAATAATTTGCAATTCCTTAAATGATATATATGATACATTTTTAAATTGGGAATTTGTGTTAAGAAATGGCAATTTACCACCAACTTGTAGTTGGTGGTAATTTGCGATTTCTTTTAAAAATGCCCTATTTGGCATTTGTGAGGGTGGCATGTGACACACATACATGCCCATAGGGCATGTATGTGTGCCACATGCACACACATGTAGATTTCAGGGGTGCAGCAGGGTGTCTTTGAGACACCCCTGCACCCTTGAAATAATTCTCAAATTGCGATTAGCAAATTGCGAATTCGCAATTTGAGAATTATTGGACTATCATTCCTATGGGCCTCCTGGCCCATAGGAATGCATTGGAAATTATTCTTAAGTTGCGAATTCGCAAATTGCGAATTCGCAAATAAAGAATAATAAGGATCGCTAAAAAATAGCGATTTTGTACATACATACCGTTTTGCGAATTCTAAATAGCTTTCAAACAAATTTCGAAAAGCACCACCAAATTGGATATAAATTGCCACTAGGCTTGATTAGTAAAGTTCATAAACAAACAGTAGTTCCGAATGGACAACGCTGAATCCGTGGTTGCAAAAGAGTTCCTTTAATATGCCAAGAGAAACCAGCCAACGCGTTTTGTTCCGTCAAGCGGAACTTCTTCAGGGCTGTAAATTGTAAAGTAAAACATACAAAAAACCCGTGTAAGTAGCTTCCCACAAACAGTGTATACCGTAAAAACCATGTGCAATGAAATCACATGACACAAAAACAAATCACAGTTAAAAACATACTCCAAGTTAAAATAGGAGCATATTCTCTCCACACTGCAGTTTATGTACATTTTTCAAAAACGTTGTGCTGAAAACACTGTATCCAATACAGGTCTCTTTATAAACCCACGACGGGACCTGACCATCGGGGTAATTTCATCGAACAACGGTCATTTGTATCTTAATTTTATCAAATATTCATTATATATAGACACATCATCCATTAAATGTTTTTTGTATGCAATTGCAACCAACAACACCAGCATTGTCCTTATTGTAATTAATAATCACGATTCAAACCTAGCACCTGTTAAGGCACCAAGAACCCTTTGTTAAGCAAAACAGATCATTTCGTCTTACATTGTCAGAGATTTTTTAGTATATACACCCCCATGTCAATGGCGCAAAAACCATGCCACACTATGAAGCAACGGCAAATTCTCTCCTACCCAGAGACTCACTCACGCCTACCAGGTAGATATAAAACAATGATATAACACTTATCCATCTCTAGTAGTCAATGAGATATTAGTATGATTCCTACCGCAATTGTGTACACAAAGGTAGAAATATATTCCAGTTCACACAGTCTGTTTTGAAACCGGAGCCAAATCCCTCTATCTGGACGTTCGATAAGTATAATCTTCATCTAAGAGTATATGCAACAAATAAGTGCCTAAAAGAAACAGATATTCAAAATGTCCTAAAGTGTTTATATAAGGCATAATAACCCATTTAAAACTAAGTTTAGATAACAGGACATATGCATATAGGCCTGTACCTTATTATGTTCACGAGATGTTGTTGTCAAAGGGCGTTCACTTATCTTCACATCCCATATTTTAACGTATTGTTTATTCCACTGGGCCCAAGTGTTGGCCTACAACAATTACGGAAATTAAAAAACAGTAGAAAAGAGATATCAGTATGAGGATATGTTGAACCTGTCTTGGCAGACTAATATTACTCTTAAGATGTGGATCTGGGTACACCTGTCTCTCTGGGTACCCTGGTCCATCTAATGGCCTACCTTTAAATGGTCTGACGTGCACTCTGTTGGCACCGTCGTATATTCACTTCCAATTTTCTAAGGTAGGCTCCAGGTGTGTAGTCGCATTGAGGTAATTACCTGGAAATCAATGCGAGTGTACATATTAATACCGACAGGGTAACATAGCCAGTAATATCATTTACGTTTTCCTCATACCCATAAGTCACCCTGTTATATATCAAAGGTCGACTCCCCAGAATGTCGTCTTCAGTATCCCTTATATCTATTAAGATTGCGGCGGAAAACTAGATTGCACCTCGCTGCGTTACCACCCGTTTCCATTGCACCCGAGTCTAATGTTCGATCTAATGCTGAATATCAAATCCACGAGGGAAGAGCCCGTAATTGTGAATAATTGTTCATACGAATGTTCGTCTACATCGATAGTATATTAGCATCTATTCCAAGCTGAGGTGCATCTATCCGCAGTGAAAACAATCTTAGCGGTATTGTTTAGAAACCAAAAACGGGTTTGTTTTAACTAACGTCCCGAGGTGGACCCATATCGTCAGAAAGTCAGATTAATAAAAAAATGCAATTTAAGCCCATCGAAAAAAGGGGGGTCAAGGTCTGTCAGGAGAATCTCCTGTTGGTCTTACCTATTGGGGTCGTATCTCTTTCCCCAGTTGGCGTGTTCACAGTCCGCGCGCCAAACACTTCCCGGCAGGTTATTGGAGCCGGCCTCCTTCAGATGGGTTATAATGTAACCACCCCTTCAACACGTGTGGACGAGGGAAAGTCGCGCAACTTAAACCACGATTTCCCGGTCAAAGCAGCTTGGATATGTCGCTTAAGATGTGTGGAAAGGGGACATAATACAGAGGATGAAATGCATTATTATTTAAGTTGAAATAATGATGATATTGTTACGTTTAAGAATCAGTAATATGTCGATTATCTATCATGCTAAGCATGCACACATTGACTATGGTCTATTTGGGTTGAGCCAGTGCCAAAGCGATGTCCTTGCTTGCTTCCCCTCCACTTTGTAGTCCTAGTCATTGAATTATATTGTCATAATTACTATCTGGTTTCCTCTCTATTTTTACTATCAAGCTGAACCTCAACCAAAAACTCACTCTTTCCAATCTTCAGTTGTACACACAATAGTCTCAGCTATACACAAGATTTTATGAACACTAAACAAATAATCTGTTCGCCCTCTCCTTTTAAATTGAGCTGTGGGTAACATTACAACAAGAGATTGGGCTATATATCCCCGTTTGTCTTGGCGTCATTTCTGTGCTGCGCATGTAGCGATGGTAATTATCTCTCCTTACTGATATAATGTATTCCACCTAATAGGATGGACTACCGTTAGTTTTTGAACATATGTATATAACTCACCAGGATAACAATCTACACAACACCCATATAGTTAATGAATATGTCCAAATATGTTCTTAATGTCTGGAATTTACACGGAATTACATACATCGGCCAAACTTAAACTGGACCGATTCACTTGGGATGTAATTTACAATTGTACTTAGTTTCCCAGGAATTGACTTACATTAATGCTAAGATATTATCGCTTGTTTTATTCCCAGAATACATAACAGTTTCTATCATTAAATAGCGCGTCATACCACCACTGACTAGCTTAAAATGGCGGCCGAATTTGACCGGGAAATCGTGGTTTAAGTTGCGCGACTTTCCCTCGTCCACACGTGTTGAAGGGGTGGTTACATTATAACCCATCTGAAGGAGGCCGGCTCCAATAACCTGCCGGGAAGTGTTTGGCGCGCGGACTGTGAACACGCCAACTGGGGAAAGAGATACGACCCCAATAGGTAGGACCAACAGGAGATTCTCCTGACAGACCTTGACCCCCCTTTTTTCGATGGGCTTAAATTGCATTTTTTTATTAATCTGACTTTCTGACGATATGGGTCCACCTCGGGACGTTAGTTAAAACAAACCCGTTTTTGGTTTCTAAACAATACCGCTAAGATTGTTTTCACTGCGGATAGATGCACCTCAGCTTGGAATAGATGCTAATATACTATCGATGTAGACGAACATTCGTATGAACAATTATTCACAATTACGGGCTCTTCCCTCGTGGATTTGATTTTCAGCATTAGATCGAACATTAGACTCGGGTGCAATGGAAACGGGTGGTAACGCAGCGAGGTGCAATCTAGTTTTCCGCCGCAATCTTAATAGATATAAGTGATACTGAAGACGACATTCTGGGGAGTCGACCTTTGATATATAACAGGGTGACTTATGGGTATGAGGAAAACGTAAATGATATTACTGGCTATGTTACCCTGTCGGTATTAATATGTACACTCGCATTGATTTCCAGGTAATTACCTCAATGCGACTACACACCTGGAGCCTACCTTAGAATATTGGAAGTGAATATACGACGGTGCCAACAGAGTGCACGTCAGACCATTTAAAGGTAGGCCATTAGATGGACCAGGGTACCCAGAGGGACAGGTGTACCCAGATCCACATCTTAAGAGTAATATTAGTCTGCCAAGACAGGTTCAACATATCCTCATACTGATATCTCTTTTCTACTGTTTTTTAATTTCCGTAATTGTTGTAGGCCAACACTTGGGCCCAGTGGAATAAACAATACGTTAAAATATGGGATGTGAAGATAAGTGAACGCCCTTTGACAACAACATCTCGTGAACATAATACAGGCCTATATGCATATGTCCCGTTATCAAAACTTAGTTTTAAATGGGTTATTATGCCTTATATAAACACTTTAGGACATTTTGAATATCTGTTTCTTTTAGGCACTTATTTGTTGCATATACTCTTAGATGAAGATTATACTTATCGAACGTCCAGATAGAGGGATTTGGCTCCGGTTTCAAAACAGACTGTGTGAACTGGAATATATTTCTACCTTCGTGTACACAATTGCGGTAGGAATCATACTAATATCTCATTGACTACTAGAGATGGATAAGTGTTATATCATTGTTTTATATCTACCTGGTAGGCGTGAGTGAGTCTCTGGGTAGGAGAGAATTTGCCGTTGCTTCATAGTGAGGCATGGTTTTTGCGCCATTGACATGGGGGTGTATATACTAAAAAATCTCTGACAATGTAAGACGAAATGATCTGTTTTGCTTAACAAAGGGTTCTTGGTGCCTTAACAGGTGCTAGGTTTGAATCGTGATTATTAATTACAATAAGGACAATGCTGGTGTTGGTGGTTGCAATTGCATACAAAAAACATTTAATGGATGATGTGTCTATATATAATGAATATTTGATAAAATTAAGATACAAATGACCGTTGTTCGATGAAATTACCCCGATGGTCAGGTCCCGTCGTGGGTTTATAAAGAGACCTGTATTGGATACAGTGTTTTCAGCACAATGTTTTTGAAAAATGTACATAAACTGCAGTGTGGAGAGAATATGCTGCTATTTTAACTTGGAGTATGTTTTTAACTGTGATTTGTTTTTGTGTCATGTGATTTCATTGCACATGGTTTTTACGGTATACACTGTTTGTGGGAAGCTACTTACACGGGTTTTTTGTATGTTTTACTTTACAATTTACAGCCCTGAAGAAGTTCCGCTTGACGGAACGAAACGCGTTGGCTGGTTTCTCTTGGCATATTAAAGGAACTCTTTTGCAACCACGGATTCAGCGTTGTCCATTCGGAACTACTGTTTGTTTATGAACTTTACTAATCAAGCCTAGTGGCAATTTATATCCAATTTAGTGGTGCTTTTCGAAATTTGTTTGAAATTTGTATTTTTCCTAGGTTGTGTCTGGGATGTACTTCTGGGACAGGAAGTACTCGAAACTGCACACCGTTTGAAAGAATTTTCTCATTTAATATACTGGTGATATATGGGTTGGTGCATTGAAGGTGTATAAGTGGCCCACTGTCCCGTCTGGTCTTGTATGAAACTTTATCTTTTGGGCCAATTGATTGCACAATCCAAACCATTTTCAAATTGTATTATTGACATGTTTGTTTGACTTGTGAATAGAATATCGAAAACTGTAACACATTGTTTTGACACCCTTTAAGCATAACCTAGACTCAATTTCATAACATCATGTCTAACTTTAAAGACACTAGAGAGGAGATGGCATCGAGCTTGTTTGGTAATAGCCAGTCTGTAGGTGCCGCGACAGCTAAAGAACCTAGCACAGAAGGCCTTCGTGCCAAATTCCTAAAATTAGAGAGATTAAAAAAGTTGGAGATGTCTAGATGGTGGGATGGAATAACACTACAGAAGTACTTAGACAATCAGAAAATTCCAAGGGGCCTAAGGATCTTGATCTTCCCAACCTTTGAGGACTTAGATGACGATGCCCTCAGGGATTGGGAAGAGAATTTGAAACAGTCCTCATATACGATGATGAAAATATTAATCCGTCATTCTGAGAAGAAAGTTGCGGCTCTCAAACAGGAAATCCTAGATTTAGAACGAGACATTGATACATCTAGCTTAAAGGACAGCGTAAAAAAGAACTATGAAATTTTTGACGATGTCATAAGCAGGTATCAGATCTACCTACGGGATAAGAAATTACGCAAAATAAAGCGTGACGATAATGATTACAGGACAGGGCGTATTTATACGTTTGCCCACAAATTTGATAATGTTAAACAGGGAGGTGATGGCAAACGTCCTAGGGAAGAATCACTGAGCGCTAGTAGTAGCTCAATTTCCTCTATGGGAAGCTCATCCTCGAAAGATGGGGGGGCATGTCAGGCTGCATCTCTAAGACGTAATGATTTTTTATGGGAGATGGAACGCATCCGCCAAGGCACAAAATTACCCAATACCAACCCAGACCCAAAATCAGGAGGGGGGGAAAAAGGTGGAAAAGCAAAACAGCCCAGGGGCGGAACAGTGCACCCAATGGACACCAGGTCCAAGAGAACCTAGAAGAGGTAATTCCGTCTTCTGATACTGACCCGAATAATGACCATACTATTTCTGTCAATAACGCCCTGTCCATTGTTAATCTATCAGACCGCGAACTTACAGATGTGGAGACAAACATCTTGAAAAGAGGTCTAAGTTTTTGTCCTTCTCAGGTTGGGGACCCAACCTTACTAATGGTGGATCTGTTTAAGTTTATAAGACTTTTGAAATTAAAAGATCATTTTCAAAATTGTCCTGGAATTCCTGTCTGTGATTCAAATACTAAACCTGAATGTACCACCACTATCTCTGACCTTCAAAATGCACAATTGTTATTATCAATCGAGACCGGAGATAATCCCTCATTACAGGAAATCCGTTCGGATTTAAATATTGATGAGGACACTACTATTAACAGCGGTCTCAGGGCCCGCTCTAAATACATCCCCGTAAATACACACAAAAATATTGACTTGTTTAATGTAAGAGTCTCACAAGACTTCTGTAGAATGATTGACTCGCCCAATAAATACACACGTAAACAAAACAATTTGACAAAAATGGAAAGACTGGCACTCGATGGATTGGCAAGAGACAATAACATCACAATAAAGGAGGCTGACAAAGGTGGAAATGTGGTTGTGATGAACACTGTGGACTACGACAGTGAAATCACTCGACAACTAAGTGACACTAGTTGTTACAAAAGACTACAGGACAATCCCATTCCATCTCTTGTCACCCACATTAATAACCGAATACAAGATTGGGGCGAGATTGGCCTTCTGTCAGAGGAGGAATGTCGATACCTTAAGGTCATACATCCAACTGCACCATGTATCTATGTATTGCCCAAAATACACAAGGGGGGCAATTTCCCACCGGGACGTCCCATTATATCGGGAATCAATTCACCGACGGAACGCCTTTCACAATATGTGGATGGGTTTTTGCAACCCCTTGTGGCTAACTTACCATCGTATATACAGGACTCAGGGGACATTTTGAAGAAACTGGATGGCCTGGAATGGTCTACGGACCTGATGTTTGTCACGCTAGACGTGACGGGGCTCTATACATGTATACCACAACATTTCGGTATTAGAGCGCTCTCGTCATTTCTTTCAATGAGGACAGCAGATCACGTTGATCACAACGAGATGTTGATCGAAATGACGGAGCTAATTCTATCCAGGAATTTTTTTCTACACAAAGATAATTGGTACCATCAAATAAGGGGGACCGCTATGGGGAGCAAATTTGCTCCTTCGTATGCGGGACTCTTCATGGGGTGGTGGGAACGTGAACACGCATGGGGTAAATATGCCTCCCCCTGGATGGACATGATCATCTTTTGGGGGAGGTATATCGACGATATCATCATGCTATGGAAAGGGAATGACACACAATTATTGGAATACTTCAACTACCTAAATGATAACCCTTATAACATACAATTGACAGTGAAGTCTGACCACAACCAAATAGAATTCCTAGACATTCTGTTCTTTGTGGAGAATAACACCATACAGAGCAATTTGTACCGCAAAAGTACCTCCTGCAACAGCGTACTACATGCTACCAGTGCGCACCCCAGTTCAACTATCCATAATATTCCATATGGAGAGATGGTGCGCATAAGGCGTAACTGTAGCAAGGAAGAGAACTTTAAACATGCGATACGAGACAGCAAAATCAGGTTTGCCAATAGAGGTTATAACAGTAAAACCCTGGACAAGGCTGAAAAGAGAATTCTAACTGTGACACGCAGCAATACTCTTATCAAAAAGGCAAAAAATAATAAACAGAATAAAAACTCTAGGATGGCTTTTACCACCCAATACACACAGAACAGTACAGAAGTATTCAAAGTCCTCAAAAGACATTGGAAATTACTATGTGAGGTTCCCAATCTGAAAGAGGTAATCAATGAGACACCTAGTATTACTTTCAGGAGAGGCAAAACCCTCCGCAATATTTTGTGTCCTAGCTATCCGATTAAGAAAAAGACAGGAACATGGATGCAGACAAAACCGAAGGGCTTCTATACATGTGGAGGATGCAACATTTGTCCCCATGGCTTGAACAAAACCAAAAAATTCAAGTACAATACGGATAGAGAATATGAAGTGAGACATTACATTAATTGCAACACCAGCCATGTGATTTATGTCATTGGCTGTGGTTGCAACAAGATATATGTTGGGAGTACTGTGCGGCCGTTGAAGCTTAGGATTCAGGAACACACTCGGGCCATGAAAAACTATGATTTGAAGTACCCCATGACTTACCACATGCAGGAACACCACAAAGATAACAGAACCATATGGTTTCATGGTATTGACTATATACCACCACATCCTAGAGGAGGAAATCGCGAACTTACCCTCAGGAAAAGGAAAGCAGCTTGGATATGTCGCTTAAGATGTGTGGAAAGGGGACATAATACAGAGGATGAAATGCATTATTATTTAAGTTGAAATAATGATGATATTGTTACGTTT
The DNA here is from genome assembly GCF_964263255.1 of Lissotriton vulgaris. Lineage (NCBI taxonomy): Eukaryota > Metazoa > Chordata > Amphibia > Caudata > Salamandridae > Lissotriton > Lissotriton vulgaris. The sequence continues at coordinate 767,971,740 of NC_141697.1, forward strand.
AAGAATCAGTAATATGTCGATTATCTATCATGCTAAGCATGCACACATTGACTATGGTCTATTTGGGTTGAGCCAGTGCCAAAGCGATGTCCTTGCTTGCTTCCCCTCCACTTTGTAGTCCTAGTCATTGAATTATATTGTCATAATTACTATCTGGTTTCCTCTCTATTTTTACTATCAAGCTGAACCACAACCAAAAACTCACTCTTTCCAATCTTCAGTTGTACACACAATAGTCTCAGCTATACACAAGATTTTATGAACACTAAACAAATAATCTGTTCGCCCTCTCCTTTTAAATTGAGCTGTGGGTAACATTACAACAAGAGATTGGGCTATATATCCCCGTTTGTCTTGGCGTCATTTCTGTGCTGCGCATGTAGCGATGGTAATTATCTCTCCTTACTGATATAATGTATTCCACCTAATAGGATGGACTACCGTTAGTTTTTGAACATATGTATATAACTCACCAGGATAACAATCTACACAACACCCATATAGTTAATGAATATGTCCAAATATGTTCTTAATGTCTGGAATTTACACGGAATTACATACATCGGCCAAACTTAAACTGGACCGATTCACTTGGGATGTAATTTACAATTGTACTTAGTTTCCCAGGAATTGACTTACATTAATGCTAAGATATTATCGCTTGTTTTATTCCCAGAATACATAACAGTTTCTATCATTAAATAGCGCGTCATACCACCACTGACTAGCTTAAAATGGCGGCCGTATTTGACCGGGAAATCGTGGTTTAAGTTGCGCGACTTTCCCTCGTCCACACATGTTGAAGGGGTGGTTACATTATAACCCATCTGAAGGAGGCCGGCTCCAATAACCTGCCGGGAAGTGTTTGGCGCGCGGACTGTGAACACGCCAACTGGGGAAAGAGATACGACCCCAATAGGTAAGACCAACAGGAGATTCTCCTGACAGACCTTGACCCCCCTTTTTTCGATGGGCTTAAATTGCATTTTTTTATTAATCTGACTTTCTGACGATATGGGTCCACCTCGGGACGTTAGTTAAAACAAACCCGTTTTTGGTTTCTAAACAATACCGCTAAGATTGTTTTCACTGCGGATAGATGCACCTCAGCTTGGAATAGATGCTAATATACTATCGATGTAGACGAACATTCGTATGAACAATTATTCACAATTACGGGCTCTTCCCTCGTGGATTTGATATTCAGCATTAGATCGAACATTAGACTCGGGTGCAATGGAAACGGGTGGTAACGCAGCGAGGTGCAATCTAGTTTTCCGCCGCAATCTTAATAGATATAAGGGATACTGAAGACGACATTCTGGGGAGTCGACCTTTGATATATAACAGGGTGACTTATGGGTATGAGGAAAACGTAAATGATATTACTGGCTATGTTACCCTGTCGGTATTAATATGTACACTCGCATTGATTTCCAAGTAATTACCTCAATGCGACTACACACCTGGAGCCTACCTTAGAATATTGGAAGTGAATATACGACGGTGCCAACAGAGTGCACGTCAGACCATTTAAAGGTAGGCCATTAGATGGACCAGGGTACCCAGAGGGACAGGTGTACCCAGATCCACATCTTAAGAGTAATATTAGTCTGCCAAGACAGGTTCAACATATCCTCATACTGATATCTCTTTTCTACTGTTTTTTAATTTCCGTAATTGTTGTAGGCCAACACTTGGGCCCAGTGGAATAAACAATACGTTAAAATATGGGATGTGAAGATAAGTGAACGCCCTTTGACAACAACATCTCGTGAACATAATAAGGTACAGGCCTATATGCATATGTCCCGTTATCTAAACTTAGTTTTAAATGGGTTATTATGCCTTATATAAACACTTTAGGACATTTTGAATATCTGTTTCTTTTAGGCACTTATTTGTTGCATATACTCTTAGATGAAGATTATACTTATCGAACGTCCAGATAGAGGGATTTGGCTCCGGTTTCAAAACAGACTGTGTGAACTGGAATATATTTCTACCTTCGTGTACACAATTGCGGTAGGAATCATACTAATATCTCATTGACTACTAGAGATGGATAAGTGTTATATCATTGTTTTATATCTACCTGGTAGGCGTGAGTGAGTCTCTGGGTAGGAGAGAATTTGCCGTTGCTTCATAGTGTGGCATGGTTTTTGCGCCATTGACATGGGGGTGTATATACTAAAAAATCTCTGACAATGTAAGACGAAATGATCTGTTTTGCTTAACAAAGGGTTCTTGGTGCCTTAACAGGTGCTAGGTTTGAATCGTGAATATTAATTACAATAAGGACAATGCTGGTGTTGTTGGTTGCAATTGCATACAAAAAACATTTAATGGATGATGTGTCTATATATAATGAATATTTGATAAAATTAAGATACAAATGACCGTTGTTCGATGAAATTACCCCGATGATCAGGTCCCGTCGTGGGTTTATAAAGAGACCTGTATTGGATACAGTGTTTTCAGCACAATGTTTTTGAAAAATGTACATAAACTGCAGTGTGGAGAGAATATGCTGCTATTTTAACTTGGAGTATGTTTTTAACTGTGATTTGTTTTTGTGTCATGTGATTTCATTGCACATGGTTTTTACGGTATACACTGTTTGTGGGAAGCTACTTACACGGGTTTTTTGTATGTTTTACTTTACAATTTACAGCCCTGAAGAAGTTCCGCTTGACGGAACGAAACGCGTTGGCTGGTTTCTCTTGGCATATTAAAGGAACTCTTTTGCAACCACGGATTCAGCGTTGTCCATTCGGAACTACTGTTTGTTTATGAACTTTACTAATCAAGCCTAGTGGCAATTTATATCCAATTTGGTGGTGCTTTTCGAAATTTGTTTGAAATTTGTATTTTTCCTAGGTTGTGTCTGGGATGTACTTCTGGGACAGGAAGTACTCGAAACTGCACACCGTTTGAAAGAATTTTCTCATTTAATATACTGGTGATATATGGGTTGGTGCATTGAAGGTGTATAAGTGGCCCACTGTCCCGTCTGGTCTCGTATGGAATTCTAAATAGCGATTCACAAAAAATCGCTATTTAGGATTCGCAAAACGGAATCTTGATACATCTGGCCCTTGATCTCTAAAATGTAAATCAGATTACGGCACCAAATATATCTACTGTACCTGCTGCGACCGTATCTGTGTCAGCGGCTTCACTGGTTGTGGCTCCACCTGGGGGTCTATCTGCTATCTCTAACCATGTCCCTGCCACTGCCACTGCCACTGCTTCTGTTATAACCCCTGCAGTGAATCTAGTGACCCCAGGAAAACGATCAGCTGCGGGTCCAGCATCAAACAGGCAAGTCCTTCGCCCCCCTACTTTTTCCATACCTGAAATAATTGACACTGCTTCACTTAACACATGTAACATTTTGAGTATTGACAATAAAAGGGGCGACGTGGTCAGTACTGGGATTAACTTAAAACCGCATGATGGGAATAACGTGAAATACATTGAAGCTGCTGATAATGCGGATGTCTCAATTAACGCAAGTATGGTTACCGTACTCTCCTCTTCAGGGTGCCCAGATGAGAGGAGTCTTACAGTGGATCAGGATCTAGAGGCTTCATCTAGAGAATTGGGCTGTTTGGAGACCGTGTCGACTGGGGGTGGTGTAAATGCTTCTATTTCCCTGGATGGGGGGGCTGGGCCATCTGAAGATTTAGAAAGGGACTGGTCGAATGAGGAGTACGAGGAAACAGATGAGGCAGTGGAAGGAGAAATGGATAACTCTACCACTGGTACTTCTTTGGATGTGGTAAAACATCGGGTTAGTCGAAAAGATAAAGCAAAATTGAGAATCAAAATGAAGACGAAGAGCAAGAAAGGCAAAGTGGGTATTGCGGATAGCTTACCAGTTAGCATCATTGCTCCTGCCCCCAAAAAGACTCTTCTCATTGATAAAAGCCCTTTGAGGAAATGGATTCAGGCTAAAGGGTTAGTCAAGAATACGACTTTACGGCTACCTGGCACTAGTCCACCAATACCTGAAACTGAGAAAAGCTGCTCCGGCCCCAGCTTGACCCCAGCAGCCTCGAGGGGTGAACTAGTGCCTCTACCTGAAGGCTCCAACTCGGCTCCCCCGAAATCGCCAGTAGCACCTCTAGACCCGACCTCAAAAACTACTACGGTCTCTGCTACCTCCTCGGATTTAACTAGCCATTCAGCCGGTCCATCGGTGCTGAGGTACCCGGACTTAACAACATTAATTGGTCCAGCCCCACCCCAATTTGACATCTTTGGAGAACACAATTCTATCTCTTCTCGCTTAGATGTTATCTTGCAAACCCTAACTAATCACAGAGATGAAGCGCAAGAGCACTTTCCCCAACTCCGAGTGGACAATACTAAGCTACAAAGTTCACTATCGGAGATGGCTTCTAAACTCGGAGGGATTTCTAAGGACATTGAAGATCTCCAACAAAGAGTTGTCAACGTTGAAGAGGGATCCGTACGAATGGAATCTTCTTTGTCTCAACATGATGAACAGATAATTGCCCTACAACTCAAGGTGGAAGATTTGGAGAATCGCCAAAGGCGATCCAATCTAAGACTCTTTGGCATTCCTGAGGGTTCAGAAGGATCAGATGCTAGGGCATACATAGTCAAGTTATTACAGAAGGCTTTCCCTGACCTAGCTGACCGGGACTTGGATTCCCAGGTTCAAAGAGCCCATCGTCTCCCCTTAGTCCAGAGAAACAGGGAGAGCAAATTTCCCAGACCTTTCCTACTTTGCTTTGGTAATTTTCTCTTAAGACAGGCTATCTCTTTGAAAGCACGTCCTAATTCTCCTGTCATTTTTGAGAACCTGTCTTTATTCGTACGCTCTGATTTGAGCAAAGCTACTATGGACAGGAGATGGAAGTTAAAGAAATATATCGACCCTTTTAAATCCATTGGTGCACAAGTGTTCTTACAGGAACCAGCCCGTCTCAAAATTATCAAAGGAGGCCATACCTATCTCTTGTCCGACGAGAAGGAAGCTGAAAAGGTGCTATCTAAGTTCGGTTAGGGGCTATGTCCGCAATCTTGGATGGAAAAAGTGGGGTGGTTAGGTGGCTCTTGGGCTGCTTCTCTCTGCGCTGCCTTACCAGCGGCAGCAGTTGCACGGGGGGGTTTCCTTCGCTTGGGAGCGAGGGAGAGGGGGGTGGGGGGAGGGGACAGCCTCTCCAAAGCTGGGTGGGCGTGGGTGGGACATAAATGATAAAAGTAACAGCAAGAGTGGGGTCCTTTGGTTTTATTTGGATCAAGATGAAGGGAAGGAAATGTTTTGGGTTCTTTTTTTTCTTGTTTTATGCAGAATGGTAAAATTGGGTTAATTTATGTGCCCAGATGTATAAAATAAAATGTCTAGCCTGGAATGTTTCGGGCCTTAATAGTAAGAACAAAAGATGTCTAATCTCTGAAAAACTTAGACTTTATGACCTTCAGCTTGTCTTTCTATCAGAGACTCACATTGCCTATAAAGATAGGAAGCTATTAAATCCCTTGGGTTACGATACTATAGTTTGCTCCACCCAACAAACATTAACCAGAGGAGTGGCTATCCTCAAGGATAAACGATTTAGAATTGAAATATATAAAACTGCTACGGATAAAAATGGTATATGGGCCATTGCACAAATATCTTTAGAGAATAGTAAATATTTGCTGTGTGTCATTTACGGGTCAAATCTTGACGATGATTCTGTTTTTGATCAATTGAATGTACAGCTTCTGGGGTGGGAAGGGGAACTCATTATCATGGGGGATTTTAATTGTACCATGAGCCATCAATTAGACACCACGAGGCAGGGCGCCTCTCAACGTATGCACAAAGTCCGTGCTGCTATTCTTGATATTAGTCGGATTCACAATGTTAAAGATGTTTGGCGTACTATCCATCCAAACATACCTGGATATACGTACTATTCGGCGCCCCACAAACTCTGTTCTCGCATCGATATGGCCTGGGCCACGGACATTATTATACAATCTAGCTCCATGGAGATCGGCCCACGGGGCTCCTCGGACCATAACCCAATACTACTGATATTTAATAATCCCCAAGTTCAAACAACCCCCAGAAGTTTCTCTTGCCCCCGTTATTTATTTTCTGATTTAGATTATATCTCACAGCTTAAATCACACCTCATGGAATTTATTGAAATCAATCTTCATTCTGCATCCTATATAATTGTTTGGGACGCTCTAAAGGCTAGTATTAGGGAGTTTACCCAACAATATATCTTCAGAAAGAACTCAGAGCAACGAAAAACTAATCCTAAACTGATTTCTAATATTTTAGCTCAAGAATTACTCTTGGCGGACGCTCTACGAGCTGGCTCTTCTAATGTGGTCGAATTGGGATTGACACTTGGTACTTATAGATCAAATTTAAAAACAATTTTTTTGAAAAAAGTAGTGCCAAATTATACAAATCAAAACTCTCTCAATATGAAGGGGGGGATAAAATTAGGAAAATCTTGGCCTACAAAGTGGCAGATGACAGAGCTCAGACATTAATAAAGAATATTAGAGGCCATAACAATATCAAATTTAATCAGCCGGCGCAGATTTTGGCTCAATTTGTTGAATTTTACAAAACCTTATATACTCCCGAGCATCAACCTAGTTCACTGGATATTTTAGATTATTTACACAATAACATCAAGGATAAATATAACACCCAAGGATTGGACCAATTATCGGCAGATTTTACTCTGCTCGAGATTAGGCAAGCCATATTATCTCTGCCATCAAATAAAGCAGCGGGGGAAGATACTCTTCTAATTGAACTGTATAAAATATGCATTGAGGAACTAATTCCCCTCTTTTCCCAGGTGGTCCAATCTATTGGGGTTACTGGGCAGGCTCCTAAATCATGGAACATAGCAAAAATGTTTTTTTTTCTAAAGAAAGATAAACCAGCAGATGAGTGTGGGTCCTATAGACCCATCTCACTTATTAACACCGACACCAAGATTTTTGCTAAGATTTTGGCAAGTAGACTGGCTCTGGTTATTCCAAAGATTGTTAATCCACAGCAGCATGGATTTGTATTAAGTAGGGACACAATGACCCATGTCAATACAGCTATTACTGTTTTTGACATGGCTGAAATAGAGTCCACCCCACTCGGCATGATTTTATTAGATGCTGAAAAGGCTTTTGACCGAGTGGGGTGGGACTATCTCTGGTCGGTAATGTCCTTTTTGGGATTTAAGGGTCAACTGGTCAGCTGGATAAGAGCCTTATATGATAGCCCTACTGCCAGTATAAGCTACGCTGGCCTATCTTCATCTTTATTTCCAATCTCACGGGGCACCAGGCAGGGGTGCCCGTTATCACCCCTACTATTTGCCCTCTCAATGGAACCCTTTTTAGCTGCTCTCCAATCTCAGGCACGAATAATCCCATATACATCTGGACCTCACACCTTGAAAATCACAGCTTATGCGGACGACATAGCTATATATTCCACTAATGTTATAGAAGCTTTGGCGGGTATTACCATTGAGGCGGATAGATTTAGCACTGTTTCAGGCTATAAGCTTAATATAAATAAAACACAAATAGTGGCCAACTATAAACTACCAGCCTCTGTCTCTGGAATTTGTCAAACTGCCAATTACTTAGGGGTCAAAATCTCTGCTAAAATTAGTGATATTATTAGAGTAAATTATGATGCTTTAGTGAAATCAACTGCTCTCTTACTTAAAAAATGGCATAAACTACCCTTAAATATCAGAAGCAGAATTAACCTGATAAAAATTAAAGTATTACCAAAGTTCCTCTATCTGTTTCGATCTATACCGTTGGCTTTAAATAACTCTTTTTTTAAGAAGCTTGATGGAATGTTTAGCAGTTTCATCTGGGGCTATAGGAAAGCACGTAGATCTCTAAAGCTACTTAAAGGTTCTTTAGATACAGGAGGTCTCAACTTTCCAGATTTCAAATTATAGTTTTGGTTTACTTTTATTAGTCGTCTGCGCTCTCTGCTCAATCCAGAAATGCAACTTTTCTATCATACTATTTTGTTAAAATCAGACGCCAGAATGTTCCTGCTGAGACTGAATGACCCCAACTATTTTAAAAGGGTCAGATTTAAGACTGCAAGGGATATTGCGAAAATATGGTTTAATATTTTGTCTTTCTGCAAAACTTCTTTTTTTCACCCTAAATTACCGCTCTGGGGAAACCCGGGCTTTCCCGGGATTTTTAATGATGGCCAAGCAAAATCATGGCCTGTTTTCGGAATTGTCACATTAGCGGATCTTTACGGTGCTCAGGGCTTTTTAGACTTTGTCGCACTTAAAAAGTTATATAACTTGACCGAGGAAATGAGGTTTAAATATATGCAAATTTATGATTTTCTGATCCGCAAGATGAAAATTCTAGAGGTTGTAGATTCTGACATTTGGAATTATTTATATTCATCCAAAACAAAATCTCTGATCAGTGATGGGTATAGTTGCTTTGTTTCATATAGGATTGATGACTGCTCCAAATTGGCAGAGAAATGGAGCCAGAAACTGAGACTTCCGATTAATTCTAACCAGATCGCCCATTCTCTCTCAAATCTGAATAATTTGGTGCAGTCATCAAGTTTAAGACTGCAACAATTCAAAACAACTTGTATGTTATACTATACCCCGGAAATGATCCTCAAATGGTCGGCAAATAGTCTAACTAGCGATCGCACGAAATGCCCTAAATGTGCTCAGGTAGGTGCTAATATAGAGCACATGTTCATCTCCTGTCCTGCTCTAAATGATTTTTGGCTTGCCTTTGATCGAGTCCTGAAACTAAAACTGGCCAGACCTCCTTCTCTTTCGTCTTCTCTAATATTATTAGATATACACGACGTCTTTCTTCCCCAACAGTCCTTAATAACTATCTTATTATCCTGTGCAAAATTGACCATTGCTCGTGCTTGGAATTCTCTTCAGCCTCCACACATAATGGAATGGTGGGCCCTGGTCAATGAGATTTATAACATGGAGGTGGCTCTGGCTAGGCTCAGAGGGGCTCGATCTTTATGTAAATTTGAAAACATTTGGGGTAATTTTATTTAGAATGTTATAGTACTAAACCTTTTCAGACTTATAACTCAATATGTTATTTTGGCGTCCTTTGTAATATTTATTTATTTTTTTTTTTTTTTTCTTCTTCTGCCATATTATATGTATTATGTTCAAGGTGACTCTTCCCTTTTAAGTTATGATATGATCTGTATTGTCTTTGATTATATATTTTTCTTTTCCACTTCTCTTGCTGTTAATAAAAAATTTCTTTAAAAAAAAAAGGAAATTATTCTTTAGTTGCGAATTCGCAAATTGCGAATTCGCAAATAAAGAATAATAAGGAATCGCTAAAATATAGCGATTTTGTACATACATACCGTTTTGCGAATTCTAAATAGCGATTCGCAAAAAATCGCTATTTAGGATTCGCAAAACGGAATCTTGATACATCTGGCCCTTGATCTCTAAAATGTAAATCAGATTATCCTCAGTGGTACATAAAACCAGTTGACGAGCTAAAATTTGTTAAAAGAATTAAAGGTCCGCCTTCAAAAAGCGTGAACGTGCGTGCCACATTGCCGTTAGATACTTTGCCACTGCAAACACTATCGGGGGGACAAATCAGTCTTTAGGATTCTATACGCAGGAAGAAAATATCTGAAGCCCATGTTTTTGAGAAGGGGAATGAGCCAGTATTTCCAGATTTTTCGGTAGGGTTTGCAAAAGAATACCACGTGTGAGTCATTTTCTTGAAGATGCGCGCATGCCGGGCAGCACTCAGTAGTCGGGGCGAAGACCAGGAAGTTGTGAATGATCTTAAAGGTAGCATGCCATACCGCCACTGCAGAAATAGCTTCCTGGTTAACAAGGAATCATACCATCCAAAACACATTCGAAGGAATAAGAGTCTTTACTTTGAATGAATAGGTTTGTTAGCGAACCCGCCCGCATGGCATCCAAGGCAACAGTGAGCTTTAGTTCATAATAATCTTTTGACAGTACTTTGCGTGAGATCCTGGTACTTGCATTTGCTGGGACAGTCCAGAGTTCTGATAGACCTAGGGTCTCAAGTGACCTTTTTATGTAACTTAACCATGGGATGTGGGCAACATTTGGTATATTTAGAAACTCCTGGAGCTCAGTCCTGTAGTTAATGAGTTCTTTGCTGCTCCACAGTCGTCGCCAAAAAGTTAATGGCTTGAGTCCCAATTCATCTGCGATTGGCCTGATGCCCAAGTCCAGTCTCAGAGGAAACAGCGGCGTACTTGAGGGGAGAGCTACCAACTGCCTGATGAATTTGTTTTCCGTAAGCGTCAGCTTTTGGGCAGAGGTGTGACCCCACAGGTCGCCCCCGTATGTAACTGCCCCCCGGGCCTGTGATTTGTAGATTTGGATAACAGGACCGAGTGGGCGGTATGTAGAGTTCTTCACCATCCTTGAAATGCCACCCGCTAACTGCACCAGTTTCATTTTGACTTGGTCTTATGTGTTACCCAGGTCATTTTCTCATTTAGGGTTACCTCCAGGTACTCGAACGTGGAGACCCTCTCTAATCGGACTGAGCCAACCAAGGGGTTAGGGCGTGTTGAGGGAGTGGGGTTTAGGATCATATATTTTGTTTTAGAGGCATTGATCTCATGTCCCCTCTCCGTACAAAATTCCAAAAACCCATCCAGTACCCTTTGGATTTCCATAGGGGATTTCGACAGCCGCAGGGTGTCGTCCGCAAACATAATAGCGGGGACCCTGCTGACATCCAATTTGGGGGCGTCAATGTCGCCGATCCTGGTCAGGTGGGCGATTACCCCGTTCACAAAGAGGCAGAACAGGGTCGGTGCGAGCTAGGCATGGGCGGAAAATCCGTTCCGCTCGCGGATTTTGCGGATTTTCGGGAAATTCGCAATCCGCGAGATTCGCGAATCTCCCGCAAAATCCGCAAATCCGCGAGCAGCGGATTTTGCTCGCACTGCTCGCACTGTTCGCGTGAGTTCGCGCCCCGCGAATAAGTGCAAAATTGCAGAAATACGATCTTAGCAAAACTGAAAGTAACTACTTACCAGGTTCAAAAGTTCAGGCTCATCATTAGTAGCCATTTCCTGTAGTGCTTCCTGAGGGGCCCCTCCAGAGTTCAGTTGCCAGTTGAAACTATTATGTGACCCTGCTCTGAACCTCAGAATAGTTACACATATGCCACAAAGGTCCTGAATTACAGCTAAGGGAGACAAGCAGGAGCCAGGCTGGAAGTTAAAATCCATTAATCAGCCCCTAATTCATTATTGTCAGTTGGGGCAGGGCAGGTGTTGTAACTAATTTTGCAACAATGAAAGCACTTAGCAAGTGCAAAAGATCACTAATCAGGGCGCACTAAGGAAGCAGGTGCCAGCTAAAAAAATATTCTGTGACACATTAATCAGCCCCAAATTAATTCAGGTCACTTGAGGCAGGGAAGGTGTGCTTTGCTTTGCCGAAAATAATGTACACTGGACAACCAGAGGGTGTGGTGATGAAACAGAGGGTGGCATGGGTGGGCCAGAGGGTGGCATGAGTAGTCAGAGAGTGGCAGTGGTGACAGAGAGTGGCAGTGATGAAGAAGAGTGTCCCAAACAGGCTGGACATGTAGAAACAACAAGTTCGCAAAACTTGCGACCCGACAGGTAAGTTCGCAAATTGCGGAATTGTAAAAACCCTCGCGAACTGGCAGAAACACGGGCGAACACAAAAAAAAAAAAATCCGCAAATTCGCGGGAATTCGCGGATTTTGCGGATTGCGAATCCGCAAATCCGCAAAATTCGCGAACGCGAGATCCGCAAAATTCGCTCATGCTTAGTGCGAGCACACAGCCCTGTCTCACCCCTCTGTCAACGGGGAATCTATCCGTAAGGTCCCTATTCCTGCCACACCTGACACGTGCAAAGTTATTCTGATGTAGTTTCATCAGAATGGATAGAATATCTACCGGGACACCTATATCTACCAGCACGCTCCATAATTTTGATCTTGGCACCAAATCGAAGGCGGCTCGCAAGTCCACAAACACAGTGTACAAGCTGCCCCCCTCGATTAGTGCGGTCCTCCAATAGATGAGGTTTAGACGGAATATCTGGTCAGTTGTAGATACCCCCCTTCTAAAACCCGCCTGATATGGGCTCAGAGTAGCACTTTCCAGTTCTGAAGCCGATCTAATATAAGCCTCCCAAAAAGCTTCTGAGACACGTCTATGAGGCTGATGGGTCTATAATTGGCTGGGAGCAAAGGCGAACCCTTCTTGAATATAGGCACAACCTCTGCGCCCAGCCAAGTGCAAGGCACATCCATGCCCTTCAAAACCGCATTGAACATTACCAATAGGTAGGGGGCCCATACATCAGGCTCCTATTTAAAAAGGTCGCCTGGAAGACCGTCCAACCCCGGCGCTTTGCCCAATGGCAGGCCCGCAATCGCAACTCTGATCTCCTTTTCTGTAAAGAGGTCCCCCTCTTGATAGTTAGCAACGAATGGGGATGAATAACATTTGGCCCCATTTTCCTCTGTATAGAGGGACTGAAAGTGTTCTTGCCATACACTTGGTGCGATATTAGGTTCTATTGCTGGTGCTAGGTCCTCAGACCCCGTGTTAACAATGCGCCAGAACTTGCGGGAGTCCCTAACGGCTAAAGAGCTAGAAAGTTCCTCCCATTTATCCTGATCCCATTCCATCTTAGCATTACTGACCAGTTTCTTGTATTCCCGTCTTCTAATCTGTATCTCCAGTCTGCTTTTGCCCTCCTTAATAGAAGACAGGATATCCCCCTTTGCCTTGCGACATGTGGCATTGTACCATGTGGAGCGATGGGAGCCGGCACCTTTACTGTGAGCCTTGGAGAAGAGATCTGTTGCCAAGGTCCTAACGAGTTCCTCATGTGCCAGCCACAATAATTTGTGGGTTTCCCGTGAGCTGGGTTCCACACTAAGGGAACCAACTCTTTCTAGTATTGGAATGAGTCTCGTATAAAGCGTGGATAATTTGTCTCTGCTGGTAGCCAATTTTTCCCACCTTACTCTCTTTGTATTGTTTTCAAGGAGAAGGCCTGAATTTGCCACCACCGTAGCATGGTCCCTACCCTCCTTACCAGGGACAGCGTAGTCCAATTCTAGGGCATTATGGTCACTATCTACTCTATCTAACATCCTAAAATCAATAATATGCGACCACGAGGACAGTTGGACTAGAACATAGTCTATTCTTGACTCCCTGCCCACTCTATTAAAAGTATATTTGCTGGGATTATCAGATTTGGTGCGACCATTACATGCCCTGAGTCCATGTTTAAGAGTCAGGGCGGTAATCTGTAGAGCAAGTGGAGTCCATGCTCTAGGGGGAGGAGCTACCGTTGGGGGAACTATCCATCTAGCATCCTCCTCTAGGGAGGACCCATCCAGGAGGCCTGCAAGAGGCTCAAAGTGTGAGTTAAGATCCCCACCCACCACAAATGGGATCCCCATGGGGAGTTCGTTAAGGAAAGCTGACAATTCCTCAATAGTAGGCGATTCTTGTGAAATGTTTACTGGTCTGGAGTATACATTTATCAAGGCAAGTCTACGGGAGTTTGTCCATTCAAGCAGCACAACTAGTATGTCCTCTGAGGCCAGGGGGAGTCGTGTAGCCTGGCATCCCAGATGGGTTGCCACCCATACTGCGAGGCCTCCAGACGGACGTCCCCTGCCCCCCCATTTCGCAGGAATGGAAAATGTCGCAAAACCAAGGGGAGAGTGCTCATCCGTCGCCCAGGTTTCTTGAAAAAGGCATATGTCTTTAGATTCGATAAAATAAATCCAATCCTGTTGGTCCAACTTATTTCCCAGGCCTGCCACATTCCATGATATTATATTCAAGAATGGTGGCCTTGGGTTTAAGGGTGGAGTGGAAGAGGGAGCGTGATCGTTTAAGTTACCCAGGGGCGTTGTTGTTATAGCCAAAACTCCTAGTGCTTCTCCTGGTTCCCTGGTGCTAATGGGCGGCTCAGCGATGGTTTTGTTAACCTCCCTACTGTGCCACGGTTCAACAGACTGCTCTGTCTCTATCAATGAATCACTTATCAATCTAAGAGGTGTGGCGGTTATCTCCACACCCTTTCTGTGGTAATGGTAAGACTCCTTGCCATTGCGCCTGAACGGTCAATCCACCATTTCTAATTCGCTGTACCTGTTGAATGTGGGAAAGTATATAGGCCGGTGGACTCTGGGACGATAGTCTCCTCTGTTTCTTACCCCCAATCGCCTCCCCTCCCATGATAAGTTTCCCAACCCTCCTCCTCCGAATTTGTTGTAAAATTCGCTTGATGTTGGCTTCTAGGGTAGTTAAAATTTCTTCTCCCACTAAGATCCCACCCACCCCCCATCTCTGGGAAGCTACCCCATCTCTCCACGTCCCTTTCGGAATTCGACGGGGGGTAGAAGAAGGAGAGGGGTAGGGACTTGATGTTGCTCCCTTGGTCATCGGGGAGCCATCCACAGATGTATGAGACGGTCCTGGGATCTCTAAAGTTATTCAGGACACAGTCTCCATAGATGGTCTTCTTTGAACAGCCTACCCATGGAACTCTTCTGACCATAAGAACTTCGCTGGTTATACCTTGCGGGAGAGGTCTATACATACATAGCCAACTAACCACCTTATTCTTTAAAGAGGCAGTGGATTCCTTAAAGGTGGTTTTCAGCTCAGGCACCCCTGCTAGAATTACTGTGTAAGAACTCGCCTCCTACGCTGCACTAGGACGAGCAGCATAGCAATCAAGCGATGGGAGGCGTGTAGCCAATATTTAACAAAGCCTAGGAGGCAGAGCAGAGGGTCGAGCCGAACAGGTGAAGAAGTGATCTTGGAGATGGCAGTACAGACCTTACACCAATAGTCAGAGACCTTTGGGCATATCCAGGCGAGATGGGAAAAGTCCGCCGCAGGAGAAGAACAGCGCAGTCATCTGCCGCTGGAGGTGAGCCTGTGCAAATATTTAAAATGAATTAGGCGCAGGCGATAGTTCGGGGATAATCGCTTCATCTGGTTGCAACAATAAAGCCAGTCAGCTTGGGAGATATCAAACCAAAGATCCTCGCCCCATGCCTCACAAGCGCGATCAGTGGAGATAGAGATGGGGGTCAACATGATGGCATAGAGTTTGGTAACCAACTTCCGGGGGGAAGGAGACAAATACAGAAAATCGAGAGTGGTCATCGAGGGGGAGGCAAGGGGAACGAAGGGTGCAGCTCCCTGCAGATGGCTCGTAGCTGATAAAAAAGTAAAGAGTCCATGAAACCAGAGTCGTCAGCGGGAGAATAGAATGTGTTCCCCAGGTAGCGATCCGCCAATGTAGTCAACCCCAGGCGGGTGGCATGTTTAGCCATACCGGAAAAGTGAAGAGGAGGAAAAGCCGGATGCCGAAAGATTGGCATCTTATTTGCGGAGATCACCAGACAGGCGGCGTAGACCATCCCAGGCCCAACACAAGGTCTCAACAGTGTCTATTTCAATGTGAGGGGGCCTAGTGGGGGCGAACAGGGTGGTGGCGAGCTGCCATGGGGCAACGAGGTCCGCCTCAACCGCCACGTGCGGCTGGAAAGGGGTAGGATGAATCCAGAAGTGCAAAAAACTGGGCTTAGCACACAGTGCGTAAAGCTTAAAATTGGGGGCACCAAGGCTGCCGCACGACATTGTGATGGTAAGAGTTTTGTACGCAATCCTGGGTTGCCTACCGACCCAGAACAATTAAATAATCAGCGAGCGGATCCTGCGAAAGAAGTGGGTAGTGAGGGGAACTGGGATGTTCAAAAAGAGATACAAAAATTTTGGGAGGACCACCATCTTGGCAATAGCTATGCGACCGGCCAATGACAAGGGCAACCTGCTCCACTGGGGAATCCTGGATTTGAGCCAAAACACCGCATGACCAAAGTTAGCCCTCCAGAATTCATCCATGTCCCTGCTGAGCCAGACCCCCAGATAGCGGGTAGGGCCAGTCACCCACAAAAAAGAGAAATCCGGAGTGAAGGGTATAGTGGTGTCGTTGAGAGGGAAGAGGACTAACTTACTCCAGTTCACCTGGAGTCCAGAGTATCCTCTGAACCGTATGATCTCGCGTACCAGAGGACTAAGATTTTCCTGGGGATGGCGGACATACAGCGTAATACCATCCGCGTACATGGAGACTAAGAGGGCACGGGCCCTCAGGGTGTGGTGTTGTCGGAGTCTGGCTGCCAGGGGCTCCATTGCGATGGCCAAGAGCACGGGTGAGAGTGGGCACCCCTGGCGGGTACCGCGGCCGATAGGGATGGGATTTGTCAGTTAATACGAAGACGGGCAGTGTATAGGAGTAAGATTTTGCATATAAATAGTAGACTGAAACCGAGTCGTGGGAGGAGAGAAAACAAGAAAGGCCACTCAAGGGTATCAAAGGCCTTAGTGGCGTTGAGGAGGGCAGCGACTGCAGGGAGCGCTGGATTGATTTGATGGAGGACAGAAAGATGGTCCAAAGATTGTGTGAAGTCCCGCTGCCGGGAATGAAGCCGAACTGATTGGGACTGGCAATAAGGGGTATGAGAAGAAGGAGACGCGAGGCAATAAGCCTTTCAAAGATTTTATTGTCCGTATTAATGAGGTTTAGTGGGCGGTAGGAATCGCGGTATTCAGGGGGCTTGTCCGGCTTGAGAAGAAGAGTTAGCATAGCCCCGCGAAGTGATGGTGGGAGTTGACCACTCTCGAAAGAATCATTATACATGGCAGCCAGGTGCGGTACCAAAATCAGGGCAAACGTCTTGTAGAAAGAGACAGATAGGCTGTCCAAACCAGGGGCCTTGTTGCAAGGCATTCCATTGATGGTGGCGAGTATTTCCTCTTTAGAAAAGGGCTCGTCGAGGAATTCTTTGTGATAGTTTTCAAGTCATAAGAGCTCGAGGGTATCAAAGTGCTGGGTCAAGACCGCGCGCGAGGGGGTGGAACCCGCGGTGTATAATAGCGCATAGAACTCCGTAAAGCGTACCCTAATTTTGTCAGGGGAGGTAGTCCGAGTGGGGCCACCATCTTGAAGCTCTGTATTATGGGATGCGGCATGGGGATGGCGAAGTAGGTTGGCCAGGGTTTTACCGCGCCGATCACCCTTCTCTGAAGCGGCGTGCCCGAGCCTCTCCACCAAGAAATGAAAGCTCTCTGTTGGCCTCCCGGGCAAAGTCAATGTTTTTCTCACGAAGGCGAGTAAGTGTTTCAGAGCTGGGGAGAAGAGAGTGGAGGGAGTCCAAGGATTTAATTTCAGATTCCAGTTTATCAAGGGTACCGCAAATGGAGCATAAGACCCTGGATTGTTTAGAGATGCATTCACCGCGAATAACAACCTTGAATCCCTCCCAAATTGTGGCGGGAGAGTCCACGGAGCCCTCGTTGAGCTCAAAATAGTTTGTGATCGCGGTCCGGATCTCATCACAGAAAACCGTGTCCTGTAGTGCATTTGGGGGGAGTCGCCATGTGTAAGCACACCGAGGGGACAGAAGGAGATGGAGACTAAGCTGTACCGGTGTGTGGTCCTCAAATTCTGCAATTTTAATATCACTCTTTTCACAGTCAAATTGAAGCCTTGCACACTAAGTGTCGTAAAAAATTAGGGTTGCCATACGAGTTTCACAGTGAAACACTTAGCAGCAGATTTACAAGCCCCGTACTCCACATTTGCGCTGCAGTTGCGTCACTTTTGTGACGCAGCGGCGGTGCAAAGCCAGCGCCATGCTGCGGGGTATTTACAATCTGATGCGCCGCATTGTAAAGCCCTGCGCCACATGAGGGCGTTCCGGCATAGGGAGGGGGGACGTCCCGGCGTAGGAACGCCTTGGAAAAGTGGCTGAGTGAAATCTACAAGATTTCACTCAGTCACTTTTACGGCCATGCTGCATCAAAACCCTGCGCCTGCTTGAAGCAGGCGTAAGGATTGACGCAGCATGGTAGGCATAGGGGCACCCCGAGCCTTGCTGGAGCTGCATCGCGCTTGCGACGCGACTCCAGCAATGCGCCGCCTTTCGCCGGGGGATGCGACACGCATCTGCCTATCCGTGCGCCACGGTGCGCCGCATTGTAAATGCGACGCATCAGTGGTGGAGCACGGGTGGTTTGGCATGTCAAAACTGTTCTGGCGCATCCCTGCTGATTAGCAGAGATGCACCAGAAGTTGTAAATCTGCCCCTTAATATATGTTTTATAAAATGAAATGAATTATTTTTACTTAGTGGTGATTACGCTTAATTAGAACAATTCAAGGTTATACTCCTCCGAAATAAGCAGAAGTCTCCCTAATCTGTCCCAGCACTTCATACAAAAAGGCAATGTTCAACCCACAACACGTCACAAGGTAAACTTTTCCATTTGCAACATCTTTCAATAAGTTTCCACAGAAGCTTTAATTAAATCCCAGATAGGCCAGACACGAAAGGCGTCCTCCCTTTTCGCCTTCCAGCCTTCTTCAAAGACATTCCGGGTATCTCCTTAAATCTAAGAATAACGAGGAAATTAAGGAGGGAAAACGAAAATAGAATTAGGACATATAAAGAAGATAACACTAAAGAAGGAGAGAAACAACTAAAGGTACAGAGAAAAAAAACTAGAATGTTTTCCTATGCTGCTATATGGACAGCAACCAGGAAGTAATGAGGCCATGTCCAGAGTAATTTTCTCATGACTGTGACCTGTTAATACTAAGCAGCTTGGAGAAGAGGAGAGTATATCTATACATTCTCTGACATGACTAGACTATCCGAATGTGACCAGGATTCTAACTCGTAACCAACCAAAAGATATAGGGCCCGATGTAGGTAAATCTAATTTACCACTTCTAAAATACCGAATCATACCGATTCGGTATTTAAGAAGTGGTAAATTAGAGGGGGGGAAATGTAGGTAATTCTGATTCGGTAAATACCGAATCTGTAAGATTCGGTATTTACCAATTCTGTAAATACCGAATCGGTATCCCCCATTGATTCTTATGGGCCTTGAAGCCCATAGGAATCAATGTGGAATACCAAATCGGTATTTACCGATTCGGTAATGACCTATTCTTGCAAGGGTGCAGGGGGTGTCACTTTGACACCCTCTGGCACCCCAATTACAGGCTTGTGTGCCATGTGGCCCACATACATGCCCTATGGGCATGTCTGTGTGTCACATGGCACAGGTGTGCATGCACAGATGTGCATGCACACCTGGAATCGGTATTTTACCACCCAATTGGATTGGGTGGTAAAATACCGATTCTTAAAGCCCTGTGGCACTCTGACATGTGCCAGCTACATCTGCATTTACAGAATCGATATTTTACCGATTCTGTAAATGCATGCCCTACATCTGAAAACCCTAATACCGGTCGGAAATGGCCAAAATCTGCCGTTTCGACCGGTATTAGGGCTCCTACATCTGGCCCATAGAGTTAATTAGTAGATGGTTACGTCATACCCCTTGCAGGGGGTTAGTTTTCCCCTGGAAAGCTTTGTCATCTTTACTGACATCTCTTTGGCAGAATCTTACAGCCAGTTCATTTCAGCAGTCTCATTTTGTTCTTTAGTTTCAAATT
The DNA here is from genome assembly GCF_964263255.1 of Lissotriton vulgaris. NCBI lineage: Eukaryota > Metazoa > Chordata > Amphibia > Caudata > Salamandridae > Lissotriton > Lissotriton vulgaris. Next base: position 767,991,353 of record NC_141697.1, read on the forward strand.
TTAAAACCCCATGTGCTTCCTCCATTATTGTTACTGATTGAATCTAGTTATTGAAAGTGAAGATGAGACAGAGAGAAAGCCCCTAAAGGGCCAACTCATTTTAAGGAAGGGGATTTAAGGATTTTAAGGCTGTTATTCATCTCCCAGCATTGATAAGCATGCCTATTTAGCAATGTAGTGGAATTGGTGATCTGCTACAACACAGCTGCAGCTCTCTCCATCTTCCTTCCTACTGCCTTCTTTCTTTTACTTTCTTTGTCTGGTGGAGGTCCCATTGAGGCTCGGGACAATGCTCTTTTTCTTGCTGTGGAGACATCAGGGAGTCTGCTTCTGCATGTCCTTGGATATATTTAGGGTCTTGCGTTGAAGCTCTGTACTTTTTCCTATTGTTGTAGCTGCTTTGCATGTCACTGGTTTAGCAAAAACTTCTGTGCCTTCTGTAATATGCCAGGGAGTGTGGGCATATATTGGTTCCTCTTATACGAAGGAGTAAGTGTCTTGAGGAGAAAACATGCCTCCTCCTTTTCACCTCTATCTCTATGAAAAAGGTCTGAGTGTCTCTCTGCACTACATGTTGATATGTGGAGATATCTGGAGGAGAAGGCCCTGAAGGATAAGGTTCTTCCTCCTCTGAAGGAGAGTCTGTTTTGATGTCTTCCAAGAGCTTTTTTCTCTGTGGCTCTTCTTTTACTGTATCCTTGGTGTCGACCCTGAACATACTTCCCCTACCTCAGTATCCCGACCTCCTTCTGTGATTTCTTCCTGCTCTTCTGAGTGTCCTGCAGTTTTCTTTTAGGCCCTGTCGTTTGAGGTCCTTTAAAAGGAGTCATGGATTCCATGAAGGCCCTCTTTTTATTCATGAGATTCCCTCTCTTGTTGCCTCTCGGCGTATCCTTTCTGGTGAATTTCTCTTTCCGGTACGATGTGAAGTTCCCTGAACTCCTTTGTCTGCTGTTTTCCTTGGCGTCAAAGTTTTCAACTTAAGTCATTATGGCATCACTCGAAGACCCTGGCTTTGGCGTCTTGGGCTTATGCTTTACTGCCTTCAATCAATCAATCAATCTATCAATCAATCAATCATCAGGGGTTTATAAAGCGTGGCCACTCACCCGTGAGGGTTTCACGCTGCTGGGGGGTTGCTCATACGTCTGGCCGCTGGGGCTTAGTCGAAGAGCCAGGTCTTGAGATCCTTCCTGAATTTGGTCTGCGACGGGGATCGCCTGAGGAGGAGAGGCAGGGTGCTCCAGGTCTTGGCTTGTATCAGCATGTGGGTGGCACTGTAGGTTTAGGGTCTCTAGAATGAGTTTTTTTCGACACTTGTTCTGTGTCTTGTGCCTAACTAAAGCTCCTGCCCTTCTGTCAACAGTTGCTGCCCATCTACTGGCAGCCACCAACCCTCCGAATGCAGCCAAGGACCGTCTATCCTGTAGTCACAGTCCCTGTCAGCAGTTGCTGTCCCTTTTTATGCATTCAATGTTGGTATGTAGTCACAGTCCTATGCCTGCAGCTGCTGTGCCCCTTTTAGCTGGCATTGACCCTCTGTCTGCTGCCCCTGAGGAAGCTACCTGTCAGCAGTGGGGACAAAATAGGGCTGGCTCTAATCAGCAAGGCTGAGCCTGTAAAACAAATAACAGAAGGAGGTGCCAGTGCTGATAATATTAACTTTGGACTATGATTACTCCTCCACAAACAGAAAATTAGATTCCAGAAAGGGAACTGCTGTTTAGTCACAATTTTATTTATAGAAAATCAACAATATTTTATAAAATTCATTTTTACGTTAAGGAGAAAACATTGAGAGAAAATCAAGATGAGAACGGACACATAAGAATACAATCAATTGAAGCAATCCACCATTCAAAACTACAATCATGTCACATTCGCCACACATTCAACACATGCAAACTTAACTCAAGCATACCACATATTACTGTTCTGAAAAAAGAAAAATATAAAACTGGATCTGCCTTAATTAAGCAAACAGTTAAGAGTTCTTATTTGAAAAATCGTACAAAACCAAGAATTTTTACAGTTTTAAACATTTATTGCAAGTAAATGTAAATAGGTAATGTACAACGGTTGGCAAGGAGTCTGCAGATGGACATAGACTCATATACACCAGGGCAGACCAGTGAGATAATCTCACTGGTCTGCCCTGGTGTATATGAGTAGCTCTTGTAGGTGCGGAGAGACATGATGCGGAAATGGAATATATCTGATAGGTCTCGCAGCAGCATTCTGCACCATCTGCAGACGTCTAATCAAATATTTTGGCAGGCCGAGATATAAGCTGTTCGCGTAGTCCAGCCCGGATGTTACAGTGACGTGGACTACGGATTAACGGCAGTCTTCTGGCAACAAGTGTAAGAATCTACAGAGGTTTTTTGATTTTCTAAAGCACCTAGCGGATACATGTTGAATTTGGGTCGGAGGAGAGGTCAGTCCCCCATCTCACCCCCAGATTGTTGATACTAGAACTGGGAGAGGGCGGAGGGCCCATTTTCAAAGACCACCACAGATCTGGAGCAGGCACTGGTCCCTTTCCAAAAAACAGCACCTCTGTTTTTCCCGCATTAAGTTTTAGTTTATATATATTCATCCAGAGGGCTATGTCGTGCAAACACCCTTTAAAATTCTCAAAAGTCTCTGCCGTCTGCTCTTGATAAAAGAAAACCAGCTGGGTGTCGTCAGTGTAAGAAATTGCCTTCACACCCCAGTTGGTAATCAAAGAGAAGAATGGAGCTAAATACACATTAAAAAGTAAAGGGCTCATCGCAGAGCCCTGAGGGACGCCACACCAGAGCGGTTTGGGTTTTGATGCAAATGGATGTACGGCAAGTACGGCCACTGAGGTAAGATTTCAACCAGGTTAGCACCTTCCCCTCAAAATCTGTATCCGTCAATCTCTAAACCATCCGAGCATGGTCAACAGTGTCCAGGAGTTCCAGCAATGCTGATGCCCCTGAATCTAATGCCCATCTCACTGATTCTGCCACCTCAAGGAGGGACGTCTCCGTGCTCAAGCCCGCCCGGAAGCCAGACTGTGTCTCATGCAGTGCGGCATTACACTCAATGAAGTTGGTCAGTTGACGCTGGACCAACTTCTCAAGCATTTTTCCTGGAGTGGGCAGTAGAGAGATTGGCCTAAGATTGTTGAGGTCTCCTGGGTCCCTGGTAGTTTTCTTTATCAGAGGGAGGAGAGTGGCATGCTTCCACTTGTCGGGAAAGACGCCAGTATTAAGGGATATATTCCAGACATGAGTTAGCGTATCAGCAAGTGAATGGGATAGTATTTCCCAGAGTTTAGGGGGGCATGCGTCATCTGAGGCACCTGATGCAAAATTGGTAGGAAATTTGTAATCTGAGGAGTCTCCACATCTCTCAAAGATGAGTCTGGTTTCTCTGTTGCATTGGGTACTGAAAAGGAGTCATAGACCTTTAGGCTTTTATCATCAAAAAAGCTAGAAATGTCTTCACACAGAGCTGGAGAAGGTTGCACTTCTGTCCCTATTGCTTTTGGCTTGAAGAAGTCTGAGCTACCTTAAACACTTCTTTACTGGAGTGATCTGCCTTGTGGATACAGGAGACAATATAAAATCTCTTGGCAGTTTTTAATGACTTATGTAAATTTTTCGGAACGTTTTTGTAAATTGCTTTAGCCAGGTTGGTCACAGTAGTTCATTCTCCACATCCATTCTAGTCTTTGGCATCTCCTTTTTTCTTCTTTGAGAAAATTAGAGAACCATGAGGCCGATGGGGTTAGTGTACGAGATATCATCATTCTGGTTGGGGCAACTTCCTCCACAGCTGAGGAGATCCACTGATTAATTCTGAGGGCATCTACATTGGGGTATGAGGAAAGAGAGAGGACATTGGTCTGTAAAATAGGACCTAAAGTTGCTGCAGTCAGATTTTTCCAGTTTCTTTTTATGGTGGGTCGCCTGCCCCTGACCTGGCCGGAATTCGTCAGCATAACTAAAAAAGGAATCAGATAGTGACCGAGCAAACCAGGGGACAGGGTGCCTCCATAACCATTGAAGAGATGTTAGAGAAGACTAGATCTAAAGTATGACCTGCTTTGTGCGTGGGCACAGATATCATTTGCAATAGATTGGGGGCTGCCAAGGAAGAGATCAACTGGACTGCTTGAGAGCAGTTGGGGTCATTCACATGGAAATTAAAATCGCCAAGGGCCATGTAGTTGGTATACGCTAGGGATTTTAGGGCAACAAGGATCATGACAAATGTTTGCTACACAGTCAGGTGTTCTATAAATAAGGGTGCCCACTAAGGATGAAGCTGGATTATTCTAGATGATTCAGAAAAGGGGGTGGTGATGAAGAGAGTGTCTGAATTAAGCAGACCACTCTTACCCAGTCCAAAGATCAGGGCTTGATCCATCACCGTTTTTTAGCTCACTGCACCATCCCAGCTCAGAACTTGGCTATATGCAAATTAGTCTGACCCTGGCCCAGTGCACCATCAGGATTCAAGCAAGCCGGGCCGAAGAGGGCTGAAATGCCAGAAACCGGTCCCCGGTAGCTTGTCTCCTTTCTGGTGAAGAATTGGCTTGGTAGTTTAGTCTGCCCTGTTCCCATGATGCACTGGGCCAGGGACAGACTGATTTGCATATAGCCAGGTTCTGAGCTGGGATGGTGCAGTGAGATAAATAACGGTGATGGATCAAGCCCTGATTTTTGGACTGGGTAAGAGTGGTCTGCTTAATTCAGACACTCTGTTCATCACCACCCCCTTTTTCTGAATCGTTTTTGGCCACTATAGGTGTGGCAGGGTATACTCAGACATGAGTCCCTTTGTCACTGCACCATCAGGATTCAAGCAAGCCGGGCCGAAGACGGCTGAAATGCCAGAAACCGGTCCCTGGTAGCTTGTCTCCTTTCTGGTGAAGAATTGGCTTGGAAGTTTAGTCTGCCCTGTTCCCATGATGCACTGGGCCAGGGACAGACTGATTTGCATGTAGCCAGGTTCTAAACTGGGATGGTGCAGTGAGATAAATAACGGTGATGATCAAGCCCTGATCTTTGGACTGGGTAAGAGTGGTCTGCTTAATTCAGACACTCTGTTCATCACCACCCCCTTTTTCTGAATCGTTTTTGGCCACTATAGGTGTGGCAGGGTATACTCAGACATGAGTCCCTTTCTCACTGCACCATCAGGATTCAAGCAAGCCGGGCCGAAGACGGCTGAAATGCCAGAAACCGGTCCCCGGTAGCTTGTCTCCTTTCTGGTGAAGAATTGGCTTGGTAGTTTAGTCTGCCCTGTTCCCATGATGCACTGGGCCAGGGACAGACTGATTTGCATATAGCCAGGTTCTGAGCTGGGATGGTGCAGTGAGATAAATAACGGTGATGGATCAAGCCCTGATTTTTGGACTGGGTAAGAGTGGTCTGCTTAATTCAGACACTCTGTTCATCACCACCCCCTTTTTCTGAATCGTTTTTGGCCACTATAGGTGTGGCAGGGTATACTCAGACATGAGTCCCTTTCTCACTGCACCATCAGGATTCAAGCAAGCCGGGCCGAAGACGGCTGAAATGCCAGAAACCGGTCCCCGGTAGCTTGTCTCCTTTCTGGTGAAGAATTGGCTTGGTAGTTTAGTCTGTCCTGTTCCCATGATGCACTGGGCCAGGGACAGACTGATTTGCATATAGCCAGGTTCTGAGCTGGGATGGTGCAGTGAGATAAATAACGGTGATGGATCAAGCCCTGATCTTTGGACTGGGTAAGAGTGGTCTGCTTAATTCAGACACTCTGTTCATCACCACCCCCTTTTTCTGAATCGTTTTTGGCCACTATAGGTGTGGCAGGGTATACTCAGACATGAGTCCCTTTCTCACTGCACCATCAGGATTCAAGCAAGCCGGGCCTAAGACGGCTGAAATGCCAGAAACCGGTCCCCGGTAGCTTGTCTCCTTTCTGGTGAAGAATTGGCTTGGTAGTTTAGTCTGCCCTGTTCCCATGATGCACTGGGCCAGGGACAGACTGATTTGCATATAGCCAGGTTCTGAGCTGGGATGGTGCAGTGAGATAAATAACGGTGATGGATCAAGCCCTGATCTTTGGACTGGGTAAGAGTGGTCTGCTTAATTCAGACACTCTGTTCATCACCACCCCCTTTTTCTGAATCGTTTTTGGCCACTATAGGTGTGGCAGGGTATACTCAGACATGAGTCCCTTTCTCACTGCACCATCAGGATTCAAGAAAGCCGGGCGGAAGACGGCTGAAATGCCAGAAACCGGTCCCCGGTAGCTTGTCTCCTTTCTGGTGAAGAATTGGCTTGGTAGTTTAGTCTGCCCTGTTCCCATGATGCACTGGGCCAGGGACAGCCTGATTTGCATATAGCCAGGTTCTGATCTGGGATGGTGCAGTGAGATAAATAACGGTGATGGATCAAGCCCTGATCTTTGGACTGGGTAAGAGTGGTCTGCTTAATTCAGACACTCTGTTCATCACCACCCCCTTTTTCTGAATCGTTTTTGGCCACTATAGGTGTGGCAGGGTATACTCAGACATGAGTCCCTTTCTCACTGCACCATCAGGATTCAAGCAAGCCGGGCCGAAGACGGCTGAAATGCCAGAAACCGGTCCCCGGTAGCTTGTCTCCTTTCTGGTGAAGAATTGGCTTGGTAGTTTAGTCTGTCCTGTTCCCATGATGCACTGGGCCAGGGACAGACTGATTTGCATATAGCCAGGTTCTGAGCTGGGATGGTGCAGTGAGATAAATAACGGTGATGGATCAAGCCCTGATCTTTGGACTGGGTAAGAGTGGTCTGCTTAATTCAGACACTCTGTTCATCACCACCCCCTTTTTCTGAATCGTTTTTGGCCACTATAGGTGTGGCAGGGTATACTCAGACATGAGTCCCTTTTTCACTGCACCATCAGGATTCAAGCAAGCCGGGCCTAAGACGGCTGAAATGCCAGAAACCGGTCCCCGGTAGCTTGTCTCCTTTCTGGTGAAGAATTGGCTTGGTAGTTTAGTCTGCCCTGTTCCCATGATGCACTGGGCCAGGGACAGACTGATTTGCATATAGCCAGGTTCTGAGCTGGGATGGTGCAGTGAGATAAATAACGGTGATGGATCAAGCCCTGATCTTTGGACTGGGTAAGAGTGGTCTGCTTAATTCAGACACTCTGTTCATCACCACCCCCTTTTTCTGAATCGTTTTTGGCCACTATAGGTGTGGCAGGGTATACTCAGACATGAGTCCCTTTCTCACTGCACCATCAGGATTCAAGAAAGCCGGGCGGAAGACGGCTGAAATGCCAGAAACCGGTCCCCGGTAGCTTGTCTCCTTTCTGGTGAAGAATTGGCTTGGTAGTTTAGTCTGCCCTGTTCCCATGATGCACTGGGCCAGGGACAGACTGATTTGCATATAGCCAGGTTCTGAGCTGGGATGGTGCAGTGAGATAAATAACGGTGATGATCAAGCCCTGATCTTTGGACTGGGTAAGAGTGGTCTGCTTAATTCAGACACTCTGTTCATCACCACCCCCTTTTTCTGAATCGTTTTTGTCCACTATAGGTGTGGCAGGGTATACTCAGACATGAGTCCCTTTCTCACTGCACCATCAGGATTCAAGCAAGCCGGGCCGAAGACGGCTGAAATGCCAGAAACCGGTCCCCGGTAGCTTGTCTCCTTTCTGGTGAAGAATTGGCTTGGTAGTTTAGTCTGCCCTGTTCACATGATGCACTGGGCCAGGGACAGACTGATTTGCATATAGCCAGGTTCTGAGCTGGGATGGTGCAGTGAGATAAATAACGGTGATGGATCAAGCCCTGCTCTTTGGACTGGGTAAGAGTGGTCTGCTTAATTCAGACACTCTGTTCATCACCACCCCCTTTTTCTGAATCGTTTTTGGCCACTATAGGTGTGGCAGGGTATACTCAGACATGAGTCCCTTTCTCACTGCACCATCAGGATTCAAGCAAGCCGGGCCTAAGACGGCTGAAATGCCAGAAACCGGTCCCCGGTAGCTTGTCTCCTTTCTGGTGAAGAATTGGCTTGGTAGTTTAGTCTGCCCTGTTCCCATGATGCACTGGGCCAGGGACAGACTGATTTGCATATAGCCAGGTTCTGAGCTGGGATGGTGCAGTGAGATAAATAACGGTGATGGATCAAGCCCTGATCTTTGGACTGGGTAAGAGTGGTCTGCTTAATTCAGACACTCTGTTCATCACCACCCCCTTTTTCTGAATCGTTTTTGGCCACTATAGGTGTGGCAGGGTATACTCAGACATGAGTCCCTTTCTCACTGCACCATCAGGATTCAAGCAAGCCGGGCCGAAGACGGCTGAAATGCCAGAAACCGGCCGCGGTAGCTTGTCTCCTTTCTGGTGAAGAATTGGCTTGGTAGTTTAGTCTGCCCTGTTCCCATGATGCACTGGGCCAGGGACAGACTGATTTGCATATAGCCAGGTTCTGAGCTGGGATGGTGCAGTGAGATAAATAACGGTGATGGATCAAGCCCTGATCTTTGGACTGGGTAAGAGTGGTCTGCTTAATTCAGACACTCTGTTCATCACCACCCCCTTTTTCTGAATCGTTTTTGGCCACTATAGGTGTGGCAGGGTATACTCAGACATGAGTCCCTTTCTCACTGCACCATCAGGATTCAAGCAAGCCGGCCGAAGACGGCTGAAATGCCAGAAACCGGTCCCCGGTAGCTTGTCTCCTTTCTGGTGAAGAATTGGCTTGGTAGTTTAGTCTGCCCTGTTCCCATGATGCACTGGGCCAAGGACAGACTGATTTGCATATAGCCAGGTTCTGAGCTGGGATGGTGCAGTGAGATAAATAACGGTGATGGATCAAGCCCTGATCTTTGGACTGGGTAAGAGTGGTCTGCTTAATTCAGACACTCTGTTCATCACCACCCCCTTTTTCTGAATCGTTTTTGGCCACTATAGGTGTGGCAGGGTATACTCAGACATGAGTCCCTTTCTCACTGCACCATCAGGATTCAAGCAAGACGGGCCGAAGACGGCTGAAATGCCAGAAACCGGTCCCCGGTAGCTTGTCTCCTTTCTGGTGAAGAATTGGCTTGGTAGTTTAGTCTGCCCTGTTCCCATGATGCACTGGGCCAGGGACAGACTGATTTGCATATAGCCAGGTTCTGAACTGGGATGGTGCAGTGAGATAAATAACGGTGATGGATCAAGCCCTGATCTTTGGACTGGGTAAGAGTGGTCTGCTTAATTCAGACACTCTGTTCATCACCACCCCCTTTTTCTGAATCGTTTTTGGCCACTATAGGTGTGGCAGGGTATACTCAGACATGAGTCCCTTTCTCACTGCACCATCAGGATTCAAGCAAGCCGGGCCGAAGACGGCTTAAATGCCAGAAACCGGTCCCCGGTAGCTTGTCTCCTTTCTGGTGAAGAATTGGCTTGGTAGTTTAGTCTGCCCTGTTCCCATGATGCACTGGGCCAGGGACAGACTGATTTGCATATAGCCAGGTTCTGAGCTGGGATGGTGCAGTGAGATAAATAACGGTGATGGATCAAGCCCTGATATTTGGACTGGGTAAGAGTGGTCTGCTTAATTCAGACACTCTGTTCATCACCACCCCCTTTTTCTGAATCTTTTTTGGCCACTATAGGTGTGGCAGGGTATACTCAGACATGAGTCCCTTTCTCACTGCACCATCAGGATTCAAGCAAGCCGGGCCGAAGACGGCTGAAATGCCAGAAACCGGTCCCCGGTAGCTTGTCTCCTTTCTGGTGAAGAATTGGCTTGGTAGTTTAGTCTGCCCTGTTCCCATGATGCACTGGGCCAGGGACAGACTGATTTGCATATAGCCAGGTTCTGAGCTGGGATGGTGCAGTGAGATAAATAACGGTGATGGATCAAGCCCTGATCTTTGGACTGGGTAAGAGTGGTCTGCTTAATTCAGACACTCTGTTCATCACCACCCCCTTTTTCTGAATCGTTTTTGGCCACTATAGGTGTGGCAGGGTATACTCAGACATGAGTCCCTTTCTCACTGCACCATCAGGATTCAAGCAAGCCGGGCCGAAGACGGCTGAAATGCTAGAAACCGGTCCCCGGTAGCTTGTCTCCTTTCTGGTGAAGAATTGGCTTGGAAGTTTAGTCTGCCCTGTTCCCATGATGCACTGGGCCAGGGACAGACTGATTTGTATATAGCCAGGTTCTGAGCTGGGATGGTGCAGTGAGATAAATAACGGTGATGGATCAAGCCCTGATCTTTGGACTGGGTAAGAGTGGTCTGCTTAATTCAGACACTCTGTTCATCACCACCCCCTTTTTCTGAATCGGATTATTCTGGAAGCAGAAGTTGAGGCCTTCAATGCCTTGTAGATCAAGTTGGCCGGAGGAGACCAATTCCCATGACTCATTAAAAATAATAGCCACCCCACCCCCTCTTTTGTTGCCCTCTCTGTTTGCATAGCACAATTTGAAGCCAGGCGGGATGGCAAGGGTGATAGCTGCCACTGTATCTGCATTAAGCCAGGTTTCTGTTAAAAACTTGGCGTCCGAAGAGGACTCAGTTAGGGCAGCCAAATATCTTCAGCATGTTTTGGGAGAGATCTACAGTGGACTAGACACGCCTGAATTGTGTCAGTGTGCTTCGGCGATGTGCCCTGTGAGCTAGTTACTCCAGTGTAGATCTCTTCCTGCAGCTCTGCCATATGGTTTAGCACTTGACTACAGGAATGACAACTGTCTGGCAGAGGGGTTATGGTAAGATCGATCTGGTGTAGCTTGGTGCAAGCTTCATGTCTGCGGGACAGCAGTTTGTCTCGAGAGCAGCATACAGCCTTCTCCTCCCTGTCCCGACCAGCTGGCACTGGCCGCGTTCAGGTCGCGGACGGGGCGCAGACGGGCTTGCCTTTGGTGCGCTGTCGGCGTGCCCGATGCGCGGCCGGGCCCACATCCGCATTTAAATAAGCCTAAAGCAGGAAGTGGGGTAGTTGGAGGAGGAGTCGCGTCCCTCCATGCAATTGGCACTACAAAGCCGTCACGGACAGGGGATCGCAAAGGCAGGCAAGTAAAATCAACAATGTGCAAAGTGCAAGTTATAGCATATATAAAACGGAAGTTTAAAAACAGTAGGCTTTACAACATCACGCGGCACGCGCTACTCACTGAATAACAGAATAACATTGGTTAAAAGGTCAGGGGACAGTTGCAGTGTCAAGCCAGACATAAACCTCCATGTAGGTTAATGGCTGTCCTCCTCTCATCTGTGCTTCTGGCAGGAAAAACCACCATAAACTATCTAGTTATCTACAACACTTTAACAGTGTTACAGTAGCATGTGTGTGCTTCTGAAAGGTCAACTTCAGGCAGCTGGATAAATAAACAAAATGAACACATATGTGTGGAGGGCAAGCACTTTTTGTGGACGGACACAACGTCTGCCCAATCAAAACATGCACTCCAGGCTCCCAACCAGAGCCAAAGGCCAGAGTCAAAGCCCCTCTCCTAGCAATTCTCAGATAATTGTCTGGCAACAGCTGCACTGTCAAGCTAGACTATAAAAGAATGAGTTACAGAGACAGAAGGTGCAGGTGGTGAAAGACAGAAATACAAGGTAGAGCAAGACTACGTAACTTTGATATTGAGATAGGCCACCTTTCAGCAGTGTGGGTGACAGGCTACTAAAACAAAAATTTAAGTCCTGCACTTATTACTTTTTTAAAACAAATTGACTCACTGTCTACAGCCACTGTCTTTCTGCCTGTAGTCGCCGCCCCAGTGATGTCTGCAGATCCTGTTTGTTCTTTCAGTCATTAGGTTGAGGTTGCAGTCAGTGCTTTAAACGGCTAGGGAGTGTCAGGTACTGAGTACCTGCACTTCTTCAATTTAAAAAGGAGATTACCAGATTACCAGAACTTTTCTGCAGGCATTCAATACTTTTGATGGTAGAATACCAGCACTTTTATAGCATCATATATGCATTCTGGAATAGCGAGTACTTAAATTTACGTTCAAAGCACTGTTGGGAAGCATATTTGTATATCTGTCGAGTGCGCATTCAGCAGTTTCTTGACAATATAGAGGATTAGGCACTATTAAAAAAAATCCACAAATGGTAGCCAAGGATGCAAGTTTATCATTGTTCGATTTCCTGAAACATATGGTTACAAAATATCACATGAAAGTTGAAAGGCAGAGTCCAATATAGACCACAATAGTCTGTTTTATGTTTTTTCCGAATCTACCGAAATACCTCCCAGCTTGTTTTCACCTATGCAGGAAGCTGGCTTTTTTGATATGGTATACCAAAAACAGGTATACAGTTCAAAGAGTCCTGTCATTCGCTTACTAGCAGACACGGGCTTGCTCTCGCAATCCCTTGGTGCTCTTTTAGGGAGTAGTGTGCTCGAGCAGCCTTAGGCTTATCAGAGAGGAGTGTTAGACCTCTGCAAATATACACAATAGTCAGTAAACGATGCACAGGACTCAATAAGGAGAACCACGTCAATTCTTTAGGCACTAAGATCAACACAATCAGGTAAGTACTTTTTCAAATAGCAGGTTTGACGAAAACAGGTTTTGATACTTTAAATCATAATTGTAGCACTTCACAACAATGTTAACCTAGGAAGAAGACAGCCTGCATATGGTCACTTAAAAATGACTTATGGGACCATGGCCTGGGACTTAAGTTGAGTATGGAGCAAGGTTCAAGGCAGCACCAATAGGTCACCTCAAGAGGCACAGGGTGTATGGGTGCAGAGGTGTGGTTTTCAGCATCAGTGATTATGATACTTTAGATCATAATTGAAACACTTCATTGTGATGTTAGTCTATGGAGGAAAAACATGTATTACATTCAGGCACTTAATACCTACTTATGGGACCAGTCTTCTGTATTGAAGGTGGGTATGGGGCAAACATCCCTGGCCCGTGCAGGCTTGGTTTATAGCCTACTGAGAATAAAGGCACTCACTCTTGAGGGTCAGAAACTCATCTGTGGTGGCAGGCTAGCAAAAACCAGTCATTCAGCATACCAGAAGCTGGTAGATTTCCAGAGAGAATCCATAAGATGCTCTCTGCGTGCATGTATGACTAAATCCGACACTTGCATCAATGGGGGGTTATTAATACAAGATGTCTGATACCAAACATCCTTATTTTCAGTGAAGTCATTCTGTAGCTAGGGAACTCATTTTCACCAGTGTCCAGCATATGTTTTAAAATGGCTTCCCTGATCACTTGTACTGGCAGCAATAGAACGTACCAGCACATAGGCATATCTGCTCCTGCAGATATGTCCTCACATGTAATATAGGGCTATATATAGGGCTGTAAGACCAGCTGCAGTGGTGACTTACAAATATTACATGCAGTGTTAGGGGACATGTCACAGGGATGTACGTCATGTTTTCAGGTTTGGGTCTGATCCATAACACTCATCCTGCAATGGCAGTCTTGCATGAGTTTGGTGAGGGGTCCCTTAGGGTCGAACAATTTGCACTGCAGCCCTTAGGAACTCTCTTTAGTACCTCAGACCCTAGGTTCCAGGGGTACCATTTACTAGGGACTTACAGAGGGTACTAGAGGTATTGCAAATTGGATGTGCAATTGCACCGTTTTTGGGAAAGAACACTGGCACTGGTAGCAGGAACCCAGTGCACTCCAGTCAAAGTTACATTAAAAGGCAGGCAAAAAAGTGGGGGAACTACTGCAACAAAAGTCCAGTTTCCTACAACCTAGTTGCCTTTGACCCTAGAAAGTACCTGCATGGCAGCCCCATATGTGCGCAAGTCAAGCTGTATGCTCTGGTTGTCTGAAAATCTCTTGAAGGGCCCACCACTTGTAGTCAAAAGAGAGTAGGCTCCCTTGCCTGTGGGGAGACCCCCAAATCAGTGGATACTCCCTCACAGCTAGATTGTAGGATTTTTACTGAGCTCATGTGGGCGAGGCTTACTCACTAAATTACATTATTAAAGTTTCTCATAACTAGTTCTAGAAGATTGTGTTAACCTATGGATGGCATCCCTTGATCGGCAATGCAGGCATTCCATAGTGTGACCCCTTTTATCCACAAACCCTTAACTTTTTCTTTTCCATAAAATATTCTTATCCCTGAACCCCATCCCATCCCCAGTAAGAGTAAGGGGGTGTAGGCTGTAAAGGTCAAAGGGTAATGTGATAAGGGATACAACTTTAAAGGTTAGATGGTAAGGGTTAATTGATTTAGGGAAAGTGGTATGAATAAGGAGGTAAGGGTTTAGGATATAAATGTAAGGGCGGATTGGAGGTAAAGTTAAGGGTTGGGTTTAAGGGTAGTGATTTAAGGATAACAGGCATGGGCTAAGACTACATTTCTGCTGTTAAGGGTAAGAAGAATGGGACAAGAGAATAAGGACACAAAGAAATGGGGGTATGGGTAAACTCACAGGCTAAGGGTAAAAGGATTAGAGCAATGTAGTGGGGTAAGGTACTACAACATAAGGAGTTAAGCATGTAAAAGAAAGGGATTAAGGAAAAAGGAGTAAGTTTATGGGTGAGAGAATATGGAGTTAAGAATAAGATATTAAGGGTAAAGAGGCAAGGGGTAAAAGGTTAAGGATGGAAAGTTAAGGGGGCAGTACTCCATTACAACCCTCCTAGTAACGGTCAAAACATGGACAGCCTAGCAGTAGCTTCGCACAATTGGCTTAGCGATGCCGCTGATAAATGCTTACCCACCTCTCTCATCAAAGGAAGTAGACACCGCCACCCAGCTCCATGGTTTAATGACATTTTGAAAACCGAAAAATCTGAATGTAAAGCACTTGAGCGAAAAGACTTCGCCCCTGACGCTAAAATAACTTATCACGAAGCCAGGAATTTATACCATACGGCCTGCGCTAAAGCACAAGCCGTATTCGTCTCTAACACTATCATGGAAGCAACTAATAAGCCAAAAACATTGTTCAATAAAGTCAAAGAACTGGCAGGCGCTCAAACCACAGCCTCGGCTCCCCCACTGAATACTCAACAATGCCAAGCTCTAGCATGCTTCTTCACGGAAAAGATCGAAAAAATCATTATGGACATCAATGCCAACACAAATGAACCACCCTCTTCTTCTGACTTGGAATATACTCCCTCCTGTGAAAATACCCTGGAATCCTGGCCTCCCATCTCAGCAGACAAACTGAAAACTATCCTTAAAAGCATCAAGTCCGGCTCCCCCAGGGACCCGATTCCGATCAAAGTAATTAAACAACTGGATGATCGCAACCTGGAAATCATCGCAAATACTCTTAATTCCTCATTTGATCTTTCCACAGTTCCGGCCCTATGGAAACACGCCATGGTAACGCCACTACTAAAAAAGCCCACAGCAAACCCGGAAATTCCATCTAACTACAGACCCTTATCCCTGCTCCCTGCCTTCTCCAAATGCTTAGAGAGACACGTCCACTCGGTCTTATCCACGTTTGCTGAAGAAAACTCGCTTCTGCACCCCTCCCAATCGGGCTTTCGGGCTGGCTTCTCAACAGAAACCACCCTTCTTGGAGTTACGGAACACATCCGGAATCTCCTTGACAATGGTCATACGGTCGCGCTCGTGCTTTTAGATCTGAGCGCGGCCTTCGACACCATATCCCACGAAATTCTCATCAAGGAGTTATATAGAAATGGTGTCCGTGGAAAAGCCCTTGAGTGGATTAGTTCCTTCCTGGCGGAACAAACTTTCCAAATAACATCTTCACTGGACTGTTCTGATACCCACTATGCACCTCACGGAGTGCCACAGGGATCTATACTGAGTCCCCTATTTTTCAATCTATATCTCAGACCCCTGGCTGACCTAGCCGAAAAATCCGGACTCACCCTCATGACCTACGCCGACGATTCCCAAATTACTTTTTCGCTATCTGAATCCTGTCCGACATCTCCTTCTCTCCTCAAAGCAGGGCTTCAAAACATCCTTAACTGGATGACAAGAAACCAATTAAAACTCAATGGAGACAAGACAGAGATTCTTCTCTTGGGAAAACGGCGAGACCTGTGGAATCCCTCACACTGGCCAAATCAGATGGGCACTTTTCCTACCCCTGTGACCCAAGTTCCCAATCTGGGAGTCATCATGGACAGCTCCCTTTCCATGAGTCAACAGGCCAGCAAAGTCACCGGTCTATGCCTCACCATCATTAAATGGTTGAGGAAAATCCTTTGGATGCTGCCCCCTTCCACTCAAAAGACCGTAGTCAATGCCCTCATAACATCACGGCTTGACTACGGCAACATTCTGTACCTTGGATCTAACAAAGCGGTAGTCGGTCGACTACAATTGGTTCAGAACGCAGCAGTCCGACTACTGTGCAAAATCCCTAAAAACTCTGGAGTCTCGAGCTACCGTCGGGAACTCCACTGGCTCAGGGTTGAAAGCAGAATCCGTTTTAAAGCCCTGAACTACATATTCAGAATTAGAGCAGGGACTGCACCCAAATACCTTTTAGCTCTGGCCCACCCCTATACTCCCAAGCGCAACCTTCGTTCGCAATCAGATGCCAATTTCTGTGTGCCAAGATTTAAATTGGCAAGAATGGGAGGCAGATCCTTTTCCCATCTTGGACCATCCCTCTGGAACGCACTCCCTCCCTTCATCCGAAAGGAGGAAAACCATGTCAGATTTAGAAGGCAAGTCAAGACCTGGCTATTTGAACAATAACTTGAATAACCTGTACCTTCTCCTGACTTCTTTCTAGCTGTGTCTCGGCGCCGGGAAACCCTTTTTGGGTAGCTGTTGCGCGTTACAAATTGAAAAAATAAAATAAATAATAATAATAATAATATGGGTTATGGCTAAAGGGTTTAAAGGGGTAAAGAGGTTAGAGTTTAAGAGTATGAAGATGAGTGGTTGTGTGTAACAGTTTACGGGTACTGGGATTACAGGTTTGTAGGGTTAATTATTTTCTGAAACAGAGAAAGGTATATGTCACCAAGTAAATAAACAAATAATGATATGGTAACAATTAAATGGTGAATAAGGTTTTAATTAGAAAATGGGGATGAAATGGTAAATAAGGGAAAAGCTGCAACAAGATGGTCACCAAAAAATCAGCGAGTAAAGAAACCATTTGCATCTTGCCTGCACGAAACGCAAGGTCATAGTGGAAGGTGGATATCTTTGTAGTTATATAAGGGAATCATTTTCCAAGTGGTGCACATGGAGACATACCTCGCTAGAAAACAACACAGTGCTGTTCTGTACATCACTAGGGGTGAGTGTATGACATTGTTCAGCATTCTGTCCATCAACTGTTCTTTCTGCATCATTCCTGGCTGATAAGTGGTGATACCCTGAAACCAGTCCTAGGGTGCTTGTTTCCAATCCAGGGAGGAACTGACCTGGCAGTTCAAGCTGGACTGTTTCCATTGGGAGCAGGGTCAAGACTGATTTGTATATGGCTGGGTCACAAATGAAATGTTGTGGTGAGTAATAAAAGATAGATTTAGGCCCTGATCTCTGACTGGTGGTGAGCATTTTATCTATCAAATATTCTTTATGAATTTGTCCCCCTTAGTGAGACAAGTATGCCCAGAAGTGGGTCCCGTGCTCACCATGCCACTGGATTCAAGCTATCCTGGATGATGAGGGGTGATATCCCGAAACCGGTCCCATGGTGCTTCTTTCAGGTCCAGGGAAGACCTGGCCTGGCATTTCGGGCTGGACTGTTTTCATAAGGAGTAGGTTCAAGAATGATTTGTGTTTTGCTGGGTGCCAAGTGGAATGATTTTGTTATAAAAAAAACAATGGATTTAAGCCCAGATTTCTGACTGGGACTGACTGTTTGACATTGTTCAGCATTCTGTCTATCAACTGTTCTTTCTGCATTTGTCACCCTAAGTGGGATAGGTATGCTCAGACATGGGTCCTATGCTTGCCATGCTACTAGATTCAAGCTATCCTGGCTGATAAGGGGTGATACCCTGAAACCAGTCCTAGGATGCTTGTTTCCACTTCAGGGCGGAGTTGAACTGGCAGTTCGGGCTGGACTGTTCTCATGGGGAGCAGGGTCAAGACTGATTTGTGTATGGCTGGGTCTCTATTGGAATGGGATGGTGAACAAAAACATGATGTATATACGCCCACATCTCTGATTTGGTGTGAGTGTTTGACATTGTCATGCATTCCGCCCATCAACTGTTTTTTGTACATTACATGAGAGCATTGGGAGATGATCTTGATTGAGTACATCAAGTAGGAATTACATAAATACATTTCACATTTGACTTTAGGCACAGGGAGTGTTAGAAAGTGGGTTATTAGTAGTAGTAAATGTGTATCTACCAGCGGCAATAAGGCCACTAATACAGTCTAGGGCTCAGTATGGGTCTCAATAAATGATTCCCATGCTCATCCCTTGGAAGCTTGGCTGTGAGCAGTCAGGCCTAATTTAAGAGAGAGCAATGTAAAGCATTTAAAACACCAATTCAGTGAGTAATTAAAACACCATACACAATAAAAACCCAACACCAATTTATAAAAATAGGAAATGTTTTTATCTTGAAAATGACACCAGGTTTCTAAGTGCTATATAGTGCAAAATCTTTAAAAAGTCATATCTCCAGTTCCCTACATTGGATTTTCTTAGTTTTGGTGTCATTTTAAAGATAGAAATATTTGTATTCCATTGGCTCTCTGTATTAAGGCCTTGTTAAACATCCCTGCACCGTGTAGCAGGCACCTCACGGTTTACAACCTTCCATTTTTCAATAGGAGCTTGTGCTGCATGCGTTTTCAGCCTGTCAAACTCCTATTGAAAAATTGAAGTTTGCGACTGTACTATGTGCAGTCGCATCCTAAGGAGGCTGTCAGACTTGCTGAAATATGGTCAGGTGGGTCCTTCCTCAAAACGGTGTCAGTCAGAGGCAATTCCAACCAACATCGTAATTAGGCCCTTGGTGTTCAGCTGTGCGGAATTGTGTTTTCAAAGAACACCTTTCAGTGAAGTGAATTAAATTCCTCTAAATTGCCTTAGAACAAAACGTTTGAGTTTTACATTTTTGAAATTTGGACTAAACTGATTTCTAATCCATTATTTAGATTTTTCCAAAATTCTTCTTAGTCTGATTGCTTGTTGTTGTGATCCAACTGTGACTAGGGGTAGGATCTAGCTAAACAGGCTAAACTCAAAATGGCTGAGCTTAGGGAACAGTGTAGGTTTAGGGTCTGCCTGCATCCAACAAGATTAGGAAGGCAGGGTTTATTAAGTCCCTGAAGGCCTGGGTTCGGGCAGCTGAGGAGATTCAAGGTGGGAGGAAGGTTGACCCCACTAATGGCACCTAGATGGAGGGTGAGGAGGATGCCTCTCCCTACTGTTTCTAGTGTTAGCTATGTAATTCCAGGCGGTGGGAGGAAGGCAGAGCCCGCTACTCAGGAACCACCTCTGTCCCTTGCAGAGAGGCAGTTAGAGGTTCCAACTAGCTTTGATAGCTTTGGAACAGAGGAATCTGAAATTAGCTGAAAAGAAGTGGGAGAGTGAGGAGGCCACAAAATGAAATGGTGCCAGTGAAAATGCTGCAGCATGTCTCTCCAATTCTTACTCCAGCGCTTGGACGCCCCTGGGCAGCAACCGCGCTCAATAAATCTATTTCCATTCCATTCCATTCCATTCCATTCCAATGCTGCAGAAATTGTCTAGAGGTGGTGGGTTTGACCACAAGCTTCACAAGGGTATAGTACCCAGCTAAACAGAGGGGGAGTACATTGATAAATGTTTGACTGCATTTGAGAGGGCCCTAGTGATAGTGAGGGTCTGCCCCAAGCATTGGGGTTCACTCTTGTGGGATCTGATTCCAGTAGCTGAGAGTGATAGGCTCCTGACTATGAAGGGGGATGAGGCAAAATCCTATTCTCACATGAGGCAATACTCTTGGGCACACAGTGAAGTTCAGAGACACCCAGTAAGTGAGCAAGCGGTCCTGGTGGACTTTGTGGATATTTCAACTAAGCCACTAGAAAGCTGCATTTTGAAAGAACACATTTGACTCATTGACCAGATGAGAAGATAAGCCAGTACCTAGTGGACTCTAATCTGATAGTCCCAGAGAGCTGGGGATAGCAGCTGATGAGTGGGTGTGAAGCCGGTTTCCAATTAGCACCGGGGTGGGGGGGGGGGAGGGAGTTAGCCGAGCATATGATGTCCACTAGTTCTAGTGGGCACCTTGCACCAGTCTAATCGACCCTTATTGATGGTGGTTGTAAAGTCAACCTCATAGAAAGCTATCCTAGTGGTCGCATGGACCAGCAGTCATCAGGCTAAGACTTCAGTAGGCGATGTTAAGCAAGTTGTTTTATCAATTATAATCCCTTGAGTACCAAATGAAAGCACACCACACAAGGTATATATCAAATATATATGTATTTATTCTAAACACAATCCTCTGCACTCTTTGAGGTCAGAGGTAAAAGTACAATACAAATTACTCAATTAGCATACGATAAGTTGCACAGTATACGTTTTGCCCTAGGGGTCTCACAAACCATTTACTAAAATAGTGGTATAAGAACCATGTGAGAGTTAGAAAGCAGGTCTGGGTCCTGTGGAATCGCTGGGGCTACTCTAAACAACCAAAGGTTAGGAAGTAGCAGGCCCACGGGAGATGCGTGCGGTGTCTAAACACAGGCGCGGGTTACCATTGACTTTCTATGGGAAACGAAGAAGTTACAATTATACAATTTAAGGATACTTCCGGATGGGCTACGATGAAACCCTTTTAGACTTAGACACTAGGAGGGCCAATACCCTTGAGACTACCAGAGTACTCGTGTTACCTCACCCACGGAAGCCGGGTGCAAAGGTGTCTTTTGATGTCGGGTTTCGTCATCGATTTCAATGGAGAGCTGCAAAGAAGCGCTGCAGGCGACCAGAGGTAAAGTGTCCGGGTGGATCCAAGGGTGGATCGAAGATCTGAAGAACTTGAAAGCAGAAGGGACAGAGTCTTGGTCACTTGCCAGTGACCAGGATAGAACCAGAAAGGAACCAGGCGATGTTGGGTGATTTCAGGTGAAAAGGTGAAGCTTGTCTTGCTATTTTTCAAGCAAAATCTTGAACTCCTCCAACAAATCTAAAGATATTTTTTCCATAGTGGACGAACTATCTAACCCGGAAAGAGTTGCCCTAGCCCCCCTCCCCTCCCAATCCCTTTGCGATTCCCTTAACCAATTTTTTGTCGAGAAAATCATCAAAATTAAAACCAGCATTTCCATTCCTCCACCGGCTCCCACATCCTCTTGTGTTCCTAGTTACTCTCACACCCACACTCTTACTCACATCCCTCTCATTTCAAAGGATAACTTTTCGTCACTCCTACACAAAGTCTCCTCTGGCTCTCCCAGCGATTGTTGCCCCCCCCCGGTCCTCCGAGAAGCCTTCACCTCTTGTCCAGACCCCCCCCTCGCTCTTTTGAACAACTCCTTGACCAGGGGGGAGGTTCCTGGACCCTTCAAACAGGCTGAGGTGGTCGCCATTCTGAAGAAACCCTCGGCAGACCCTTCCATCATGAGCAACTATCGCCCAATCTCCCTTCTTCCTTTTCTTAGCAAAGTTCTAGAATTGCACGTCACTCAGATTCTCAGTTCTTTTGTGGAAGACTCCGGTGTTCTGGACTCCCAGCAGGCTGGATTTAGACCCGCGCACTCAACAGAAGCCGTCATTCTTTCTGTCATGGAGGAATTGCGCAGGGGAGCGGACAGAAACATCTGCCAGGCTTTGGTCCTCCTGGATCTGTCGGCCGCCTTTGACACGGTCGACCACGATATCTTGGTCGACCGTGTCGGAGAGGCCGGCATCCAGGGTACCGCCTTGGCCTGGGTCCGCTCCTTTCTGACTCAACGCCATCAAGCTGTCAGACTATCCCAGTTTTCTGCTTCCCAGGTCAAACTTACCTGTGGTGTCCCGCAGGGTTCTTCCCTATCCCCCCTCCTTTTTAATTTGTATCTTTCCCCACTTATCCGTGCCCTCCGGCAGTTCAATGTCACAGCGCTCAACTACGCTGATGACATACAACTAATCTTCAATATTGATGCCTCTGATGATTCCATTTCTACTTTCCAAAATACCCTCTGCTTTATCAGCAATTGGATGAGCTCAAACCATCTGAAGCTCAACCCCGACAAGACCGAGCTGGTTCTTGTCGGGGGCCCTTCCAACCCCTGGGACTCTTCCTTCTGGCCAGTCAGCCTCGGCAGTCCACCCCGCCCGGCTAACTGTGCCAAAAGTCTGGGAGTCGTCATCAGCAGCGACCTTTCTATGACGCCCCAGATCAGCGCGGTAGTCTCCTCCAGCCATTTTCAATTAAGGAAAATTAGGAAAATCTCCCGGCTACTTACTTTTGAGGCCCTCACCCTAGCCTTGCTAGCGCTAGTAATATCGAGGCTCGACTACGCCAACGCGCTCTATGTTGGCATTCCAGCCTACCAGCTTAGGCGGCTTCAGCTCATCCAGAATCAGGCTGCCCGCCTGATTCACTCTCTCCCAAGAGATCAACATGTCCGCCCCCTCCTGAAGAGCCTCCATTGGCTCCCGGTAGCCGCCCGCTGCAGGTTCAAGCTGGGCTGCATCATTTTCAAATCCCTTGCCGGTCAGGGCCCCCACTTCATCTCTTCCCTTCTTCAACCCTATGTTCCCCCTCGCACTCTCCGGTCTTCCCAACTGGCCCTGTTATCCACTCCCAGATACAAGAGGAAGAAACATGGCGGGCTTAAGTTCTCCTTCCTGGCCCCCACTTTTTGGAATTCCCTCCCCCTGCCTCTCAGACTGTCCACTCCGTACCCCAAATTCAGATCTTCTCTCAAAACTTTTCTTTTTACTGAATCTTACCAATAAAACGTCCTCTGTTGCTTCTTCATCTGCTCTCTTCATTATGGCGCCAAGAAACCTAATGGTGTTAGCCGCGCCTTACAAATTTCTTTAACATAACATAACATAACATTGTCTCTTCAGCCACGAGGTCCAGGAGGTGTCAACAATGACCAGGAGCTCACCCTATACCTGTGTTCAAGCTGTTCCACGAAGGATCAACAGTCAGATATAGCCTTGTCTGCACGAGCGGAGGACTGGTGTGCATACGAGGGGCCACACATGCTGGGAATTTCACTAATGGACCAAACTATGGTTATATTCATATCATGAGATAAATACATCAGGAGGAACATTCGATGGACTACATAATTTGAACTTATATCTAACTGTTGATATCATTTCTTTTCTCATAACAGTTACTTTTTGTTCATCAATAAGAACATTGGAAGACGGATGTGAATTTTGTGTCACAATATTATAACGAAGCCCTGAAGAAGTCCCAGGTGGGATGAAACGCGTTGGCGACAAGCAATCCTGTTATGTTTTAATGAATTATGAAAAATAAAGAATGAAACAATCTGTAATCAAGTTTTTGAAATTGCTTATCCTCAAGAAGTCATTTGTGGTTATATTGTGTTGCACATTAAAATGTATGATACAAACATACTGAAATATATATTTGATATGAGTACTCTGGTGCTGGGTCATCTTGTGTGCTTCAGTGCAGAATATCTGGATGATACAGCTGTAAACAGTTCTACCTGGGGGTGGGGGTCACAATCCCCTTGAGAGAAGTGCTTCAGGCCATGCAGCAGACAGGGCTGACTATTAAGGCAAATGAGTTCCAAATAAGACTGAGTTCTGTGGTGTACCTGGGCCACCTAGCAGGGGGAGGCCATGTGAACCCTCTCCAGGCCGAAATTCAAACTATTTTGAATTGGACAGCTCCTGTTACCCAGACTCGGGTTAGGGCATTCTGTGGATTGACTGGGTATTACAAAAGATCTGTTCAGAATTATGGGACCATTGTGGCTCCCCTGACAGAACTCACTTCTAAGAAAAGGCCCAATAAAGTGGCTTGGACCCCAGAGTGTCAGAAAGCTTTGCCACTCTGAAATCTGCTAAGTGTTCACCACCAGTGTTACTTGCCCCTGATTACACAAAGAAATGTGTGGTTCAGACAGATGCTTCAGAACAAGGGACAGGGGCAGCGATGGAATAAGTGAATGAGGAGGGCCTTGATCAGCCAGTAGCCTTTATTAGCAGGCGACTTCTTCCCAGAAAGAAGAGATTGAGTGTCATTGAGAGAGAGGCTTTTGCTGTGGTTTGGTCCCTGAAAAAGCTAAGGTCATATTTGTTTCATATTCTCCTTCATGTTCAAACTGACCACAGACCTTTCAGATGGCTCTTGCAGAGGAGAGGGGAGAATTCCAAACTGTTAAGGAGGTCTATTTCCCTACAGGGAATTGACTTTACAGTGGAACACAGACCTGGAGTAGCCCATGCCAATGCGTATGGACTTTCTAGGTTTTTCCACTTAGATTATGTGGACTACCTGGGTTTTGGTTAGTGACACATCACATTTTATTTGGGGGGGCTATGTTGCAAAGTAATCCTTGCATCCCCAATTTTTTGCTGACAGGTACTGGTGGTAACTGACTCTTACTGTATCCTGAACTATGCTAGGCAGACCCTGGACCAGTGCTATTGTAAGAACATAGTGAAAATACACACACACATGAGGGTACACTATACATTAGGTGAGAGAAGTTGCCCTGGTATATCCGGTCCACTAATTAAAGTGGCCACCTTGCGCAAGTCCAAACATCCCGTTTGGTGATTTAAGAGGTCAAAGACAACCTTCAGAAAGCTATCCAAGTAAAAGCTGTGGAGAGCAGCCTCCAGGCTTAGTCTTGAAGGAATATTAAGCAGCTTGTTTTACCAGAATGCAACCTTATAGTATTGGTTAAATGAAAGGAGAACCACACAGTACTTATATAAATATGTATTTATCAATATAAGACTATTTAGTACAACACAGTATTTCCTACTTGGAGATAATCACAAAGCACACAATACTTAAGCACAGAAATTACAATAAATAGCAATAATACACTGTGGGCCCCATGGGGCACCAAACCATATACTAAGAAGCTGGTATAAGAATCCCAACTCGAGTCAAGACAGTGTTGAGAAGAAGTAGAATCGCTGGGACCCCAAGAAACTACGCAAAGTGAGTAAGTAGGGACCCCACTGAGGACGGGTACTGTATGGGAAAATGACCACGTGCTCTGTACAATTCTATGGGAAATTCACGGTTGAAGTTTTAGTTTAAGAACCCTTCCCAGTGGACTTCGAAGAAACCCCATGGGGGAGGTTGAAGAGCCACCCCACCTGTGGATACCGAGGTACCCAAGTTACCTATCCCAGGGAAACTGGGTGCATAGATCTGAAGTGGCGTCGGAAAACCGCAGTCAATCCCAATGGAGGACTTCGAAGAGAAGCCGCAACTGGAAGGAAGAAAAGTGTCTGTTGGAATCCAAAGGTAGATTCTTGTCAAATAGTACCTAAAAGCAGAGGGGACAGAGTCTGGGTCACTCAGGGGTTGACTAGGGGCTCGGTGGATTAATACCCACCGATGTCGGGTGCTTCAGGTGCATTGATAGAGTTCTTGACTCCGCAGCTACGGGGACCAGGAGATGTTGAGGATGACCAGGAGCCAGATACGAGCTGTCCCACAAAGGCTGTCGAGTGCTGAGGGATCGATGTCTGGCGGGAGCACCAACAAGCCTTGGCAATGGCAACCCACGCAGAAGGTCAAGGATGTGTACGGTTTGGACCAGCAAGGTCTAGGAGACTCACCACAGCAAGGGGAGTCAGAGCAGACCTGGAGCAACCAGGGGAG
Organism: Lissotriton vulgaris; assembly: GCF_964263255.1. NCBI lineage: Eukaryota > Metazoa > Chordata > Amphibia > Caudata > Salamandridae > Lissotriton > Lissotriton vulgaris. Next base: position 768,017,057 of record NC_141697.1, read on the forward strand.
CCCAAGAAAAGCAAAGTTGACCCTCAGTGGACTCACAGGCCGGAGGCACCGGAGTCACAAGAGGATCTCTAGTGATTTCACCAAACAACAGCCCACGGAGCACTCGGTGCGAGGAGGCCAAAGTTCTAGGTAGGAAATGGTACAAGAGGTAGGGGCTCAGAGCCCAATGCACTTGTTCAGTATACGCCAACAAGCATATGCACTTGCAAATGTACACAGTGCACAGGGGTTCGGGTATTGCAGCCCCCAAGAGGGATTCTGACCTCAAACTTGGCGAGATGGCAGCTCAGACCTCGAGGGACATAGAAACCCACCTCCTGTGTTGCTGGAGCCTTTGGAGTCCGTCAGAGCTCAGGGCCAACAGACCGGCAGCAGTGTTGCTGTGCCTGCGAATGCAGGAGAGTCACTCCTTCACTCCAAGGGAGATATCTTCATTTGTCCTTGATGCTCCACAGGTCCTGCATGGATTAAGCATGGGCGAATTTTGCGAATCTCGCGTTTGCGAATTTTGCGGATTTGCGAACTCGCAATCCGCAAAATCCGCGAATTCTCGCGAATTTGCAGATTTTTTTTGTGTTTGCGCGGGTTTCTGCCAGTTCGCGAGGGTTTTGTACAATGTCGCAAATTGCGAACTTACCTGTCGGGTCGCAAGTTTCGCGAACTTGTTGTTTCTACGTGTCCAGCCTGTTTGGGACACTCTTCTTCATCACTGCCACTCTCTGTCACCACTGCCACTCTCTGACTACTCATGCCACCCTCTGGCCCACCCATGCCACCCTCTGTTTCATCACAGCACCCTCTGGTTGTCCATTCAGTGTACATTATTGTGGCAACGCAAGCACACCTTCCCTGCCTCAAGTGACCTGAATTAATTTGGGGCTGATTAATGTGTCACAGAATATTTTTTTAGCTGGCACCTGCTTCCTTAGTGCTTCCTGATTAGTGATCTTTTGCACTTGCTAAGTGCTTTCATTGTTGCAAAATTAGTTACAACACCTGCCCTGCCCCAACTGACAATAATGAATTAGGGGCTGATTAATGGATTTGAACTGCCAGCCTGGCTCCTGCTTGTCTCCCTTAGCTGTAATTCAGGACCTTTGTGGCATATGTGTAACTATTCTGAGGTTCAGAGCAGGGTCACATAATAGTTGCAACTGGCAACTGAACTCTGGAGGGGCCCCTCAGGAAGCACTACAGGAAATGGCTACTAATGATGAGCCTGAACTTTTGAACCTGGTAAGTAGTTTCAGTTTTGCTAAGATCGTATTTCTGCAATTTTGCACTTATTCGCGGGGCGCGAAGTTGTACTGGGAAGCCGCGAACTCACGCGAACAGTGCGAGCAAAATCCGCTGCTCGCGGATTTGCGGATTTTGCGGGAGATTCGCGAATCTCGCGGATTGCGAATTTACCGAAAATCCGCAAAATCCGCGAGCGAAACGGATTTTCCGCCCATGCTTAGCATGGATCCTGTATGGTGCACAGGCAAAGACAATGCTTCAGACTGAGAGGGAGACGAGGTTGAGCCCAAACAAAGTCCAACGAAGTCTAGAGTGTCCAGACGAACGCATTTCAGTGGTTTCTGGTTCAGAATCTTGTCCACATTGAATCTAAGGTCCTACAGTCAGGTAAGCTCTTAAGTACCCATAGAAGAGGGTTGGCAAGATTCACGGGACCCTCCCAGGGGAGGTTCTGGACAGTGGGAAGGTAACACCCATGTTCTTTGTCCAGTTTACTGCCAGAACGGGAGCCAACAGCTCCCAGGACTGGTTTAAACTGGACTATGTACAGGGGCACCACCCATCCCTAATACACTTAATCCTCTCTGGGAAGTGGGCACACCTCCCTGTGACAGGATGCCTATTGTTCTGCCTTCCCCTGCTGGAGCTTGGCTCAGCAGCAGGAGGGCAGAAATGTGTCCCTGGTCGGTTGCAACCATTTTGTACTGCCTGAGACTAGAAGGCTGGTACCGGGAACATACAGGACCCTGCGAAGCTCGCTTCTGAGGGGCAGAATCATGTGGGAGTATGATTCCAACATGTTTGACACCAAACACCATAGGGTTTGTTTCAGCCATTTTACAGTTGGTCATAATGCCACTTTATATGTCGTAAGTGGTTGCATCACTGACAACCAGGGAGAAAGGACTCCATAGGCTGCAGGGGTGTTCTGCTCGTGCAGTGGCACCCTCTCACTTAGAACCAAGCACCCTTCTCTCAGGATTGTAAAGGCCTGCTAGAAGGGTGACTTATGGGTTTTAAGTGCAGTGACCTTTAGATATAGTAACCCTATATCTTAGGTAAGTGGTGCATGCCTCAACGTACACTGGCTGCATTGGCTGGCCTGTAGTTCCACTTTGCAGGGCCTCTCATAGGTGACATAATGCATGCTTCAGCCCATGGGAGGCCTCTGGTGTACCTATGCCCTGGCTACATGGTTACCATATACTACGGACCTAAAAGGGTACCCAAGTAGCCAAACTGGAGTGGACCTCAATACATAGCATAACAGTTTAAGGAGAAAGCAGATACACTGAGGTCCTGATTATCCGGATCCCAGTCAGACGAGTCAAAATCAGTATCACATTTAGCAAAAGGTGGGGGTAACCGTAAGAAGCAGATCCTACTTTCCTACACTAGGGTACACTTATAATTGGCATGACCTACCCTATACGACCCTGGTAGATAATAGGGCAGGGGGATTAAGTCCCTTGTATATAATAGAACATTGCAGTTTAGTTGCCAGCATCCCTTTCTGTGATTGCATGTGTGCACTGCTGAGAACCTGAGGCCATTTTAAAAGCAGCCCTGTGTTGTAGCACCGCTTTTAAAGGGAAATTCAACTTTGGTGCTAGATATTCTACAATATTGTGATCTATTAGGTACCCCCAGGCTCTCCCCTAGGTGTCCCAGTGGCGGGGGGTTTTGTCACTACAAGGGGGGTCCTTATAAATTATGTGTTAAATGCCCTGGAGATATAGAAGGTGCACATTTCACTTTGACCATTGTAGTAAAGTGCCTTCCAAAAGCGGCTTTCGTGCTAGGAGCACTGTGGGTTGAGGATCTACACTAGCTTCACATATTCAGGACCCCTAAAGTCTTCTCTCGCTGTCCCAGTGGTGAGGGCTTCTGTAGCTATAAGCAGGGTACTTAGCCCTATTGTTGGAAAAATTACAAATTTCATTTTCCCCATTGCAGATCACCAGCCACAAAGGATAATATTGCAATAGTTTGGGAACACATAACTATTGGTAGGAATCAAAAGACAGCTATCATTCAAGAACGTAGGAGAATGGTATTGATAAATCCGACAATAAGTCATTGTTGAATCTATCCTAAAACATACAGAAAATAAGTTATATGATTTTCTTGTCTGTAATCCAAAATTCAGCCTTTCTGGGATCTTCCCTGGTTGGTCAGAGTTAACAGGATTATCCAGGCTGCTTTGATGGAGTGATAAGTGGCTCACCCCAGAGCGGCTAATCTGTTAGAGCTCTGCTACACATGAATGCCAAAGCAGAGGGAGGGATTGTAAAGCATGGGTTTCAAAGGAAAGATAGGACAGGCAGGGAATTCCAGGTCCATCTACCCCTCATTCCCTCTGACTAAGCCAGATGGCAGGCTTAAGGAAGTCGTTTTCAAATGTCAGTAGAGGAGAGCTATGGAAATGAGCCATCCTGGAGGCTGGTTTAACTAGTTCTTGCTCCTCTGCTGAGACTTCATCCATATTGAATTTTGGAGGAATAGTGCATTCTGGGAGATTATGATGCCATACTTTGGAGGAAGTGGTCATGTTCTAGGGTTTTTCCCTGCTCCTCATTGGACCGGAGTTCTCTCCGAAATGACCCCAGAGAACACTGAATAAATATTTGAGAGGAGCAGAGCCTCTTAGATCTGCTGCTTGAAACTGAAGAAGAAGAGGACTTACAAAGCTGGAAACGTGGTTTCTAAATGACTGTGTCTGCTGCATTATTTGGAACTACCGACCTTCAGATATACTTTGCTTCAAGAGGACTAAAGAGGTTAACAGAGCTCACCTGGATCATCACCACCAAGAATAGTCTTCCTGGAGTATGCCCAGTGGATTTGTAAGGGTTTTTGTCCAGGTGCATTGTGGGAATTGTGGTCCAACCCTTTCAAAGACCATCTTGGAGCCTCCAGACACTTGAATTGTGTTTTGGACACTTTGGACCCCAAGAGGAACTTCAGGAAGAATTTCTAGAAGTTTGGAGTACCTTTGGAATAAAGCTACATAAGGGGACCGACTCAACCGCAAGAGCAAACCGGTGACCTTCAATCGCGAGACGGCCTGCCCTACTGGTTCTTCCCGCTGAAAAGCTCCAGAGGTCCGACTTCCAGAGTTTGACCGGGTGCTCCCTAGAAAGCAAGCCGGCAAACTCTCACCAAATGTGAGCTGGTGAAGAGCATCGAGGGACCAAGGCAGAAAAAGCTCCAGAAAAGTTTCTAAGGCACAAGATAAAATCTTGACCAAGGCCTACTGCAAGGGGTATCTGAGCAAGGCTCCATCGTGGTCGGCCTGAAACTTTGACTTTGCCTTGGTCAAGTGCAACCAGATGTCTCAGAGTGGTGCTCTAGGTTTCAAAGTGCTAAATAGTGCTAAATCTTTAAAAAATCATATCTCCGGTTCTCTACATAGGATTTTGTAGATACAGTTGTGCACTATAAGTTTGTTAAGATTTAGCTCATCCTTCAGCCAGAGGGATAACCATATAAGCAAGGGCCAGAGATTAATAAATCAGAAATATACCCCGTTCCTAATTCTACATGCGCTATCTTGCTGGGAATGCCCTAGGGACGTTTGAAAGACTTCTCAAAAAAATATTTTTGGCCACCTGTAGGGGAGCAAAGGACACGTAACCCCACATAAAACCCAAAGCTAACTGCAGGTATGCATTTGGCCTTATAAACTTTGAGTGTTGCCTCAAAATGTGTCTGGCTAAACCATTTGGAGAAAGCACTAATACTGTTGACACCCTTTGAAACAGCATGGTGTTTTTCTTAAGTAAAAGTTGCCAGGAAAAATTGGAATCCAATGGGATGCTCAGATATGAACAAGTCTCTACCCTGCTAGCAGAGTGACCCTTCACCATAAACATGTTGGTGCTAATATTTCTAGGTCTTATAAGCATGACACGAGACTTGGAATAGTTAGTCGAGAGCTCAAGTCCATCCACGAAAATAACAAAAAGATCTAGGAGATGCTACAGACTCTTGTCCATGCGTACTGTCAGACGGCATCATCTGCAAATAAAAGTGCAGGCAATGGTTTACTGCCCCTGCATGGGACGTCAGCCCCAAGTTTACTTAGGGTTGGCTTCAGACCATTAATATAAAGGATGAAGAGAAAGGGGGCCAGGATACAGCCCTGGTGCACCCATCTCTTTAGAGTGAAAGACTGGGTACGTTCACCATTGGCTCCATACCTTACAGAGGTGGTAAGGTCCTCATGCAGATCACTCAGGAAGGTGACCAGAGCTGGCTTGACCCCCAGGGACCCCATCAGGGCCAAGAGCATAGCTTTCTGTTGACCCTATTAAAGGTCAAACTGAGGTCCATGAAGGCCAGGTGGATAGCCCCTACTTCACTCTAGTATAATTTAAAACTAACAGATTAAGATTTAGGTTTTGTTTGACAGTCCGACTCCCCAACCTGAACCCAAATCCAGATCCCAAATAGAACATTTTCGCCTGCAGCCAACAAAGTAAGGCAGTTTAAGAGGACCCTGCCTATGATTTTCACTTCACCAGCCACCAGAGATATCGGGCGATAATGTGCAGGATCCATTCTATTCCCCAATTTAAAAATGGGCATGATCGCCATGTGGCCCCAACTAGTCAGAATGCTAAGGGTGGCTGCATTAAGATGTTGAGTCACTATGGAGGCCCACAAGTCAGCTACCAATTTAAACAGGTCCCCTGTACTCCATCTGGGTCAGGGGCCTTACTGTCTGGGAGGGACAAGATGGATTTCCTGACCTCCTCCTACTGAAAGGTGAGTCCACTGTCCTCACAAGCACAATGATGTAAGCACCTAACCTTCTCGAGGGCATAAATAGCCACAAAATGATCGGGCCAAGCCTCTGTGGGTAATGGTAAGAGCTTGCGCTGAAATCTGCTATGATAAAAATAGAGGGTGAGTCACTACACTTTAAAAGGCTACACTGTCCCATGAGGCAGAAACTCCCAGATTATCCCATAGCTTTCTTTTAGGGCTTTCTTTCTTTCATTACGTGCCAAGCATAAAGAGCTCTAGCTTCCCTGAGCTCTTTATGATTCCGGTGTTGCTTTTGCAGGGAAGCCATAACCACTCTATGAGCCTGCAAACATTTCTTGTCAAACTATTTATATAGGACTACTGAAAGCACAGCACTGGGTAAGGAAAGAGCAATCATAATATCTGTAAGGTTAGAAAAAGCAGACATAATGTTGACATTGGTGGCTTTCTCGTCTAGGCAAATATGGAATTCAGATTGACAAGAAGAAAGCAGCAATAGATTGAACTCGGTTAGAACTATCTTATATTGTTTTAACCTTCTCCACATATCTTTTAAACAAACTGATTCCTTATAAAAACAGTCAGCCTTGGCTGGTGTCTGGACCACTGAATGTTGGCCAATAGAGTGTTGGGATCACTTTGTGAGTTTCGGACCACATGGAAGATAATAAGGGAACAAAATAAGCAAGCTGAAACAGACATATAATCAATTAGTGAACTAAAACCTGCCCCCTTAAAAGTTCAATTTGGGTCATTAACATCCTCCATATTAAACAGGTTTATTTAGTTATGTTCTAACATCAGATTATTGAACAAATTCCCCTGTCGAATAACAAGAGTAACAATAGCAACCTGAGTCCAAAGGGATAAAAGGCAAAGTCCACAACAGCCGATGATCCAATATACGGGCACAGGCGTGGACAGCAATTAAGAAAGTACCTGGATGTGGTAGAAGGCTGTACAAAAAGTCCAAGCGTCACCCAACCACAAAACCAAGGGGGTTGGCCCTACCCTGGTACTGATGGGTGCAGAACAGGACCACCCTTGGCCCAGGATTCGCCCGGGAGCAGTCAGGGCGTAGCCAATGCAGAGAGAGCATTGTTGTGCTTTGAAGCGTTATGAGGGCTCCTCCCCCTTCCCAATGTTGGGGCATCCTGGCACAGGTGATTCTGGGGCTTCCAGTCCCTAACAATAGTGTTGCCTAGAGCAAGCTGCAGCTACCCTGCACAGAAGGATAATTGTCCATGGTTTGAAGTGCTTCCCAATGTTGGTGCCTCCTAGCGCAGAAGATTCTGGGGCTAGCAGTCCCCAACAACAGAGCTGCCTGTAGCAAGCTGTGACTATCCTGCATAGCGGGAATGCTGTTGGACCTTTAAAGTGCTAAGATGGCTCCTCTCTTTCCCAATGTTAGTGCCTTCTTGCTGGCATAGATGATTTTGGGGCTTTCAGTCTCCAACAATAGTGCCCCCTGGAGCAAGCTGTGGCTATCCCGCACAGTGGGAGAATCGTTGGTGCTTTGATGCACCATGGGGGCTCCTCCCCCTTCCCAATGTTGGTGCCTCCTTGCGCAGATGATTCTGGGGCTTGCAGTCCCTGACAATCGAGGTGCCTGTAGCAAGCTGCGGCTATCCCACATAGCGGGAATGTCGTTGGCCCTTTAAAGCGCTAAGGTGGCTCTTCCTCTTCCCAATGTTGACGCTTCCTGCCACAGATAATTCTGGGGATTTCAGTCTCCAACAACAGTGCTCCTTGGAGCGAGCTGTGGCTATCCCACACAGCAGGAGTGTCATTGGTGATTTGAAGAACTATGGGTGCTCCTCTCCCTTCCCAATGTTGGTGCATGCTGATGCAGATGATTCTGGGGCTTGCAGTACCTAACAATAGTGCAGCCAGGAGCAAGCTGTTGGATATCCCGCACAGCGGGAGGATAGTTGACGCTTTGAAGTGCTATGAGGGCTCCTTCCCCTTCCCAATGTTGGCGCCTCCTGGCGCAAATGTTTGGGGCTTGCAGTCACCAAGAATGATGGTGCTTGGACCAAGCTGTGGCTATCCTGCACAGTGGCAGAGCCATTGGTGCTTTAAAGAGCTATGAGGTGTCCTCTCCCTTTTCCATGATGATGCCTCCTGACGCAACTGATTTTAGGGCCTGTAGTCCCCAACAATAGTGCCGCCTGGATCAAGTTGTGGCTATCTCACACAGCAGGAACATTATCAGTGCTTTGAAGCGCTATGGGGGCTCCTCCCCCTTCCCAATGTTGGCACCTTCTGGCATAGATGATTCTGGGGCTTGCAGTCCCCAATGGTATTCAGACAAAATATTGAATCAAAAATATTGTGATACAGAAACATCAGTAAACAACGTTTACCACGAAACACGACCGCGTTGTGATCCCTTCGGGGAAAAAGACTGCGGGATAACAACATACATTGATATCGGTAAACAACGTTTACCACAAAACTTTTTCCCTGCAGGGAATCACAACGTGGTCGTTTTAATGACCATGTTGTGATTCCGCATACCCTTACTCCGCAAGTCTGAACAGTGGCTTGCGGAGGGGAAGGGGAGGTGTTGGATTATTTAAAATCCAACACCTTCCCTAGTGTCCGCACAGACTGAAGTTGGATTAGTAAATTATACTATTCCAACATCCGGCGTCCCCCCCTCCGCAAGTCGTTGTTCCGACTTGCAGAGTAATGGTATGTGGAATCACAACGCGGTCATTGTAACAACCGCATTGTGATTCCCTGCGGGGAAAAAGACTGCGGGATAATGACATACATTCAGAAATATCATGTGCTAGAATAACATCGTTGTTAAGAATATCGATTTTAAGATAGGTAAATATTGATTTTAACAATATCGAAATAATTTATATAGTTTACAAAATAATAGTTGTATATGTTATAATTTTTTGTATAACTATTGTTAATGTTTTTGAATATAGTTTTAACTTTTTTAGTAGTTTTAAATTGAATTTAATAACTTTGAGTTATTTTTAGTACAGTAGCAAATACATGGTGGGAAGTAAATTAATTATAATTAATAAATAGTACATTTTTGTAGTTTTTAGTACCATAGCGGGCTGTGGGATTACTAGGGGTAGAGGGTGGGAAGTAAATTAATTATAATGAATAGTACATTTTTTATTTGTATTTTTAAGTATGTTGATAATTATTCATGTTAATTGTATAATTAATGTTTTTTTACTAAATTAATTACAATTAATTATCAATTAATATTAATTATTTATTTAATAATTCATTATGTTAATTGTATATATATATTTTATTATTAAGTTTCAGCTGTGGGCTGTGTCTTTTATATGGGTATATAGTAGGAAGTAAATTAATTATAATTAATTAGTTATTACTTTTTTAAATGTCATTGTTTATTTAATTGATCATTAATTATGTTATTTAAATTACGTTTTAGGTTTGAGTAGTAAGTTTTGTGGGGATATCTGGTGGAAAGTAATTACATCTGAATTAATGATTACACTTTAAAATAGATTTGAATAATATTAATTATTTAAATGATAACTATGTAACTTGTGTAATAAATGTAATGTTTTTTCTTTTTTGATGTTTTTGTTTTTGTATGTGTATAGGGTGTGTAGGAATTTAATTATATTAATTAATAAATACAATTAATTTATAATAAATATGGAAATGCTAAATATATAATATATGTAAATAAAATATTCCTTACCTTATATATTAGGTGTGAGTTGCTGAATTTATAGGAGTAAATGGTGGGAAGTTAATCAAATGTTATTAATTTATTTTTAGTTATTAATAATAATTGTTTAATTGAGAAATAATTATGAAACATATGTATTTTATTATTTGTAATTTATATATTTGGTGTGTGTTGTTTGTTTTGTATGGATAAAGGGGGGGTCATAATTAACTATAATTTTTTTATGACTAAGTCGTTGGTATTAATATTTAACTAATATTTAATTATGTATCATGTGTAAATAATATTATTTTAATAAAAACCTTTAGATATGCTTTGTGTACTTTGTAGAAGTGTAAGGTTGAAAGTTGCACAAGTAATACATAATAAACACTTTTTTATTATGTTATTTATTATTGCATGTGTTAATTGTGTTGTTTTTTAAATGTAAGATTGTATTTATTAGTTCTTTATATTTTGGAAAAATGTTTTGTATTTTAATCATAATAATATGGGTAGTAATTTATGATATGTATTAAACATTGCAAAACATTTTATTTAAAAAGTAAATATATCTCGTTTTTTTACAAATTTATATTTTAGTTATGAAGTATTTATTTGAAATTATTTTGTTATGTCGAAGTGAAATAGTTTGTTATTAATGCTGCACCTACTGGAGTTGTAATAGTAAATGTTATTCCTCCGCAATCCAGCACTTTCCCTGTTGTTGCACTGACTGGAGTGGGAATGGTAAATGGAACACCCGCCCCACACACACAATTCAGCACTTTCCCGACTCTTGAATTGGCTGAAGTGAGAGTAGTACATTTTAACCCCTCTTCAATCCAACTCTTTCTCTCCATTGCACAGACTAGAGAGGGTATAGTAGATATTTCCCCCCTGCTAAACAACACTTTCTCTGCTGTTGCACTGACTGGAGTGAGAATAGTACATTTTACTCCTCCGCGATCCAACACTTTCCCTACTGCTGCACTGACTGGAGTGAGAGTAGTAAATGTTACCCCCTCTGCAATATAACACTTTACCTACTGTTGCAGTGATTGAAGTGGCAATAGCACATTTTACCCCAACACTTTACCTACTGTTGCACTGACTGGAGTGGGATTAGTATAATTATGCTTCTGCAATTCAACACTTTCCCTACTGTTGCGCTTACTGGAGTGGAAATGTTAAAATGAACCCCGCCGCACTCTAACAATTACCCTACTGTTATACTGACTGGAGTGGGAATAGTATAATTTATCCTTCCACAATCCAACACTTTCCCTACTGTTGCACAGACTGAAGTGAAAATAGTAAAATACACCCCGCCGCAATCTAACAAGTTTCTTTGCGTGAAGTGAGACTGGACTAGTAAATGTTATTCCTCTAACACAAGTATATAGATGATTTTATATTGTTTAAATTTGTATGATAACGTTTTTGTATATGTAAAATTATAATATTTATAATTAATAATGTTTGTAATATGTAATGTATTCTTAGTAATTGGTTTACTTTGTTATTTGTTGTTAAAATGGCTTGTTTGCCTACATTTTTTTGATTTTAGGTCAAGTAAATTCTATGAGCACAACAAGGTGATTCTTGAACTCATTATTTGGTGCCTAAATAATAACTTTTTTCTGTTTGACAAAGATATTTTTAAACAGGTGAGGGGTGTGACAATGGGGGCCTTCTTCTCCCCCAGGTATGCTTGCTTGCATGTTGGCTGGTGGGAGGAGCGGGTCCTTAAGACCACTCATCAGGCACTCTTTGACTCACATGTTGTAACGTATCTAAGGTACATTGACAATGTTTTCATATTATGGAGAGGAAGTGAAAAGGAAGCTCACAGTTTCATAGAGGAAATCAATAACAATTCCTTAAATCTTAAATTCACCTCATATATCCATAAAACGCAGATTGATTTTTTGGAGGTAAGGCTTTACATTAATCATGGAAAAATTGAAAGTACTCTGTACAGAAAACCAACGACAGGTAATGTTACATTACATGCCACTAGTTCTCACCCTAAACACCTCATTGCAACCATACCGTATGGGGAAATCCTGAGACTCAAGCACATATGAAGTAATGAGCTGGATTTTATTAAATGTCAAACAGATCTGATGAAAAGGTTACTAGCTAGAGGGTATTCTGAAAAATGTATTAAGGTCGCTATATTCAAGGCGAATGCACGACCTAAGGCAAGTCTTTTTCTAACTATGACAATGAGGAAGAAACAGAATCTCCCATAACATCTAGAAATATGAGTACCCCCAGACTGATTACAACCTATTGTAAGGAGGAACATAGAGTAAGATACATCATCAACAAACATTGGCCCATAGTACTTACAGACAATGTCTTTCGTAATAAACTAACAGATACACCCATAATTACATTTCGAAGGGGCAAAACTATGGGTACTAGTTTAGACAAGGCTTCCCCATAAATTAGAAAAGCAACCTTATCGCTGCAACCTGCTAAAGGTTTTAGAAAGTGTGTGACCTGCAGGGCTTGTAAGTTTGGACGTAACATGACACATTCCTCCACCCCCTTCAGTGAAATACCAATTCCCATTCAAGGAAATTTCGATTGGAAAACTGGTTATGCTGTATATGTCCTGACGTGCACCTGCGGCCTTAACTACATTGGTAGTACGAAGCTGCAGGTGCATGTCAGGATATTGCAGCATATAAGGGCCATATTACACAATGATCCAGCATGACACGGCATTTTAAGCGAACTCATGCAAACAACATAAATTGCCTTTCCTATTATGTCATCAATGCCATCCCTAAACTGAGAAGAGGTGGCAATAGAAAACGCCAGCTTAGGCAATTAGAAACGAAAACTATTTTAGAGTTCGATAGCAAATGGCTTAACAGATTGAACAATATGGAAGACATACACAATTTCTTATAAATACAATGAAATGAAATGTATTATAGAGCAAGAATGCCTTGACAGTATTTGACATATGTTTAGTATCCTGTAAAATTTCTTGTATATCCCTTTCTCTCGAGATCTGATTTTAGTACAAATGAGAATTTTTTTAAAAAGCAAATTAAATGTTTTTTATGTCTTTTAACCCTTTCGATGCTGATGACAAGCTCAGCTCGTCATCACCCACGGGTGTCGTGTGCTGATGACGAGCTGAGCTCGTCATGGAAACAGCAAAATGGTAATTCCCAGCACAGGAGGGGGAAAACGCCTAGCAGCCAAGAGGTTAATAGTACTTTGCCCATTCTAGGACATTTTACTGTTATTAATATAAATTGCTTTTAAAATGTTTGCATTATAAGGATAGTTTTTCTGATCTATGTACATATATAGGTTTCACATTGCACTTTAGAAGTGCACAATTCTTGCACATTTCCCATCGGTTTGCACTAGGATTTTAGTAACTTTAGACATATATTTGCGCATATACAGTCAAACACAGGGCCAGAAATTGGATTAATCCGTTGACATAATATGATCGTTTTATTATGACTACCTTTGAAAGCTTTTAATGGATTTATCCTGTTATAACTGTTCACAAGAGATATAGAAATATGTTTCATGAAATCATTTTTATAGTAATTCTGCTATATTTTGCACATATTTATGACTCATCTATGTGTACAGAATATATGATGTCTGGGAGACATTCATGAATGCATATGGTGTTTAGAGAATTAATGACCATACAAGGGTAATCTGTTCTCTATGATCATGGCCATGTGACCTGGGATGGTGGAAAGTGGGTGGTCACTATAGCAATAAAAATAACAATGGCGAACAACCTAGCTTATACGAGAACAAGGGCTTGCTGCTCGAAACACGCTGTGTAACGGTTGAATAAACAAACATCTTGCCTGACGTCTTTTGGGTCTGCGCCTCCTTCTTCGCCACCGCCGTGTGTGGAGTGGAAGTTGCGGGAGTAGTCTATTGCGGATATATATATATATATATATATATATATATATATATATATATATATATATATATATATATATATATATATATATATATATATGAAGAAAACGCCATTCTTTTCCACAAATAGATACAGAATAACGAGAGTGAGCCCAGATTTAGTGCTAATTTTTCGGTGATTTATTCAAAAATTCCACCAGCCATCCGCCATAACGCGTTGGACATGATGAACAAGACCCACTAGGGAACAATGCAGAAGTGGAACTACGTCACCCAGAGGGCCACGCGAGTGGCCACGCCCACTGGGGAGGTGCCGTGTATATATGAATCACATGCAAGGAAAGCTGTCATCAACGCCAAATCCATGCCTCTGATGAAAGGAAAAGGTTCCTGAAACGCGTCAGGCAAAAGATTGCAAGTAGTGAGAAAGCTGTGAAGTCCTTCACATGCCTGCTGCCAAATAAATTGAAGCGACACCAAACAGTCTTGCTGTGGCCTTTGTGCGAATTGGGCGAACCCGCAAACGAATTTATGTTTAATCGGCTGGCCTCGGTCGAGCACAGGGGCCCATCGCGGTAGCGGATCTCTTCAGAACGCCGAAATGGAGTCTGAGTGGTGAGAAGCAAGCGGCTGGCATCTAGGCGGGATGATGCTCGCCTTCGCATTTGACAGCCATAAAGCAAAGCGGAGGACTGCAGCTATCTCGCCACTACCCACTGGGGAATGAACATTATTTTAAATTTGGACATGATGAACAAGACCCACTAGGGAACAATGCAGAAGTGGAACTACGTAACCCAGAGGGCCACGCGAGTGGCCACGCCCACTGGGGAGGTGCCGTGTATATATGAATCACATGCAAGGAAAGCTGTCATCAACGCCAAATCCATGCCTCTGATGAAAGGAAAAGGTTCCTGAAACGCGTCAGGCAAAAGATTGCAAGTAGTGAGAAAGCTGTGAAGTCCTTCGCATGCCTGCTGCCAAATAAATTGAAGCGACACCAAACAGTCTTGCTGTGGCCTTTGTGCGAATTGGGCGAACCTGCAAACGAATTTATATATATATATATATATATATATATATATATATATATATATATATATATATATATATATATATATATATATATATATATATATATATATATATTCCAGCTCAAGTTTGCACCAACAACGACGGGGCACTGGCGGTGGGTGCCGCTAACACGGTGGTGCGCCGTGTATAGATACCACTCCAGGTCTCCTCCCCAGCCGGGAAAGAAAAAGGCAGCACTCGCGGGGTGTTTCGTCAGTTTTTCCAAATTTATTCAAGCGCGTCTCACAGACGCGTTTCGGGTCAAGCCCCTTATCAATGTGTCAACACAAGTGTTACACCGAAGCTCGTTTTAAAGTGCAGTGTGCAATCTCATACAGAAAGCGAGGAAGGATTACTCTTTGATATTACACGAGCGCCATCTTGGAATGTGCAAAATAGGCAAAACCATATACACCCAGTTCATGATTAATAATGAGACATTACATAATATCAAACATATATGAACATATTTAAAACATATTCAACGATGTTGCATTGAGCCTTGAATTGGCCTAATCAAGTCGTTAATCAACAAGACTTGTTTGACACTCATTACACGTATTGAAAGGTTCTTTAGAAGCATTCATAATTTTTAGCAGTTCAGTTTCAAACCTTAAATGATATCCTTGTGTATATTTAACACAATACTGATCTCAAAGTGTTGGCATTGAATAATGGTGTATAATAGTACAGCCTAGTGTCAAGCACATCCCCGTTAGTCAATCTTGCCGTGGATCGGCTACGGCGGTTCCTATCACTAGGAACCGCTGAAAAGACCTCATGGTAGTGCCTCAATTGGCAATACCGTTTCCATCGAGATTGGTTTGGTGGCCCTGGAAATGTGTAATAAGCTTATTTTCCTAGGTGAATAGGGATACCAAGGACTTCATCGTACATTTGAAAGAACTGTCATGGGATTCTACCTATGTCCTAATTGTTATGGATATCACTAGTCTCTACACATGTATTGAGCATTCTCAGGGTTTGAAAGCAGTCGAATACGTCATGAACAAAAGACCTTTGAAATTTGCAGGATATATATATATGCATCGCAACAACAGTTCCCAACTTGGAGAGCCACGTACTGACGTGTCAATACTTTATTCGGCCTGGCAGCTCTGTGCAGCAAACACGCGAGCACACAAAATCATCTTGCCATAAAGTCCTGGCGCGTTTCGGGCGCCCTTGGTCACAGGTGCTGGCAGTATAAACATAGGCAGAATACCGCCGCTCTATGTCATCAGCTTTTAAAGTTCCACCCACTGGGCGTGTCAACCGGTGCATGCTGGTGAATTGAGTCAATTTCAGTGTAAATCACAGGTAATGGGGCTGTGTAACTTGCATGAATGCCGCTGGACTAGTATGCCCTAACCGAGATTATATATATATATATATTATATATATATATATATATATATATATATATATATATATATTACACAGCTAGACTACTAAAGCGCACACTCAGGAAGTGTTTGCCAATCCAGAGTTTATTTAAATCGAATCTGTAACGCGTTTCGACTGTAAAAACCAATTCTTGCGGAATTCAAAGTCCGGTATGTCCCGCCGGCCCAGTGCCCTGTGAGATGGAAGGGCCACTTTGCTTTATTGATATATATATTTTGGATTTTCTGTGTGAGATATATATATATAGCATTTAAATTTCAGCGAGACTGTTTGGTCTATGAACACGGTCAAATTTTTACATTTGCAAAGAAATATGACAATCTTAAAGCTAACCAGAAGGCATCCGTGAGTACTCCTACCGCAAAACAAACTGTAAGCACTGCAGCTTCAGCAACTTCATTTGCATCAGATGTTAGCTCGAACATTGATAGTGAATTAGACAGTGATTTACGGCGGTCTCAGAGATTGGGGGTTCGGAAGTTCACCCTGGCACAAGAGCTGGAAGTGGTCCAACAAGATCGCAAAGAGACCCTACGCTCTGGTGCCTGAAATGTCAGCGCAAACAAAGTACCAACAACAAACGTAATGCAAGGAGGCGCTGCAACAAGCAACGACGGCGCAAGCAACAAAATCAAAAAGCAGCGGAGACAATGGAAACGCAAGTAAGTCTCCGGCAAGATGATGCGCAAACTGTCGTTAATCTGACTGATGTACCATTGACACCAAAGGAAATTACGTTATTGTCATTAGGCCTATCCTTCAGTGCAAGGAGCAGTTTCGATTATGCGGGCACTAAAATCGATCTCTTCAAATACGTGCGCAAACTCAAACTGCGCAAATATCTTTGCCTGCACCAAACAGCAAATTCAATACCAGCCACTATGCCAGCCTTGAATTCTCTACCAATGTCAGTACCTGACTCTACTTTGTTACAGGAGCTGCTCGATATGAAGGATGAAACTGTTTCAACACTGCCAAGCCCCGGCCGGGGTTCTGGCAACATGACTGCTCCTACTACTTTTAAACCCAAGTCTAAGTTTTGTCCACTCATGCTCAATGACAATATAGACATGTTCCATGATAAGGTGTCGCTAGAACTCAGGGCATTACATCTGAAACATACAAAGATTACTAAGAGACATCATTATAGGGGCTTTGAGTATCACAGATTGATCAAAAAATTGAAAAACAATGAAAACATTATTATCCAGCAGTCCAATAAAGGGGGCAATGTGGTGTTTTGGCTGAGAAAATGTATATGGACGAAGCAAATAGCCAATTAAACGATTGGGACAGCTACAAGAGGATACATTTGAATAAAGCTCAGCAGGCTAGAAATGAAATCTATTAGAAATTGATGGCATGGAGAAGCATGGGCCAAATTACAATGGAAGAATTTAAATATATGAAAAAGGAATACCCTGTTACACCGGCCATATACTTTATTCCTAAGATTCACAAAAACTGTATCAAGCCCCCGGGTCGCCCCATCATGAAATGAAATGAAATGAAATTGAGTTTTGTAGAGCGCGTTACTACCCGGAGGACTCGTAGCGCTGTAGAACGGTAGGTTTTGTTGGAGGTTAATGTCTAGCTTAATGGAAGAGAAGAGTTTTTAAGTTTTTCCTGAACTTTTGTAGGTCAGGTTCACAACGCAGTGTGGGTGGCAGGGAGTTCCAGGCTAGGGCCGCATTCAGAGAGAAGGAGCGTCCACCCCATCTGGCCCGTTTGATTTTCTTGGTTGTGGCCAATAAAGCTGTGCTAGAGCGAAGTGATCTCGACGGATGGTAGGGGGTGGCGAGGGAACAGATCATTGCAGGGGCTTTCTTCCACATGGCCTTGTGCATAATGCACATCGCCTTGAATTTTACTCTGGCTTGGATGGGCAGCCAGTGTAATTTTCTCAGGGCGGTGGCTCCTGAATGTCTTCGGGGGAGTCCAAGGAGAAGGCAGGCTGCCGCGTTCTGGGTTAATTGGAGTTTTTTTATTGTGCTGGAGGGGGCGCCCAAATAGAGGGCATTCCCGTAATCAAGACGGGACAGGACAATGGCCTTGACCATTCTTCTTCGGGCTTGAAACAGGAGGAGAGGCAGGACCTTCCTTAGCATCCTCAGTAGGCCAAAACATGTGGCAGACAATATTGTGGCCTGTTGATTAAAGCTAAGTGTATCGTCCAACCATACACCTAGGCTTTTAATCCGATCCTTTGGTTCTGGTGGGGTGCCCATGCAGATAGGCCAATCAATGGTAGGCCTTGGTACTGCTGTGTTCCCCAGGAACATTAACTCTGTTTTATCCCCATTTAATTTCAGGTGGGACAAAGTCATCCATTTTGTTATGGCTTCTAGGCAGCCACTCAGATTGTGGGGAGTGCTGTCTGGATGATTCAGGGACACTACTAATTGTGTGTCGTCGGCGTAGGTTATGATTTCAAACCCAAATGGGTGTAAGATTCCTGCCACGGGTTCCATGTACACATTAAATAGTGTGGGACTCAGGGAGGAGCCCTGGGGCACTCTCTGATTGAGGGGCCAGATTTTAGAGTGAGTGGCCCCCTCCACTACCTGGAATGTGCGGTCTTTCAGAAAGGATTTTAGCCACGTGATCGCGTTTCCTGTTACTCCCAGATTTATTAGGCGGGAGAGTAGGATGTTGTTGTTGACGGTGTCGAAGGCGGCACTCAGATCTAGCAACATAATTGCTGTTGTGCCGCCTTGATCCATGTGCTTCCGGGCTAGTTCTGTTACTGTTAGTAGGGCTGCCTCTGTTCCCAGTTTTGGTCGGAATCCAGCTTGAGAATCATGGAGTAGATGATTCATTTCCAAGTATTGCATCAGAGTGGAATTTATGTGCTTCTCAAGCAGCTTACTTATCCAGGGGAGGAGCGAGATCGGGCGATAATTTGCCATTTTTCCATTGTCAAGGTTTGGCTTTTTCAGCAGGGCTCTGACTTGTGCACACTTCCATTTTGGTACATTCCTTGTGGTTATAGACCTGTTTATGATATTTAAGATGGTTGGACTAATGATGTCTGCAACCTTCAACAGGTGGCGTGGGGGGGCAGGATCGATGGGGGATCCGGATGTTACTTTTTGCATAATTGCTTTGAGTGAGTCTACCTCCATCAGTGGGAATTCTGTTAGCTGGTGTACAGAGATAGTGAGGGTAGTATCTATTTGCAAGGAGTGCGATTCAGTAGAATTGAAGGATAGGATCATCTCTGCCTGCAATAGCATCCTAGAGAATGTCAGCAAATATGTAGACTTTTTCCTCCAAGATTTTGTTAGAAATTTACCTTCCTTTGTCTTAGACACAGGCGACCTACTCAGGAAACTGGTAGATTTCACATGGCAACCTAGTTATTTGCTGATTTCTCTTGATGCTACCTCCTTATATACCAGTATATATCATAAGAATGATTTGAAAGCTGTGCAGTATTACCTCAGCACATGGCCCTCTTGTTTTAATGAACACACCAAAATGATTTTATCAATGATCAATCTGTGTCTCGGGAACAATATTTTCCTGTTTGCCAATCAGCTGTTCCAGCAGGTCAGGGGAGTAGCTATGGGGGCCTGTTTATCTCCCAGTTATGCTTGCCTGCATATGGGTTACTGGGAGGAACAAGTCCTCATACCCAGCTTCTCAAACATTATGACTTCCAAAGTGATAAAATGGATGCGTTACATTGACGACCTTTTTATAATCTGGGACGGTTTGCAATGTGAGGCTGAACAGTTTATTGAAAATCTGAATGACAATAACTTGAATCTTGCATTTACCAGTCACATTAGTGCTACCTCCATTTGTTTTTTAGATGTTGAAATATAAATTCGTAACTGTAAATTGGAGACTAAACTATTTCGCAAACCTACAGCAGGTAACACTGTACTGCATGCCGCCAGTCATCACCCGGCCCATCTCATACATAGTATCCCGTATGGAGAAATGCTCCGTATTAGGAGAATATGTAGCACAGACAGCGATTGTAGAGAGGCACAATTGGCATGCAAGAGCAGGTTCCTGAGAAGAGGGTATACAACTGACATTATAGACAAGGCCATGAATAGAGCCAATCCCCAGAACAGAGTACAGCGAAGAATACATCTAGTAAGAGGAACCTAGAGAGTGTTGAACATAATGAGACTAGGCTTATCTTTACCTACAGCATCAAACCATCCATAGCATAGTAAAACGCAATTGGGCACTCATTACCAGTGACCCGGTTCTGGGTAATCAGGTCACAGGCACTCATAGTATTGCTTATAAAAGAGCTAGAACTATGCAAAACTGTCTGGTCTCCAGCAGTCCAGAGGTTAGAACCACTGGCTTGTGGTTAAACAGCAGTAAAGGCTTCCTTAGCTGTTCGGTTTGTAAGGCCTGCAGGAATGGAGTCAGCAGAACAGAATACATGACCCCCTTCAGTAACAGGCCGGTTAGCATCAAACATAAGTTGACATGCAGGACAGAGTACACAGTGTACAGGTTGGAATGTCCCTGTGGTCTGCGGTACGTGGGAAGTACCAGACCACAAGTATACAAACCTATACTCCAACACCTCAGGGCCTTCACCAACGGCGACACTGCGTACCCAGTCGCACACGACTTTGAGGAAAGCTATAACAAAAACTCTGCTGAACTCAGGTATTATGTAATAGACACAGTCCCCCCACAGGGGAGAGAAGGGGACTGAGAATCTCTATTACGTAAGTTAGAGACCAGGCACATAATCTTTCTAGATACGAAGACTCCAAACGGTCTTAACGCGAGTGAGGACTGTTTTACATATTTATGAGTCACCAATATGAATTGGCCTGTTCACACTGTACATATAAATTAGCTGCTTCAATAACTTTTGCCCATTAGGGTCAATTTTAACTTAGTATTATGATATATCACTTTGTCACTTTTATTATTTTTTTGATATCGGGATGCACTGATTTCATGCCAATGTCTATTTGCGATTTTGCACATCCAATTTTGCACACCAACAGGTTGATTGAACAATGCCCACTTGGGCTTTACTACCTAGTGTTCCTCTGTGTATATAAGTGAACACAGGGGTCTTATTCGACCTGAGATACAATTTTTACTTGCTCATTTCAAGATACATTTTTGTAGATCCTAGTTATTTATTGGTTTTAACAGGATTTTACATAGTCTTTCTTAGAAATGTAGTTAATTAGTAATATGTGCGCAGGGGTTTATCAGCAATGTTTTGAATATTTATAATTTAACATATTTATTTATTTATATGTTTTATATTTATTCTCAATTGCTGCTAGTGATGTTATTAGTCACCTAACCCTGTGATTTTCCAGATTCACTGAACTGTTTGAATCATGTTTCTTTGGATTGCAATTCTCTTTTGTTTGTAAAAAGTATGACAGTATGTCTTCTATGTTACTTACTTTGGCATTTTGCACTTTAAGTATAAATGAGCACTCCGCCCCTTGAACGTTGTCATGTGATGAAGGCCTCTTCAGGCTGAAACGCGTTACGGCGGCATGGTGTTGAGCACAAATAAATGAATAACGCGCCAGTTCTGGGTCTCGCCTCGACTTTGATGCTGGTTATCTAAGAAGACGTCCTTCTGCCATATATATATATATATAAGGAAAAGAACAGACACCGCCCACTGAGGATAGTACTTACCTTAAGGTGTCTGCTCTGCACGGACTTGGGCTGCTGAGTTCAGGCCACTCCTAGTGTCACTGTGTCAGAGATGCCTTAACCAATCGTAGAGAGGCATTCTCCCTTTTAAAAGTGAACTGAAAAATCATTTGTAACTTTGGCAGCATCTGAGGAAGTGTACACAAACGAAACGCGTCATGCCGATTGCCGATGAATTCATTAAAGGGAAGTTTACCTGGTAACACGTGTGTGCTATGCTTTCTTCAGCAAGGGAGTGTGGTATATATATATATATATATATGATACCAAACAAGTCGAGGCAAACCCAACTTTGGTGCAGAATTTATTTATTGATGCCCGACACCAAACACTGCTATATATATATATATATATATATATATATATATATATATATATTACCTACTGGCGGTCGCCAGTAGGTATATATAGTTAGGATTTTTTCCCTATGGGATTTCTGAAAATTCTATGCCTAATAACTTTTGCGTTTGTGGACGGAATTGGCTGAAATTTTCAGGAAAATGGCACATTTTGTTTCTGAGCAGCCCCTGAAAATTTGGTGGGGTTTCGTCAAGGGGGGGCTGAGAAAAAAGGGGGGTCCCAAAACGCGTTTTTTGCATTGAGTTTTCCATAGGGCGGTTGGACTCACTTTTAGCCCGAACGGCTGAATGGATTTTCACGAAACTTGGCAAAATTGTAGGGACTGTTAGTCCGATGTGCCTTTGCTAGGTCTCAATATATGTGCTTCAGTGGATTTTGAGAAATTAACGTTTAAATCAAGATATATATCTGTAACAGCGCTCCGGGCAGCGATCCGGTTAGCGAACCTTTCGCGTATCGGAACTTTGCGATGCGAAGCTGATTGGCCCTCCGGTGTCTGTCAACATTCTAAACAGTCCGGAGCGGCCGCCATCTTGTCTCTCGGTAGGATCGAGAGACAAGAGGAGGCCAAAACAAAGGGGGAAATTACCATAAGGGGGCATAGTAGATCCTCGTTGACCCCCTAGGTTTTATGTGGAGGTTTTAAAAGGGCCTAGGAGGGTCCAAAAAAAAAAAAAAAAAATTTTTTTTTTGCGTGGTAAGCGCCAAGTTCGCGAACCGGAAAGCGTTCTGGGCAGCGAACTTTATGGATAAAAGAATGAAAGACTTTTCTAATACTGTATGTTAATTATTTGTTGGTTTTGTTGATTTTTTTTAATTTTTTTATTTTTTAAGCAATTTTTTATTGTTGTGATTGTGTTTCAAAATTTAATAACATTTCTAACATTTAACTAGTTTATGAATTACATATAAAAATGATTAAAGACTCAAACAATTTTTTAATATTACATACAATTTTATTTTTCGGATTGTTTTTCGAAATTTAATACAACGTCTAGCATTTCACTGTCTGATATGTGTTCTTGTTCAGTGAACATAAGTTCAAACATTTGACCGTCATCATAATGAAGTAAATGATCCACTGATTCTACACATTGAACTAATTCATGGTCCCGTGATTCATCCATGAAATCTGAGTCATCATTGTCCGCAATAACTTTTTCTGTGTTGGTCTCCAGAACAATTTCGAAGGAAACATTCTGCTCACCTTCCATTTTATTGCTGTAATTTGCATAAAAAATAAATATATCAGTAGAGATAGGGCACTGTTGGGTTTAAGTTCAGACAGGCACTTGTGAGTTTATAACAGAGAAGTAATCTATGGGCACTGTATGGTTTCAGGCGTGAAGTAGTACTATTAAAAAGTGCCTGTGAAGAAGCCTAAGAAAATTCATAATTATACCACAGAAACCTAAATCAGTCCATAATTATAATAAAGAAGCCTTTCTCAATGTCTAACTCTTACAGAGGGATAGTATATAACTATCTGAAAAAGTTTACCATATTTACTTATAGTGCACAATATACTTCAGTTTTAAAAATAACAACTTACCTTTAGAAACAAGTTGATGTTATTAGTGATATTCTAAATGATATATACAACAACAAGTAGTAGTCAAAATGGCTGTGTTTCCTTCTCTCCCTTTATATATATACAGGTATATAACCAATCAAATGTCAGGTAATAAAAGTAGAAAAGGAAAGTAACATTTTCATTGGTTGTCAATTCCAACAATTCAGATGTGTTTTGTGAAGTAATTTACCTCACGGTATTTGGAGAGGTCTACAGGCTAAATGGCTAAATGGAATTTCAATGAAATTTGTGAGAATGGAAGGGATTGTTATGTAGTATGAGCTAATCTATATTTGGTGAGAGTGTCTCTAGTCGTTTTTCTGTAAATTACTTTCCCGCCTTTTTTTAGGACCGCTTTCCGGGAAGCGGCCCGGTTAGCGAACCTTAAGCGTCACGGGAGTCCACCATTTTGTGTTTCGGTCGCATTAAGATACAAGATGGAGGGCAAATAATGTTTAGAATGGGTAGAAGGGGTCATGGTAGACTTATCTTGACCCCCTAGGTTTTCTGAGCGTGGCTGAGGAGGCTTATATGTGCGGAAAAAAAAACTTTTTTTTAAAAAATTCCGCGAGGTTAGCTTTCGGTTAGCGAACCGGGTAGCGCTCCGGGGAGCGAATTTTGTGGAAAATTAGTGAAAAAAGTTAGAGAAAAATAATAATTGTGAGTGATCAGATGTAGGGTAGCTCTGAGAAGAGCTTTTGGGTTTATGGTACATTTAGGTACTTATAAGTAGGTACCAATGCACAGTCTTAAATTCAGAATGAAAATTCTGTTGCCCTCATCTGAGAAGTGAACTCCATCTCCTCTGTAGATATCTTGCATGTAGTAACGCAAGTTATTGTTGTACAGAGAGCCCATTCCATGGTCTCTCATGTAAGCTGAAACAGATTTGTTTACATGCTTCCTCGCTTTCTCAATTTGTGGACAAAATTGGTTGGACCACCTCCATTTCTGTCTTTGGCATATATTGGAATATACCAAGGCAGTTTGAGGAAAAAGTGCCATTAATTGCTCAAAGGTGTCCTTTAAAAGCATTTCCAGACCTACCCCTGTCAAAGTGCCCAAATCATTACCTCCACAGTGCACTATTAACAGGTCAGGTTTTGGCAAATGCATAAAGGTTTTCACCAATGGTATCAATTGGTGACATTTTAATCCTCTTTGGCCCAACCACTTAATTTCCACATCTTGTAAATTGAGGTTAGGTAAATTTCTGTTCTCAGCATACCTTTGAGCCCAGTGGATGTAACTATGTCCAACAATCCAGACCTTAAACATGGTGGGAGAAGGTTGTTCTGCAGTCAGATGAAGTGTGGTAATGAAAGGGCAGTTGAAACAGTAGGAGTTTCTAAAGAAAAAAAACTGTGGATTTCCAATGCTAATGATTCATTAGCAGTGATTGGTGCATTTCCATTTCTGAAAACAGAAAGTTAGGGTGCATGGATGTGTTCTTTGAAACATGTAATTTGAATGGTCAAGGAAGAAACATTTAATGAAAGATTGCTCTGGATACGCAGGTGCACTGAGAGTTCAGAGTTCAATTGAAACATTGTTGTGTGAATTTGCAAACATGAGAGGTCTTCCAGGAGGTGGTTGCTATGGAAACAAGGCAGAGAGGGCAGAGGGGGGAAGGGTTTTGATTTGAAAAAAGTGAGGGAAGAGGTATGATTGGCTAATATGAGAGATATGTGAAATGAATATCTGTATTTCTGTGCTTTCAATAGCTGCAGCCTTTGGAGTGCATCCTTTTTCTTCTGCTGAAGACAATTTGGTGTATTTCTGAGACTGTTTTTCGCGGTAAAGGTGCTTCCTGGTACGTTAACCGGGCAGCTAACCGGCAGCGTAACGGGAGTCCGACATATTGTGTTTTTTGAACGTTTGTGATATGTGCACGTGTGGATTTTGTCTAATTAAGGTTAAAAAAAATATATATATCTTTAAGCGTGTTCTGGCGCGCTTACGTTTTGGGTTTGGTTTGCGCTGCAGAGACGATACGTCACGGTTATGCGATGCATCATGAGGCGTCTCACGGGCTACGTGATACGTCACTTAATAAAGAATATATTTTACAGCTATAGATATTAGCTTTTAAAAAACCAATGAAATTCACAGAAAAAACCATAGGTTATAGACCATATATAGTTAGGAATTTGCATTTACAAAACCTTGAAAATTCACTGAAAAAACCATAGGTTATAGACCATATATAGTTAGGGATTAGCATTTAAAAAACCTTATTTTATTTGCACAAAACCATTGAAATTCCATATATAGTTAGTTGCACTAACTATATATCGCGGACCCGCAATCCACTGCTAATGATGTCACATATTACATCATTCATGACATGGTCAGTGACATCACTGATGACATCACTGATGACATCTCAAATGACATCACTGATGACATCACTGATGACATCTCAAATGACATCACTGATGACATCACTGACATCTCATTTGACATTACTGATTACATCACTGATGATATCATTTATGTGATAATACATCTTCAGACTCTAATTTAACCTTAGATACACTCAGTGTAAACAGGCACTCACGGACTGTCACACATCCATGGAGTTACTCACACACCTAGTCAGTCATGCAAAGAATCAATCACATCTCCATTTCCTCAACTATACAGTTATACACACCTTACTTATTCAAACGTATAGTAACACATATTTACTCTCTTATACAATCCTTGATACAAGTTCACAATGATTCATACAGCCACTCACACATTCACTGGCTCTTATGTTCAGTTATTTATATATGTCAACTCTCACATGGAGTGTGTTTTACATATGTACTTACTTTGACATGTAGCACTGAGATATCCATTCACTCACCAATATACTCATGCACACAGTCAACTGTCCATACAGCTGTTTCTACATGCATTTTTGAACCCATACACCTAGGGAATCAACTGCTCACACATCTATGCACAGAGTTATACACCTCCCAGCCACCCACACACATACTCAGTCTCCCATACAAATACTTGGGCAACCATTCAATAACCCATATAGTTACTGATATAGCTACTGATTTAAAAATGCAGCAGTTTACAGAACAACATAAATAATGATTGCCAAATTAAGACACTTTAATCACTAACCCATACACTCAGTGAGACACATTTAATCATTCTCTCATACAGTCAGTCATGCACCTACTAAATCCTTCATCCAGACACTTATACATCCACTCATTCTTCAATATGTAAGACATATTTTAACTTTACAGAAACATACAGTCACTGGGTGTTGTCATCAGTGATGTCATCAGTGATGTCATTTGAGATGTCATCAGTGATGTCATCAGTGATGTCACTGACCATGTCATGAATGATGTAATATGTGACATCATTAGCAGTGGATTGCGGGTCCGCGATATATAGTTAGTGCAACTAACTATATATGGAATTTCAATGGTTTTGTGCAAATAAAATAAGGTTTTTTAAATGCTAATCCCTAACTATATATGGTCTATAACCTATGGTTTTTTCAGTGAATATATATATATATATATATATATATATATATATATATATATATATATATATATTCACTGAAAAAACCATAGGTTATAGACCATATATAGTTAGGAATTAGCATTTACAAAACCTTATTTTACTCACACAAAACCATTGAAATTCCATATATAGTTAGTTGCACTAACTATATATCGCGCACCCGCAATCCACTGCTGATGATGTCACATATTACATCATTCATGACATGGTCAGTGACATCACTGATGACATCACTGATGACATCTCAAATGACATCACTGATGACATCACTGATGACATATCAAATGACATCACTGATGACATCACTGATGACATCTCAAATGAAATCACTGGTGACATCACTCATGATATCATTCATGTGATAATACAATGAACCTCTTCAGACTCTAATATAATTTTATACACAGGACTTGGTGGTAGTGTTTCTCCTCAGAGAAAACGTCCGCACCTACTGTTAGAGTTATTCCCACTGGGTACGTAATACGTGAGGTATCAAAAAGAGGTGCACTGAGGACTTGATAGGACACCCACCACCAGGGGTGTTTAAGCAATGCAACTAAATGCAAATACCAAGAATCAAGAGAACAACCAAGTTGCACAAGCACCCTCTTCAAAGTCAGTTTTCAACGAACATAACTGTAGGATAGTGGTATTAGTTCCAAGGTTATTATACCAACATTAATCAATGGTTCAATGGCAGTTCAAAGTATGGATCCAAAATCAAGTCTTGTGCTTCAAATTCTTTATTGATCAAAATATATTAAAAGTTTCCCAGCTTTACACTGCCGACACGTGTTTCGCCCTCTCCAGGGCTTTTTCAAGGCTGGAAACGTAAAAATCGCAATAAGTACATCTCATAAAATATATATACACTAACTATATACAGTGTCCCTAGATATATACAATCGATCTATTCATATGGTCTCATATACACAATATTTATACATACATTTCAAATTTACATCCCAAGAAAACCACAAAAAACAGGGACATTAAAATGTTACCTATCAGTTGGTCACAGATACATTGTGAAAAGTCAGATACTGCCTATCAGTTCATCATAGATACATTTAGGAGAGCCGGATAGTCCATATGGTTACAAACTACGAGGCTATAGTCTCATGGTATTAT
Organism: Lissotriton vulgaris; assembly: GCF_964263255.1. Classification (NCBI taxonomy): domain Eukaryota; kingdom Metazoa; phylum Chordata; class Amphibia; order Caudata; family Salamandridae; genus Lissotriton; species Lissotriton vulgaris. Next base: position 768,045,433 of record NC_141697.1, read on the forward strand.
ACATGCGGATTTAGTATACTCAAGGTCTCGTAGATTAAGTATCTAGAGATTGTCAGCTGTGTGAGCATTACCAAGATTTAGTTCATTTGTCACATGACCTTGTTCAGAGTTCAGACATTTAATTCATTTGTCACATGGCCTTGTTCAAAATTCAATGACACAGTCTTCAGAAATAAAGAGACTCAAATCTGTGATTTGGAATACATAAAGTGCAAATGTAATGAGGCAAAGACCTACCTATCTTAGTTAGTCTATGTTGATCTGGCGTCGGAGAGGTCTAGAGTTCGAAAGGATATGGTTGTGAAGCGTTGTTTTGTACGAAACCTAATGAAAATGGAGTACAGCATGCTACAAAACTAATGGAGACAAGCAGTTCAAAGATAAGAACGAGCGTAATCTGATTCCAGAGGCTCCCCCTACCTATCGGATGTGTTGAACACAGCGAGATATTCCAGATGTGAGTTCCATCTATGTGCCTTCCTTTTATTGTGTCCCTCGTGGAGTGTTAAAAAAACAAAACGACATTGCTAGAAGAATATCCTATAAGTTAGAGAGAAAGTAGGCATACTAGTCATAGTTCTAGATACAGTCGGAAAACATACGAGAAGACATATGGGTACGGTAGGAAGGTAAAACTATAATAACCCTAAGTGTAATGGGATTATTGGGAATTACAAGCTAAGAATCTAGCTCTCAGGGGTAACCCACCAATAGTAGGGTCATTAATTGCATGTTTGCATTCCCCTATATGTATCCGATGAATTGAAAAAATTGGAGAAATTAGAAGGAATTAAAAAAGACTAGTTTTGGATAGTAAACTCACTTGTTGAGGGGGTGCGACTCGCTGCGTGGAGGTAAATCTTGTCTTACTCGAGTAGGGATTTTTGAAGACCTTGATAAGTCTGAAAAGAACAGATAAGGTAGAACTGGTGTATCTTCAGTTTCTTTTGCTATGCACATGTATGTTAATACAATAAGTAATGAGACAGAGAAGAGCCCAGCGTAAACACACAACAGGGGTATTCTAATGAAGTGCCCATGTGAAGCAGTGCCATAAAATAAGACACATCACAGGTGTTCCACTGCAATAGGTGCTCTTCAAGGCTGTCCGTAGCGCGCTACGTGTAAAACGGATTGAGTAAGAGAAACCAGAACGGCCAAATTGTATCAGATGAAGTAAGTTAATATGCCCCAGGATGTAAAAATACAATTCGAAAATTGGGGAAATTGGGTAAAACAGAGAAAATATACATAAGGCTGAGTGTAATCAGTATGAATAAATCGCTACATGCAAAAGGCATCACCAACCTTTTGATACGTTGTGGGCACCTAATTACTGGCAGTAACGTGCTATGTTAACACGGACAAAGTGAAAGAACAAAAAAACGGCAGAGTCGAAAGATGTCCGCGTCCCACAGGGAGGGTAGCGCACGCCAAGCATAGGTCCCACATTAATCCAGGCTCCCCAATTTACCTTAAGTTCGTTGTCATCGGCGCCGAGTCTCCACTGCAAGGCACTGACATTGACGCGATCCCGCGTTCATTTTTAAAGAGACGCCGGGAGATAATTAGCGCGGGAGAAGTAAACAAACGCGGTAGCCCAATCAGAAGCGGCTAATCCAGGGGCAATGCGGCGGCCATCTTAGAATGATACTAAGTGCATTGTACTGCACGCCATTTCGCTATAGCCTTTGAGTTAATACACTATGGTTGTTAGTAGGTTTGAGAAATGCGGGGTTGTAATCAGGAACATTATATGTAGGGAGTATAATTTACTGACAACCCTAAAACGAAAATCGAGGAAATAACATTGTTGGGTTCATTTTAAAATTCAACACATTATCATAGAGGAAATAATGACAGACTATTGCTACTAGTTTGAGTTTGGTATACTCCCAAATAGATGACCGTTCTATGGGTAAAGGAAAAAGGTAAAGGCCCTCGAATAGAAAAGCGTGGTGAATTAAGTGACGCCCATATGTACAATATCCGGGCATGAGGGCCAGTGGTAGGCTGAATTGGCTAGATAGATAGTATGTCTAAAAATTATTCTGTCTTAAAGCTAAATTTGCCTGGTTCACCAATTCCTCAGACTATCTGTGTTGGGGATAGGTAAAATCTAATGGGCAGAGTATGTGGATTAGATATCTGGTGAAACTATCGTTGCTGGCTCAATATTAAGAAGAAGGAAAAGAAAGAATGGTTGTGGATTGAGGACAGGAGGATCGACATATCCTCATACATCATAGCAGGGTGTTATGTATGATAAGATACCAGAAAACCAATTCATTCATTAAAACAATCTCACATAATACCATGAGATTTCATTATGCGTAGAGAATACAAGAATACAGTGGACTTTTATTGTATATAGAAACTTAGGAACATCAAGCTAATCCTTGAGGAAGACATACAGGTCTCTGTCAGTGTTAAGACCTAAGTCTACTGCACGCAGTTTAATTAGCCATTGTGCTTCTAATTTGCGGAGGGCCAGAGTGTTGTCCCCTCCTCTCGGGTCAGGTTTGATCATATCGATGCCATGAAAGCGGATGCCCAATACCTCCAATTCTAGATGCTCCTTATTATAGTGATCTGCTAATGGGTATCTGGCATCGTTGTTGCGGATAGCTCTGATGTGTTCCTGGAGTCTTTCTTTAAGGGGACGGATGGTGCTCCCCACATAGATCAACCCGCAATGGCAAATAATGCAATAGACTACCAACTTTGAATTGCAGTTGATAAATTGTCTGATTTTGTGGGTTTGTTTGGTATTGTAAGAGAATGTCTTTTTTTTGTCTAAGGCAAATTGGCATATATTACACATGGTGCATTTGTAAAAGCCACAGGGTCTAATGGGCATCCATTTGTTAATGCCAGTTAGTATATGGTTATTGGATGCAGGGTTCCTGATGTTAGATGGACTAAGCCAGTTTCTGAGTGTTTTACCCTTTTTATAGACAATACGGGGTTTGTTGCCAATGTGTTTGTCCAGATCTTTGTCAAGTTGCAGTAGATGCCAGTGCTTTTTGAACACATTAAAGATTTTGGAGCTGTTTGCATTGTATTTAGTTATAATGGCAAGCTTGTTGTCTACGCCCTGCCTGTTCCCCTTCGATTTTCTTTTAAGAGTGGATTCTCTGGAGATCTTATGGATCTTTTCCTGTGCCTTATTCAAAAGTTGGTTGTCATATCCTCTTATCAAAAATCTTTTCTTTAGGTTCTCAATTTCTGCCGCAAATATTTCATCCGTACTGCAATTCCGTCGCAGTCTGGTCATTTCACCGTAGGGGATGGCCCCAATTTGGGAAATGGGGTGGGCACTGCTGGCATGTAAGACTGAGTTACAGGAGGTGCTCTTCCTAAACAGTTTGGACTCAATTTTATTGTTAGAAATAAATAAGGTGACATCTAGAAATGAAATGCTGTTATTGCTGGATTCATAGGTAAATTTGAGGTTGTACTCATTGTCATTGAGATAAGCAATAAACTCATTGAGTAATGTATCATCACCCCCCCATATCATGAAAACATCATCTATGAAACGGCCCCAATAAACAATATGTTCAGTTAGCGTTGAGGGGCCTTTCTTCCATATATGGTGTTCTTCATAGAAGCCCATATATATATTCGCAAAGGAGGGTGAGAATTTAGCTCCCATTGCAACACCAGAGTGTTGTTGGTACCATTCTTCTAGATGTTTAAAGTAGTTATTGTTGAGAGCAAATCTGGTCAGCTCAATGATCATAGTGGTGTGCTCATACAGTGTGGCATCTCTTTTTGACAGGAAATATGTGAGGGCGGCCATACCTTTCTCCAAAGGTATGCTGGTATATAGCGCGCATACGTCTAATGTTACCAGTTTGAAATTGGGTGTCCATTCCAAGTCCTCCAATTTGCACAGAAGGTCCTTAGTATCCTCTATGAAAGAGGGGATATTTCTTACAATTGGTTGCAGAGTAATATCAATGTACTCAGATATTTTCTCTATAGGTCCCCCAATTCCCGAGATGATGGGTCTTCCCGGTGGGGAGGTAATACTCTTATGTATTTTAGGTAATACATATATGTAGGCGGCTTTGGGGTGAGCAACAGTTAGGTATTTGAGTTCCAGGTCTGATAAGAGCCCAGCACTGTGCCAATACTTGAGAATCTTGTTTAGGTTCGCTGATGTGACAGTCATGGGATTAGTTGTTAATTTGATATAGGAGCTAGTATCTTCCAATTGGCGGTTGATCTCATTTATATAGTCCTCTCTATCCAGCATCACTATATTCCCCCCTTTATCAGCTTCCTTTATTATCAAGTCCTTTTTGTCCATTAGCTGTCTTAATGCCTTCCTCTCATTAGTATTTAGGTTGTCCTTCCTGCCCAAAGGCTGGCCTCCAATTTTGTCTTCTAGCTTGTAAAGCTCATCAGTGACCATTCTATAGAAACAGTCAATAAGTGTGTCTGCTGAGGTATTGGGGGAGAAAGTGGATTTATTTCTCAGACCACTATTGGTATAGATGTTGCTCTCTATTCCTAGATCAGACATGGTTGTACTAATTGTTGGAGTTTCTGGCAGATCATCATCCATTTCAAGAAGCATTTGAACCTCCATAATGTCCTGTATGCTTCTCCCACTTTCACATATATCAAAGACCTTGATTTCTTTAGGTTTTTTATTTTGATCAAAGAACTTCTTCAGTTTTAATTTTCTCACAAACCTATACAGGTCTATGTGTACAGAGGTGAAATCAACTTTACTCATGGGACAAAAGCTTAGTCCTTTTTTTAACAATTCCAACTCACTCACCTCCAAATCTATTTGGGAGAGATTAATCACAGATACATCATCAACAGTTGTTACAGATTTCATTACATCGTCACAATCAACAGCATTACTAGGCATTGTATTCTCTGTACTGTCCAATGCATTTATTTTCTCTGTTGTCGCGAGACTGATCTGGTCACTCTTTGGGTAGGGTCTTCGTCTATTCTTCCTCCCCCCCCTCCTTGTTCTTTTCCTTGTTGGGGTTTGCGGTTGAAGCCCGCCTGAATTCCTTTCCGGTACCTCTCTAGTTCGTTTAAAAAAGATGAACCTGGGATTGGACTTTTGGATGTTCCTGCCAGTAGGGAGGAGTCACTGCGTCTATCACTAATTTCTGTGAATTCGCTGTTAATGCTTGATATCTCAGATTCACTGACTGAGGTGATGTTATCTGTTCTAGGTTGAGCTAGGGTAGATGTTCCAGATCTAGGTTTAGTCTCATCAAATTTCTTTGCAAACGTGAAGACTCGGCCATTTTTATAGTCAAGTTCATCACGTTTCAATTTTCTAATCTTTTTGTCCCTGATGTAATTTTGGTGAGAACTTAGTACATCTTTCAGTACTTTATAATTGTGTTCAACAATATCACCTTGATTGAGTGCGCTTATATCTCCTTCTACTTTTTCAATTTCTTTTAGTAGTTTTTCTCTTTTACGTTCCGCATGGCGGATTAATATGTCCATCATCCCAAATGAGGAACCAGCAATAAGGATCTCCCATTCCTTGAGCAGGTCCGGGTCCAGGTCCTCAAAAGTTGGAAAAATAATGACCCTCAACCCTCTGGGGATTTGTTTGAGTTCTATGTACTTTTTGAGGGTGGTAAGATCCCACCAGCGGGAATTGGGGCATATTAACTTACTTCATCTGATACAATTTGGCCGTTCTGGTTTCTCTTACTCAATCCGTTTTACACGTAGCGCGCTACGGACAGCCTTGAAGAGCACCTATTGCAGTGGAACACCTGTGATGTGTCTTATTTTATGGCACTGCTTCACATGGGCACTTCATTAGAATACCCCTGTTGTGTGTTTACGCTGGGCTCTTCTCTGTCTCATTACTTATTGTATTAACATACATGTGCATAGCAAAAGAAACTGAAGATACACCAGTTCTACCTTATCTGTTCTTTTCAGACTTATCAAGGTCTTCAAAAATCCCTACTCGAGTAAGACAAGATTTACCTCCACGCAGCGAGTCGCACCCCCTCAACAAGTGAGTTTACTATCCAAAACTAGTCTTTTTTAATTCCTTCTAATTTCTCCAATTTTTTCAATTCATCGGATACATATAGGGGAATGCAAACATGCAATTAATGACCCTACTATTGGTGGGTTACCCCTGAGAGCTAGATTCTTAGCTTGTAATTCCCAATAATCCCATTACACTTAGGGTTATTATAGTTTTACCTTCCTACCGTACCCATATGTCTTCTCGTATGTCTTCCGACTGTATCTAGAACTATGACTAGTATGCCTACTTTCTCTCTAACTTATAGGATATTCTTCTAGCAATGTCGTTTTGTTTTTTTAACACTCCACGAGGGACACAATAAAAGGAAGGCACATAGATGGAACTCACATCTGGAATATCTCGCTGTGTTCAACACATCCGATAGGTAGGGGGAGCCTCTGGAATCAGATTACGCTCGTTCTTATCTTTGAACTGCTTGTCTCCATTAGTTTTGTAACATGCTGTACTCCATTTTCATTAGGTTTCGTACAAAACAACGCTTCACAACCATATCCTTTCGAACTCTAGACCTCTCCGACGCCAGATCAACATAGACTAACTAAGATAGGTAGGTCTTTGCCTCATTACATTTGCACTTTATGTATTCCAAATCACAGATTTGAGTCTCTTTATTTCTGAAGACTGTGTCATTGAATTTTGAACAAGGCCATGTGACAAATGAATTAAATGTCTGAACTCTGAACAAGGTCATGTGACAAATGAACTAAATCTTGGTAATGCTCACACAGCTGACAATCTCTAGATACTTAATCTACGAGACCTTGAGTATACTAAATCCGCATGTATAATACCATGAGACTATAGCCTCGTAGTTTGTAACCATATGGACTATCCGGCTCTCCTAAATGTATCTATGATGAACTGATAGGCAGTATCTGACTTTTCACAATGTATCTGTGACCAACTGATAGGTAACATTTTAATGTCCCTGTTTTTTGTGGTTTTCTTGGGATGTAAATTTGAAATGTATGTATAAATATTGTGTATATGAGACCATATAAATAGATCGATTGTATATATCTAGGGACACTGTATATAGTTAGTGTATATATATTTTATGAGATGTACTTATTGCGATTTTTATGTTTCCAGCCTTGAAAAAGCCCTGGAGAGGGCGAAACACGTGTCGGCAGTGTAAAGCTGGGAAACTTTTAATATATTTTGATCAATAAAGAATTTGAAGCACAAGACTTGATTTTGGATCCATACTTTGAACTGCCATTGAACCATTGATTAATGTTGGTATAATAACCTTGGAACTAATACCACTATCCTACAGTTATGTTCGTTGAAAACTGACTTTGAAGAGGGTGCTTGTGCAACTTGGTTGTTCTCTAGACTCTAATATAACCTTAGATACAATCAGTGTAAACAGACACTCACAGACTGTCACTCATCCATGGAGTTACTCACACAACTAGTCAGTCATGCAAACAATCAATCACACCTCCATTTCCTCAACTATACAGTTATACAAACTTTACTTATTCAAACATATACTAACACATATTTTCTCTCTTATACAATCCCTGATACAAGTTCACAATGATCCATACAGCCACTCACACATTCACTGGCTCTTATGCACAGTTATTTATATATGTCAACTCTCACATGTACTGTGTTTTACATATGTACTTACTTTGACATGTAGCACTGAGATATCCATTCACTCACCAATACAGTCATGCACAGTTAACCTCCCATAGAGCTGTTTCCACATGCACTTTTGAAACCATACATCTAGTGAATCAACTGCTCACACATCTATGCACAGAGTCATATACCTCCCAGCCACCCACACACACACTCAGTCTCCCATACACATACTTGGGCAACCAATCAATAACCCATATAGTTAATCATCTAGCTACTGATCAACACATGCAGCAGTTTACAGAACAACAGACATAATGATGCACAAATTAAGACAGTTTAGTCACTAACCCATGCACTCAGTGAGACACATTTAATCACTCACTCATAATGTCAGTCATGCACCTACTAAATCCTTCATCCAGACACTTATAAATCCACTCATTCTTCAATATGTAAGACATATTTTAACTTTACAGAAACATACAGTCACTGGATGTTGTCATCAGTGATGTCATCAGTGATGTCATTTGAGATGTCATCAGTGATGTCATCAGTGATGTCACTGACCATGTCATGAATGATGTAATATGTGACATCATCAGCAGTGGATTGCGGGTGCGCGATATATAGTTAGTGCAACTAACTATATATGGAATTTCAATAGTTTTGTGTGAGTAAAATAAGGTTTTGTAAATGCTAATTCCTAACTATATATGGTCTATAACCTATGGTTTTTTCAAAGAATTTTCAAGGTTTTGTAAATGCAAATTCCTAACTATATATGGCCTAAAACCTATGTTTTTTTCTGTGAATTTCAATGGTTTTTTAATACCAAATATCAAATGCTGTCAAATGTCAAGTACATGGTAGGTAAAAACATTTTCGTGTTTATGCACGCTGATGTGCTTTGAACGCTGCCCCCCCTTCCGCCCCCCTCTTTTCTCTTAGCAGTACTCTCTCTTTGCAGATAGTGAAGGGTAGTTAACGCAGGCCTTTGCCCCCGTTGTAATCCGTCGTGCCTGCTTCTCTCTCTATTTGATTGATTGCTATCCAAGCATTTACTGTTTTAGAATTGGTTCTCTTTGGTTCATTCTGTATTTACAAACAAGCACAGAGTCGCAATACTCTGTTTAGTCTTTGCAGATAGTGAAAAATAGTAAAAAAAAAACCAAAAGGAATCGAGCAAAATCAGTAGGCCACTAATGGGATCTGTTTTTGACCTTGCTAAAATAGAAACATTAAGAACAACCCCTCATGAGAAATACGAAACTAGTAAGATGAACTTAGCTCCACACCATGATGGCTGCAAGACAGCTCGACTCCGCCGCCCACCCCACCCCACCCAAAATAACGACAAACCCTATGCAAATATTATAAATATATACAACACACCAGCAAAGTAACAGGGTAAAACATTTTATTAAATAACTATTTACATACCTATTTTATACTTTTTGTTGCCCGATCCGGCTAGCTCAATCGATCGAGCATGAAACTCATGCACTCTGATAGCAAGCGTTGCTGCTGATGCTATGCAGACCAAAACTGGTTTTCAGTTTGTACATTCTTCTAGATTTTTCCATCCAAGGCTGGTTGAGTTTGTAGAACGATGGCTTCAGATTTTCAACATACGGTGTGGTGGCGCGGACTGGGAGGGGGCGCATGGCTCCTGCCCCCTCCCCAAGTAAGATTTTCATACGTGAGTGTACGTTCATGGTTTTGGTCCCTGAGTTGCTTCGATGTCACTGCCATGCTCAAATGGCATAAGTTCTGGATGTTGGGTGCCATAGTTCAGAGTTCTGAGCAGCGCTTGTAACACTGTCTGAAGCTTATTTGCACCTACTGCAGCTTCACTATTCTCAAAGTAAGTGAGGGCCGTTTGTGGACCTGACTGCATTTGAAAACAATGTGATATGGTACCTCCCTAAACCGCTTAACGGAGGCCCCCGAGGGGCGGTGTGATGGCACGGACTCGGAGAAGACGCTTGGCTCCGACCCCCTCCCCAAGTCTTATAGCACTGGTGTAGCCTGAGATCGCCCCCGACATAGGCGGCCGGCTCCTGGGGTCCGGCGGAACTTTTTGCCTTTTGATGACTCTTCCATTCTGGACCTTGTCCCACAATCCGTTTGACCTGAAGACACGCTGTAGTGGGGCGCCCCTTTACCGTTTCAGTTGCCATTCCGCCCGCTTTTGCTACTCTGTGCCTCTTCCGCCATTCAGGTGTTTACCGCCCGCTCTTGCGACTACAGCGTCTCGCTCACCATGTAGTTGAGTTGCTCCCGCTCTTGCGATGCAACGATAGGCGGCTGCCACAGGACTCTCAAAATGGCGGCCGGCTCTTCAGATTTGGGCGTGGTCCACTAAAATGGCCCTGGGACACCTTGGAACTCAGACGCTTGCCTGATAGGGCTTGGGTCCCATTCTCGAAAGCGTCCCCTCAGCCTTGAAGATTCTACAAAAGTCTTGGGGGCCCCCGACTCCCGCAGGCTTCTGGTGGGGAGCGGCTGCCATGATTGCCAGAAACAAAATGTGCCATTTTCCTGAAAATTTCAGCCGATTCCGTCCACAAACGCCAAAGTTATTAGACATAGAATTTTCAAAAGTTCCATAGAGAAAAAATCCTAACTATATATACCTACTGGCTATCGCCAGTAGGTAATATATATATATATATATATATATATATATATTTCGACAAGACTCGCTCCAATTGCAACTTCCAGCCGGATTCGCATAGAAGACAAGACAGACCCAGTTTGGTGCTTTGATTTTTATTTCTTAAACGCCACCAAAATCCTCACGACGCATTTCGGCAGATCCCTGCCTTGATCACATGACAACATCATCGTGAATCACACCTCTTTTTAAAGTGCCAGTGCTACTATAAACATAAAAGACATTTTTACATTTACGGGGTCTTTCTTTTCAATTTTCGTCAACATTGTAATTCTTTATAGTAATTGTAAAATACAATTTTAAAATAGCATATTTGTGACGTCAGGGTAAAGGAATGTATATGTAAAATACCTTTATGGCCCACAATGATTGTAAAATACTTTTTCAACCCACATTAACCATTTAGTTAAAAAATATGGGTGTATAATAATATTTGTAAAATACATTGTTTCACACAATATTTGCATAAATGCATTTTCGTATAGGCCATCATATTACACAAACCTATAACTGCGACCATTTACCCTCGAACTCACTGAATCATTCCCCTGATACATGTGTATCTTTCAGTTTTCTGTGATGTGCTTCTACTTAAAGAAAACCCATTACTTCACCCTATTGGTGTATTATATAAGTATAAAGTGCTTTAAAGTGCATAAATGAAAAAGTGTAAGCATGAGTAATTCACCGTAATGTGCTTATCTATATTCGTAATACCTATAACGTTCATTTCACAGTAACTTAGAATACAGTACCTATGGACAAATTAGCAAATTCTGTCTTTTTGTGTTAAGGACATGATTCCCACAATTAGTTAAAAAACAACACCTTTCTTATATTAAAACGATGCGTTAAAAACTAATTCATGTCATAATTCTAAAATTTGCTAAAAATCCATATATATTAACTATGTTCATAGAACAAAATATAAATAACCAATAGAAATAGGTTCTAAAAGATATTAATTTATCTATACTTCCTCTAAAATACAAAACCATTCTAAAATTTCCAATATTCTAAATGAGCAAGCTAAATCAATCTTCTCAAATTTTCATGATAGTTCACATATTTATCTGTTTGAATTCATTTGTGATATGTCTGTGCACCTTTTCTATTTATTTTATCTTCACATGTTTACACATTTAGATTCGTCTGAAATATATGTATATATTTATTCTTTCATGGTGTTAATCTACGTTAGTCTAGGTATGTGTGTAGGTCTTCCCCCAGGTTCAAACCGTTTGGCTGTTTACTGTCTAATAGTAAAATGTAATGGGTCTCTAGACGACGTAGCATTCCCTCCCTATCACCGCCTCTCCTTTGAATGGGGACACTATCAATCAAATAGTATTTCAGATCTTTTGGCTTCCCCCCATGATGTTCCTTGAAGTGGCGGGCCAACGGGTAGCTAGGGTCACTGTTGGTAATTGCCCTAAGATGTTGTAATATACGTTGATGTTCCGGTAGTTTGGTACTTCCAACATATCTAAGATTGCAGCTACATTCCAAAACATATACTACACCTTCACTCTTGCAAGTTAAATGCTGTCTGATCAGTTGGGGCTTTGAGCTGAAAGCTGTTAAAAATGATGTTTTGTTGATGCCAAATTTGCACGCTTTACAGCTAATACATTTATAAAACCCCTTCCTTTCCGTTAACCACTCTGTAGTGCTTTTACATTCAGGACTACTTGTTACCAGTACATCTGCCATTGATGTGGATTTTCTGAATGTTATGGCCGGATGTTCCAGAAGTGAGTTACCAATGATAGGGTCATCTTTCACTATGTGCCAATTATTTTGGACTATTTTGCGCAATGCCTTATGTTGGCGATTATAGGTAAGAATCAATCTAGGGGAATCTTCTCTCATCAGTAGCATGTCATGTTGGGTTTTAGGGAGTGCATTCGCTATTTCTAAAAGATCTTCCCTAGCCTTCATCCTAGATTTCTGAATCGCGCTTTTAATAGTCTTGGCACTATATCCCCGGTCCATAAACCTCAATTTACTTTCTTCCTGATTTTTAACAAGTTATGCCTCACTACTGCATATTCTGCGCAATCTTAACATCTCCCCATAGGGGATACTATGTATGAGATGGGACGGATGCGCACTAGTTGCGTGTAGTAGGGTGTTCCCCGAAGTTTCTTTTCTAAACAGAGTGGTACAGATTTTTGAATTTTCTATTTTAACTAGTACATCCAGGAATGAGATTTGTTCGCTGCTTATGTGTGATGTGAAGTTTAGATTCATATTATTTATATTTAGAGAGGCAATAAACTCCTCTGCTTCTGCCTTGGTTCCATTCCATATGATCATTAGATCATCTATATATCGCAGCCACGATATCACTTTGTCATTGTATGTGTCCCTATGTTGCCTTTTGAGGACCAGCTCCTCCCACCAGCCCATGAATAAACATGCATAACTTGGGGAGAAGCTGGCCCCCATGGCAACACCTTGCACTTGACGGAACATTTGTTTCCTGAAGAGGAAATAGTTATGTTCTAAACAGAAAACCAACATATGCATAAGCATTCTATTATGTGATGTAAATTCTATTGGCCTTCTGTCCAGAAAGTAGCTAACTGCCTTAATACCATCTGGATTTGTTATACACGTATACAGGGAAGTAACGTCAAGAGTAATAAGTAGATACCCCTCCTTCCAATCCACCTTTTCAATCTTTGATAGAAAGTCCCCCGTGTCTCTTACATACGAATCTAACTTCTGGACGTGCTCCTGAAGAAAAAAGTCTATATATTTAGACACATTTTCAAGGGGTCCGTCACAGGCCGCGATGATAGGACGTCCGGGCGGTTTTTCTCTGTTTTTATGGATTTTCGGTATGAAATATATTACCGGTGTTTTAGGGAAATCTTTCTTCAAGAATTTGAACTCTTTCAAATTCAATAATCCCTTGCTCTTCCATGCCAGTAGTATACCACACAGTTCATCTTGCATTTGTTTGTAGCGGAGAGGGGTGCTATGATGGTAGCATTGGATGTCATTGAGTTGCATTTCTGCTTCGGCTAAATAGTCTGCTAGGGGCCACAACACCATATTTCCCCCTTTGTCCGAATTTCTTATTACTATGTTGTTCTGTTTTTTCAATTTTTCCATTAGTGCCCCATAGCTCCTTTCTTGACTAGTAACTTTCCTCTTAGTCTCATGTGTTTGGGTATTTAATTTCTTTATTTGAGATGTTACAATGTCATTGAACACGTCTATGTTATTCTTAGCCATAATGGGCACAAACTTCGACTTTATCTTGAAACGAGTATCAGGTTTCTTATTTCCGATATTGGTTATCTCCTGAGTGCTTACGTATGGAAATCCCCTTTGGGTTCCCTGCATTTCTTGAGAGGGGATACCATCTATTGAACTTGTAGGCAAATTAACAATTTATTGTAGATCAGATAGTAATTCATGATCACCTGCAGCCAAGTTGGGTAAAGCCGTTGCCTCGGCAGGCACAGTGCCTGTTTTGTTTTTTGATTTCATTTGTTCATGATATTTGCGCAACTTTAGTTTTCTTATGTACTGGTACACATCCGCTCTGGTCCTGGTATATTGAAAGTTCGACTCAGGGCAATATGACAAGCCTAAGGATAAAAGTTGGGTCTCTGCTGCTGATATAATTATCTGCGCTAGGTTTATGATTGTGTTCGCATTTGGTTGCGGGGTTTTACGATCACTTACTTAGATTTTTTGTTCTTCCATGACCCCCTGCCCCAAACTCCTCGTTTTGGCGCGTTGTTTGTTGGCAGTCCTCCTTTCCCTATATATATATGTTATATCATTAATTATAAACAAATATTACATTATACTATGACATAAAATGATTAGTTTAATGACATTTTTTATCTAGATTTAAGTAAAATAAATATATATATTAATATATGTGTGTTTTACTTTTTGAAAATAAGTTTATTTGTTATATTTGTATAAATAACCAATAAACCTATTTTATATTTATTAAATTAGTTTTATCATTTAATATATTTAAGGTTTTACTATTTAAATGTATATATTTAAAAACAAAATTTTATACAACGATGTTAGTGACAATTTTTTTCTCAATATTTTTGTACTTACCATTATAAGTATTGGATGACGATATTTTTGACAACCATATATATATATATGTCACAATATTTTGTCAGTGAATTGCCCCCAACAATAGTGCCTCCTGGAGCACACTGTGGGTATCCCCCACAGTGGGAGCGTTGTTGGCACTTTGAACTCTATGGTGGCTCCTTCCCCTTCCCAGTGTTGGTGCCTCCTGGCGCAGATGATTCTTGGATTTGCACTCCCCCAACAATTATGTTGCCTGGAGCAAGCTGTGGCTATCCCGCACAGCAGAAATGTTGTTAGCGCTGTGAATCGCTATGGGGGGCACTTCCCCCTTCACAATGTTGGCGCCTCCAGGTGCAGATGATTCTCGGGCTTGCAGTCCCCAACAATAGTGCCTCCTGGAGCAAGTTGTGGCTATCCCACATAGTGGGAGCATCATTGATGCTTTGAAGCATCGTGGGGGCTATTTCCCATCCCAATTTTGGCAAATCCTGGCGCAGATGATTCTGGGGCTTGCAGTCACATACAATATTGCCACCTGGAACAAGCTGTGGCTATCACGCACAGTCAGAGCATCGTCTGTGCTTTGAAACGCGATTACTGCTACTCCCCTTCTTTATCTTGGTATCTCTTGGTGCAGATGATTCTGGAGCTTGCAGTCCCCAAGAAAAGTGCTATTTGGAGCAAGCTGTGGCTATTCGCACAGTGGGAGTGTTTGTGTGCTTTAAAGTGCTATGTTGGCTGCTCCCCCTTCCTAATGTTGTCGCCTTCTGGCGCAGATGATTCTGGGGCTTGCAGTCCCCAACAATAATGCCACCTGAAGCAAGCTGTGGCTATCCCGCACAGAGGGAGTATCATTCTACGCTTTGAAGCGCTATGGGGGCTGCTCCCACTATTCAATGTTAAGACTTCCTGTCGCAGATGATTCTGTGGCTTGCAGTCCCCAACAATAGTGCAGCCTGGAGCAAGTTGTGGCTATGAAAATATTAGATGAAAGAAATGCTTGTCTGTTGGTACTTGTCAACCTTTCGAAAAATGGTAAAGCATATAATGTCACCCACTGCTTTATTTACTGGATGCAAGAAAGGGAATAAAAGGACTGTTTAAAATGCTTTCAATTAATTCTTTCTTCAAAATTCCAGTACGAAATAATAGAATCTTTTGAATGAGCTACATTCCCAGTAAGATTTGACATTCCACACAGCAATATTCTCTTACCCTACAGATTCTGCTTATGTATTGAACATCTTGTCACAATGCTCCAGGACAAAACTAGGCAAGTGGATGTGTTAGCTTTATTAGGGGTGGGCGAGAAACTCCCCTCCACGGGCGGGTTCACAGAGTTTGGCCAACTCCACGCTCTGATTGGAGCACTGAGTTCAGCTAAAAACTCAGACCCCACCTCTTAGTGGAGTTTACCGGTGCCTGCTGTCCACCCCACAGACGTTTATAAAGGATGAGTTCAGCAGGGCAGTTACAGAGAGTTTGTAAAGGGTGTTTGTCAAGGAGGAAGTTACTTTCAGTGCTTTATAAAGTTGTGTACAGACTCCAGTAGGGGTGACATGTTCAGAAGCGGGCAAAATTATTTAACGTTCAGAAAATGAGGCACAGAGAGCCAGACTGGTCCCACGGTCGGAGCTGCTCCCTCCCATCTAAATGTAGTGTTGCCTAAGAGGGGATGTTTGTTGGAATACCCCCAGAGTGTAATAGTAATGGTCTGACCCTGCGTCCGCGCGGGCCAGCACGTTGGATAGTTAATAAATAGCCCAGGCGGCTGGGCGTGGTTTTCAGTTTGAAGCTGGCCACCACTGCAAACCCCTGTGTGTGTGTCCTTTGTGTGCTGCCTTACACACAACACCACACTGGCGATGAGGTGGTCGCGCCACCCCGCCGTGTCCACTAGTGTCCCGGTGCCTGCTGACGGCACTAATGCCGCAGGAGCAGCCCCCCGTTTCGCCTACCTCGTCCCTGCAGCGCCTCCCACGTGGGGCTCAGCCCAGCAGCCTCTCGCAACATGGGCCCGCACCGTCCTTCCTGCTCCGGTTGGGCCTCAGCACCGGGCGCTGTTCCCCTCTCCTCAGCGCTGGCCGCGGGCCCCCCCATCATCGCCATGCCCTTCTGCGAGCCGGCCGCGCGTGTGCCCGGCAGGAGTCCGTGCTTCCTCAGGCCTGGGACAGGCCCTACTGATGCCGGTGAGTGCGGTCCGTGCTCAGAAACGCGAAGGCTGCGCCCTGCGCTGTGGTTGCCCCACGTTGCCTCCTGCGATCCCCTGGACCGCTCCAAGACGCCTGCATTGAGCGGTTAAGGGCGTCGGCCGCCCGGGACCATCGAGGGTTCTCCTGCACCTCCCTCACCCACGGAGACACCGCGTGTCCCGACCTGCATCGGCAACTAGCTGCACACCTCGCCCACGCGCACCCTACGAGCCTCTGGTGCCCACGTCTGCCGCCTACACATCTAATCTGCCTCAGCCTCTGGACAGCCTGGCCTGCAAGCCTTCCCTGTAGGGAGCCCTGCGCCCTGCCTTGTTTGCCCGGCTTTCTTCCACGTTTGTGCGCTGACGGCCCCGCAGCCATGACTACAGTGCCTTCACTAGAACCATTCACCATCACCGGCCCTCCTCCATCCCAGGCCGCCCTCTGGAAGGTGTGGGTAGAGAGCTTAGAAAACTTTTTCGAAGCAGCCGAAATTGTGGCTCCGCGGCAGCGAGCCATGCTACTCCACCTGGGAGGGGCAGACATTCATGAGATCTCTAGAGGGGTCAGGCAAGGAGGCCAGCCCAGAAACTATGCAACGATGCGCGACGCCATCACAGCGTACTTTGAACCATTTGCCAGCGCTGACTACGAGCAGTTCCTACTCTGCCAAGGCCGCCAACTCCAGAAAAGAATCCGTGGACGTATTTCACGCAAGGCTGAAGAAATTAGCTAGCACATGCACCCTACCAGATGTGGATGATGAAATTCTCACCCAGTTCATTCAGGGCTGTGCGTCCTCGAAAATGTGAGAAAGGGTCCTACAAGAAAACACCATGCCTATAAGAGACATCCTCACACTCGGATGCTCCAAGGAATTGTCGAAAGCGAGTTCAGCAGGGAAGTTACAGAGGGTTTGTAAAGGGTGTTTGTCAAGGAGGAAGTTACTTTCAGTGCTTTATAAAGTTGTGTACAGACTCCAGTAGGGGTGACATGTTCAGAAGCAGGCAAAATTATTTAACGTTCAGAAAATGAGGCACAGAGAGCCAGACTGGTCCCACAGTCGGAGCTGCTCCCTCCCATCTAAATGTAGTGTTGCACGTGTGTTGGGCCAACCCATGTCACACATTAAAGAGGGGATGTTTGTTAGAATAACCCCGAAGTGTAATAGTAATGGGCTGACCCTGCGTCCGCACGGGCAAGCACGGGGGATAGTTAATAAATAGCCCAGGAGGCTGGGCGTGGTTTTCAGTTTGAAGCTGGCCACCACTGCAAACCCCTGTGTGTGTGTCCTTTGTGTGCTGCCTTACACACAACACTACACTGGCGATGAGGTGGTCTCGCCATCCCCCACTAGTGTCCCGGTGCCTGCTGACGGCACTAACGCCGCAGGAGCAGCCTCCCGTTTTGCCTACCTCGTCCCATCAGCGCCTCCCACGTGGGGCTCAGCCCGGCAGCCTCTCGCAACATGGGCACGTGGGCCCGCACCGTCCTTCCTGCTCCGGTTGGGCCTCGGTACAGGGCGCTGTTCCCCACTCCTCAGCGTTGGCCGTGGGCGGCCCCATCATCGCCATGCCCTTCTGCGAGCCGGCCACGCATGTGCGTGTGCCCGGCATGAGTCCGTGCTGCCTCCGGCCTGGGGACATGCCCTACTGATGCCGGTGAGTGCGGTCTGCGCTCGAAACTGCGAAGGCTGCGCCCTGCGCTGTGTTTGCCCCACGTTGCCTCCTGGGATCCCCTGGACCGCTCCAAGACACCTGCATGCATGCATCCATGGTCCCTCCTTTGCTCTCAAGACTGAAACGGTGTGCGCCCTGCAAACCGACTCCGCGGACACAGGCCCGAAACCCCCACAGGAAAGGACGTCCAGGCCCCCCCAGTCGTCATGCAACCGCGCCTGTGCTTGGTGTGGAGGCCCCACGAAGGAGCCTGCCTGGCGCAAGGCAAAACCTGCAGTGCCTGTGGGAAAGTGAATCACTTCTCAAAAGTGTGCCGGTCCACACCGAGGAAAAGGCAAAACGGCCCACCCCGGAGAGTGTGAGCGGTGGAAATGCCTCCCGGCAGCCCTGCCAGCAGCGACATGGACGATGACAAAGCTGACACTGCCTCCCTCCATCTAGTCAGGATCCTAAACACCCTCTCAGCCATGCCGTCTGCAGCACCCATGTGCACCGTCAAAGTGCAGGACTAGCAAGGGCAGCCCTAATTGACACAGGAGCAACCATCAACTTAATGGCTGCCAGCGTGTACCGAACACTGTCGAACCCTCCGACACTTCATCCCACCAGAGTGGAAGTATACGCCTACGGCACCAGGCGCCCTCTTCGCCTGTGCAGGATGTTTCGGGCAGATCTCTCTCACGATGCAGCCCGCCAACAAGCCAAAGTGTATGTTTCCCAGGAAGGTTCAGGATTCCCATTGGTGTGCAGAACAGCGCAGGACCTCAGCCTGATCCATTTCGCCCTCACTATCCAGGCCCATAGCCCCGACCATCTGCTTCAAGAGTTCGCGACCCTCTTTGACGGGATTGGATGCCTAAAGGGGCCAGCTGTCCGCCTTCATATCGACAGGTCACTTGCCCCTGTGGCCCTCAGGCATTGGCGCATCGCTTTTCACCTTAGGCCCAAAGTCGAGGCAGAACTGCGCCTTCTGGAGCAAGCGAGTATCATTGAGAGGGTGAGTGGCCCTACCCCGTGGGTGTCACCTATCGTTGTGGCGAAGAAACCGAAGCAACCCGACGCCGTCCTCATCTGCGTGGACATGCGGATCCCTAACCTTGCCATCAAACGCGAGCGTCACCTGACCCCGACGGCGGACGACATCATCGGGGAACTATCCGGCTCGAAGGTGTTCTCGAAGATGGATCTGCGGTCGGGATACCACTAGGTCCCCCTTCATCCGGATTCGCGCCCGATCACAACCTTCTCCACTCACGCCGGACTCTGATGCTATACACGCCTCAATTTCGGGATATCGAGCGCCACAGAGGTTTTCTAGAACGTTCTCCAGGGGCTAGAAGGCATCCTGAACGTCAGTGACGACATACTAGTACACACGCCCACACTGGATGTACATTTCAGACGCCTCCACGCAGTCTTCGTTCGGCTCCAAGACCGAGGCCTCACCCTCCACCGGGAGAAATGCGAATTCCTGCGCAGGGACATCAGTTTCTTTGGATACTGCTTCTCCGACCAAGGAATAGGCCCGGACCCAGACAAGGTCAAGGACATCCACAACGCCCCAGCTCCAACCTCAGTGACCGGCGTTCGCAGCTTCCTCGGTATGGTTACATACTGTGGGAGGTTCATCAAAGATCTGTCAGATCTGACAGGCCCCCTCCGTGACCTCACCAAGTCTACCAGCAACTGGGTGTGGGAAGCCGAACAAGAAGAGGCATTCCGGATAACCAAAGCCGCGCTTTCAGCCGACACGACCCTGGCATATTATGACCCCCTGCACGAGTCGCAGTTAGTGGTGGATGCCAGACCAACAGGCTTAGGAGCCGTCCTGGCTCAACAGCAAACCTGTGGAGAGTGGGCCCCTGTCGCCTACGCGAGCAGAACCCTCACACCTACTGCGCAGCACTACTCGCAAATCGAAAAGGAAGCCATTGCGATTCTGTGGGGGTGCCGCCACTTTCACATCTATCTGTACTGGCATCCTTTCGTAGTGATAACGGACCACAAGCCCCTAGTCCCACTATTCCAAGGCTCTTCAACACGTCCTCCTCCTCCCCGGATAGAGAAGTGGGTTCTCCAACTCCAAGAGTTCCAGTTCACAGTGGAATACCGACCAGGCACTCGCAACCCAGCTGACTTCCTGTTGCAACACGCCCGCCTGGTCACTGAGGCAGAAGCAGCTGAAGCCACAGCCACAGAAGCGTACGTCAGGATGATTATTGAGAGATCCAGACCCCTCCCAATTTCTCTGAGCGAAGTAGCGAGAGCCACAAAGGGTGATGACTGTCTCAAAATCGACATCCAGGCCCTCGCCTCAGGGGACTGGAAGCCTCTTCAAAGCCTGACCTTGTTCCGCACTCCGGAAGCACAAGCCACAGAGAAAGCACTGTACCAAGTGCGCAATGAACTGTCTGTTTCCACGGAAGGTTGTCTCTTGAGAGGCCCTTGCCTCGTGCTACCTGAATGTCTGACTCAACAGGCGGCCCTCTGTGAAATCAAAGAACCGCCTCCAGAGCAAACTCTGGTTCCCAGGACTGGACCGGCTGGTGGAGTCCGTTGTCCAAGGATGCCCAGTGTATCTTGCGACCAGCCTACAAAATCGCCCCGCTCCAGTGATCACAGAAGACGGCCCACACGTCTCTGTGGGAAAGAGCCAGCGCCGATTTCAGCAGTCTCCCAGGCGGGAGATACATGCTGGTGGACGTGGATGATTACACTCGGTATCCAGAAGTGGAAATCCTGACGTCCACGCAGCCTCAGAAGTCATACCGAAGCTAGAGAAAGTGATTGCCACGCACGGTCTCATTGGCGAGCTGCGCACTGACAATGGCCCACCTTTCACCAGCGCAGAAATCTTTGAGTATCTTCTGTCCCACCAAATCAAGAACCGCCGGGTAACCCCCAGGTGGCCCCAAGCAAACGGAGAGGTGGAACGATTAATGCGAACATTGAATAAGACAATCCAGATAGCTCTAGCTGATGGCCAAGTTCTGGAACTGGCACTCTATCGATTCCTCCGGGAGTATCGCGTGACACCTCACTGCACCACGGGCGTTCCGCTAAGCTGCCTCTGCTTCGGCAAGACTGTGACGGACACTATCCCACACCACCCAATGTGGGCAGCCTCTCCGACCCCTCTTAACCATCAACGGAAAGAAGAACGAAGACAAATCTAGACGCGTCCCAAAGAAGGAAGGCCGCAGACAGCCCCATTGGTGTCGGTGACAGAGTGCTAGTACGAGACCGCCACCCTGGGGGGAAATTCCGGATACCGTTCGAAGTAGACCCCTGGACTCTGACCAGAATCAAAGGCACCATGGTCACTGCATCACGGGGGGTCAGAAGGTCACCAGGAATGTCTCATTCTTCAAGAGGATTCCCGTGGACGACGGGGAGGAGTTCCAAAGACCAAGGGAACACGACCTCGATACACCCGGAAGCCCATCGGAAGCAGCGGAGAATCACAGCCATTGGTTGACCCCGAGGAGAAAGAGCGACCAAACCATCCCTGAGCTGGATGATCCACCGCCGCAAGGGGCGCAGGAAAACCAGGACACCCCCGAGGTGGACTGCTCAGAGGACATGTTCCGATCCCCTCCGGCCAGAGGTGATCAGAGCCGGTATCACCTGCGGCCCCATCCACGGCCGTCGCAGAAGTACCAGGACTTTGTTGCCCGCTGCCGTCCGCGGTGAACTGGCGGTTCCAGGTACCAGTGAGAACCAAGTAAGACTGTTCCTAATGTTCTAAGTTTGCAGAGACTGGAAAATAATGTTATTTGCTAAAGTTACAATGTATGCAGTTCATAATGTTTTGCACTTTAGGGTAAAGGAGGAATGTAGTGTTGCCCGCATGTTGGGCCAACCCATGTCACACATTAAAGAGGGGATGTTTGTTGGAATAGCCCCGGAGCGTAATAGTAATGGGCTGACCCTGCATCCGCGCGGGCCGGCACGGGGGATAGTTAATAGATAGCCCAGGAGTCTGGGCATGGTTTTCAGTTTGAATCTGGCCACCACTGCAAACCCCTGTGTGTGTGTCCTTTGTGTGCTGCCTTACACACAACACTATACTAATCACAGGTCTCTCAGCTGTGCAGGACCCGCCCGCACCTCTGCAGCCTCTGTGCCTCTCACCTGCCATGGCTCACATGCTTCCCCATTACTGAGCACAGACACAGCCGGGACAGGAAGACTCTGAGACTAGAACAGCCAGGAAAGTTGGTGCTCCCGCTAGACAGAGGCCGCTCTAGTCGTGGCTGCACTCTACTGTCTCCCTGGCAGTCTAGTTGTTTGTTCTTACTGGTGAGCCACTCCTACTGGGACAGGGCAGGAAGACAGTGGAGTGCAGCCATGACTGGAGCTGGCAAGCGCTGGCAGGAGCCTCCCCTTTCTTGGCTGCCTGCAGTCTGTTGTTTGCTCTTACCAGAGGTTCCCTCTTACCAGTGTGCCCCAGTCTCTGAACGGTAATTATTCCTGCTCCTGAACATGTCGCCCCCTCTGGAGTCTGTACACAACTTTATAATCCACTGAAAATAACTTCCTCCTTTTATAAATAACCTTCACAAACCCTCTTTAACTACCCTGCTGAACTCGTCTTTTGAAAGAGTGTTCAACCTACTCTGCCCACGGATCTCCATGGAATTTGGCGTTTTTTTCTGTAACTGAGCGGAATTCCATGGAATGAAACTCCGTGAGTTCCGCCCAGGCATAATTTTTATCTGTAAATAAATTTGACCAGAATTAAATTTATACTCCTCTTTTCCATTGATTCTCCACCTCGAGTTCAGAAGTGGCGCAATACTGAAGATCCCCACGGTATGTTCCCTTCCGTGGTCCTGCATGAAAAGCCCCCCGAGTTCACCATCAGCAAAAATCTCAATCTGATAGATTACATCACTAAACTAACAACATCTGCTCATAACAACTACAGTTGTTCAGGAAAACTGAAGCCAGCAATCCCATACACAGACTTCAGGAACAGGCACTTGTTTCCAAACATATGGATGCAGGAAATGCAACCTTTTAGGCCTGCGCTCCATGCTGCTGCCCAGATGGTTAGAGCAGTTAAAAAGTCTGATCACACCACACACAGAGGTGTAACCAACCCCCACTTTTCTTGATTGAGCAAACATAAAGCCTGTAAAATGTTGTTTAAGGCTCCAAACAGAATTGCACAAATACTAAAGCAAAAGAATAGTATGATGGAGCTGTGGGAAGGGGGAACAAACGAAAAAGATGAGTACTAAAGGAGAGATGAGAGGGAGAGGTGCAGAGTAGGATAGATGAATATAGGAAATTATGGATGGATTGAGAGATGGGTGGGTGTTTAGTAAGGTGGATTGTGGTTAAAGTGGATTGATGGATAAAGGCAAGAATGGATCGATCAATGGAGAGAAGGATGGATGGAGAGGAAGAAAGAAGGAATGAATAAAGTAAGCATAGAAGTATGGGTGGATAGTTGAATGAAGAGAAGGAATGATGCAGAGAAGGATAGATGACCAAATTAATTGAGAACTGTGGTATGAAAAACATCATAGTGCAAGTTTTTTTAGACGTTCCTCAGTGACACGCCCGGACATGTGTGTAGACATTCAGAAAACGGTTCAAAATAGGGGGTATTTTATTTTTGTGGTCACTAACCTCGATCATACATCCTTACACATCTTCACTGGTATTCCCTTGATTTGAGTGTGTTTTTTTCAAGATTGCTTTCAGAACTCCTTAAATGATAAAAAATGGCCATTACTCGTCATACTTGAGGAACAAACTCCAGCTCACATATGAACAACGAAATGCAAGAAACAGACTAAGGGGCATACTTACGAGCCCCATATCGCCACTACAAAGTCACTTTTCAGGACGGTGTGGTGGAGATAGGGGCTTCGCCTTATTTACAAGGCAGCATTAAGCCACTTAACGTGGCTTATGTTGCCTTGAAAATAAGGCACCCTTTTGGCGCTATACTTAGCGTGAAAGAGAAGGGCAATGGGTGTTGCTGTGGGCATTCCACCGCAACACACACTGATTTTGACGCTGCCCCATATTTACAAGGGTGGTGTAAATATGGGGCAGCACCAAAATAAAGACCAATGAATACATGGTCTTAGCCTGGCGAAATGAGGAGAAATGTTTAATTTCTGCTAGTTTTTGCTGTTTCCATGTGTGCTGCATTGTGCAACACAGTGAAAACAGCAAGACACCAATGATTGTTTATGTGCAGGAAGGTGTCTCATGCAGTCAGAGACTTTCTGAGTCTCATCATAATGAGACCCATAGTATTTTTATCTGCAAATTATATTTCATTTTAACTTAGCTTTCGTCTGAAGGACAAACTATCAAATTTTATGTTAAAGCAATCTAATCTTCGAATTGTATGTTGTGCAAAGTTTAAATAAAAAAATGTCACATTCCTTCATGTTCATATATTGCCTATTATTTTGTGCCAAGTTTACATGCTTTCGTCTGATAACTTTGCAGGAAGTGACAGAAAGTTCGGAATAATGAGCAAAGGTATGAAAGCTGACACAACTGGCTGAGTTTCTGAATAAGAGTGTTATTTTTAGAGTATGAAAAAGTTGGTGAGAAAAATATAGAGCAGTACCATGGTTAAAAATGTTAGAGGCTGAGAGACAATTAAAGGGTTAGCTTGTGAAAAGACGTTCTAGTAAGTTACTAAGGGCCTGATTACGAGTTTGGCAGTCTTCGGACCATCACAGTGGCATTGGATTCACCGTCGACTAGGCGGCCCACCTACCCTATTACAAGTTTGGTGGTTTACTGAACAAAAGACTGCCAGAGCCTACACTGCCTACACTGCCAGCCAATCGCCGACCACCTCGATGGCGGTCAGTGAAATGCAGCTGTCCTAGGGCAGTATAGAGTCCACCGCTGTCTGAATTACAAGTCAGCTTTATGATGAGTCGAGCATGGTTATGGGACTGCCTGTTTCGAGTCGGTGAAATAGAAGGATTTGGGATGCATACTCACCGATTTCCCTTTCCTCCCTTCAGTCACTGATTTGGATACCTTCCTCCTTAACAGCAGCTTCTTGACCCTGATGAAAATGACCCTGTAGGTGCTGAGGTCCAGTTAAGGCTGTTTTGTACTATTTACCCTTTGACTGGACTGGGCACATATGGTCCAGACTCCAGCAATGTAAAAGTACTGGTAGTAGGTATTTTTTCACATGTGTTATGCATATGTGTACACTGCAGTCAAAAAATACATACCTGCATCAACACATCTGAAAAAATAGACACGGCCATCAGAAACACAGCTGCCGGCCCATTAGGAACATTGTGATATGGTTGGAGGGAGACTACCGCTTCTGCAGTCTTATTCGGACTGCAGCTATGGAGGGCGGGCGGTTGGACTGCCAAACTCGTAATCAGGCCCTAAGTTAAAATGATAAAGTGAGCAGAGGTGAAACAGAGACAGAGAGTTATAGATAAAAAGAGTGTGGGTGGGAGGAATATATAAATGCACTGGGAGCTGTAGATGGAAGGAAAACAATATTGAAGTGAAAGACAAAAGCAGAAAGAATGTGAAAGGCATAAAAAGCAGTTTTGAGAAAGAGAAATTGAGGGAAGAAGAGACTGAATTAGAGAGGACTAATCATTGTGTGACCCATTAAGTGATGGGAGGTATTCAGGACAGGAGTTTGATGCTTCTTATGTGCTGCATTATATGACCAAAGCCATCTCAATATGTGACCTGTGGAATTCAGAACACTTATTTCAGGGTCACTGTCTCTACCCACAATACCTAGAAGGCCGGAATTGTGACACCCGCTTGACTTCAGGGCAGATGTTTTGATTACTGTAACTGATGGGAGAGCAAGGTTACACATGCTCTGTAGGCACACTAACTCTTATGGTTAAAGTATCAGTACCGTAATTAACCCTTCTGTGGCCTAGCAAACATGATGCAGATGTTATCCTGTCATATGAATTTAATGGACATTATCTGGAATTTCTCAATTTGATGAGTACTACCTTTCCTTTTTCATAAAATATAAGTGTACAGTGGCATATTGGATGATGTCACAAATTCCAAATCATAACTCCCGCCGAGAAATGGCTTTTTACAAATAAAGTGTACAAATATGCTCTAAAATATATCAAGCAGCACCAAGTAATCTTTACCAAATTTAACATGAAGTAATTCCTCCAAATCATCCAACAAAAGTGCAAGCTTACTCACAATTTCGCACAGCACAAAACAAGGGTGCACACAGACATTCCCTTTCCGCACTCAGGCAAGAATGATCATAGGGTACAGTGGTGGCAAGTTAATTACGTTATAAATAATTTAAATTGAATGGTAATTAGCTTGTTATTGTACATTTTAATTGTTACTATGTCAGTTTTTTAATTGTTTAAATGTTATTTTATATTTTCCAGTTTATTTGGTTAAATGTAGAGTATTTTTAGTTGTATTATTGTTAAAAGTAAGTTATATTTATTGGCAGGATGTTGGGTTTATAGAAGAATAGAGTGACAAATTATTTAAGTTTAATGTTAATTTTCTTTAATGTTACCTAAGTATGTAATTGATTGTTAAATATTTAAATATTACATTTTATAATTGTTGTTGAATGTATTTTGTGTTTCATTTCTTTTAATGTGTAGTTTAATTTATACAGGTTTGTTAGTGATATTAAAGTTATAATAATATGTTTTATTTTAATTTTCATTTCTCTGTCATTGATTAATTGTATCCTTATTTATGTATACATGTACTGTTGTACTTAATATGTATGCATTGTATTTCAATTCCTTATTAATTTATTGGTAAGTGTTTTTAGAATTTTGTATGTGAAAATGATTTTCTTTGTTTTTTAAGTATTATTATTATTATTATTATTTTTATCATTTATATTTGTTTTAGTTACTATTAAAAATATCTTATTTCCTTTCTTGTGTAGGTTGTGAATTGCAAGTTATAAGGAATTTCTTTATACTTTTTTTAAAATCTAAAATATTTTCTTTTTTTATTAATATAATGTAGTATGTATTTGTTCTATGTGATATCAATTAATAATTTTTTATTACATGTTGAAATATTTATAATAAATGATTATGAATTGTATTTTTACATGTAATCCATCTCAAGTCCAACACTTTCCCTACTGTTGCTTAGACTAAGATAGGAATAGTAAATCTAATCTTACTAAAGGAAAACATTTTCCTAACTGTTGCTCTGACAGGAGTGGGAATAGTATATCTAACCTCTTCGAAGTCCAACACTTTCCTTAATGTTGCTTAGACTGGAGTGAGAATTGAAAATCTAACCACTCGGAATTCCAATACTTCACCTACTGTTGCTTGACTGGAGCAGAAATAGTAAACCCTAACCATTTTATTAATCCTTATTTTGAAATAATTATATTATTTTCAGGAAACTCATTTTTATGGTGTTTAATATTTCACTTTTTCATATACTGGTCAAATTAAATATTGCATTTTGAAATAGAAGTGTATATAATTCCTTTTATGTTATTGTTTAAATTGTTTTTGAAGGTTCTGCAATTGTAAATATATTGTTTATATTTTCTAATATATATATATATTCATCCATTTTATTTACGTTTTAATTTGCATAGGTCATTAAAAAAATCAAACTAATATTATTTTTATATGTTTACATAAGTATTAACACTATATTATATTTCTTGTTGGTTGTGGATTTGTTCTCAAATTTTTTAAAAGTTTTAGTTCATCATTATCAAAAACTTTTTTTTGGGATTTGAGACCCATAAAAGCACACAAGTGTGAACAAATACAATAATTTTATAAAGCACAATAAATTTCAAAACTCAGTTTGCTGCGATGCAATTGGTTGAACTAATACAAATTCAAATTGCAACCTTTAGCACAAGTCGCTTGATGGATCCAATAGAGTGCCCTAAGTAAAATAACTACTTAAGATAAGGGGCCAGAAAAGTAAAAACCTCAAGAGAAAGCCCTAAAATGGCTCCTGATGGGTCCGTTCTGCCATTCAGCATACCAAAATAGTACCTACAGGAGGAGACACAAATCCACTGGCCATCATATAGGAATAAAGTGCATGGTGCAATATGTCTAATCTTTCAGATAAAAAGAGGAAGATTAAAATTCATGAAAGATTTTGCGATAAAATAGAGTTTGAGACAACTTAAAACATAGAATTACCTAAACCAATAATAAACAATACATGATGGATTTGCTTAAAAGAATCAAATTCTGCTGTTTAGGACATTCCTTCAAAATGAATATTTAGAGTTATTAAATGAATATCACACGCTTACCCACTATAATCAATCACTTCAGCTGAGACCTCCTAGGCCCCCTTGGTGACTCTCCTGTGGTGTTCCAGCTTCTTTAGCACAGATACACTTTGAACTCTTTATCCAAGCTGCCTGGAGGTATATTGCTGTGGTAAACACCACCAACAGATATTAGGATCCTGGTAGCACCCAGGTAACTCCTAACACCCAGCGATCTGCATAAGGGTACTATTTTCTCCTCTGAACATTGTATGCTGAACAAAAAATAAAACGTGGGGCAAATCTTCTTGAGGCCCCTTGCATGCCAGGCACTCTGTTCATTGGTGGTTCGCATTTGCCAACTTGGCATAGAAGGTTATAATAGGTAGGGTCTGATATCTGAATTGTAAAAACAGTCTCCTAGGCAGAGTAAGGGTGATCTCATAGATTTTGTCCTTGTAGCTAGGAAACAGCTATAATTGCAGGTCCATATTCTGTGCCAATTACTTACACTTACTTACTTACTTACTTACTTACTTACTTACTTACTTACTTACTTACTTACTGTGCCAATACAATGAGAATCAAAGCTCAACTTTCCAGGAAATTTTCTTTAATGCCAGATCTAGATGCAATGGGACCAGTGGTATGCTCTTTGGGAGTGTAAATAGCTGCTTAATTAACCTATTCTCAAAGTGAGAAGGGATGCTACAATCAGCCTAGACCTAAAACTCTGCACCATAAAGGACTACTCCTAGAGCCTTAATGATATAACTCTCAATTGCTGGGGCAACTTTCTTGGAGAAAGCTTTGTTTTATAACGTTAGCAGTCACAATGAAAAAGTTATTAATGTACAGTCAGCTTTTTGGACCCGCAAGATCCAGTCTAGGCTGGGAGTTAACTTTAGCCCCAGATAGTCAGAATTAAATACCTGCTTGATTGAGGCAGCACCAACATATAATTTACGATCCAACAATTTATTTGCACTAGCGGGGTTAAATACCATGAATTTAGTTTTCGTACTATTTAATTTATTTACTATTTAATTCTAGTCACCGCTCCAGACAGAAAACATTAAAATCATCCACCAACGGTTGTAAACTTTGTAACGGTTTGGCAATCAGGAGAGTGTCATCGAAAAGAGCAGAACCGGCAATCCTCTGGTCCCCAATCCTAGGAGCACCACAACCATCCCTGTTTACTCTTCTCACAACATGGTTTATACAGAGGTAGAACAGGGTGGAAGCCAGTAGACATCACTGCCTGACTCCTTACTGGATGCTTATGGGAAGGTGAGCTGCCCCTAACCCCCATCTAACACAGACTTAGTTCTCCTCATGGAACCATACCAAAATAGCCAATAAATTAGATAGGATGCCCATCCTATCCAGTATAGCTTAGACCTGGGTACGAGGTTGAAGGCTACACGTAGGTCAATGAAAGCAACAAAGGGTTGTCCCCTATTCACAAACACAGTCTTCTAGAAGAGACAGTTGAAGCAGAAGAACTGAACTACTGTACTTATTCCACTCCTGCACCCTGCCTGGAACATGAATGGTACGTTATTCTCCCCTATTCACTCTAAAATGTGATTCAGGATTTACAAAAGATCTTCTGGGAGGTGTCGATAAAACTAACCAGTCTGTAGTGTCTAGGGACACTGTGCTGTCACTTCTTGTGAATTGGAATAATTTCTGCAAACAGCCAGGAGGTGGGGACCGATATGTCCTTCAAAATGGCGTTAGAGAGATGGTTCAGATAAGAGCACCATGCACCCACGTTAAGTCTGTAGAGCTCATTTGGTATCTGGTCAGGACCAGGTGCCTTCCTTAGTGACATAGAGCTCCTAGCCTTCTCTTTCTCCTCAAGAGTAACCCTCAGGTTTTCATGGTCCTTGAGTTTTTAGACCAGCTGGGGATCCACATCAACCCACCCTTGATGGCCAAGACAGGAATATAAACTGTTAAACTGGGAGACCAATTCCTGGGATTTTAAAAAGTATTGTACAGATCTCTGGCCTCTATTGGATTGCAAAGTCAATTTGGCCCAAATGTTTACATTATCCTTGGATGTCAGATCAAAGGACAGCTCATCCCAGAGAGAGTCTCCTCAGTCCCTCTTGGCCCTTTCCACTTCTTCTTATACCTTGCCCTACAAGTCACAATAATTGAATGCTGACTGCCCTACATACCTTAGTATACCAGGATGATTCTTTTTGTCTTGTGTGTGGGTGTTTTATGTCTTGGGCCAACAATTCTCTTAAGTTACTAGACAAAGACTTGTGGACTTTTGTCAACAACAGGCCTCGCTCCTCTGGGGCAAGATTATTCAGCAGCTGTACATCCTCTATGGCCAAAGAGTTCACTACCTCCACAAGTTCAGGTTGCCTCTTGACCAATCCCCATTTGATAGTAATGCCGTTATTTGAAAGTTCAACATTTCCTGTTTGGGGATGACCCTGGGCTATTGGGGTGTTAGCAAGGGAGCCTAGTAGAGTCAAGCAAAGGGCATTGTGGTTGCTGTCCACCCTTTCGAGAACTGTCCTGTCCTGAACATACAACCATCTTTTCAGGCTAATTAAAAAATAATCAACACGGCTGGTATTACTGGGCCTGCTGGAGATATGCTTACCTTTGGTGTCAGATACAGTCAGCCCATTTGTGGCTTGTTATCAAATGTTAAGTTGAGGGCAAGTATCTGGGCCACCTCGAAGACCACTTCACAGGAAGGAAATCAATAGACGAAATTCTCCATTCTTTGATTTGGTCTGTCAATAACTCAGAGTCCAACAAATTGAGTGGTTCAAAGGCAGCATTCAGATCACCCGCTATAATAAGATCCCTGCCACCCCTATGCTCAGTCAGGAAATACTCCAGAATATTCAGTACTTTTGTTCTTTCGTTCCTCCCTACAACCCAATTGTAGACATTGATCATCGGCATGGAATTTTCGATATTAAAATCCACTCTAACAGCCAACACATCTGGGGAACTGACATGGAGGTTCCTAGCAGAACATTGTAGATCCGTGCAAATCCATTTTGCCAAGCCGTCCGAGGGCCTGCCTCTAGGGGCTGGAACTGTATGGGTGTAAAAGTAAGTATACCCGGTCCTGGTGACAGGTCCAGATCTACATGTGTCCTGAAAGAGGCATATGTCATAGTTTCCTATGATCTGCTCTTAGTCGGCATCTCCCAGCTTAGTACCTACCCCAGCTACAGTTGAAGACAGGGTTTTTATTTCCTTGGTCTGCTCAGTTGGCTGGCTCAAGGTATTGGCCCCACTCCCAAAATCTCTCCTTCCTGTCAGAAGACATTGCAAACCCGGGTCCCCCACAGATAGTCCCACCAATGGATGCTACTAGGGTTGCAGGGTTGTGTCCTGTTCACTTTGCCCCTGGATTTCTACTGGGGCTCTTTCTCTGTAGCAATGTACCCATTCGCTGGACTGCATGCAAAGCTGGGTCCTGGGGGGGGGGGAGGGTGGGGGGGGGGGATGCTCAATCTTAGTTTTAAATTAATGTAATTCGAAAACTGTATAATTATTTCTTCTTTTTTAAAACTTTATATATCTATATGCAGATAGATAAATAGATAGATAGATAGATAGATAGATAGATAGATAGATAGATAGATAGATAGATAGATAGATAGATAGATAGATAGATAGATAGATAGATAGATAGATAGATAGATAGATAGATAGATAGATAGATAGATTGATTGATTGATTCACTGAAAACAATAAAGGTTAAAGTGAAGTTAGGTGAAAATATTATTTCAAATGCAACATTTTAAGTGCAACAAACTTTGAAATTCACCAGTTATAATTTACTGAGCTAACTAGACCTTGTTTCCCAGATTTAGGCTTTAGGTTGTAACCCTATCAGTCTGTGTATAGTTGTTAGAGGCTAGATCGTACATGTTTATGTCTTTGACAACAGAGTTACCATTCAGAAAATAGATCTCCTATAAGCTCAGACATCTCATAACAAAGTTAAATTACATACCACATGAAATAACCCAATGGAACACCCCAAACAATCACAAATGCCATCCATGACGGTTTAACATCCAGTATTTAAGTTAGTCACATTCTGGGAATTTACAGGCTGTATCTGCTCTTCTACATTTTAATGTGCTCAATAATAATATTCGCATTATGTAAAACACATAGTAATTTCTGAATGTCAAATTTCCAATGTTTCTCCAAAAGCTCCGTATTTCAGCAGCATATGTTAAACCTTCTTGCATTTTTCTGATCTATTGTCTACCTGGTTAGTAAGTGTTTCTTGATGGTTGAAGAATATCTATTATCTGAAGTGCAGAGTACTGTTAATGCTTTGATTTCTGGATATTTCTTTGCTGCTGCAAAGAAAAGCACCCTTTAAGTGGCGTAAATTATCAGGAGATAATATCTTCAAAATCAGAGTAAATTATCTTTTCAGAAAAGTGAAACTCTAAAAAGAAAAGCTGAAGTGCTTTATCTAAATTGGTGTAATTGTTCAGTTCGAATTAAGTGTTTTGTGGCCACCAATGTTCTAAGAACACCACTTACGCTATTCTTAGAAGCTAAACTGCTTCCCTCTCTGCTCTTTTCCCCCTCCCCTCTCTTTCAGTGTGCTTTGGGTGGGCCTACCTAGTGCTTTGGCATAGTGCTTCTACTGCTTGCAGTCTGGGCAGGACTTGAAGTGTTTGTAGCTGACACTTACGTTACGAATGATGGAGCGAGATGGACAAGTTGAGGAGACTAAGGAGCACATTCCTAGATTTAAGGAGATGAAGTGCTTAATTTGAGCCAGTGAATCCCGGGTGCAGGACACCTGCACTCATTTGTGAGGACTGGCACCTATTTTCCTCATCAGAAATGTCCCAAGAGGGAGAAAAACACACAAAGGGGAAAGAAGGATTAAGAGAAAGTTGGGAAAATACTTCACAAAAGAAAAAAACAGGAACCTGCATGAATGAGATAAAGAGGCAGTGAGTGTCTGGCAGTGGATTAAAGAGACCTGAGGTGGATTCAAGACTAGAGAGCCTTGGTATTCAGAGCACTGACATTTAATGCTGCCAGCCGCGGTCTTCTGCGCAGAGCTCTGGGTGTTGGCACTTATTGTTTTATAAACTAAACACTGGGGAGAGATGAGGTGTCAACTCAACATTCACCCCTACTTGTTGCACCGATTGATGTACATAAAAAGATGTTATTTTCACGAAAGTTCTTCTGACATCATTTCACTTTTGCTGCATTAGGATGAAACTATGACAATGTTATCAAAAGGAGAACACAAAAGAGCAGCTCAGCTTCACCTTATCCTTAAACTCCCCCACAATCAACCTCTCCTCACACTCACTGTGCATCACATCAACCCTAGTCTCTCCTCATGCATGCTTACCTCAGCTCCTCTGCAGCCTCCCAAATGTCTTGCCCTTCAGCGTCTCCATCAACCTTACCTCAACCTCATCCCCCCTTTTACCAAACCCTTCTTCACCACAACAGCTTCCTAAGTTCAACCTCACCCCAACATCCCCATCTTCAGTTAAACCCCACCTCTATCTCACCTTAAACTGAAGTCTAGCACTCTTTACCTCTACCTCACTGTAACAGCAGAGTAACCTAGCCATTCCTCACATTTTTATTTTCACAATTACTTCAAATTGACCTCAATCTCAACCTACCTCGACTTCACATCACATCACCTCAACCCAACCTCACCTTTGTCTCACCTCAGCCTCACCTCATTCTAAATCAATCCACATTACAACTTAGCATCACCAAAATGTAGATTATTCTCATATCATTGCTTCTCTACCCCCATCACCTCTACATCCCTTCATTTATGTTTCAATTTCACCTCTAATTAGATCTCAATTTAACCTCATTTGAGGCGTAATCCAAATGCTCCTCACCTTAATGACAAACTCACATTTCTTTTCAAGCTGGGCTTGAGAAGCAGAGTCGGACAATCAACCTATAATTTGTTTTTAATCTGCTGCTTAGAAATTGGCAACAAGGACATATGTGACAGTACATTTGTTCTAGATTACTTAAGTGGTCCCAAAGAATATGCATTTTAAGATATCTTAAAAGGTTAAGATACCTGCTGCAGAGATAATTGGGTGCCCAGCATGTTTTTGAGTGGATTATAATAACAATAGCAATAACAATAAAGTAGCATAGAGGGTTAAGGTGCCTGCTGCAAAGCATATCTTGCAACATGCAGATCACTCAATTGTTTTTTATTTAGATAGGTTAGTGGACTACTGCTTTTGACACTGAGATCATTTTGTTACTTCCATTTCATGAGTTGCACTCCTTCTAATATAGCACAGAGATATATTTACTGGCATCAAGGAGTTGCATGCTAACTTTTTATCACAGGTGTATATTCTTTTTGTGCTTTTAACAGACTGACGTTATTTTAAGATTGCAAAAAAGGGAAGTAATGAAGCCTTAGTACAGACAACCACAATCGCCTACATTATGTTTTCTATCCTGGCTTTGTGTTTCAACATACAATTGTTACAACCTAGAGGCTTTGGGGTACTTTGTGTGTCTCCCAACCATTCACTCTTAACATATAATACAAGGGTGGGTGCTATGCTATTCCTACACCTTATAACCCTCATTAGCCTATGTAACCTTTCCTTTACATTGATTTACACATTTGTATGATTTATTGTGCTTGTCTGTGTATTGTAAATCACTCCAACACCCTACACTAGGATGAGTAGAGCTATAAAAGATTGAATTTTAAAAAGTAGGTGTCATTTACATCAATTTTTATGTAATTACTCTTGCAGACAGATAAAGCCTGCATTCTTACAATGCAAGCACATCTCTCACATAGGGAGTTGAACAAAGTTAAAAACCTGCCTCCAAATCATAGTTTCTCTTAACAATCTGTACGCCTATGTTTTCTTCCACTGCATTGGCATCTAGGTGTTAGGCTCCAGATGGCTCCCAGAGAGGATGATATTTGAACAAATGAAGGGCTGATGGCGCCATTAATTCAGGCATTTATTTCACCTCAGCTGGAAGAGCAAATAAGAAAGCACTATCTATACGTGTACATTGCTACTCTAAATGGAATGGAATGCAGACAACTCAAAGGCGCTGTTGAAATGTGTCTTGGTGACGGAAAATGACACCAGGAAAAATTGTGCATGTTTCCCTGGAGTCAAGCCCAGAATAGCAGCCGGAATAGGTAACAGCTGGGATCCCCTTGCTTTAGAGTTACCGAGCACACCTCAATTAAAGTGTGAACACATTTCACCTGACCTCAAACTCAACTCAACCTCACCCTCACTACAACCCCATATCAAATTAATCTCACTCTCACCTTCACCTCAGGGAACTGCTGTAAATCTATAATGCATTAATGGAAAGCTATTCAAGAGGAAGCGCCTAACTTGCCTGATGTGGTATGCGAAATTGCAAAATCATATAATGGGTTTAGAAAATAGACCAGAAAACACACATAATAGCGAAAATGTAATCTTGGCTATATACAAACAGTTGGTAGAGAGTCAACATTTTGGGCCTCATTACGATGTCGGTCAGAAAGCAATCCGACCGAATCCTTGTTGGAATCGTTTCTGAGTGATTCAGATTCAGGGAGTCTGACCACTGACCGAATACGATGGTTCCGAACGCCATTCGGTCAGATTCCCATTGACTTCAATGAAAGCCTGTGTTCTGATTGACAACACAGGCTCCCATTAAAAACAGGGGTGGTTGCGGAAGTCCTTGCACCCAGTGGCGGGCCCCCCATGGTGCATGCCACACCATGCATGGTTGGAAAGAGGGGACACATGGGTTCCCCCACGGGCCCAAACCGGAGGCCTCTGGGTGAAGGGGGGATACTACGGGTCCCCGAAGTCGGCTCCCAACAGATGTTCTGTGTCAGACGAACGGAGTCGGAAATCCTCTCTGAATCTGACTTCGTAATAACTTGGTCGGAAACCCGGTCTGTAGAGCTGTATGAGTCAGCTCTGACCGCCTCGGTTTCTTCGAAAGCTACTCGGAACCGAGTCAGAAAGACCAAAGGTTACCTTTCATCATAATCGGGTGATCGGAAATGTCTCAGAGCCTGTTAGAAACATGAGTTCCAACACGGGTTCGGACTAACCGAATGCCGTTCGGAGCCTTTCCAACCAATATCCCAAGGAGGCCCTTTGTTGGGATCCTGAAAACCGAGGGGGAAGATCACAGAGCTCAATGTGCTCTAAACAACTCACCATAGCCCTAACTGCAGCAGTTTAATCCGCCCTAGTGAAGTGGGGCACTGCGTCTCCCCCAAAAGGCAGATACTGGTTGAATAGGATGTAGGACACTTTAGCTAAGGAAACAAGGATTGGCAAAGCCAATAGGTTGTGCCTATGTGATCTCTTTTACACAATAACACTTTGGACAGTGGACCTGTCAGCGAACGAAGAGGCACCAACCCTATATTTTTACCAACCAAAGAATTCCCAACGTATAGCGTGCTATTTCCAAGTGCCCTCTGTCCTAACCCCAAACCTAGGGTGAAATGTCAATTTTTTGTGTCCAGTTTGAAAAAGCACCGCTTTATAAATCAATCCAATCCAATGGGAGCGATAAATAAATCTCCTATTGTCTTTGTATATAGACGCTGAGTCTTGATGAATTTTTCAATGCTGGTTTAATATTCCATTTTGGACAGAAGCCAGCCAACGCGTTTCGTTCTGAAAGCAGAACTTCTTCAGGGCTGAAAGTTTAAAAACATATAGAGGACAATGTTGGTGGTGTACACAACATTGCATAAATATAAACATCAACAGTGTCAACACAAATACAACAACATGTAAACAAACCATAATTTTCTATCATATATACAAAGGAATATATATTTTTTCCAATAAAAAACATTCAAGTGTTGTGCTCAATATATTCACAGTGATATTATCTTAACCTATCTAGATCTTCCAACATTCCTATTTCAGCATTTGCATGGAGAACATTTATTTTCCAAGACTTGTTTGCGTCACTCTAAAAACCACAATGCAATGATGCCACAGGAAAGCATTATAACGTCGTTATCATCCCAAAAAGTCAAATTATTACCTGCAAAGAATAAAACCGAGCTAAAAAACTTCAATATGTACATTTGTGATAAGAATACCAGATCCAATCATGTAATTCATCATATCTCACCACAAAATAGATGTGATCTTAAAGGCAGCGAGGAGAAGAACATGTTTCATGGCTAAAAACAACAAGTATAACCATCAATAAAGCCAGTTGTGCATATATACGGATAAGTATCCAAGATATTCCTATCTCAAACAGGGCAATCCGATAAAGATGGAATCGTAAGCAAATATGTCTAATTGTGCCAAAATATGTAAAAACTGGAAAGTGAAAAGGCACACTACATAAAAGAGAGAATATTAAGCATGCAACATTCCATACCGAAAAGGTTGTTCCAAAGCGCAGTGTTATCCGACAGAGGAAGGGGAAAATCCTTTAAATACAAATCCCCGAGGCAAACTCCATGTTAAGAGTAATATATATATATTTTTCCCATGAAGTTATCCCTCGTTAAATCCAATGTGTGCTTCGTCAATGTTAACTCGAGAGCAATTACTTATATTGAGACAGAGGTCTGAAATAACAAAAGAATACAAGTAAGCATTTCCTGCGCGCGCTCTCTCTTAGCGCATTATTTATTTAAAAGGAAACATCAGACCGGACAACGGGTCTCACAGAATTTGAGAACCTTCATTTTCAATTAAAAAGGGGGGGAGAAGGGGGGTGGGGGGGAATGAAGATAGGGGAAGTCATACGGCACGGGAAGATGGCATGGGCAATGAAAATATTAAAAAAAGGTAAAAGAACAAAGTAATCTTGGTGTTATTTGCGCAAATGCCTACCTTAAGTTACGTGTTCGTCATGTTTGAAAAATATAAGTGTATCATATTCCACAATCCCAAGCAACGAATATTTCACCGGTAATCACCTGTGTCATGGGGTTAAAAGAGGGAGGATATCAGACAAACCTAAAACGCATAATAGCCAGCTATATTAGGCACAGAAAGCCGTGTTTCTGTATTAAGGTATAACACGACTAAAAGCGTGTAGACGTATATGTTATATGAAAAACTACACGTGGGAAATTAAGTTATTCCTACCATGTTGATCTATTGTCCATAAATTTGTCAATGGGACACAGTGAGAGTACAAGTGATTAAGTTAAAAACGCGGCACGCAAAGAAATGAAAATGATAAAGGTCTTACCCAGTTTGTTGATCACGGTGAACCAACAACGCGACATTCTGCAAGTTCGAAAACCCGCCGCCTCTACTATCCTGGGACTCCACCTGCGATAGGTTATTAAATCGGGCGCCACGTAACATGTGTCTATATGTGTCGCGGGCACCGTAAGTCCTGGTGCTTGTGTTTAGTAAATAGTAAGGCCATCTTAGCACTATCAACATATATTTTAATTATATTTGAAATATAGTACGCAGTTTAGTAACTTCACTTCCGAGAAAACCCCATGTGTTGAAAGGTGTGCAAATCCATCTAGCCGATAACGTATTATATATTAAAACCCTATCTTAACCAGGAATTTATTTGTTTTGAGAAAACAGAAAATCGCGCTATGCAATATGCACTGATCTATGATACAGAATGTCGGCCACACCGCTTTCCATATTTAAACAATTTTGGCAGATATTTTTACGGATAAATCGAGGAATACACCTAAACAAGGCACACTGTAAGCAATGAGATAGTTATTTGAAGGGAAAAAGAAAAACAGCCAAGTCGCCCTATCAAGTCCTTGATAATAATGAAAAGTATTCGCAAAGATCAAGGATACAGGTCCCTGCCAAGTTGATGGGCGCATGTATTTTCTTATCCTAGAGAAAATCCAAAAAAGGAAGAAATTTATTTACCAGGTCTCACAGCTAACTCGCAGAAAAAGTACATAAGATGTGCATATACAGTACACATCTAGGAATCAACAGAGGTTGCAAGGGTATTTGTAAATGATAATGCATTTCGTCCTCAGTATTATGTCCCATTTCTAGACAACTAAGGCGACATATTCAAGAGGCCTCCCTTTTGCGTAATGTCAATTCGCGATTACCCCCCCCGAGGGTGTGGGGGGATGTAATCAATACCATGGAACCATACATTTCTAATGTCCTGGTGATGTTCTCTCATATGATATGCCATTGGGTATTTGAGGTCAAAGTTCTTAAGTGCCCGGACATGTTCCTGAATGCTTAATTTTAGTGGCCGTACCGTACTGCCTACATAAATCTTATTGCATTCACAACCAATTATGTAGACTACGTGACTGGTATTACAGTTGATGTAATGTCTTATCTCGTACTCTTGATTTGTGTTGTACTGAAATTTCTTAATTCTGTTTCTACCCAGTGAACAGATGTTACAGCCACTACATGTAAAAAATCCATTTGGTGTTGTGGGAAGCCATGTCTTTGTTTTGGGTATTATTGGATAACTTGGACATAGCAAATTGCGTAATGTCTTGCCTCTTCTGAACGTGATTCTCGGCGTATTTGTAATGACATTTTTCAAATTTGGTATCTCTGCGAGCAGACTCCAATGCTTTCTCAAGATTTTAAATACATTAGTACTGCTCTGTGTATATTGGGTTATGAAGGCGATTGTTGATTTTTCCTGTGCTTATTTAGGCTTCCTTTGTTTTTTAACCAAAGTGCTCCTTCGAGTAACATTTTGTATTCTTTTGTCTGCCTTGTTTAATACGCTTTCATCATAACCTCTCTTTCTGAATCTATTCTTAACATCTTCAATGTATTCCTTAAACTTATCGTCTGTACTACAATTGCGACAAACTCGCACTATCTCCCCAAACAAGATGTTGTTAATTACTGAGGTTGGGTGTGCGCTCGAAGCATGTAGGGTGCTGTTACAAGAGGTGGTTTTACGATACAAAGTACTTTGTATCGTATCTTCCTTAATGTAAAATAAAATGTCCAGAAATTCAATGTTAGTTCTACTGGACTTGATGGTCAATTGTACATTGTAAGGGTTGTCATTTAGATAAGTGTAGTATTCAGCAAGTTGACCTTCGGTCCCCTTCCACAACATGATGATGTCATCAATATACCTTCCCCAGAATACAATCATGTCAATCCAGGGGAGGCATATTTACCCCATGCGTGCTCCTTCTCCCACCACCCCATAAAGAGTCCCACGTACGAGGGAGCAAATTTGCTCTCCATCGCGGTCCCCCTGGTCTGGTGGTACCAAGTGCCACAGTGGAGAAAAAAGTTCCTTGAGAGTATTATTTCAA
Organism: Lissotriton vulgaris; assembly: GCF_964263255.1. Classification (NCBI taxonomy): domain Eukaryota; kingdom Metazoa; phylum Chordata; class Amphibia; order Caudata; family Salamandridae; genus Lissotriton; species Lissotriton vulgaris. The sequence goes on from NC_141697.1 coordinate 768,086,277, forward strand.
TCATTTCGATCAGCATACCATTATGCTGAGCATGGTCTGTGGTTCTGGATGCCAGGAAGGAGGACACAGCTCTTATGCCAAAATGTTGTGGGATGCAAGTGTAAAGCCCGGTCACATCCATTGTTACAAAAAGTAGGTCCTTGGACCAAGTAAGGCCATCACATTTTCCCAAAATATCTCTTGAATCTTGAATATACGCTGGCAAGTTGTTTACAAATGGTTGAAGGAAACCATCAACGTATTGGGAAAGTCGCTCTGTAGGTGATTTTATCCCTGGTATTATTGGGCGACCTGGGGGGAATTGGCCCGCCTTGTGAATTTTGGGAAGAATGTAGATACAGGGTGCCATAGGATTCGTGACCTTTAAGTATCTACACTCTTCCTCTGAGAGTAGGCCAATCTCGCCCCAATCATGAATTTTGGTATTAATATGAGAGACTAAGGAGGGAGTGGGATTATCTTTCAAGCTTTTGTAACAGCTCGAATCAGCAAGTTGTCTCTTGATCTCGTTGTTGTAGTCCAAAGTGTTCATAACAACAACATTCCCCCCCTTGTCGGCCTCTTTGATAGTGATTGTTTTATCTTTGGTAAGCCCTTCCAAGACCAACCTTTCTTTTTTAGTCATGTTTTGACAAGTAGTTTTATACTTATTTGGACAATCAATCATTGTATGCAGATCCCTTGATACTCTTTCTCTAAATAAGTCAATATTCTTATGGGTGTCGGAATAAATTTAGAGCGTAGTTTTAAACCACTTGATATTGTCAAATCTTCCTCGATGTTAAGGTCTGCCCTTATTTCTTGTAAGGAGAGATTGTCATCACCTTCAATGGATAACAGTAACTGTGCATTTTGTAAGTCAGAAATAGTGGTAACACAAGAAGACACAGTGACACCTTTATATTGAACCACAGGGTTGTCCTGAAAATTATCTTTTAATTTCAAAAGTCGCACAGACTTATAAAGGTCCACCATCAATTCAGTTGGATCCCCAACTTGGGATGGACAGAAACTCAATCCCTTTTGAAGTATTCCTCTTTCTACTTCTGTCAAGGTACGGTCTGATATGTTAACAATGGTCCGAGTATTACAAATTGTGTCTTCCTTACCAGTACTATCTGGATGCTCAGTGCTAATTAGGTTTTCTTGGATCGGGTGTCCTTTGGGTGTGTTGTTTCCACTCTTATTCCCCCGGACCTTCCACGTTTTGCCTCCCCTCCTGGTTTTGGATCTTTTCTTGTGTTTGTTACCTTCTTGCCCTGCCTGATCCTCTCCATCTCCAATAAAAAATTACGTTTGGGAGAGATAGCCAGAGGTGCCCCACCATCCTTTGAGGAAGAGCTATCAAGCGAGGAGACTGAGCTGCTACTAGCACTCATAGATTCTTCTCTTGCTCTCCTGCCTTCTCCCCCTGATTTTATATTATCAAATTTGTGGGCGAAGGTGTAAATGCGTCCCGTTTTATAGTCATTATCGTCACGTTTTATTTTTCTGAGTTTTTTGTCCCTCAGGTAGATCAGGTAATTGCCTATTATGCCATCAAATATTTTGTAATTCTTCTTAACTATATCCTTGAGGCTTGACTCATCAATCTCACGTTCCAGATCCACAATCTCTTGCTTCAGACTAGCAACTTTCTTATCTGAATGGCGAATAAGAATCTGCATCATTGTGTGGGATGCCTGTTTCAAGTTCTCTTCCCAGTCTTTGAGAGCTTCTTCATCCAAGTCCTCAAAGATTGGGAAGATCAATATTCGAAGGCCACATGGGATTTTCTGGTTATCTAAGTACTTTTGTAGTGTTATACCATCCCACCACCGGGACTTTTCTAATTTCTTAAGCCTTTCCAGCTTTAGAAACTTAGCACGTAATCCCTCCATGGCCGGTTCCTTAGTCACATTAGAACTTACAGCTTGACTAGTTCCAAACAAACGTGAAGCCATCTCTTCTCTGGTATCCCTAAATTTAGACATGTTTATCTCACAGTTCAGTCAAATGATAAATCTTTAAAGAATCCTGCAGCAATTCTTGAAATTGAATAGAACGCAACCACAATATTCAACAATAGTATTCTTGGTTCGGGTTGTGCCCACGGTTGGTCCAAACAACTTATTTGCACATTAACACTTTGGACAGTGGACCTGTCAGCGAACGAAGAGGCATCAACCCTATATTTTTACCAACCAAAGTATTCCCAACGTTTAGCGTGCTATTTCCAAGTGCTCTCTGTCCTAAGGGCACCACCCCAAACCTAGGGTGAAATGTCAATTTTTTGTGTCTAGTTTGAAAAAGCACCGCTTTATAAATCAATCCAATCCAATGGGAGCGATAAATAACTCTCCTATTGTCTTTGTATATAGACGCTGAGTCTTGATGATTTTTTCAATGCATGTTTAATATTCCATTTTGGACAAAAGCCAGCCAACGCGTTTCGTTCTGAAAGTAGAACTTCTTCAGGGCTGAAAGTTTAAAAACATATAGAGGACAATGTTGGTGGTGTACAGAACAACACATAAATATAAACATCAACAGTGTCAACACAAATACAACAACATGTAAACAAACCATAATTTTCTATCATATATACAAAGGAATATATATATGTTTTCCAATAAAAAACATTCAAGTGTTGTGCTCAATATATTCACAGTGATATTATCTTAACCTATCTAGATCTTCCAACATTCCTATTTCAGCATTTGCAAGGAGAACATTTATTTTCCAAGACTCGTTTGCGTCACTCTAAAAACCACAATTCAATGATGCCACAGGAAAGCATTGTAACGTCGTTATCATCCCAAAAAGTCAAATTGTTACCTCCAAAGAATAAAACCGAGCTAAAAAAATCAATATGTACATTTGTGATAAGGATACCAGATCCAATCATGTAATTCATCATATCTCACCACAAAATAGCGAGGAATAGAGCATGTTTCATGGCTCAAACAACAAGTATAATCATCAATAAAGCCAGTTGTGCATATATACGGATAAGTATCCGAGATATTCCTATCTCAAACAGGACAATCAGATAAAGATGGAATCGTAAGCAAATATGTCTAATTGTGCCAAAATATGTAGAAACTGGAAAGTGAAAAGGCACACTACATAAAAGAGAGAATATTAGGCATGCAACATTCCATACCGAAAAGGTTGTTCCAAAGCGCAGTGTTATCCGACAAAGGAAGGGGAAAATCCTTTAAATCCAACTCCCCAAGGCAAACTCCATGTTAAGAGTAATATATATATTTTTTTCCCATGAAGTTATCCCTCGTTAGATCCAATGTGTGCTTCGTCAATGTTAACTCGAGAGCCATTACTTATATTGAGAAAGAGGTCTGAAATAACAAAAGAATGCAAGTAAGCATTTCCTGCGTGCGCTATCTCTTAGCGCATTATTTATTTAAAAGGAAATATCAGACCGGACAACGGGTCTCACAGAATTTGAGAAACTTTGTTTTCAATAAAAAAGGGGGGGGAGAAGGGGGTGAGGGGGGAAATGAAGATAGGGGAAGTCATACGGGACGGGAAGATGGCATGGGCAATGAAAATATTAAAAAAAGGAAAAAGAACAAAGTACTCTTGGCGTTATTTGCGCAAATGCCTACCTTAAGTTACGAGTTCGTCATATTCGAAAAATATAAGTGTATCATATTCCACAATCCCAAGCAACGAATATTTCACCGGTAATCACCTGCGTCATGGGGTTAAAATAGGGAGGATATCAGACAAACCTAAAACGCATAATAGCCAGCTATATTAAGCACAGAAAGCCGCGTTTTTGTATTAAGGTATAAAACGACTAAAAGCGTGTAGATGTATATGTTATATGAAAAACTACACGTGGGAAATTAAGTTATTCCTATCATGTTGATCTACTGTCCGTAAATTTGTCAATGGGACACAGTGAGAGTACAAGTGATTAAGTTACAAACGCGGCACGCAAAGAAATGAAAATGATAAAGGTCTTACCCAGTTTGTTGATCACGATGAACCAACATCGCGACGTTCTGCAAGTTCGAAAACCCGCTGCCTCTACTATCCAGAGACTCCACCTGCAATAGGTTATTAAATCGGGCGCCACGTAACACGTGTCTATATGCGTCGCAGGCACCGTAAGTCCTGGTGCTTGTGTATAGTAAATAGTGCGGCCATCTTAGCACTATCAACATATATTTTAATTATATTTGAAATATAGTACGCTGTTTAGTAACTTCACATCCGAGAAAACCCCATGTTTTGAAAGTTGTGCAAATCCATCTAGCCGATAACGTATTATATATTAAAACCCTATCTTAACCAGGAATTTATTTGTTTTGAGAAAACAGAAAATCGCGCTATTCAATATGCACTGATCTATGATACAGAACGTCAGCCACACCGCTTTCCATATTTAAACAATTTCGGCAGATATTTTTTTTTTTCCGGATAAATCGAGGAATACACCTAAACAAGGCACACTGTAAGCAATGAGATAGTTATTTGAAAGGAAAAAGAAAAACAGCCAGGCCGCCCTATCAAGTCCTTGATATTAATGAAAAATATTCGCAAAGATCAAGGATACAGGTCCCTGCCAAGTTGATGGGCGCATGTATTGTCTTATCCTAGATAAAAACCAAAAAAGAAAGACATTTATTTACTAGGTCTCACAGCTAACTCAAAGTACATAAGATGTGCATATACAGTACAGACAGGAATATCTTGGATACTTATCCGGATATATGCACAACTGGCTTTATTGATGGTTATACTTGTTGTTTGAGCCATGAAACATGCTCTATTCCTCGCTGCCTTTAAGATCACATCTATTTTGTGGTGAGATATGATGAATTACATGATTGGATCTGGTATTCTTATCACAAATGTACATATTGAATTTTTTAGCTCGGTTTTATTCTTTGGAGGTAACAATTTGACTTTTTGGAATGATAACAACGTTACAATGCTTTCCTGTGGCATCATTGAATTGTGGTTTTTAGAGTGACGCAAACGAGTCTTGGAAAATAAATGTTCTCCATGCAAATGCTGAAATAGGAATGTTGGAAGATCTAGATAGGTTAAGATAATATCACTGTGAATATATTGAGCACAACACTTGAATGTTTTTTATTGGAAAATATATATATATTCCTTTGTATATATGATAGAAAATTATGGTTTGTTTACATGTTGTTGTATTTGTGTTGACACTGTTGATGTTTATATTTATGTGTTGTTCTGTACACCACCAACATTGTCCTCTATATGTTTTTAAACTTTCAGTCCTGAAGAAGTTCTGCTTTCAGAACGAAACGCGTTGGCTGGCTTTTGTTCAAAATGGAATATTAAAAAAGCATTAAAAAATTCATCAAGACTCAGCGTCTATATACAAAGACAATAGGAGAGTTATTTATCGCTCCCATTGGATTGGATTGATTTATAAAGCGGTGCTTTTTCAAACTGGACACAAAAAATTGACATTTCACCCTAGGTTTGGGGTGGTGCCCTTAGGACAGAGGACACTTGGAAATAGCACGCTAAACGTTGGGAATACTTTGGTTGGTAAAATTATAGGGATGGTGCCTCTTCGTTCGCTGACAGGTCCACTGTCCAAAGTGTTAATGTGCAAATACGTTGTTTGGACCAACCGTGGGCACAACCCGAACCAAGAATACTATTGTTGAATATTGTGGTTGCTTTCTATTCAATTTCAAGACTTGCTGCAGGATTCTTTAAAGATTTATCATTTGACTGAACTGTGAGATAAACATGTCTAAATTTAGGGATACCAGAGAAGAGATGGCTTCACGCTTGTTTGGAACTAGTCAAGCTGTAAGTTCTAATGTGACTAAGAAACCGGCCATGGAGGGATTACGTGCTAAGTTTCTAAAGCTGGAAAGGCTTAAGAAATTAGAAATGTCCCGGTGGTGGGATGGTATAACACTACAAAAGTACTTAGATAACCAGAAAATCCCATGTGGCCTTCGAATATTGATCTTCCCAATATTTGAGGACTTGGATGAAGAAGCTCTCAAAGACTGGGAAGAGAACTTGAAACAGGCATCCCACACAATGATGCGGAGTCTTATTCGCCATTCAGATAAGAAAGTTGCTAGTCTGAAGCAAGAGATTGTGGATCTGGAACGTGAGATTGATGAGTCAAGCCTCAAGGATATAGTTAAGAAGAATTACGAAATCTTTGATGGCATAATAGGCAATTACCAGATCTACCCGAGGGACAAAAAACTCAGAAAAATAAAACGTGACGATAATGACTATAAAACGGGACGCATTTACACCTTCGCCCACAAATTTGATAATATAAAATCAGGGGGAGAAGGCAAGAGAGCTAGAGAAGAATCTATGAGTGCTAGTAGCAGCTCAGTCTCCTCGCTTAATAGCTCTTCCTCAAAGGATGGTGGGGCACCTCTGGCTATCTCTCCCAAACGTAATTTTTTATTGGAGATGAAGAGGATCAGGCAGGGCAAGAAGGTAACAAACACAAGAAAAGATCCAAAACCAGGAGCGGAGGCAAAAGGTGGAAGGCCCGGGGGAATAAGAGTGGAAACAACACACCCAATGGACACCCGATCCAAGAAAACCTAATTAGCACTGAGCATCCAGATAGTACTGGTAAGGAAGACACAATTTGTAATACTCTGACCATTGTTAACATATCAGACCATACCTTGACAGAAGTAGAAACAGGAATACTTCAAAAGGGATTGAGTTTCTGTCCATCCCAAGTTGGGGATCCAACTGAATTGATGCTGGACCTTTATAAGTTTGTGCGACTTTTGAAATTAAAAGATCATTTTCAGGACAACCCTGTGGTTCAATATAAAGGTGTCACTGTGTCTTCTTGTGTTACCACTATTTCTGACTTACAAAATGCACAGTTACTATTATCCATTGAAGGTGATGACAATCTCTCCTTACAAGAAATAAGGGCAGACCTTAACATCGAGGAAGATTTGACAATATCAAGTGGTTTCAAACCATGCTCTAAATTTATTCCGACAAACACCCATAAGAATATTGACTTATTTAGAGAAAGAGTATCAAGGGATCTGCATACAATGATTGATTGTCCAAATAAGTATAAAAATACACGTCAAAACATGACTAAAAAAGAAAGGTTGGTTTCGGGAGGGCTTACCAAAGATAAAACAATCACTATCAAAGAGGCCAACAAGGAGGGGAATGCTGTTGTTATGAACACTTTGGACTACAACAACGAGATCAAGAGACAATTTGCTGATTCGAGCTGTTACAAAAGCTTGAAAGATAATCCCACTCCCTTCTTAGTCTCTCATATTAATACCAAAATTCATGATTGGGGCGAGATTGGCCTACTCTCAGAGGAAGAGTGTAGATACTTAAAGGTCACGAATCCTATGACACCCTGTATCTACATTCTTCCCAAAATTCACAAGGCAGGCCAATTCCCCCCAGGTCGCCCAATAATATCAGGGATAAATTCACCTACAGAGCGACTTTACCAATATGTTGATGGTTTCCTTCAACAATTTGTAAACAACTTGCCAGCGTATATTCAAGATTCAAGAGATATTTTGGGAAACTTTGATGGCCTTACTTGGTCCAAGGACCTACTTATTGTAACAATGAATGTGACCGGGTTTTACACTTGCATCCCACAACATTTTGGCATAAGAGCTGTATCCTCCTTCCTGGCATCTAGAACCGCAGACCATGTTCAGCATAATGGTATGCTGATCGAAATGATTGAAATAATACTCTCAAGGAACTTTTTTCTCCACTGTGGCACTTGGTACCATCAGACCAGGGGGACCGCGATGGGGAGCAAATTTGCTCCCTCGTACGCGGGACTCTTTATGGGGTGGTGGGAGAAGGAGCACGCATGGGGTAAATATGCCTCCCCCTGGATTGACATGATTGTATTTTGGGGAGGTATATTGATGACATCATCATGTTGTGGAGGGGGACCGAAGGTCAACTTGCTGAATAGTACAATTATCTAAATGACAACCCTTACAATGTACAATTGACCATCAAGTCCAGTAGAACTAACATTGAATTTCCAGACATTTTATTTTACATAAAGGAAGATACGATACAAAGTACTTTGTATCGTAAAACCACCTCTTGTAACAGCACCCTACATGCTTCGAGCGTGCACCCAACCTCAGCAATTAACAACATCCCGTTTGGGGAGATGGTGCGAGTTCGTCGCAATTGTAGTACAGACGATAAGTTTAAGGAAAACATTGAAGATGTTAAGAATAGATTCAGAAAGAGAGGTTATGATGAAAGCGTATTAAACAAGGCAGACAAAAGAATACAAAAGGTTACTCGAAGGAGCATTTTGGTTAAAAAACAAAGGAAGCCTAAAAAAGCACAGGAAAAATCGACAATCGCCTTCATAACCCAATATACACAGAGCAATACTAATGTATTTAAATTCTTGAGAAAGCATTGGAGTCTGCTCGCAGAGATACCAAATTTGAAAAATGTCATTACAAATACGCCGAGAATCACGTTCAGAAGAGGCAAGACATTACGCAATTTGCTATGTCCAAGTTATCCAATAATGCCCAAAACAAAGACATGGCTTCCCACAACACCAAATGGATTTTTTACATGTAGTGGCTGTAACATCTGTTCATTGGGTAGAAACAGAATTAAGAAATTTCAGTACAACACGAATCAAGAGTACGAGATAAGACATTACATCAACTGTAATACCAGTCACATAGTCTACATAATTGGTTGTGAATGCAATAAGATTTATGTAGGCAGTACGGTACGGCCACTAAAATTAAGAATTCAGGAACATGTCTGGGCACTTCAGAACTTTGACCTCAAATACCCAATGGCATATCATATGAGAGAACCCCACCAGGACATTAGAAATGTATGGTTCCATGGTATTGATTACATCTCCCCACACCCTCGGGGGGGTGAGGGGGGGGGGGTAATCGCGAATTGACATTACGCAAAAGGGAGGCCTCTTGGATATGTCGCCTTAGGTGTCTAGAAATGGGACATAATACTGAGGACGAAATGCAATAACCTTGCGACCTCTGTTGATTCCTAGATGTGTACTGCATATGCATATCTTATGTACTTTTTCTGCGAGTTAGCTGTGAGACCTAGTAAATACATTTCTTCCTTTTTTGGTTTTTATCTAGGATAAGACAATACATGCGCCCATCAACTTGGCAGGGACCTGTATCCTTGATCTTTGCGAATATTTTTCATTAATATCAAGGACTTGATAGGGCGACTTGGCTGTTTTTCTTTTTCCTTTCAAATAACTATCTCATTGCTTACAGTGTGCCTGGTTTAGGTGTATTCCTCGATTTATCCGGAGAAAAAAAAATATCTGCCGAAATTGTTTAAATATGGAAAGCGGTGTGGCCGACATTCTGTATCATAGATCAGTGCATATTGCATAGCGCGATTTTCTGTTTTCTCAAAACAAATACATTCCTGGTTAAGATAGGGTTTTAATATATAATACGTTATCGGCTAGATGGATTTGCACAACTTTCAACACATGGGGTTTTCTCGGATGTGAAGTTACTAAACAGGGTACTATATTTCAAATATAATTAAAATATATGTTGATAGTGCTAAGATGGCCGCACTATTTACTATACACAAGCACCAGGACTTACGGTGCCTGCGACGCATATAGACACATGTTACGTGGCGCCGATTTAATAACCTATAGCAGGTGGAGTCCCGGGATAGTAGAGGCGGCGGGTTTTCGAACTTGCAGAACGTCGCGTTGTTGGTTCATCGTGATCAGCAAACTGGGTAAGACCTTTATCATTTTCATTTCTTTGCTGCGTTTTTAACTTAATCACTTGTACTCTCACTGTGTCCCATTGACAAATTTATGGACAGTAGATCAACATGGTAGGAATAACTTAATTTCCCACGTGTAGTTTTTCATATAACATATACGTCTACACGCTTTTAGTCGTGTTATACCTTAATACAGAAACACAGCTTTCTGTGCTTAATATAGCTGGCTATTATGCGTTTTAGGTTTGTCTGATATCCTCCCTCTTTTAACCCCATGACACAGGTGATTACCGGTGAAATATTCGTTGCTTGGGATTGTGGAATATGATACACTTATATTTTTCAAATATGACGAACTCGTAACTTAAGGTAGGCATTTGCGCAAATAACGCCAAGAGTACTTTGTTCTTTTACCTGTTTTTTAATATTTTCATTGCCCATGCCATCTTCCCGTGCCGTATGACTTCCCCTATCTTCATTCCCCCCCCCAACCCCCCTCTCCCCCCCTTTTTTATTGAAAACGAAGTTTCTCAAATTCTGTGAGACCCGTTGTCCGGTCTGATGTTTCCTTTTAAATAAATAATGCGCTAAGAGAGAGCGCGCGCAGGAAATGCTTACTTGCATACTTTTGTTATTTCAGACCTCTGTCTCAATATAAGTAATTGCTCTCGAGTTAACATTGACAAAGCACACATTGGATTTAATGAGGGATAACTTCATGGGAAAAAAATATATATATATATTACTCTTAACATGGAGTTTGCCTTGGGGAGTTAGATTTAAAGGATTTTCTCCTTCCTTTGTTGGATAACACTGCGCTTTGGAACAACCTTTTCGGTATGGAATGTTGCATGCTTAATATTCTCTCTTTTATGTAGTGTGCCTTTTCACTTTCCAGTTTTTACATATTTTAGCACAATTAGACATATTTGCTTACGATTCCATATTTATCGGATTGCCCTGTTTGAGATAGGAATATCTTGGATACTTATCTGGATATATGCACATCTGGCTTTATTGATGGTTATACTTGTTATTTGAGCCATGAAACATGCTCTATTCCTCGCTGCCTTTAAGATCACATCTATTTTGTGGTGAGATATGATGAATTACATGAATGGATCTGGTATCCTTATCATAAATCTACATATTGAATTTTTTAGCTCAGTTTTATTCTATGGAGGTAACAATCTGACTTTTTGGGATGATAACGACGTTACAATGCTTTCCTGTGGCATCATTGAATTGTGGTTTTTAGAGTGACGCAAACGAGTCTTGGAAAATAAATGTTCTCCATGCAAATGCTGAAATAGGAATGTTGGAAGATCTAGATAGGTTAAGATAATATCACTGTGAATATATTGAGCACAACACTTGAATGTTTTTTATTGAAAAAATATATATATTTCCTTGGATATATGATAGAAAATTATGGTTTGTTTACATGTTAATGTATTTGTGTTGACACTGTTGATGTTTATATTTGTGTGTTGTTCTGTACACCACCAACATTGTCCTCTATATGTTTTTAAACTTTCAGCCCTGAAGAAGTTCTGCTTTCAGAACGAAACGCGTTGGCTGGCTTTTGTCCAAAATGGAATATTAAACAAGCATTGAAAAATTCATCAAGACTCAGCGCCTATGTGAGCTCTATTTGGCAATGTGCTTTTACTATGTTGTACACCAATGTGGCTGCTGTTCAGCATGGCTAAAAGTTATTGTCATGGAGTGGCATAAAGTAGAGAGGAGTGGATTAGATTGCAGTGGAGTGGATTACAGTGGGATGGATTCAATTGAAATGAATGGAGTGGATTGCATTGGGGTGGGTTACAGTGGGGTGGATTTCAGTGGAATGGAGTGGAATGGAGCAGAATACACTGGAGTGTGGTGGATTCAGTGGATTTCAGAAGAATGTTTTGAAGTGGACTGCAGTAGAGGTGGTTGTGGTGGATTACAGTGGAGTGGAGTGGATTACAGTGGAGTGGATTACAGTGGATTGGAGTGGGTTAAAGTGGATTAGAGTGGAGGGTTTTACAGTGGATTACAGTAGATTACAGTGGAGTGGGTTACATTGGATTGGAGTGGATCACAGTGGATTACAATGAAGTGTATTAGAATGGATTACAATGGAGTGGACTGGATTACAGTGGGTTAAAGTAGATTGCAGTGGAGTGGATTACAGTGGAGTAGACTAGAATGGATTACATTGGAGTGAAGTGAATTATAGTGGATTACAGTGAATTACAGTGGAGTGAAGTGGTTTACTGTGGATTCAAGTAGAATGGACTGAAGAGGAATGGAGTGGATTACAGTGAATTACAGTGGAGTGGGTTACAGTGGATTGGTGTGTATTAAAATGGATTACAGTTGATTACAGTGGGGTGGATTACACTGTATTACAGTGGATTGGAGTGGATTAAAGTGGAGTGGATTACACTGAATTGTGATGAAGTGTATTACATTGGAGGGGATTACAGACAAGTGGTTTGCAGTGGATTATACTTGAGTGAATTACAATGGAGTTCATTACTGTGAATTACAGTGGAGAAGATTCCAGTGGACTGAATAACAGTGGAGTGGAGTTGATTACAGAGGATTGCACTGGATAGGTGTGGACTACAATCAAGTATATTACAATGGATTAGAGTGGAGTAGATTACAGTGCATTGAAGTGAAGTCAACTACAGTGAATTGAAGTGGAGTGGATTGGACTTGATTACAGTGGATTGGAGTGAATTACAGTGGATTACAGCGAATTTTAGTGATTTACATTGGATTACAGTGGATTGGAGTGGATTGCAAAGGATTATAGTAGACTACAGTGGATTGGAGTGGATTACAGTAGAATGGGTTACAGTGGAGTAGATTTGATTACAGTGCATTACAGTGGAGTGGAGAAGATTACATTAGAAAGAAGTGGATTACAGTAGATTGATGTGGATTACAGTGGATTGCAGTAGACTACAGCAGACTGCAGTGGATTACAGTGGAATGGATTACAGTGGAGTGGAGAGGATTACACAGGAGAGGAGAGGATTACCAATGATTATAGTCGGATGGATTACAGTGGGTTATACTGGAGTGGATTATAGTGGAATGGAGTGGATTGGATTACAGTAAAGTGGAATGGTTTACAGTGAAGTGGAGTGGAGTAGATAACTGTGGATCGGAGTGGATTAGAGTCTGTATCACTGCATTGAATAAAGAACTCTCTCTAACTATATCTGAAATCATTTTTAATTATGTGGAATGAATAACAACACCTCTTTCATTATACCATACAGCCTGCAATACAGAACACCCAAGACATGTCTGCCATTATGCGAAATGAATAATATTACCTGTTTTACAGCATGTCATAAAAAACACCCTATCTTGCAAGTACTTCTGCTTGCAATTAGAACCCCACATATCGATCTAAGGTGACAAATTCAAATTTCAAATGTATGTTATTTTATTGCTTGATTAATTAAAATCATTGCAATATATATACACCATGCAACACCTATAATAAACTAAACAGGACTTATACAAACATTAAAACTGACCATGGCTAGCCTTTATCCTTGTTGAGATTAAACATATTTAAAAGATAGTCAATAACTATCAATAAAAATACATGTAAAAAAATCCATACTAATAATAATATACGATTCAAATGCCCAATCCTCAAAGATTTTGCAAGAACATATTTTTAAGGAAGTCTATAAATGAACTAGGAGCTCCTTAAAGCTCACTATTTATTTTGGGAATTATCCTAATAGGAAGTTTCGATTTTGGTGGCAGCCGAATTGAACCGGCAGTCACTTTTGTAAAAATGGCAATTAGAAGCAGAAATCATACACTTAAGAAAAGATCCTGAAAGAAAAGTGCAGTTGTGCTCAAGCGCCTGCCTTTTACTTCTCTTTAAAATTGTTCCCAGGCTACCCTGTGCTATCCAGTTACCTGGTTATTGACGTGCCTATGCCTTAGCTGGTAAAGTGCTAGTGCCTCTAATGCTCGCCTAATTCTGCTCTCTGGTAAAAGTCCCAGGGTGCAATGCTCATAACAGGGGACTAGTTCTTACAGTGCCATCGCCTGTACTCATAGGATGCTGTTGTGCCAAGTGTCCTGAGACCAGTCATCTGGGATGTTCCCTGGCTGTGCTTTTTCAACCATTGTCTAGCTATTCTTTTGCTATTGCTGGATTGCCCCTTTTATTATCCCTATACATAAGCTTCTCTTATTGCAGAGCAGCAATGTTCGTTGCCAATTTGCTGGAAATAGGGCGCTTATTCGTCTACAGATAAAGTACTGGTGTGCCTGAAGTCTGCTTCTCCTACTCTTCCCCTACCCGTAGCTGCAGAGATCTTGATAGCTGGCTAACTGTTGAAGTGTCTATGCATCCCTACAGCTAGTAGAACTAATGTATGTCGAATGCAGTACCTTACAATTGTTCCTTCAGTGGTTAACAGGCAGTTAAAATACCTTTACCAGGGAAAGAAAATGTCTTATCATTCTAGCTGTATAAAGTGCTGTAGTGTAAGGCCTAAAGCAAAATGTGTTTGTGCTCCGACCACACTAACTGTTAAAGTGCCTATGCCTACCTACAGCTAATGAGCCTAATGTACACCAAATACAGTATTTACAGTATTTCCCAATTATTCCTTAGACAGTTAACTGGCTATTAAAGTACCTGAACCAGGAAAGGAAAAGATCTCACGGTTGAAACAGTATCAGGAGCTGTAATATAGTTTACAGTATCAATGCAAGGGATCGGGCTGACTATATTCAATAATAACACAAGAATGCTCTAAACATGAAATCCCAGATAGTTGAGAGATTAATATGCATGGAATAAATGGCAGAGGAGGTGGCTAATAGCCAGAGCTGCTGACTTTGGAACTGGGGAAAGAGGTGTGAGCCTGGGCGTTGGCTTAAAATCCTGAAATTCTGGGCAGATCACATAATCCCCCTGTACCTTTAAGAAAACAAGCATTTGCAATTAAATAGGTCTCGCATTTGCGATTTTTTTAATCTATTTTTACCCATTTGTTTTTGCAGTTGTTTGGAAAAATAGCCAATATTTGCTTGTGCAGTTTACTTGCGCTTACCACAAGTTGGAGCTGTATACATTATGAATGTAAATGCATCAATGCAAACATATACATGTACATTGGCACATATGTAGATATAGACGCATACATGAGTGCAGACATATTTACAGATAATCATACATATATGGGCATATACTAATCTATATGCATGCGTACGTACACAAATACATACATTTATACATATATTAGACATCAATGCATACAGTTGATGTCTGCTTACAGCATGCCTTGCAGAGCAGCGCATGCGCTGCCCAGGCGCGGCCTAAAAAATCATTATGTACCTCTTGCTCACTGTAGTTGGTCCAATTGTAGAAAAACTTAATTACGCATTGGTTGAACTAAACTGGGTACATCCCAGGGGCGTAGGAGACATTAAAATTCTGGTGGGGAACAGGGACAATCCTGTGGACTTTCCATTGACCCTAAACAAATCACCGCCCGTTAAACAAATACAGTCGCATAGGTTTGAAGTGAAATATTGAGAAAAGCAGGCATGTAGTCACAGTTTGCATGTATGCTTTATTGTTATTTACAAACAAAACAGGTGATGGACAGAATGTGGATCAATGTCACACATTCACCCCAGTCCAAAGATCTGGGCCCAAATCCATCGTTTTTTTGCACTCCACACCACCCTGGGTTAGACAATGGCGATATGCAAATCAGCTCTGACCCTGTGCCCCATGGGAACAGTTCAGTCCGAACTACAAAAGCCATGTCCTTCCCAGAACGGAATCAAGCATCCGAGGACCGGACCGGTGTCGAGGTAACACCTCTCATCAGCCCGGCTAGCTTGACTCCAGTGGTGTGGAGTGCCTGGGACCCACGTCTGAGCATCCCCAGCGCACTTATGGCGGCAATTGCAAACAAAACAGGTGATGGACAGAATGCGGATCAATGTCACACATTCACCCCAGTCCAAAGATCTGGGCCCAAATCCATCGTTTTTTTGCACTCCACACCACCCTGGGTTAGACAATGGCGATATGCAAATCAGCTCTGACCCTGTGCCCCATGGGAACAGTTCAGTCCGAACTACAAAAGCCATGTCCTTCCCAGAACGGAATCAAGCATCCGAGGACCGGACCGGTTTCGAGGTAACACCTCTCATCAGCCCGGCTAGCTTGACTCCAGTGGTGTGGAGTGCCTGGCTGGGACCCACGTCTGAGCATCCCCAGCGCACTTATGGCGGCAATTGCAAACAAAACAGGTGATGGACAGAATGTGGATCAATGTCACACATTCACCCCAGTCCAAAGATCTGGGCCCAAATCCATCGTTTTTTTGCACTCCACACCACCCTGGGTTAGACAATGGCGATATGCAAATCAGCTCTGACCCTGTGCCCCATGGGAACAGTTCAGTCCGAACTACAAAAGCCATGTCCTTCCCAGAACGGAATCAAGCATCCGAGGACCGGACCCGTTTCGAGGTAACACCTCTCATCAGCCCGGCTAGCTTGACTCCAGTGGTGTGGAGTGCCTGGGACCCACGTCTGAGCATCCCCAGTGCACTTATGGCGGCAATGGCAAACAAAACAGGTGATGGACAGAATGTGGATCAATGTCACACATTCACCCCAGTCCAAAGATCTGGGCCCAAATCCATCGTTTTTTTGCACTCCACACCACCCTGGGTTAGACAATGGCGATATGCAAATCAGCTCTGACTCTGTGCCCCATGGGAACAGTTCAGTCGGAACTACAAAAGCCATGTCCTTTCCAGAACGGAATCAAGCATCCGAAGACCGGACTGGTTTCGAGGTAACACCTCTCATCAGCCCGGCTAGCTTGACTCCAGTGGTGTGGAGTGCCTGGGACCCACGTCTGAGCATCCCCAGCGCACTTATGGCGGTAATTGCAAACAAAACAGTTGATGGACAGAATGTGGATTAATGTCACACATTCACCCCAGTCCAAAGATCTGGGCCCAAATCCATCGTTTTTTTGCACTCCACACCACCCTGGGTTAGACAATGGCGATATGCAAATCAGCTCTAACCCTGTGCCCCATGGGAACAGTTCAGTCCGAACTACAAAAGCCATGTCCTTCCCAGAACGGAATCAAGCATCCGAGGACCGGACCGGTTTCGAGGTAACACCTCTCATCAGCCCGGCTAGCTTGACTCCAGTGGTGTGGAGTGCCTGGGACCCACGTCTGAGCATCCCCAGCGCACTTATGGCGGCAATTGCAAACAAAACAGGTGATGGACAGAATGTGGATCAATGTCACACATTCACCCCAGTCCAAAGATCTGGGCCCAAATCCATCGTTTTTTTGCACTCCACACCACCCTGGGTTAGACAATGGCGATATGCAAATCAGCTCTGACCCTGTGCCCCATGGGAACAGTTCAGTCCGAACTACAAAAGCCATGTCCTTCCCAGAACGGAATCAAGCATCCGAGGACCGGACCGGTTTCGAGGTAACACCTCTCATCAGCCCGGCTAGCTTGACTCCAGTGGTGTGGAGTGCCTGGGACCCACGTCTGAGCATCCCCAGCGCACTTATGGCGGCAATTGCAAACAAAACAGGTGATGGACAGAATGTGGATCAATGTCACACATTCACCCCAGTCCAAAGATCTGGGCCCAAATCCATCGTTTTTTTGCACTCCACACCACCCTGGGTTAGACAATGGCGATATGCAAATCAGCTCTGACCCTGTGCCCCATGGGAACAGTTCAGTCCGAACTACAAAAGCCATGTCCTTCCCAGAATGGAATCAAGCATCCGAGGACCGGACCGGTTTCGAGGTAACACCTCTCATCAGCCCGGCTAGCTTGACTCCAGTGGTGTGGAGTGCCTGGGACCCACGTCTGAGCATCCCCAGCGCACTTATGGCGGCAATTGCAAACAAAACAGGTGATGGACAGAATGTGGATCAATGTCACACATTCACACCAGTCCAAAGATCTGGGCCCAAATCCATCGTTTTTTTGCACTCCACACCACCCTGGGTTAGACAATGGCGATATGCAAATCAGCTCTGACCCTGTGCCCCATGGGAACAGTTCAGTCCGAACTACAAAAGCCATGTCCTTCCCAGAACGGAATCAAGCATCCGAGGACCGGACCGGTTTCGAGGTAACACCTCTCATCAGCCCGGCTAGCTTGACTCCAGTGGTGTGGAGTGCCTGGGACCCACGTCTGAGCATCCCCAGCGCACTTATGGCGGCAATTGCAAACAAAACAGGTGATGGACAGAATGTGGATCAATGTCACACATTCACCCCAGTCCAAAGATCTGGGCCCAAATCCATCGTTTTTTTGCACTCCACACCACCCTGGGTTAGACAATGGCGATATGCAAATCAGCTCTGACCCTGTGCCCCATGGGAACAGTTCAGTCCGAACTACAAAAGCCATGTCCTTCCCAGAACGGAATCAAGCATCCGAGGACCGGACCGGTTTCGAGGTAACACCTCTCATCAGCCCGGCTAGCTTGACTCCAGTGGTGTGGAGTGCCTGGGACCCACGTCTGAGCATCCCCAGTGCACTTATGGCGGCAATTGCAAACAAAACAGGTGATGGACAGAATGTGGATCAATGTCACACATTCGCCCCAGTCCAAAGATCTGGGCCCAAATCCATCGTTTATTTGCACTCCACACCACCCTGGGTTAGACAATGGCGATATGCAAATCAGCTCTGACCCTGTGCCCCATGGGAACAGTTCAGTCCGAACTACAAAAGCCATGTCCTTCCCAGAACGGAATCAAGCATCCGAGGACCGGACCGGTTTCGAGGTAACACCTCTCATCAGCCCGGCTAGCTTGACTCCAGTGGTGTGGAGTGCCTGGGACCCACGTCTGAGCATCCCCAGTGCACTTATGGCGGCAATTGCAAACAAAACAGGTGATGGACAGAATGTGGATCAATGTCACACATTCACCCCAGTCCAAAGATCTGGGCCCAAATCCATCGTTTTTTTGCACTCCACACCACCCTGGGTTAGACAATGGCGATATGCAAATCAGCTCTGACCCTGTGCCCCATGGGAACAGTTCAGTCCGAACTACAAAAGCCATGTCCTTCCCAGAACGGAATCAAGCATCCGAGGACCGGACCGGTGTCGAGGTAACACCTCTCATCAGCCCGGCTAGCTTGACTCCAGTGGTGTGGAGTGCCTGGGACCCACGTCTGAGCATCCCCAGCGCACTTATGGCGGCAATTGCAAACAAAACAGGTGATGGACAGAATGCGGATCAATGTCACACATTCACCCCAGTCCAAAGATCTGGGCCCAAATCCATCGTTTTTTTGCACTCCACACCACCCTGGGTTAGACAATGGCGATATGCAAATCAGCTCTGACCCTGTGCCCCATGGGAACAGTTCAGTCCGAACTACAAAAGCCATGTCCTTCCCAGAACGGAATCAAGCATCCGAGGACCGGACCGGTTTCGAGGTAACACCTCTCATCAGCCCGGCTAGCTTGACTCCAGTGGTGTGGAGTGCCTGGGACCCACGTCTGAGCATCCCCAGCGCACTTATGGCGGCAATTGCAAACAAAACAGGTGATGGACAGAATGTGGATCAATGTCACACATTCACCCCAGTCCAAAGATCTGGGCCCAAATCCATCGTTTTTTTGCACTCCACACCACCCTGGGTTAGACAATGGCGATATGCAAATCAGCTCTGACCCTGTGCCCCATGGGAACAGTTCAGTCCGAACTACAAAAGCCATGTCCTTCCCAGAACGGAATCAAGCATCCGAGGACCGGACCCGTTTCGAGGTAACACCTCTCATCAGCCCGGCTAGCTTGACTCCAGTGGTGTGGAGTGCCTGGGACCCACGTCTGAGCATCCCCAGTGCACTTATGGCGGCAATGGCAAACAAAACAGGTGATGGACAGAATGTGGATCAATGTCACACATTCACCCCAGTCCAAAGATCTGGGCCCAAATCCATCGTTTTTTTGCACTCCACACCACCCTGGGTTAGACAATGGCGATATGCAAATCAGCTCTGACTCTGTGCCCCATGGGAACAGTTCAGTCGGAACTACAAAAGCCATGTCCTTTCCAGAACGGAATCAAGCATCCGAGGACCGGACTGGTTTCGAGGTAACACCTCTCATCAGCCCGGCTAGCTTGACTCCAGTGGTGTGGAGTGCCTGGGACCCACGTCTGAGCATCCCCAGCGCACTTATGGCGGTAATTGCAAACAAAACAGGTGATGGACAGAATGTGGATTAATGTCACACATTCACCCCAGTCCAAAGATCTGGGCCCAAATCCATCGTTTTTTTGCACTCCACACCACCCTGGGTTAGACAATGGCGATATGCAAATCAGCTCTGACCCTGTGCCCCATGGGAACAGTTCAGTCCGAACTACAAAAGCCATGTCCTTCCCAGAACGGAATCAAGCATCCGAGGACCGGACCGGTTTCGAGGTAACACCTCTCATCAGCCCGGCTAGCTTGACTCCAGTGGTGTGGAGTGCCTGGGACCCACGTCTGAGCATCCCCAGTGCACTTATGGCGGCAATTGCAAACAAAACAGGTGATGGACAGAATGTGGATCAATGTCACACATTCACCCCAGTCCAAAGATCTGGGCCCAAATCCATCGTTTTTTTGCACTCCACACCACCCTGGGTTAGACAATGGCGATATGCAAATCAGCTCTGACCCTGTGCCCCATGGGAACAGTTCAGTCCGAACTACAAAAGCCATGTCCTTCCCAGAACGGAATCAAGCATCCGAGGACCGGACCGGTTTCGAGGTAACACCTCTCATCAGCCCGGCTAGCTTGACTCCAGTGGTGTGGAGTGCCTGGGACCCACGTCTGAGCATCCCCAGTGCACTTATGGCGGCAATTGCAAACAAAACAGGTGATGGACAGAATGTGGATCAATGTCACACATTCACCCCAGTCCAAAGATCTGGGCCCAAATCCATCGTTTTTTTGCACTCCACACCACCCTGGGTTAGACAATGGCGATATGCAAATCAGCTCTGACCCTGTGCCCCATGGGAACAGTTCAGTCCGAACTACAAAAGCCATGTCCTTCCCAGAACGGAATCAAGCATCCGAGGACCGGACCGGTGTCGAGGTAACACCTCTCATCAGCCCGGCTAGCTTGACTCCAGTGGTGTGGAGTGCCTGGGACCCACGTCTGAGCATCCCCAGCGCACTTATGGCGGCAATTGCAAACAAAACAGGTGATGGACAGAATGCGGATCAATGTCACACATTCACCCCAGTCCAAAGATCTGGGCCCAAATCCATCGTTTTTTTGCACTCCACACCACCCTGGGTTAGACAATGGCGATATGCAAATCAGCTCTGACCCTGTGCCCCATGGGAACAGTTCAGTCCGAACTACAAAAGCCATGTCCTTCCCAGAACGGAATCAAGCATCCGAGGACCGGACCGGTTTCGAGGTAACACCTTTCATCAGCCCGGCTAGCTTGACTCCAGTGGTGTGGAGTGCCTGGGACCCACGTCTGAGCATCCCCAGCGCACTTATGGCGGCAATTGCAAACAAAACAGGTGATGGACAGAATGTGGATCAATGTCACACATTCACCCCAGTCCAAAGATCTGGGCCCAAATCCATCGTTTTTTTGCACTCCACACCACCCTGGGTTAGACAATGGCGATATGCAAATCAGCTCTGACCCTGTGCCCCATGGGAACAGTTCAGTCCGAACTACAAAAGCCATGTCCTTCCCAGAACGGAATCAAGCATCCGAGGACCGGACCCGTTTCGAGGTAACACCTCTCATCAGCCCGGCTAGCTTGACTCCAGTGGTGTGGAGTGCCTGGGACCCACGTCTGAGCATCCCCAGTGCACTTATGGCGGCAATGGCAAACAAAACAGGTGATGGACAGAATGTGGATCAATGTCACACATTCACCCCAGTCCAAAGATCTGGGCCCAAATCCATCTTTTTTTTGCACTCCACACCACCCTGGGTTAGACAATGGCGATATGCAAATCAGCTCTGACTCTGTGCCCCATGGGAACAGTTCAGTCGGAACTACAAAAGCCATGTCCTTTCCAGAACGGAATCAAGCATCCGAGGACCGGACTGGTTTCGAGGTAACACCTCTCATCAGCCCGGCTAGCTTGACTCCAGTGGTGTGGAGTGCCTGGGACCCACGTCTGAGCATCCCCAGCGCACTTATGGCGGTAATTGCAAACAAAACAGGTGATGGACAGAATGTGGATTAATGTCACACATTCACCCCAGTCCAAAGATCTGGGCCCAAATCCATCGTTTTTTTGCACTCCACACCACCCTGGGTTAGACAATGGCGATATGCAAATCAGCTCTGACCCTGTGCCCCATGGGAACAGTTCAGTCCGAACTACAAAAGCCATGTCCTTCCCAGAACGGAATCAAGCATCCGAGGACCGGACCGGTGTCGAGGTAACACCTCTCATCAGCCCGGCTAGCTTGACTCCAGTGGTGTGGAGTGCCTGGGACCCACGTCTGAGCATCCCCAGCGCACTTATGGCGGCAATTGCAAACAAAACAGGTGATGGACAGAATGCGGATCAATGTCACACATTCACCCCAGTCCAAAGATCTGGGCCCAAATCCATCGTTTTTTTGCACTCCACACCACCCTGGGTTAGACAATGGCGATATGCAAATCAGCTCTGACCCTGTGCCCCATGGGAACAGTTCAGTCCGAACTACAAAAGCCATGTCCTTCCCAGAACGGAATCAAGCATCCGAGGACCGGACCGGTTTCGAGGTAACACCTCTCACCGGCTAGCTTGACTCCAGTGGTGTGGAGTGCCTGGGACCCACGTCTGAGCATCCCCAGCGCACTTATGGCGGCAATTGCAAACAAAACAGGTGATGGACAGAATGTGGATCAATGTCACACATTCACCCCAGTCCAAAGATCTGGGCCCAAATCCATCGTTTTTTTGCACTCCACACCACCCTGGGTTAGACAATGGCGATATGCAAATCAGCTCTGACCCTGTGCCCCATGGGAACAGTTCAGTCCGAACTACAAAAGCCATGTCCTTCCCAGAACGGAATCAAGCATCCGAGGACCGGACCCGTTTCGAGGTAACACCTCTCATCAGCCCGGCTAGCTTGACTCCAGTGGTGTGGAGTGCCTGGGACCCACGTCTGAGCATCCCCAGTGCACTTATGGCGGCAATGGCAAACAAAACAGGTGATGGACAGAATGTGGATCAATGTCACACATTCACCCCAGTCCAAAGATCTGGGCCCAAATCCATCGTTTTTTTGCACTCCACACCACCCTGGGTTAGACAATGGCGATATGCAAATCAGCTCTGACTCTGTGCCCCATGGGAACAGTTCAGTCGGAACTACAAAAGCCATGTCCTTTCCAGAACGGAATCAAGCATCCGAAGACCGGACTGGTTTCGAGGTAACACCTCTCATCAGCCCGGCTAGCTTGACTCCAGTGGTGTGGAGTGCCTGGGACCCACGTCTGAGCATCCCCAGCGCACTTATGGCGGTAATTGCAAACAAAACAGTTGATGGACAGAATGTGGATTAATGTCACACATTCACCCCAGTCCAAAGATCTGGGCCCAAATCCATCGTTTTTTTGCACTCCACACCACCCTGGGTTAGACAATGGCGATATGCAAATCAGCTCTAACCCTGTGCCCCATGGGAACAGTTCAGTCCGAACTACAAAAGCCATGTCCTTCCCAGAACGGAATCAAGCATCCGAGGACCGGACCGGTTTCGAGGTAACACCTCTCATCAGCCCGGCTAGCTTGACTCCAGTGGTGTGGAGTGCCTGGGACCCACGTCTGAGCATCCCCAGCGCACTTATGGCGGCAATTGCAAACAAAACAGGTGATGGACAGAATGTGGATCAATGTCACACATTCACCCCAGTCCAAAGATCTGGGCCCAAATCCATCGTTTTTTTGCACTCCACACCACCCTGGGTTAGACAATGGCGATATGCAAATCAGCTCTGACCCTGTGCCCCATGGGAACAGTTCAGTCCGAACTACAAAAGCCATGTCCTTCCCAGAACGGAATCAAGCATCCGAGGACCGGACCGGTTTCGAGGTAACACCTCTCATCAGCCCGGCTAGCTTGACTCCAGTGGTGTGGAGTGCCTGGGACCCACGTCTGAGCATCCCCAGCGCACTTATGGCGGCAATTGCAAACAAAACAGGTGATGGACAGAATGTGGATCAATGTCACACATTCACCCCAGTCCAAAGATCTGGGCCCAAATCCATCGTTTTTTTGCACTCCACACCACCCTGGGTTAGACAATGGCGATATGCAAATCAGCTCTGACCCTGTGCCCCATGGGAACAGTTCAGTCCGAACTACAAAAGCCATGTCCTTCCCAGAATGGAATCAAGCATCCGAGGACCGGACCGGTTTCGAGGTAACACCTCTCATCAGCCCGGCTAGCTTGACTCCAGTGGTGTGGAGTGCCTGGGACCCACGTCTGAGCATCCCCAGCGCACTTATGGCGGCAATTGCAAACAAAACAGGTGATGGACAGAATGTGGATCAATGTCACACATTCACACCAGTCCAAAGATCTGGGCCCAAATCCATCGTTTTTTTGCACTCCACACCACCCTGGGTTAGACAATGGCGATATGCAAATCAGCTCTGACCCTGTGCCCCATGGGAACAGTTCAGTCCGAACTACAAAAGCCATGTCCTTCCCAGAACGGAATCAAGCATCCGAGGACCGGACCGGTTTCGAGGTAACACCTCTCATCAGCCCGGCTAGCTTGACTCCAGTGGTGTGGAGTGCCTGGGACCCACGTCTGAGCATCCCCAGCGCACTTATGGCGGCAATTGCAAACAAAACAGGTGATGGACAGAATGTGGATCAATGTCACACATTCACCCCAGTCCAAAGATCTGGGCCCAAATCCATCGTTTTTTTGCACTCCACACCACCCTGGGTTAGACAATGGCGATATGCAAATCAGCTCTGACCCTGTGCCCCATGGGAACAGTTCAGTCCGAACTACAAAAGCCATGTCCTTCCCAGAACGGAATCAAGCATCCGAGGACCGGACCGGTTTCGAGGTAACACCTCTCATCAGCCCGGCTAGCTTGACTCCAGTGGTGTGGAGTGCCTGGGACCCACGTCTGAGCATCCCCAGTGCACTTATGGCGGCAATTGCAAACAAAACAGGTGATGGACAGAATGTGGATCAATGTCACACATTCACCCCAGTCCAAAGATCTGGGCCCAAATCCATCGTTTATTTGCACTCCACACCACCCTGGGTTAGACAATGGCGATATGCAAATCAGCTCTGACCCTGTGCCCCATGGGAACAGTTCAGTCCGAACTACAAAAGCCATGTCCTTCCCAGAACGGAATCAAGCATCCGAGGACCGGACCGGTTTCGAGGTAACACCTCTCATCAGCCCGGCTAGCTTGACTCCAGTGGTGTGGAGTGCCTGGGACCCACGTCTGAGCATCCCCAGTGCACTTATGGCGGCAATTGCAAACAAAACAGGTGATGGACAGAATGTGGATCAATGTCACACATTCACCCCAGTCCAAAGATCTGGGCCCAAATCCATCGTTTTTTTGCACTCCACACCACCCTGGGTTAGACAATGGCGATATGCAAATCAGCTCTGACCCTGTGCCCCATGGGAACAGTTCAGTCCGAACTACAAAAGCCATGTCCTTCCCAGAACGGAATCAAGCATCCGAGGACCGGACCGGTGTCGAGGTAACACCTCTCATCAGCCCGGCTAGCTTGACTCCAGTGGTGTGGAGTGCCTGGGACCCACGTCTGAGCATCCCCAGCGCACTTATGGCGGCAATTGCAAACAAAACAGGTGATGGACAGAATGCGGATCAATGTCACACATTCACCCCAGTCCAAAGATCTGGGCCCAAATCCATCGTTTTTTTGCACTCCACACCACCCTGGGTTAGACAATGGCGATATGCAAATCAGCTCTGACCCTGTGCCCCATGGGAACAGTTCAGTCCGAACTACAAAAGCCATGTCCTTCCCAGAACGGAATCAAGCATCCGAGGACCGGACCGGTTTCGAGGTAACACCTCTCATCAGCCCGGCTAGCTTGACTCCAGTGGTGTGGAGTGCCTGGGACCCACGTCTGAGCATCCCCAGCGCACTTATGGCGGCAATTGCAAACAAAACAGGTGATGGACAGAATGTGGATCAATGTCACACATTCACCCCAGTCCAAAGATCTGGGCCCAAATCCATCGTTTTTTTGCACTCCACACCACCCTGGGTTAGACAATGGCGATATGCAAATCAGCTCTGACCCTGTGCCCCATGGGAACAGTTCAGTCCGAACTACAAAAGCCATGTCCTTCCCAGAACGGAATCAAGCATCCGAGGACCGGACCCGTTTCGAGGTAACACCTCTCATCAGCCCGGCTAGCTTGACTCCAGTGGTGTGGAGTGCCTGGGACCCACGTCTGAGCATCCCCAGTGCACTTATGGCGGCAATGGCAAACAAAACAGGTGATGGACAGAATGTGGATCAATGTCACACATTCACCCCAGTCCAAAGATCTGGGCCCAAATCCATCGTTTTTTTGCACTCCACACCACCCTGGGTTAGACAATGGCGATATGCAAATCAGCTCTGACTCTGTGCCCCATGGGAACAGTTCAGTCGGAACTACAAAAGCCATGTCCTTTCCAGAACGGAATCAAGCATCCGAGGACCGGACTGGTTTCGAGGTAACACCTCTCATCAGCCCGGCTAGCTTGACTCCAGTGGTGTGGAGTGCCTGGGACCCACGTCTGAGCATCCCCAGCGCACTTATGGCGGTAATTGCAAACAAAACAGGTGATGGACAGAATGTGGATTAATGTCACACATTCACCCCAGTCCAAAGATCTGGGCCCAAATCCATCGTTTTTTTGCACTCCACACCACCCTGGGTTAGACAATGGCGATATGCAAATCAGCTCTGACCCTGTGCCCCATGGGAACAGTTCAGTCCGAACTACAAAAGCCATGTCCTTCCCAGAACGGAATCAAGCATCCGAGGACCGGACCGGTTTCGAGGTAACACCTCTCATCAGCCCGGCTAGCTTGACTCCAGTGGTGTGGAGTGCCTGGGACCCACGTCTGAGCATCCCCAGTGCACTTATGGCGGCAATTGCAAACAAAACAGGTGATGGACAGAATGTGGATCAATGTCACACATTCACCCCAGTCCAAAGATCTGGGCCCAAATCCATCGTTTTTTTGCACTCCACACCACCCTGGGTTAGACAATGGCGATATGCAAATCAGCTCTGACCCTGTGCCCCATGGGAACAGTTCAGTCCGAACTACAAAAGCCATGTCCTTCCCAGAACGGAATCAAGCATCCGAGGACCGGACCGGTTTCGAGGTAACACCTCTCATCAGCCCGGCTAGCTTGACTCCAGTGGTGTGGAGTGCCTGGGACCCACGTCTGAGCATCCCCAGTGCACTTATGGCGGCAATTGCAAACAAAACAGGTGATGGACAGAATGTGGATCAATGTCACACATTCACCCCAGTCCAAAGATCTGGGCCCAAATCCATCGTTTTTTTGCACTCCACACCACCCTGGGTTAGACAATGGCGATATGCAAATCAGCTCTGACCCTGTGCCCCATGGGAACAGTTCAGTCCGAACTACAAAAGCCATGTCCTTCCCAGAACGGAATCAAGCATCCGAGGACCGGACCGGTGTCGAGGTAACACCTCTCATCAGCCCGGCTAGCTTGACTCCAGTGGTGTGGAGTGCCTGGGACCCACGTCTGAGCATCCCCAGCGCACTTATGGCGGCAATTGCAAACAAAACAGGTGATGGACAGAATGCGGATCAATGTCACACATTCACCCCAGTCCAAAGATCTGGGCCCAAATCCATCGTTTTTTTGCACTCCACACCACCCTGGGTTAGACAATGGCGATATGCAAATCAGCTCTGACCCTGTGCCCCATGGGAACAGTTCAGTCCGAACTACAAAAGCCATGTCCTTCCCAGAACGGAATCAAGCATCCGAGGACCGGACCGGTTTCGAGGTAACACCTTTCATCAGCCCGGCTAGCTTGACTCCAGTGGTGTGGAGTGCCTGGGACCCACGTCTGAGCATCCCCAGCGCACTTATGGCGGCAATTGCAAACAAAACAGGTGATGGACAGAATGTGGATCAATGTCACACATTCACCCCAGTCCAAAGATCTGGGCCCAAATCCATCGTTTTTTTGCACTCCACACCACCCTGGGTTAGACAATGGCGATATGCAAATCAGCTCTGACCCTGTGCCCCATGGGAACAGTTCAGTCCGAACTACAAAAGCCATGTCCTTCTCAGAACGGAATCAAGCATCCGAGGACCGGACCCGTTTCGAGGTAACACCTCTCATCAGCCCGGCTAGCTTGACTCCAGTGGTGTGGAGTGCCTGGGACCCACGTCTGAGCATCCCCAGTGCACTTATGGCGGCAATGGCAAACAAAACAGGTGATGGACAGAATGTGGATCAATGTCACACATTCACCCCAGTCCAAAGATCTGGGCCCAAATCCATCTTTTTTTTGCACTCCACACCACCCTGGGTTAGACAATGGCGATATGCAAATCAGCTCTGACTCTGTGCCCCATGGGAACAGTTCAGTCGGAACTACAAAAGCCATGTCCTTTCCAGAACGGAATCAAGCATCCGAGGACCGGACTGGTTTCGAGGTAACACCTCTCATCAGCCCGGCTAGCTTGACTCCAGTGGTGTGGAGTGCCTGGGACCCACGTCTGAGCATCCCCAGCGCACTTATGGCGGTAATTGCAAACAAAACAGGTGATGGACAGAATGTGGATTAATGTCACACATTCACCCCAGTCCAAAGATCTGGGCCGAAATCCATCGTTTTTTTGCACTCCACACCACCCTGGGTTAGACAATGGCGATATGCAAATCAGCTCTGACCCTGTGCCCCATGGGAACAGTTCAGTCCGAACTACAAAAGCCATGTCCTTCCCAGAACGGAATCAAGCATCCGAGGACCGGACCGGTTTCGAGGTAACACCTCTCATCAGCCCGGCTAGCTTGACTCCAGTGGTGTGGAGTGCCTGGGACCCACGTCTGAGCATCCCCAGCGCACTTATGGCGGCAATTGCAAACAAAACAGGTGATGGACAGAATGTGGATCAATGTCACACATTCACCCCAGTCCAAAGATCTGGGCCCAAATCCATCGTTTTTTTGCACTCCACACCACCCTGGGTTAGACAATGGCGATATGCAAATCAGCTCTGACCCTGTGCCCCATGGGAACAGTTCAGTCCGAACTACAAAAGCCATGTCCTTCCCAGAACGGAATCAAGCATCCGAGGACCGGACGGGTTTCGAGGTAACACCTCTCATCAGCCCGGCTAGCTTGACTCCAGTGGTGTGGAGTGCCTGGGACCCACGTCTGAGCATCCCCAGCGCACTTATGGCGGCAATTGCAAACAAAACAGGTGATGGACAGAATGTGGATCAATGTCACACATTCACACCAGTCCAAAGATCTGGGCCCAAATCCATCGTTTTTTTGCACTCCACACCACCCTGGGTTAGACAATGGCGATATGCAAATCAGCTCTGACCCTGTGCCCCATGGGAACAGTTCAGTCCGAACTACAAAAGCCATGTCCTTCCCAGAACGGAATCAAGCATCCGAGGACCGGACCGGTTTCGAGGTAACACCTCTCATCAGCCCGGCTAGCTTGACTCCAGTGGTGTGGAGTGCCTGGGACCCACGTCTGAGCATCCCCAGCGCACTTATGGCGGCAATTGCAAACAAAAAAGGTGATGGACAGAATGTGGATCAATGTCACACATTCACCCCAGTCCAAAGATCTGGGCCCAAATCCATCGTTTTTTTGCACTCCACACCACCCTTGGTTAGACAATGGCGATATGCAAATCAGCTCTGACCCTGTGCCCCATGGGAACAGTTCAGTCCGAACTACAAAAGCCATGTCCTTCCCAGAACGGAATCAAGCATCCGAGGACCGGACCGGTTTCGAGGTAACACCTCTCATCAGCCCGGCTAGCTTGACTCCAGTGGTGTGGAGTGCCTGGGACCCACGTCTGAGCATCCCCAGTGCACTTATGGCGGCAATTGCAAACAAAACAGGTGATGGACAGAATGTGGATCAATGTCACACATTCACCCCAGTCCAAAGATCTGGGCCCAAATCCATCGTTTTTTTGCACTCCACACCACCCTGGGTTAGACAATGGCGATATGCAAATCAGCTCTGACCCTGTGCCCCATGGGAACAGTTCAGTCCGAACTACAAAAGCCATGTCCTTCCCAGAACGGAATCAAGCATCCGAGGACCGGACCGGTTTCGAGGTAACACCTCTCATCAGCCCGGCTAGCTTGACTCCAGTGGTGTGGAGTGCCTGGGACCCACGTCTGAGCATCCCCAGTGCACTTATGGCGGCAATTGCAAACAAAACAGGTGATGGACAGAATGTGGATCAATGTCACACATTCACCCCAGTCCAAAGATCTGGGCCCAAATCCATCGTTCTTTTGCACTCCACACCACCCTGGGGTAGACAATGGCGATATGCAAATCAGCTCTGACCCTGTGCCCCATGGGAACAGTTCAGTCCGAACTACAAAAGCCATGTCCTTCCCAGAACGGAATCAAGCATCCGAGGACCGGACCGGTTTCGAGGTAACACCTCTCATCAGCCCGGCTAGCTTGACTCCAGTGGTGTGGAGTGCCTGGGACCCACGTCTGAGCATCCCCAGTGCACTTATGGCGGCAATTGCAAACAAAACAGGTGATGGACAGAATGTGGATCAATGTCACACATTCACCCCAGTCCAAAGATCTGGGCCCAAATCCATCGTTTTTTTGCACTCCACACCACCCTGGGGTAGACAATGGCGATATGCAAATCAGCTCTGACCCTGTGCCCCATGGGAACAGTTCAGTCCGAACTACAAAAGCCATGTCCTTCCCAGAACGGGATCAAGCATCCGAGGACCGGACCGGTTTCGAGGTAACACCTCTCATCAGCCCGGCTAGCTTGACTCCAGTGGTGTGGAGTGCCTGGGACCCACGTCTGAGCATCCCCAGCGCACTTATGGCGGCAATTGCAAACAAAACAGGTGATGGACAGAATGTGGATCAATGTCACACATTGTTATTTACATTCACATAGTAATCAGACCAAATGTGAAAAAAACATGTAGATGAATCTTGCATCTTCATGCACCAAGCAAAAAAAGTCGCTGACTTCGGGTGAGGTTTGTCATGTTTGTAAGTTGATTACAGTTTGAAAAGTACCTGCTGCTGCATTCCTGGTCTCCAGCAATTTTCAGGCGACAATAAAAATGTGAAGATAACTGCGGTGATTAGTGATCTTTATTGAGAGAGATCAGAGGTCTGACTACTGGAAGTTTTGACTCATGGTAAGGTAGCCACAATGTGTTAATATGCCTGCTGCAAAGAACGTGTACCAGGCAGATCACAAAATGCATATCATGTAAATAGGTCAGCGAGTTACTGCTTTTTTCTGAGAGATTCTTTTGCTATTTGCAGGTTATAAGTTAAAATCCTAACATTGAACAGTGGGTTATTAACCGTCATCAAAGAGCTGCATGAAAACTGCAAGGTATAGATTAGAACGTTATGATTTTTACCCAGTCTTTCATTATCCTAAGGTTGGAAAATGAGTTCATTAGGATGGACATCAATTCTGATTATTTAAAGAGAACCCCCAACCATGGTGTTATGTTTTAACTTCTGGGTTTGTGCTTCTCTATTGTTGCAAAGCCATCTGTGCCCTAGGCACTCCCCAACATTTTGCTGACTTGTACTGGTGGTACCTCACTCTGACTGACCCTGGCCTCTGACTAACCAGGCCCTGGGCCAGTGCTATGTTGAAAGAGACACGTACAAATACAGTAAAAACACCTACATACAATAGGGTGACTATGGGTTTTTGTACCTCCATGATTTACATGACCTCTTCTATAGGGCCCTAGTACATAATAGGGCATGAGGAATTAAACTACCTTTAAGTCCCTAGTATATATATCAGGGCAGAGGTCTTCAAACGTTTGTAGGCTGAGCCCCCCCAGCTGAATTTTTTTAGATGTTGGGCCCCCCACTGCCTGACGGAAATGTCTGGAATCGACCCCCACGCGCATATTCCGGGCATATCCAGCAAATAATGTTCAATACAATGAGAGTGTTTAGTAAACTGCAGGTTTGTGAGTGGTTGTGGTGTAATGACCGAGGCTTATTACACAGCTCAAAAAAACACTTTCCAAGATAAATTGTGTGCAAATTGTTTTTACTAGACAGTTGAAAGTCAGCAGAGAGGGCGCTGAACGAACACCTAATTGAGAATTCTTTAGTGGTACGATAAGTTGCTTGCCTGAAGCAATGGGGGTTTAGGACACGTCAGGCTTATGCTTAAAACAAATAATAAATTAATGATGTTGTCTATTTTACTTCAGAGCAATGTTGTATGACAGACTTTGTGATGTCAAGGACATGTTAGGGATTTTGGGTGCCCTTGGCAAAAACTATGTTGGGGTTCCCTGTTCAGTACAGATTTGAGTTTAAATACCCTATTTAGCCAGGCTACTAATTGTGCACAGGCGCTGTAGTCGAAATTCTAAAAGCGTTTACATCTATTATTCAGAGATAGTGATGTGTTTTCACTGTTGTAACAAAGCAGCAGCCCACTAATTTTACAAAGAGTAATATCTGTTATATCCTCCAATTTCTCCTATGTGAGGACCCGCTTGGATCTACATTGTTTATAGTTAACTTTTTTATGGTTGTTGCATGAAACAAACACATTTCTCTGCAAATAGTACTAGACTCCCTCACATCAATCACATAAAAGACAGTATTTGCAAGAATCTGTTTAGGAATTTTTCCAGGCCATCAGGGCAAAAACAGAACTGTCTCTATCAAGGGGCCCCTGGAAGGCTGCATTGAATTGCATTTAGATGTCTCCTTTTGTAATTTAGGACAAAAACCTTGATGGGGCAGGACATTCCCATACTTGTGTACAGGGGTGAGTGAGGTGACCATATAAATGTGGGTGCACATGTTAGTGCAGAGTAGGACTAATGAATGTATGGTTAGTGGGCTTCTTATTTGAGTGAGATTGCAGATTAAGCAGTGAGGGGAACAGGTGAGTGAAGTGTCACGAGTGCTGGTTGAGTAGAGTGCTCGTGTGACCTCAGGGTGAGGTACAGGGTGAATAGCGCAAGTGCAATGTGAGTGCAGAGTGATCACTGTGAGTGGAGGGTAAGTGGGTGAATGGTGTGAGTGCATGGTGATCAGTGTGAGTGCAGGGCTCACAGGTGAATGGAGTGAGTGCATTGTGATCAGTGTGGACGAATTGTGATCGCTGAGTGCAGAGTGATCACTGTGAGTGGAGGGTAAGTGGGTGAATGGTGTGAGTGTATCAGGATCAGTGTGAGTGCAGGGTGAGGGTGAAAGTGAAGGGCTAGAATGAGGAGCGAATTGTCTGAATGCAAGGTGCAATCACAGACACTTGAAATAACTCAGCATGGTTTTGACGGCTGTGTAGGGTTTCAAATGTGTTAAACTATTGCTATTATGGCAGTAACCAGGGATCAGGGTGGTGGAAGAAAATAATGTGCTCATCCCTCAACAAACTTCCAATCTTATGATTAGGGTTGCTACCTTATTATTTTGATGTCACAGATTATATAAATATAAGCAGTCACCTAAAGCTGAATTTTCAGCACTTGTCTGTGCATACTCTGAACAGCAAATATAAATAGAAAGAACTTTTAATTGTTTTCTAGAGCTGCCTGAATAATCAATGACTGATAATAAAAGGGAACAAAGACAGAAAAGTCATATTACAAATTAATACGTACAGGGCCAGCTTTAGGGCAGTGCAACAGGTGCGGCCGAACTGGGCACTGACCTTTGGAGGGGGGGCGACCTCATGGGGAGGTGCTGTGTTTAGCAATAACTTATGAATGGCACATATGCCTCGTGGTAGTGAGAGAATCAGAGGAGGCAATCATTTTGGAAAAGGTCTATAGCTGAGTAAACAAGGATAATAAAAAGACAAAACTGGATACCCTATACTGGATTGGAAAGAGCCCACATGGAAAAGACTAATCACCAATTAGATAAAAAAGTTGTTCAATTTTTGTAAATTTTATTATGAATCAATATTTCTGTTTTTATTTTATAATTCTTTGTTAGATTTCTAAATGTTAGATTTTTAAAGGATGATCAATTATAAATACAACAATAACATGGAAATTCATAAAAAACATATAACAAACATGAACATAGCATTAGACAAGAAAGACGATGGAGGCACAGCGGTAAATAGGGAACACTACGCGCATTTCGGCTTGTCAGCCTTCATCAGGTGACCGTCTATTTCAACACAGGAGACACAAGTTAAAAGGACAGAATGGCAAGGATATCTGCACATCGCAGCAACAGGAAAAATGTAGCCCTCAAATCACGAAAGACGCCATTGGAGAGAGCGTCTGGAACAGGATGTTGAAGCAGTCCAATAATTTATTTGGACTGCTTCAACATCCTGTTCCAGACGCTCTCTCCGATGGTGTCTTTCGTGATTTGAAGGCTACATTTTTCCTGTTGTTGTGATGTGCAGATATTCTTGCCAGTCTGTCCTTATATACTTTACCAGTTTTTGATCGGTGTCCAGTCGTGGCGCACTGAGATTTTGCCATCCATCCCAAGAAGGACCTATCGCCTTTATTCACATGCTCCATTTCCATTCCTTGTTTATCTGCATATCCATGAGAGACCATTAGTGTGAATTTATTCTCATTCCAGAAATTACTTTATTTATATCACATTTCCATTGATCCTCTCTACTTCATTCTACTAATCGGAGCAATTATCATTCCTGACTGGCTGCTTCTGTATCTTTTTTTCTTGTTATTGCTGCTTTTAACTTGTGTCTCCTGCATTGCAATAGACGGTCACCTGGTGAAGGCTGACAAGCCGAAACGTGCGTAGTGTTCCCTATCTACCGCTTTGCCTCCATCGTCTTTCTTGTCTAATGTTATGTTCATGTTTGTAATATGTTTTTTATGAATTTCCATGTTATTGTTGTATTTATAATTGATCATCCTTTAAAAATGTAACATTTTGAAATCTAACAAAGAATTATAAAATAAAAACAAAAATATTGATTCATGATAAAATGTACAAAAATTAAACAACTTTTTTTTATCTCATTGGTGATTAGTCTTTTCCATGTGGGCTCTTTCAAATCCAGTATAGGCTATCCAGTTTTGTCTTTTTATTATCCTTGTTCAGTCAGCTATAGACCTTTTCCAAAATGATTGTTTTTCCCTATGTATAGCTAGTATATTGAATATATAGGGGTCCCCGATTTCCAAAATAAAAGAATCAGAGGAGGCAGTCATGTGGTGTGGGGGCATCAAAAAAGATTCTCGCACCATTCGCCACCAGCACTAAAGCCGGCCATAAATACATACTATTTAGTGTCAAGACAGGCTATTTGCTGTCTGTTTAAACAACACACGGCTGGTTGGCATTTTGCGAGTCTGCCTCTGTAATTTTAAAATAAACTTTCAGGGACGTTTTAAGGATTTTGGGGTCCTGGGCCAAATGTAATTGGGGGCCCCAGTTCGTACCAACTTTGATTTTATGATCCAGTCTCAGCTCTTTCATGCCTTCCTTGGTCAAATACTAAATATGTGTACATCTGATATTCAGGGATAGTGATGTGTGTTTTCAGTATGTAACACAATAGCAGTTCACTTATATTACTGCAAATAATCTCTGCCACACCTTCCATTTCTCATATGTGAGGTCCTGTATTGATCTAAAAAAAATTTTTTATATGGATGCTGCATGACCCTTAAACACATTTTGTCTGCAAAGTGTCTGTAATAGACTCCTACACATTAAAAATGAATGATAGAAAAATGCTATTTACAACATTGGGTTTAAAAAAATTTCAAGGTCATGAGGACATGACTCTGTAGAACAGAGCTGGCTCTTTCAGTCACCCCCCAAACCCACCCTTCCCCATTTGAAAGGCTGGGGCCCTGAGCCAGAGCCCACCTTCCCCAGAGCCCACTTCGCCCATGCCTTGAAAGTCCCCGGAAAATGTGTCTCCTCTCTGGGAAGAGCTAACTCTCCCAGGAGGGGGTTAATTCATAAGAGCTAAAATGCTTCAGCTGCAGTGGGAGGCAGGGGTCTCCTCTGCTAAAACCAAAAGCGTGAATTAACCCCCTCCTGGGAGGGTTAACATAACAAAAGCACGGGCACTTCGTGCCCTGTCGATTTCCCCTCCCTCCTCCCTCCAGCCATACCGGAGTTCTCCAAGGGATTACAGTGGAGTGCGCGCCCCCCCTGAGATGGTGTCGGGCCCCCCCAGGGGGGCGCGCCCCACAGATTGAAGAACTCTGTATTAGGGCATAGTAGTTTAGAGGCCAGCAGCCCTTCCTGCACTTGCATGTGTGCACTGCTGTACCCTGAGGTCAGTTTAAAAGCAGGCCCGTGTTGGAGGACTGCTTTTAAAATTCAATTGTGCCCAATCTTGACTGTTGGGTGTGGGGCACTTAAATATTGATAAACTACAATGTTGGGGCATATTAGGTATCCCCATGGATTCCCCTAGGTGTCCCAGGGGTTAGAGGCCAGGTATCTACAAGGAGGACCCTTATAAAAATGTGTGTTATATGCCCTGGGTTTGGTGAAATTGCACATTTCACTGCCTACATTGTAGTATCGTGCTTCCCAAAATCGGCTTTTGTGCTAGGAGCACTGTGAAGTGAGGATCTGTAATATATTGATATAATCAGAACCCCTAAAGTCTTTCCTATGTATTCTAGGGGTGGGGGTCCTGTAGGTATAAGGAGGATCCTTATATAGGCCCTGGTATTGGAGAAATTGGCCAGTTAATTTTTCCATTGCAGATCCCCAGCCTATAGGTTAACATTGCAAGAGGTTATTAATTAATAAACGGAGAAAGGATAGCCATTCAACTAGGATTAAAGGACTCAGAAGAACGTTAATGATAAATGCAACACTGTGGTATTGAATTTATTCTAAAATGTAAAGACAAGAAGTTATAAGACTTGCTTGTCTGCAAGCCACAATTCAGCCCTCTAGTGCCCTGCCTTGATTTGTCAGAGGTAAGTGGATTGGATTGGCTGTTTGAAGAGGTGAGAAATGACCCCTAGAGTTAGGAGTTAGGAGGCCTGTCTGGGAGTAGAAGTTTCTGGGCATAGGAATGCCAGAGCCAGGTGGAGGGGTAGTAAACAATGTTCTTCAAGAGAAGGAGGCAAGCTGGAAAAATCACTTTCATTTACACCTCTCCCACAGCCAGATGGGGGGATTAAGGAGGAATTACCAGATGTAAGAGGAGTGGACCTAGGTAGATGAAGCCATCCTGTAGGCTGGTAGTTAGTTCTGCTCCCTCTGCTGGTAAATCAGCCATGATGAATTTCGGGAAAATTCTGCTCTCTTTGGGAAAATAATGCCACACTTTAGAGGATGTGGTCATACCCTGGAGCATTGGACGGGAGTGTCCTCCTTTTTGACCCAGAGAACTTGGAATAAGTATCTGAAAGGGACAATGCCTTTCAGATGATGGTGCTTCAAACTTGGGAGAAGAAGTGTTCCTGCTGAGGAGTTTGATTTGAACCAACCAGGCCCTGGACTGAAGATTGTACCTGTTGCACAATCTGGAATTACAGTCCTATGAACTACCTTGCTTCAAAAGGACTACAGAGTGGACTCCCTGCAAGCTGAAGGTTAACAGAGCACAACTGGACCACCAAGAATCCCCAGCCTGGAGAACTACCAGTGAATTTGAAAGGGTTTTGTCCAAGTGGATTGTGGTAACTAAAGTTCATTTCAAGGACCATCTTGGAGATTCCAGACCCTTAGAGTAAGTTTTGGACACTTTGAGATCCTTTGGAAAACTTCAGGAAGAAGTTCCAGAGGTTTGGAGAAGTTTGGAGCAACTTTGGCAAAAAGCTCCATAAGTGGACCGACTCACTCTAGCCAGCCAAGTCGACAACCACCAACCATGAGTTGGCCAGCCGTCCAGGTTTATTTATTTATTTATTTACTGACATATATAGAGCGCGAACAATTACCCGTGGGCGTCTCGGCGCTAGACTGCAGTGATGTCCCTCCCTAAGCAGAAGAGAAAGTAGACGCGTGAGCTATATTTACTGGTTGAATAGCCACGTCTTCAGTTTTTTCCGAAACTGAAGGAGTGAGGGGCTTGTTTTTATGTGGTGTGGCAGAGTGTTCCAGATTTTAGGAGCCGCAACTAGGAAGCGGTGGTCGCCCCAGGAGACTGTTCTGCTGCGAGGTACCACTAGTTGGTTAAGTGATGTGGATCGGAGTGTTCTGACCGGGTTGTAGAGTATTAGTTGGTCTTTAAGGAAGTGAGGTCCTTGATCCTGCAGTATTTTGTAGATTGTGCACAGAGATTTGAACTTTATCCTGTTTTGGATGGTAAGCCAGTGATAGCTTTTCAAGGTATCCGAGATGGGCACAAATTTAGGTTTTTTTGACAGCAAGCCTGCAGCCGCGTTCTGGACAGTCAGCAGCTTTTTGGTGACTCTGCTTTGTGCATTAAGAAAAAGTCCATTGCAGTAGTCTAATGATGTCAAGACCAGAGAGGTGACTAAAGTCTTGGCGGCCGAATCTGGTAGAAAAGGTATGATTTTCCTTATCATTCTGAGTTTGAAATGGGCAGTGGCTGCCACCTTATTTGCATGAGCCATAAAATTGAGCTGGTCATCAAATGTGACTCCTAGGTTTCTAACCTTAGAGGTTGGGCAAGGTGGGGTGCCAAAAGCCGATGGCCACCAGGCTGCAGACCAGGCTGGCGATAGAGTGCCAAAGATAACCACCTCCGTTTTATCGGAATTGAGCTTCAGGCAATTTCTTGCCATCCACTCACCAATAGCAATCATTCCATTTTGGAACCGTGCTGCCACCTCTTGCCCATCTCCCGTTATGGCCAACACCAGTTGAGTGTCGTCTGCGTATGAGGTTAGGCTCATCCCGTGTGCTTTGATGACACTAGCAAGGTCCGACACATATATGTTAAATAGTGTCGGGCTTAGGGATGAGCCTTGAGGAACCCCACACGGTAACACGGTTCCTCCTGCTGAAAGCTCCAGGGGTCTGACTTCCAGAGTTTGATTGGGCGTAGGCGGAAACCCAAGCTGGCGAACCCTCACCGAATCCGGCTCAGTGAAAAGCATTGAGGGACCCTGCAAGAAAAAGCTCTGCAAACATTTCTAATTCCGAACGTAGAAAAGGTGACCAGGGCCAACCATGAGAGCCAAGCCACCCACCATCAACTGTGTGCCAGCCTGCATTCCTAGCTCGTACCGCTGGAAAGCTCCGGAAGTTGGACTTCCATAAGTTTTAACGGGAGTTCGTTGCAAGGCAAGCCGGCGAACCCTCACCGAATCAGGGCTGGCTGAGAGCTTCAACTTACCCCGTGAAGGAAAGCTCCAGAAAAGTTTCTAAGGCAGAAGGTAAAAACTTTGACCGAGACCTACCGCAAGGAGAAGCCCCGCAGGACTTCATCGTGGTCAGCCTGAAACTTTGACTTTGAGCAGGTCCAGCGTGACCAGATGTACCAAAAGGGGATATACGTTCTATGTGGTATATCGTGCTACATTTTAAAAAAGTCATATTCCCAGTTCCCTAAATTGGATTTTTTTCATTTTAAAGTGAAAAATATTTTGTATTTTTATAAGCTGGTGCTGGATTTTTATTGTGTGTTGTGTCTTAATTATTTACTGAATTTGTGTTTTTAAATGCTTTACATACCTGCTCACAGCCAAGCTACCAAGGGTTGAGCATGAGAATAATTTTCGAAGACGGGTACAGAGCTATATATTGAGGTAGTGTCCTTATTGTCAATGACAGATATACATTTGCCCCTACTATTAACCCACTTTCCAACATCCAGACCAAGCACTCTTAAACAATACTCAGGCAGATGCATCAAAGAAAATACCGGGAGCAAACGGGCAGATTCTCAGAATCTGGCCGTTTGCTCCTGGTATTTTTGCATTTGGGATGCATCATCCCAAATGCAGAAATCGAAATTTAAGGAATCTCTAAATAGCGATTCCTTAAATTGCTCTTGCATTTAAGAAATCCCAAAATGAGATTCCTTAAATGCAATGCATGAAACTCAAAATAATGGCAATTTTGCTAATAGGGGGAGCAAATTACCATGAAGTTGAACTTCGTGGTAATTTGCTAAAACTTTGAAAAATGCACTTTTGTGCATTTTTCAAAGTTACATGTTGCGCACACACATTTATTTATTTATTTATTTATTTAGCGATTTATAGAGCGCCTGGTGACCCGGAGGCATCCCCGCGCTGTAACATTTGTAGAGACCAGAGGGGACAGGGGACCTTATTTTGGGAACAGCAGCGTTTTCAATTTTTTTCAGAAAAGGAGATGGCTGGGTTCAAGCCGCAGGGGGCGAGGAAGTGAGTTCCATCCTGAGAGACGCTTTTACAGAAAAGCGTCGGCCGCCGGTGCGTGCCTTCCTGTATCTAGGGACGTTGGCCAGACATGCCCTTAGGGCATGTGTGTGTTTAACATTTCAGCACAGGTCCATTTCAGGGGTGCAACACGGTGTCCTTTGGACACCCTGGCACCATTGAAATAGCGGAACATTAGCGATTCGGTAATAGCTAATCGCTATTAAGGAAATGGCTTTCCCATTCATTCCTATGGGCCTAAAGGCCCATAGGAATGAATGGGAAAGCCATTCCTTATTAGCAATTAGCTATTACCGAATCGCTAATAAGGAATCTGTAGGAATCGCTAATAACATTGCGATTCCTACATGCATCCCGTTTTGCGAGTCTTTAATAGCGATTCCTTAAAATTCGCTATTAAGGACTCACAAAACATAACTTTGATGCATCTGCCAGACTGTCTACAAGTATGGATGACATGTGACTCCTACACCCTGTAGTTTTATTTGACATTTCCTATACACAGATTTACACACCTATGATTGACTGCCTCTGTGTAGTGTGAGTGATGTAAAGTGCTGACACCCTGCACTGGTATGAGTGGCGCTATATAACTAATTAAATGCATCTGAGAGAGTGGTTATGGAGACTTGAGCAGCACTATTAAAGGGTGGTAGTGAGGGAATCCGTGGCGGAGCTGGGTTGTTGAATACTAAGGCTGTCTATCTGATTTCATCTCCTGCCTCCTTTATCCACCAACATACTCTCCCTCCACATTATCTCACTCCTCCAGGTTTTTTCTCATCTTTGCTTTGTCCTTTTTCTCCGTTTTTCTTATTTCCCTTCCTCCTACTACCAACAACTTTTGATGCCTTTCTCTTGTTCGTTTTACATTCTGATGGTTTAAATAATGTACCGGTCTCTAACAAAGAATATAGTTACGCCTCACCTGCAGACACCAACTTAAATTAAGCATCAATCATTAGCTTGCAGCCCACAAAGGAAATGCCAGAGTGGCTATTCTGGCCCTTTCTGCATTGTATATCCTTCCTGAAGAGCAATACACCTTTTTCTCTCCTTTCTGCAAGAAACAAGGACCCAAGCCATCTCCCTTCCCTATGGAAGAGAGAAGTGTGCGTGGCGATCGGTCTCTCTGACTGCCAGGGAACCGCCTGCCATTGTAATATTGCGGGCAGTAATGCAGTCATCAATGACGGTGGGACTGTCAACGACGCGGATGTGGCAGTCCCACCACCATTATAATCACCCCCTAAGTTTAATGTGCATGCAAATCCAACATTATCAACCCCCGGTGAGTTGCACTACTAGTGCTGAAAAGGTCCAATGGAGGTACCAATGGACGAGGTGGACTGGCCTCAAGGGTCTTGTTACCTCAGCGACAGAGTCACTGTCGCTCTTGTGTGTGCTTCTTCGTATGCTAAGACTGGAAGTGAACTGCATGGATTGTGGTGGATAGGCCTTCAAGGTTAACTCACACTTGCCACCGTTAGGGTCCACCTGCTGGTGCTAAGACACCAACGCTTCTAAGGTCTATCGGGCCTTCTAAGGTGTAGAATCAGAATGAGCTCTGTCAGGAATGTGGTCTGGTGAACTGGTCATGAAGGCTAAAAATAGTGCTCCAGTTCCAAAGTTGGCAGCTCTGTCCAGAGTGCCACATCCTCTCCCCTACTGAACACCATATTACCCCACTGGGAGAAACTGGCACTGCCTTCAGCTACAACCCAATTGCGCTGAGACTCAATTCAAAATATGCATTGGACAAGAGTAAAGTGATGCCTGAAAAACAGTAACACACCCTGTAAAAAGCAAACACTGAATGCAAGGATGAGCAAAGCATGTGAAATGTAAGCAGGAACAACATGGTTACCTTAACGGTTTTAAACTCATTATTCAGAAATCAGTAAGTGATTTTGCCTGTAAATTTCAGGACATGACTACACGACCAGGAAGGGAACCGTTTCAATGTCCATTGCTTATATCCATACTACATGTAAGCAATTTGGTTTAAAAAAGACCAAATCCCCCAACACAGAGTTGCGGTACACATTTTATAGGCTAAAATAATTAAAACAGTTAAAAACGCTCATATTAAACGTTTTCCACTCCACCCCTCAACCAGGTATTGCAGTCCCTTTATGAATGGTGCACTTCCCCACCCTGGGAAAAAATGTTGTTCAAAGAAAGAAGATAAAAAGAAAGTAGCGCTTTCACTGGAAAACTCTGTAAAGCAGCACTAAGGTGTATGGGTGTAAATAACAATCTGGCCTGTCTGCTGACCACTCTGTATTGCTTTATTTGGTTATTTAATTATTTTTCTTATTTTTATACTTTTTTCTCTCGGTCCCGAGGTTGTACTTGGGAATAGAACCCTGTCAGAAAATGAGGACATTTCCAGACAAAGTGTTCTGCTCGTTTTTGGATCCATTTCACAGGGGAACTAATAAAGAAAAGGAGAGGCAAGAGACAGTATGTAACAGCTGTCTTTTGAAATCAGCACTTAAGGATAAGTGAGACAGACAGAAAGAGATGGAGGAATAAAGAGAGAGAGGGGAGGAGGGAAGCTATCAGAGCAGAGCAGGAGAAGCGGACGCTGTCCTTGCCTTCTCTTGACGGAAAAGAGTTTTTTTTCCTTCTCTGCCCTTTCCAGACTGGCCAAACCTTACTGCAGAATAACAAAGGGCAGAGGGCGGGTGGCCTCTTTGACTGCAGGCAGGTGAGGTCACAGGTCAAGTGCAGGGCCATTAGGTAGCGCTTTCGC
Organism: Lissotriton vulgaris; assembly: GCF_964263255.1. Taxonomy (NCBI): domain Eukaryota; kingdom Metazoa; phylum Chordata; class Amphibia; order Caudata; family Salamandridae; genus Lissotriton; species Lissotriton vulgaris. The sequence continues at coordinate 768,129,416 of NC_141697.1, forward strand.
GTGCTAATGGCTCTGCGAATAACAGAAGCGAGAGGGGAAATTTTTTTGTCCCCTCGTCCCCCCCACCCTTGTCCCCCGTGTCTCCCAACTCCAAAATCTGGAGGGGTTATGTCCCCCGCGTCCCCCACACTTCCTACGCCCATGGCACTTCCTCTTCCAGCTGTTGCTGAGTGACATGCATGGGCATGACAGAGGACTTAGACATGGCAATGCCTTTACTTGAAGACAGGTAAAATGAGTAGACATTTGTAAACAAGAAACTTAAGGTATAGTAGGGACCGCCAAACCGATGCAAAGGGGTGAGTGGTTGTAATCCCTTCAGCAAACGTTTGCGGAAGTAACAGCCATCTTAGTATGGACTGTTTTCATGAAAATCGGGTGCGAGCAACAAATAAAAAAAAAAGAAATCTTTTTTGGAATATTAGAGCCGGAGCAAGAAAATCAAGAAAACAAATGCAATCTAGCTTTTTACAATACGTTAGTACTGTAAATAAAGTATAATAAAACGTAACTTCTTGTGACGTACTGCATTTACAAATATTCTCATAAAATGTTTGGTGTCATTTTAAAATTCTTAAAATATTTTTTAAAAGGAAAGACTATCCAATAACTTCATTCCCAGGGAGCCACTCGGTTGCTCTGCAAGAACCTGTCCACCAAAGCCCTTCTTCCTTTATATCTACAGACAGAGTGGCCAGGACAGTTCACTGTCTCCTTTCCTTCATGAATTTGGTATCACTGCTGAGGAGTACTTAAAACTGTCACTAAATAGATGCGATCCCCATAGAAGGTCAAAAGCACCCTTTCCAGGACCGGGGAGCTTGGTGTGACCATTAACGCAGGATGTGTGATATATGGATGTGCACGTCGCAATGGAGAAAAAGGGCAAGGACTAAAGAGTAAAGAAAGGGTGGTGTAGGAAGAGTGAGAATGGCTACGTGCTGTAGATGAAACATGGCTACCGACTCAATAAAAGCACGTCAGCAGTCGCACTGATTATAATAAAATGTACTTCTTTGAAAATTGAAGCATGACATGCCTGTGCTGATACACAAGCCCGAAAGCAAAAGGAACAAATCATGAACGGAATGCTGAGCAATGCAAACACTCACCCCCAGTTACAAAGACCTGGGTTTAATTCATCGTTCTTTTGCTCACCACCCCTGTTTAGACCAAGCCATATGCAAATCAGCCTTGACCTTGCACCTCATAGGAACAGTCCAGCCCTAACTGTCAAGCCAGGTCCTCTCTGGACTAGAAACAAGCATCCTGGGACCAGTTTCAGGGTATCACCCGTCATCAGCCAGGCTAGCTTGAATCCAGTGGTGCAGTGAGCACGGGACACATGTCATATGCAAATCAGTCTTGACCTTGGCTGATGAGGGTAATACCCCAAAGCCGGTCCCAGGTTGCTTATTTCTGGTCCAGGGAGGACCTGGCTTGGCAGTTGGTGCTGGGCTGTTCCCATGAGGAACGGGTCAATACTGATCTGCATTTGTCTGGGTCTGAACTGGGTGGTATGGTGAACAAAAGAAGGATGGATTTAACCCAGATCTCTTGACTGGGGCTGAATGTATGATTCATTCAGCATTCCATCCATCATTTGTTTGTGAAGTGCTTTTCACCCTAAGTGGGATGGGTATGCCCAGAAAAGGGTCCCTTGCTCACTGTGCCACTGGATTCAAGCTAGCCTGGCTGATGAGGGGTAATACCCCGAAACTGGTTCCAAGATGCTTGCTTCCAGTCCAGGGAGGACCTGGCTTGGCAGTTCAGGCTGGGCTGTTACCATGATGAATAGGGTTAAGACTGATTTGAATTTGGCTGGGTCTAAACTGGGGGTGGCAGGGTGAGCAAAACAATGTCTTTGACTGGGGTGAATGTATGATTCATCCATTTAGTTTGTGATACACAAGTCGAGGCAGACACAAAAAAAAATTGTACATGTAACAGGGGCAGTTTGCTGGGAGGGTCCAAAACACCAAAGGTGGGACTAATTAAGCATGCTAACCAAACAAAAGCAGGCATTTATGAAAGGTAGGGGCAGAAACAAATTGAAAAGATGGGAGGTGCTTCAAGCAACAGTCTATATTACAGCATGCCTCACAGAGCAGCACATGCGCTGACCAGGCTTGACCGAAAAAGGGCCCTCATTTGTGTTATGTGTGTTTGTATGAAAACAAAAAAAATTCTACATTTTAAAATCAATTGACTGTTGATTTAGAGAAGACAAATGCAATTCCAGCCGATCTCTTCAGTGAAAGCAGGCTAATTTTTATCCAAACATTTTTTTAAAGAAACTGCCTAAATCTTGGGCTCCCGCTGTAAAACAGCCTATCTTGGTACCAGAGCTGCCTATACTGCCTATATTTCAAGTTTAGAAAAAAACACGCAAAAATACCAACATGATTGAGGTGCGGTAGGAAACACTAAATAAAGGTAAACATTAAAATGCAGGATGATAGAAAACGAAGCCATCACAGGTCACCCGCATAAAGGAATTTAGGCAAGCTGCCTCAGTAACAGTTGCAGAAAGAAAGAAAGAAAACAAAAAAACAACCTGAGACTTCTGTTCAGCGAAAGCAGGCTAATTTTTATCCAAACATTACTGAAAAAAAAAACTCCACAAGCAGGGTTCCCGATGTAAAACAGCCCATCTTATTATCAGAGAAACCCATGCTGCCTTTATATCTAGTGTCAAAAAAATATAAAAAACACGAACCTGATCGAGGTGCAGTAGGAAACACTAAATAAAGGTAAACAAATAAAATGCAGGATGTAGGAAAACAAAGCTATCATATGTTGTCCGCATAAAGGAAAGTAGACAAGCTACCTCAGTGACAGTTGCAGAAACAAAGGAAGAAAACAAAAAAATGCAATTGAAGTCTTTCCATTCGCTGAGAGCAGGTTCATTTTCATTCAACCATTCGTGAAAAGAAGAAACACAAGCAGGGTTCCCGCTGTCAAACAGCCCATCTTGGTGCCCGATCCACCTATGCTGCCTTTATTTCTAGTTTAGAAAAAATATGAACATGTTCCAGGGGAAGTAGGCAACCAGGTTCGAGTCTGGGCTTTGGCTCAACATCCTGTGATTCTGGGCAAATCATATAGTCTCCCTGCCTTTAAGTAAAAAAAAAATGGCCCTAGTTCATGCTTAATTGTATGGGGCCTATTTTCAAGAGCAGTATAACCGCTTTAGCGGCACTTTTTGCCACTGAAGCGGCGATATTCTTATCGCCCCATTAACAAGGCAGCGCTAAGATGCATTAGCGCAGGTTAGCAGCCGAATTTCTAGCGCTACGCATCTTAGCGATATACATCGCTAATGAGATGCAAAGTAGGCGTGCCATCCTGAAACAACATGAGAAAGGTCGGTAACACAACATCGCAGTATTTACAATGCGACCCCGCAACCGCGTAGCGATGAAAAAAGTCCCTCTAACCACGGTTTTCGCCGGATTTTAACACATCAAAAAAATCTGACTTACCCATCTCGTCAATGGGAGGTGGTTTGTCAGGCTAAGTCCACCATGGCGTATTATCAAGAATTTCCCTATCGCTGGATTTCCAGCGATATTTACGCATTTCGCCGCTATCGCTGGATTTTTTATCACCTTGGTGATAAGCGTTGATGATAACGCGCTAACTTGGCGATGGAATCCAGCGATAGCCGGCGATAAGTCTAACAGTGCTGAACGCGCTTTGCGATATTTATCGCAATTTCTTGATATTATGCCCCGTTGTGTTTGTATGAAAATTAAAAAATCCAAATTTTTCATTTATTTTAATGCTGATTTAAAGATGACAAATGCAATCCCAGCCTTTTCCTTCAATGAAAGCAGGCTAACTTTTATCCAAACATTCTTGAAAAGAAACTGCCTAAACCGTGGGCTCCAGCTGTAAAACAGCCCATCTTGGTACCAGAGTGGCCTATACTGCCTATATTTCTTGTTTAGAAAATACCTCACTAAATCACAAACATGATCAAGATGCAGTAGGAAACACTAAATAAAGGTAAACATTAAAATGCTGGATGATAGAATACAAAACCCTAACACGCTGCCCACACAAAGGAACGTAACCAAGCAGAACTCCCAACCAGAGCAGAAACAAAAGAAAAAGTAGCTCCCACAAAAAAAGCGGTGTAAGGGCAAAAGTCATTGGGCAAAGCTCCTTGGAAGGGTTCAGAAGATGAAAAGGAGGGCAACCTAGCACAAGCTGTCAAGGCGAGACCTAAAAATATCACTGTACATAAAGCAAAGACGAGACATATGAAAAGCACTGGACACAATACATCACTATCTTGTGAAAAGCGCCAGCCCCGGTACCATAGAGTTCAGCAAATTGTCTCAGATCTTCGCTATATGATTCTCTCTGAACTAGTGCTTTAAACGCATGTCGACCTAAATCATCCAAGATCAGCACCTAAATGAGAAGAACAAACATATCATTCAAATGTTTTCATAGACCTATGTTAAAGTTATATTTCTATGCAATTAAGTTGTGTATTTTATCGGCAAGTATATCATAATAAGGCGTTCCTACTTGATGATAGTTATTCTTTGGACATTACCAACAAAGGGTTACTGTCCGTCATTGTGGATATATTGCTTACCTAGATGTTTACACTTTGTCAAATTATTTTGAGTTAATGTATATTGTAAAGTATGCAAGCCTAATCAGAATAAGTACATTTTGATAAGAGAATTATTTTTGCTGCCTGTGTCTTCCTTTTTCTGCAGTACAACAATGCCTCCATTACATTTTGAAAATAGACTATAAGAATAATGAATATTCAATCCCAATGGGTGTCCTTTGCACCATTGAGGGGACAAATAATAAGTCTTCCTCCTATTAGATTTACCTTGATTCATCCTGCTAGAGCCTTGTTTTTGTTGTTTTTAGTTGTGTAGCCCAGGCTCTAGACCATAGGTCTTCAAACTGTGGGGCGTGCCCCCCTGAAGGGTGCACAAAAGGGGGTGGTGATGAACAGAGTGTCTGAATTGAGCAGACCACTCTTACCCAGTCCAAAGATCAGGGCTTGATCCATCACCGTTATTTATCTCACTGCCCCATCCCAGCTCAGAACCTGGCTATATGCAAATCAGTCTGTCCCTGGCCCAGTGCATCATGGGAACAGGGCAGACTAAACTACCAAGCCAATTCTTTACCAGAAAGGAGACAAGCTACCGGGGACCGGTTTCTGGCATTTCAGCCTCTTCGGCCCGGCTTGCTTGAATCCTGATGGAGCAGTGAGAAAGGGACTCATGTCTGAGTATACCCTGCCACACCTATAGTGGCCAAAATCGATTTACAAAAGGGGGTGGTGATGAACAGAGTGTCTGAATTGAGCAGACCACTCTTACCCAGTCCAAAGATCAGGGCTTGATCCATCACCGTTATTTATCTCACTGCCCCATCCCAGCTCAGAACCTGGCTATATGCAAATCAGTCTGTCCCTGGCCCAGTGCATCATGGGAACAGGGCAGACTAAACTACCAAGCCAATTCTTTACCAGAAAGGAGACAAGCTACCGGGGACCGGTTTCTGGCATTTCAGCCTCTTCGGCCCGGCTTGCTTGAATCCTGATGGAGCAGTGAGAAAGGGACTCATGTCTGAGTATACCCTGCCACACCTATAGTGGCCAAAATCGATTTACAAAAGGGGGTGGTGATGAACAGAGTGTCTGAATTGAGCAGACCACTCTTACCCAGTCCAAAGATCAGGGCTTGATCCATCACCGTTATTTATCTCACTGCCCCATCCCAGCTCAGAACCTGGCTATATGCAAATCAGTCTGTCCCTGGCCCAGTGCATCATGGGAACAGGGCAGACTAAACTACCAAGCCAATTCTTTACCAGAAAGGAGACAAGCTACCGGGGACCGGTTTCTGGCATTTCAGCCTCTTCGGCCCGGCTTGCTTGAATCCTGATGGAGCAGTGAGAAAGGGACTCATGTCTGAGTATACCCTGCCACACCTATAGTGGCCAAAATCGATTTACAAAAGGGGGTGGTGATGAACAGAGTGTCTGAATTGAGCAGACCACTCTTACCCAGTCCAAAGATCAGGGCTTGATCCATCACCGTTATTTATCTCACTGCCCCATCCCAGCTCAGAACCTGGCTATATGCAAATCAGTCTGTCCCTGGCCCAGTGCATCATGGGAACAGGGCAGACTAAACTACCAAGCCAATTCTTTACCAGAAAGGAGACAAGCTACCGGGGACCGGTTTCTGGCATTTCAGCCTCTTCGGCCCGGCTTGCTTGAATCCTGATGGAGCAGTGAGAAAGGGACTCATGTCTGAGTATACCCTGCCACACCTATAGTGGCCAAAATCGATTTACAAAAGGGGGTGGTGATGAACAGAGTGTCTGAATTGAGCAGACCACTCTTACCCAGTCCAAAGATCAGGGCTTGATCCATCACCGTTATTTATCTCACTGCCCCATCCCAGCTCAGAACCTGGCTATATGCAAATCAGTCTGTCCCTGGCCCAGTGCATCATGGGAACAGGGCAGACTAAACTACCAAGCCAATTCTTTACCAGAAAGGAGACAAGCTACCGGGGACCGGTTTCTGGCATTTCAGCCTCTTCGGCCCGGCTTGCTTGAATCCTGATGGAGCAGTGAGAAAGGGACTCATGTCTGAGTATACCCTGCCACACCTATAGTGGCCAAAATCGATTTACAAAAGGGGGTGGTGATGAACAGAGTGTCTGAATTGAGCAGACCACTCTTACCCAGTCCAAAGATCAGGGCTTGATCCATCACCGTTATTTATCTCACTGCCCCATCCCAGCTCAGAACCTGGCTATATGCAAATCAGTCTGTCCCTGGCCCAGTGCATCATGGGAACAGGGCAGACTAAACTACCAAGCCAATTCTTTACCAGAAAGGAGACAAGCTACCGGGGACCGGTTTCTGGCATTTCAGCCTCTTCGGCCCGGCTTGCTTGAATCCTGATGGAGCAGTGAGAAAGGGACTCATGTCTGAGTATACCCTGCCACACCTATAGTGGCCAAAATCGATTTACAAAAGGGGGTGGTGATGAACAGAGTGTCTGAATTGAGCAGACCACTCTTACCCAGTCCAAAGATCAGGGCTTGATCCATCACCGTTATTTATCTCACTGCCCCATCCCAGCTCAGAACCTGGCTATATGCAAATCAGTCTGTCCCCTGGCCCAGTGCATCATGGGAACAGGGCAGACTAAACTACCAAGCCAATTCTTTACCAGAAAGGAGACAAGCTACCGGGGACCGGTTTCTGGCATTTCAGCCTCTTCGGCCCGGCTTGCTTGAATCCTGATGGAGCAGTGAGAAAGGGACTCATGTCTGAGTATACCCTGCCACACCTATAGTGGCCAAAATCGATTTACAAAAGGGGGTGGTGATGAACAGAGTGTCTGAATTGAGCAGACCACTCTTACCCAGTCCAAAGATCAGGGCTTGATCCATCACCGTTATTTATCTCACTGCCCCATCCCAGCTCAGAACCTGGCTATATGCAAATCAGTCTGTCCCTGGCCCAGTGCATCATGGGAACAGGGCAGACTAAACTACCAAGCCAATTCTTTACCAGAAAGGAGACAAGCTACCGGGGACCGGTTTCTGGCATTTCAGCCTCTTCGGCCCGGCTTGCTTGAATCCTGATGGAGCAGTGAGAAAGGGACTCATGTCTGAGTATACCCTGCCACACCTATAGTGGCCAAAATCGATTTACAAAAGGGGGTGGTGATGAACAGAGTGTCTGAATTGAGCAGACCACTCTTACCCAGTCCAAAGATCAGGGCTTGATCCATCACCGTTATTTATCTCACTGCCCCATCCCAGCTCAGAACCTGGCTATATGCAAATCAGTCTGTCCCTGGCCCAGTGCATCATGGGAACAGGGCAGACTAAACTACCAAGCCAATTCTTTACCAGAAAGGAGACAAGCTACCGGGGACCGGTTTCTGGCATTTCAGCCTCTTCGGCCCGGCTTGCTTGAATCCTGATGGAGCAGTGAGAAAGGGACTCATGTCTGAGTATACCCTGCCACACCTATAGTGGCCAAAATCGATTTACAAAAGGGGGTGGTGATGACAGAGTGTCTGAATTGAGCAGACCACTCTTACCCAGTCCAAAGATCAGGGCTTGATCCATCACCGTTATTTATCTCACTGCCCCATCCCAGCTCAGAACCTGGCTATATGCAAATCAGTCTGTCCCTGGCCCAGTGCATCATGGGAACAGGGCAGACTAAACTACCAAGCCAATTCTTTACCAGAAAGGAGACAAGCTACCGGGGACCGGTTTCTGGCATTTCAGCCTCTTCGGCCCGGCTTGCTTGAATCCTGATGGAGCAGTGAGAAAGGGACTCATGTCTGAGTATACCCTGCCACACCTATAGTGGCCAAAATCGATTTACAAAAGGGGGTGGTGATGAACAGAGTGTCTGAATTGAGCAGACCACTCTTACCCAGTCCAAAGATCAGGGCTTGATCCATCACCGTTATTTATCTCACTGCCCCATCCCAGCTCAGAACCTGGCTATATGCAAATCAGTCTGTCCCTGGCCCAGTGCATCATGGGAACAGGGCAGACTAAACTACCAAGCCAATTCTTTACCAGAAAGGAGACAAGCTACCGGGGACCGGTTTCTGGCATTTCAGCCTCTTCGGCCCGGCTTGCTTGAATCCTGATGGAGCAGTGAGAAAGGGACTCATGTCTGAGTATACCCTGCCACACCTATAGTGGCCAAAATCGATTTACAAAAGGGGGTGGTGATGAACAGAGTGTCTGAATTGAGCAGACCACTCTTACCCAGTCCAAAGATCAGGGCTTGATCCATCACCGTTATTTATCTCACTGCCCCATCCCAGCTCAGAACCTGGCTATATGCAAATCAGTCTGTCCCTGGCCCAGTGCATCATGGGAACAGGGCAGACTAAACTACCAAGCCAATTCTTTACCAGAAAGGAGACAAGCTACCGGGGACCGGTTTCTGGCATTTCAGCCTCTTCGGCCCGGCTTGCTTGAATCCTGATGGAGCAGTGAGAAAGGGACTCATGTCTGAGTATACCCTGCCACACCTATAGTGGCCAAAATCGATTTACAAAAGGGGGTGGTGATGAACAGAGTGTCTGAATTGAGCAGACCACTCTTACCCAGTCCAAAGATCAGGGCTTGATCCATCACCGTTATTTATCTCACTGCCCCATCCCAGCTCAGAACCTGGCTATATGCAAATCAGTCTGTCCCTGGCCCAGTGCATCATGGGAACAGGGCAGACTAAACTACCAAGCCAATTCTTTACCAGAAAGGAGACAAGCTACCGGGGACCGGTTTCTGGCATTTCAGCCTCTTCGGCCCGGCTTGCTTGAATCCTGATGGAGCAGTGAGAAAGGGACTCATGTCTGAGTATACCCTGCCACACCTATAGTGGCCAAAATCGATTTACAAAAGGGGGTGGTGATGAACAGAGTGTCTGAATTGAGCAGACCACTCTTACCCAGTCCAAAGATCAGGGCTTGATCCATCACCGTTATTTATCTCACTGCCCCATCCCAGCTCAGAACCTGGCTATATGCAAATCAGTCTGTCCCTGGCCCAGTGCATCATGGGAACAGGGCAGACTAAACTACCAAGCCAATTCTTTACCAGAAAGGAGACAAGCTACCGGGGACCGGTTTCTGGCATTTCAGCCTCTTCGGCCCGGCTTGCTTGAATCCTGATGGAGCAGTGAGAAAGGGACTCATGTCTGAGTATACCCTGCCACACCTATAGTGGCCAAAATCGATTTACAAAAGGGGGTGGTGATGAACAGAGTGTCTGAATTGAGCAGACCACTCTTACCCAGTCCAAAGATCAGGGCTTGATCCATCACCGTTATTTATCTCACTGCCCCATCCCAGCTCAGAACCTGGCTATATGCAAATCAGTCTGTCCCTGGCCCAGTGCATCATGGGAACAGGGCAGACTAAACTACCAAGCCAATTCTTTACCAGAAAGGAGACAAGCTACCGGGGACCGGTTTCTGGCATTTCAGCCTCTTCGGCCCGGCTTGCTTGAATCCTGATGGAGCAGTGAGAAAGGGACTCATGTCTGAGTATACCCTGCCACACCTATAGTGGCCAAAATCGATTTACAAAAGGGGGTGGTGATGAACAGAGTGTCTGAATTGAGCAGACCACTCTTACCCAGTCCAAAGATCAGGGCTTGATCCATCACCGTTATTTATCTCACTGCCCCATCCCAGCTCAGAACCTGGCTATATGCAAATCAGTCTGTCCCTGGCCCAGTGCATCATGGGAACAGGGCAGACTAAACTACCAAGCCAATTCTTTACCAGAAAGGAGACAAGCTACCGGGGACCGGTTTCTGGCATTTCAGCCTCTTCGGCCCGGCTTGCTTGAATCCTGATGGAGCAGTGAGAAAGGGACTCATGTCTGAGTATACCCTGCCACACCTATAGTGGCCAAAATCGATTTACAAAAGGGGGTGGTGATGAACAGAGTGTCTGAATTGAGCAGACCACTCTTACCCAGTCCAAAGATCAGGGCTTGATCCATCACCGTTATTTATCTCACTGCCCCATCCCAGCTCAGAACCTGGCTATATGCAAATCAGTCTGTCCCTGGCCCAGTGCATCATGGGAACAGGGCAGACTAAACTACCAAGCCAATTCTTTACCAGAAAGGAGACAAGCTACCGGGGACCGGTTTCTGGCATTTCAGCCTCTTCGGCCCGGCTTGCTTGAATCCTGATGGAGCAGTGAGAAAGGGACTCATGTCTGAGTATACCCTGCCACACCTATAGTGGCCAAAATCGATTTACAAAAGGGGGTGGTGATGAACAGAGTGTCTGAATTGAGCAGACCACTCTTACCCAGTCCAAAGATCAGGGCTTGATCCATCACCGTTATTTATCTCACTGCCCCATCCCAGCTCAGAACCTGGCTATATGCAAATCAGTCTGTCCCTGGCCCAGTGCATCATGGGAACAGGGCAGACTAAACTACCAAGCCAATTCTTTACCAGAAAGGAGACAAGCTACCGGGGACCGGTTTCTGGCATTTCAGCCTCTTCGGCCCGGCTTGCTTGAATCCTGATGGAGCAGTGAGAAAGGGACTCATGTCTGAGTATACCCTGCCACACCTATAGTGGCCAAAATCGATTTACAAAAGGGGGTGGTGATGAACAGAGTGTCTGAATTGAGCAGACCACTCTTACCCAGTCCAAAGATCAGGGCTTGATCCATCACCGTTATTTATCTCACTGCCCCATCCCAGCTCAGAACCTGGCTATATGCAAATCAGTCTGTCCCTGGCCCAGTGCATCATGGGAACAGGGCAGACTAAACTACCAAGCCAATTCTTTACCAGAAAGGAGACAAGCTACCGGGGACCGGTTTCTGGCATTTCAGCCTCTTCGGCCCGGCTTGCTTGAATCCTGATGGAGCAGTGAGAAAGGGACTCATGTCTGAGTATACCCTGCCACACCTATAGTGGCCAAAATCGATTTACAAAAGGGGGTGGTGATGAACAGAGTGTCTGAATTGAGCAGACCACTCTTACCCAGTCCAAAGATCAGGGCTTGATCCATCACCGTTATTTATCTCACTGCCCCATCCCAGCTCAGAACCTGGCTATATGCAAATCAGTCTGTCCCTGGCCCAGTGCATCATGGGAACAGGGCAGACTAAACTACCAAGCCAATTCTTTACCAGAAAGGAGACAAGCTACCGGGGACCGGTTTCTGGCATTTCAGCCTCTTCGGCCCGGCTTGCTTGAATCCTGATGGAGCAGTGAGAAAGGGACTCATGTCTGAGTATACCCTGCCACACCTATAGTGGCCAAAATCGATTTACAAAAGGGGGTGGTGATGAACAGAGTGTCTGAATTGAGCAGACCACTCTTACCCAGTCCAAAGATCAGGGCTTGATCCATCACCGTTATTTATCTCACTGCCCCATCCCAGCTCAGAACCTGGCTATATGCAAATCAGTCTGTCCCTGGCCCAGTGCATCATGGGAACAGGGCAGACTAAACTACCAAGCCAATTCTTTACCAGAAAGGAGACAAGCTACCGGGGACCGGTTTCTGGCATTTCAGCCTCTTCGGCCCGGCTTGGTAGTTTAGTCTGCCCTGTTCCCATGATGCACTGGGCCAAGGACAGACTGATTTGCATATAGCCAGGTTCTGAGCTGGGATGGTGCAGTGAGATAAATAACGGTGATGGATCAAGCCCTGATCTTTGGACTGGGTAAGAGTGGTCTGCTTAATTCAGACACTCTGTTCATCACCACCCCCTTTTTCTGAATCGTTTTTGGCCACTATAGGTGTGGCAGGGTATACTCAGACATGAGTCCCTTGCTCATTGCACCATCAGGATTCAAGCAAACCGGGCCGAAGACGGCTGTAATGCCAGAAACCGGTCCCCGGGAGCTTGTTTCCTTCCCAGTGTAAGAATTGGCTTTTGTAGTTTGGTTTGCCCTGTTCCCATCATGCATTGGGATAGGAACAGACTAATTTGCATACAGCCAGGTTCTGAAACTGGGATGGTGCAGTGAGCTAAAAAACGGTGTTGGATCTAGCCCTGATCTCTTGACTGGGTGAGAGCTTTCTGCTTAATTCAGAGACTCTGTCCCTCACCACCCCTTGTTGTAAATATTTTTGTCCACCCTAAGCGTGGAAGGGTATTCTCAGATGTGAGACCCTTGCTCATTGCACCATCAGGATTCAAGCAAACCGGGCCGAAGACGGCTGTAATGCCAGAAACCGGTCCCCGGGAGCTTGTTTCCTTCCCAGTGTAAGAATTGGCTTTTGTAGTTTGGTTTGCCCTGTTCCCATCATGCATTGGGATAGGAACAGACTAATTTGCATACAGCCAGGTTCTGAAACTGGGATGGTGCAGTGAGCTAAAAAACGGTGTTGGATCTAGCCCTGATCTCTTGACTGGGTGAGAGCTTTCTGCTTAATTCAGAGACTCTGTCCCTCACCACCCCTTGTTGTAAATATTTTTGTCCACCCTAAGCGTGGAAGGGTATTCTCAGATGTGAGACCCTTGCTCATTGCACCATCAGGATTCAAGCAAACCGGGCCGAAGACGGCTGTAATGCCAGAAACCGGTCCCCGGGAGCTTGTTTCCTTCCCAGTGTAAGAATTGGCTTTTGTAGTTTGGTTTGCCCTGTTCCCATCATGCATTGGGATAGGAACAGACTAATTTGCATACAGCCAGGTTCTGAAACTGGGATGGTGCAGTGAGCTAAAAAACGGTGTTGGATCTAGCCCTGATCTCTTGACTGGGTGAGAGCTTTCTGCTTAATTCAGAGACTCTGTCCCTCACCACCCCTTGTTGTAAATATTTTTGTCCACCCTAAGCGTGGAAGGGTATTCTCAGATGTGAGACCCTTGCTCATTGCACCATCAGGATTCAAGCAAACCGGGCCGAAGACGGCTGTAATGCCAGAAACCGGTCCCCGGGAGCTTGTTTCCTTCCCAGTGTAAGAATTGGCTTTTGTAGTTTGGTTTGCCCTGTTCCCATCATGCATTGGGATAGGAACAGACTAATTTGCATACAGCCAGGTTCTGAAACTGGGATGGTGCAGTGAGCTAAAAAACGGTGTTGGATCTAGCCCTGATCTCTTGACTGGGTGAGAGCTTTCTGCTTAATTCAGAGACTCTGTCCCTCACCACCCCTTGTTGTAAATATTTTTGTCCACCCTAAGCGTGGAAGGGTATTCTCAGATGTGAGACCCTTGCTCATTGCACCATCAGGATTCAAGCAAACCGGGCCGAAGACGGCTGTAATGCCAGAAACCGGTCCCCGGGAGCTTGTTTCCTTCCCAGTGTAAGAATTGGCTTTTGTAGTTTGGTTTGCCCTGTTCCCATCATGCATTGGGATAGGAACAGACTAATTTGCATACAGCCAGGTTCTGAAACTGGGATGGTGCAGTGAGCTAAAAAACGGTGTTGGATCTAGCCCTGATCTCTTGACTGGGTGAGAGCTTTCTGCTTAATTCAGAGACTCTGTCCCTCACCACCCCTTGTTGTAAATACCCCTGAAGGGTGCGGCATCCCCTCAGGGGGGAGCGCACACTCCACCCCACCACTTAACCTTCTATTGTTTCTTCCAGGCCCATTAGGGTTGGTGTGTCTCAATCCGAGCAGCCGCTGCAGCTCGGGCTGCTGGGCACTCGTCTGGGCAGTGTCTGGAGTCTTATCTCCGGCACGCCCGAGCTTTTCACAGGTCTTTAAAGACCATGTGCAACCCATGTATATCCTGGAAACGGTGCACAAAGGGCCAAACAAGAGCTCAAAACGAGCACAAAAGAGCACAAACTAGTAGAAAAGGCTCAAAGAAGGGTACAAATAACACAAAGAGGCACAAAAAAGCAGAAAATAGCAAAAGGAAAAAGAAAGTAGCACAAAATGCACATTTAGATTGCGACCTGTTTTATGCTGCCTCAATAGGGAATTTCAGAATGGCTAATGGCTGCTCAACTGTTAAAGTTTTTTTTTAAATATGCTTGGGGGTAGTCTCAACCGAGAACTGACCAATTGATAGCTAACCATTTAAATGTTCCTGTTACATTTGAATGGCATTCATAACTTCCTAAGCTCCGGTCATAAAAGGCATGATTGTAGGCTTAACAGAAGAGGAATCCCTTTAGAGAAAACCGAAAATAAAGTACTTTTTTTTCTTTTTATGTAGTGTTTTTTGTTCAGGCTTTTGTTTGATCTTTACTACTGTTTCAATGTCGCAGGTAAAGGGGCAAGGCTACATGTTTAGCGCTTTACCCAGGCTCCACTACCTCAGTGAATGGGCTTGACCCAGCTTCAAAGCTAAGGTGTACCTGACACTTCCATTAATTAACTCTGAACATTTGTGTCCATACTTCACCCATGTTCCTATCTGTAGCCAGCTATACTCCTTGTGTAATTGACCTGCCAGACATGAGTTGAGCACTGCTAAACTTGATACATTTTTTGGGGTGGGTTACATATATCCATCACTCAAATTACTTTCATATTTCACTCAAACTAATTCACCACTAATCCTTCATGGGTTTCCTGAGTAGCGTGCTACTCGCCCCCCCAATAAAAGCGCCTCAACACCCCATGAGGGGTAACAAGCGCTATATAAATGCAAACCTTTATTCCCCTCCTCTATCCTTCAGCTATCCTTCTGAATCCAAATAATTGACTAACCTATCCACCACTTAAATCACTTTCATATTTCACTATACTAATTCAACACTAATCCTTTATGGGTTCCGGAGTAGCGTGCTACTCACCGAAAAAGCGATACGACGCCTCGTCAGGGGTAGTAAGCGCTATATAAATGCGATTACAATATTTACATACCTTTGTAAACTGGTTACAGAGGCTGTTTGTTTTCTAGTTCCAGTACCCCCTGGGCCCCCACTCTGCCTATTTCTTTAATTTGAATTTGACTTTTTACTGCCTTAGTGTAAAAATGCATTTTATTAAAAGGAATATAAAGTGGGTTACCGAAAGTAAAATGCCCGCCATCTGTTGTTTAAAGGGCCTGAAAAGGCCTTGTCTTGACACTAAATAGGGTTATAAATAAAATAGTATGTATTCATTTGTAATGTGACTTTGTAATCTTTGTTCCCTTTAATTATCAGTCATGGATCATTCAGGCAGCGCTAGAACACAATTGAAAATGGTTTCTGTTCAATGTATGCACAGATACCTGATAGGCTTTAGGGGACTGCTTATTTTTGTACTGTCTGGGACATCAATATAATGAGCCGGCAACCCTAATCACAAGACTGGAAGTTTGTTGCAAGACGAGCACGATATTTTTTTCCTCGATCCCTGGACCCTGAATAATTCCATAAAAGCAATAGTGTAACTTATATCTGAAACCCTATGCCAGCCCTCAATATCATGCTGAATAACTTCAACTGTGTCTGGGAATGCAACCTGCATTCAGACAACTCACTTCTCATTCTCACACTTCACTTTCACACTCATTCTGCACTCACAGGGATCACAATGTACTCACACTGATCACCATGCACTCACACCACCTGCTCACCCTGCACACAATGACCACACTGCACTTATGCCACTCACCATGAACTCACATCTTTCTCCCTCCACTTAGCCTGCGGTAACATCAACATACCACTCACTCTGCACTCACAGTGATCACTCTGCACTCACAATACTCTTGCGCTGTTCACCCTGTACCTCACACTGCAGTCACACAAGCACACTACTCACACTGCTCATGTGACACTTCACTCACCTGTCCCTCTCACTGCTCACTCTGCAATCTCACTCAAACAAGCCCATCACTAACCATGCATACATTTGTCCCACTCTGCACTTACATTTGCACCCAAATGGTCACCTCACTCACCCTGCAGCCACTCCTCTCACCCTACTCCCACACTGTTGCATCATTCACTGTGCACTCACATGGGCACTCCTGTCACCCACGAAGCGCAGAGGACTAATGTGCCTGCTACAAAAAATGTGTACCATGCAGATCACAGAACTGAGTGTTAGTGAACTACAGTAGCCCTATGAAAAAGTGAAATGTTGGTCAGAAAGGGGCAATAGAGAGATAAGGTGCATTGTTGGTGAGTGGTAGTGAGGGAATTAATGGAGAAGGAGGAAATGGGAAAGGGGTACTCAAAAATTTTGTTGCACCGTGGGCGACCAGTGTTAGGGCCAGCCCTAGCTTTGAGCCTTAGCTCGCCTTCCACCCCCGAAGTTCGGGTTTAGTTGCACCCCTGGTTGCTTGTTTGCCATGTCAGAAGTATATTTGTTGCCTGTTTTTCATAACCCCCTCTTGAGTTAGGGCTCTCTGATGGGAGTAGTCATCTAGAGCGGCCAATCAGCATGTACTTCCTGCAGCAGAGCACTGCTTTGACATCAGCACTGATGTTCCTTCAATGAATGGGACTGCCAGGGAGTGGTGCAAATTGTGTATACATAAAGTTGCAAAATACTTCAACTCTGCTAATAATACAGTAATTCTTCACTTTTGCCTTTTGCCTAGTGGTTGCTGAATTTGATATCTGGTTGTTGCTGTTTTTTCGCTCTTGAATCCTTCCCCCTCAAGGTTATCCCAGTTTGTACCATGGCAGCTACTGCATTTTACTACAAGGACTTTACAATGGTTGTATCTTTCCTGAAGATTCCATTCTCTGGCAGGTCAGAGTGAAGAGCTTTTTGTTTTATTCTTTTGAAGCTTTTCTCCTTTCCCCTTCATCCCACTACCAGTGGGAATATTGGAGGCTTCAGGGAGGAGCGGATTTGGAGATAATGCCATAGGGGCTGACTTTGGTTCTGGGGTCCCAGGTGTGTGTCCTGGCATCGGCTCAACATCATGTGATCCTTGGCAAAATCACTTCATTTACCAGTGACTCACGAAAAATGAATTTGACCTTGATTAAAGTTGCTGGTGCTTGTTTAACATGTTCCAATCCCTAGAGCTGAGTACACAAGCCTAATATAACAAATATTGTGAAGTATGCCTACCATCTGTCCTCACTTCTTTCGTAGACCAAATTTAAATGCTTTCTTGTGCAGTTATTTCTGAAACTTTCGAAGGCGATCTGAAGTTGCTAGAGAATAAAGATGTATATATCCTCTTTAATCATATATATATATATATATATATATATATATATATATATATATATATATATATATATATATATATATATATATATATATATATTCACTGAAAAAACCATAGGTTTCACACCAGTTATAGTTAGCTGGAAATTTTACTGATATAAAACCATTGAAATTCCCACGTTATAGTTAGATGGACTCACTATAACTTGCGCGTGCAATGCACTGCTGATGACATCACATATTACATCACTCATGACATGGTCAGTGACATCACTCATGACATCACTGATGACACCATCCAGTGAATGTGTGTCTTTCTGAAAAATAAATATATTTTATATATGTATATGTAAAAGTTGATGGAAGAATAAATGTTTAAATAAGTGTCTAAATGGATGGTTTTTAAAAATTGATTGGTTAACTGGCTTAATAAGACATCATCAGCAGTGCATTGCACGCGCAAGTTATAGTGAGTCCATCTAACTATAACGTGGGAATTTCAATGGTTTTATATCAGTAAAATTTCCAGCTAACTATAACTGGTGTGAAACCTATGGTTTTTTCAGTGAATTTAATAGGTTTTTTAAATGCTAATTCCTAACTATAACTGGTGTGAAACCTATGGTTTTTTCAGTGAATTTCATAGGTTTTTTAAATGCTAATTCCTTTGTATATCGAGTTTCTAACCTTTTTTTTTTTTTACAATTTGCTGTTTTTTTTTAAGTATTCATTTTTTTTATATAATTTTTTTCTTTTGCGCTCTGGGTGCGCGCTCCGGGAAGCTTTCAGCTAAGCTCTCGGGTAAGCTTTTCCGAGAGCTCATCTGAAAGTGCACCCAGAGCGCAACTGTCGTTCGTGAAAAAAAATATGAATGAAAAGTTAATAATAATGCAAAACATTTCGTACCATACAAATAAAATTAGTTTTTTTTAATAAGGAAAATGATTATGCATTTCTATAAAAGATTGATGACGTCACTTCGGCGCGCAACGTAAGTGCCCTCGGAAGCGCCTACGTTCGCGGCGCATAAACGCACGCAAAAGCGCCTACGATCGCGCCACGTTTGCGCCCCGGAAGTGCCTACGATCGCGCTGCGTAAACGCACCGGAAGTGCTCCGGAGCGCGCAGCGTAAACGCGTCGGGTCATGTGACCCTAAAATAACACTTTTCATTGGTTGCTAACAGTTTTTTTTTACAATGAATGAAATCCCCACCCATTTCCTTCACTTCTTCTTTCACTTTTGTGACTGAAAGACCTGCCTTTTTTGCTGTTCCATATTCCTTGATTAATCATGGCTGCCAGACCATCCAGCAGTGAAGATGACTCCAATGATTTCATTGATGAAGAGCCTCCTCAGCCGAAGGTCAAAGAACA
The DNA here is from genome assembly GCF_964263255.1 of Lissotriton vulgaris. Taxonomy (NCBI): domain Eukaryota; kingdom Metazoa; phylum Chordata; class Amphibia; order Caudata; family Salamandridae; genus Lissotriton; species Lissotriton vulgaris. The sequence goes on from NC_141697.1 coordinate 768,148,394, forward strand.
TTTCATCTGGAAATTTTTTAAGTTTCCAGCAGACCAGAAGAAGGTGAATGCACCAAAAGTAGAGTGCAGGATCTGCAAACAGGTCCTGTCACGGGGTAACCCCCCAAAAAAATACTCTTTTGGCAACTTCACCATGATTCGCCATGTGGAGAGGAGGCACCCCCAGAATTTTGCCCGGGAAAGTGTCAGGGCTCTGGCACAAGAGGTTCCCAGAGATGGGGCCTCTACATCAACAGGAGGAGCAACTTCTTCTGGAAGAGAACAATCACAGGAGCAGGTAGCAAACATACAACCTGCATTTAACCATGGGGTCGTCAGATGCAGATACTGCAATCAACTCCTCACCTATGGGGAGCAAAGTGTCCTGCTCATGGTTCGAGCATTGGAGAACCATCGCTGCCCTTCCCACCCCTAATTTTTTTCTTTTCTTTTTGCTCCTGTTGAGCAGTTTCCATTCCCTGTTTTTTTTCCTGTTCAGTTAAAAGAAGAAAACCAAAAGTTCTTTTCAGAACTACCTCCAATTCTCATCAAAGAGCTATATTCTTAAAAAATGAAGAGTAAGTGAAATATAGTGCATTGATAATTGAAAGGAGAATGAGTAAGAAAGAACAGAAAGGTATGAGAGGTGAAAGGAAGTGAAGTAGGAGGAATGAAAGAAGGTGAGTGTTAGAAAAGAAAGTTATGACACAGTGAATAAACTGGAGGCCTCATTTCTGAAAAGTGACGCATCGCTACGTGAAAACAGCGATGCGTCACTTTTCTGGACGCACTCCTTATGACATTCCAGATATGTCATATTTAATATATGACTAATCAATTCGCAAGGAGTTACAGATATGTCAGTATTTCTGACATATCTGTAAACACAAAAGTAACGCATTGCAGGAGTGCGTCACAAAAGTAACGCAACTCCAGTAATGTGTCCTTTCACATGGAAAAAGCACCATGTGAAAGGTTTGCTGTGAAGCAGGTGCAAGATTGTGGCGCAACAGCATCCTAAAAGTGACGCACTGCGTCATTATTACCAAGCTTTTTGCAAGGAACACCCCCTCAGCATGCATTATACCTGACACTATTTTTTAAAAAGTGACGCATCTAGGTACATGGGTCACTTTTTAAAACTCTGCGCCACATTGTATCTGCATCAGGTATAATGTATGCAGAGGGGGCAATCCCTCGCAAAAAGCTTGGTAATAACGACGTACTGAAATCTATGAGATTTCTCTGCGTCACTTTTAGGATGCTGTTGCGTCAAAATCTTGCGCCTGCCTCGCGTCACTTTCATGTTTACAGATATGTGAGAAATACTGACGTATCTGTAACTCCTTGCAACATGATTCGTCATACATTAAATATGACACATCTGGAATGTCATAAGGACTGTGGACAGAAAAGTGACGCATCACACCAGCAGTGTAATAAAATGTGCCTCGTTGCACTATATTTAAAGGATGCAACAGCATCCTAAAAGTGGCGCAGTGAAATCTCAAACATTTCACTGCGTCGCTATTACAAAGCTTTTTGTGGGGGAACACCCCCTCTGCATGCATTATACCTCACGCAGATATAATGTGGCGCTTGATTTTAAAAAGTGACCCATCTACCTAGATACGTCACTTTTTAAATATAACGCAACGAGGCACATTTTTTTACACCACTGGTGCGATGCGTCACTTTTCTGTGCGCACTCCTTATGACATTCCAAGTAACGCATTGCTGGAGTGCGTCACAAAAGTGACGCAACTCCAGTAATGTGTCCTTTCAAATGGGGAAAGCAGCATGTGAAAGGTCTTGCCTCAGTCTAACACCTGCTGTAAAGCAGGCACAAGATTTTGACGCAACAGCATCCTAAAACTGACGCAGTGAAATCTCAAAGATTTCACTGCGTCGCTATTACAAAGCTTTTTGCGGGAGAACACCCCCTCTGCATGCATTATACCTGACGCTATTTTTAAAAAGTGACGCATCTAGGTACATGGGTCACTTTTTAAAACTCTGCGCCACATTATATCTGCGTCAGGTATAATGTATGCAAAGGGGGCATTCCCCCGCAAAAAGCTTGGTAATAACGACGTACTGAAATCTATAAGATTTCTCTGCGTCACTTTTAGGATGCTGTTGCGTCAAAATCTTGCACCTGCCTCGCATCACTTTTATGTTTACAGATATGTCAGAAATACTGACGTATCTGTAACTCCTTGCAACATGATTCGTCATACATTAAATATGACACATCTGGAATGTCATAAGGAGTGCGCACAGAAAAGTGAGGCATAACACCAGCAGTGTAATAAAATGTGCCTCGTTGCACTATATTTAAAAAGTGACGCATCTAGATAGATGCGTCACTTTTTAAATATTGCATAACAATGCGCATTTTTTTACACCGCTGGTGCGTCACAAAAATTGACGCACAGGAGGCGCAAAACTAACAGCGCAAGGCCTTCATAAATATGGTCCTGGATTTTCCCCGTGCTTCGCCGGTGCGCGTACCATGCGCTTCCCCCGCGCAAAACGAAAAAAATTTTTTAATGCCCTGCAGGACCCTATTTTAGTCCCTACATCAAACCTAGGGGGTCAGAGGGGGTCTACTCTTCCCCCTTATGGTCATTTGCCCCTTTTTTTTTCAAACCCCTTGTGTCTCGATTTTACCGAGACACAAGATGGCGGCCGCTCCAGACTGTTTAGAATGTTTACAGACACCCAAGAGCCAATCAGCTTTCTGCGCGCAAGTCGCGTGTCGCGCCTGGAGCGCACTCCGGTGCGCGCACCGGAGAGCGCCTATAGATATATATATTTTTTTTAACCTAAATTACTCAAAATCCACTGCAGCACATATCTTGAGACATAGCAAAGGCACATCGGGCTACCAGTCCCTACAATTTTGCCAAGTTTGGTGTAAATCCATTCAGCCGTTCGGGCTAAAAGTGAAATTGACCGCCCTATGGAAATTAACATGGGGAAAATGCGTTTTGGGACCCCCCTTTTATCTCGGCCCCCGCTTGACGTATCCCCCCCAAACTTTCAGGGAAGGACCGGAGCTCGACGAGGCCATTTTCAGGAAATTTTCAGGCAGATTCGTCAACCGGTGCCAAAGTTATTCCAAATAGAATTTTGAGATTTAACATTGAAAAAAATCCTAACTATAACTACCTACTGGCGACCGCCAGTAGGTAATGTATATATATATATATATATATATATATATATATATATATATATATATATATATATATATATATATATATATATATATATATATATATATATATATATATATCCTCTTGAATCACTTATATCACATGTGTATGATGTAAATGTCCCCTAAGCCTTCTTGGAAAACTGTCTGGGCTCCTACTGGCATGGCAACACCTGGCCATACTCACCATAATCACAGATTTTTAAATTGTGTCAGAAAGCGTGTTTTGTGGAACCTCTTTTTCCGATATCTTGTATAGGGGCAAGGGTGTGGTGCAACAGCCAGAGCTGAAGACTGTGGAGCTGGGGAACCAGGTTCAATTCTTGGTGTCTGCTCAACATCCTGGGATTCTGGCCAAATCACTTAATCTCCCTGTGCTTACAAAAAATGAATGTGTGCTTGTGTAATGTAAAAGATACTTCTATAAGGCGTGCCAATACCTTTGAGTCATGTTTGCGCTATATAAAACAGCGAAAATATATCACCACATTTTGTGAGCACTCCCGTTTCCGGTTACTGTTCAAGACTGGAAGTGGAGCACAACCTAAGGATGGCAGATGCAAGAATCCATCCACACATTGACTGTCTCTGTGGAGAAAAACAAGCACACCCCTCACCTGTGTTTTGGGAGAGTTTTTACTAATCTATCCTAAACTTTGTTCCTAAAAAAATAGATTGTGTGGCTGACCAAGGTTAAGCACATCCGTTTCAAAGTAAACTTAATAGTACTAAGTTTGTGCACAGTACATCCGGAGCTTGCCACACATATTCTTCACTGCAGAAACAGATATAAAATCTTGGAGAAAATGATGGTGCGCCTCAGAAACGGCCAGCTCCAAAAACTTTTTGAGCTCGCCGTTTCTGAGGCGCCGGTCCCGACGAATAAGGGTGTACGAATGTAGACGAGTGGGCAATCTTTTTCTGTCGGGGGTTATACAAGCCCCGGTGATTCTTGAGCCGAATTACTTCTACCGTAGTTGTTCTGCATTTATTATTTCTACAGCTGGTTATTTATGCCCTGTTTCTTTGAACTAATAGATTTTTTGGACTTATCTCGCTCACTCTTACTAGGAGTGTCTGAGGCATGTGGAAAGTCTTCCTGATGATGCCAAGTGAACCTTAAAATATTGAGATACCCTTGGATGACTGTATAATCTGCCTTTTGTGCATTGTGTTGGAATGTAAAGAGACTTCCGAGCCCTGATGAAGTATCGAAAGGAACGAAACGCGTGGGCTGTGGCCTTTTAAAGATTGAACAAATAAAGGATTTAACTTTCATAACATTGAACATTTCTGGACTCATATTTTTGGTGCACCATCCTTGTCTTCAATATCCTAAACTTGGTGTTTTATTTGAAAAATAAAGCCCCAATATAATTTTTTGGGGCTAATGTTTTCTTGGAGACTTTTCATTTGAACTTTATAATAAGCACAAGCACTACAAAAACTTCAGTTTACTAAACGCTCATACTTTGTTTAATATTATTTGCCCTATACGACGTGGGCTCTGCAGGAGGGAATGGCCATCAATGATGCATAGTACCAGCTTCCAGAACTTTTTTTGTCAGGTGGTGGTGGTGGTGGGGGCTCGACGTGTAAAAAGGTTTAGATGGGGGGGCTCAGCTGACAAAAGTTTGAAAACCGCTGCTCTAGACAGTTAAAAATGCTCCCCCCTCCCTTCTTATTTACAGTATTCTTAGAAATGGTCAGGCTGCTCGCTCACTCCCTCCTGTCCATAAATACACAAAAGATTTCTGGAAGACTCTTTGATTTTGGGTCTAAACAAATCTGCACCCATGATCCGTCTCCGCGTCCCTCATTTTTTAGTTGTGAGTAGGCCACTCTTGCCTCCAATTAATACCCATTTTGCTTTCTCAAGCTTCGATCAATCGGAGTACACCACGCCCAATCACACTGGTAATAATAAACTTACTTGTATATGGCGCTGTAAATATTGTGAGATACTGTTTCCCTCCTTGCAGATCTAGCTTAATCACCATCGAAAGGATGAAAAAATGACTGTTTATCTATCTACCCCACACACGAGTCTAGCGCCTGGTTGGTGTCCGTTGACTTAGGACAGGGTGTAGCAAGTGTGAGGTAGGCCATAATACGAGCAAGATATATGGCCTTCTTGACAGTGTACTAAAAGACAATCTTAATCATAGCGCTTCCTCGTGTCCTCAGACCTTGGAACCAGTGCTCTTCTCACACAATTGACACCTACACCCTTCAGTGACTTAGAAAAGGACCCATGGGCTCTAATGCAGACTAAAAAAAGCCCTCACTTTCAGTTTGGTAGTGGAAAAACACTAATGTTTGGGGTTCAGAGGGCCCGCTACACCAACCGAATGACCCCAAGGTCAACTCTTTCTCCTTACTGCAGAGGCACAGTGTCCCCTGGGGCCTGTTCCAGTCGCGAGCGCATCTTGGTGGTGCGACGCTCAGACGCACGTCGCCTCTTTCCCCTCAGATGGTCGCGTGGCTGCAATGCAGCCGTCGCCGTAGCAACGGACGTAATCCCTGCGCAGAGATAAAGCAAAGCTGAAAATCTCATCAGCGTCGAGCTCTTCAGTCTTATGCCAGGGAACTGCACTTTTTCTGAAGCATCTGACACTCACTGGCGCTTCTGGAAGTAGGATGAGTACTACTGCTCTAAAGTGGTTGTGCGGGAAGGGCTGCTTAAAGAGTGACACGTGTTCGTTTTCTTGAGCTAGGACAGTGTTACTCATCATAAGTTAAAATCCGGTGCTAGGGTGCATCTTTACAGCCCCATGCAACTGGACTGCCCGTTTTCCCACGGGGCATTTCCCAAGTGAGCTGCAGACGTTGGAAGTCGGTATTTAGAGCAGTGGGCCGCTAATGGAGGTGCTGCCACTTTCTTTAGCTTCCAAAGGTGTTCACAGCACATGCACTGGAGATTTTGTGGGAGAAGATTGTGGTGTAGTTAGAGGTGGGGTTCCAAGAAAAGAGAGAGAAGAGAGACGAGAAGCGCGGACGAAGGGAGTTGGGATGGTTTGAACATTGTTGTCACAGTTGGCTTTGGTCTCAGTCCGGCCCTGTCTAGCAGCAGTCAGTAAGCACATTTATGACAGTGGATACTGTGTGGCTGAAAATAAAATTTCAGTTTGGAGTTTGGTGTCCCTGCACATAAATCTTGTCATCACATGTATTTGACCAGCGAATGGGGAAAAACATGAAATCAAATTTTTTGGGGGTCTAAATCTGCACCAGGAGTCCCCATTCCAGCGACAAATAAGCTTCCATTTCCACCTACTTTGAGAGGCCATCGTGACCCAGAGGTGGGGCGGGTTGGTGAGCAAGAATACGATACAGTTGCAGGCCAGTGCTTAATTTTTAAACAAATAAGTACCAGGGCCCTCAACAGGAGGCCACCGCGGCTTGCACCCCCTATTGCTCCTGCCAGCGTTGCCAATGGCTGTACCAAGGCAACTGCTAACCATCACATCCTATAAGTGTGACAGTTCAGATTATTGCAGGGCCCCAGAGCCATAAGAATAGCATGGGCGGCAGGAACTAGTCATTTTTAATGTATATTGAATAATGAAACAACTGTTGTTGGGTTCATCTCAATATCAGATAATCAATTTTGCAACTTGGCACACTGTCATAAGTGCTGATGTTGACAATTAAGTGCTGAGCACCGGAAATCAAGTAATAGAAACAAGGGTCTCTCAATACGTGAACCTGGGGTAGTGAAGCGTTTAAAAAAAACAATGGTTCTGGTGTTGCTAAAAGGTCCATTTAAAAAGTCACCCTGTGGGGGGCACTACGTTTAAGAGTAGGAATCTAATTCCTCAAGGGAGCGATGGACAATATACAAAGGGACATGTAGGTCAGTTTATGACGGATATTTATTTATTTATTTAAAAATATTTTGAGATGGTTCTATGGTTGTCAATGCTATGTCTTTATTTTAATAACACCATCACTTGTCACGTCACACTTATTTTTCAATTATTGTGTGAGCACCTGAATACTATTGTTTTGGAAATAAATATCTGTCATAAACTGACCTACATGCCCCTTTGTATATTGTTCATCGCTCCCTTGAGGAATTAATTTCCTTCTCTCAAACGTAGTGCCCCCCACAGGGTCACTTTTTAAATGGACCTTTTGGCCACACCTGAACCATTGTTTTTCTAAAACGGAGCACCGGAAATCACCATCATTTTAAGCACTGTTGCAGTGTGAGCTTCATGTAATTTTACCGGTTGCCCCTTCCGAATTTGTAAAATCGGTTTGAAATTCTTGCACTCAGAAAAGGTGGGGTCAATAGAAATAGGTAGAGCATGGTCCCACATGGTATACCACTGCACCCAATATATAATCGAGAGCTTGAAGTCGTACTTGCTTGCTAGGGAAGATTGTGCAGTCACAAAGTCACACTTTCTCAGTCAGGGATATATTTGCTTCTCACATCCTGCCACATCCTGTCAAGGCGGGTAGTGCTTGTCACGCAGTGTGGCCTGCTGGTGATGTCTGGGAGTGCATTATTTACAGTGATATCTCCTAGCATGGGCTGGAAGTGCAGTGGTGGCCCGGGCATATAAACAGTAGTGGGGGGGTGGAGGGAGAGAAGGGGGAGCATGGGGGGATGACACGAGGGGGATTGCAGGGGGATAATTAAAAAAGCAAGATACCACTTACCTGTTGCTGCTTCTGCTGTCTCGCGCTTGCTTCCTGGTGCCAGTAGCCCATGGCACAGCATCAGAGACTCCCTGTGTAATCCCCCCGCTGCTCTCATGTAGCATGAGAGGAGCGGGTATTGGCCTGAGCGGGGTTGTTTAGCGTTCACTCAGACACAGGGAGTCTGTACTGTTTCTCCAACCTGACTGAGCAATACAGCTGGTTTGGAGAAACCTAACTGCGCATGTCTGTTTGCTTGGCCTAAGATGTCCGACCAAACAGACATGCACACTTAGCAGTGCACTCCACTCTTGCCCGCCCCTCCCTGCAATTGCTGGCTCAGCCAGCAGTGGAAAAATAAAACGATAATGGAATATTGTTTAAGTTTACAGCTGCTGGCTCTGAGCCAGTGGGGTGATGCTCCACCCCATTGCAGAGGAGCTGCAGCTATGGAAGTGTCTCTCTTACCCTATTGTCTGAAAGATCTGCTGTTACACTGTCATTTTTCGGCCCTGGCACAGTGCACCTCAATTGTGGGTGGGAGGGAAGAGCCAACAGCTTCCATCAGCAAGGCACTTATTGGTATCAGAGTAGGTGTTTGATTCACTGTATAGGTGTGTGAGTTGCTGTATGGGTGAGTGAGTGGCTGTGTGACTAGGTGTATGGGTGAGTGAGTGACTGTATAGGTTAGTGAGTGGATGTGTGAGGTTGTGTGGGTGAGTGAGTGGATGTGTGTTTGGATTTATGGGTGGGTGAGTGGGTTTGTGAGTGGCTGGATCGGTGTCTGATTGGCTGTGTGAGTAGGTGTATTTATGGGTGAGTGGGTATGTGAGAGGCATGTAAAGGTGAGTGAGTGGGTGCATAACCGGTGTAGGTGAGGGAATGGATGTGCCCGTGACTGTATGTGTGAGTGATTGAATGTGAGAGTGGCTGTATGGGTAAGTGTATGCTTCTATCAGTGACTGTATAGTTGAGAGTGTACATCTGTAGCATTCCTATGAGTGAGTTAGTGGGTGTGTGAGTAACTGTATGGGTGAGTGAAGGGCTGTGTGACTGACTGTATGGGTAAGTAGGTGTGTGAATAGCTGTATGGGAGACTGACTCAGTGTCTGAGTGGCTGTATGGGTGAGCGAGCAGGTGTTTAACTAGCTGTATGGGTGACTGACTCAGTGTCTGAGTGGCTGTATGGGTGTATCAGTGGGTGTGATATTGTCTGTATGTCTGTGTGAGTGGATGTATGAGTGGCTCTATAATCCTTCGGTGGGTGTGGGAGGACTTTATTGGGTCTGTGAATGTGTTTGTGAGTGGTTGTGTGGGTGTATGTGAGGTTGTGTAGGGGTATGAGTGGGTGTGTTAGTGGTTCTATGAATGATGTCATGAGTGATGTAATCAGTGATGTCACTGACCATGTCATGAGGGATGTAATATTTGAGGTATAAGCAGTGCATTGTAGGGGCATAGGTTATAGTTAGCTCATGTAACTATAACTGCTGAATTACACTAACTATAACTGCTGATTTACACTAGTTTTGTACGAGTGACATCTGAGCCTAACTATAACGTCCCTGTAGCGTTTGTTTTTTTTTCAGTGAATTTCTATGTTTTTTAATTCTATTTCCTAACTATAACATCCCAATAAGATTTGTTTTTTCAGTGAATTTTAAAGGTTTTTTAGTTTTATTTCCTAAGTGTATCCTGTAACCTTTGAGAGCGAGTGTGTGAGTGCATCAATGTCTCAGTGGGTGTGTGAGTGAGTGTTTGAGTGTCTCATGTGGGTGTGTTAGTGTCTGAGTGTGTCTGGGAGTGGCTGCATTGGTGTCTCACTGGGAGTGTGAGTTGGTGTACACACCCTCCTGTTACTTCCAGTAAATCCCACACAGCTGGATTGCTGAGAGCTCGTCGGAGGCCCTGCCCCTTCCTCCACCGCTCTGCAAACACACCTCCCTGCACACTACTGGTAGAGGGGAGGAAGTCCCCCTGGATGCTGAAAGCCCTTGCGGGCCAAAACCCTTCCTGTTACTTCCAGTAAGGCTCTGTCACGTTTTTGTGTCAAAAGTTAATAAAAGGTTCTTTTTGGCCCTGTCGAGGACCCTTTGTCACCCCATGACCAGAGCTAAAGGCTCAGGGTCTTCCTGCCCCCTTTTCTTTCTTAGGGTTTTTTTCGGAGCCCCAAGATGGCTGCCAATACTTCCCGGTTGAAGTGCTGGCAGCCAATTAGATCTCAGCACAAGACTGGGAGGGTTTGCAGAGCCTTTGCATGTCTATATAAACAAATTTGAATTTCCTTTTATACCTCCAGAATTACTTCGCAGATTTACACTAATTTGCAAAAAGTTAGCTTTGTGGACCAACAGCCACCTTTGTCCCAAATTTGTTGTAATTCCGTTTAATGGCTGTAGTTGTGTCTAAAATTCCCATTGGAATTAACATGGGAAAAGCAAAATTTTTTAACCCCCCCTATTTTTTTGCCCCTTGCTTGACAGATCGCCCTGAAATATTCCATGCACGAAATATATCACTTAACTTTTGTGAAAATTCATCAACCGGTGACAAAGATATAGGCAGGTCAAAAAACACTTTTCCCATGAAAACAAGGTCCTAACTTTACCCACCTACTGACGACCGCCAGTAGGTGATATATATATTCTGCTATTGGCTAACATGCAAGTCATGTAAACAAACAGTTGTCCTATAGCATATAAGTCAGAACTCAAGTTGATAAATTCCTGATACCGAAAAACTCCTATGCTTGTTTGAAAGTAGAGCTGCCCAATACATAAAGGAGTATTTTAAAGGCACTAACCTCATTCATGCTGAGTACAATAATGAATGAACAGTGTAACATAACACATTTGGTTGTTGGTTTTAAAAAGGCTGTAGTATTGTTTCGAATATAAAAATAGGGGTATAAGTGATTTGGCCTGGATGAAATTCCAATTCACAACAGAGTAAATTGCTCAATTTTGTGAATGTTGTGTTATGGTTTTTATTTGAAAACACACCATTTTGCCTTCTGACATAATTGACAAGTACAATTTAGTGCAGAAGTGCAGGGACACTGACATTGACCAGAACACAAGAGTCCATCATTTGAGGACATATGTTTGTTAAATATCGCAATAAATTGTATATTTGTATGTATTCTTATTGTCCACTGTTTCCCATAATTTTCCCAAATATTCTCTGAATTACACAATAGCAAATGACGAAAAATGCGCATACTCCTGTTCTTGATTTATGGTGCTCTATTGGCAATAGAACATATTATGCCTCAATGTTTCATCCTCCAAGGTATTTATAAAAAGGGAATTCAAGGACATATATTTCCAGCAGATATGATTTGACAATCCCTTGTGCAGCAGGGAATTGGTAGGTACTTCAGCAAATTCCAAAGCACCGCCACTAATATAAGTAGTCAGTGTGCCCAAATTAATAGGTCTATAAAGCTTAATATAAATGTGTTCACAAACCTATGAAAGGTTTTAAGTTGAAATACTTGCAAGAATTAAGATTTTGGCACATGATCTCTTACATTCATTGGGTGGTCTGGAAATGACTGGGTTACACATAAGCCATGGCTTTATGTTGGTTAATGTAATTGGAGCACCAATAGTTTCTGCCTGGTTCTTGCCACTGTGACAGGTGAAGGAGGGGATCCACCAGTATTCCTAGTATGTGTGAAGTTGCCAAATGTCTCATTGCACAATTTATGAAGGTTTTTTAAAATTAGAAAACTGTACGAAAAAAACCAGGAAAGTGAACTTGCAGGAAAATCCCACATTTTTTATCAGAGAATATCTTTGAAAAAAATGTTTTGCAGAAGTTTCTGTACGCACACATTTTTCAAAGTTGACAATCCATGCCCTGTTCACAAAGGGCAAAGTTTAGCTACTTCATATGCAGGACCTTAGCTAGCTCATTATGATTGGGGGTGTGTAACCTTCCTATTTCCCAACAATCATGATAGTTAATGCATTATATGAGAAGCAGGGCAGGAAGGGGTATTAGGGAGCAACAGGGAGAGGAGTGCAGATTGTGAGGGGTACTGAAACTCTATATCTTGTAAAGTATATTTTTTTAAGATCTTTAAAACAGAGATAACAGTGTGTATATGTGTGCTTTCATCTGCATGTGTATGTAAAAATCCCAAGTGAAATCTGACAAACACCTCACTATACCACACTTAAAGCACCTGTACCTACATATTTAAAGCAGAAAATATTTATTAGGGGGAGTAACTACCCAAACATATGCCCTGAAGCTATGCCCCTGTTAATACGCATAGTTTGAATTTGTACACACTTTGGGGTACAGATCTCTGCCTTAGAAAGCACAATACCAAAAGCAGATTAAGATTATGGCATAGCAAAGGTGAAGACATGAAAAGAAACAGCAACGGACAGTCCAAAATGCGAAATAGAAAGGAAAAACAGGGAAAAGAACGATAACATTAGACAACAGGTTAACATCGGTGACAAAGAAGTATGTGAGGGGGGTTAAGAGATATTTATACACAGGAAAAAACAGGGTAAGGCCAAAATAAAACCAGTGATTTACTGTGCGCTGTACAAGCGCGTGCATTGTGCTAAAGCTTGAGGTCTTTTAATGGTAATTACATAGACGGAATGGTACCGATATAACCTAAACAATATCTTAATAAAGGGGTTATTTGATATAGTTGAAGAAGAGAGCAAGGGGAATAAATAATAAAAATTATTGAGAGGAAAGAGGCTGTGTGATTGGTCCAGAGGGCTGGGAAAGACAAAGACGGAAATACCTGAGGAGATAAACAAATAAACTGAATGGAGGGACAGTTAAATGGAGACTCTGAAGATGCAGGTGTATTGAAGAGAAAGGTGAAATTACAGAAATGCAGGAGGAACCAGCAACAAGGGACAAATGTAGATATGGAAAAAGTGAAAAGGTAAAAAGATGATTTATGGAGTAAAAACAAAATTAATGAAAAATGGAAAAGAGAGGTAGAGTAAGGGAAGAATTTGGTACAGATCATGAACAGGAAAAGGGCTGAGTAATAAAGCGATAGGTTATGAAAGACATAAAGGTAGAAAGTTGAGAGAGGAGAAGGAGAAAGCCATGGTGACAAATGAGAACACACAAACATTGAGTGGGAGGTTGGAAGAATGAAAGACAGCTAAAATAAAGTAAAATCATAGTAGAATGGATCACTGACATAATATTGATCCAACAAATATCAAATCAGAAAAATATCAGAAATGAAATATTGATAACAAAAATATCGACTTTGTCTACTTAACTATTACAAAACATAAATATTGATATCACAAATGTCTTTGTTAGAAATATCAATTTCAACATATATCAAAAATACCAGAAGCAAAAATATTGTTACCTTTAAATAAACATAGATTATATAAAAAATATCAATCTACACAATATCGAGTAGAATATTATCATCAAAATAATTAAATAATCATTAATAAAATACTAAAAAAACAAATAAAAAACAAATACTTTAAATAAAGCGTGAAACTTGTTATACACATATGTAATTTAAATAAAAAACTATTAAATCAACAAAATATTTATCATTCACTCTAAAAAATTAAAAAATCACAAATGCATACAATAAACCCTCCAAAAATTACTATTAACTACAAGCAAGTGAATACCAACCTAAATGTTACCAATTATACAAATATAATAAATTTTATACTAAACAATATCGAACTATTAACTATACATAGGGGGTGATTACGATGGCGGACGGACTTCAGTCAGTCCAGCATCCTCTCCTATTTGGGACCGCCCACCAACCATGTAGCAGTCCCAAATAGGAATCACAATGTGACTGCTGTGGCGGTCGTATAACCCACCATTAACATTGCGGCGGGTGCTGCATGCTGCTGCACCCGCTGCAATGTTAAGAAGCGATGTGTTACATATCCATGTACTATGTGACAAGTACTATGCAGTGCCTGTCACTTAGTACAGGATATGTTGGGGGCAAACACCCACAGGAATGGGACAGGGAAGAAGGGGGGCCCGCTAAGCGCCCCTGATGTCCATACCGCCAGCCTTTTCATGGCGGGTGACTCGCCATTGAAAGACTGGCCAGGGATTTACATCATACTTTGACCGGTAGTGCCTAACAGGCACTGACGCCATTCTGGGCTATGTGGGCGGTCCGATTAGCTGTCGGATTCAATCTGATTGTCGGAACCATGGGGGTCGTATTTTCCGACCACCACGATCCCAACCGTCATTGTAATGTAGCAGTCGGATCGGCCCTTATGATTGGCAGGGGGACCACCATCGACGGGCTGACGGTGTCCGTCCTCCCACTTTCTTAATCAGTCCCATAATTAGTAAAACACAAACAAGCATTTACTATACAAGAATTCAACTGGTTCAAAAAATTAAAACTATAGTAAACCAACCAATAAAATTAAACTATAGTCAACTTTACCCAATAAAATAAAAAAAACAATTAAATCAGCAATATAAACGGCACACTAATTAGAACAACTAAATACTTCAAAAATTACAAATGCTGACAGACAAGGAAACTTTGTCAGATTCTTTCTACAAACCATTAAAGAAGGAAAATATATATATCCACAGCTACATAACCAAGTAACACTTATATTTGAACTAAAATATAACTGTTAACAAACTTAAAAATATAAAATAACAAATAAATATGACCACACTTTTCAACTTTTATATTTTGTTTAAACAGAACTCCTAAAAGGAAAAATCTACAACTTAAAAATCAATACACTACCACAAAATATCAACTATCACAAACCTGCAAAAAGAAATATGAAAATAAGTATACATACATAAATAACTAATAATAAACTTACCCAAATAGCAAAAAAAAAAAACGTAACCCCTTCGCTGCACATGACGAGCTCAGCTCGTCATGCAGTACACTGGCCGTGTGCTCATGACGAGCTGAGCTCGTCATGAACAATGGGATTTTAAAAAGTACAGCACCATGGATAAATTTCCTTAGCATTGATGTGGTTAAAGACCACAACCCCTACAAACTATCCACAAAGTAGCATTTATGATGTAACTTTCATTTTTCCTATTCAGTCAACAGAAATGAAAGCATCTGTTGCACGTTATTACACCTCCAAGGGAAAAGCTGCAAAACTGAGTGAAACCAACTCACCTGAACATACATGCAAGTATACAAAATAGAAATAAATCTATATTTAAACATGTTAATGACAAAGATGCAGAAGTCTAAAGAAGTTTAAAGAAATTATAAATTTGTACTAATATTATACTTACAGATACAACAGAGGACGGCAAATGAATCACTTCACAGAAAGGAAAGCAGTTACTAACTCACATGGGCTACACTTACAGCCAAGAAAGTGAATCATTAAGAACTTTAAATTGGAAATGTTCTAAATATTATTCTAATGAACGCTATGGAAGGGCAACTACAAAACATAATGTAGTAATTCATACACGAAAGCACAACAACCCCACCAAATGTGGCAGTAATAGAATTACAAGAAACACTGCAGGATATAAAAGCAGCAAGCGCAAGCTCCCAGGCATACACAAGTTAAACCTTTAAGGATATTTTTAGGCTTGGGCGGAGCTTGCAGAGTTTCACTACGTGGAATTCTGTGGAATTACTGAAAAACGTAACGAGATTCTGCAGAGTTCCGCAAGCGGGCTGAATCAGACTCATTATAGTGAAGTTATGTGGGTACAAGAGGGTTTGCAAGGTTTTAATACCAAACTTTGCTCCTACCTTCTCTCTCTGCATTCAGGTCCCATTCCCATCAGCTCACTGACTGTGTGAAGACAGGCACCGCTTCTGCCCTCGAGACAGGGACATTGACAGCAAGGAATAGGCAGTCTAACCCCGGCAGCCATAAGAAAAGAGTGGAGTTGTGTTTAACTTTAAGAAACCACAAGTAACATTGTTGAGTACGCACATCACGGTACGTCCGTGCATGTGACCACGTCTTCTGAGGCAGCCAAGCTGAAGTCAGGCATTTTACACTACAGGCAGGCATCTCAAATGTATCTTAGAGGTGTGGAGCTAGCTGCGGGTGTGAGAGACTGGAAGTGACCCACCCTCAGGAATCAGGTGCCTGCCAATCTTTAGCCAGCCGTGCCCCGTGTAGGTAAGAGCAGTGGGGCCGGGTGGCGGGAATCTCGACAGACAATGACGAGGGAAACATTTTTTTTCCCCCCTTGTGGTTGTCTGTCGAATCCCCCCCAGCCTGGTCCCACTGATCCATCTCTCTTACCTGCACAGGTTGTGGCTGCCTTCATCCCGCTCTCATCGAGAGGAGCCACTTGTATTAGGGGCACAATAGTATTCCACAGGAGCATAGTAGGCTGGAACCGCACTAGTAGGGCTCACTGGAAGCAGAGAACGGGCAGCGACCAGTGCTCGTAGCTACCAGAGCCCGGGGAACTGGGACCAGCCGCCACCAGGTCAAGCAGGGGCAGAGGTACCCTGGGGACTGGGATCAGGAGCGACGCCCGCCCACAGTCACCATGGAGAATGCATTCACAGGTACTTGGCCAGAGGGCACACTGCATCCCATTATTTGGAAGCCATTCTCTCATTATGTAATTGATACTGGCACACAAATAGAATACAGCATCTGCCGAAGCACTTTCAGTGTCAGCATCATTGTTTTTAAATCAGAGCCACGTCTTCAGACATATCCTGTGTAGTAAGTAGCTTCTTTTCAGTGCCATGTTAAAATGAACTGTGCACATGAGAGTGGCTAAAAACAGAGGAGATATACCTGGACAGTGGTTACCTGCCCTCATTCTTTCCTTTCTGTTTCTTCCCCATGGGGACAGCTCTTTTGGCATCTTGTGTTCTCTACCCAGCTTGAGTTATAATGGTTTGTGGTCTCTCTGCCTCAACCCACAGCCCGGCACAGCCACATTGCACATATGGTAGGGGGGAAGCTAAAAACTGTGCATGAGCCACAGTGACTCCGGTGTGTGCTGATGACAGAACCAGAAAGCCAGCACTAGCTGAGACAGACAGTGCATGACCTTGGCTCAAATGCTTACTGCAGTGTAAGTGTGACCTCCAAAAGAGGTTGTCACATTTGGAACTTTATTGAAATATGCATTCTGGACCCCATATTTCTGAAACATAGTACGAAGTTTGAAACACTAAGCATACAGTATGCTAAGGGACTGATTTGTTGTGCTTTACCCTTCCTCTTATCATGAATGCACTTTGTTCATTGGACATGATTGGGAAGCGTGCCATAAACTATGGTTTTCTTTGATGAACTTTGCACTCCAAGCAGGGAGCGGGGTAGCAAAACTTCACAAATTTCACCGGCGGAGTGAAGTTTACCGCCCACTCCTAGATATTTTACCTAGAGTCCCCAAACACATGACAGTGCAACTACCACCTATCCCCATTTTTAAAAAAAAGCCACCAGTAATACCTCACCTGCTCCTAGAAGATACCAAGCCATAGACATACCTGAACAATTAGCAATTACACATAGTGAGGAACCTTTCCTTATACAAGACAACCTAAATAATGAAAAACCGATTCTAATATTCCCTACAGCAAACAACCTAATGAAACCTAGCCAATGTCAAACCTGGATGATGGATGGGACCTCTAAAATATGTATTAAACTATTTACACAGATATACACCATATATAGTGAACATCAAAACATAAATATCCCTTTTATATATGCCTTTCTACCAAATAAACAAATCAGAACATAATCATAAACTTTGAACAAGCCATGATTCAAGCAAGCCTAGAAATATACCCCCACACAGTTATACAAGGCTGTTACTGTAATTTCAATCAAAGTATATGGAGATATTTCCAAAAATCTGCCTTAATGGTAGAATATTCCACAAATTGATAATTTTCTTTTGAAGTAAAAAACATGAGTGCACTAGCCTTTGTTCTTTTCACAGAGGTAGCCAACCAATACAATCTACTAATATAAAGTCCTTTCTACCAACAAAATGAAAACAAACATAGTCCCCTACTGGATTATTTCAAAGGCACTTGGGTTGGCAGACTGTATTTCTCCAGAAACAGATGCCAACTCAAATTCCAAATACCATGGTGCAATGTCTATGACAACACATTGGCACAGGACACCAAAACAACAACGCAGCAGAAGGATGTGCCAATGCCTTCCAATCCATATTAGGTAGAATTTAACCTACACTATGTAAATTTATAAAAGCATTATAAAGAGAGCAAAGCTACCAATATCTAAGAAATGAGCAATCTGTTAGTCAAATTGGCCCTAAACTTAACAAGCAAACCAAAAGAATACACAACGTGCTATAATTTAAAGTCATACTCTTCATAAATACCAAAGAACTACATTACTTTGAAATGATAGCCAAAAGCATACTAAAAAATAAATCTTAACCTACCAAAGTCATCAAAAGTACAACAAACTGTAAACCAGCCCACCAAATAATTTTTTTGAATAATACATATATTATTTGCTTATATCAGTCAAACAACTGTTTAAAATAACAATATTATTGAGGACACTTAAATAAAATTAAATATAAATTATTTTTAAAATATAGCTATCACCATCCGAAACAGAATAAGGGAAAATGCAATCCATCACATAAAATAATAACAACACATAATCCAAAGAATTCCACATAACAATCACAGATATTCAGTATAAACAATGCAATTTTATATTTTCCACCTAAAATGAATAAAATAATTAAAACATACCATTCTGTAGCTGCACATCTTTCTCGGACTTCACATAATGAAAATTAGTAATCCGCTAAAAATAAGATAACTAAATCTCAAAATCCTCCCCAAAAATGCTAATATATAATGATTCCAATCAAAATTGCTTAAAGTAATCCAGTGTATCAAGGTACCATGAGAAATCTGAAAAGATGTTTTAAAAAAAGAACCACTACAGGAAACCCCAACAAAGGAAAGCTAAGTAAAAACCATTGGTTAATTAACAAACAGTATGATTTCCTTAAAAAAAAGAAACAACAACTCCAAATTCCCATAGATTGCATTCATTGACAAAAACCTGTAATAGAAATGATCAAAACCCACATCAAGACACATAACATTCCGCAAAGTACATATACATAGCAGTTAATCATCAAAATATAACTAACACACATAATTTAACATAACATTGTAAAATATTATTAAAACAGTATATAAAATGCAAACAGTAAACTAGTGTAAAATAGTAGCAGCAATAAATCTATAAATAACAAAACCTAACAAACAACTCTTTAACTAACTTTTCAACTTCCCTCTAAATAATCTCTACCATGAAAACCCTTAAAAAATCCTTTAAAAATGGTGTAGCTGTTCCAGAGAACAGCAGCACCTTACTGTGACCAAGGTTACAGGAATGTAAAGTAAAAATAACACAAATAGATTATAAAATAGAAGGCAACTGTAAAAATAAATGAAAGCCAAATGAAATAGAAAAATACTACTATCTCCCTATAGAAATGAATGGGAAATATTGTTAAAAAGTTGAATAAATGTTTAAGAAATTGTTAAAAAAATGCTACACTTATAAAACATCAACGTTATAAAACAATTCTGAAAAAAATCTAAAGCATAAATTAATATTACTATAAAATATATATAATTAGGTAATATAGACTAATAAACATAATCATTATCAAAGACATTTATTTTGATCACTTCTGATAATAAAAGTATAGACAAAGAATAGAACCAACATCTCACACATGCATATTAAAATACCATTTGAAATAACAATAAAAATAATTATAAAAAAGTGCAAGAAGCGCCTTTAAAATATAAGTTAAAAACAATGTAAAGCCACAAATGTGATAAACACATGACAACTAACTTGTTTTTGTTTGATCTATTTTATTAGTTTTTGAGAATACACAAGTAACAGACATTTCCTTCAGTTAAAGAATATTACATTACCAGCACGTACCCACACTGCAAATTATCAATGAAGAGGAAGAGAGCACTTATACATTAAACTGATATTTGTTTGCATAAGGTTGCTGCAGTGCTGTATGTGGTAACTGCAGGCCTGTGTGAACATGTGATGGGTGCAGGTGCACCTGTGAAATCCTGCATCAGTACTGCACCTCTGGAAACTACAGCTCTGACAACTAAATCCAAAGAACAATTGGAACACTGGGGAAGGGTTAGGTCCTAATCAACAGCGGGGGGTATACACCTGCATCTCTTGTGGCATGTTGACGCCTTGAGTTGACTACCTATATGACCTTGGGCAAATTAATAACCGTATTACAACTGGTATATGTAATGTGCACTTGACCAAATTACATGTGGGTGCCATCTCACTTATGAACTTGATTCAGCTTGCATTTCACTAGGGCTTTCAGTGACATTCCCCGGAGTCAGCGCTTCCTGGAGTGTTGACAGTATTAGGTTCCACTGGGATGAGATTGGATATTTACGCAGGCCGAGGGTGTCCTCCCTCTATAGGGCAGTCCCATCCGCCCTGGTCCAGTTCAGCATGGAGTGAGACCAAGCTTGCAGGGTTGGGGGGTCTTCAGACTTCCAGCATTTAGTGATAACCCTTTTGGCCACCACCAGGCCTAAGTCCAGGAATCGGGTAGTGGCTCTATGTGCTTTGTCCCTGGCAAACACACCCAGTATGCAAGCCTCTCATTTGTTTGGAAGTGCTCTGTCAGTGCATGAGTTCAAATGTTGTATTACTCCCTCCTAGTAGGCACGCCATGCAGGACATGTCCACATCATGTGTAAGAAGTCAACGTCATTAAACTTACAGCGCCAGCAGCATGCATCTTGCCTGTGGAAATATCTGTTGATTTTATCTGGGGAAAGGTATGCTCTGTGTAATAGATAGAACTGGATCAGAAGGAATCTTGCATTCCTGGGAACAGATGTGGGGGTCAACAACATCATGTTCCATTCTTTGGGTGCGCATGGGCGAGTCAGGTCCGCATCCTAGTGGTTTCTCAAGGGTGCTAACTTTGTTGCCGAGTATGCGCAAAGTGCTTCTGCAAACCATTTGGTGAAATGCCTCCCTGTGCCTAACACATGTATATATTGCAGCAAGAGATGCGTTTGTTGCTTTCACGTGATGTCTCCCCAAAGTCGTCGCTTCGTGTCTACCCAGGAGGCATGGCTGAGAAAGAGTCCAGATATGACAACTAACTAAAGGGCATATGAAAAGCAGCGGCAAAGATTGGTGCCTGCCCAGAGAGAGAATGGAGACAGCGATATTGCACATCCAACCACAGTACATCATAGGAATCAGATAATCCATTTCATAAATTAAAAATTGACTGTAGATATTTCAAGTGCTTTATCCAGATTGCCATTAAAACTAGGCCATGCAAAAAAACACGACCTGACTAATGTGGGACTGCAGTAATCTACATGTTTCCTGGTATTCCCTGATGCCCCGGTTTTTGCAGAGGATAAACAATCTATTTTGCACACAGTAGTTTATAGAGAGTAAACAGAAAAAAATCAATGAGGTTTATAGGTCTATAAATGCCCAGCGTTGCCCGATCTCCCTTCTTGTAAACAGTAATGATTTCAGGTAGTTTCCTAGAAGGAGGAATCCCAAACCAGCTAAAATAGTGTTACGAATCAGGTTGATATATGGCTCCCAAATTCCTAGATTTTCCCTAAATAAAACATTAGCAAACTGTCCAGGCCCGTGGCATGACTAGGGATACAAGAATTGATGGATTTCAGAGTTTCATTTAATGAAAATATCAAGCTATTAGATTTAGAGAAGGAGCTAGTTTCAGGAGCCATACTATCACTCATGACAGTGTCACACTTGGTAGAATAAAGCTGTCCAAAATGTGCTATTCATTCATGGGGTTGGATGCAAAAATCAAGTGTGGGTTTATGACCATTTAGCCAAACCTCAACTGCCTTCCAAAAGGACTTAGGACCTCATTTATGAGGCCCCTTGCGCCATCGGAACGTCACTTTTTGTGACTTTCCGTGGCGCAGAAGCCTCTGTGATATTTATCAGGCAGCACTAATCCACTTTTTTTTGCTTAATGCTGCCTGATAAATATGAGTCCCTTTAACGCAGTGATCTACGTTAAAGGGGCGTGCAATGGGTGTTGCTGGGAGCGTTCCAAGCAACATCCATGACCTTTTGACACTGCCCCAGATTTATGAGAAATCGTAAATCTGAGGCAGTGCCAAAAGCGTACGCCTCCCCAGGGGAGGCGTAAGGGAGGCGCAACAGGGAGAAATATCTTTATTCTTCCTTGTTTTTCTTTTTTCTTTGTGTGCTACATTCTGCAGCACACATGGAAAGAGGAAAAGCCTCTTGTGATTATTTTTGTACAGAAAGGTTTCCCTTCCTGTACAAAAATAATCAATCTGGCAACGCAGGCACCCTTGCACCATTGTGCAAAGGTGCCTGCGTTGGCACAGGCAGCCCATTGTGCGCCGGCGCAGGGGAAAAAGACAGGAATGCACCGTATCTTATAGATAGGGCGCATTCCTGCCCTTTTCTTTTGACGTAGGGAAGCGCAGCAGGAAGGCCTGCTGCGCTTACCTACGGCAAAACCTCATAAATGAGGCCCTTAGTGGAGAGTGCTTCATGCAGGTTCAAGTGAACTCTCCCATTCCCTTTTTGCTTTGTTTAGAAATTGCAGATAGCAAGTCCTACTTTCAGGTATTTTTTGGCTGTGATTTTGACTTAATTGCCACAATGAGCTCATTCTTGGCTAGTCCACATTCCCCATTATACCATTTTTTAGGGGTTCACCCAGATTTCACTACAAGACTGGAGGTTAATATAATGCAGAACCTTTTATTGCCACTCCTGAACAGCAGCCCTTTTACAGAACTTCACCACAACAATCCAGAATTGGAATAACAAAGTCAATAAGTGTCCCCGCATAGAAAACTCATCCTCTTTTAAATGCTGCTCCTTTTCAGATAAGTGGCTTCTTTTATTCAATTTATGAGTACTTAATGTGTTTTGAGTTGTTATAATTTGGTGTGGTCTGTGTTAAGCTTTTAATTTATGGAAGTATTATGTGTGGTATGAAGAAATGAAGAGAGGATAGTCACTGTGTTTGTATTGTAGGTTGTTGGAAAATATATTTTTAGTAGCATTTTATTTGTTGAGTTTAGTTTGTGTATCCGTAAAGCGGTATATTCATGTAAGCAATTTTTTTAGAGTTTTTTTTAATGTTTTTTCTGAGCATGTGCGCTTACATGTTAGTTTCTTGCTGATGCTAGGTTCACGTGCGAGGAACAGCTGGTCGTGTGTCAGAGGGCTCTCGCATGAACAGCTAGCTTGCGTGTCTCCTCGAGGATCAGGAGATGTTGCAGCTTCAGACAGAAGTTCCGTTTGGGTAGATTAGAGGAGCGAACAGGCTGAAGGACTGATGGTGTGACGTAATTAAGGTCACGCCATCAGAAATATTTGCTATTGTCCGCTGTATTTTGTGCAGCAACCAGTTCAGATTGTAGAGCCAAGGGCATTGGTTTTATCAATGGATCAAGAAGAGGTAGCAGATTTGTAAGTGAAGGAAATGTTAAAGAAAGGAGCAATCTGTATGGTAGAGGAACATTTAAAAGGATTTGTAAGCACTATATTCGTAGTGGAAAAAAAGGACAAAGGATGGAGACCAGTGATAAATGTAGGAAATCTAAATCGATCATTGGTTTACAGGCATTTCAAAATGGAAGGGATTCATCTTCTGAGGGACATGTTGCAGTCAAAGTATTGGTTGGTAAAGTTAGATTTGGTGCTGGAGAATAGCACCACACAGGCAGAAGAAAATCTCAGCAACTGCCCGACTACAACTACAACAAACGCAGGCATTTGCTGGTACTTGCTTCCATATTATAAGAACTCTAAAGAAGATGTCATTGACCTTGAGAGACTTGGAAAGGATTCTAAGTTTGTTTTTCTCTTCGAATCAAGCAGTTTTTCGGGAGCCGTTGCATTATTGTGCCTTGCAAAGGGTGAAAGCACAAGCGTGGAGAGCAGGATTATGGTATGGGGACCAGGTAGTACTGAATATGGATGCAAAGGAGGAGCTAGAGTGGTGGTTATACAATTTGGAGGTTTGAAGCTGAAGGGCAATTTTTGGCTGTCAACCGGATGTTACCCTGGAGACATATGCCAGCCTTTTGGTTGAGGGGCTCAATTGGGTCTTCAGGAAACAGTGGTGCATGGTCAAGGAAGGAGAAGGACCTACATATAAATTGTCTGGAATGGACACCAGTGTTATATGCGTTGAAGAGGTTCAGGGAGATTTTACAAGGCAAGACAGTGCTTTTGAAAATGGCCAACATTTCTGCAATATCATACATAAACCATTTGGGAGGTTGCAGATCAATGAGTCTTTCAGATGTGGCAAAGGAGTTGTGGATGTTTTGTTTGAGGAACAAGATAGTGTTATGGGCAGAATATCTTCCAGGAGTACGGAATGTGGTAGCGGATTGTAATTCCAGGCATGTGAAAGATTACAGCGATTGGATGCCGGGGTCAGAGTATTTCGAGAGGTTTCAAGAAGTTTTAGGTCCATTGGTTGTGGACCTGTTTGCAACAAGGTTGACATGCCAATTGGAGAAGTATTACAGTTGGTTACTAGATCCAGAAGCAACAGCGATAGATGCTTTTCAGCAGGTCTGGTCAGAAACGAAAGGTATGTATTCCTGAAGTTTGCTTTGATTCAGGGGGTATTACTGAAGGTGAAGACAGAAAGTTGTCAATTGGTTTTGGTAACACCATTCTGGGTTTTACAGTCTTGGTTTCCGGCAGCTCTGGATTTGGCTTGAGAGGTTCTGTTTTTGATGAGGGCTGAAGAGGGTTTGCTGGTAAACGAATTAGGAGAGGTTTTGGTGTGTATAGTATTAAAGAGTATGTGACTGAAGAAGCCTCCTAAGGCAAGATATGGTGTGATGTGGGATGTTAATCTGGTTTTGAGGTTGTTTGTGGATTGGCCTAGGAAATGGTTTTTAAGTAATAGGAATATTTCAATTAAGTTAGCGACTCTGTTGTGTTTAATTTCTTGTAGAAGAGTATCTGACGTGAAACGTTTGGATGTTAATAATAGTCATTTTTGTCTGGATGGTGTTTTTTTGAGGTTCATAAAAGGACTAAGACTATGTCTACTTCAGTTTTTAATCCTAAGTATGAGGAGTGTAAAACATGATGTGTAGTGGACTGTCTGAAGGAAGTATCAGTGTAGAATAGCAGAGATTAGAAGGGATGATGAACATCAGCTTCTGATTTCTTTTGTAAGATCTTTTAGGGCTGTAAGTACAGCAAAAAACTCAAGGTGAGTAAGGAGTGTGATGGATCAAGCAGGAGAAACTATGGAAAAGTTCAAAGCATATTCTATCAGAGAGCTAGGCAAACAAGAGTTGTTGGTATGGTGGAAGTTTGCAGAATATTTTGAAAGCAGTGGATTGGTCAAATGTGAGCACTTTTGCAAAACATTATTTTAGACCAGTGGAGCATATGTCTGAAGTGATGTTAAAAGGCTTTCAACATGCATAATTTTAGCCTCTGATCTTGTAATGAAATGACGATTCTCAGATTAACATGATAATAGAATCAGGATTTAATACAAGACACGGAAGCTAACATTATCCCTCCCTCCAATCCCATGTTTGGAGTTTTGAAAAAGAAATTTTTGTTATGCATGTTTCATATTGAAAAAAAAGAGGAAGTATTAATAGGAGTGTATTGGTTAATAAAGTTTGTTGGTTTAATGATTTATTTGCAGGTTTATTTGAAAGATGTTTGGATTTTATTTGGAGGTATTTTTGTTTTCAGATTCTCAGTCATAAGGAAATAAGACTGGCATTGATTTGGAGGTGAGAGAAGTTATGTTTGCAGAATAGCATTTAAAAGAGGATGAGTGTTCTATGCAGGGGACATTTATTGACATTGTTCTTCCAATTTGGGATTGTTGTGGTGAAGTTCTTTAACCTGTTGACTGTGGCGGGAATTCCGCCGCGGTGCGGGTGATTTATGACTGGGCGTGGTCAGGACGGCCCCCGGACATCCTCCGCACATGCCCACCAAGACGTCAGATGGCCAGGGGCCATCCGACGCACGCAAAGGGTTAAAGGGTAATAAAAAAAAATATATATATATATATATAATATATATATATATATTATATATATTATATATATATATATATATATATATATATATATATATATATATATATATATATATATATATATATTACGTTTCACCACACGCTGACAAGCGTGAAAATGCACTCGAAATCCATTCAATGTTCACCATCAAATTAAACCATCCAGCAAGGTTCGTGGGTGTATATTTTATTCCAGCATGGAACACAGTTCAAGGAACTAAACCCCCAACGCGTTTCAGCGACAACTCGCCTTGGTCACGGGTGAGTAGTGTTCAGAAAAGTAAACATTAAATAAAGTTTTCAAAACTTCATGTATAAACATAAACAAAGGACTCAGTGCATAAAATAAAACACAGCGGCCATCTTGGCATGGTCAAGTACTAATGGTAATGTGCCCAAGAGAAAGACATATCCATTCGCCTGACTGATTCTTGCAATTTTCTATACTGACACCTCTTACAAGTCTCACCAATTTAACAGTATGTCGAATATCCACACCCTAATAAATCCAACAATAAACCCAAGTGGGGAAAGATATTTCTCTTAGTGAAAACATCCATGCTGTCATCTTCAATCATGAAAAAATAAATTACAATCATATTCGAGGTAGCACATAATAATCAAGTGCATATGGGTGACACTGAGAAAACCGGGCTATGTGGGTCCCAAGTGGGAAATGGATCTGATTGCAGGGTCCCATGGGGAACATATATGCAGATTAGGTCACACAGTTTCAAAGTATATCATGTTCAAAATTAATTATATCAACCAATATATTGAAGACAAGTCTTTGAATCCCAAGTGGGGAATAATGAGCATGACCCCATGGGGTAATCAAATCTTCCGCCCGGTCTAATCACCACAGATATGTGTCACCTATAGAAAAACAAGAACGGCACATCAGAACTGCTAATGCCATGTTCAAGCGGCCTTCAAACAATTGTGTAAATTAAAAACCAATACAATGTGAAGTGATTTAAAAACAGTAGAATCATTGCTAGGAGTTCGAAAAAACAAACAGTGTGATATACACAACTATGCATCATTGTAGGCAGAACATTGTACAATTTACTCTAACTCCGTGTATCACAGCCATGGAGGATGAAACAGAATCACGCAGGAGATTGAGAGCTCAAACAA
Source organism: Lissotriton vulgaris (assembly GCF_964263255.1). Classification (NCBI taxonomy): domain Eukaryota; kingdom Metazoa; phylum Chordata; class Amphibia; order Caudata; family Salamandridae; genus Lissotriton; species Lissotriton vulgaris. The sequence continues at coordinate 768,175,512 of NC_141697.1, forward strand.
TGTTTGTCCAAACAACAGTGCCTAAAGCCCAGCCCGGGAATGCAAATCTTCCCATTCCCTTACAACAAAGATATTCTAAATTGGAGAAATTAATCAGGAAGGAAGTTTCCAAATGGTGGGAGGCTATCACCCTGGAGAAGTACCAAGAGGAAAAGAGGGTACCAAGGGGTCTGAGAATTCTAATAGCCCCATCTTATGAAGATCCGGATGTGGAATTGGCAGAGGAATGGGCGGAAAATCTGATGGATTGTTCCAACAGGATGCTATCAATTCTAATTAAACATGCGTGGAAAGACCGAGCTGCACTGTTAAAGGAAATAGCTGAACTTAAAGAGGAGATCAACAAGGAAGACACAACCGAGAATATGACAAAGAAATTGGAGGAAATAGCTAAAAGAATTGCCAAACATGAAGATGAAATTGTTGCCGAGAAAGAACGCAAGTTCTTACGGGATAAGATTGACTACCAGTCAGGCCGTATCTTCACATTTAGTCGCAAATACGACAATGTCAAACGCAAGGGAATACAGGCTACCCTGGATAAGGTACAAACGGAAGGCATCTCAGAGGAAGAGGTTGTTGAAAGTGATGCTTCAGAAGACGGCAACCTATTGGCACAAACAAACCAAATCCAACCGACAAATTTTTGGGAGGAGTTCCGTGTGATGAACTAAACATCACATCAGCAAAATTGGCAGATCGATCGGGGCAGAGGACAAAGCAAAGGATTTCGAGGACAAGGCAGAGGAAGAGGCAAGGTTGGAGAAGAAACCACCGCATCCAGCACCAAACAAGGAGGGGCGGCAGGTGGAAAAGGCAGTGGAACCCCAATGGGAGTGGAAACACGGGGCCAAAAGAAACGAGGAAAATGAACCAAAAGAATGTGGTAAATCTCTCTTCTCGTTCTCTGTCCAAAACAGAACACGATGTGTTACAGTTTGGTCTTTCTTTCTGCCCAACCTCGAATTTTATTTACTCTCGAGAGCGAATTGACATTTTCAAATTTACCCGCAAACTACGCTTGCATAAATGGAACAAACTTAAAGTTAAAAATGCGGGCAAAACGATTGAGACTACCCAGCGGGCCACTGAATCGATCTGGGAAGTAGAAGCTTTGGCTGCTCTAAAGGAATTAGAATTCAATGTACCACCTGAGAGTCCCATTGTTGCTGAATCATTGGGGTTCAATCCTAGTTTGAATTGTCCTAATAACTTCAAACCTAAATCTAATTTTAATCCCGTATTGCCAGCCTGCGGTATTGACGTTTTTGAAACTTTGGTAATTGAAGATTTGAAAAAGTTGGCCAGAAAGAAAGACTGGGTATGTGACAATTTGAGCAAACATGAACGTTTGGCTGTAAAGAATTTGGAGGATGACCCTTTGATTATTATCCGACAATCGGATAAAGGAGGGAATGTTGTGATAATGGATGTTAATAGCTATGTTGAGGAGGGTATGCGCCAACTGAACAACGTGGATTGTTATGAGGTATCATCCATTGAAAAAATTGAAAGAACAAATACTATGTACCACAACATGTTGAAGGAATGGCAGAATGAGGGCCTGTTAGAATGGAATGAATATTCTTTTCTGTTGAATAGAAACCCTAAAGTGGCAGTGTTATACCTCTTGCCCAAACTGCACAAAGATTCAGTCAGGCCCCCCCGGCAGGCCAATTGTTTCCTCAATTGGATCCCTCCTTGAGAACACCTCGAAATATATCGATTTCTTTCTACGTCCTTTTGTGGAGGGGATACCCTCGTATCTGAAGGACAGTAGGGACTTTATCAGTAAGATTAAAAACTATGAATGGCAGGATAGCTATCTCCTCATCTCTCTCGATGTAGGCAGCCTGTACACCTCCATCAGGCATTTGGATGGTATCAATGCCTGTCGGAGGTTTCTCAAGAAACGTTCCATCTCCTTTCGAGACCATACTGATATGATTCTGAGAATGATGTTGTTTTGTCTCGAAAATAACTTCTTCATCTTTAATGAGACATATTTTAGACAGCGACAAGGGACGGCGATGGGAACTTGTTTTGCTCCCAGTTTTGCGAATCTATTCATGGCAAACTGGGAGCAACAGGTGGCAGAGACCAGCACTTTGTATCGCAGCCATGTTAAGACCTGGCTGCGTTACATTGATGATCTTTTCATCATTTGGGATGGTCCTGAAATACTGGCAGAAGACTTTATCCGTGAATTGAATTGCAATGATCTTAACCTCACCTTTGATGGTAAGATCAGTAACTGTGTGATGGAGTTTCTGGATTTGAAAGTTGAGGTTGAAAAGAATAAACTCATCACTAGGTTATACTGCAAAGCTACGGCAGGTAACACCTTGCTCCACGCTGACAGTAGCCACCCGAAGTCACTCATACGCAGTATCCCCTTTGGGGAGTTCCTCCGGGCCCGAAGAAACTGTAGTAGAGATGAGGACTTTGTAAAAGAAGGAGACATAATGAAGGAACGTTTCAAAGAACGTGGCTATAACCCACAGGTGATTGAAGCAGCTTTCACAAAGGCTAGTAACATCAGCCATGAATCGTTACTGGTACCCAAGACCGACAAACCTGAGGAACAGGAGGTTATCAGATTTATCTCTACTTACCACGCTAGTTCGTGGCAGGTACAGAAAAGGTTTAAGAAAAACTGGAATGTGTTACTCACGGAACAGACACTTAAAGAGGTTCTAGGTAGCAACCCAAGCATTACCTATCGGAAGGCTGATTCTCTTAAGGACAAGCTGAGCAAAAATGAGGTCAAGACTACATCTAGGAAGACTCAGGAAATGAAAGGCTTTTTCACTTGCTTGAAGTGTAAAGCTTGTAAGTTTAGTAATAACGTCAAATCAGTCTATTATCCCATAGAAGACAGAGAAAAACCAATCACACAATACCTCAACGGCCTCTCTGACCATGTGATATATGTATTGGTGTGTCCATGTGCCAAGAAATATGTAGGGAGCACCATGTTCCCTGCGAAAAAACGAATTCTTGAGCACATGAGGGCGATTGATAATAGGGACCAAAGTTCGCCAGTCGCCCGTCACTTTGAAGAAAAACACAAGAGCAATCGTAATCTTTTGAAGTTCTTTGTGATTGACAAGATTTCGAGCATGAGGAGGGGTGGTGACAGAATCCGCAGGTTGCGTCAGTTGGAGAGTAAATATATTCTTGACCTCGATACACGTATCCCAGGAGGTTTAAATTCTGAAGAAGAACTCAAATGGTATTCGGGAGAGTAAATTGTACAATGTTCTGCCTACAATGATGCATAGTTGTGTATATCACACTGTTTGTTTTTTCGAACTCCTAGCAATGATTCTACTGTTTTTAAATCACTTCACATTGTATTGGTTTTTAATTTACACAATTGTTTGAAGGCCGCTTGAACATGGCATTAGCAGTTCTGATGTGCCGTTCTTGTTTTTCTATAGGTGACACATATCTGTGGAGATTAGACCGGGCGGAAGATTTGATTACCCCATGGGGTCAAGCTCATTATTCCCCACTTGGGATTCAAAGACTTGTCTTCAATATATTGGTTGATATAATTAATTTTGAACATGATTGACTTTGAAACTGTGTGACCTAAACTGCATATATGTTCCCCATGGGACCCTGCAAGCAGATCCATTTCCCACTTGGGACCCACATAGCCCGTTTTTCTCAGTGTCACCCATATGCACTTGATTATTATGTGCTACCTCAAATATGATTGTAATTTATTTTTATTTTTTCATGATTGAAGATGACAGCATGGATGTTTTCACTAAGAGAAGTATCTTTCCCCACTTGGGTTTATTGTTGGATTTATTAGGGTGTGGATATTCGACACACTGTTAAATTGGTGAGACTTGTAAGAGGTGTCAGTATAGAAAATTGCAAGAATCAGTCAGGCGAATGGATATGTCTTTCTCTTGGGCACATTACCATTAGTACTTGACCATGCCAAGATGGCCGCTGTGTTTTGTTTTATGCACTGAGTCCTTTGTTTATGTTTATACATGAAGTTTTGAAAACTTTATTTAATGTTTACTTTTCTGAACACTACTCACCCGTGACCAAGGCGAGTTGTCGCTGAAACGCGTTGGGGGTTTAGTTCCTTTAACTGTGTTCCATGCTGGAATAAAATATACACCCACGAACCTTGCTGGATGGTTTAATTTGATGGTGAACATTGAATGGATTTCGAGTGCATTTTCACGCTTGTCAGCGTGTGGTGAAACGTAATACATACAGGGTGCCTTTGACCCTGGTGTGCACAGCAGTCCGAGGGTCCCGGTTTTTCAAAGGATGTGAATTGTATATATATATATATATATATATATATATATATATATATATATATATATATATATATATGGAAAACCTCCGTTCTCCCGCCACAATCTCCTCTGCCCTGATTGCGCTGGATACAGACACGGACCACACTCAGGATGCTGGTTAGTTGTGTTTATTCAGCTGCCGCCATAACGTTTCGGCTGAAAAGCCTTGATCACATGACAGCGTAACCTTGTTTTTTCGACATATTTAAAGTGCACAGTGCTCATTGGTGATTGGTTCTTTTCAAACCTTACATACATTGGGTAAAAACTGATGATGGACTTACACATTGCATTGTATCAATATATACATACATATTTACAATGATTTTCATCGTTAGTTTCAATACACTTTTTTACAATAATGGGATAAATCCCTAAGTGTTTTTGCACAATATCGGGTTAAATCCCTGTGTATGTACAAATCAATATTTAAACAGTTTTCTAACTTTTTTTCACATTTTCACAATTGCATTGTATCTTTATATGCACTTTTTTACAATGAATTTCATCGCTATTTCCCTAGGGTTTGTGTATATATAAAAAAAGGAGACTGTATATGTGGGTTTTTTACATTTTTGCTTTGTTGCCATATTTGATACAGTTCTGTATATATATTCACTGAAGAAACCATAGGTTTCACACCAGTTATAGTTAGCTGGAAATTTTACTGACATAAAACCATTGAAATTCCCACGTTATAGTTAGTTGGACTCACTATAACTTGCACGTGTAATGCACTGATGACACCATCCAGTGAATGTGTGTCTTTCAGATAAATAAATATGTTTTATATATGTATGTTAAGGTCGATGGAAGAATATTTGTTTAAATTATTGTCTTAATGGATGTTTTTAAAAAAAAAAATGATTGGATATCTGCCTTATTAAGTGTATCTTAGTGAATACATATATTAGCGAGTGAAAGTAGGTCAGTCTCTCTGTCATCAGTGATGTCATGAGTGATGTCACTGACCATGTCATGAGTGATGTAATATGTGATTTCATCAGCAGTGCATTACACGTGCAAGTTATAGTGAGTCCAACTAACTATAACGTGGGAATTTCAATGGTTTTATGTCAGTAAAATTTCCAGCTAACTATAACTGGTGTGAAACCTATGGTTTTTTCAGTGAATTTCATAGGTTTTTTAAATGCTAATTCCTTTCTATATCGAGTTTCTAACCTTTTTTTTTTTTTAACAATTTGCTGTTTTTTTGTAAGTATTCATTTTTTTTTATATATTTTTTTTCTTTTGCGCTCTGGGTGCGCATCTAGAATGTCGTAAGGAGTGCGCACAGAAAAGTGACGCATCGCACCAGCGGTGTAAAAAAATGCACCTCGTTGCGCTATTTTTAAAAAGTGACGCATCTAGGTACATGGGTCACTTTTTAAAACTCTGCGCCACATTATATCTGCGTCAGGTATAATGTATGCAGAGGGGGCATTCCCCCGCAAAAAGCTTGGTAATAACGACGTACTGAAATCTATGAGATTTCTCTGCGTCACTTTTAGGATGCTGTTGCGTCAAAATCTTGCGCCTGCCTCGCGTCACTTTTATGTTTACAGATATGTCAGAAATACTGACGTATCTGTAACTCCTTGCAACATGATTCGTCATACATTAAATATGACACATCTGGAATGTCATAAGGAGTGCGCACAGAAAAGTGACGCATCGCACCAGCAGTGTAAAAAAATGTGCCTCGTTGCGCTATATTTAAAAAGTGACGCATCTAGATAGATGCGTCACTTTTTAAATATAGCGTAACAAGGCGCATTTTTTTACACCGCTGGTGCGTCACAAAAATTGACGCACAGGTGGCGCAAAACTGGCAGCGCAAGGCCCTCATAAATATGGTCCTGGATTTTCCCCATGCTTCGCTCCCCGGTGCGCGTACCATGCGCTTCCCCCGCGCAAAACGAAAAAAAAAAAAAAATGTTAATGCCCCGCAGGACCCTATTTTAGCCCCCACATCAAACCTAGGGGGTCAGAGGGGGTCTACTCTTCCCCCTTATGGTCATTTGCCCCTTTGTTTTTCAAACCCCTTGTGTCTCGATTTTACCGAGAGACAAGATGGCGGCCGCTCCAGACTGTTTAGAATGTTTACAGACACCCAAGAGCCAATCAGCTTTCTGCGCGCAAGTCGCGTGTCGCGCCTGGAGCGCTCTCCGGTGCGCGCACCGGAGAGCGCCTATAGATATATATATTTTTTTGAACCTAAATTACTCAAAATCCACTGGAGCACATATCTTGAGGCATAGCAAAGGCACATCGGGCTACCAGTCCCTACAATTTTGTCAAGTTTGGTGTATATCCATTCAGCCGTTCAAGCTAAAATTGAAATCGACCGCCCTATGGAAATTAACATGGGGAAAACGCGTTTTGGGACCCCCCTTTTATCTCGGCCCCCGCTTGACGTATCCCCCCCAAACTTTCAAGGAAGAACCGGAGCTCGACGAGGCCAATAACAGGAAATTTTCAGGCAGATTCGTCAACCGGTGCCAAAGTTATTCCAAATAGAATTTTGAGATTTAACATTGAAAAAAATCCTAACTATAACTACCTACTGGCGACCGCCAGTAGGTAATATATATATATATATATATATATATATATATATAGATATATATATATATGTGCGCAAACTCCCAGGAACGCCACTTCCAATCCCAGCGCAACCCAGGACCAGCGAGGCAAGCAGGAGATGGACCACAAGTCAAAATTCACAGGTCTTTTATTGCAGGAAAGGTTGGTAGGCAAGAGGGCAAGACGCGTTTCGGGCTTGCAAAGCCCTTGTTCACATGCAATGACCCAATGATTGTGTTTTGTATTTATAATGCAGTGAAGCCCGCCTCCCCGCCACTTTTCAAACAGGTCACATGATCATGAAGGTAGAGAAAAGACTCTACAATGTCGATGAAAGCATATAATAATATACTGAATAAGTTACATTTACAATGAAATAATAACTTAACATAATAAACAGACATTTCTAATTAAAGACCGTATATTTTATGTAATTTCCATAGCTATTTCGGTATAAATCCCTGTGCAAACATTATGCTATGTGCAAATTAGCGACCTGTAAACAACGGGGGAGCGGGTGAAAATGGAAGTGCAAATTACAAAATTCATTGAATCACAGTCTGCAATTCGTGGAGTAATTATGTTGTGTGCAAAGATGCAATCAGAGGGAAAAGAAGAAAGTGCTAGAAGTGCATGATGATATTAACCTGTGTATATAATGCATGAATGCTGATTATGACATCGAAAGAAAATGTTTATCTTTCCAAATGTCATATTAAAAGCATATAATAAAACATTTGATACTGGTATAAATACATCATCATATAAAAAGATTAGATAAAAACACCCTGTGTAAAATAAGTGCTAAAAAGATCTCAAATCTAAAATTATTAAATATATGAGTACAAAAGTGAATTACTATGTACAAGAGGAAGCAGAAAATGATGAAATTTGCATTGGAGTGGCTAACAAGGAACTTGACTAGCCACTTCCATCATTGTACAGAAACACAATGATATATAGGTAGAATACTAGTACATAGACCAACTCCCTAGATCACAGGGAACCTGACATATCTAGGAAGCAAGTAGGATGCTGTTTAGGATGTCAAAAATTATCTGGGCATTATATACTGAAGCGAGTTTTTAGAGAAAGTGACGCAGATCCTCAGTGTTATTTAGCCCGTTGGGCCACTTACTGTCATACTCGAGGATCAAACTCGACTCCAGCCGCCTTAATTTGAGCTTACGGTTGCCTCCTCTTCTAAGTTTGGGGACAGATGCCACCACATAGTATGAGAGGCAATTGATGTCTTTGTTGTGTGTGCTCTCAAAGTGGCGAGCCACTGGGTATGCCTGATCACAGTGTAAGATGGCTCGAATATGCTGCAGGATCCTGGGGTGCACTTGCTGTTTTGTACTGCCTATATAATTAAGGCCGCAAGTGCACGTCAGGACATATACCGCATATTCAGTTTTGCAGGTATGGCTGCCTTTAATTGGAATTTCAACAGTAGAAAAAGGAGTTCTGTAATGAGTTTTATTAATTCCGAACTTGCATGCTCTGCAAGTTGTGCATTTACGGAACCCTGCTGATAATAACCAATTAGGGTTTTGTTGTAATTCTGGACTGCTTTGGTCCAGAATTGCACCCATATTCTGTGCCCGCCTAAAAGTGACCAAAGGTTTGTTTGGTAACATGCATCCTAAAACAGTGTCAGTCAGGACAGTGGACCAATGCTGGTTAATTATCTGTCTAATTTTAGTCTCCTGACTACTGTAGTCCGTAATGAACCTAGGACAGTCTAAGTTGTTTACTTCGGCACCATCAGTGACCGCATTGTTCTTATTTGCAGTATCAGTAAGTAGACTGGCTCTAGAGAGACTTTCAGCTTTGGTCAATGCTTGATTGAACACACGTTCTGAGTATCCATGGGCCTTCATTCGGACTTTTAACTCAGAGACACATTTATGAAAATCCTCAGCAGAACTGCATATTCTTTTTAGCCTTAGGATTTCTCCATAAGGTATGCTGTGGATAGTGTGCTTGGGATGAAGACTAGAGGCATGGAGCGTGGTATTGCCCGCCGTAGCCTTTCTATGTAAGGTGGTTTGAATACGGCTATTGTCATCTATTTATATTTTGACATCCAGGAATTCTGCTTGTTTGGCACTAATGTTAGAAGTGAATTTCAAATTGAGGGAGTTGTATATATATATAAACGAAAGAAATGTTAAAAAATGTAAAACAAATATGAAACATCAATGTTATAAAAAATGATACAAATATAAAGTATAAATCAAATAATAGTGAATACGATATACAATTATTTAATATATGCTAATAAAACAAGTAAAAATAATGTTGAAAATACATCTACATAAAAGTTAAGAAATGTTACAAGATTGGTAAAAATAAAAATTGCAAGTTGACAATGTATAACATACAAATGTACATAAATATGATTTACTTGAAAAAAATGAAAAATAATTTAATATACATATTATTTCTTGGAGTGTATATAATGCAAATAGTAAAACTATACAGGAATAAAAAAAAATGAAACAAATAAAAAATGAAAAACGGGTGACATGTTTTTATTATACAAAATTTGTGAAAGGTGTTGTACACAAACTATTTACTATTCCTACTCCAATTTAACCATTTTGGGGAAACGTGTTGGACACTAAAGGGGAACATTTACTATTCCCACTACAATCTAACTATATTAGGGAAGGTGTTGGACACAAAAAGGGTAACTTTTATTATTTCCACTCCATCCTAAACCTATTTGGGGAAGGTGTTAAACACTAAAGAGTTTATATTTTACTATTCCCACTCCAATCTAAACCAATTCAAGGAAGGTGTTGGACACTAATGGGGTGACATTAACTATTCCAACTCCAATCTAAAACAATTTGAGTACGATGTTGGGCACTAATGGGGTGACATACTATTCCCACTCCAAAATTACCATATCGGGGAAGGTGTTGGAGACTAAAGGGGTGATATTTGCTATTCGAAATCCAAGCTAACCAATTTGGGGAAGGTGTTGGACACCAAAGAGGTTACATTTACTATTCCCACTCCTATTTAAACCAATTCTAGAAAGATGTTGGATACTAAAGGGGTGACATTTACTATACCAGCTCCGATCTAACCATATTGGGGAAGTTGTTGGGCACTAAAAAGGTAACATTTACTTTTTCCATGGCAATCTAAACCAATTTGAGGAAGGTATTGCACACTAAAGTGGCTATTTTTACTATTCCCAATTCAATCTAAACCAATTTGGGTAAGGGGCTGCACACTGAAGGGATTGCATTTACTATCCCTACTCAAATCTTGACCAATTCAAGGAAGGTGTTGGACACGAAAGTGACATTTACTATTTCCAGTTGTATGACGATCCATCGATGTCAATGTCATCGCGACACTTCAAACCGCGGGCATTACATCGCATCGGCCGTCTCACCGGCCATTATGGCATCGCAAGCAGTTGCGCCGCAAATTAATTGGATCGCGTATCACATCGCCGATTTAACATCGCGCGACATGACAACGCGACTGCTTGCGATGCCATAATTGACAGGTTATGCAGCAGACAATGAATTATGTCACAAATGTGGCATTTCTATAATTCTACAACAAACTCAGCGGCCGAACAATCCCATAATTCAAGTAGCCTTGGCTATAATATGTTGTTTTTGCATAGTGCAGTGTTCACCACTAAGCTGCCCTCTTGTCGCTGTTAGAAGTCTCGGTTGCAGCTATCATTTGCAAGAAATGTGTCACATCTGTAACCTCTTGTGTATGAGTTTGTTTTAGCACACAAAAAACGTTTTTTTAGAGGCGTAACCCACATTTTGTTGAATCCATAAATGTGAGTGTTGCACTTGTAACAGGATTTACTCACCCAAACACTTTATGCGTAAACCTAGTGTTGAAATGCCTTGTGATTTTCTGTGCATTCAGAAATATACAAGTTTCCTCTCTGACCCCTTCCAACCGTGCACAGGGATCCGGAAAATCCTGAACATTGGTGGCAGTGTAGTGCAAGGTGTATTTTGTGATAAAAAATAGTTTCGCTCGTGGAGAAAACAAATCGCATTTGCACTCACACTTGCCTGGCAGAAGAGGAAATATGCACATGTAAACACATGTAGAAAATGCAATTCACAAATATGAGGCCATTGTTTTCCCGGGGTACACCTGGAAAGATTCAATTGCCACAAGTTTGCAGGTGCATTTTTGGAAACGTTTGAACATCCCTAAGAATTCGACATTGCACCAATGCGAACGATCAGATCTACCATTTAACTTGAGAACTGGACCCTGGATGTCCTGGAAAAACTACAACCATGAAAACGACCTGGGTTGTTCCTGCAGCTTTTACCACCAGCACAACCATGGAATTTATTGGAATCTGCCTGTCACTGGCAAAATTGATTCTCGGGTTCATAAACCCATTATCAAACTCTGGGAATGCTCAGCTCTATGAGAGAACCAGTAGGTCAGGATTTGATAGTAAACTATCACAGAGTTTGCTTTGTCCCCCTCTGCAATGGGATTCTTATTTCTTCTGGTCAGTAAAAAGTGTCATGTCATGGCCTGCTGAATCTCCCTTACTTTTGTACAATGTGCCTGCCCCTTCTGAGCCGTTTTCAATATCCCCTTGGAAACCCCTTTCCTCTCTTGCTTCCTTAAGAGGGTTACCCTGCCCCATCCTCTGAGTCTTGCGAGCCACGCTCGGCTTGGATCTAAAACAACTGAAGCAAACACGCTTAAGAAATGGACTACAAGTCCCAGAATGCAATTAAAAGGCTCGGATTGGATGACCTGCCCAGGCACTGAGTTGGGGAAACCTAAGAGCTCTGATACCGGCTTAAGCCAGCGTGACAAGAGGTCTTTAATGGTCCACAACGAAGGAATGTCCCCTATCAGAGTGAAAGGACACCCGGGGCCCCATCTTAGATGATTCGCATCACTCGCTCTCTGCATCTTCCTGTCCCCATGGTCCATTTGCAGCCTCTTGGTTGGGCTGAGAGTTGGTCGTTTAGTAACTCTCCATAGCGTATTGTTCTCCCTTTCTGTCCTGGAAATGACCTTGATAATTAGGCCCAGCAGCCAGACGGGCCTGTATCCTGTTGAAATTCTCATATTTATACACCCATACATCCACCCATCCATGCATCCATCCTTACAGGCATCCATGTATCCATCCATGCATCCATCCATACACCCATCCATGCATCCATCCATACACCCATACATGCACACCCATCCATCCACCCATTCATGCATCCACCCAGTAATACAGTAATAAATAGGTAATGTTGCTATGTACTGTAATTTAGCGCTGGCCATATCCACCCATCCATGCATCCCCCTTACAGGCATCCTTGCATCCATCCATGCATCCATTCATACACCCATCCATGCATCCATAAATACACCCATCCATGCACACCCATCCATCCACCCATCCATTCACCCATCCATGCATCCACCCATACACCCATCCATGCATTCATCCACCCATCCATGCATCCATCCATCCATACACCGATCCATGCATCCACCCACCCATGCATACACCCATGCATCCACCTATCCGCCATGCATGCATCCACCCATCCATCCACCCACCCATCCACCCATCCATGCATCCATCCTTACAGGCATCCATGCATCCATCCGCCATGTATTCATCCACCTATCCATGCATCCTTCCATACACCCATCCATGCATCCATCCATGCATCCATCCAGTAATACAGTAATAAAAAGGTAATGTCGCACTGTACTTTTAATTCCTGCATCCATCCGTAATACATTAATAAAAATGTAATTTAATGCTGCCCATTTATTGTCTCCAAGTTGATAGGAGGCTTGAACCCTTGTTTACCACACCTAAGGTGGCACACCTACCCGCTAGGCCACATCCTCTCACTGTCATCGATGCGGACATTGTAAGCTATATTTGTTAGTCCGTTTTTCGCAAAATGATCTTTTATTCTGTCCACGTTTTTGCAAAAGCTTTCTAACTGTCCATTTTTACATCCATTGTAGCAGTGTAACTGTTTCCGTAGTCCATTTTACCGTCCAACTTTAGCTTTCTGACTAATTCCGTTTTTGTCTAAAATCCATTATAAAGTTTATTTCCCATTTCAAATATCATCTTCCGATCCCAATTTTTATAAGTACATTGTAACGTACTCCAATCCGACGAAAATCCATTATAAAGTTATTTTCCCATTTTAAAGATTTTTACGACCATTGTAGCAGTGTACATTTTCCGTTCCCAATCATTATTCTGTAACCGTTCCTTTTTTTATGCGCAGTAATGGCATTTTAACATCGCATGCGTTGTAATTGCATGCGATGTTAATGCCATCAGTCCGTTGTAGCATGCGCAGTAAAATGCTGCGATGCCAACGACAATGCGATGTAAACATCGCGGTGCAATAGCACCGCAATGTATTTCCATCGATGTCATTGGTGTTTCCCACTATTTCCAATCTAACCATATTGGGGAAGGTGTTTAACACTAAAGGGTTTGCATTTACTGTTCCTACTCAAATCTAAACCAATTTGGGGAATGTGTTGAACACAAAATGGGTTACATTTACTATCCCCACTCCAATCTAAACCATTTCAAGGAAGGTGTTGGACACTAAGGAGGTGACATTCACTCAATGGTGGCTCCTCCGCTAAGGTGGAGGAGTGCAGACCTACTGCTTTTTAGCAGTGAAATTAATGGAAAATAAAATGATATTAACTTGCGTTACTGGCATTTTTTTTCTCCTACTTCTGCAGCTTTGCGTAAGGGGGCAGGAGAAGAGTGCTGTTGGTGTGGCACATGATGTGGGGCCCCTTAGCAACTTTGCTTAGGAAGCCTATGAGGATTAGAAGCACTGACTCATCAAAAAAAAGAATACTTTAACGAGTGAAAGGTAGAGAAGTAAAACAATTCCGTTAGCCTTAGCTCCTAAAAGAAAGGATTTTCATTTTCATTTCTTAGAGGGACCAGTTCCGAGCATTCCTGTAGGCTGCCTTATACAGCCTGCATGTCTACCCACAGATAGGGAAGTTGGAACACGGCCCTAAGCACTGTCTTTGCAAAGTTACAATTTATTTTAAAAATTAAATAAACTCACAGTTCTTGGGCATACTCGCACCAACTTTCTTCAAGCTGAGTGAAGGTTGCTGTTCCCCTTGAGCACTGGGACACCACGAGTCGCTTGTAATAGCTTATTACAAGTGACTGGGTGTGTGAGTTATAGGTGCTCTATGACTTCAGAAAGTGCTTATAATAAAAAAAATACAATAAATTATAGGTAGATTACGAGCTCCTACATATATAATGTGTATACGAGCCTACCCATAATGTTACCATAATTAAAAGAACACATTTCCTATTTTTGGGTGATAAATAGCTAAATTGTTAACACTGTGGTCCCAGTAGTGCAAGTAGTCCCGGAATTCAGTAATGCATTCAAATGATTGACCAAAGCACTATACAATGTTTGCACAGAACTAGCTGGGTGCCTGCCAGATCACAGGTGCTACCTAATGGTAAGTGAATTAAGATTAACTAACCAGCTGAGCTGCAGTTACTGGGGGTGGTTTCATAATCTTGGTTCTAATCAATCATCATTTTGCGCTTGATGTCTTAATGCCTTAAAGACCCAAGACAACTGTGAGAAGTTGGCCTGGTATATGCTGTCCACCAGCTATAGTGGGCACCTTACACCTGTCCTAACAACCCTTATTGATGACAGGTTTAAGACAACCTTTATTGAAAGCTATCCTAGTGGTAGCTATGGAGAGCAGCCTTCAGGCTAAGTTTTGAAGGAGTGTAAAGCAGCTTGGTTTACCAGATTATAACCTCTTGAATGACCAAATGAAAGAAGAACCACACCAGGTATATATAAAAGGTATGTATTTATTACTAAACACTCTACTAACCTCTTTAGGAGATTAGAGAACAAGATACACAATATCAACACATAGAGTCCGCAGGTGAGCTGTCCCCTGAAGGATGTCGAGTGCTGGGGGTCGGTGTCCAGATAAGAGATCAACAAGCCTTGGCAACAGCATCCCACGCGGTGAGAGTGAAAAGGCTTTAGGGGGGACCAGCAAGGTCCAGGTGACTCCCCAAGCAATGGAGAGTCAGGGCACGTCTGGAGCAACCAAGGAAGCCTGTTCAGAGTTGCAGTACCCTTCTCAGGGACCCACAAGTCAACGTACAAGGGATTGCAAAGAGACCTCGAGAGGAATCACTAAATACCAGCCCACAGGTCGTGAAGTGTAGGCCAGGAGTCTTCGGTGGAATCACTGCTTGGGGTCTGGACTACAAGTAGCCCAAAGCACAGCCTCTGAGATTGCCAAGAAGCATATGCAACTGCAAAAGGTCGCGGTGTCCAGGGGCTTGGGTTGCATGGTCCCCACGAGGGCTTCGGATTTCAGGTTTGCTGAGAGCATGGATCGGCCTCAGGGAAGCTTGGAAACCTACCTCCTGTGCTGCAAAGTCTTTGGAGTCCTTCAGGAGCTGCGTGGTTGCAAACCAGACAGATGCGTCTTTGATGTCTGCCTAGCAGGAGAGTAACTCCTTTACTCCAAAGGAGATTCTTCGGTCATCCAACAAAGTGTAGATAGTTGAAGTTCTGGGATTCTGTAGCAGAGTTTCATCCAGGTAAATCTAAAGTCCTGTAGTCAGGGGTTACTACTTTATACCCAAGGAAGGAGTGGGACAAACTCTGGGGACCCATCTATGGGAGGGTCAGGATAGAGGTGTGGTTACACCCATATCCTTTGTCCTGTTTGTCGACAGAGCAGGGGCTGGTAGCCTCTGCAACCGGTTTTATCTGGACTATGCACAGGGACACCAAATGTGCCCCCAGTGCAGACATCAAAGCACTCTTTGAGTGCACCCACCCAGTCCCAATACACTAAAGCCTGTCTGGGAGGTGGATACACCTCTCTGTGACAGGAAACCTATTGTCCAGCCTCCCCTGCCAAAGTTTCATCCAGCAGCAGGAGGTCAGACTTGTGTCTGTGGCTGCAGCATAACATTTTGTGATGCCAGGGTACTGTTAAGCTGGTACCGAGTGTAACTGTGTAGTCATATTTTTCCCTCTTGGAGGGTGGAATCATACCTCTCCTTCCAGGACTCGTGGGGAGGTATGATTCCAAGGTGTTTGACACCAAACACAACACGTTTCCTTGCAGCCATTCCAAAGTTAGCATTTACCGTGAGGTTATAATTTACTTAATAGTATATGGTTTGGCTGCATCACAGTACAACTCTGAATAAAAGATTCCGAAGGCTGCAGAGGGACCCTGCTCATGCATGGGCAGCCTCTACACAAAACTCAGCACCCTGCCTTCAGGATTGATGGGGGAGTCAAGTTCCATTTACATCAGTCAGTATCACTCTGTGAAATGAAAGTCCCGAAAAGGAAGTGCTCCAAATGAATCTCAATTGCTCCTCATTGGTTCACTGACACAACATCGATGTAAAAAATATTGATGTAAGAAATACCGAGTAAAAAATATAGACAACAAAAATATTGACTCCTATAATTGAACAAGTAAGTACAAAAACATTGACTAAAAAATATTGATGTAAAAAATATAGATGTATAATTACAATTTTAACAAAATAAAATAAATGTAATATACATTTTAATAAAATCTAACAAATTAACAAAAAAAACTAAACACACAAACACATTAATTTATACATATATATTTACTGTAAAACAATGAATAAATTATAATTTGTAGGGGTACTGATGGGTGCAGTGATAAGGCAGATGTAGGGAACCTATATCTCAGTAAGGGGTGCAACACCACCTTACACAGGCTGCTGTAGCAGACCTGCCGTGTCATTTTCAGTGGTCTCTCAAGGGTGGCATAATAGATGTTGCAGCCCCAAAGAGGCCTCTGGGGTACCTATGCCCTGGGTATATAGGATACCATATACTAGGGTACATATAACAGTACCACATAATCCAATCTGTGGTGTATTTAAAGTACATGCAATCATTTTAGAGAGGAAGCAGCTAGGCTGGGGCCCTGGATAGCAGGGCCCCAGCCGAACTAAAGTCAAAAACAGTGAAACATCACCAAAAATTGAAGGGTAACTACAAAATGTACTGCATTAAGCCCCATAATTTGCCATTTCTTGCCGCATAATTTAGTCAAACCTGCCACATAATTTAATCCTCCCCTGTCACATAATTCCAGTGGCCTTGCCAGTGGCCCTGACTATATGGCCTTTGGAGCAGTGTTGTGTGTGTGCCTGTTGATGTTGGTATTGTAGTGTGTGATCACGTCGCCTGAGTCCATTTAGACTGCAGGAGGGACTTCTGAGTCTAAGTGAGGACTTGGAATCAGCTGTGTGATGTTCCATCAGGGTTTTATCAATATCTGTTTGTTCTATGTGACTATCTATTGGGGCTATGAAGGGATCTGTTAAAGACCTGAGAACAGTCTGTCCATGGAAGGTGACACCCCATCTCACTTATGTAAAGATGTTTGGACATGCCACGTCATCAGCAATTTCCCATCCTATAGAAGGCTGCAGGATCCTCAATCTCTTTTACTTTCCTGTTCACACAGTGGAAGAGCTGCTGAGCTGCGCCAGCTCTGGAGGGAGATCTGCGTACAAGAGAGCAAAGCTCATAGTCGCAATAGGGAGCTTCTCCAGGACTTCCAGCGCCTGGAAACTCATCTGGCCATCCTATCAGAGAGGACTGAAGATCTTCGAAAACAAAAGGTAAGGAGGGGGTTCCTGGCACCAGGCAAATAATGTCAAGGTTTTTGGGCTTATGAGGTGGGAGAGTGGCTAAAAATGTTGGGGCCATGAACCAGATGATCGGGATTACTTTGGGGTGGGGAAATTCATGTGGAGGGGTCAAGTTCCATTTACATCAGTCAGTATCACTCTGTGAAATGAAAGTCCCGAAAAGGAAGTACTCCAAATGAATCTCAATTGCTCCTCATTGGTTCACTGACACAACTTCAATGTAAAAAATATTGATGTAAGAAATACTGAGAAAAAATGTAGATAACAAAAATATCGACTCCTATAATTGAACAGGTAAGTACAAAAACAGTGAGTAAAAAATAATGATGTATAAAATATAGATGTATAAATACAATTTTGACAAAATAAAATAAATGTAATATACATTTTAATAAAGTCTAACAAATAAACTTAAAAAACTAAACACACAAACATATTAATTTATACATATATATTTACTTTAAAACAATGAATAAACTATAATTTGTAATTTATGTTACTAGTTTAAAATAATATGAAAAATAACAATATATATGTTAAAGATTTAAAATATAAAACAACAAAAATCTATAATAAATTAAAACATGAAACTAATAAAAAATATTTAAACTTAAATTCCACAATACAATCAATGCAACTGTAAGGAAAGTGTTGGATAGCAAAGGGGTAAAAATAACTATTCCCACTGCAGTGAGATCAACAGTAGGGAAAGTGTTGGATAGTGAAGGGGAAACAATTACTATTCCCTCTCCAAAGAGTGGAACAGTAGGGAAAGTGTTGGATAGCGAAGGGGTAAAAATTACCATTCCCACTCAAACGGTTAAAATATTAAAAAATAAAAAATACATTTAACATAAAAATGAATAAACAATATTTAAAACATCAACAATCTAATATATTAACTATATGAAAAGAAAACATATTATAATATTAATTTCCTTTAACAAAAACGTACAAATAATATATAAAATAAAATAATAAATACATTTATAAAAAATAATTCTTTTAAACTAGAAAATATTTACAAACAAAAAATGTACTTATAGATAAATGTATTTCCTACCCTATAACACCACACCAATAACAAAACACTTCAACTGTTTTTTATTAAATGTACTTCCATATGTAACATAATTTATAATCAATTAAAATATTATTAATAAAAAACTAATAAACATGAATTAACTACACACACTTTAACACTATAATATCCGAAACACACACCTAAATTAAACTATAAAACAATAACACACAATTCAGACTTATTTTTAAATTAAAAACTATTGACAACTAATAATAAAGTAATTAAAATATATTTAATACCCACCCTTTACCCCTTTAAAAGGAAAAACAATACACAAAAAATAAACAATTACCCAAAATAAATATCAAATATTTAATATTAATTAACAGCTATATATTTAATAACTAAACGCAAATGATTTCCCATCCTTTACTGCTATCAAGACCACAGCACACACCTACAATTAATTAGACAATTACCAGATTTCGTTACCAATTAATTAATAAACATTAACATCCAATTATTAATTCATCAATTAAAAATAAAAATAAATTACTTCCCACCCTTTACACCTATAAATACCACAACACACACCTAAAACTAATTACACAATTACCATAAGTAATTACCAATTAATTAATTAAAATTACTTAACAGCCAATTATTAATTAAGAATACATTACTTTACACATTTAACACTAGAACATCTCAATTGAACATATATTAATAAATAAACAATAATCAATAAATGTAATATAATTAAATTACTTCCCAGCCTATTCCCCTATAAACCCACAACCCGCTGCGAAAACTAAAAATGAAAAATTCAAATGAAAAATAATTAATAACTTCTAAAAATGTAACACATATATTAAAAATACTAACACGTTTCATATAAAAAAATATACATATAAAATACATACTAAGATACATGACATTAATAAAAAAAATTTAACAACTATATTTTTGCAAATATTAAACACTTCGATATTTTTAAAAACAACATTACTTACCTTAAGTCGATATTCTTGACCACGATATTCTTACTGTCAATATTTCTTATCCGCAATATTAATTACTTGATATTTGTGCAACTCAATATTTTTTACACAATATTCTGTTTCTGCACCCTCCTCAATGATATCAATAAGGGTTCTTTCAGATAGCGGCTACAGTCCATAGCACTGCATTTTACTACTCCTGATCTCAGCGTTTACTGGGTTTTGGTATATTTCTGTTTCTTACTGACAATTAAAATTCTTCTTCACAAGTTAGCATAAGTGTCAATAGAAACTGAACCGCATAAACATAGCACGAAATCCGCCATGGTGCGGCGGTTTTAAACACTGGGCGGGTACGTGTCGGCCAATGGACGTGTGCAGCACTAGCCAGGTAGTGCTTGCGACGGCCGTTGGCCGACGGGAGCATGGAAGGGGTTAAAACAGAGCAATACATGTCACTACCTTTGATTAACCAAGAAAATAGCTGCAGTTTTCCTAATCATTTCTTTCGCAGTATAAAAACAAATTCTTGCGATTTCACTAGGAACAAAAGTCATGTAGAGCAACTTCCTGTGATGTCATCATGGTATCAAAGATGTTTGATGTCGTTTCTACCCCTCTTGGTTTACCCAAGTTAAAGTAATGCCTTGCGGTGCTTTATATTAACTAAACCACACAGAGCCGCGCAAATCGACTTTGCATGGTTTAGTAAATGCGAAAATAGATTTTGCATTGGGGCTGTGGCACAAAAGTGACCTGCCCCTGATGGAAAATCTTAGTTAATCTTAGCCAATATCTTTTGTACTGCAACACCTGGAGGGGATCCTACAGGGGAGGAAGGGAGTTAAGTTCAGTTGGTCTGTCCCTAGTAATTGGATAAACACTCTAGGCCCGCTATATTGCTCACATCTAAAGATGCACACCTAGGCAGTCCAGTGAAACCCAAGGGCACCATTTCCTAAGATCATAGATGGTAAAGAACATATGAGATTTTATGACATATCCACTGAAGGCCATTTATGCCTAAGGTTCCCAATTTTCCATGTTGACTGATTTTTACAGAGTCATCCCGATCCGCTTGCTCGCCACAGGTAGTAGAATTGTGCCTTGCGCTGTGCCTAAATTGCTGTGCTCAGAGAACTGTTGTCTTTTAAATTTCTGTTGACTGAAAAACGAAATTTTTAATATTTGAATCAAATTGATTGCACACATTTGCACATATTTTTAAAACGTGAAATGTCTCTGTGTTAGCCTAAATACCTTGCGCTACCTCGCGCCACCTCTCCTGAGTCCTGATTTAAAAGGGGGGGAGGACGGTACTTCTGGTCAGTGGAGGAAGCCTGTGCTCGATTTCCACTCCTGCCCGCCCCGGTCTGACGAGGTACCTAGTACCGTTGTGCGGAGGGTGGGTCAGGGAGAGCCAGACACTTCCTGTTGGGACATTGCTGGAGCGGTTAGCGCTCCAGCGCCTGCTTTTTTCTGGGCTATTTAGCACTCACCCTCCTCTGAGCGCACAGTGGTCGCGCGCATTGGAGCCGAAGCTACGCCGAAGAGTAGCCAAAGAGTAGCCCGTCTGCGCCCGTCCGCGACAGGACGGGACTAGGGGCTACTAACTCTGTTCGACCTGACATGGACCCCAGGGCGGCTACCCGAATCAGGTACACATCCCAAGTCTTACTTGACCTGCAACCTCAGGGGGCGGCGGGGTGTGTTCATGATCAATGGCCATGTCCTGAAGGCCCATTCTCATGCATTCAGTGCAGATTCCAGGCATCCTACACCGCTAATCTTAAAGGAGGCATTGTAAGGAGAACATCAGCACCCAAGGGCTGGAAAAGTTTTCTTCTTAATGTCTGCTCACTGCCTAAACACCATCTTGAGGTATGGGACCTCATTAATACAGTCATTCCGGAAATCTGTTTTTTAACAGAAACCTGGCTAAAACCACACACACCCCCTGGCATAACATTAGGAATCCCTGCAGGATATAACATTTTAAGGCTGGATCACCCGATCAAAACCGGAGGCGGAATAGCAATTATATATAAAGAAGGTCTAAAAGTTTCTGTAATTGAACAGATCAGTCACCCCTCGATGGAAGTGATGATATTTAAGATTAATTCAGGTCCTAAAGAACACTGGAAAGGAGCCCTGATTTATCGCCCCCCTGGAACAAGTACAGGATTTACTCTGTCCCTAACTGAGCTAGTAGCACAACACCTTAGAGCCAAAGAAAACTTTTTTCTGTTAGGGGACTTCAACTTTCATGCTGATATCCCTGATCATCCTGAAACCTTGTCTTTGTTTTCCGACCTTGCTCTTTTAGGATTCAAGATACAGAACAATGGCTCTACCCACATAGGAGGTCATACTCTAGATTTAATCTTCTCCAATTGTCCCACGATACACTGCTATCCCCCTACCCTAATAAACTGGTCAGACCATTGTGTGGTTGAATTTTCCCTTCCTGGTTTAGTTAAACCCACTAAACAACCCCCTGCCCCTCCCATACGGCGCAGACAATGGCATAAGGTCACTCTAGATGCGATTCAGGAAATATGGAGAGAGCCGCTCATCTCGGCAACAGATAATGTACAGTCAGCTCTTTCCAAATATAACACAGCTCTCATGGAAGCAGTCAATCTCCTAGCCCCGCTGAAATTGATGAAACAACACTCTACATCTAAGCAGGAGGTATGGTATACCGAACATCTTAGACTAGAAAAGCAGGGTTGCAGGAAGTTGGAAAAAATATGGGGAAAAACCCACACCGAAGAAAGCAAGAAAACCCACTCTGAAGCCAGGTCTTCCTACTACAAAAACATCAGACTAGCTAGGAAAAACTGTCTGGCGTCACAGCTAGCAGAAGCAGGCAATTCCTCTAGAGAGTTATGCAGGATCTTGCAGACCTTCGTGAAACCCTTGGCCTGTGAGAGTCCTGATGAGTTCTCCCAAACCTTATGTAATGACATCTCCCTATTTTTTGAAAACAAAATAGAGGCTATCTATGAAAAAAGTATTAATGCCAACAATTCTAAAGATACTGCTATCTGTACTCAGACACATTCTAGCACACAGAATGGTACTCTGATGGCCTTTCCAGAAGCTAGCCAAAATGACATTTTGTCCTTGATAAGCAATATAAAAACAGGCTCCCCTCTAGATCTCCTTCCAGCCAAAATAACTGCCTCATTGAGTAATCTACTCTGTCCAATGATCCAAACCATCATGAATCTCTCTCTTAAAGAGGGAAAAATACCACAAGACTGGAAAAAAGCAGTAGTAAATCCGATTCGGAAGAACTCGGCCATGCCATGGACAGATCCTTCCAACCTCCGCCCCATCTCCCTACTGCCATTTTTGAGCAAATCTACAGAGAAACATGTGAACACTCATGTGTCCAATTTCATCGAGGCAACAGGGGGTCTGGACTATTCTCAATCTGGGTTCAGACCCAACTACAGCACCGAATCCGCGCTCCTCTCTGTGGCAGATAACATCAAGATGGCACAGGATAGAGGAGGCTCTATGATTCTGGTGCTGTTATCCCTGTCTAAAGATTTCGAAACTGTGTCACATGAGATCCTTCTCGGTCGTCTGCAGAGAGTGGGGATTGGAGGTGTGGCACTGTCCTGTCTAGAGAGTTTTCTCTCTGGCCGCTCACAAAGCGTCAGCTTGGGCTCCTATTGTTCCACTTCTAGGGAGTTCACTAAGGGGGTCCCACAGGGCTCATGCCTAAGCCCCACATTATTTAATGTGTATGTGGCCCCCCCATGCTAACATTGTGAGAGCACACAGATTTACCCCAGTGTCGTACCCTGACGACACCCAGCTCTTGTTCCCCTTCCAGCCTCTCACCCCTGCCATTAAGAATGTTTTTGCTGAGGGCATGAAAGCAGTGTCCAACTGGATGGCCTCCAACTGCCTTCAGTGTAACGTTGGCAAGACCGAGGTGATGCTTTTTGGGAAAGCTAATCTCCTTTGGTCACAAGACTGGTGGCCTTTGGACTTAGGACCTGCCCATGCCCAAAGCAATCTGTGAAGAATCTGGGAGTGCAATTAGATCAGGGACTAGATCTAAAAGAACATGTGAACTTGGTGACTGGATCATGTTTTCGGACAATTGGTCTTCTAAGACAAGTATTTCCTTTTCTACCAGACGTCTACAGAAAGACCCTTGTCCAGGCCCTTGTGATAAGTCGGTTAGATTACTGCAACGGTCTTTTCATCTCCGCCAATAAAAACGTGCTTAACCGACTGCAAGTGGCCCAAAATACAGTGGCCAGGCTAGTACTTAATGTCGCATCGAGAACTCCGTCTAGGCCCCTTTTGGGAGAGCTTCACTGGTCGCCCATACGCCAGCGTATTAAGTTCAAGATCTGTTGCATCATACATAAAAGCCTCTTTGGCACAGGTCCGCAATATCTGGCCCAAAAATTTCAGCTTCATAAACCGGAACGCCTTCTGCGTTCCAGCAGCCAACTTCTACTAAAAGTTCCCCCTATTAGGAAGGCTAGGCAGGGTGGCTGAGCCCTCTCATACATAGGGCCCACCCTCTGGAATAAACTCCCTATCAGTATGAGTCAATATCCAATCTTCTCTCCTTCAGGAAGATACTGAAGACACACTTGTTTCTAGAAGCATAGTTCTGTTGGCACCTCTGAAAGGCTCGGATTCTGACATTATTGGCGAACCAAGCGCGGAGATACCCCTTCGGGGGTTGAGTCCTGCACTATATAAGCGAATAAATAAATAAAATACATAAATACAGACATAAAACAATTTGCTTCCTGTCTAAATTTATTATTAAAAGCTGTCAAATACAGAAAATTGCACTTCTTGTGGTGACTCTCGTTGCTGTCCTTCGTGAATTCCAGGCCAAGAGCTGAGCAGGTAGCATGAAGAGTTAAAAAAAGCATGAGATTTCCTCTAAACACAAATATATGTTAACACATTTTTATATATTATGCTAATATTTAGCTGTGGGCGGCGTATATTTGTTATATTTGGATGCATATTCTTCTAATATATGACATGCATCAAAGTATAAGTTTATGTTTATCAGTTGAATGTGGAAATCTACCATTTTCAACTCCATTTATTTTCAAAACACAAAATAAATATCGATAAGTACCAGTAAGATGCCCTAGAAATAAATATAGACAAATGCAGATGGAAATCTTAAAAAGAAAAAATACCATAACACCGGGTGTCCTATTTATACCCCTCCTGGATTTCCTAACATGTCTGCAGGTTTGGTAAGAAAAGTTATGGTAAACATATCCCAATTTAGGTGACACCAGGAATGAGCGGTGAAGCAACTCAGTTTATGCCTGGTTTACCATTGAAGAGCATGTAAATTATTTTAGATGGTTGTGAATAAGGTGTAATAGGTCCATCCTTTCTATGTTGCTTTAATAAATCACTTGATGGAGGCTTTGGAGAAGGGACATTCTCAAACTGCTAATTGCTACACTATCATCAATAACAACCAGCAATATTTTGCAAAGTCTTGTCATCTACGCTCCATTTATCAGCCAGCCACATTCTAATTTCATACTCTACTATAGTTATATGCATACTTTACACTACAGTGGGGTGTCAACAATAAAGATGGCAGCAGTTTTATGTTTTAATGGGAGTAAAGAGTTACAAAATGTATATGTGTAATGATTAATCACCTGCATAATCGGTTTTATAGACACTATCGATAGAGTGAATCTTGGGTTTAATACATGACAATGTTGGTTTAACTAAGCTTGAACTTCATGCAAATGTGTTGCCTTATTCTTATTCAGTTGTTTAATGTTAAAGCTGTGACTAACAGCTGTTTGCTTCCTGTAGTATAGTGGAAATAACTTTTTGTCTCTAATTTAGAGATCTTCCCTTAAAGTTTTTTAAAAATTCTGTTTATTAGTTTTGCAACACAAACAATGGTTACAAACAAAAATAACAGTCCCCAACTGTAATGTGAGATGCACAGTTTACAGCTCCACTACCAAACATACTTGAATGACCACCCTTGATGTCATTCCCCATTCAGTTTCCCCCTTTTGGCCTGGCCCCATTGTCCCCTAAGTCCTGGCTCGTATCCCAGCCCCTTTCGGATCCGCCCTTTTGGATTCGCTCTATTACCACACAGGCAGTAGCAGCCCATCCCCTGCCAAAGTGGTGGGGTGGGCCGTTGGAGGGAGGTGGGGAGGTAGGGGTTCGGGGACCAAAAAATAAAATACATCACCGCTGCCCACCGCATTACGCTCTTCCAGTCTTATTCCGGGCACAGGTTCCCAGACTACACTGCAGACAATCCTGACGCTGAATGAAAGCAGCATCAGGATTGGCCTGAGCATTGTCAACCTGCGCTCCCAGGCAGACTGGGAGCCTGTGCTGCTCTCTCCAGCCCCAGTAATGCAGCTGGGGTTGGAGAAAGCTTTAGTGCGCGTGACGGTTTGGCTGGCCTGAGACGGCCAACCAAACTGCCATGCACTCTGTAACAGTGCCCACCACTCGGCCACCCTCAGTGTGATCCCCTGGACCCACCCCCAGGAGTCATCAGAGTCCTGGGGGCAGTTCCAGGAGGATTAAAATAAAACAAAAATAAAACTGGTTTAAAACCTATTTTTTAGCGTTGTAATTGAGGGTGGTGACGAGGGGAGGGGGAGTTTTGGCGCTCCTCTGCCCTAATGGAGGGGCTGCCACTGAGCACAAATCTCTTCTCATTCCCCGTCTTCCTTCATGTTCTTTCAAGGGCCCCAGATGTTTTCTAATTTATAAGGGTGGCTGCAAGATTGTTACAGAAGTTCCTCAGATCTCTTACATCAATTGAGGTCCAACTCCCATTCGGCTGCCATCGGAGGCAACGCTGCCTCCCAGCAATGGACTATGTCATGTATGGCCACCATTAGTGCCACATTACAGAAGAGTCATGTAAATCTGTCGAACGATTGCTCTCCCTAAATATCCAGCATCACCAATGCTGGGTTGAGGTTCAGGCTGTCCTGATAACCCTAGACAGTGTATTGTAGACTGTGTTCCAGTATCAGTATGCCTGTAGGCTTCGGCAGCGCCACAGGCTCTGCAGTTGTTACTTTGTTGTCTGCAATCTCTAAGGTACCAGTCATCTTTTGTCTTATGGATTATAAATAGCCATGTTCTTGTATAATATGCCCTGTGTAGGATATTTTATTCTACCAGCCTGAACCACGCCAGTATGGCCACCTACCACGGGTAGCTGCATGGCTTTGACCTGCGCCATCCTTATTCGGGTTCATAATCTAGTAATGATATTGCACAAGGAACTGTAGGACTTTAAAGATAATCTAGATGCCTTACATAGTGCATGTGTATTGCAATTCAGAGCATGTGACATTGCAAATATTTATCCTCCACAACTTCAAGTTTATAAAAATAATCTTTGCATTCGTTGTGAAATTCTCAATGGTTGGCAATCCTTAAAAAGTATAGGGAAGCAAATACTTAAAAATTGAATTTTTGTTAACTAAAACCAAAAAGGGGTAAACGGGTTATAGATAGAAAATTGAGATAAAGGGATAGAGTTGATTTTCGGGGGCTTGCTAAATTAATTAAATGAATAAATTACATTTCATTTTGCACCTAGAAACGCTATATTAAACTTGAAGTCTCAATTAAATGCCCTGATGTTTAGGGGAATCCAATTAAAAAAAGCATTTGTAGTGCCAATATTTCTGGCTTATGACTGAAAGTGCCTTTTGTGTCATTGATGGGTGAAGACATTCAATAAGCCATTGTGCATGCACTCTGTCACTCATCTTTGCCCTCATGCATCCATTCATCCTTTTGTTCATCTCTGACACAACAACTGCAATACAAAAGAACACAAACTCAACAACATATGCAAGAAAAATTAAAAGAATACAATTTAAAAAAAGAAAACATGCTTTCTTCTAAACATATGTTTGCAATAGCACAGCATTGGCTGTCCATTATGCAAAGGTATTGTATATAGTCTATCATTGTTTTAAATTTCAAGCATGGCCACAACACTTAGAACCAATGTGATTGGCCATCTTGGAATGGTAAAACAATGATATACTATGGACAACAGTGTTCAATAATGGTTTGGTGTTTTAGAGGAAGTGGCCACATGGAATGTGATGCACTGCAGATGAAATAAGCAGCAAACAAGTATCCTACTAGCATTGAATTGGAATCTGTAGTATTCACTTTAAAACATTAAAATCAAAAGAGAAGAAGCAAAGAAATAACAGGGGTTCAAGAAAAGTAGAACTTTCAAATCTAAAGGACTGGCCAATCAGCCCTGGTGCTGAAGAACACTCATGTTTATATGGTTGTACACATATGATCCGAAAATGTCATCATTCACAGGCCCACGAGCCTTTGACTGATGTATTCTGAACCATTAGCACATGCAGTTCACTTTCACAGATGGGAGTAGAGTGTAAATTACACCCAACAGTTCATTACAGTACACAGTGGGCTCATTGGCCCTCTATGCATCTACATGGAGTTATGTTATATATGGGTGTATGTATATTTATATTAGTTTTTTATAACTAGGTTTCGATCAAAGAAGAGATTCTACCAAGAATTATTAGAGTGCAACTTTTCTCCCCCTGGTTCTATAAAAGAGGCAGTATCCAACACCACAATGATTCCCTACAAAGCTAATCTGACATTTCATGTAACAAACATTTCGGGGAGAGGTTGTGGTCTTACGGCTAGACTGCCGACTTTGGAGCTAGAAAACCAAGGTTCAAGCCTCGGGGTTGACGCCACATCCTGTGATTCTGGGCAAATCACTTAATCTCCCAGTGCCTACCAAAAAACAAGCATTTACAATGCAACGGTTTCGCCTTTGGAAAAGTTTGAGCTATTGGCATTGTGAATGACAAACTTTTTATTTATGTGTTTGTTTTGAAAACAGATAAATAAATGGCATTGTCATTTACAATGGAAATAGCTTAATCTCTCGCAAATGCGATCTGTATTGCAACTATTTCAGTTAGCATTTTGCACTACGATGAAAACTGGCTTGTGCATTTACTCCTGCAGAAGAGTATCAAGAGGAGAGTCAGCAGGCGTCCCTGTAGGAGGTAGTGTATTCAAGACTGTGCAATACAATACATGCTCCCTTCCCAACTCACTTGGTCTCGAACGCCCAGTCATACACTGCACCACCATACATTGCAACACAAATCTGGACATACATTAAAACGAAAAACCGCCTGTTTGTCTATAGTTGATTGTACTCGGTGGCCTTGAGAGAGGAGGCCGAACTGTGGTGAAACTGCTGGGTTTGTGTGTATGAGGGAGGAGTGGAGTCGTATTTGTGACAGAACTTCTGGGTGTGGGCAAAGGAGCTGGGAAGACCTGGCACAAGAGTGGAGGAACGGCAGGATCTGAGGGTTGGAGTGGCCTGGGATGCCCCAATATCTACAATCTCAGCCTTTCACCGAAAGTACAGCAGACTCGGGTGAAATGTCGGTCCGATGACAGCTAGACGCGCCCCCGCGTATTCTTCCTGTGGCCCAGTCCGCTGGCACACACTCTTATTATATAGCTCCTCACTAACTCTGTTGTGGGAATTAACAGGTGGGAGTGTAAGGAAGCAGCTGTCGTTCCGGTTAGTGCAGGAGCCTGTATGAAAGAACAAAGCCGCAAAACATATCCAAGGGTCATTAACAGCCCTGTGAGAGGTAGAGAGGCTGTAAAGAGGGGGAAATGGAACATATGGAGAGATAAAGGAAGGGGGAGAGAGTGGAGAAAAACGGGAATTACAAGAAGAGAACAGGAGTGGGGAAAATACAACAGAAAGAAAAAAAAACAGACCGATGAGGGCTGTCAAGCTGTTTTAATATTGGGATTGTCAGGAAAGGGCACGCCTTTGATCCGCCCCTGGATCCAGTTTTATATAGCTAACAGAGCCCTTAGGTCTGAGAATAAAGGTTTAATCCTAGTCCCTAAGATTAAACGTGCACGTAGTGGAGGCCAACTGTTCACATACAATGCATCCAGACTCTGGAAACAGTACCCCCCTCCACATATGCTCTGAGCAAGACTACCTCAAGTTCAGGAAACATCTGAAAACCTTTCTCTTGCATTAACCTCCTCACAGTTTACATGGCGACGTAGCGCTGGGATGCCCCTGGGTAACCACGCGCTTTAGAAATGTTCCTTAATTCATTCATTCATTCACTGCTTTGCTGTATGATAATTCCATCATTATTGCCACCAGCAACAGAAGTCGAAGCAAACAGGACAAATCAGTAGCTGCAGGTAATTCCCCATGTTCTCTGCAGAGAGCTAAATACACCGGAAATCTTAGGTGGCATTGTGATTACTACTGTTGTGCATATCTGCTTTGTTTAGCACCCTTCGGTGTGTTTTTACTGTTCTGCTGCTGTTGGGTTTCCATACTACTGGGAATGTAATAGTTAATGAATTGTGAATCTGCAATGTGGAGGGTGATTGCCTTTCGCCTCGGGCTGTGAGTGGCATGGTTGGCACCAAAGTGAGTAGGTGAGGAGCCTGTAATGTGCAGCAAGTAATTGCCTCACAGCTTTAGCGGTGAGTTGGGGTTTGTGTCGCAGACTCACAACTACGGTGTTCGTGGGCTATGCAGATATAGGTTTTTACAGCAACATTATCCATTTCAATGTCAAGATACTTAGAACTGGAGGCTTCACCTATAATATTAACCTATTTCAAACACATTTTGCTCCGATGTCCTTGGTTTACCCACAAAAACTACAAAATGGTTTGTTTTTTCACAATCAAAATCCCTTCAAATGTAGGTAGTCACGTGATGGTGATATACAATCACACATAATGGCTATTATATTTTACACACCTCTAAAAGGTTTTGTCGTTTTGTACAACCAAACAGCAACCCTAAGAATAGCAGGACTGCTTCGAGGATACCCTCAGTGAAGATGAAACGATCACCAAGTTATTTATGAGTTATGACTCCTACGTTGATGAGATGCTGCAGTGTTTTGTAAGACTGGCCTACATACTTCAAACGCGTTTCCTTTAGGTTCAAAATATTTCTGCTTCTTCGAAGTGCTAAATATATCTTACGTAATTAATAATTTGAAAAAAAGAAAGGAGAATAAAAACAAAAACTGCTTTCCCTAGCAGGCTTTTGAAACTGCAGAAACAATGTTTCCTTTTGAATAACAGAAATGCATATAGCTACCTGTAGAAAGTCGTGAAACACCATGGATGGGGGCGTACGCCGCGGGGGGACGGGCACACGGACAGCGGGAGGGGGGCCGGGCGGGCACACGGACAGCGGGAGGGGGGCGGGCAGGCAACATAAGACGGAATAAACAAGATGAGCGGTAAAGGCACGGAAAGCGGGACGGGGGCGGGAAAGGCACGGACAGCGGGAGGGGGGCGGACAGGCAACATAAGACGGGATACACAAGACGAGCGGGAAAGGCACGGAAAGCGGGAGGGGGGGCTGAAAAGGCACGGACAGCGGGAGGGGGGACGGGCAGGCAACATAAGAGGGGATACACAAGACGAGCGGGAAAGGCACGGACAGCGGGAGGGGGGGCGGGAACGGCCAGCACTCATCTGGACCTGGACTTCCTCTGGCGGCGGTCGGCCGCAGAATGACCAAACGAAACGGACTACAAAAAAAAATAAACCCCGCCCACGGCCCCGATGACGATCGGAGAGGGAAGAAATCGCGAGAACGCCCACAAATCTGGTCCGGTCATGACGGACAGATCTCTGTTCCAATGGCTAGCCTCCATTTATGGAGCTAGCCAATGGAACAGAGGGGCGGATTCCAAGCCACACTGTTTCCAACATTAGATTTCGCCTGCGCCGAAAAGCTGCGCAGAGCGCAGCCTTCGGCGAGGCGAAACCTAACGAGAACCACATATAATATCCGAGATTATTTCTATGCTCCAGTTGGGGGTTTCAGTGTGCAATATGTGTAGAAATGTGGAACATCACTTGACAATATCATTCGGCGCTTGTCTAAAGTATATAATCTGTTTGTATACATCTTTTCCGGAGCTTCTCAAATTATATTTCATATTGTACGATTAAATGCACTCTTAATGCATCCCTGTAAGTATTTTGAGGGGAGGAGCAGTGATCTTAACTACAATCCTACTGACTTATTCCCCTTCAGGCCAGGCCCTTGCACGTCCATTATTTTCTGTCGCAGGGGTGCTACCTGACCCAGTTGACAGCTTGTGTTCCACTTTGTCTGTCCTTACTTAATGGGTGGCTTGATTCTCATGTGTCTAAATTCATATGGGCGTCCCCAAATTTAATTAAGCGGTTATAGCTGTAGAGATAAGAGATTCAAAGCTTCTACTGATATTTTGTACAGAAAGAAATGGAAATAACTCCATTTTAAACCAAAGTGGCGTTAGTTTACTAACTAACCTGCTCTATTTGTAGAGAAAGAGTTTTGCAAAGACTTATTGAGTGTCTGAGGGAAAAAAATAAAACCCCAACATCAACGACAGAGCCGCCACCACAGGATCATAGCCACCTGCTGGAAAGAGGAAACCGATGTATGGTTGTGGTGTACAGCAGTCTGTGCTGGCATGGCAGTCAAACACCTTATAACTATTCCCAGGGGTCAAGAAGTCGTAAGATTAGACTGAATGTCAATGAACAAGCTGTGACCACGTGGCCTCAGTCATCAGATGAAAGGAAGAAACCACTGTGAGGTGGTGCTAGCACACCTCTTACTGCCCAATCGGAGAACACCCCTGAGGTCATCAGACTAGATTCAAGAATCTGACTCCACCACGAAGATGCATCACAGCGAGAGCCACTGATGATCATCACAGAATTTGAGACCAGAAACACTGCACCAGAGAGATGAGAGTTTATTTTTTTTTATTTTTTAGATGATTCTCTGAAATCTGAGGCACACTTCGGAACAAAAAATTCAGTTATTTTGAAAAAATATTGGTATAACAGAATCTAGACACTCGGATGAGCACGTCATATAGTTAATGATGTTGTCTTCTGAAAAAAACGGAATTGCAATTTTGAGAGAACAAAGCAAGGCTCAGCAACATCCTAACCACACAACAGAATATTTGAATATTTATGCAAAGTTTTTATAGAGCATCACCCTTCAAATAATAAGCACATCTGCGCACTCCCTGAAAAGACAGCAGATCACTAGCAATAAGAGGGTTCAGCATTTTTTTTTATTGTACAATAGCTTGAAAAGCAGCCTTTACCCTCCGAAATACAAATTCACTTCTGGTTTTACTGCATTCTTCTCGGCCAAACAGAAAGAGAGTAAACACCCTTCAAATGCTTGATGTGCGAAATCCTAGTGTCACTGCAGTGGCGGCTCTTGCTCCCGTGGCCAGTCTCTCAGCATCTCCTAACCCATGAGTTCGCCAGATACGTCATATAGTGGCCTTGAAGGCATGTAGCGTATTTTATAAAAAGACATGCTCAGGGGGCACGGTTTGGGCACCCGAGTTTCACATCAAGAAAAAGTGTGCCTTGAGATTCCCACCGAAAACACCTGAACCATCAAACAGTGTCATTCCTGAAGCGAGAGCCCCTTATATTTCACTTTGTGCGGCATCCTCAACCTGTCCATGCATGCATCGCTATCAGCATGTGTTGTCGGACACGCCTGCCTCGTGGCGCTACGAGTGCATGTGACAAGATCATCAATAGTCACAAACTCAAATCCCAGCAGGCTGGCTCCGCCTTTCATCCTACAGGGATAAACCCCGGAGTACCACTGAGCGGCATAAAAAATCAGATATTTTGAGTGTGTGCACACAATTCGGTAAGTATTATACTTTGCAAACAGTCCTTGTGAGATTATTATGTAAAAGAGCAGAAAGGCTACTACTACCACTGACAGTGATCTCCTTGTAGCGATAAGCAATACCGACATTGTACCAGACATAAATGTCTCCCCAAACTCAGCAACTACGGGGACAAAGAGAAAAAGGAAGTTGATCAAACCTACGAACTCCAAAAGAAAACAACCACCTTGTTTAAATAAGCAGTGTACTGCCCTGAGTTCATGGATCAAAGGCGCCAGGGTAAATGTGGCTCCGAGTTCAACTAACGCCACTGTTACTGTTGCTTTAACACTACCCGTAGTATCAAATTAGTCTACTTATGCCCAGACTGAGACTGGGATTGGCCACTCATCCTGCTTTAAACTCGGCGATACTGCAACTGACATTATAGCAGACTCTGTATATGACTGCATTAAAACACTTGTTGACAGAGTTTTGCTGATCTCTGGAAATTTTTAGATGGCTTAGAGTCATTGGTGAACAAATCAGACCGGAACACCACTCATAAGCAGGTTTCACAACAGGGGGGGGGGGGGGGGGGGTCCCTCAAGCCCCAGGTTTCTAGCATACAGAGCGTAATTAGCCCTAATAACCACAAGCAAGTGTTAATACTCACACAACCCCCTCATACTAGCACCCCTAGCGCTTGTGTTACTTGTTGTAAAATAAGGGAGTGTTTGATACCTAAACCCACTGGCGCCCAGTATGAACTAGCTATGTCTACTGCTATTAATAACGTAAACCAACCTGTTCACTTAGCTACTCATGCCGCCACCTCGAACCATACAAAAAACACAACTCTAGTTTGCAATACCCAGAGAGCAAAACCCCCTACTGTGAACAATGTTAGTGAGTTTGTGGCGGCTAATAAAGAAAACCTCAGCCAAACTCCGGCTGCTTGCCCCTATGTTTTAGTCTTAGCAGGCGTCCCACCCTTAAGGAAAAATCAGACTGAGACATGGGAGGTCAGGGAACATGGCGGCTGGCTGACGCCAGTCGGGAGACACCCTGTGCGAAGGAGAGCCCGCCCTAGATTCACGCTACGGGAGAATGTAACGCCAGCTTTTGGTCTGTGAGGACGCCGTCGCCTGGTTCTGAATTGCGAGGGATACTGCTCGGCTGTGGTTGGGGTTTTGTGTTTTTTACGAAGAACATTGTATGTAAACTGTAATCATGGATAATGCTCCCCCGTAGCCCGAAGCCCTTAAGACTGTGTGGTAATCGGTTTTGGATGTTTTTTCATATCCATCACAAGGTAAGCTCGTATGGGTCTCGGTAACTCTCTTTTTACACCGGCCGCCGAGAGACGCGGCTCCGCCTCATATGGGCATTGGAGAAGCGCGGCAGAGAGCTGGAAGAAGCTCCATACTACTGTGCTCTTTGTGGGTAAGCGAGGCAGTCCTGTGATTCAGCAGTACGGGAGGGGTGCAGAGAAGTTTAAATTTCTGAAATTCAGAGTCTGTACCCCGGAGTTATTTAAAGAGTGGGGTCTGAGGGAGCAATCTATGTTTGTTAAGTATGCTGTGGCAAACCCTAAACAAGCACTCACCTGGGCTCGTGGTCGGCATGAAATGACACAAAAACAACCCCCCTCCACAGAGGAAAACATTAGATTTTGCTGGCACAGCATTGCCGAGGCAAAACCTAACAGTCAGGTCCCGGGCCGCGCTGTGATTGGCTGACGTCACGGGGGTGTCCCGGGCCGGCAGCCAATCACAGTGCGGCCCGGGAATGACGTCACGGGGGTGTCCCGGGCCGGCAGCCAATCACAGTGCGGCCCGGGAATGACGTCACGGGGGTGTCCCGGGCCGGCAGCCAATCGCAGCGCGGCCCGGGACAAAGGGGCGGGGCTTAAAAAAAGCACCAGAAACGCCCCCGAATCGCGTTTTCTGGAGAAAGCGCGATTGACAGCCTCTGTCTCCCAATGGCTAGCCTCCATTTATGGAGCTAGCCAATGGAAGAAGGGGAGTGTTCAATTCCCCCTAGTGTAAACAAAAGCTTTCGCCCTGGGCGTAGCACCTGCGGTGCTACGGCCAAGGTCGAAACCTAAAAAGAATGTGTCCTTGTGTAACGTAACTGGTGCTCCAATTCCTTCCGGTAGAGTTTGTCCTATATAAATCTGAAAAAAATACATATCTGTAAGCTTTAGTATAGAGAAATAACAGTCCACCCTTAAATACCTGTTGATTTTAACATATGCATGATCAATATGTCAAGCCTAATGTGTTTATCATAACTTTTATAATCAACAGATCAGCCCTATGGCAACAGAAATATATTGGTTTCTAGTGAACCAATCAGGCCTATTGCTGTTATCAGGAGCTTATTGCCATAACCAACTGAGGCCTTCTATACCGAGCAAAGGCTTTCTCACAAGTTATATAAAAAAACTAATATACACAATTAGAGGTTGGCAAAGTAAAATATAATCTCTCCTAGCACGGCATAGCAAGAATTCTGACAGGTGAACTCTTCTATACTCATGCTTTATGATAGGGGGCAACAAGCACCAAAATGATTGTCTGCTATGGTAATCTGTGTGATTTCATGTACCAGAATATCTATCTGCCAGCTTTAACATAGCCTTATAGCCCACTGTAGCGGACCATACTGGCTATTAAAGGCCCGCTCCAATTCAGCTTGGGTCTTTACCAAGAGAGAAGGACTTTAATAGCCGGTATAGCCCAGCTGCAAAGGGATATAAGGCTATTAGAACATTCTGCCACTAGAAGGCAGAATGTTCTAACAAATTAAACAAAGGCCTCTCGGAGTCCGAAGGGGTTTCGCTCCGAGAGGCCTTTGTTTAAACAACATTGGAATGTTGCTTTACGGACCTTTACTTGCCCGTAGAAGCAGGGAGCACTCCATTGTCTGCAATGGAGTGCTTCACATTCCAATGTTCTAATATAGAGTAATAACAATCTAGCTTAAATGCTTAAATGCCTGTTGTCTTTAACAGATGCTTTTCACAATCTGTGTCAGGCCTTCTGCCTTTATCGTAACTTTTTATTATAAATACACAAGCTTATAACATTCATCATTGGCTTCCCATCATAAGCAAGTCAGACCTCGTGAGTTGCTTTATAAGCTTTCCCACAAGGTAACCATCAAGTATTCCATTATAAAATTATTACAGCTATGAACAAAATACAGTTTTCAAAAAAATACAAAATGTCTACAACTAGAGTCTAATAAGGATTATCATAGTGTAAATCGTCTGTACCCATGGCTTGTTTAGGTGGGTCACCAACACCAAAACTCTTGCCTACTACAGTAGTCTGAGAGATTACATGTAAGAAAATGCATGCCTACGGGCTTTAGCACAGTGTAATGCCAATCCACGTTTAATAGCTGTTTGCCATTAACGTATAATTTTCACAAAAAGCAAATAATGCCTGTTTGCTTTGCCATCATTTTTTCAATATTAATAGATCCCACCTATGGAATCTGACATAACTTTTCCCAGTTAAAAAATAAGGCCTCTCCCCCTCGCACTTTACCCCTGAAACTATATACAACCCTGGTTTACAGAAGTGTGCAGAAACTGACAGCTATCAGGCATACATTTATAAAATAACACATATGTGCAGCCCTTCTCAGTAGGGCCCAACAAGAATCACCACTGTGTAACTTTAATTCCAGGGTTTGCTAGAGTGTTTGACGAACACCATAACACTTGGCTATGATGGTAATCTGTGAGATTACATGAAATCAAATACCTTTCTATGAACTGTAACATAATTTGACAACAATCCAATGTTAGAGGCATATTGGCTTTACAAAACAATTTCCACAATAAATTATCTAGGCCTACTGCCTTTGTAATGACTTTTCATAATAAATAGTCTAGACCTTTGGCGTTTGGCATAAGATTTTCCTGCACACTAATCAAGCCTACAGCTTTTATCAGTGGCACTTCACTATAACACCTACAGCATGGAGCTTAAGCGTTCCCATCAGGCATACAGTCATAACATTAAAAATGTGTAAGTAATTAAAGTCATCAAAGTAAGCTAGTATCTCTCCTGAATGGGCTTAACAACAAGTGTCATGGTGCAATCTTTTATGCTCATGATTTGTCAGAGGGAATAACCAACCCCAAAGCCCTCGTTTACTAAAGTAATCAATGAGATTCCATGTGACAAAAACTTATCTGTAAGTTTTAATTCAGAGTAATAACAATCAATCTCTAAACGCCTGTTAGCTTCAATAAATGCTTTTCACAATCAATATGTCAGGTCTACCTCTTTTTCTCGTAATTCTTCATAATGATAAAGGCTTTATAACTGAACAATCAGGCATGTAGGTTTTATCATTGACTTGTCACCATAATGAACTTAAGCCCATTATACTGAACGTGAGCTTTCCACAAGGCAACCATCCAACATACATCCATAAAAGCGCACATTTATACTGAATTGTAGTTGGCAAAGCAAAATACTATTTCTCCTTAGAGAGCGTAATAAGGATTATTGTAATAAATATGTTCTGTCTCCACAGTTTGTTCGGGAAGATAACCATAACCAAAACCCTTGCCCTATACTGTAATCAATGAAATTCCATGTAACAAAGAACATGCACACAGGCTTTACCACAGTGTAATAACAATCTGTCCTTCAAAGCCTATTGTCTTTAAAAAGTTATTTACAAAATAGGCAGGCAAGGCCTACAATCTTTGTCATAGCATTTCATGATAAACATACCAAACCTATGCACATTGGCTTTACACTTTAACTATCACCGTCATATTCAAGTGCACCTAACCTAAAAATCATCATGCATACAGTTATACAGTTACTAATATCATTCAGGGGTTCGCCAGGGGTTGCAGCTTCGACCATTGGCTTGCCCTTTGCTACTCCTAGCACTGCTTTTGAAACCCCTGGCCTCAGAAGTGGCGAATTCGGTGCCAGAAACACAGTGGCAGCTGGGGCTCCACTTCCTTTATTTTATGTCTTTTTTTATTAAACTAAGGGCCTCATTATGATGTCTGTTGGAGTTTTTCTCTGTCTGACATCGCTGCAAAAACAGGACCGATTGACCTGCGGTCATGTGTCTGCCCCTCAAAGTTCAAACTAAGGCACCTGGAACAATAAATAAATTGAGCACTGTTGCGGGGGTTGGGGTACAGCACTTTTATGTGGAAGCACACAACTTGTGCCCAATCAAAGCATGTACCCTGGCTCCCAACACTTGGGCAGAGTAAAGCTCCTCTTTGGTGATTCTCACATAATTGGCTGGTGACAGCTGGGGGGTCAAGTCAGACCTTAAAAGGAGCATTATCTGAGCTTAGTCTCAAAGAAAATATTGAATCCTCCATAACTAGACCACTTGAAAACTTAACCATAGAATATCAAGGGGAGGTTGGCATTCATTAAAAAACCCTGCAAACCAACATCTACCTATAGTCTCACTAAGATTTCTATGGCCTAGTTGCTTGTGCTGGTAGTGTGCTTACACTAACCTTCTGGTTAATGGTAGTAGTTTCATTTCGCTCTGTGAGCAGTCATAAAACACTTTGTATATGAGCCTTAGGGTAGAATGATAGAGAGGGAGAGGAATGGGTCTACTCTCAGATTGTGGAATTTTCATGTCCCTAGACCATAGAAACCGGCATTGAGAAACTTCAAACTGTCAGTTGCAAGCAGTTTTTCTCTCCCAAAGGTATCATAATGCTTGATACTTCTTAATAAACCTAAGTTCAACAACTCACTGTTCACTAGCAATGAGAGTGGTGCACCCCACCCACTGGAATTGGAAATGGCAAATTGGCAATCCAGTGACAAACCAGCACTGATGCAGAGGCCTGTCATGAAGTTGATAAAGTAGTGGATTCAGTTGCGTAATGTAACCTGGAAAGTAGAATGAGTGGCAGTACACATTGTTGTGGAATTGGTGGCCAGGGTGATGCCAGAGACTCTGGTCACTTGGTTGGATGCATGCGCTTGACCCAGTGTGTTTCACTGACGCATGGTATCTTCTTCAGTAGGTGACATGGCCTGATGTTCACTTTGGGAACAAACATATGAGCTATGGCGTAAGTCATTACAGGTCAGTGCCCTACAGCTGCATGTGTCTCGATGGGCCTGCCAGGTAGGTGGTGGTGGTTGCTAAGATACACACATCTGTTATGATCTTTCATGTTCATTATGGAGTGTGGAGCACTTTGTTTAGTGCATTCCACATTCCAGTTGTGTGTGGATGTTCTTAACTCTGGCAGTTGCTGTCTGGCTGGCCAGGGGAGAGCCACACTTTCTTTTCTCTGGTTGCTTTAATAAGAATAAATCATTTATTCTTCTCAACCACTTTGTTTGTCTATGGAATTCACTTACCACATTTTTGGCGACGTTTTGGCCTCCATCGTGTCTTCCTGATCAGAGGTGGCGAAAGAATCCGTGCGTGAAGGAAATATCTGTTTGAAAACAGAACTTCGTTGCTTAATAGCCTTACCTGTGTATCCCTCCAGCAAAGGTGGCTCATCGTGAGTAATTTTCTTCATGAATTAATCCATACAAAGGAGTGGTGAGTGACCGTTATTTTGAAGTCAGCTCGTCCGGGTGGTTTACAGAGGCCGTCTTGAGCTGTGTGCGTACTACGTCACACATGCTCGATCGCCTGTAGAAACAACACCACGCACACCACGTTGCTGCGACAAGGTCAACTTGTCATCAAAACAAACGTGAAAACAATGTGGCGGCCATTTTAAAATATTTTTTTTATCGGAAACTCCGGAGCTGTAGTTATTTTCTTAAGAAATGAAGAGGATCATCGGATGAACTGTTTAAAGGTATTTCTCGATGAGTGTTTATTTTTTTTGCATTTAACTCCTATTTACTTCAGCGCTCTCATGAGGAAATATAGATTGTAATTTTCATATGAGAATTTGTCTTGTGCTTGTGAAAGGCACTGCGAAGAGCTTGGCATTGAGGATCGTATTCACTTTCTTCATTTTAAAGCACATTTGTTTGCTAGTGCTCATCTCTACTTCTACCTACAAATTAGAATTCTGCATTCATCTTATATTTTTCTTGTCGGTGTTTGCATTTGAAATTGACTATATTTTTGCATTGAATTGGTTACCTACAATTTACATTTATACTTCTGAATACATGATGAAGGGTCAAAGTTCCATAATTAAGCCTCCAATTTTTCTAGCTTCTCCTAGATCACTATCAATAGAGTGGGAAGATTGGCTACCCATGTTCGAAAACTACGCTTTGGATGGCTCCAAATTCAGTGCTGCAAGAAAGAAAGCATTACTCCTAAACAATATAGGCAAAGAAGGGCAACGTATTTTTAAGTACTTACCTGTAGCAAGTTTACCCAATGGCAATGCGATTGAAGATGTGTATATTGAAGCAAAGAAACGTTTAGAATTGAGATTTGCTAAAGAAATACATATTGTCATGAACCCCTACCAATTTTACACCCATAGACAAGAAGAGAATCAATCAATAGACGAGTTTGTGTCTAAACTCAGGGAACTATCCTTAAAATGCAAATTTGGTGCAATGACGGATGAGTTAGTACGAGATCAGCTCATAGTACAATGTAAATGCAAGAAGACGCAGGAACGACTTGGGGCAGCGAAGAACCCTTCCTTGAAGGATGCTATAGATATAGCTAAAGTACTTGAACATTCTCAATATTGTATGCGTGAATTGAATAAAAAAGAAGGGGGCAACCCTGGAACTGTCTCTGCAGTTTCCAGTGCAGACTCAGATGTGGCAGCAGAAGAAGGCAACAAGTTAGATCTTGCTTTAGGTGTGGGAACTCATCCCATAATGCTGACTTCCGCAAATGTCCTGCCTTAGACAAAAATTGCTTGAAATGTGGACGTAAAGGTCACTTTTCAAATATGTGTAGGAAATCATTCCAACAGCGAGTAGCAGTTATAGATGATGATAATGACAACTTATCTCAAAATCTATGTTTAACGGGTGCTACTAATGATGTTCCTTTACAGGTCGACAGGATTTGGAGTGTGGATTATCCTAATGAACTTATTGGTAGGAAAAACAGACCCAAAGCTGACTTTGAGATCAATGATGAATTAGTGGAACTAATGGTTGATTGTGCTTTAATGTACACCATTATTCCAAGATATATTTATGACAAATTGTGGCCTAATAGTACATTGCTGCCTAAAGACATACATCCAGGAGGATATAAAGGTGAAACGATAGACCTTATTGGCTACATGAAGTCTGTCATTGAATTCAAAGGCAGATCCGTTGAGGGCAAAGTCCATGTAGCAAGTGATGGCCCACCTATCTTAGGTTGGATGCATCAATTTGATCTGTCTATTATTATTGATCCCAGAGCTCCAACTCAGGTTCTGGTTGTTGATGATTTGCCCTTAGAGAAGATTTTAGAAGAGACTAAAGAGGTATTTAGAGATGAATTGGGTTGTTTCAAAGGATATGTGCATAAAATAGTGTTAAAACCCAATGTTGTCCCGATACAGCATAAAGTACGAAGGACACCTTTAGTAGCTAGGAAAGCCGTTAAGGAGATGCTTCAGGAGATGCTCACTTCTGGGGTGATTGAACCGGTTGAAAGCTCCTCATGGGTTTCTCAGGTAGTGATTACAGAGAAATCTGATGGAAAATTTCAAACTTCAAAACTTCAAAAATATCTTTATTGCGATAGTTTCATCATAAAAGATAGTGCCATGCTAAAATAGATCATTAAAACTTACAAGTCTAAAATGGCATTTAAGAACATTTTATGTACAATTTAAAACATACAGACAATCTAAAATTATGTTACGAGTCCGTTGTAATGCAATCAGGACAAATCTCTGTAAGGCCACTCAACTATATCCTGTTTGACCCTCAGAATTCACACCCATCCCAGAAATTTAGCTACAGCTATAACTATCGGATCACTCGTGTCCGACCTAAGAATCCTTAAAGCCTCACACCCTACCCTTGTGGACATATTACGGCAGATTGGTTTAAGCCATTTGGCCCGTGGGGCTGCATAGGCCGGGCACTCAAAGAATATATGGTCAATAGACTCTTTGCGGTCTGGACACCAACGACAGGAGTCAAACTCCTGGCCCTTCCACTTTTTTGTAAACACTGTCGTTTGCAAGGAGCCTACCCTTCACTGGTTGTAGAGATTTCTGTCACTGGTCCTGGTAACTGGGTCCCAATAATCTTCTAGGCGGGGGTCTGCTTTGAGCTCTAGAAATAATCCCGACAGGGATGTGGAAGACACTTGTCGAACGTGTTTCTGATATAATGATGACCAACAGATGCTTTTGAATGCTTTTTTAGGAGGAAACGGGTTGTTGACAGGATCGGACCACAGATTACCCAAACCCATGGATTCCAGGAATATTCTAATTTGTTTGAACCATAAGATGTTACCCGAACCCATGATAGATCTAACATCCATAATAGCCTTCGCAAATTGGGCTAGTTCGGGGGTGGTCCAGATCCTCCTCCATAAAGCCAATGGCTTAAAGTGAGCAAGATCATCTATTGCGTGACAACCTAGGTCCAATTTTAGCGGCAACATTGGACTGGAGCAGGAAAGGCCTGTTAAATTTCTTAGGAACTTATTCTGAATTTTAACCAGTGGAGACAGATCTGCAAACCCCCAGAGGTCCGCACCGTACAGGATCGCTGAACCTATCCTGGAGTTGTAGACCTTCACAGCTGGGCCTATCCTTTTAGTCTGTGACTTTCTCTGCTCTTTGACCAGGGACACTGAGAGCTGGGCAACTTAAGTGATAGGGCTTCAATCTGTGGCTTCCAACTCAGTTTGCTCTCGAGGAGAATTCCAAGGTAGGACATGACATTAGCCTGCTCTAGTTTTATATTGTTCATGGTGACATGGCCTGCCACTGGTCTACCCTTATTGAGAATCATGAATTTTGTTTTAGAAACATTGACCTGCAAATCGTGGTCTTGGCAGAATTCCTCGAACTTATTCAGAGCCGCCTGAAGGCCCACCTGAGTTTGCGATAATAGGAGCGTGTCATCCACAAACATTAGTAGCGGATATTCAATCCCACCTAAAGTGGGGGCG
The DNA here is from genome assembly GCF_964263255.1 of Lissotriton vulgaris. NCBI lineage: Eukaryota > Metazoa > Chordata > Amphibia > Caudata > Salamandridae > Lissotriton > Lissotriton vulgaris. Next base: position 768,219,071 of record NC_141697.1, read on the forward strand.
TCGGTCGGGTAGGCCGCATAGTACTGCACAACCCTGTTAATGCATATCAGGGTTGGCGCTAGGACGCACCCTTGCCTGACACCCCGAGACACTACAAATCTATTGGTCACCTGCCCTTGCTTAGCCCAACGAACTTGTGCAAAGTTTGCCTCATGCAACTTTATCACAATGTTCAGAAGCTCCAGGGGCATCCCCAAGTCCCTTAGGACCCCCCATAATTTACCCCTGGGGACTAAGTCGAATGCCGACTTAAGGTCAACAAAGGCGGCATAAATAGTTCCACCGCCTAAGCTGACTACTTTCCAGTAAAGCAGCTGGAACCGAAGAACCTGCTCGATTGTGTGAATGCAGGATCTAAACCCAGCCTGAAGCTGTGATAGTATATCCTCCAACTCGATCCAACTCTGGATTCTTGCCAGGACCACTACCATTGGAGTACTGAAAATTCTGGACCCTGCTATAATGTGGTACCGAAGCCCAACACTCGTGTCAGAAAATATCATCATACCATGACGAATTTGGTATCGGCAGACCGGTAATGATCAGGACATTATTCCTATGCATTTGCGTCATGATCGAGTGATGCAATCACCCTTAAATCATGGTTTTTCGTCTTGAACCCTCGGGTTCCATTTTGTGAGCGGCATCCATCTTGTGGTTGCCCTTACATATTCAATTGACCAAAGCCGAACTCGGTCTGAAAGGATACGTCCACCTTTGTTGACTCCTCTGTGACCTGGGCGAGCTGCCTCCACTGCCTCAAGCCAAACCTGTTCAGGCAGTCCCTAACCCAATGGCCGAGCAAGATTAGCATCAAGGCACAACATGTCATAAACCATTCACCGCATACAAACCACGCTTTATCATACACACACCTGTCTCTGTTTCTTCTTTATGGCTAGTTTTACAAGGAGGAGGTGCCCGATTTTATTGGGGGTTCATCGATATCTGATGGAAGTTCTGGACCTTGCTGGGTAATCTATCACAAACTGGACAAACGAAAATATGGGCTTGCCATCATGACTCTGCTTTTTCATTGTTGTGAAAATATGTATATGGTTATACCATAAAACAAAGAATTCTTGCCTGAAGCTGATATTTTTGTATAAAAGGAGAAGGCTGGTTCTGTAAAAACGAACAGTCTCCTGAGAATATGCACACCGTGCTGTTGTACTTCTAGGACGCTTGTTACTTGGTTGCAGCCAATAAAACTCGATCCTTGACATCACCTAGAAGACTCTGTGTTTCTGTGGTCCAGAACAGGAAGAACTCAAGAGGTCTCTGGGTGTTCCCCCTGGCACCGCCGGGTTCCTAAAAACCCGGTACCTCAGTTGGCACCCAACTCGGGGCAGTATCAAGCGGTGTCAGTCTAAGCCAGATGTTCGTGAGGAGCTTCGTGTGAAAATTCCAGAGGACGGCCAGCCACTTCAGCGACCCCTGTATGTCGACGTGGTTCCGAAGGTCTTTGCTGCGAGGTTCCCCGCGTCCCGACGGCTACGAAGGACTGCTGCCCTGACTATCGCCCTGTTTTGGACCCGTTGATGCTTGGTAGAGCGAAACGATAGACGAGTCTTGTAGTGACGTCATCGATCATCGATACTTCAGTTAAGTATAAGTGGAGCGTCTCTCAATCCTTAGTTTGATTCTTAGTTTTGGTATCCTTGAGATACGCTTTGTTTAGAACTTGCAAGCGCCAAAACCAAGGGACTCGTGTATTCACGAGACTATCGTATTCGATAATCCTTTGAAGTTTGAAGCTAGACTAGTGAGCGAAGATGCCTGGTCTTAGCAGACTTGGAAACTTGTTTTGTCTTGGTTGTAGTAGGGACTCCCGATTAGAGGATTCGTGTCCGGTTCCTCCGATTGGAACTCCAACATATGAGCTCTATGTGAAGCACGGCGTAGGCCCTATCACATATAATGAAGTATGGATCCGATACACCAGGAATGATGGTGTCTTAAAATGGCCACAATATGGTAGCTTTGACACAGAGATTCTAGATAATCTAGAGGTTAAACTGTTCAAAAAGAAAGCCCGGCCGGGGATGTTTGACTCTTTTCGCCTATGGCGCAAAGAAGCCAAACAGAAAGAAATGAAAGTAGCAAAGAAAAATAAACGAGGTATGCCAATGGTACAAGCTGCCGTTGCATACAGGGATAATGAGGAAGAGCAAGAGAGTGAACAAATGCTTAGAAGCAGGAAGTTAGCAGTAGATAAATGCTACCCAGTGTTGCCACGTGAAGGACAAGGATCAAAAGAGACACCTGAGAAGGATCCTTTAATGTCCCACTTACTGAGTTCACCACCCCCCTATGCACAAAATGCTACTGCACCCCCGCAACGCTTTGTTATACCGCGCCCGCCGCACGAACACCAGTTCTTCCACAAGCACCAGCTCCTCTTCAGCTGGTTTCTACTCCTCCGGCGCAGCCCTCTCAAGGGCCGCCGCCTTTTCTACATACTCCATCTGCTTTTTCTACGACTTTGCCTACTGCTCCAACTATCTATCCTAATACTCCTTCTGCTACTGCCTCGACTTCTACTTTACATCAGCCTGTCTTTTCTGGCGTATCTGCCCTTCCACCAGCTTCTCCTTCTGGTCGACAGAGAGTGGCAAATACTGTCACTGGTCTTTTCTCACCTTTCTTTGGGTCGCCTAAGATGACCCCTAACACAGAACGTAGACAGTTGCGGAGTCGACTGCCTGATTATCATGAAAGAGAAGTACTGAATGAGTTAGCACGTAAATGGGTTACTGATACTGTAAAGAATGATGTTCAGTCCGTTATGGAAGTCTTCTGTCAGTAGGAAGCATCTACACAGAGATATGTATTTGAACAGATGTGTGTACATCTCCGTGAGGATTTGAAGGGAAATGATCCAGAATATGACATGAATGAATTATTCCGTGTACGGTTCAAGTTCGCAGAAGGCATGATTGTAGGTGCCGGTGTTGAACAAGCTATTGAAATGTTATTGTCGTATAGGAGTAAAGGTAGCAATTCCCGATCACTATATGAGCATGACATGCCAGGTAGGAAAAAGGCGCGACAGTATCCCATGAGAGAGGTTCCTCCAGTTTGGAGGGAAGGTGCTGCAAATGCGAATCCAGCAATTCCACCACATTTCCAACGTGTATGGGTACATGTTCCTTGGAAAAGATCTGAAGTTTTGGCTCTAAAGCAGACATTGCCTGATCCCCGCAAAAATCCTGCAGCGTATTATAAAGAGTTATCACAGACTGCCAGCTCCTGTATAATGAATTTAGCGGATGTAGACATGTTGTTTGGAAATGTTGTTCCACAGCCTTTATGGGGAAAGATTCGTCATGCAGATCATGATCAAGAATTAGGTGATACATGGGTCAATATTTCTGCTGCTGATGCTAGACCAGTTGGTGGCACTAAGCCTGAGCCTTTGGTAGCAGAACTTCCTGGTAGAATTATCACGTATATGAAGACTTTAATGCCCGAATTGCGTGTAAATTGGGACAAGTTGTCTGCGTGCAAACAGAAGAAAGACGAGAATGTGTCTGACTTTTTCACGAGGTTTGAAGAGACTTTCGTTGATCATAGTGGTCAGGATATGGCTACTGAGGGTGGCCAAAGATTGTTCGTAGACAAGTTTGTACATAATTTGCTTCCTGAACTATGTAATAAGTTGAAAGATTCAGAGAGTGCATGGGCTGTTTCCACGTCAGCGCAGATTTTAGCCACAGCCCAGTACTATGAAAATAGACGCAAATATGAGCTAGAGAAGGCAGATAAAAAGACTAAAGAATTGAAAACTAAAGTCCTTCTCCAGCAAGCTTATCCACCTCGTACTGCTAGTCAGCAAGATTATCAGCAACCACAGCAGTATTCGAGAAACTCGCAAAGAAACGAGTCTTCTCAACAGCGTTTACCGTATGGTCCGAATCAGTGTGCGTATTGCAAGGAAGAGGGTCATTTCAAAAATAGTTGTCCAGCTCTGTTGCGACGTTTGAATGGTGTTTCTGGTGCACGAGGTAGAGGTGTTCAACAGGCTCCTAGAGGTAGGGGCCGTGGAAACTTCCCCCAGAATGCTACTTCTTTTCCGCCTCAGAATTCTATGAACAGCTTTGACCAACAGAATAATGCGTCTTCTAGGACAGCTCAGTACTATGCTGATGACTATTATGCCGAAAACGAGAATGAGGGTAATGATTGCTAGGACAGCCATGGACAAAGAGAGTAAGAGTTGTTTCAGTTCCAGTAGATCAGAATGGACCTTATGTTGAGGTGATTACATCAGGTGTGTCAGAGCCTTTTCTGCTGGATACTGGTGCTACAAAGAGTTCTATTATACACTCAAAGCTCCCTGGCGCACCTTTGTCTGGCGAAATGAATATTTCAGTAGGCTTTTCTGGCGCCCCGGTTAGGAACCCGATCTCTAGTCCTATGTCCCTTTCTATTGGGCCATGTGAATTAGAAGCACCCCTCATTCTTACAACAGGTTGTGGTGAAAACTTGTTGGGATTGGATCTGTTAAAGAGATTATATGCAACTTTATACTGTTCTCCTTCGGGAGTACAACTTACCCTAGGTAAGAAAGTGGTTTCTCCAATGTATTTGTCAAGGGAAAATATTCCAACAGAATTGTCTTCTCTTCCAGATATACTTTGGGCTACTGGTTCTAATGATGTGGGTCTTTTGGAAATAGCGCCATATGTTATAACATTGAAAGCCAATGTTAGGTTGCCACGTATTTCCCAATACAAGATCTCTAGCGAAGGTGAAAAGGCCTTGTTAGCGATCATTTACGATCTGATTGAGAAAGATGTCATTGAAGAGACAACAGGCAACGTTTGTAACAGTCCCGTTCTGCCACTTTTAAAGCATACTGATCCTTCCCAACCACCTGTCTACAGGTTCGTGATTGATCTTAGAGAGGTGAACAAGATTGTTGTGCCACAGTTTCCAGTTGGTCCTGATATAACTGCCCTATTGACTATGGTTCCAGCTTCAGCCACTTGGTTCTCGGTGATTGACTTGAAGAATGCTTTCTTCAGCATCCCGATTGCCGAGGAGAGCAGAGATATTTTTGGCTTCAATTTAGGAGGCCGAAGCTTCCGCTTCAAACGCGCTCCTCACGGCTACTGTGAAAGTCCATCTAAATTCAGTCAGGCTCTGAAATCACAGCTTGACACAATTGTTCTACCTGATGGTGCGACTCTTATTCAGTTCGTAGATGATTTGCTGGTCGCTGCAGATACTGAAGAGATTTGCAAGCAAGCCACTTTGTCATTGTTGCTTCATTTATGTGACATGAAGCACAAAGTCTCTCTTTCGAAACTGCAATTTTGTCAACAAGAAGTGACCTACTTAGGTCACATCTTATCGAAGGAGGGAAGGAAGCTGACCCCAGAGAGAATACAGGCAATTGCAAAATTGAGTGTCTCAAGGCCACAGAGAGAAGTGCGTGCTTTCTTGGGCATTACATCATATTGCAGACAATGGATACCAAATTTCTCCTTGTTGGCCAAACCTTTGGTGGCATTAACTTGCAAGGATACACCGAAACCCATTCCATGGTCTGAAGATTGTCAGAAAAGTTTTCACGAATTACGTAATGCATTGTGTTCGGCTCCAGTGTTGGGTATCCCCGACTACAGTAAGCCTTTTACGTTATACGTCCATGAGAAGGAAGGTTGCGCATTATCAGTCCTGACACAGTCTTTTGGGGACAAACAGCGTCCATGCGCATACTTATCAGCAACTCTAGATCCCGTAGCTAAGGCATTGCCAAGTTGCTTGAGGGCCACTGCGGCAGCGGCTGTCTGTGTTCGACAGTCTGCTGGGTTAGTAATGAATAATACACTGATAGTTATGGTCCCACATGCAGTAGACATTTTGTTAAACAGAACAAAGACACAGCACTTAACTAGTGCTCGATTGTCAAGTTATGAGCTGACACTGCTAGCGAGTCACATACACATAAAGAGGTGTGATACATTGAACCCAGCCACGTTATTGCCCATTCCAGTAGAGACAGATGAGGTCGAAAAACATGACTGCTGCTTTAGGATAGAAGAAGAGACAAAAGGGAGAGTAGACTTACAGGATACTCCACTTCCTGAATGTAATGATACTTTATGGGTTGATGGTTCGTGTTTCAAGTTGCCTAATGGTGATACGACTGCAGCATATGCTGTGACAACGTTGCATACGATTGTTGAAACTGCCCGTATCCCACATAATTCTGCGCAAGCAGCAGAGTTAATTGCACTTACAAGAGCATGTGTGTTGGCAAAAGGAAAACGAGTGAATGTGTACACAGACAGCCAGTACGCCTTTGGCGTAGCTCACAGTTGTGGACGATTGTGGCGTGAACGTGGGTTCCTGACATCGCATGGTGCAAAGATCCAGCATGGTCAGCTAGTGAATGAGCTTCTCGAGTCACTGACATTGTCACTACAAGTTGCGATTGTGAAATGCAGTGCACACAAAAAGATTCAAGATGATGTTGGTCGTGGGAATGCATTTGCAGATGAAGTTGCAAAAGAGACTGCAAGGAATGTAATGAGTCGAATGTATGTTGCAGGTCCTGCGAGATGGATTGGTGATGTTGGCATGTGCGAAGACACGATTGAGAGTGCGAGATCCATCCAATCCGAAGCCACAGAGAAAGAGGTGAATGAATGGAGAGAAAGCAAGGGTAAATTGGATGCGAATGGTTGTTGGGTCGAATTGTCAGAGCATCAGAGATGGTTGTTACCCGATGCGTATGTGCTTGCAGTGGTGACAATGGCTCATGGGAAGGCTCACATCAGTGTGAAAGGGATCTGTAAGCTGTTGGCTCCAGTATGGCAGAATAGTGGAATACCTAAATGTGCAGAGAATGTGGTCAAGAACTGTATGGTGTGTCCGAAGTACAATCCTGGTAGGGGAACCCCAACTCCAGCTGGTCATTTTGCGCCTCCAACGTATCCGTTCGAGGTTTTGCAGCTAGATTTCATCCACATGGAAAGGTGCAACAATCTGAAATACGTACTCGTTGTTGTTTGTGCCTTTGCCAGGTTGGTGGAAGCGTATCCCCTTAAGGACAATACTGCCTTGTCCACAGCCAAAGCCCTTGTCAAAGAATTCTTCCCTAGGTTTGGAATGCCTTGAATGATCTGGAGTGATAATGGGAGTGAATTCGTGGGACGAGTGATGAAGAGAGTGTGTGAAGGGCTAGGCATACATCAAAAGTTCCATGCTGCAAATCACCCCCAATCAGCTGGATTAGTAGAGTGCTACAACGGCACTCTAAAAATGAAATTGGCCAAGATTCAAGCCAGCACAGGTCTTAAATGGCCTGACGCCCTGCCTTTGGCACTCCTATCGACAAGAAAAACTGTTCATTCTAGACTGGGACTTAGTCCTTATGAAATCGTGTTCGGCCGCCCAGCTAACATATGGGGAGTGCCAAGGCCCACAAAGTTCAGTGAAATCGAGCATCCTGTACTGCTTGACTATTTGCACGAATTGACGACTAAATTGCGTGTTTTACACCAACAGGTCCACAGTTCCTCCCCGCCAGCGTCTGATGATCCAGGGCACGCAATTGAACCTGGCACCTGGGTCCTGGTGCGAAACTTCCAGCGAACCAAGAACGAGCAGCCTCTCTGGTCCGGACCCTTCCAAGTATTGCTGGCTACCCGCTCTGCAGTACGTGTCCACGGCAAAAAGAACTGGGTGCACGGCACCCACTGCAAAAGGGTCCCACTGCCCCTTCCATATGACCGGTGGGTCCAGGAGGGAATTGCCGACTCTGAGACTTAGACTGTGCCTCGCTTCTTGCCCTTCAGTGATGCACGTTTGAAAGGAACTACTTCAGGAAGGGAGAGCGATAATATTCTGCAAGGATCTGTGCCACCGTCAATGCAGTTAGACACTACTGTGCCTGAACTCCTGTTTAAAGACGACACAGCACCTGGTCGAAACCGTTATAACTTGAGGCCAAGACATATGACTAAGGACAAATAAAAACATTTTTCTTTTTGATTGTGCAGCTCTCTCATCCACGAAACTTGCTCATTTTTGATTTTCGAACCGCCATCCGGTTCTGCTGCTAGGGTCGCGGTTGCCACAGTCTTTGGAGTGCAGCTGGAGACGGTTAGGTCGACAATTCTGGTCGGTCTAAGGGAGTTGCCCTAAACTGACAGAAGCACTCCTTAGCAGAATCAATCTCCCACCGCGGGCAGCAACTTAGAGGATGGAGTTTCCCAAGATGAAGAGACCTGCCAGATCTACGAACTTTGAAAAGAGAATATGCGCTGTGATGGCGAAAAAACAATTTTTAATAATATGCATCCTTATGTTGTGTAGTATAATGATGTTTTTGATTGGCTATGCTCTATTCACTTTTCGAGTTTCGTTTGTACAAGACACCCAGCCCACACCTCCTCCTACTGTTTCCCCACACTCTTTTCACCCTCTACCTGAACACGAGTCTGCCAGAAGATTAGAATTTGTAAATAACTCATTCGTCCAACTCCTACACCAGCACCAGTCTGTAATGAACACAACGAATTGTTGGGTATGTGGACTTATGCCACACACAACAGATAAGGGTATCCCATACTTTGTCCTGCCATTTAGCTACTATGGTTCTCTGTGGGCGTTCCAGACAATGTTCCTGTTTGCCATAGAACCGTATCCCCCGCGTCCCACAGGAAGAAATTCAAGCAACAAGGCACTAGTGTCAGGAATCAGAAATATGAGCAGGGATATTGACACATATCGAACGATCCCCAAAGATGTATTTAAGGTGTACAGTAGATGGAACATAACTAAGTATGGAATTTCCTTGAGTGAGAGTCAGCGAGCAAAGAAATCCTCCCCAATCTGGATAGTACCCCATCAGGGTCACCTATGTCTGCAGGGAAATGGCAAAAACCCTAGAGCTCAGTTAGGGAAGAGTGTCTGTACTGAAACGTACGTTTTCTCGTCTCAGACTTCCCCTTCATTCCTAGCAGCTAAGGGTACCTACTTCGTCTGCCATGATAGAGCATACACATGGTTGCCCCGTGACTTTTCGGGCACATGTTTTATCTCGTTTCTGCTGCCACCCACCTACACGGCCGAGGCAGATTACCATCGGACAAGGACAGTTAGGGGTGTCGTGAGTAAAGACGACACTGCGGAACAGGAGTTTGGAGATTTCGCGAAAGGTTTTCTGCCGTTTTGGAGGCCTATGGTGAACAGCAGGAACATTCGCCAATTGACGAGGGTAGTTGAATCCGCCGTGATTGAAACGGCTGGTGCCCTTAGTAACTTAACTGCGGAGCTCCAGTCGGACCGCCTTATGACTCTTCAGAACAGGGTTGCCCTAGATGTCATACTTGCAGACCGTGGTGGGGTATGTAAAGTGATCCAATCCAGTTGCTGCATTTTCATCCCTGACAATGCTCCGACAGTATACCAGGCCATCTCCAAACTGCATAAAATCTCTGATTCCATCCACGTGGATAAAGGGGACTGGTCCTTGCTGGGGTGGTTCTGGGAACTGATATCTGCCTGGGGATGGAAAACTCTGATATTCATTGGAATGATCTTAACCACTCTGTTCATGTTCTGCCTGGGTGTGCAGTGCGCTCCTGCAATATGTGGGCTCTGTGCTACATCATGTGTAAGGAAGCCTGTGTCGAGGGACGAACTAAGCAACAGGATGATGCTACAGCAGCATCTCAATGACTTCATGAATACAGATTTGGACTCAGATTAGCATGAGTTATTGCCTATGTAAGGGCAAAAGGAGGGTCTGTAGTACTGAAAATTCTGGACCCTGCTATAATGTGGTACCGAAGCCCAACACTCGTGTCAGAAAATATCATCATACCATGACGAATTTGGTATCGGCAGACCGGTAATGATCAGGACATTATTCCTATGCATTTGCGTCATGATCGAGTGATGCAATCACCCTTAAATCATGGTTTTTCGTCTTGAACCCTCGGGTTCCATTTTGTGAGCGGCATCCATCTTGTGGTTGCCCTTCCATAGTCAATTGACCAAGGCCGAACTCGGTCTGAAAGGACACGTCCACCTTTGTTGACTCCTCTGTGACCTGGGCGAGCTGCCTCCACTGCCTCAAGCCAAACCTGTTCAGGCAGTCCCCAACCCAATGGCCGAGCATATGGGCTTGCCATCATGACTCTGCTTTTTCATTGTTGTGAAAATATGTATATGGTTATACCATAAAACAAAGAATTCTTGCCTGAAGCTGATATTTTTGTATAAAAGGAGAAGGCTGGTTCTGTAAAAACGAACAGTCTCCTGAGAATATACACACCGTGCTGTTGTACTTCTAGGACGCTTGTTACTTGGTTGCAGCCAATAAAACTCGATCCTTGACATCACCTAGAAGACTCTGTGTTTCTGTGGTCCAGAACAGGAAGAACTCAAGAGGTCTCTGGGTGTTCCCCCTGGCACCGCCGGGTTCCTAAAAACCCGGTACCTCACCATCTCCTTGCTGTCAGACGCACAGATTGCGTGCGCTCTTTCTACTCAGCCACCTATACAGGACGCCATTGGCCCTGCTACTTGTGCCTATACCCGGTAATCACTTGTTGGCTTTCCATTGCCTCTTTGCTCAGGCGGACAAGGCCTTTTCCCCGCTGCCCCTCAGCCACTCGATTCCTCCTCCTTGTAGCCCGACAGCCCTGATGAGTCACATCTCCTTCACGGTGTTACGAAACACGTGTCGGCTGGCTACCTCCTTAATGTACTGTCCATTGTTTGACTTATATAAAACTTTATTCACAAGAAACTTGAAATTTCACGCTTCTTTTTTCAAGCATTTACTCTGCATGAGTAGAAAACTTAGTCCGCACAATCGGACTATCAACCACACTAGCGTGTGCACAGGACCTGTTCTCAGTCCAGGACCATCCTAGCAATGATTTTTTGTATAGTGGCGATCAAGCTGATCGGTCGATAGTTCCCCGGGTTTGAGCGATCCCCTTTTTTATAAATTGGCAAGATCTCGGCTCCACGCCAGGAGTCAGGTATGTCAGCACCCTTAGAAATTGCGTTACCTAGAAAGACAATATAGGGGACCCAGTTATCTTGATCGTGCTTAAAGAGATCAGCGGGGATACAGTCCATACCCGGGGCCTCTCCACAGGGGATCTTTTTGAGGGCAGCCTTGACTTCACTACTATCAAATGTTATTACTTGTGAGGTGGGCATAGAGCAGGAATAGAGGGGGGGTGTCATTGGTGAAATTTTGCCCAGAGAACTGGGTCTCAAAATGCTCTACCCAAACCTCTATTGGTACATGATTTACAGGGACCATCGAGTTGTGGTTATTTCCCCATTTGACGATATGCCAGAACTTGGTCAAGTTTTTTAACTTACTGGCAGCAAGAAGATCTTGCCAATGTAGATTGTCCCAGTCTTGTTTGGCCATGTTTCTAGCTTTGCAATAATTTCGCCTGGCTGCCCTAATATCAGGCATCCTTTTGGATTTGATGGTGAGGGCCAGCTTACCGTAAGATTCCCGGCATGATTTGTTGTACCATGATTGACGCGGAGGGTGGTCAGTGGATTTCTTTTGTGAACTAGATTTAGAAAAATGGGTTCTAAGATTGCTAAATAGGTATTTGTGCAGTTGGATTATATCGCTGTTGATTTTTTCTTGGGTTGGAAGTGAGCGCAGAACTTCCAAAGCCCTAGTTACCTTGGAGGTGATCTCGTCCAAAACCCCGTGGTCAATAGATACCCTTGCCCAACGCACCCTGCGTAGATCATTTGTGAGCAGGGCATCAGCGGTTGCTATATCTTTTTTATTATTACGCTCACCTTCATGATTTAGATGGAGACTCACTACCAGGGGATTGTGATCACTCTCTGGGCGATCCACAATCACCATGTCCTCTAGCATGGGCCAGTGCTCTATTTTAATGAGGACGTAGTCTATTCTGCTTTTGTGAAAGCCATTATCAAAGGTGGGCCTGCCCATTTTATCGGAGGCCGATCGACCATTGGCCGCCCTGAAGCCACGCTCAAGGCAAAGACCCATCCACTGCAGAGCAGATTCGGTCCATTTCTTTATAGGCTTAAGGTCGAGTAGGGGGATATTCTACTCAACGTCCTCTTCCATCAGGAGGGTTTCCCCTTCAGAATTTAAGGGCTCGAATGAGCAGGTGAGATCACCTGCTATTAATACATTACAATCGGGGCTAAGAGAATCCAAAAAGGTGTCCAATATTAAAAAAGTAGCAGTGCCACGCCCACCAGGCTTACCTCTATTATACACATTAACAATAAAGATCTCCTGGCGCTCAGGCTGATACAGCTTTATAGCTAGGATATCTGGGCTATCAACATGGAGTTCTGTGATTCTACAGTTGGTAGATAGTCTAACCCAAATATTTAGGCCCCCTGAGGGTCTGCCTATTGCCCCTCTAGTTGCAGCTTTATGAAAATTAAGATACCTTGGGTGGAAAATGGGGTCTACTTCCCAGGTCTCTTGGAATACCAGAATATCATATTTTTCCACCAGGTCTGTCCACTCTACTGTGGAGATTTTACTCTTTAGACCTGCTATATTCCAGGAAACCATGGTTAACGAGTGGTTGTCACCCACTATACACGTAGATGGGGAAGGCAAGGCTGTTTGTGTGGCCAAGGGCCCTATGTTGCTCTTACTGAGGCTACCATACTTGCGTGGCCTGTGGGCCCTGTTCTTAATTTCTCCCTCTGGCATCTTCGCAGCCCCTGCCCGTACCACTGCCATTATTGTCGTAGAAGTTTGGGGGGGGGCAAGGTGGAAACATGAATACCCTCAGTGGAGGCAGAATCAGGAAAAGCGCTCATTCTATTTATAAGCTGGGAGAGCAAAGAGGGAGGTATTAATGGGGCCTCGCTACATTCCCTTGGAATCACCCAGTTTGCGTTGGTATTGGATAGTGTCTCTACTCGATCTATTGTAGTTGTTTCCTTGTACCTGTTGGCGATCCTTTCCCTTTGTTGAATACCCAGTCAATCCACCCCCTCCAGACCGTAGAATGACTCAAAACGGTTGGTCAGGAAAATTTAGATTTTGCATTGACCTCAGATCACTTAACCAGAATGTGGTAGTTGACACGTTCCCACTTCCCAATATTAATGAATTGATCTTGGCATTGAGTGGTGGGAAATTCTTTTCAAAATTAGACTTGAAAAATGCGTATCACCAAATTATGTTACATGCAGATTCAAAACCCCTTACAGCGTTTATCACCATGGAAGGCATCTACCAATGTACCAGGATGCCGTTTGGACTCTGCTCTGCTGTGAGCATTTTCCAAAGGATGATGAATGTACTTTTTAAAGGGATGAGAAATATTGTCTTCTTTCAAGTTGACATTTTGATATTTGGTAACACAGTTGTTCAACTTAATTATACACTCCGTGAGGCATTATCCCAAATTGGAGATTCTAGACTAACGCTCAGGCGAGATAAATGTAAGTTTTTAGTGAACAAAGTGGATTACTTGGGGTACGAAATTTCAGATTTGGGGGTGAAATCTAAACAGAATCTGTTAGATGCCATTAGGTTAGCTCCTGTTCCTTCGGATAAGTACAAACTAAGATCATTCTTAGGTTTAATAGAATACTACTCCAAATTTGTCAAGGATTTTTCGTCTAAGACAGCTGATTTAGGATCTTTATTGAAGAAAGGTGTTAGCTTTTCATGGAGCGTTTTACAACAAACTTGCTTTGAACATATAAAAAAAATATTTGTGATGCAGAAATTCTCACACCATTTGACACTGAATGTGAGACATTGCTCACTGTTGATGCGAGCGCTACAGGCCTGGGTGCTGTTTTAGCACAAATTCATAAAGGTCAAGAAAAGACTGTGGCGTTTGCATCAAGGACATTAACTTGTTCAGAAAAAAACTATTCTGTTATAGAACGAGAGACCTTAGCTGCTGCTTGGGCTTGTGAATACTTTAGGACTTATCTGTGGGGATCTAAGTTCACACTGAAGTCAGATCACAAACCTCTTATTAGGGTATTGTTACAGGTGGCGATGCTAAATGTTCATCTAGGTTAGCTAGTTGTCAAGAGTACTGTTATTACATAGAGTACATTCAGGGGTGGAAAAACATACAAGCAGATTGCTTGTCGAGGCTGTGGCTTGATTGGCAGATGGTTGATAAAGGAGCTGTTCTAAAGAAACAGAACGAAGGAGCAGTTGCTTTTGTACAAGATGTTTTGGGCGTGAGTGAACCTCAAGCCTTGACCAAGAGTGAGTGGGTAAATCCTATGTCTACGGACAGTTCTATGGTAGAACTTAAAAAATTAATACAAATGGGGTGTAAGAGAGAGAGCACTGTTTCACTCACCACTAGGCCATTTGTTAAGATGTTAGATGAGTTGTCAGTTTGTGAAGATACCGTGATCATGAGGGGTGATTTATTTATTCCTCCAATCTCTTTAAGAAACAGTTGGATCATACTAGCCCATGAAGGACACTTGGGTCAAACTAGAACAAAACAAAGACTGAGAGTGAATTGGTGGTGGCCGGGTATGGATTCGGTGTCAATGCTTGGATTACTAAGTGCGAAGTTTGTTAGGAGAGTGATAAACGTCTGAGAGTTGGGGTTCAGGCTTCCTCAGGACATATCTCAGATCCAGGTCAGCCTTGGCACACCATATATTTGGATTTCATTGGGCCGATGAATAGTTTGAAAGAGAGTTTACGCTTTGGTATTGTGGTTGTGGATGTGCACACGAAATGGTTAATTGCCAAATTCACTAAAGACCTCACAACTTCTACTACAATTAGTGCTATGAGGAAAATTTGGGAAGAAAAAAGCATACCATTGGTTCTTTTAACAGACAATGGCACGCAACTGACATCTGATTAGATGAAGAAATTCTTCTCCACTTGTGGTATTAGGCACAGTCGTACCTCTTTATACAACCCACAGGGTAATGGCATTGTTGAGAGAGCTAACCGATTGATTAAGGGTGCTATCCAAATGGCTATCTCCAATGGACAAGATGTGGAGTCAATGGTGTCAGAGATGCTTTGGGCATACCGCTCAAGTGTGCATAGTGTCACCAGTAAGACACCATTTGAGATGATGCGTGGGAGACAATCTAACACAAAGCTTGTACCTACTTGGATGAGAGACATTGTCACAAAAAACTTTATTCTTAGTGATTCATCTTCATTTCCTCCTCAACAAGGTGTGAATTACAAGAAAAAACTTGATAAAATATTTGTCCGGGAGATTGGTTAAAATACGTTCTGGTAGACCTGGTTCCTCTACAAAATTTCTAGGTCCTTATAAGGTCAAGGTTACCTTACCGTATTGTGTGATATTGGATAGTGGTGAGAAATGGAATTATAGACGGGTGGCCTTGTATCAGAAAGGTAATGTTGATTAGAGTGTTAATGTCAAACCTAAATGTCAGGATATTCCTGTAGGTAACACATTCTTGTCCATGTCTGATGATGATTTTATCTGCAATCCTCAGGGGAATAATGTTTCTCAAAGTGTTGTACAAGGGGGAGGTGATGCTCCTGCTTCTCTTCCTTCTGGTTCTCCTGTTGTACATCAGGTAAGGGTGTACAGAAATTGTCATCCTCCAGGTTATCTGAAAGATTATATTTGCAAATATTATGCATAGTCCTATTATCTGCTTTCAGTTATGTTAGCAATGTTTTATTGGCTAGGTTTTAGCAATGGTCTACTATAGCAATGTTTTACTAGCAATGTTCCACTGTTATATTTTTATCATTATCTTCTTAATTTTCTTCTTTATTTAATTATATAAGAGAAGAGGATATGTTATGATCTTTCATGTTCATTATGGAGTGTGGAGCACTGTGTTTAGTGCATTCCACATTCCAGTTGTGTGTGGATGTTCTTAACTCTGGCAGTTGCTGTCTGGCTGGCCAGGGAAGAGCCACACTTTCTTTGCTCGGGTTGCTTTAATAAGAATAAATCATTTATTCTTCTCAAACCACTTCGTTTGTCTATGGAATTCCCTTACCACAACATCCACCAATGCACTGCATGATTAGGGTCCGGCCACAGAGAGAGCATGTAACGGACTCCGAGCTTGTCTTATGACAGGATATGATGTAGCTGAGTAAACCAGGCAGAGGCTTAGACCCGGAAGTTATTCTTGTCAGCTGTAACAGAAGCTATGGAAAGGAGAAAAAAGGGAAACAGTATAGGAAGGATAAGGAAAGTTGTCTGTTTTCACGTTCTTTTCCTTCTTTCCATTTAAACATGCTAGTTCCAGGTTGTCTGGTGACTAAGTTGTTGTGGAGTTAACTGAGAAGAAAACTTCTCATGCTATTAAGCTTTTTGGAAACTTCAGGTTTGGCCATGGAGGGAATGGATGTACTGAATTCATTTTTTGCCCGAGGACCTATATTGATATAGGAACAGTGTTTTACAAACAGTTTGCTGTTCTGAAATAAACAGATAAGCAGTCTGACAAGTTATAACATTTATTTAGCTCAGTATTGAGTTCATTACAACATCGACCAACTTGTGAAGTGCTCAATCAGTATAGAAAAGCCCAAAATAACTAATTATTTATTTAAAACGCTAATGAGTTTGAATGTTTCAGTCATGCAAACATTTAACTAGAAAGTCGCCTATGGGATTTTCCGACTCTTGAGATCATTTGTAAGCTATTCTTTTAGATAATACGTTTACTTCTGATTCTTGAATTCTCTTTAGATCACAAAACCTCAGGCTCCCTTCCAACACCATTAAATAACTTGTACCTGAAGCTTATGAATTATCTGAGCAACTATTCAGCACTCTTGGTAGCTTTTTTGATCAGTTTTGCCCAGCAGCCCACGAATTTACTTTTTAGCTCATTAATTTCCCTATCAGCTAATGATCTTTCCATCACTTAATGAAACTTTTAGCAGTGCTTATGGCAGTTTTAGATTTAGAGTGGGGGGTTCAAAGAGGCTTTTAGGTTTCTGAGATCAAATACTAGCAATTGGTTGATTTTTGCACTATCCAGACATCTGATGGCAATCTGAAAGTTTGGCAAAAAAATGGGTGTCTATTAAGAGTGACACGTTTGCAGTGGGATGCCTGATGTGCAATAGTCTCCTTTTAAAATATGTAATACTTCATAGTCTCTAAATCTGATGAAGCATATTTTACTGATGTTGGTCTTAATAATGTTATGTGATTTTTAATTGTTTTATTGTCTAGATTTAAAAGGGAAGCAATTAGTATGAATGATTTCTATGTTAACTGTCTTATTTGACTCTGTTTCACATGTTTTATGTACTGTTTTTATGTGCTTTTATGGCCTTTGTGCCGAAATAAAGGTTTTGAAAGAAAGGTTTAGAATCTGGTATTCATGACAGTGGCTCTCACTGAGAGACGAACATAACAACGGCTTTGTGTTTTATTCACTTCTGCTCACCATGGTTCTCAGGTTGCTTGTGAGTCATTCCTAAATGCCCAGTGTAATTTTATTTCGGGGTAATGGTTCTATATTTATTTATGGGCTTTTTAAAGTTACTGCACACTACCTGAATTTCAACCGAGACTGCCAGGAAAACAGACAACGCGAAACAAACCATAGTAGGAGAACAATGCAGTAAGTGAACAAACATTATGCATGAAATGCCTTTTTACATTTATTGGAGCTTATTTGTGATGTTGTGCCATATTTACAAAGTGACGCACCTAGGCAGATGCATCACTTTGTAAACCCCTGCGCCTCACTATACCTGCCTCAGGTATAATGCATGCAGGATGGGCATTCCCCTGCAAGAAAGCTTTGTAGAAGCGGGGCAGTGAAATTATTCCACTTCTAGGACGCCACTGTGTCAAAACCTTACTACTGCCTCATAGCAGGCGTTAGGGTGACTCAGTGCAATAGGCATAGGCCTCCCCATGCATTGCTGGAGTTGCATTCATCATGCTTACGACACAACTCCAGCGATGGGTGAGTTGTGCTCCAACAAATACGTCAGCATTCCTGATGCATCCGTCAATCCTTGAAACGTAGAGCGTTGTACAGTAAATACGGCGCATGCATCGTGTTGCAAGAAGGGCGCAGTGAAAAGTGTTGCATCGGTGTTTTATCGCAGCGATGCAACACTTTTCATAAAGGAGACCCTTATACTTTACAATAACTATACATTAGGTCCTTCACTTTTACTATACAAACAGTTTCATCGATATTAAAAGCACTGCATGACTGATTATCCTGCTTAATCAAATTATCTCTGGAAACAGCTCAGACCCATTTGCAAGAAGATTATATGTTGAGAAAAAATATTGTGGTTTCATATATAATGCTTGGAATTTGAAAGGAAATTAATGTTTAAAGCTCAGTCAGCTGATGTGTATTATTAGCACTGTTGGCTTTTGCCAGTAGCTAAAATAATTCTTCCTGCCACAGTATTTCAGTACCAAAACATACATTACTAAATTATTATTTTTTCTTCATGTATTCCTGTTGTCCTTTAGTGTATGCGGCCAACTTTCTCTTTCCTGCATTCCAAGTAAATATCCCTACCTACTAGCTCTCGTGAGAGTAAATTGATGCATTACAGTTGTTATTGACAGTCGTCTTCAAAAATGCTTTGAATGGATTATCAGCTTCGATTATAGGCCGATTGGCGTTTTCTCCAGTGCTTGGCTGGAATCCGAAACCAGCCCTGGCAAACAGGGGCTGACCCCGGGGGCGAGGGGGGATGTTTGGGTGCGGCTTATCTGTTTGCTAGGACCATTTTCATCCGATTTTGCTTACAGGGGGCTGATATTGCCGGTCCCCGGTAACAAAAGTGACCCACAGGGGCCGAAACGCCCCCCACCCTAGCGGCCCACTGTGGAAACGCTTGGTGTCCAGGTTTTCTCTCTCTAAGATCTGCATTAGGGAGAGCTCTCTGTTAGGATCTCAATCTTTGACGATCTCAACTCACAGGGTCTGATGTATAAAGGTAATTTATACTTTTGAGCAATTTACACTTTTGGATAAGTTTACTACTGTTTGGATATTCTCAAAATCCGAGTGCCAGTTGCATTTTAGGAGTAAATGTTAGGAAGCAATACTTCGATTAAGTTGGCATTCATATCATAGAATCAAGTCAGGCAAATGTTGCTTGAATTTAGCTTCTAATCTACATTATCTGCTGTATTGGAATTAAAAGTTTTACTGGTACAGCTTTGGGCCTGTTCTTAGATATGTAGCCAGAAATTACTCCCAGTATCAACATGCAGAGTAAAATATAGAGGGCAAGGTGGCTGATCTTGTAATCACTGAAAATAGCTTTTCTTTTTTTTTTGGTCCTCATCTCACCTTATAAGCCTCTGCGGGTCTTATGAAGCCGCCTCCGTTACTGGTCACCCCATACGGCTTACCGCACTCGCTTGGGTCATCCGACCAGTCCCATTGATTAGTATGGGACCCTGGTGTAATCATAAGACCAATGATGTTACAGTAATCTTAAATCCTTGCCCCAGCTCACCAGGGGGTGCCAGATATTCAATAGCTTATCTTCCACTCCATCATACTCCAGTCGTGCCATAGAGAATGCAGCTTTAAGCCAATCCTCCCTTTGCGGGGGTAGGGCATCCTATCACCTCTTACACACTTCCCTTCTTGCCAGCAGTATCAAATTCAATAATAGACCCCTATCTTTCCACGATAGGCTCTGGCTGAGGTGACCATCATCTCCAAAAAATACCAATTGTGTATTGATCTCGATATTGGTGTTAAATATTCCCAATAGGTTGTCGCCTACCTCAGCCCAGAATCTTGTGAGTGCTGGGCACTCATAGAAAATATGTAAGTCATTTGCCAAGGGTACTGCACATCTGGGGCATTTAGGAACAGGGTAAGGGGCAAACTTTGGAATTTTTGCCGGGGTGTAATAGAGTCTATTAATGACAAAAAAATGATTTTTTTTTTAGGCAGGCAGGTTTAACTGATCTGTACAGGGTCTTCAGTGAGGATTCATATAAAAGGTCTGCTGGTGGCCCGAGTGGAGATCCCGTCCACACTGCAACGGAGGCAGGAGTCTTATGGTCTTCGGCCTCCAGCAGGCTATTGTACCACACAGATATTTCCTTGTTCAGTCGGCGTGTCTCTTGCAGCAAGTCTTCAATCTCCCTATTTCCGCTTATCTCCCGCTTTTCTGCCACATACCATGATGTTAACTGTATGTATTTAAATCTTGAGAACCCGGTGCCAATCTTAGCCCTCAAATAATCCCAGGGAAGTATCCCCCCACTGTCCAACAGTTCAGACCAGATTTTGACACCAGCCCTCTTTATCGGCAGTGCCAAGCCATCCTGCAAGCAACCCGGGGTCCCTGGGGTATCCCATATAGGGGCGTAATCAGAGTAGTATCCAATGCCCCAGCTATGCCTGAGCCTACACCAAATCTCCGGAGCTGTCCTTAGGACCTTCAGACGGACCCTCTTGAAGAACCTAGGTGATCCAAATTTATACAGAAATGCTTCACCATTGCCTCCCCCTTCTACCCGCACCATTTCGCCTAACAACTTCCCCCATGCTGATTCCCCTGGCTTAACTAACAACATCCGTATACTTTTAAACTGGAACGCTTCTGCATATAGTCTTACATCTGGGAGCGCCAACCCTCCTTTTTTTAGTCTGCGTCTAAGTTTTTTCCATGCTAGTCGAACCCCTTTGTTGCCCCAAATGAAACTGTTGATCTTACTCTGTACTTTACTCAGACTTTTACCTGCAAATGTCAAAGGAACTGAAGAAAAGAGATATGACAGTTTAGGAAGGATGACCATCTTTACTAAATTGGTTTTTCCGTATATAGTCAAAGGTAGATTTTTCCATCTACTGAATAAGCTGTCAATTTCCTTTACCACCCTCTTTAGATTTAGCTCAGGGATCTTTTCAATTTCCTTCACTACGTAAATCCCCAAGTATCTCATCTCTTCACTTTCTGTCCCTGTCCACTCCAAATTCCAACACATCACCTCTGTCTTGGTTCTATTTACAAGAAACCCAGAAATTACTCCAAACTCGCACATACGCTCTTCCACCCTTATGATAGCTGTATCCATGTCACTTGTATACAGAACCAGATCGTCGGCATACAGAGATATTTTTGAGCTATAATGTTCTGATTTAAATGGATAGATTGACTCATCCAATCTAATCATCTGGGCCAGTGGTTCCATATATAAATTAAACAAAAGAGGTGAAATTGGACACCCTTGCCTCGTTCCTCTCTGAATATTAAAACTCGCAGTGAGAAACCCGTTCAAAAAAATTCGGGCAGAGGCACCCTGATAACAGTTCTGCAGGGTCTGAATAAAAATAGGACCAAAACCCATAGCCCTCAGAACCTCCCATAAGTATGCCCAGCAAACTCTATCAAACAGCGATAATGGCCAAGGGTTCTGTCTTCTTAATAGCCAGGTCGATGTTACCTATAAGAAGCTGTACTTGTTCCTGTATATGTCTACCTGCGACAAACCCTTTCTGATCTGGATGTATTAACCCAGGTATCAGTTTGGCCAATCTCCCTGCTAAAATGCCCATAAAGATCTTATAGTCGGCGTTCATCAGGGAGATTGGACGGTAAGAGTCTGCCTTTTTTGGATCCTTGCCTGGTTTCAATATTAGAACTATTATTGCCTCTTTCCAGGTGTTAGGAACCTTTCCATCCAAACCATAGATTGAGTTAAAGGTATTTTCCAAGGGTTTGAGGAGCTCCTCTTTGAGATGTTTATATATTTCGCTCGGGAGCGCGTCTGATCCTGCGGCTTTTTTATTCTTAGATTTATTTATCTGAGCTATGATCTCCTCTGATGTAAAGGGAGCATCTAAGTTATTTTTACTTTCTTCCGTGAGAACTGGAAGTTGGTTATTGCTGAGAAATGACTGAATCACACATGGTCAGGGAGTCAGATCTTCCCTGTACAGATCTGAGAACATGGAGAGAAGACATATCTGTATATCTTCGGTCTTATTCGAGATTTCCCCGCCGGCATTTATTTTAAGTTCTTTTATATCGTTCCTAGCCCGGTTGGCTCTGGCTTTCCATGCTAATAAAGCCCCGGCCTTCTCTCCATATTCATAATTCTGCATCTTACCAGTCTCCTACTGTGCTCTACATTTAGCTTCTAGTTTCCCTCTATATTCTGATCTTGCCTCTTCCAGCTTTCCCAAGATTTGAGTGAGTTGTTCCTGGTCCCCATTGCTAGCTCCATCTCTTTCTCTCTCTAAGCCACCTATCTTCTCTTCGATACCCTTTAATACCCCGGCTTCAATCTTATTCTTATAACAGATGGCTCCATGGAGTTTCCCTCTAAGCCAGGCTTTATAGGCGTCCCAAACTACATCCTGTGTTGTTGAGTCAGAGTTCAACATAATAAACTCCAAGGTCGAGGCCTGTACAGCGGTGATCACATCCGGGTCCTGCAGCTTGGTCCTATTAAGGGTCCACCTTAGTGACCGTCGCTGAGTCTCTTTGATCTGATATACAGTATGTAGAGGTGCATGATCGGATAGATGACTTGGGAGAACTAAAATAGCTTTTCAAGCCGAATGGATAATTGTCAGGTCCAAGCGGGTGGTGGAGAGTTCGGCACCTAGAGTTCGCCTTAAGATTAAGATAGGTTCCAATTACACACCTTCTGTCGGTCTTTGGAGACAACTTGTAGCGCAATCCAGATGTACAGAGACATTTCCTGATTGTGCCACTGACTAGTTGCTTTAACGCTCTAGTCTTCCGTGGCGGCCATTTCGTGCGCTCGAGCCTTTCGCTCTGCGCACTTCAACGGTCTAATTCCTGTGTGTAAGACGCTTCTGTGATAGCGCGTCTTTTCGAAGTATTCCAGTCAGTTATTTTAAGGCTTGAACTTCCTCGTCCCTCAGCATTCACTAGCGCTAGTCCTACAAGACTGTGTAGCGCGTTATCGTTCCTGTTCCTGATTTGTTCCCTCAGCAGTTGTGCTGTATCTTGCCTCCGCTCCTGGTAGGACTTCTCCTCGTTCTGTCAAAGTCTACTAGAGTGAGGTAAGAGGTCAGCGCTGTTTAAGTTTTGAAGCCAATTTGTTCCTGTGAACCTTCATAGCGAGTGTTCCTACACTTCGCCTCTGCAGTTGAAGTCTATTCCGTTTGCACCTAATAAACTCTTGTATTCGAATGGGCAACTACCTGTGAAAGACTTTGAACTACAGTAGAGAAAGACTTTGTACTACCTTAGAGAAAGACTTACCCTCGTGAGCTAGAGATTCATTGTGGAGTATTCCAGCGGCATAGACCTTCATCCTTCCTGTACCTTGATGACTTCAAGTATAGTAGTGTATAGTCTGATATGCATATTGATATACAGTATTATACCAACTGTGAATTAGCAGCA
Organism: Lissotriton vulgaris; assembly: GCF_964263255.1. Taxonomy (NCBI): domain Eukaryota; kingdom Metazoa; phylum Chordata; class Amphibia; order Caudata; family Salamandridae; genus Lissotriton; species Lissotriton vulgaris. Next base: position 768,242,424 of record NC_141697.1, read on the forward strand.
GTGGTCATACTCCAAGATCTGTTGAACTCAACTCCGGGACTGGATTAAAATACTACTCATCTGAACTTCCAAGTCCCAGGCCAACATAAAGATCTACATAGAGAGAGGCTTATGTCCACACTCATTCAGGTACTTGAAAGTAGAGAACTAGAGTGAGAGTTAGGAGAAGGTGCCAGCATTAGTGGGGAACTGTAGTAATGTTTTGCTTACTTTTACAGGAGACGATCTTCCTGAACGAAGAGTAGGAGATTATATGTGTGGCAATCTCTCTGTTTGTTATCCACTTCCCCTTTCCCTTTCATTCCTGGGCTCAGAGTTCTCTGGGTGCAGGGGTGTAGGGGAGTTGGGAATTTATCATCATTAGCAAGAACCTTCTGGTCATCTGCTTCCACGGAGTCAAAAGGAACTCAGGTACGCTCTCTGACAATAATAAATCAATTTTTCCTAAGAAACTACCTCCTACCATTTTAGAAGTACATAAGCCTGACAGACGATATGATATATATATGAAAACACCAAGCTCATTCATAGACCTAAATGAGCTATGTAATCTCATAGTAGTATACTTAAAACTAGTGCAGCATAAAACAATATCAGGGCTTTGAACTGTACTTATTTCAGAAAACGTTCCCTAAAAGATACATTTGTATTCAAGGACAAGGCTACGGTAAAGAGTTTTGTGATGAAAAGTCTTTACCCCTAGCCCTGGGATTTCCCCTTATGATCTGAATTCTCTTGTATTATTTCTGTGGCCAATTTACAAAGAACTACAGCACTTGGGGCTCAACCAATTGCTCTTTTATGTAAAGATAAGACACTGGGATATTCTCTTAAGGTAGTTTTTCTTAGTTCTGATGGATTGTAAATGTATTTTTTCTGCACAGTATTTTAAGACACTTGAGACCTTGTCTGCGCAAAAGGAAACTCTAAAAAATAAAAAATATCCTAATGCAAAAAAAGGTATTGTCTATTGACTGTTGAACTTTTTATCCAAAACACTGTGGCGCATATGTACAAGGAGTTAACGCCGCATTAGCGGCACTTTTCCGATGATTTTGCAGCGAGATTTTTATCGCCTTATGTACAAGCTGCCGCTAACCTCTGTTAGCAGCAGTTTTCCGGTGAAAACGTCCATTATAAAGATCGCCACTTCTGTTGACATGCAAGGGAGGCATTCCCTTGCAAAAACGGCCACTAACCCCTCTGCGATATTTACAAGGGGATTCTTTAAGTTTCTGGACCAAAAAAGTGCCTCTAACGTAGGTTAGAGGTAGTTTGTTTTAAACTACAAAATAGCTGGTCTTAAAAATGGAGATAATCCTTGGGGCGTCTTTTCAGCAGGTATTGTTGCTGGACCGGGCTGCAAGAAATGTTGCTGCTCTGCCCTGCGACAAAACTACAGGGCAGGGCTGCAAACCATCAATAAGATAGTGTGCATTTCTGGGCCTCACTCATAAAAAGTGTTGCAGCGCTGTGACAAGGCAGCATTTGCAACACTTTTCACAACCCCCTTCTTGCGACCCCACGGATGCGCTGTATTCACTGGACAGCGCTCCATGAGGCAAGTAATGACAGATATGTCTGGAATCCTGACGTATCTATCTGAGCTAAAGTCACACATTTCTGCTGTCGTTTCACAATCATGACACAACTCCAGAAATGCATGGGGCCAGCCTATGCCTGTGGCACTGCATCACCCTCATGCCTGCCATCATGCAGTCGCAAGGTACTGACACATGCAGTTCTTGAGGGGTGCCTGGGTGTCGGCGCAGTTTGAGGTCCATCGGCGGCGGTTGCGCGCTGTGGTGCCATCGTCTGTAAGCGTTGGTGGAGTGGTGGTGCTGAGGGAGTTGATGAGACGTACCTCGCTGGCCTTGATCCAGCTGTGAGGGGGCGATGACGGCGGTGGTGTATGGGGGGCATGGTGAAGACTTGATGTATACAATGATGGTCAGTCCAGGAGAGTTGAGTGTCGTGGCTGTAGTTGAAGGTCCCGCTGGCGGAGGAGACATGCTCGACTGTATGTCCTGCTATGTGGCTTGCTGTGGTGACTAGCTGCTTTAGTCTGATGTTCGGGAGCTACCCCAGGAGGGGTGGTGTTCTGGTCACTGGGCTTGTCTTGGCAGACCTTGAGTTCGCGGAGTAGGATGTCGTCGGTGGATGGGAGAGCATGGTGTGCAATGAGGTCTACAATGGTATCGGAGAATGATGTCCATGGCCCGGGGGGGCCTGCAGATGAGGGTGCAGCAGAGGATGGGGTTGGGGTTGGTCCGGAACTGGAAGTTAAGTTATTCCATCATCACCATCGGGTCATTAGAGTGCGTGGTCAGTCAGAGTGTGCTTCTGTAGGTGATGGCAATGCCTCCTCCTAGATGGTTGGAGTGGTCCTTGTGGGTGATTTAGTAGCCGTCAGTGATGGCGATGGCGATGTCTGGTCTGGAGCAGATGTTGGTCTTGGCAGGCGATGTGGCATCCAAGGTTGATGGTGAGGTGAGTGCTGGCGCCGTAGGAGTGGTGTCTGGCATTGAGAAGTGCTGCGGGGGCACTGGACAGCTGGAAGGGGGGAAACGCCGTAAAGAAGACTGGATGGGGCGTGGGCGTGGGGGGTGTGTATGTGCGAGTGTGGTAAATATTTAAATCTTACCTCGAGCCCGGGTCCCATGTCTTCGTTGCTCCTGCTCTCCTGAGTCTGCTTCCAGGAACAGGAAGTAGGCAGCCAGGCTCCCTCCACTAAGCCAATCACAACGCTACAATGCAGTGTCGGGATTGGTCATTGACTCGGGGACGAGACGTTTAGCCAGGGGCTGGAGGTGTCGGCATGTTCTCCATGCAGGTTGTAATGCAGCCTGAATTGAGAACAGGACTGTGCGCATTACTGCTCTGTGCGACCTGAGCGGGCCGACTAAACAGTCACTGCACACTTGAGTGGAGCAGCCCTAATGCAAAGGAAACATGGCATGACTACGTCAAGAAGATATAATCATGTGATGATTGTTCCTCTTCTTGCACTGCTTGAAAGAAGTGGGGCGAGACTCTTCCGCCATAGCAGATGAGCCAATACTGGGGGTGGGCCTGGGCGACTCAACCCCCGGGCTTACTCCACTACGTGTCCCACCTTCTCCTTACCTGGAATTTGACACAGTGGCACAATCTAGTAAACTATCACCAAATCTATGACTCAGCCAGCAGGAGCCTCAGCCAGGTGTGGTTGTACAGCAGTCGCCACAAAGTCCGCTGGTGAACATCTTGGTGCAGTTGATGCAGCAGGGTCCCCTGAGGCGTAAACTTGCAGCGCTACCGCAAGTCACATGTTTGGTGCAGCTCAGGGGCCTCATCCTCCATAGCGTCTGGCAGCGCAACCTCATTGGCCTGTGATGCATACAGGTGGTATTCCCCTCCATGCACCCCAGTGTAGTGGTGGATTGTAGTACGCGATGCAGACCTCCCTACGTTGGTGCGCAGGAGCACCTCTACCATTCACAGCTTCAAGGGCTGCAAGGCGGTCTTCTCATACAGGTCAGCAACGGGTCTCCATGTGACAGGCCAGACTTCACCACCACGTATGGGCAATCGACGTGCCTCAATGTCTACTCCCACGGCTAAATGACTCCACAGCTCCTTCGCATATCACTCCAGGCTCCAGACGCAGGTCCAGCGAGGCATCCAGGCTCCAGGTGCAGGTCCAGCGAGGCATCCAGGCTCCAGATGCAGGTCCAGCGAGGCATCCAGGCTCCAGACGCAGGTCCAGCGAGGCATCCAGGCTCCAGACGCAGGTCCAGCGAGGCATCCAGGCCCCAGACGCTGGCCAGTGAGGCATCCTGGCTCTCATCCTGGTCATCCCGGATGTTGGGTGGCTTGAGGGGGTTGTTGATGTGTGCTGCACCTGGCCCTGGCTGCTCCATTCTGCATTTCAGTGTTTTTTTCTGCCTATTTTCTATTGGAGGTCGACTGATAGGCTATTTCTCATGTTGGGCTGAATAACATGCGTTTTTTTTGCCACTAAAGGGCCTTTAGTTGGTTTTCGCCAGCTAGCGTCGGAATTCCTATCCACATCATGCTCATGTTAGTGGCTGTTTTCACCGCTGAGCCCTGAAGCTATCACCATGTAGCGACGTCTTGTACATACGTCGCTAACAAGGCGATAGTTTTCAGTGGTACACAGCGGTAAGAAAATTGGCGCTAACTAGCAGTAACAGTAGTCCTTTTACATATATCCCCATAAGGACCCATATGGCCCCATATTTCTATGTAAAGCATGGAGTCTTATAAACATTTAAATGCACATTCAGTTTTGAGGAGTTCCCGACTTGTGCACAAATGAGAGTTTGTGTATGAAACAGGATTCCGAATTTCCTGGGAAATACATTACATTTATTGGTTTTCCTCAGCGGATTTCACAAGGTAAAACCAAGAGAAATGTGTCTGCTGAAAATTACAGAAATCAGTAAGCAGGGCCCTATTTCTGCATGTTGCTCCTAATCAAGTGACATGAGCTAGTAACTTGGAGGGTAAGCAATATCTTCTAATAGTATTTTTCTATTTACGTATACTTAGATGGAGATTATGATGGCTTTAGGTATTAAAATACGTTGATCATTGCTGAAAATGCAGTATTTTGATTGGCTGGGGTGCCCTGAACAGTGCGGGCGGACAACTCTACCCGGGCTGCTTGTTGTTGTAGACCATCGCTGGTGCTGCTGTGGGGACGTGGGGGCGCACAACGCTGGTCTCCCCCGCTGCCGCTGCCCTTCGTGATCTTGGTGTGCGGCCGCAGAGAGGGGAATACTACACCCCCCAGGAGTCCTTGCGGCCGGATGCCACAAACGCCCAATTTGCGCCCGCTGGCGCACAAAAGACCGCCAGAACTCCGGTGAAGCAGGTGCCCTGAACAGTGCGGGCGGACAACTCTACCTGGGTTGTTTGTTGTTGTGGACCCTCGCTGGTGCTGCTGTGGGGACGTGGGGTGCACGACGCTGGTCTCCCGCTGCTGCTGCCCTTTGTGTACTTGGTGTGTGGCCACAGAGAGGGGAAGACTACACCCCCCAGGAATCCTCGCGGCCGGACGCCACAAACGCCCAATTTGCGCCCGCTGGCGCTCAAAAGACCGCCAGAACTCCCGAGTCGCGGGATGGGTGTGGGCGGCGCCTGGCTAAGCCCGGGCAAAGGGCAGGGCGGGACGTCTGAGCTGTCCGGGACAGCACGGGGCAGGGCTGGGCCACCCCTCTAACATCACCACCAGGCGGACATCACTACAGAAAGGTACTGTCTTGTGCTACTCGTTTTGCGTATTTCCCCATCTAATCTATATTCACCTGTGTGAACATTAATCCGTAATTTTGGGTCCTCGAGCTGCGGACAAGCTGCAGATAAAACCCGAAAATTCAAAGATGGTTAGAAAAAGGGGAAACAAAAATTTGCTGGACAATACATGCAATACCTTGGACACATATTTAGTAAAAGCAGTAAATGTTTTGTCACTAGAAATTGCCCGTACGGAGAGACGACTATCCATGGGTACAAATATAGGGTCTGGCGAAAGATCAAGGGATGATTCTAACTTGCCGATTATAGAAGATGTAACCGATACTGGGTCACCCCTTATTGTGGAAGATGTAATTAGACACATTGATGATGTAGATGACATCATTGAAGAACCCCCTCATATCTTGAATACTCCCACTTTATCTATAGCGGTCACCTCACCCAATGCATCCCCCACACCCCCACCAAAGGTTACAGGCACCAGGAAAAAAACAATTGGTCAGACAAATTCCAAGGCAAATAAAGACAAGAAGAATGCTACTCGCGCCAGCGTAGCATGTATTAGCACTGATTCAGATTCCAATGTTGTTTATAAACCTATGAACATAGAAGATATTTTTGATAAGATAACAGTATTTCTTACGCTGCTGCATGACAGTCTAGATAATATAGCTAAAGAGGATCACAAACTTAGCAAGAGCCTTGAGAAAATTTATGGTAGAATAGAGAAAGGCAATGAGGGGGTACATGTAAATGGAGAGGAGAGGGCCCTATAATAAACACCGCAATTAGCACAACCATACAATCTAAGGGAAAGTTACTTAAAGGGAATTCCATTCACACGAAAGTATCCAAAGCAAACCCCCAGCAGATAAAAGATCAGTGCGCTACTATAATTCAAGGAGAAAAGGACCAAAGGGAGGTACCAGATGTAGGGAATAAAAACTCCCCCGAGATAGATATGCCTGAATTAGGTAATACAAGGTTTATACACCCTAATACAAATACAGCACCCCCATTCATTAATCTACCCCCTGAGTGTGGGGCTTATGTAGCAGTTCTGGTGAACGTGCCTAAATTGGGAAAAGAACAACAGGAAAATCACATAAGACTTAAAAATAAAACTTTATCCTGGTTATCCAAGAACTGTTGCTTCCCGTTTAAGGGTGCAAACCAGATAATACTAACACAGCGGGTTGGGTGGATTGGTCCCCTCAAGAAGAAATTTGATGGAGCCTGCATTATTATTAATTTTAAATCCCCAGTATGGTCGAAGGGTATGTAACACTTACAACGCAACTTTTACGTCGTAATGCTGTTACAACGCAGCTATTACAACGCAGGATCCATTACATCGGATGCCATTACAACGCATGGCATTACATAGCAGATGGTATTACAACGCATACCATTACATCGTAAGTATTGGTAAGTATATAATTTTTTTTATTTTATTTAATATTATATAATTGATTTAATTATAATTAATTATAAATAAAAATAAATAAAAATATTTATTTATGTTTTTAAATATTATAAATTAAATATATTAATTTAAGTAATTTTTTAAATAAGTATGAGTATAGGAGTATATGTTTTGGGGTACTGAGGTATATGTTTTGGGGTGTTTGGGTATTTTTAGGTTTTAGGGCAGGGTTTGTGTTTTGGGGTACAGGGGTGTTTTTAGGTTTTAGGGCAGGGTTTGGGTTTTGGGGTACATGGGTGTTTTTAGGTTTTAGGGCAGGGTTTGGGTTTTGGGGTACAGGGGTGTTTTTAGGTTTTAGGGCAGGGTTTTGGGTTTTGGGGTACAGGGGTGTTTTTAGGTTTTAGGGCAGGGTTTGGGTTTTGGGGTACAGGGGTGTTTTTAGGTTTTAGGGCAGGGTTTGGGTTTTGGGGTACAGGGGTGTTTTTAGGTTTTAGGGCAGGGTTTGGGTTTTGGGGTACAGGGGTGTTTTTAGGTTTTAGGGCAGGGTTTTGGGTTTTGGGGTACAGGGGTGTTTTTAGGTTTTAGGGCAGGGTTTTGGGTTTTGGGGTACAGGGGTGTTTTTAGGTTTTAGGGCAGGGTTTGGGTTTTGGGGTACAGGGGTGTTTTTAGGTTTTAGGGCAGGGTTTGGGTTTTGGGGTACAGGGGTGTTTTTAGGTTTTAGGGCAGGGTTTGGGTTTTGGGGTACAGGGGTGTTTTTAGGTTTTAGGGCAGGGTTTGGGTTTTGGGGAACAGGGGTGTTTTTAGGTTTTAGGGCAGGGTTTGGGTTTTGGGGTACAGGGGTGTTTTTAGGTTTTAGGGCAGGGTTTGGGTTTTGGGGTACAGGGGTGTTTTTAGGTTTTAGGGCAGGGTTTGGGTTTTGGGGTACAGGGGTGTTTTTAGGTTTTAGGGCAGGGTTTGGGTTTTTGGGTACAGGGGTGTTTTTAGGTTTTAGGGCAGGGTTTGGGTTTTGGGGTACAGGGGTGTTTTTAGGTTTTAGGGCAGGGTTTGGGGTTTGGGGTACAGGGGTGTTTTTAGGTTTTAGGGCAGGGTTTGGGTTTTGGGGTACAGGGGTGTTTTTAGGTTTTAGGGCAGGGTTTGGGTTTTGGGGTACAGGGGTGTTTTTAGGTTTTAGGGCAGGGTTTGGGTTTTGGGGTACAGGGGTGTTTTTAGGGTTCAGGGGTAGGTTTGTGTTTTGGGTTAATTAAATTATATTTACCATTTTTAAATTAATTAAAATATATTTAATGAATTAAATTTATTTTATTACATTAATTACATTTTTAAATTAAATTAATTAAATTAAATAAATTATTTCAATTAATTTAATTTAATTTCAATTATAAAAATCTGTACATTAAGTTAATTTTATTATTTTAATTAAATTAAATTATTCCCATTTTTTATTAAAATTACATTTATTAAATAGATATTATTTTATTAAATTAAATTAATGGCTATTTTAAAATGTATTTTAATTAAATTAATTAAATTAAATTAATTAAATTAACTTAATAACATTTTTAAAAAAAAGGTATACTTACCTATACTTACGATGTAATGCCATGCGTTGTAATACCATCTGCTATGTAATGCCATGCGTTGTAATGGCATCCGATGTAATGGATCCTGCGTTGTAAAAATTCCGTTGTAACGGAATGCGATGTAAAAATCCGCGTTGTACTGACACCAATCCGGTCGAAGAACACCTTAGTAAACGCTCCTCCACCCTCAGAATGGGAATATAACACAACACTTTTGCCACTAGGATATTTCTATAGACATCTTAGGACAAAGCCAGATCAGGGTGACACTATTTATAATCCCTGTCACAAACACCAGACACATTTTTCTGTATCATCACTAATGTGCCCAAGCATCCCCCTATTCAACAGATTTCAGTTACTAAGTCCTATGGAGGACTATGATTGACCCAAGATAGAAGGGGGTATAACAATAAAATTAGATCCAATAGGGAGAGGGCTTACCATAGTTCAAAACGGAGCACAAAAGGATAGTTTGCCATCTACTTCATCCAACGGTCATCTGGATTTTAATAAGCCTAAGCACAATTATGTTGTAACTCCCGGAAATACTTTATCCTTGTTAAACGGAGGGGGGTCAATGGAAAATCAGATATCATACTGTGCTGTAACATTAACACCCGCAAATAATGAGAGCCCTATTACCCTATACTCAACTGACTTGACTAATATAGTCAACAATCACGAAGGCTATACATTTATGACATGGAACATAGCAGGTCTCAGCAGTAAACTAAATGCACCTTTTTTGAAAGATCTTATTACATCAAAATATGATGTAATCTGTTTACAGGAGACCTGGTATAGAGACCCAATTTTTGTAGAGGGTTACACGTCTAATTGGATAAAAGCAGTTGATTTCATTTCATGAAGGGCACAAGGCGGCCTCTTGATACTTGTTTCAAACAAATTAGTCGAATGTAAAATCATTAGTTGTATAGCCTTAGGCTCTAACTGTCAGTTAGTGAGACTTAGATTTAATAGGGGCAAAGATTTACTCTTAATTCACTTTTATAATAACAATTTTAGTACAAATAGAGGAGGTGTTATTCCTGATATAGAAAGGGAAATAGTTAGGGCACTGACAGTGCCAAATAGGCAAGTGACTATTCTCTGGATGGGAGACTTTAATGTCCAAATGTGTCCATTAGTTCATGCTAAAATTTGTGGTTTTACAAAGGGCCATACTGAATATATGCACTTCCCCCACGGCGAATACGGCACTGCACTAAATTCCATGTTAGCGAAATATGGTCTTGAACTCTTAAACTGCAACAAGAATAGGAATAATATTATATGCCCAACTTTCACTGGCAGGGGTGCATCCACAATTATAGATTATGTCTTGCTATAATGCAACAGTGATTATACTAATTTATGGATCACTGAACAAGTGGTCAGCGACCATAATAGTATTTCGTTAGCTATGTTATGTTGGGGGAATAGACAACCTGATAACCAGAATTGTATTACTGATATTATTCCGATAAGACCAAATGGCATGAGACAAAAATGGACGGGTGTTGACCCAGCTAAATCTCAAAAGGAAATTATTGTTAACTGCAAACATGAAATAGATCAATGTTTATGTGAGGAGGCAGATTAAAGTTCTCTGATTCCTAATTTCTTTAAGATTAACGCATTCATAGATGGGCTTTTTACTAAAAAGTATAGTGCTAGGAAACAGACACAAATAGGTTGGTTTAATAAGAGCTGTACCCAGGTCTTACATAACCTGAAAATAGCACTAGGAATCAAACCCCATAATAAGGAGCATATCAGAGAGTTACGCTCCAATTATAAACGTGTTATCGGGGTTCTTAAAAAAGAATTGCAAGATGAAGCATGGGACAAGTTTAGCCTCGCGGCAGCTACTAAAAACGGTAGATTGTTCTGGGAGACTGTCAATTGCCCCTTTTTAAAGGATGACAGCCAACCAGACCTTACATCACATGTAAAAAGTGAAGCGTGAATTGAAAACTATACATTAATTTTTAATCCGAACAGGATCAATATTAATTTAATATCTAAATCCATCTGACCCATATTACCCCTATCAATAAACCTAGAAGAGGTCTATGAAGGGTTAGAAGATAGTAAAGGGGGTAAGTCCATCGATCTATATGAGAGTGAAATGGATCTTTGGGCCCCGATTTTAGTTAGGATTTTTAAAGCTGCTGCAGAAGGTCAGTGTCCGCCAACATGGGGCCAATCATTAATTATCCCCCTTTTTAAAAAGGTTCCAAATCCGAGGCCTGTAACTACCGACCTATATCGCTGCTGGATTCGTCACTTAAAGTAATGAGCCGGGTTATACTGAGAAGGCTTGAAGTTTGGGCCGAAGATAATTAAATCCTTCCACCAGCCCAATACGGGTTTAGGAAGGGTTTAGACACACTGGAACAGTGCGTTAACCTGGACCTTCTTATCAGCAAATATACCATGGCTAAAGGGGGAAAAATGTTTTTATGCTTTGTGGACCTTAGCAGCGCTTTCGATCTCGTGGACCATTCAATATTGTGGCAAATACTATTGGATACCGGTGCCCCGAAAGAGATTGTCTATTTTCTGGCTAGGGTCTATGCGAAATTGTCCAGCAAAGTGCGCTATGGCCCAGCAGGTGAATGCACCCCCCCTGTTCAAAGTTAAAAGGGGCATCTGACAGGGGTGTGTACTTGCCCCACTTTTGTTTTCATTGTTTATTAATCAGGTGAATGCAGTTTTAAAAAACATTCCCAAGGACGCCCCCCTGATTGAGGACCAGGGTATGCCAATTTTATTATATGCAGACGATGCGGTTTTATTGTCACGCACCCCAATTGGCCTTCAACGTCTTATTGATAATTTTACACTTTTTATTAAAGACAGGAAACTCAGAATCAATAAATCTAAAACATTTGCAATGTCTTGTGGTAATATACAGTCTAAATCTGTAAAATCTTATTATTTGGAAGGAACAATAATGCAATCAGTTAAATACTTTTGCTATCTTGGGGTAACATTTGCAGGAAATGGGAAATGGCTACATGAATATGCTAATATACGTTATAAAATGAGTAGAACTACTAATAGCATTTTTAGATTTTCTGCAAAAGTAGGAGCACGAAGAGTTAAAGACTTAGGCCCACATGCATCATTGTGACATTTTGCACTTCCTAATTTGCGAAAAATAAGGAATCGCAAATTAAGAAGTGCAAAATGCTATGCATCATTATTTTCGGTATTCATTTGTGATTCGGTAAAAATCGCAATTTTTACCGAATCCCAAATGAATACTGAATTCTTAAGTTAATTTTCGCAATTCCCATTGATTCCTATGGGCCAAAAGGCCCATAGGAGTCAATGGGAATTGCGAGTGGCACTTAGAAAATTTCATGGGTGCAGGGGGGGGTCCAAAGGACCCCCCCATGCACCCCTGAAATGTATTTTTCGCATCATGTTTCACACACACATGTCCTAAGGACATGTGTGTGTGAAACATGAATGTTGAAAAAAAAACACTGAAAGCATTTTAAACACTTTTTCCAAATTTACCGAGTGGTTCAACCACTCGGTAAATTTGGAACCCTAATTGCGAATTTCCACTTGTCAAAGTAATGATGCATTGCTTTTAAGAAGTCGCACATCTGCGACTTCTTAAAAGCACCCGCAATTTTAGAACTCGCAACAATGTTGCGAATTCTAAAATTGCTTCATGCATCCCAAAAAGCACTTTTGCATTCGCAAACGGCCGATTTTAAGGAATCGCACCGTTTGCGAATGAAAAAGTGCTTGATGCATGTGGGCCATGGTGACTATATATAATGCCAGATGTGTATCTTCTGCACTTTATGGAGCAGGAGTTTGGGGCCATCAATATAATCAGTCTTTACAACAAGATGAAAATACTTTCATTAAACGCTTGTTGAGCGCCCCACCATCAGCCTCCACAGAGATTATACACCAGGAAGTGGGCCTAAACTACATTGCTGATTTAGCAGCATTCCGCCCACTTTCATTAAGGCGCTCCATTTGGGCAAAAGATGAAACTATATTTACACAACGCATTATCAAAGATTGTCCGAAACTCGACTATTGTTTACGCATTTCATGGTTAAGCCTTCGTGAACGCTGTGTGTGGCTGCGGTGTTTCCCCCTGACTCTTCAGCTGCCCTCCCGTGGCCAGGCCTGCCTCCGCCCCCCTGTTTTTCTGGTTTTTGACATTCAACCGGCCGGGCTTGGCTCCACCGGTCCGGCTGCAGACTACGATCCCCAGGATCCCTTGGGGCTGGACACAACATCAGCACGCGCCAGGAGGCGCATAAAGCCCGCCTGGTCCCTCGTCCCGCGAGGACGTGCGCGGGACGTGCCGGGCTAACCCCGGGACAAGGGCGGGACCGTCAACGGCCATCCTAGGCCGGTAAAGGCTGGGCTGGGCCACCCCCTTGCATTTGAGTTTTAAGAAGTGACTAGTACTTGTTTATTTTGCCTTTACATTGTTCTTTTGCAGCTACGGTTGGGAAAATCTATATTGTTTTAAATTAGTTCTCCATATACATCAATATTCACGGTGCAACTAGCCATGGCGCTTCACTTAAGGAATGGGAGGAAGATCGCACATGGTAGCCTTGGAGGCTCTGTGTCCGGTACTCTTGACCAGTTTATCTCCAGAGCGGCTATTGTACTTGAACATGAAATTGCACTCAGCGAAAAAAGGTTGTCCCTAGAGCTATTGTCGAAGAGATCTTCATTGGGCACCATCATGGCTGCTGTATCCCCAGAGCAGCAGGATAATAGTGACCGTAGTCCGGGCTCAAGTACGGAGAAGGCAGGGGCAGACATGTCTATCATTAGGACCTCATTGGATACAACCTCAGATAGCATATTTATATTAGGTATTAGACAAGCCGAACCTAACTCCCCTACCACCCTTAACCCGTCCCATGCAAACGTCCCACCTGCACCAAAAATGGGAAAGGTCAAAAAGCCACAATCTATTGTTGGCAAAGGAAAGCACGGGGGAGGGATTCAAAAGGGCAGATGTGCCAAAGTTATAAAAATCACCACTCCACTCAATGAACTTACCACAAAGTGCAACACCAAACATCCAGCAATGATTCTAGACATAGGGCTAACAAGCAAACACCCTGCCAGCCCGTGGCAAACTAACTCCCTAAAGGTATTTTGGAAACATTGGAACAACTACTAAAATCTCTATTGTTACCATTACTTCAGAGGGTTAAACAAATTAGCGAGAATGTATGGAAATTGGAAAGTGCTGTACTGGCCAATTCGGCCTTATTGGAAAAAGCTGTAGAGTCCCCTCAGGGGTCTGGGCCTCCACCTTTTTTGAGAGTGGCTACGGACCCTAAGAGCCCCCCAAAAGTTACTTCCCACGTTACACCAACCAGCCATAACATCCAACACCATTCTCCATTGGTCAAAATACAAAATAAATTTCTACGGAATCTTACAGGTCTCCCCTGCTCTGGTCCCACGAAACCGTTGCTATAGGATTTAGGCTGTCACTCCATAGATGACATTGCTCGCTTCAAACCAGTGGCTCTAGGGAGGAGGATCTGGACCACCCCCGAACTAGCCCCATATGCCAAGGCAATTATGGATGTTAGATCCATTATGGGTTCGGATAACATACCATGGTTTAAGCAAGTCAGATTGCTCTTAGAGTCTATGGGTTTGGGAAATCTGTGGACCGACCCTGCCAACAATCCTTTTCCAACTAAAAAACTATTTAAAAGCTTTTACTGGTCTTCAATAAGCCAGAAACATATTCGACAATTTCCGGCCACCTCTTTGTCTGGAATGTTCCTGGAGCTTAAAAGTGATCCTCCTTTAGAAGACTATTGGGACACCATCACCAGCGACAGGAAACTTTACCACCAACTAAGGGTTGGCTGCCTCCCCATTAGATCGTTTTCTAAAAATTGGAAGGGTCAGGAGCCTTATTCTTGTTGCTGGTGTATCGACCGTAAGGAATCCATTGGACATATATTCTTTGAATGCCCGGCTTATGCAGCCCCCGGGATAAATGGCTAAAACCCATTTGTTGTAACATGGGCACAAGGGTAGGCTCTGTAGCCCGAAGGAACTTGAGCTTTGACACGAGTGAACCTATCGTAATTGCTGTTTCAAAATTCCTAGGCTGGGTGTGGATCATTAGGACAAACCAGTAAGCAGTGAAGTGATTCCATCTAGTCTTTATTTAATCGTTCTGATTGTATTTTTTTTATTTCATTTTTAAATGCTAGTACGTTTTTTTAAAATGCTTTTATAATCGTATTTTAATGCTTTTTTATGAGATGATGTATGCTTTCTCTCATGATGTATTTTATTATGGCAACGTCTTTTATGATGAAATAATCGAAATAAAGACATTTGAAATTGAAAAAAAAAATTGGTTGAGCATTATTCATCATTGGTTAAGCCTTTTATTTAATAGTAATATTTTTACTGAACCAGAATATGCGGCTACAATTACTAAAAAAGAGCGTAAGGAAACATTTTTGGCCCATAAGCGGGAGACAAGAGGAAGATTAACTGGGTCTCAACCTACAGTTGTATTTTATGAACAATTGAACCTAATACTGGTTTTAAACCATATTTAGATGCTGTAACGATAACCTCACAACGTTTTGTCTAAACACGTTTAAGGCTATGGATTGCACACCAGCTTGTGGCATTTCCAACCATGAAAAGAAGTACCAGTTTACCATGCCCATGCGATAACATGTCAAAGCAAGGTTCCTGTCATTTTTTACTGTTTTGTACATTTTATCACTGTTTAAGGAAATTTTATTTGAAGCCGTTGTTCTTAAAATATCAAATTCGATCCACCAAAAATGCAATGATGCTAGTATTTTCTCTGGAAAGCATGGATGTTTTTTTTTTTGTGGCATCTTATATATTAAAATGCATTGCTGCTAGGAAATCAATTGTCCTATAAAAGCTCATTACATTTGGAGCTCCTTCTCTTTAGGCATTTTGCACATTGCACTTAATTTGCACAGAGTGATTTGCACATAAGCATGCAATATTAATTATTATAGTTTTGTATGGTGTATGCACTAGTCACTTTATGTATGTCACTTTATAGCGCAATTTGCACATGTTACATAACGATAATACCTGTAATTCTCTAATGTTACTCGAAAAGTCTAATAAATCCTTCGAACTCCTTAGTATTTACTAAGGACAAAATATCGGTGGGTGTTTACCGTAAATCCTGAGTATGGTTGTTTCACACACCGAATAAAGTTTTGAAATCGAAAATCGAATCGATTGACTGGTTTTGCAATGAGAGTTACTCAGTGAGTGGTGAACACAGGGGTTTTCCTCCCGCACCCTCTAGGTTGGAACCTAACATAGTGATATTTCCCAGCGATAGCTGACGAGTGCTGCGGTGGCTCTCCGGTGTTCTGCCTTGGTTGGGGGTCTTTGCTCAACTCTTTGAAAGTTTATTTACATTGCTTCCAATGCACTGCCCTCCCCGCCGCCTACATACAGCTGGGCTTCTATTGCAGGGCTTTTCCTTACTCTGCAGATGTTGGCAACTAAGTGGTGATTTCCTCAACCATTCTGTCCCTACAGGACACTACAAGATTGGTGTCCTTAGACCCGCCGGAAACTGCTGAGGCATGACTTTTGCTTTTGTAGGTGAGTCCGTCTGCCACTATTTCCAAGACTAGTTTGAGTCCTGTTTGTTTTTTTAGACCTTTTTACCTGAGCTCACTGTTGGCCTTCCAGTAAACATCAGCACTTTAATGATGCGATAAAGTGAAGTATGATTGCTCTTATCAATGGTCATGATTATTAATACCAAAAATTGCATTATTGAGTGAGCCGCTACTGTTACGATGTCTACACAGATATAGACAAATAGGTGTTTGAGTATGAATTATCTCTCTTTCACAGGTCGTCCTCTACTTCTGTGGGCACTTTTCCTGCCGTTTCATTACTTGGGAGGTAGGTGTTCCCACCTCGCCATGATGTGTAGATGCTTATTACTTGGTCCTGAAGAATTGCCACTCGATCCTCCTGACGAGCAAGGCAAGAAACATGTTGACCTGTATATTTACGAGTAGAGCGTAAATATCCTGATCCATCACAGTCACATACACCCCACTCTCTCTTTTAATCAGGCAGGAAATTTACCAGAATAAAGGTCTCCTATTTGATTCCCTTACCTGTTTTAATCTCTGCACGCACTCACCACTACATCTACTCACATCAGGCCCCTCACCCTCACGACACCATACGGCATGGAACAAAAGATCTCCGCCAAAGAGCCCCACATTGGGTGCCCATCTGGTATTGCAGCGCCGACTTGGCGAGGAGCAGGCCCAATGAGGAAGCATGACACCTAGCTGGCTGGGTGTGTGAGGGCCCTAGTTCCAAAAGGTGTAATTCCCCTCCCTGTTGTTAAATTAATTGGACTATCCTTACAGTATTGAAAATCTGGCTCTCTCGCTCCTCATGGCCCTTACAAGGAACTACGTACCTTCTTTTGTTAGAGCTCCTAATCAAGTGACAGGAGCTAGTAACATGGAGGGTAAGCAATATCTTCTAATATTATTTTTCTATTTATGTATACTTAGATGGAGATTATGATGGCTTTAGGTATTAAAATATGTTGATCATTGCTGAAAATGCCGTATTTTGATTGGCTGGTTTTGCAATGAGAGTTGCTCAGTCAGTCATGGGAACTAGCTCACCGAACTCGCGCTAGCAATCACCAGCTGATTTTACAGTGAGTGTGTGGTATCTACAGGTGCCATCATTCAGAGCACAGGAAAGCACCTCAGCAATCCAATTAAAGTTTATGGGCAGAAAATAAAACATTTTATTTAAAGGAACATCATAAAAAAATACAACGTATCAGTTCTTTCAAGAAAAATATAATAAACGCTCAATGGAAAACAATGGCCTTGGCGAAGCCTGAAGACGTATGCGCATGTTTTCTGGGTGATTAATTTGTTGATTTCCTATTAACGTAATTACCTATTCCAAAGCAGGCAAGAAAAGAATAAGGCTGAGGCTGTCGTTAATTTGTGTCGGTGTTTACCAATGATAGCATTGCACTCATTTCTTAACAACGTCATATAGAGGCATATTACCAACAACAAGCGATAATTATCGCTATGTTGGTTTAGCGGCGATATTTTTATCGCCGAGCTGCAGCGCTTTTTATCGCTTAGGAACCTTGCTATTATCAAGGTATATCTCCTAAGCGATAAAAATCGGCCGAAATGCATGAATATCACTGAAAAGTCAGCGATATTCATGCATTACCGAGCTAATGCTCTTAGCCATGTTATCCACCTACCATTGGATAACATGGCTAAGAATTGCTATGGGGCAGGTGCTAGCTTTTGGAGATATTCGCGCTTAGCGCAAATATCTCCAAAAGATGGTAATAGGAGATAGCGATGTTAGCGACTGTTTCCAGTCGCTAACATCTTGGCACGCCCAGTCCACTTTGCATGTCATTAGTGATAAATATCACTGACATGCAAAGCAGGGCCCAAGATGGTCTCTATCTCCTACTAGCTGACGCTAACTGGTGTTAGCGATAGCTAGGTAATAGGGAGATATTTTTATCTCCGCTTTCTTGGCTTTTAAAGCCAAAAAAGCGGAGATAACCCCCTTGATAATATGCCTCATAGTTATCATAGATCGTCTCATGGTAGCTCTGTTAGTCTATTTTTAGTAGAGCACACGAGCAGTATTATTAACACTTCAATATATAATTAAAATTAAAAAACAATATCAGCATGTCCAAGCCATTCTTATAGCTTTGGGTCACCTTCTACAGCTTACATGGTCTTATGGTGTAATGGTTAGTAGGTGTAATGGTTAGTAGGTGGTGTTGATACATATATTTGGCTGCACTAGCAGGAACTGTTAGTGGTGCAACTTCATATCATGGGCCCTGGCATTTATTTGTTTACAAATTAATACTGGGGTGCATATTTACAAAGAAATGACGCAGCGCCGGAAGTAAAGTTAGCAACGCCATGCTGTCATATATAAAATGCAGGGATGCAATGTATTCGCAAGAATACGGTGCACGCCTGTTTTTTCCCTTGCGCTGGTGCTATAAAAAGCTGCCTAGCTCCATCGCAGACAGCCTTGCGCAATGGTGCAAGGGTGCCTGCTTTGCAGTGATGATAGTTTATGTGCAGGAATAGACACCTTCCTGCACATAAACAATCATTGAAGGCAATATGCTACTTCTATGTATGCTGCAGAATACAGCACCCTGAAATAAGTAGGAATTCTTGGCAAGAGTGCAGGTAAGTTTCTTCTTTATTTTCAAAGTACAGAACACCCACAGGTAAAAGCCGCCGCTCGACTCCAGGACTCCGGGCAACTGACTAGCGTTGCCCAGAGCGCTAGAACCGAACGGGGGGCAAAACATAAACAAGAGAAGGCAATCCCTCGTGCTGGGCACAGCACGAGGGAAGGCATATACTACAACTTCTCCCTCTTCACAACATTTCAAACAAAAGAAAATGAAAGGGAAGCAAAAGCATGTAAGTTGAGCCATCAAAAGAATTTGGAACTGAGACATAAAAATAAGTTTCAACTTAAAACATAATCATTAAACCTGACAGGTAACCTCCTACATCGAACAGATGGGGCGGAAGCTTGATGAGAAACCTCACCACCAGCCTCAGAAAGAATGGAAGAAGGAGAGGTATACAACAAAGAAGAGGAGGGACCTGAAGAGGAAGGAGGAGAACCAGTTACCGATACGGAAGCATCTGACAAAGGAGATGAGGAAGAAGAACATGGGGAATCTAACCAAAAAGACCAGTCACACTGATCAAACTGTCGTTTGGTCAAACTTAACAAGGAACGAGCCTGTGAGTCGGACAGATGAACCAGGGCTCTTTTGTTCCACCATCCTCTGCTGCCAAGTAAAGCAGAGGCCTTACTGACAGCAGTTACCTGAACAGGAGTGGAAAATTTAGAGAGCCCTTTGGCAACTTTTCTAGGATTTTTGATGAGGACCCAATCACCAACTTTAAGAACAACAGAAGTGAAAACTTTACCTGAATCATGCTTGGATTTCATAAGGGATTGTTTCTGAGAAACTTTTTCAGATAGGGAGACATCTGAAGGTCGAAGGGTCTGGTCATTTTTCGCAGACAACCATGTGGGACACAATTTGGTATGGACATTCCTGTTTCTTAACAAAGAAAAGGGGGATATGCCAGTTGTACAATGAGGAGAAATGTTGTATGACCAAAACTTCTCTTCAACAAAATTCCTAACGTCATTGTGTGAGGAAATGGCCGTTTGAACAGCATCTTTGAGCAGTCTATTGGCCCGTTCAACTAAACCGTTTGAAGTGGGCGAATAAAGAGCAACTTTGAAATGAACAACATCATGTTCCATTAAAAATGAGTCAAATTTTTCGGATATGAAATGGGAACCATTATCGGTAACCACCACAGAAGGACAACCTTCAATGATGAACAAATTACGCAAAAATTTGATGGCATTGGCAGAGGAAGGAGAGTCACAAAACATGTGGTACAACCATTTTGAATGATAATCAATGAGAAGAATGACATATTTCATGTCATGGGGAAGGGCATCAAAAGGGCCAGAAAAATCCAACCCAACCTTTTCCAAAGGTTTGAGTGGAAAGGGAACAGGATGGAGGGGCGTACTAATGAGTTTCCATTTCTTATCCGAGAGCAAACATTCATTGCAGGAATCAATGTAAAACTTAACCTGGGACTCAATAGAGGGCCACCAATAATGTGATTTGATAAGTTAAGATGTTTTAGTTATGCCAAGATGTCCTTGATGTGCAAATTTAATAATATCGGGTCTGACATCAGAAGGCGGAACAAAACATCATGCCTCATAATTAAATTGTCGACAAGAGAGAGTTCAGAAGAGACCATGGAGAAGGCCTTAAGTTCGTTTGACAAATTTCTACTCTCAGGCCAGCCCTGAGAAATGTATTGTGCAACCAGTTTTAGATTCCGATCATTTTCATAAGCTCTTGACCAAGAATCCTCTGTAATGTAAGGGCACAATTTGGTGGCGTCAAGGGTGGCGACAACACACTCAACATCACCAAGATCTTGAACATCAGAATCAGAATTGAGTGACATGCGAGATAAACAGTCAGCACGAAAGTTTTTGCCACCTGAAATGTGCTTAATATTGAAGTGAAATTCATGTAATTTGGACAAGAGTCTGACAAGTCTAGAGGAGGCTTTACCTAGGCCATCACCATTGAGAAGTTGAGTGAGAGGCTTGTGATCGGTGAACAAATCAAATTCTCTACCCCAAATGTAGTTCTTAAACTTTTCAATTGCCCAAACGCAAGCCAATGACTCACGCTCAATGGTGCTATAGTGGGTTTCAGAATTCTTAAGTTTTCTGGAAGAAAAAGCAACAGTGTGTTCCCTACCAGAAACCCACTGACCAAGGACAGCACCCAAACCAGTCAAACTGGCGTCAACCATGATGAAACACTTGGCAGAGTCTTGAAAGGGGTGCAAAGCAGGAGCACCAACAATCATGTCCTTGACATGTGAAAAAGAGGCATTGATCTCTTCAGTCCAAGCATATTGGGAACCTTTGCGAAGCAAAGAGCGAAGGGGTTCAACAATTTGGGCATAGCCTTTTACGAAACGGGCGTAATACTCCGCTAAACCCAAAAAGGAGCGGAGAGCATCCTTGTCTTTGGGAGGAGAAGCTTGAGAAATAGCCTCAATGAGGGAGGACTTGGGTTTTATGCCCTCAGGAGTCAAAGTGTGACCCAAGTAATCCAGGGATTGAGAACCAAATTTACATTTGTCAGCCCTGACAGTCATGCCAGCTTCATTAAGCTTGTTCAAAACAGAAGAAAGATGGGATAAATGAGAATTCCAATCAGGAGAAAAAACCAAGATGTCATCCTGATAGGCCTGCACCCCAGGAACAGACTCGAAGAGATGATCCATAATTTTTTGGAAAACGCTAGCTGCGCTAGCAAGTCCAAATGGGAGTTTCAAATATTTAAAAACACCAAATGGAGTGACAAAAGTGGTGAGGTCCTGAGAAGATTCGGTAAGGGGTACCTGATGGTATGCGGAGCGCAAATCAATAAGGGAAAAATATTTGGCACCACCTAGGTTGGCAAGTAGGTCGTGAATTTTGGGAAGGGGGTGGCAATCAACCAAAATATTTTTGTTTAGGGTGCGAAGGTCGGCACATAGCCTAACCTCACCGTTCTTCTTGCGAACGATAACAATGGGGGAAACCCATTCGGAAGAATCCGAAGGTGCAATGATACCATCCTTTTTGAGAGAGGTGAGCACAGATTTAAGCTCGTCTCTGGCACTGATGGGGACAGGGCGGACTTTATGAACAATGGGATGGGCAGAGGCTTTAAGTTTGATCTCATGTTTAAAACCTTTGACGGTGCCTGGTTGGTTGGAAAAAACATTGGGAAATCTGTCCAAAATTTGTTTGATGTCTGACTCATGATTATCAGAGAGAAGACAAACTGAAACAAAAGGTGGAACAGGAGAATAACCTTCAGGAGGATCGCCAACTCTAATGGGATCATCCGAACCAGGAACTAGGTAAATGCCCATCTTGGCGAGATCTTGCCAGCCAACTATATTGGGACCCTTGGTTGCAATGTAAATTTTTGTAATAATAGATCTCCCAAAACACTCAAGCCTATAGTTGAAGTAGCCAAGCATAATAATATCAGACTCATTAAATGCTTTAGGACTAAGGTCAGATTTGAGCAAAGAAATGGAATTGTTCAATTTTTCTAGAAAAAATGTTTCATTAAGAATGGTTATTGGAGATCCAGAATCTGCCATGACTGTAACTTCAATGTTACCAAACAGTGCAGAGCAGTAAGGACCTTTGACCAAATTGGAGGTATCAATGAAGTTGCAATGGATAGATACAACCATGTCTTGAAATTCGTCAATGCAATCATCCAAATCAGGACAAACAATACTATTTACAGAGGGTCTGGAGGATCTTTTGACAGATTTGCACATACCTTGGAAATGTCCTAGCTTCTTACATAAAACACACCTTTTTCCTGAAGCAGGACAAGAGGGGTTGTTGCCAATATGGGACTTTGAACCACATCTGTAACAATAAGGGTTAGGGTTAGGTTTCTTTTGAAAAGATCCAACAGACCTATTAGTGTTAACTACACTAATAGAAGTGGCATTGTCATATGAAGAAGAATGAAGAGAAGAATGAGCTTGGTCTTTTTGCAGCGCGTTAGAAGTGGTGATGGATCTTTCGATGCTCTTGGCAATGTCAATAGTTTCTTGAAGTGTAGGCTTCTTGCAGCTCAAAAGGCGTTGTTGAATCTTTTTGGAGAAACAAGCAAAAACGAATTGATCTTGAATGTAAATGTCGGGATTAGATTCAAATTCGCAAGTAGAGGCCAAGATTCTTAACTGAGCAATGTACTCCTCAATGGATTCGTCTTCTCGTTGTCTCCTTTTAAAGAAGTTATGTCTCTCAAGCATTTCATTAGGTTCTTCACCATAATGTCTTGCGAGTCGAGATAAAGCTTCCTTATACTCATCCCAATTATCACCAGCATCCCCAGTGGGAGGAGAGGATCTTGGAAGGTTTTCAAAAGTGTGTTGTGCAGCAACTCCCAAGCAACCATATAAAATGGCAACTTTCCTCTCAGGAGTGAACTTGACTGCATCAATCGCTACAATATGGTTGGCAAAAGCTCTAACCCATTGACGCCAAGGAATGGTAGGTTTTCCAGGGAGTTGAAGAAAAGGTGGGGGTTGAGCAAATTGCTGAGAAGAAGCCATTAAAAATAGAATGAAAAATATCAAAGATATGGTTGTAAATGAGAAAAATAATAAAGGTGGTTGAACGTGCTAAAGAAATTATAAGCAGAAATTGATGCTTAAAATAACAGACGAAATGCAGGCAGAGGTGTGCCTGTCACCGAAGGAGCACACACAAGAATTAAGAAATTTGTCAAATGTAATAAATAATGCTGTAAAAATACCAGTTTTTAACTCCAGCGTATGAATGAATGCCAAGAAAACGAAGCGAAGGTCGCGCTGTAGCGTCAGGCATCAGGAAACTGACTCCGTGTGAAGATCAGCGCGGAGCGTGTAGATGTTGACAGCTGTAACTAGGCAACGAGTCAAAATGGCTGCCATGCGCAACGTGATGACATGCTAGCGTGATGAGGTGAGGCGCTGGAGGATCACGTGTACTAGCGTCAAGTGCCCGTAGAAATTGATGACGCACAAGGACAATGACGCTGAGGAACGTTGGGCACTCACCGGCTGAAGCTCGAGCCTTGAAGGGAACTGTCAGCATGAAAGTCAAAACGCTGGAAAATGATGGAAATCTGCCGGAAAGCAGGGCACCGCTGGCTTGAGCAGCAGGTAGATGCGAAGTCCGTGAAGAGTAGTGAAGTACGTGGTAGGAGTGGGAGGGCGGGCATCGAGGGAGTAGGCCGAGTACCTCCTGGTGGGTGTTGGGTAGGTTCGAGACCCGCTCTTCGCCAAATGAAATAAGTAGGAATTCTTGGCAAGAGTGCAGGTAAGTTTCTTCTTTATTTTCAAAGTACAGAACACCCACAGGTAAAAGCCGCCGCTCGACTCCAGGACTCCGGGCAACTGACTAGCGTTGCCCAGAGCGCTAGAACCGAACGGGGGGCAGAACACAAACAAGAGAAGGCAATCCCTCGTGCTGGGCACAGCACGAGGGAAGGCATATACTACACACCCATAGGAAGAGCAAAAAACGAGGAGAAATACAAGTATTTCACTCTATCGCCAGCTTTTCAATGGTGTTAGTTTTTGGTGCTGCATCAGATTTACACATGCATGTAAATCTGGGGCAGCATCAAAAAGCAAAGAATGGGTGATGCGGGGGAACACCCAGAGCAACACCTAGTGCACACCCCTTTCACGCAAAGTGATACGTAAAAAGGGGCCTTATTTACAAGGCCACGAAAAGCCACGCAGGATGGCTTTGTGCGGCTGGCCTTGTTAATGTTAGCCAGCACACTGCACCAGCAGTGCGTCAAAGAACAGTAATGCTCCGGTGGCGCTAGGGGCTTGTAAATATGGCCCTGGGAGGGTGACATCCCCAACTGAGGTGAGATGCCTGAACGGACACACCAGTGCGGTGGTCCATGAAGCCCTCTATGCCTTATCATCTTTGGTGCACAGTCTCCGATACCAAAGCAACCCACAATCTGAAACCTTACATTTGTGTAGTCGCCAGGAAGACTCTTAAACCAGTCTCACTCATCATAACTCAGCTGATATGTAAAAAATAGTCAAAAAGATCTGTCCCCGGTGGTATGACTGGATATTTAAAGTAATGTAAACTGTGGCTATGCAATAACGGTTTATATCCTGTATGACTTTAACAAAAGTCATCCTTTTAGTTTCAACTGTGATCTCTCAGCAGCTACATGATTCGTCACTTACCTCTCCTGTTAAAAAATACATACATCTTACAGATAAGACTGCCACCATTCCCACTGAAAAACACGGGCCAAGTGTTCACGTTTTAAGATTCTGCAAAATTCCGGACACGATTAACTTTATAAGAAATCATCTGTATTCATTTTTATTATGGCATTTCTGTCTTTGTCTGCTTCAATGGTGTCAATAGGACAGCTGCAGAACATGTTTGTAAGTGTTTTCTTCTTACAATTACTGTTTAAAGTATATACAGATAAGGGGAAAAATTACAGCTTTGGGTGAGTTTTCTAAATTTTGTACCCGCAGGGACATTTAAATACCGTTCATATCGTTATAGAACCGCCAGGTTGCAACCCTACTTTCAGATCATACAAGCGCGTCTTTGTGTTTGCTGGGAACAGTCCTCCAGGATCACAACCAGCTTCTAGCTTGACTGTTGCATGAAAGACAAGCTGGTGTGTTGTTTTCGTTTGGTGTGGAAAACAGCGTTGTTGGATATATATATATACATACATACATACATACATACATACATACATATAATATATATATATATTGAATCTCTTTACCTCTTTGCTCCCTGAGGGGTGACGAGTAGCAGAGAGGGCAGCGCCTCCAGAATATGTCAATCTCAGCAGGAGTGTGCACTACACATTTTTTTTTCAATTGACTTTCAGCAGCGGATGTTTTGTTGAGATTTGGTGGTCCACAAAGAATTCCATTAGGAAGCTGCAGCATCTGGGTACTATTTTTTATTTTATTTAATGCAAATTTATATAGCGCGTACATTACCAGCAGGTGTCAGAGCGCTTTACATAAGAACCAGTTACGATACATAAGGATTTAGGATTACATGAGTTACACAAAAGATACAAACAGAAAAAAATTGCAAATGTACAAGTTGTAAAGTCACACAAGGAAGAGATACAAATAGAGAAAATTGCAAATGTACAAGTTGTAAAGTCACTCAAGGAAGAGATACAAATGGATAAACTCTATGAGTCACATAGGAATGGTAGAAAGTACAAAGGTCTACTACATATACTAGTGGTTAGAGTTATCTCTATATACATATATATACAAATAGTATATTTTCTCAGGTCAAGACCCAAAAAATCAGCAGAGCAGAGTTTAATTAAGTGGGGTCGGAGGGGGGATGCAGTCACAGCACCAAGGGAATGTGGGAGGGATACAAGGGTATGGAGAAAAGGCAAATCAGAGAAAGGAAGAAACATTTGAGGATCGTCAAGGGGGGAATGAGGGAAAAGGGTAAAGGACGAGGGAATGGACAAGATGGTGGGTCAGGGTCTGGAGAAAAGTGGCCAACAACAGCACCAAAATGGAGGTCGGACAAAAGAAAAAGAAAAAATCAAAGAAGTCCATGAGAGCGACCCAGCGAGCAAGAACCAAAGCTCCAGAAGAAGTCAGGGGGGCACACAGTTCAAAAATCAAAGTCAGGAAGGGAGAGGAGGCGTGCAGGCTCGGGTCCACTGGAGCAATGCCGAAGACAATCAGCAGGTCGTGGCTCCTGCGCCCCCACACCTGGGAAAAGTCCACTGGGGTCTCCAAAGTCGATGACGAGGTGAGGCCAAATCCAGGAATATATATACTGTGCTTGCTCTAGCCATTTCTCACTGTTCTTCCCATCTTCACACTGGAAGGTAAAGTGACATAAGATCGGGTAAGAGCGCTAGTTTGTTTACACGCACACACACACACACACACACACACACACACACACACACACACCAGCACCCTATCTAAATAGACCTGCAGATACAACGCCAAGCTCTACTCCAAGGTGTAGTGTCCTACCTGTCCTATAATGAGCTTCAATATCTTGTCAAGGGTAGGAAGCGCTACACAATTGCAATTACTACTACACTGCGGGAATCCCAGCAGGCTTATATATTATCCTAATAAAACATGAATAGACAAAGGGACAGCCAGTGCTGCTGACTTTGGAACTGGGGAATCAGGTACTAGTTCCGGTGTCAGTTCAAGTGATTCTAGGCAAAGCATGTGTAATGACGTGAATGCAATAGTGCTCAATGACCAAACTGGTCAGGCACTAGGACCGGCCCGAGCAGAGGGACGAGGGCGGGGGAAAGGGAAAGGGAGGAGCTGGGTGACGAAAGGGCAGGCAGATAGCCGTTAGCTGTGGACGAGTGAAGACGCTAAATAAAGAAGGTCCTTCTCAACACACTGTGTCTGCCTGAGTTCTTGGGGCTGGACACTACAACTGGCGATGAGGCGACTGGACCCCGTGCGTGTGGACGGCTACAGCAGCAACTGGCAGCAACCGACCTGTCCGGATCTCGCCCCACGTCTGGAGGCTCGAACGCGCTGCACGAAAAACGCCCACCGGGAGCCCACCCCGGCGGCGGAAAGAGCGGAACTCGCCCCCACGTCTGGAGGCTTGAGTGCGCCGCATTAAATGCCCACCGGGAGCCCACCCCGGGGGTGGAAAGAGCGGAACTCGCCCCCACGTCTGGAGGCTCGAGTGCTCTGCATTAAGTGCCCACCAGGAGCCCACCCCGGCGGCGGAAAGAGTGGAACTCGCCCCCACGCCTGGAGGCTCGAGTGCGCCGCATTAAGTGCTTACCGAGAGCCCACCCCGGCGGCGGAAGAAGCAAGGCTCGCCCCACGTGTGGAGGCTCGAGCGAATCAAAAAACTACTAACCGGGAGCCCAGTCCGGGGGTAAAAGACAAAGAAAGTGAACCTCACCTGCAGAAGTGACTCTGGCAGTGGATCGCGGCTGCAACTGACAAGCGGTGAGTGAAGAGTGGAAGCGCCGAGTGAATGAGTGGCTCCGGTCGAAGAAACGAGCAGAAACGACTGAAATCGCGCTGAAAACGAGATTCCCGGCGGCCATCTTAGAGTCAGGCAGCATTGACCAATCCCCTGAGAGGGATTGTTGGAAGCCATTTTGAAGTCATGCGAAGAGCTTGAAACAGCAAACAAGCACTGGCAAGTAACAAACAAGCACTGGCGAGTGCAAAAGAAGCATCAAACAAGCACTGTCGAGTGCAACAGAAGCAAGAATAAAGCACTGGTAAATGCAATAAGGACGCCAAACAAGCACTGGCAAGTACAACAAAGTAACAAACAAGCACTGGCAAGTGCAAGAGAGACAGCAAGCAAGCACTGGCTAGTGCAACAGAAGTATCAAACAACCACTGGCGAGTGCAACAGGAACAAGAATAAAGCACTGGTAAGTACAATAAAGACACCAAACAAGCACTGGCAAGTGTAACAGAAAGTGAATTAAGCCTGTTGTTGCGTGTTTATCTAGGATCCTGATCGATACTGTGACCTTATGCCCCTATTCGGCTATAAATCCATTTATTCCCCATATTGGCATAACCGTTCAAGTGCGATATTCAGAAAGTCATCTCTGGCCTCACACGAACAGAGCCACATTCCAGAATAGTTCTCTGCCACTTCCTTTGCAACCAATTAGTGCAATGACAGAGCAGAAGTCACTATCTGATATTCCTAGATTAACACTCCGAGTTCTTCAACAAGATAAAAACTCAGCAAACCTGGAAATCCCCGCTTGCTGTGTTTTGATTAGTAATGGAACTCTAATGAGCAACTGATAGCTATCACTTCCTAGTGACATCTTTAATTGACGTCTTATGTCCAGCAAACTTGCGTCAAACATGGCACCTTTCAGGTATAAATACTACCAACGTTGCCTTAAGCAATTGCTGGTGTCCCATTGCTGTTGTATGCTGTATGCAGTACGCTGATGCTGCTGCTGTCCCGTTGGTGGTGAAGCTACTGATTCCATTATCGCTGCTAAAGCGCGAACAATGGTGTGGTGAGCTTAGGAGCTGAACAGCCGTCCCTCTGCGAAGAAGCCCAGCAGATGCCAACTGCCCGCGGACGCTGTCCCCCCTCCTCCTCCTCGACGCGCTGAAGAGAGACGCTGTCTTTCTCCTGCTGAGAAATCCAGCTCCAGCGTTTCTGGTGTACCCTTGCGGGTGACTGGAATACCGAGACCCCCTGAAGGAGATACCAGACCTCCATCATTCTATTCAGAGGTATGGTGTTGACTAAACCCTTAGATGAGAATTATTGAAGCAAACCTTGGCAAAACCAACTTAACTTAAAGCTACTTACTTACTCCCCTTCCAAGTGTTAGGCTTAGGTCAGGCACACTGGGGTAGGCGTAGTTAGAAGCACCAGTTGAGTATTTTAGCCTAATGTATATATGACTGTATATATGTTTTATTACTTTTAAACCATTGTATGGCTAAGAAACCATATCAATGCTTTTACAGTATTATCTTGCAATACTTATCTTACTGTACGTACTTTTTATAATAACAAGTCTTGCAATTGTGGCAATACATTTCTCTTGTATGAGAAGAAAGACTGTTCAATAAATGTTAACCCTTTATTGACAAACGCCCGTCTCGCTATTCTCTACATATTGTGAAAGTAATCTGCACTAATCTGACTGAGTGAAATACCTGTCTATTGTTTCACACGACCCTAGAGATTGACTCTTGATCTGAGGAGCAAAGTTGTCATGTTGCACGGTTGTTGGAAAACTGAATCCCTTCTTGTCTGTGCCAGGGAAGCTGATCACTTCCTATGCAGAGAAGAAAGTTTCCAGTGACCTCTGAGCTAGTTGGTAACAAACCCAATTAAGTTTAGCATAGTCAGTAGAGGCCTGGAAGATCCGCACTTCTACGTGGATACTACTGTTTATGTTATTCCAATGCGCAGGGCCTAGTGGGAAATTAGGAACTACACTACATGGCGCCCAACGTTTGGTATGGCGATAAACTAACGCAAGACGTTAAAGTAACTCAGTCGTGCATATTTCACACAGACCCCTTTCTCCCGTAAATACTCCAATAGACGTCTGGAGTGGGTGAAAGGTTAAAATCCGCCCGACCTTAGTAGGAAGAGATTCCTATGTAAAGCTCTGGTTTATTCAACGTTGAAGGATACAGTGTTCCAAAATATTGTGCACCTAATCTTTGTCTCCTTGGAGACCAACTCTGCAAAAACCTGCATTTATAAAAAATGACAGACAGTGAAGAAGAAAGGGAAGCAGTTAGACTGGCAACCCTACTAATAGAGGAGGACTCGAGTCTCCTACAGACAGACCCGGATGTTACTATCATCCCGGTCCACTTAAGAAAATCTATAACGTTAAAACTTATAGAAAACGGACTGACACCACAAGGTGGTACAGTAATTTTCGTGATAGAGGCTCACGAATATCGGCAGACAGAGGTATTCTATTCATGGATAAACTTTCCAGCGGCAAACGCTACAACAAAAGAGTTTCACTATTACAAAATAGAGGAACCTCCGGAAGAGTACGCTCCTTTCGAGGAGACTGAAATTCCACTAAAATTCCAAGAGCACCTGCTCTGGTTTAATGGCGCCCTAAAACATAATGATCACATAACTAGGCTCGGTCCACTAGGTAGACCAGGAGCAACGTGGCCGGTTCTAGCCGGCTACACACCACATCCTGACATTGCAAAAATGTCCAGATAAGAGCTGTTAGTACAGCTAAAAACATTAATAAAAATACATAGGCAATTAGTCCAATATGTAATGCGGACTGCAACAGTCCAACCAGCTGTTAATGTACCACAGCTGACCCCTCATCAGGGGAACACTAATAAAATTACACCACAGAACATACAGTCATGTCTTGGTAAAACACCCGTAAAACGGGAACAAATTCCTTTCTGGTTAGCACAGAAAATCACTCAAATAGAGGCAGTATTTCCTGATACTACCCCTATTGAGAAACACAGAATCTTGACCATCTGCCTTCCTATGGGAATCGCACCACACGTGGAGGACTGTGACACTTGGGGTACAGTCTTTGCTTCCATTTACACAAAAACACATGGTGTTCCGTCTATGGCGGTAATACCAGAAGTGCTAAAACAGATTCAAAATGAATACGGTCCAGAGCCCGCTTTAACTCTTGGTATGAAATTACTGAAAGACTTCAAGCAGGCCTCGGCTATATTATTAGCCAACATAAAAGGAGAAGCAGCATCTGTGGCGATCCGCCAGAAGTTGAAAGAAACAGATATAAAAGATCAGCCATTTGAGCTTGCCAAAATCATAGAAAAATGCTATGAAGAATTAGGTAGAGACAGCTTGGGTGGGAAACCGGTAAAGCCCCAACTGCTCGAAAATCCTGAAAAATTATTTATTAAAAATAATTTAAACACTCCTAAAAAGAGCTGGGATGGAAATAAACAATCCACTCCCAAGGAAAAAGTTTTCCAGTCCAGAGGAAGGTCTCCTCGACGGAGGGAAAGAACTCCGACTCGAGAACACCAGTCTCCCCAGAGGGAGCCCTCTGAGAAAAGATATAACCTTAGAAATAGGGATAATCTGAAAAAACCTGATAGATATCAAAGTATTGATACACGTCCCTCTCGATCTTTTCCACAGAATTCGGAAAGAAGAGGACGGTCAGACCCAGGAGAGCACACCAAGTCCAAAGACAAGGAACCTGCTCAAAATAAGAAATCACAATTTCCTAAAAAGAAGGTAGCCAGTATTAGAGTGATCAACCATGCAGAGAATACTGAGGACACAGTTGAAAAACGGGGAGTGGGCATTGACAATGTTGGACAGTGCAGCAGAAATCAGTATAGCGCGCAAGATCTTGATGAGTCATCTGGAGACAAAACGCTGCTCCTGAGGCGGAAAACCGGGAGAGCGCACCGTTTTTAAAAATTGTTCTTTGTGATTCTTGTGCTTTTTAAAATTGAAATTTCACTCACCCAAGCCTCTCTCACTTTAAGCGGCCCCTCCGCTGCCCAGAAACCGGCGTGCTAAACGCTAGCCAGCGCCTCGGCCGATCGACAGGCCACGCCCACATCGGAGGCCACGCCCACCGCCCACAGCTTAAAAGAGACGCTGCTCACAGCCTCTCCAACTTGACAAAACGCTGCTCCTGAGGCGGAAAGCCGGGAGAGTGCACCGTTTTAAAAAATTGTTCTTTGTGATTCTTGTGCTTTTTAAAATTGAAATTTCACTCACCCAAGCCTCTCTCACTTTAAGCGGCCCCTCCGCTGCCCAGAAACCGGCGTGCTAAACGCTAGCCAGCGCCTCGGCCGATCGACAGGCCACGCCCACATCGGAGGCAACGCCCACCGCCCACAGCTTAAAAGAGACGCTGCTCACAGCCTCTCCAACTTGACAAAACGCTGCTCCTGAGGCGGAAAGCCGGGAGAGCGCACCGTTTTTAAAAATTGTTCTTTGTGATTCTTGTGCTTTTTAAAATTGAAATTTCACTCACCCAAGCCTCTCTCACTTTAAGCGGCCCCTCCGCTGCCCAGAAACCGGCGTGCTAAACGCTAGCCAGCGCCTCGGCCGATCGACAGGCCACGCCCACATTGGAGGCCACGCCCACCGCCCAGAGCTTAAAAGAGACGCTGCTCACAGCCTCTCCAACTTGACAAAACGCTGCTCCTGAGGCGGAAAGCCGGGAGAGCGCACCGTTTTTAAAAATTGTTCTTTGTGATTCTTGTGCTTTTTAAAATTGAAATTTCACTCACCCAAGCCTCTCTCACTTTAAGCGGCCCCTCCGCTGCCCAGAAACCGGCGTGCTAAACGCTAGCCAGCGCCTCGGCCGATCGACAGGCCACGCCCACATCGGAGGCCACGCCCACCGCCCTCTACCCATCAACCTATAAGTATGTGCCTCCCCTGGAAGCGCAGCGGGCGCACCGATTGCGCGCCGAAGGCGCGCATAAGGCAAGCCCGTCTGCGCCCGTCCGCGACCGACCGGGACCAGGGGCCATATCCCCTACAGGCTCCAGTACACCTGAGGCAGTCATCATTCGCTACAATCGTAGCGATTTACTAGCCCTGCGTAAACCTATCGAAACAACAAACTGCATCCAAACCGGCCCAGGTCTATCCTACGGACCCATCTCATGCCGTTCATGTCAATGGACCAGCTTGGGTCAATTTTCAACGGATCCTCACATAACCCCTACTAACCCCCAGCATGAACTAAAATGTCTATATTTTAACGCCAGATCACTACCCAAGCATGCATTAGACATATGGGACATCTTAAACTCAAAAACGCCAGATTTGGTTTTTGTTACCGAAACGTGGCTATCCGATGCCAGTGCCCCAGACCTAGCCAACGCCCTCCCCCCCAATTATAAAATAATAACACAAAACAGACAAAGCAAGAAAAAAGGAGGCGGAGTCGCCGTGATTTTCAGGGACCACCTAACTTGTCTAACGGATACAATTAATGCGGATCCCGAACATGAGCTACTACCATTTAAAATTCTCGTTGAGAA
Organism: Lissotriton vulgaris; assembly: GCF_964263255.1. Taxonomy (NCBI): domain Eukaryota; kingdom Metazoa; phylum Chordata; class Amphibia; order Caudata; family Salamandridae; genus Lissotriton; species Lissotriton vulgaris. The sequence continues at coordinate 768,275,474 of NC_141697.1, forward strand.
CTATGTTATGCTAGCAGGCGCAGTTGTCTATAATCCACCAGGACAACAAATCAACCTCAGCGCTAAACTCCTGAATCAAGTACTCCCTTTGTGCCTAAAGCACAAAAACTACATGATCATTGGAGACTTTAATGTCCATTACGAAAACCCCAATGCCCCCGGAGTCGCACAGCTCAAATACGACATGGAAATTCTCCAACTGAAACAATTGGTCGATGGCCCTACGCACATAGCAGGGCACACCCTGGATCTCCTTTTTACGAACATCGAGTCGACCACCCTTAAGGAAACTCTCCCTCTGTCATGGTCTGACCATTTCATGCTCTCATTCTCACTTGAACTCCCCGGCAAACCCGTTAAGACCAGATCCACCCCCCTCGCCTCCAATAGAGCCTGGAGACTAATCAAAGACTCCAACTTCCAAAACCATTTTCACGAGACAGATGTCTCCCTACCAGACAATGAACCTATCGGTAATAATGTCATCCGGCTAGAAACCAGAATCCGCCAAACATTGGACAAAATAGCACCCTTGCGTGAAGTTAGGAAAAAAACAACCATTAACGAAAAATGGTACACCCCCACCCTTAAGAGCCTTAAAAGGGAATGCCAAAAAACAGAACACCAATGGAGACAAGCGAAAGACCCTACAACCAGAGCCAACTATACTGCCAAAAGGAAACAATATATCCTTGCCATCCGAGAGGCAAAAAAGGCATTTCTTGTGCAACGAATTAACGAAAACCACAACTCTGCAAAAGATTTATTTAAAATCGTGAAAGAGCTCAGCAATCCATCCTGCACTTCGCAAATCCTCACCCCTTCAACAGAAGCATGCGAACGGATTAGCACCTTCTTCTCCGAAAAAATTAATAAAATTTATTCAACCTTCACCCCCTCCCACCCCATCTCCCCTTACGATAACTTTGACCTACGCCCATCTACATCTGACAACGACAACGATCGCCCAGACTTGGGCAACTCCCCTCGCCTATCCAACTTCCAACCACTCTCCGAAGAAGAAGTGTTAACAGTCCTTAGAGCAATAAAATCCGGCTCTCCTGCAGACCCCTGCCCGCACTTTGTATTCTCTGAAATTGCACCGACTCTATGCCCACTCATTACCAAACTTTTCAACCAGTCCCTCGCCTCCGCGTCCTTTCCAGATTGCTGGAAACACGCATCTGTAACCCCCCTCCTGAAGAAAGCTGGTTCCGATATTCTCAACCCTGAGAACTATAGGCCAATTTCACAACTCCCCTACCTCTCCAAAGCATTGGAGAAAATGGTTAACTCACAGTTATCCAACTATTTGGAGGACAACTCACTTCTGGACCCCACCCAAACCGGATTCAGATCCAACAACAGCACCGAGGCTACGTTGCTGGCAGTGTCGGACAGTGTCAGATGCATCACCGACCAAGGGGGTTCGGTGGCTCTGATACTGTTAGACCTGTCGGCAGCGTTCGACACGGTGTCGCACAAATGCCTACTGAACATTCTCCGGAGCAAAGGAATACAAGACACAGCGTTGCAATGGATTGAATCCTTCCTGAGCAACCGCACCCAAGCAGTGCACATGGGCCAATTCCATTCAGAACCCCGTCCCATTGGCTGTGGAGTCCCACAAGGGGCTTCCCTAAGCCCCACTCTCTTTAATGCCTACGTATCATCTCTGGCCGACATCGGAAGAAAGTGGGGCATCGGCATCTGCTCATATGCCGACGACACGCAGCTGATGGTGACCATGGACGAAAGATCGGAAAGATTAGAAACAACTAAAAATAAACTCCACAGCTGCCTCTCCGAAATGGCGGATTGGATGCGTAACCACTACCTTAAGCTCAATGCCGGAAAATCCGAAATTCTATTGTTCGGAGGAGCCAAACTATCGTGGAACGACTCATGGTGGCCACCGTCACTGGGAACAGCCCCCACCCCGAAACAATACGCCAGAAACTTAGGCATTATGATGGATGACGCACTATCTATGAAAGATCATGTGCGCACACTTTGGGGTAAGGGATTTGCAATCCTGAAACTCCTCGCTAAGATCTTTACCTGGATCCCACTCGACTGCCGTCGTACGATTACCCAGGCCCTCCTAGTCAGCCGCCTGGATTATGGCAATGCTCTATTCGAAGGAATGAACGAGCAGCTGTTCTCCCGCCTACAGGTTCTGCAAAATCAGGCTGCCAAACTGGTATGCAACAAAGGCAAACGAGACTCGGCATCAGCATGTCTAAAACAACTCCATTGGCTGCCGATGCGCCAGCGTGCCACATTCAAACTACTGTGTCATGCGCACAAAGCCCTCCACAAAACAGGCCCTACAATCCTGCAAGGGAAAATTGAATTTTATATTTTTTTTCAAACAGGAACTTAAGATCCACTAATTCAGCCCTAGCAAAACCTAAGCGTATCTATAAAACAAGGACAGGAGGACGAGCCTTCTCTCACCTGGCGGCCAAACGATGGAATGAATTACCGATGGATCTGAGACATACTGTAAACCTTCTTTCATTCCGGCAAAAACTCAAAACACACCTCTTCCCCAAAAACTAACCCCTCCCGCATAAACCTCAGCAGTCCCTTCTCTTTTAGCGCCTTGATATCCCTTGGGATGAATGCTGCGCTCTACAAATACCAGAAATAAAATAAAACAGTGGACACGAATGAATTCATTCAGGTTGAAACTGCCGACACCAGACTTAGCGAGCCCCATAAAATATACGAAATAACATTTCGTATAGAGGGTGATAAGACTAGGAAAATAAAGGGTCTATTTTGGGATAAACTCTCAAAAGGCTATGATATTCTGTTAGCTGAAAAAGATTGGCCCCCAGAGTTTGTCAGGGAGTGCCCTTGTGGCGAAGAAGTGATTATGCCTGCCTTCTCGAATCACATTCCGATTCACAAAAAATATACATATGCAAGGAAATGGGCAGGGGCCCAGGCACCTGCATTATATAAAAATCATGTAGGATAGGATGAGGACTCAACTCCTCACAAAATCCAGTTAAAAAGTGAACCAACTGCCCAACGGCAGTATCCCATTAAGCAAGAAGCTAAAAAACAAGTCAGGGAGATTTTAGATCAACTTGAATACCAGGGGGTGATTGAAACATGCACCTCTCAAATGAACAATCCTTTGTTTCCTGTCTCCAAGCCAGACAATTCATATCGTCTAGTTTTGGACTACAGACATCTTAATGCATGTTGTAAAACTTTTGCAGTACAAAACTCGCATAGTGCAGCCCTAATGAATAACATAGTTAGGAAAAAATATAAAACGACATTAGACATATCTAATGGTTTCTTTTGTCAAAACATTGCACCGGAAAGCAGATATTTGACCGCTTTCTCAGCATTTGGGTCACAGAAAAAATTCTGTCGACTCCCACAGGGGTTCAAGAACAGCCCAGGACTATTCTCAGCTAGAGTAACAGAGTTACTACAAATATATGATGATGAGGCATTATCTTACGTAGATGATATCTATCTCACAGACGACGACTTGGATACTCACTTGAAAAGAGTGAACACCATTATACTTGGGTTCGCAGCAGAGGGTTACAAATTCAACTTTAAAAAGTCTCGAATTGCCCATCTGACAGTACTATTTTTAGGGTACGAATTATCAAGTGAAGGGAAAAGCCTAGCGGACAACTTCTTAGAGAAGTGCGCTGTACTCCAAGCTCCAAAAACGCTGAGGAATTTACAATCCTTTCTAGGTTTTCTGAATTTCGGAAGAACTTACATTCTAAATTACGCAGAGAGGGTTAAACCTCTCTACGAACTAATTAAACCTGATTTTAAACAAATCAATTGGACTCAAAAACACACAGAAATTTTGAGATCACTGCAAACAGACATGTTAGCAAAAACTAAATTAGATACACGTGATCACACAATCGATCTTGTAATCCGAGTCATCCCAGGAAGATGCGGATTCACGTACCTAACCTCTAATGAGGGAGAAAAGGTACCAATTTCAATTAAATCTCACTTGTACACACAAGTAGAAAAAACATTCAGTCACACAGAAAGAACTGTGAAAGCAGTGCAAATTGCATTAGCAAATGAAAGAGAACTAGCACACGGCAAACGGATTAATATCCTTACAGCGGAATCCGCCTTCGAGGCGCTATTCAGCCCAGTAAACCTGCCTACAGTGTCACTGGATCCGAAATGGATACAGTGTGTAGATTCTCTAGGAGCGGAAGATGTGAAATACTATTTCGCCCCGCAATTCGAAGAACTGAATGATTTAGAATATGAAGAAGAATATCCTCTGCCAATCGAACTTCTGCCTCTCCCATAATACGACTGTATAATCTATACAGATAGATTTGTACAGCATTTTAACCTAGAAAGCAAATCCTACAATGCAGCATGTGCGATTATTAAAGGTCGTTGGCTGTGCGGTAAATTCAGACCGAAAGTAACAAAAACTGAATCTGTAAGAAACTGTTCGGCTCGAAGAGCTGAAATCAGATGTTTAAAGATGGCGCTCGAAAATGCAGAACGTGAATTCCCGACATTTATCGTGTGCGATTCTCATTTTTGCGTCAACTCTTACAACAATAAATTGCAGAGGTGGATTGAAAACGATTACAAAGATGACACAGGTGCCACGATAAAGCATAAATTGCTCTGGAAACAGGTAGCTCTTTTACACAAAGAACTACAAAAGACTCACGTGGTACACGCACAGAGTCTTCAGCGTGATGGCGTTCACGTTGCAGGGAATTCATTGGCTAATACAGCCACAGCGGAAGCAACTAAACCGGCTTCCGTAGCCACAAAAAAGCGTACAGAAAAATACATTGACGGGGAACCATGCTGGCAGTAAAAACGACCATAAAAGGCGACTGTGCAGCACTGCCCGTGAACTATCCACTCAATTATGCATACGTAATCGATGCAAACTCCGTTCCTTTTGCTCGAATCCCTGGAGTGGGGGACAGAGTAATTCCAAACAGGAGCAGGAGGGGCTTCCTCTTACTGGAAGCACACATGGGGTTGGGTCTGAGACATCAAACAATTAAGGATTCTCTGAAAGAATTACAATCAGAGTACTGGTGGCCAGGAATGAGCATAGATATTCAATGTTTTGCTCAAAATTGTGAAAACTGCAACAGAGATCGCAGTAATGAACAGGCCAGTGTAGTTTCAGGATCCCTGCTAGACAGCATAAGGCGGTCTATCTGCGCAATCAAAGAAGAGAAGCGCGTCCCATTGTACACAGTTAAGGCTAAACACACTTAAAAATGTAGCCTCCAGCGCTCGGCTGACGCTAGAATGGTTATAAAAGATCTGCGAGTCTTTATCGGCACATACGCAATTACCACGTTCCATTCTGACCAGGGTCCTGCTTTCAGCTCTCGAGCTTATAAGGAGGCCATGGCCAGCATGGGAATTGGGTTGCGGTATTCTTGTCCCTCGCACCCCGAAGGGAATAGTGTGGTAGAAAGAAAAAAACGAGACATAAAGCGATCTATAACAGCGAAGGTATTAGGTTCAGGCGCTGGGTGGGTCAAACATTTAATAAGTGTCCAGACTAGTCTTAATAACTTGCCAAGAAATTCTCTAAAAGGTTTCAGCCCATACGAACTATTGTTCGGAATTAGAATGAACATTCAGGACCTCGATAATCAGATGTCAGTGGTACAAGAAAAAACAACAGACTTTGATGTAAAGGATCGTTTGGCTGTTTTACAGGAACTGAATGAAACAAGAAAATCCTTAAGCAACATAAAGTTAAAGCAACAGCCATCTACCACTGACGAGGCACCACAAGCAACAGCCTCAGCAAGGCCTGTCTGGATTCCAAAGATTGGGGATCTAGTCAGAGAAAAGATCGCGGTGAAGAAGGAATTTGGGCCTTCTTACAGAAAAGCAGTACCTGTCTTGGCAGTCACCGGAACAAGATCAGTTGTACTACCGCCCCTTGATGGTAAAAAGGAGAACAGAGTTGTGTCCATCGACCTGGTAAAACCACAAGCATGTGGCCTATAATCAACAGTAGGCCCAGTGGACTCCCAAGAAACAACAGAATACCCAAACTTGCAACAATCCAAGAGGTTCAAACTGAAAGACTAATCACATTCGATCAGCCTGCAGTGCACAGTGAAGGACTATGCAATAATGCCATGGAACTCGTGCCTCTTGAGACACAGATTGAAACAGTTCGTCAAGAAACACCAGTCTACAATAATGTGGCATCAGAAAGTGCTACCGAAAGACAGATTGAAAGAACAATCCCATCAATTGACAGAACTGCCTCTGGTTATTTCATCAACTTCGACAACTTCTCTGAAGATCAAAACGACCCCGAAGTGATGCCAGAAACAAAAAAGACCTTTAAAGAAAAAGCAACGGAACTCTTTAATCAACTGAAGAAAATCTACCTTGTTTCCCCTTGGTTAGAGTTCTGGTTCGGTCTAGGTGTATTTTTCCTCCTGCTTTGGCTCATCATGGTACTTTGTTTGGGAAAATTCATTGAGGGAAAATATAGTACAATGGACACAGCAAGTCAGAACATCAACCTAGTCCTGAAACCACACAGATCATCCCATGTGAAGAAAAGAGAACTGTCAACAGTAAATGTCACAGCCATTCCAATACCTGGTGGGGTAGTATGGGAGAAAACTGACTATGAGATCTATGGTCCGGTCGAAATCCTGAAGTATCCTCATCAACTGAAGGTTTCCTTAAGTGACTTTGTAAAACCTAGTACATTCTCTGATGATTGGGACTTTAACAGTATTAATGACATGATGTCTGATTTAGTAATGTCAGCTAGATTCACAGATCATGATTATTTACAAGGTTCATCTAGTTATGAGCAATTATTCTGCTACACACATTATGGTGATCATTACTTGCATAAATCTGCACAGCCTAGAAATGTTTTTATGTATAATCAATGGGAACATTGTGCTACACCACCTAAAAGCAGTTCTAAAGCATTTTTTGAGAAATTCAAATACTTCTCAGGGTTTAACACCAGTGATGCAGAAACGTTTTATTACAAACTGTTAGATAAAACAGGAATGAAAACAATGCTGACAAATTCTAAATTGATATATTCAGAAGCATTTTATGACAAAATGATTACATTTGGTTTTGATTATTGGAAAAATAACATTGAAACGAAAACAATTTGGGGTACAAAAGATTGGCAGGTACAAGGCCTTGAAGCACTATTCAGAACCTGCATGATACCAGAACAAATGATGTTTTTAAATGACACAATTCACCAAACATCTTGTCTTGGCCTAGCTAAGATCAAAGACCTTAAAAAACCGTCTATACCAAAGCCAATACCTGAAAATGCAACTGCAGATATTGAGTTAACGTATCACAAATTTTACATTTTAACAGAACACATCCTGATTGGAAAAAGTGGTTAATCTGGCCTACTGACACAAACAACTGTCAAGATAGATTCCTGAACAAAACACAGGGGTTAACAATGACCAGACTAGACCCTAGATACTCCCAGAGACAACATCCAGGGATAATAACAACATACAGTGTAGGGAAACTCTGCCTTGAATGGCTAACATCATCCACACTGGCTGAAATTAAGCAACACTTGTCTTTACTAAAAGATGGTGCTGATTTGCGCGATTTCATTCTTGGACCACGCAAACAGCGTCAAAAGCGTTTCATAGCGACCAGTATCTATGCTGCGTACAACGAGGCTTGGAAAGTCAAACAAATTGAAACAGCTGAAAAAATACGAGAAATTGATCGTATTAATTTGGAAAAATCACTTTCTGTAGTAGACAATGGGTTAATGACTCTGTCTTCCAGAATATATTCGTTGGACAATATTGTATCCTCTGCCTTTGATGTGATAGACAGAGACTTGCTAATGTTACAACATGGCCAATCTCAATTACGTTCTATTATACAATTAGGCTGGACGCTGCAAAATCTTCGTTCAGGCTATGTGCCATGGCGTTTAATCAACACAACGTCATTATTTTCCATTTTTAACCTTACTGATAAACAAATCAGTTTGGCACAGAAAGGAGCAGACTATACAATCCTGAGCATCGAAAAACTTGAGAGATTACCATTGACAATGTCAGAGAGTCCTGTCATTGAATGGATAATACACGGAATTATCACTATTCCGATAACAACTTTCCGATTTAAAAAGTGCCTTGAGTACATACCTACTGGCCAGTATGAACGATTGGGTAAAGGATATGTAAAATCAGAATGGAAATTACCATACACACATTCTTGCTACAGTGACAGCGACAAAAATGTATTTCTTAGTGGTGAAAACTGTAAACACTCACTGAGTGGTACACTTTTGTGCCAGGGTATTAATTTACACGGAGCCTGTGATGGAAATTCTAACAACCTTTCATGCCACCAGCTAGTCACACCTGCAACTCAGATAGAGCCCTTCTTTATGCAACTTGCAAACAGGAGTTACATTCTTAGAACGGATCACAGATGTTGTGGCCTTGTGCCAGGGAAAAGTTATCTAGTAAGCGTAACATCCATGGTCAAATGCTGTATGCAGGCATTGTTCCCGAGTGGGTCTGCAGACACAGTGACTCCCATCTGGCCTCGTCTGAATCTCTATTCTATACGAATTGATACTTTAAGCAAAATGAAGTCTGTGCTTTTGCAGACAACAGTGCCCATAACGTCATCAAAAGGGACGTATGATCTTCTAGTTGCAAGGACAGCTACTGAAGTTCATGAACTTTTATCAACAAATTGCCCCGTGCATTTCGTAGAAATGCTTAGCCAACTCCTTAACATGTCTAGTGCCACAGACATCCCAGGCATATTTAAGACGATTTTTACGGGACTGCTAACACCTTTTCAAGCAATTCTGGGAATCGTTCCTAATTTTGTTCACTCTGTTTTTGGCGGCATACCCCTATTTTTGGGACTTGTAGCAGGTATTTTATTTTTGACCGTCCTGCTTCGTTATGGCAAGCCGAAACTCAGACATAGCTCCCATGGGAATGGAAGAGACAATCCTAGCAATGCGCTACCGGGACAGGATAACTAACGTCCTTGGATTGGCCAGGCTGAGAGATCTAAACATGACCTGGTTCCTTTCATTCAGACCTTTATGGCAACATTGCATCTTACCTGTGCTACGGTGTATGCTTTGCGGAGATGAGTGCGTGTTGGACATCTGTCTTTCACTTCCATCAGCAGTACCAATGGACGTCGATACTTTGCTCAGTCCAATAAAGGCTCACGCATTGTGTTGTCCCCAGCGGCTACCAATCCTGATGACGGCATTCGTGGAGACTCCTGTGCTACAACCAAGTGGTAACAGTGGAGCGAGTGACAAAAGCAGCATCACCCAGGTACGACCTTCTGTGAGCATTGCTGATCCCGACTATGATGACAGCAATCATTCTCACACCTGCCAAGTTACAGCACTATCGAATTTGGTTGAACTGTCACCTGATTTTGTAGACCAATTCTTTGAGAGCCTGTCTGATATGATGTTCTCACCCGAACAGAAACAATAACTTTGAGAAGCTTTCCGACACACAGCGTTCCCATGAACTCTGAATTCGGCCTTCAGTTTTGAACAACAAAAACTGCTAAAAGCGTTGGAACTCTATTTCCCCGTAAGCATTAATTCTTTTGAATTGAACACTTTTTAATATTGACCCTTTTTTGGCACGAACAATTCTTTGCTTAAGGTAAAAACTATTCTTAGAACACAGAAGCTTCAAACTTCTATTTCTACACACATCTAGAGACATAATAACTTACATCAGCCTCTAGCACATGTTATTGCAATGCATTTATATGTGATGATTTATCTCGCCCTTCTTCTGTTTCAGAGATATTTCATGTGTAATTCTTTTTGCATAATCGTTCATTGATTTCATATGCTATAATTTTTGAATGATTTCTATGCTTCAAAAACGTACAGTACCTATAATTTTCACGTATTACAATATACGCCTATTTCAAATGCATATCTGTATTTTGGGGTGGGCAATGTTACACATGCATCTTATTGCTCTAGTTTTAGTAATTTGATGGACATGAACCCGTGGAGTGGGTGTTGCGTGTTTATCTAGGATCCTGATCGATACTGTGACCTTATGCCCCTATTCGGCTATAAATCCATTTATTCCCTATATTGGCATAACCGTTCAAGTGCGATATTCAGAAAGTCATCTCTGGCCTCACACGAACAGAGCCACGTTCCAGAATAGTTCTCTGCCACTTCCTTTGCAACCAATTAGTGCAATGACAGAGCAGAAGTCACTATCTGATATTCCTAGATTAACACTCCGAGTTCTTCAACAAGATAAAAACTCAGCAAACCTGGAAATCCCCGCTTGCTGTGTTTTGATTAGTAATGGAACTCTAATGAGCAACTGATAGCTATCACTTCCTTTTTATTTATTTTTTATTTTTTATTGAGATGGATTAGAATAGAAGAGAAATACATTCATACATACTATTGGAATACCAGCTGGATAAAAGAGTAAGTGCAAAATACACGAGGGTTTAAAAACAATTCATATATACATAATACGAGACACTGTCTAAAAGTGTTTTACAAACAGGCATGAGTTCGACAATTTCATCCTCTTGTTTCCCTCCACTTACTGAGGGGTGCCCAGATTTTTTTTCCATATTCTTTCTTCTTTTGTCCCTTGAAATTATATAAACATTCCTCGATATTGTGAATTCCAAGCAATCTAGTCAACCAGATCTGGAATGAAGGGGCTACTGGGTCTTTCCAGGCCGCCGCTATTAAAATTCTTAACACTGCAACACACAGAAAGACAAAAGCTTCCGCTTCATGTGTAATTTTAAGATTTTCATCCCTGCCAATTAACACAATCGTTGGGGATAGAGAGATTTGTCCCTCTAGCAGCCCCGATAAAAATTTCTCCATTTCAGTTAAAACAGGTTTCAGATTTGGACAAGAATAAAACATATGGGTTAAATCTGCTGGGCCTTGGTCACATCTTGGGCATCTATCTGTATCCCTTTTACCCCATTGAAACAGCTTTGCGGGGGTGTAATATAAATTAAAGATCATTTTATAATGTTGTGCTTTTAAGTTGGTTGCTCTTAATATTTTCTTGTTCAATGCCAGTGCATAGTCCACATCTACATTTGGATCCCCAATTCTAAGAGCCTAAGCGTTTTCCACTTGCACCACATCATCTTCCAGACTCTGTAACAAAAGACCATAACCCATTTTAATCTTCCTACCCCCATTCCTTATATACTGAACAATCGGGTTCATCTCCTGGATAGAAATCCTAGGTCTTATGGATTTCACTGATTGTTCTAATTGGTTGTACAGCATCCAGTGGTTCGTTGAAATACCATATCTTTGTTGCAGGATCTCAAACCCTAACAGCTCTTCCTTACTCATAACATCACCCAGATACCGGATACCCAGCCTTTTCCAAAGGGCGCTAATCCTATTCTGTCCAAGATGTATAAATGGGCTTGAGTCCCAGAGGTCTAAAATTCCATTAATCTTTGGGATCTTAAGAAATTTCAACATTTGTTTCCATACACCCCATGCACCTAACATCACTTTACTTTTACTCCTCTTGTAAAATTGCACATTCACTTCCCGAGTTAAAATCCCCTTAGCTTTTTCACCTATTACTAATTCATAGATTGTGGGGATTCTGGAAAAGCCAGACTGACATACGGGAGTATTAGAGCATAATAGCTGTCTCATATGTAGCGATAAACATACCCAGTGATACAATCTGAGATTAGGAGCTGCTAGCCCTCCTCTCTCTAAGGGTAATGACAATTTAGCTAGCGATCTTCTTACTTTACCATATTGCCAGAGAAACTGTGAGAAGACTGATTCCATTTTTTCCATCAGGGTTTCATCAATTAATAAGGGAATAGCACGGAATAGATACAACAGTTTCGGAAACATTGTCATTTTAAGAACGTTAACTCGTCCAATCAAAGATAGATGTAGAACATCGATTCTCCTCAAATCTTTCTCCATCACCGCCAATACTGGCGAATAATTTTCCTGAATTATTTTACCGACATCAGCATTAATTTTAACTCCTAGATAAATTGCAGCATCGACATATCTTTGATCTCTTTTCTGAATATTCTTTGTACAAATTATTATAGTTTTCTCAGTATTGAGTTTATACCCTGAATATGTCCCAAACTGGTGAGCCAGATTATTTAATTCCTGTATTGCTATATCCGGCTTATTTGTAACAATTGCCAAATCGTCCGCATACGCTAATATCTTAGTAGTATGACCATAAAATATAACAGGGGATATTCTATCTGAAGCCAAAATTTTCCTAATCAGCGGGTCTATGTATAGTGCGAACAATACAGGTGAGCAGGGGCAGCCCTGGCGTGTACCTCTTTTGATCGTTACCTCCTCTGATTGAAGCCCCATAGTAGTGATTCTGGCGACCGGGTCCGTATACATAGCCTTAATAGCTTTCCTACAGTTTTCTCCGAAACCTCTTTTCTCCAACACCTCCCACATAAAATCCCAAACAACACGGTCAAACGCCTTCTCGGCATCCAATAAAATCATAGCCATGTCACTCCCTGTAACAGTAACAGCATCAAATAATGAGATAGCCCTGACAGTATGTTTGGTGGTACCACGCCCTGGGACAAACCCATGCTGCCAGGGTGATACAAGTTGACCTATAATCCCTCCTAGTCTTTTAGCCCAAACTTTTGAGTATAATTTCGCGTCTGTATTAATTAAAGAGATCGGCCTATATGAGCCAGGGTTCTCCTCTGGCTTTCCCTTTTTGTGAAATACCACAATATTGGTCTGCTTCCAAGTATCCGGAATAACACCTGAACATATGACTCCATTAAAAAGATCTTCCAGTATTGGCAGGATTTCTTCACTCAAAGCCCTATAAACCTCGATCGGGATCCCATCTGGACCTGCTGCTTTACCCAATGCCAGTTCACTCAGAGCATTTTTTATCTCCTCACTTGTTATACCCAATTCCAATCGATCTCTATCTTCCTCCTCCACCCTAGGTGTTATAAGGAATTGGTCTTGCATAGGAAATACCACTCCTGGATCCTGATCATAGAGTTTTTGATAGAATTCGTGAAACGCCTGTATTATAGAGTTTGGGTCATTATATTCTCTCCCGTTGTAGTTTATCTTACTGATTTTGTTTCTATTCAAATCTTGTCTTATACGCAGTGCCAATGCTCTGCCAGCCTGTTCCCCTGTCTCATAGCGCCTTGCTCTTTGCGTCTGATATTCACAAATCTCTTTCTGAGTGATTATTTTTAAAAGGTCACCCTTGATCCTGGCCATATTTCTAGTAGTCTCGCTACTATCTTTACCGGTTGTTATTTCGTCGATATGATGTCTCTCTATTTCAGCCAGAACTGCTATCAGATTATCTATCTTGCTCTTATCCTCTTTCCTAATTCTTGTTGCACAGCTGATCGTCTCCCCCCTTAATGCAGCTTTATACGACTCCCAGACTCCATTTCTGGAGGCACTATATCTATTACAATCAAAGAATTCTTTTGACCATCTTTTCATATGCTTTAAAAACCTTTCATCATTTAATAATTTTCTATCGAAAGTCCATCTAGAAGTTTTCCTTAATACACTGGGAGCTTTATAAGAGAGTATCAGAGGATTATGATCAGAAATTATTCTTGGTAATTTCTGAATGTTAACCTTACCTATCTCCCCTATTGTAATGAAAAAATAGTCTAGCTTAGAATACTTTTGTGCTGGATGGGAGAAATATGTATAACCACAATCACCTGGCATCTTATCTCCCCATACGTCTAACAGGCCATGAGACTGCATCATGGAGCTTATAGCTGCATTGACCTTTCGTTTGCGGCCTGTATATTTACTCCCCTGGTGCCAATCTGCAGAAATATTCATATCCCCACATACTATCATTGGGGCATCCCAATTGGCCATTTCCTCTTCCAACTTATCGTACATCATAGGATCATCCTCATTCGGACCATAGATTACACATAATGTGAGCCCCATGTTCATTTCCGCCAATAACCATCTGCCTGAGCCTTCCGTTTTAATACGTTTCGCTCCGCCTAGATGATTTTTAGCTAATATGGCCACTTCTCTTATCATTGATGATTGAGTGGAGCAGCCAATCAGGGTAAACCCATACATTTCCAAGATCTTCCTTTTATTCCAGGGAATATGGGTTTCCTGAACACAAACTATATCAATATTGTTTGTTCTGACCAGATGGGTCAATCTCTGCCGCTTCTTCCAATCATTTAAACCCCCTGTATTAATACTACAAATTCTAATGTCTGACATATTCTACGTGTTTGCCTTTCCTACCTTGACTCTTATCCATATAACTGATATCAACCTGAAAACTATTCCTTTCCATCTCATGTCTTTTCCAAATTTTTACCCCCCCCTTCCCCCACCCCCCCCCCCACCCCCTCCCACTCCTCCCACTGCACTCTCTCCCACCCCCTGTTGAGCTCCGGAATGGAGCCCCCCCTCAACCCCCCCCTTGTCTTGAGGCGCTCAGACCGCTGGTCTGTGCACGTGATGGTTACAGCTTAGCGTGAGGAGAAGTGACCACTAATCTAACCTTTTTTTTTTTTCCCTTAGTTTTAACCCCCACCAAATTTACCTTATGATCCCATTGTAGTCCCCCACCTTTTTCAAATCCCTCCACCACATATGCTAGCTACCGGATTAGAATCTGCCATTTTCTTTGTACTCCCTCAGTGAGACTAGATTATCCCCTACTCTGTTCACTCCACATAGAAATATTGTACATCAGTACCCCCATTCCCAACTTGGATCAACATTTGATCAACATTTTAGCACTCCAATTACGACATCAAAAACTCTTTAGCTTTAATCTCTGAAGAGAAATAAAATGTTTTTCCGTCCTGTATTACTTTCAGCTGGGCGGGGTTGATCAAGTAGGCCTGCATACCCTTGTCCTGAAAAGGTTTAATCATCTGCCGTAATCTCCAGCGCCTCTCGACTGTAATATGGCAAAAGTCAGGGCGAACGAAAAAGGTACATTCATCAACTGTCTTTTTTTTATCAGGTCTCGCCCTCTCAGAGATTGCTTGTCTCAAATTAAAGTTGCCCAGAAAGATTAAGATGGCCCTAGGCTTATCTCCCTCTTTTGCCTTTTTATAGATGTTGGGCGGGGTACGATGTGCTCTCTGAATCTCTCTATCAAAATCCCAATCTTTCAACTCCTTAAAGGCAGACACAAAAAGTTTGACGATAAATGATTTCATATCTGCCCCCTCGGCCCCTTCAGGGATTCCAAGGATACGAAGGTTGTTTTGCCGCGATCTATTTTCTAACGACTCCAGTTTCCACTGGACATCGGTAAGCTGTTTTGCTTGCATGTCAACTTTATTGACTGCTGCTGCTGAATCCGTTTCTATGGATACCACTCTGTCCTCCAGATTAGTCACTCGCTCACCGAGGTTCACACAGGCTTTTGTCAGCTTTCTCACCACCCCTTGCATTTTTCTGACAGCCGCCTGGGACTTCCGACTCTCTTGCCTTGCTTCCTCTCTGTGAGCCAATATCTCCTGGTGAATGATCTCCAGGAGCGACATTTGTGCCGAAGCCCCCTCTGGGCTGTCTAAAGAAGCGTTCGATAGTGGTGGCTCTCCTTTTTGATTAAGTGTTTTCGATCTCACCACCGTTTTTACCGCTGTGCTTGGGGGCTATTTTCCTCCGGTTCTGAATCGCTGCCGGTCTCTATATCGCTAATTTCTTGGTCCAAGCTATCATCTCCGTCCTCAGACCATTCACCGCCCTCCGATACCGAGAAAAATGCCTCACTTGGGGCTTCTTTTTTACTGCAGCTGCTTCCCCCTGTGTCGTCCTCCAAGATCCCTTCTAAGCCATGGTGTAAAGTTTTAATGTCACCCAACTGATCTACTACCGGGATCTCCACTTGCTGTTCTTTCCCTTCCACCATTACTACAGAATCTAACTGTTCAGCAAGGTCATCAACTGTAATGCAAGGGGATGCCTCTTCATTACCATTATCCGGGGGAACCTGTATATCATCTTCCTTCTGATCTTTCATGTCTTTATTCTTATTCAGCTTTTGAAAGATATCTGATATTGGAATAGTGCCCAGATTGTCCGGGTTCCCTTTACTAGCACCCTGCTGTGCCGTTTTTTTTACTAGAGGGGAGCCTTGTCTCTTCCTTTTACTACCCTCAATGTCCGCCATAGATTCCGCTAGCTCCGCTGCTGCTTTTCTCCTTGCCGCTGCTTTAGCACTGGCGCTCATCTTGGGAGCCATAATTGCCCTCCGCCTCTCTTCTGGCCCAAATGCCTCCTTACCGCCAAAGATGTCCCCGTTTTCGGTAATCTCTGTCTGCAGAACACCAGCACCCTCCAGAGTGTAGGAATTCTGCTTCTCCCCGTCTCTCGGGAAGTTAATATCCAGCTTCAGTTGTTTTTCAGCGCGGGGCTTCCTTCTCCGCTGAAGACGCCGTCTTTGGAAACGACTCCGCGAAGCCTCGTCCCTGTAAGTTACCTCCGCGAGCTCCGCCGCCTCCGCTTGCAATCTGGTGACAGCTCCGCCTCTGAACCGCCGCGTCAGCTGAACCACCTCCAGTAGCAGCCGCTTCAGCGGCTGACTGCACGTCAATTTCATCAAGCCGCGTCTTCTTCGGTATGAGTTCTTTTTTACCCGTTCCCTTCCGTTCTCTTCCGTCTCGTAGTTAGAAACACTCGCGGATTACATCCAGCGCCCTAAAACAACCTCTGTTAGGGGGAATACGGGGTCATAGCTCGACTTTGCACTCCTCCTCACGCGAGCTGTTTTCCGACCGTCTCACACGGCCGCCATCTTGCCTCCGGTCTTTCCATCTATAGCTATCACTTCCTAGTGACATCTTTAATTGACGTCTTATGTCCAGCAAACTTGCGTCAAACAAGGCACCTTTCACGTATAAATACTTAAGCAATTGCTGGTGTCCCATTGCTGTTGTATGCTGTATGCAGTACGCTGATGCTGCTGCTGTCCCGTTGGTGGTGAAGCTACTGATACCATTATCGCTGCTAAAGCGCGAACGATGGTGTGGTGAGCTTAGGAGCTGAACAGCCGTCCCTCTGCGAAGAAGCCCAGCAGATGCCAACTGCCCGCGGACGCTGTCCCCCCTCCTCCTCCTCGACGCGCTGAAGAGAGACGCTGTCTTTCTCCTGCTGAGAAATCCAGCTCCAGCGTTTCTGGTGTACCCTTGCGGGTGACTGGAATACCGAGACCCCCTGAAGGAGATACCAGACCTCCATCATTCTATTCAGAGGTATGGTGTTGACTAAACCCTTAGATAAGAATTCTTCAAGCAAACCTTGGCAAAACCAACTTAACTTAAAGCGACTTACTTACTCCCCTTCCACGTGTTAGGCTTAGGTCAGGCACACTGGGGTAGGCGTAGTTAGAAGCACCAGTTGAGTATTTTAGCCTAATGTATATATGACTGTATATATGTTTTATTACTTTTAAACCATTGTATGGCTAAGAAACCATATCAATGCTTTTACAGTATTATCTTGCAATACTTATGTTACTGTACGTACTTTTTATAATAACAAGTCTTGCAATTGTGGCAATACATTTCTCTTGTATGAGAAGAAAGACTGTTCAATAAATGTTAACCCTTTATTGACAAACGCCCGTCTCTCTATTCTCTACATATTGTGAAAGTAATCTGCACTAATCTGACTGAGTGAAATACCTGTCTATTGTTTCACACGACCCTAGAGATTGACTCTTGATCTGAGGAGCAAAGTTGTCATGTTGCACGGTTGTTGGAAAACTGAATCCCTTCTTGTCTGTGCCAGGGAAGCTGATCACTTCCTATGCAGAGAAGAAAGTTTCCAGTGACCTCTGAGCTAGTTGGTAACAAACCCAATTAGGTTTAGCATAGTCAGTAGAGGCCTGGAAGATCCGCACTTCTACGTCGATACTACTGTTTATGTTATTCCAATGCGCAGGGCCTAGTGGAAAACTAGGAACTACACTACACTGTGAAAGCAGTCAAGAACCACAGGTGTACAATGTCCGACCCAGCCCCTGCAAGCATAATGAGAGCCTCATTTCTGCGCAGGCCCGAGCCCCTCGTTTTTGAATCTGGCGGGAGCATTGGTCCGCAATGGCAAGAATGGATAGAAGATTTTGAGGATTTCATGAAAGCATCCAAGGTGACAGACCCCGAAGAGCGACTGTTTGCTCTCAAGAACCTAATTGGCAGGGAAGGTGGACGAATCATAAAAGAACTGCCAGAAGAGTCATCTGATTCATAGAATAAAGTACGCGAAGCATTAGACCGCAAGTTCCTACACAAAAAGAACGTCGACTTTGAGTGGTACACGTTCAACCTGGCCGCACAAGAGAGAGGTGAACAAATGGGGGCATTCGTAACACGTCTCAGACGACTGGCGAAACACTGTGATTTTGACAAATTCTCAACTGAAGACGCCCTGCGACTAAGAGTCACTGAACGTTGTCTCTCCGAACCACTGAGACGCAAGTTGCTCAAAAGAAGCTACGCGTTGGACGAGATCGTAGAGATGACGAGAGTAGATGAACAAGCTGATGAACATGCGAAGAGAATTGAATCCGGGAAAAGTGAGACACGGGAACAAGTATTCAGGATGCAGTCTCGACAAGTGCACGGACGATTTCCACCACAGGTGCATTCTTCCAGATCCAAGAGACATCGCCACAGGTCAAGCAAAGGACACAAAGACACGAGTCATCAGAAGGGACGATCAGACAGACAACTCAAATGATACAAATGCACGCCCAGCACTAGGACAACAATGTCGGAAGTGTGGTAGAGACAACCATTTTGAAAGCATGTGTGGAGCAGTACAAAGAATGAACACAGGGGAAGGCACCGGCAACACCAGCCTTCAAACAGTCGTCATCACGTCAGAGCAGTCCAAGATAGACGAGACTCATCGACTGGGTCGTCACAATCCAGCTGCCACTCTTGCAGGACATGTCAATCTCGGCGGTCGCCATCAAGAGAATCTCGATCGCAATCACCCATCTTTCAACACCGGAAGGAATACATCTATTCTGTAGCCGACCCTGATCAGTTGAAAGAGTACCAGCGGCTGGACATCAAAGTTGGCTCTCACCCCACCAAGTTCGTGCTAGATAGTGGGGCAACGCTAAACTACTTACCAGTAACGGAGTCCGACCCATGAAACCACCGCCAAAGCTGGAAGACGCCCATGTACAAGTGTACACATGGATGTCCAAGGAGCCACTAACGTGTCTGGGGAAGTTTGTGACCGAACTGTCATACCAAGATCACGCAATACCGGCCTACATCCATGTCATCGAAGGCCCCGACGCTGACTGCCTCCTGAGCTTAGCCACTGCAGAACGATTGAAATTGGTGAGTCTCCTATTCAGAGTCACTGACAAACCAGCGCTCATCCAGAAATTCCCCAGGCTTTTTCAGGGCCTGGGAAAAATGAAGAACTGCCAAGTAAAATTGCATATAAACGAACAAAACACACCGGTGGCACAACACTACCGAAAGATCCCGTTCCACCTACAAGAAGCTGTGGAGAAAGAACTACAAGACCTGCTAGAAGCTGATATCATTGAGAGAACAGATGGGCCAAAGCCATGGGTCTCTCCAGTCGTGGTAGTCCCAAAGAAAGGAGAAACCAGCTGAGTCTGTCTGTGTGTGGATACGAGAGCGCCCAACACGGCGAGAGAGAGACATCCAGGTCCTCACATCAGTGACACGATCACTTCACTCAACGGAGCCAAAATATTTTCAAAGCTAGACCTCAATAAAGGATACCATCAGTTAGAACTACACGAAAGGTCGAGATACATCACAACATTCTCGACACACCTCGAACACTTCCATATCTTCATTTTTGGAAAGCATTTCACACTAGTAACTGACCACCAAGCCTTGACCACAATCTTTGGTAACCCGCGAGCAAAAATGCCACCGAGAATAGAACGATGGGGCCTACGGCTCCAAGAATACACTTACAGCATAATTCACAAGCCAGGAAAAGATGCAAACCCCGCAGACTACATGTCCCGGCACCCCACCAAGTCCAGCAAACCAGAACAATCGATCGTCGATGAATACATTCACTTCGTAGTAGATCAAGCGAGGCCTCCAGCTGTTCCACTGGAAGCCATTTGTGAAGCGACACACACCGATGCCACCTTGCAAGAGGTAAAACGTCTGATCCAAACCAACAGCTGGAGACACTCGCAAACCAATGAACAATATGACCCAGAGATGGCGGCCTTCAAACATGTCCGCGAGGAACTATCGATAGCAGAAAATTGTCTCATCTTACGAGACACTAGAATAGTGATCCACGACAACTCAGACAAGGGGTCATCAACCTGGCACATGAAGGACACCGGGGCATAGTAGCCACAAAAAGAGCTCTCCGTGAAAGAGTATGGTTCCCAACACTAGACTTAATGGTGGAGACGACCCTCAAAGACTGCCCGCAATGTCAACTGGTGAGCCGTCCGGATCCTCCCGCACCACTACAAATGTCTCCATTACCGGAGGGCGTCTGGCAACACATTGCCATTGACTTCTTTGGGCCAATCAACTCGGGCCAATACGTCCTGGTCATTATGGACGAATACTCCAGATTCCCCATCGCACAACTGTACACATCCACGAGAGCATTGAGTGCCATACCGATCCTAGAGGAAGTCTTTGCTGCATGGGGCATTCCCCTAGTGGTGAAGTCAGACAATGGGCCTCCATTCAACAGCCATGACTTTGCTGACTTCGCTCAGCACCTCAACTTCATACACCGCAAGATCACACCATTATGGCCACAGGCCAACGGAATGATCAAACGTTTCATGGCCACGATCAAGAAGGCCATTCAGTAAGCAGAACTCACCGGAAAGAACCTTCAGGCAGCACTCAACGAGGTATTGCGAGCATACCGAAATACGCCTCACTCCACCACAGGCAAATGTCCTGCCACTCTCATGCTAGGACGTCCAATGCGCACCGGAATACCAATGATGAATATGGCAACGAACGAACAGTATCCAGACTCTGACCATGAGAAGATCGCGGCCAAAGACAAAACACAAAAAAAATATATGAAGGACTATGCCGATTAGAGGCGTCACGCTACTCAAATCCAAGAGGGAGACTGGGTGCTGGCACGACAAGAGCAGCACCGGAAGACCGACTGCAGATACCATGAGGTTCCGCTGAAGGTGATCCAACAAAAAGGAACTATGATCACTGCCGAGACCGACGGAAGAAGACTTACCAGAAACGTGACATACTTCAAAAAGTGCGGACCCAATGTTAAAGAATTACTGACCGAACTGAAACTGGAAGAGAGAGAATCAGAGACAATGCCAAGTCACAGCCAGGCATTGATGAAGATTGCCAATGAGGACGAGCGTGGCAGTCCCGAACTCCAGTCACGCCCCAGACGTGTGATCACAAAACCATCTCGCCTTATTGAAGAACTTTAAAGAAAGACTGTTTGATGTGGTGTTCATATATTTTGTTTTCTTTTATTCACAGAGGGGGGAGATGTAATGACGTGAATGTAATAGTGCTCAATGACCAAACTGGTCAGGCACTAGGACCGGCCCGAGCAGAGGGACGAGGGTGGGCGGAAAGGGAAAGGGAGGAGCTGGGTGACGAAAGGGCAGGCAGATAGCCGTTAACTGTGGACGAGTGAAGACGCTAAATAAAGAAGGTCCTTCTCAACACACTGTGCCTGCCTGAGTTCTTGGGGCTGGACACTACAGCATGTAACCTCACCTTGTCTAAAGGAAAAATATAAATCTGACCTTGTGTAATGTAACGGGCCGATAACAACCTCTGCCTCCAGAAAACAGTTTGATTGGTCCATTAGCATTGAGGTGCCGGTGCAAACAGTGAGGGTAATCTTACATAAAACGCAACCACTACATTGATGTCCACCCACAGCAAAGGAGTGGTGGGTGGGGGAGGGGGAGTTGGGGGGGGGGGTTGTGTTGGGAGATAACATGGGCTTAAAAGCACCTGCTGCAGAGTTTTTGTCTATACAGCTATTTTCAAGCAACAACAAAAAATGCCACAATAACGCTGGTGATTCATGGTTCCTGCTGGAGGGAGATTAGAGTTTCGTCCAGTGGCAGCTTCCACTCATAATAAGTAGCGCAGCGAGTTGATATGCCTGCTGCAAAGAACGTGTACCACGCAATTCACCAAACTATATTTTATGTTGCTCGCTGAGTGGGGTACTGCTTTTGCCACAGAGATACTTTTGTTACTTGCAGTTCATAAGGTATAACCCTAATATAACACAGTAACATATGAACTGTCATCAAAGATCTGCATGCAAACTGCATGGTACAGCTTAGACCGTTCTATTTTTTACCCCCGTCTTTCATTATCCTAATGTTGAGAAAAGGGGTTACTTTAGGTAGAAATACATTCGTATTAGTGGAGCTAGCCATCATGGTACATTTTAAATCCAGAGCTTGCACCTCTCCACACCAAGCTCTCTTAAAATATACTGTTTACATGTGACTCCTGCACTTTGTAATCCTCATTGTTTTAGGTAAGATTTCCATTACACTCATTTGTATGATTCATTGGCTCTCTGTAATGTGTGTGTGATGTAAAGTGCTATAGCACCCTACAATGGTTTGAGGAGCACTATAAAGCAAATGAAAGGCATGTCAGAGAGGGGCTGTGGAGGGATGAGGGGCACTGGTGGAGCATAGTAGTGAGGGAATTCGTAGAGAAGCTAAAGCTGACCCTGCACAGCAATGCAAGTGCTCATTCGCAAGAGAGCAAGACATAGAAGCCCTGTGTCCTCTTCTGCAAAAGTCTTTGAAACACTTGCGCCCTCTAGTGGCCAAACCACAAGTTCCAAAAAAATAATCCATGCCTGTCAAACACTGAGGCTGCAGCGACAACGACAATGCATTACAAAAGTGCAGAAAGGTGTCGCAAGCATACATGCCAATAGACCCGATTTAGTTGGGAGCCTCATACTGGTGGTGTCCCCCGCATGAAATTGCCTCTGGTTCAATAAATGTCAAGGGGGGATTTTTTTTCCATGGTCTCCCTCTTGCTTGCCTTTTATGAAATGTTGGCATGTATATGCAATAGAGTTAGACCCGACTCAGACAGGAGACTCGAAATTGCTTCTGCTTCAGTATCAGAAAATACATAATTGCGAGGTTGTTTTCCACCTCGGGCTCTATCGAGGATTAGACCAGCTCTCCCTTGTATCTGTGTTGTTTGAAGTTTCTCAGTCAAACACATTATATATCAACTACAAGTCCATATGTCATGTAAATTTACCTCCTATAGGGGCATATTATCAAGGGGGTTTATCTCTGCTTTTTTGGCTTTAAAAGCCAAGAAAGCAGAGATAAAATTATCTCCCTATTACCTAGCTGTCGCTAACACCAGTTAGCGACAGCTAGTAGGAGATAGCGACCATCTTGGGCCCCGCTTTGCATGTCAGTAATATTTATCACTAATGACATGCAAAGTGGGCGTGCCAAGATGTTAGCGACTGGAAACAGTCGCTAACATCGCTATCTCCTATTACCAACTTTTGGAGATATTCGCGCTAAGCGCGAATATCTCCAAAAGCTAACACCTGCCCCTGAGCAGTTCTTAGCCATGTTATCCAATGGTAGGTGGATAACATGGCTAAGAGCATTAGCTCGCTAATGCATGAATATCGCTGACTTTTCAGCGATATTCATGCATTTCGGCTGATTTTTATCGCTTAGGAGATATACCTTGCTAATTGCAAGGTTCCTAAGCGATAAAAATCACCGCAGCTCGGCGATAAAAATATCGCCGCTAAACCAACATAGCGATAATTATCGCTAGTTGTTGGTAATATGCCCCTAAGTTTTTTAAATATTTGTTGTGCTCTGGTGGTTGCGGAATATTGACTTATATACAGGGGGCCTCATCTACAATATTTTGATGCACAGCAGCGCAGCAAGCCTTCCTGCTGCGCTGATCTGCATCAAAAGTAAAGGGCAGCAATGCACCATATTTACAAGATATTGCACTGACGCACAGTGGTCTGCCTTGCATCAATAGAAAAGGCCAGGAAGGTGCAGTATCTATGAGATATGGTGTATTCCTGTCCTTTTTCCCTGTGCTGTTGCACAATGGGTTACCATGCTTCAATGCAGGGACCCTTGCGCCATAGTGCAAGGGTATCTGTGTAGTAGAGGTGATTGTTTTTGTACAGGAAGGGACAACTTCCTGTACAAAAACAATCATGAGAGGTGTTTTCCTCTTTCAATGTGTGCTGCAGAATGCAGCATACATAGAAAAAGGAAAAACGAGGAGAAATAAAGGGATTTCTCCTCACTGTGCCTCCCTTATGCCTCCCCTGGGGAGGCATAGGAATCTGATGTATTCCCAGGTGTATAAATCCTTGTAATTCTGGTAATTTGTCAGGTTCCATGGATGTTGCCTGGTAACACCCTCAGCAACATCCATAGAACGCCCCTTTCAAGCACAGTAATGCGTGAAAGGGGGCCATATTTACAAGGCTGTGAAAAGGCACAGGGTGGCTTACGTGGCTTTGTACATATGGGCAGGTACACTGCGCTACCAGTGTGCCCAAAAAAGTGAGGCACTGGCAGCGTATTGGGCTTGTAAATAGGGCCCCCAGTATGAAATATAAACATCTGTAGATATGTTGTCTAGGAAAAAGATCACCTATCAACCCTTATTATAGTTTAAATGGAAACCATTTGGTTTGTAAATCACAGAACACTGCTCACAAGAATGTTTTTCCTCCCTACAGCGTGCTGCGACTACCACAAGGGAATACCTGAATGCACCCAGACGGAAGGACAGACACCTTGGAAAGAAGAACTATCAAAGCTACAGTAACACCTCAAGGACCAATATAAGAAACAAGACAGTGAAGAATGAAAAGTCTATCTCTTCTTCCATCACCCACTTTAGTGCCTGCCACCAAACCCCAGAAGGCAACTCACAAAGGCCTACAGAACCAGGTGAATGTTTAACCAAGGTGTTCTGATAGAAATAGCTGCCAGTGGATTCCTCACCTTGTGAATATCCACTTGCGTCAGCAACATTCGGAAATTCTTTTTGTAGCTTCGCACCAACGTGGACGAGGTCACAGAGGCACGGCATCGCGCGCGACTCCGCTGACGTCACTGACACCATAATAGGCCTCAGTTCCCTTTTTTCCACATCGTCAACGCTAACGGTTTCGGGGAATCTCTGTAGCTGTTGGTAACTTTGTTACTGTTTTCTCTGTTTTCTTGCTACTTTGTCTCTCTGAAGATGTCGACTAAGAAGACCGGATTCAAGCCATGTAGAGAGTGCGGCAAAATGATGTCGATCACGGACCCGCACGAGGACTGCATCTGGAGCCTTAGTTCGGACCATGATGTCGATAGCTGTTCTTTGTGTAAGAAGATGAATCCGAAGGCACTTCGAGAGAGGGAGACTAAGCTTTTAATGGCAAAGTTAAGAGGAAGTAAAGAAAAGAAGACTTCCAGATCCCATTCGAGAAGGGTGAGGTCGAAGTCGAGATCAAGGTCGAGGTCAAGATCCCACTCGGCGTCGCTTTCGAAGTCGTCATCCGGTCATGTTTCGAAGTCGAAAAAGAAGCATAAGAAGCGAAGGCATGAATCTCGGCATCACTCCGGTAAGGATTCAGACTTGAGACCGAAGTCGCCTAAGAGGAAGCATGGGAAGGATGTATTGTCTCCATCACCAGAGGTCTTGGATTCAGAAGGTGAGGCTTTGCCTTCGGCGTCGCAGGTTCAATCACCGACTCTGGTTTTGAACCCGTCTCAGGCGCCGTCTCCAGCTCGAGAGGATGAAGAAGTCCCTTTGAATGAGGGTTCAATGACACAACCACCTGTGGAAGAGGAGGCGAATCCGGAACATCTGAAGGGTCAGTCTGTGGGTTCTTACCCACCTTTCCCAGCTCCAGGTCAAGACCCTACTGCGTTTTTAAACGCTATGTATGGTGTCTATTCCAGAGCATGGTAGCCCTCTGGTGCACCTTTGGGTCCTATGGGTCCTCTGGCGTATAATTGAGGAGTTCCCCACTCCTATGCTCCAGGTCCCTTTATGCCATTTATGCCGGCTCCAATGCCGCCTTGGCATTACTCGGTGTCGACGACCTCGAGTCGACCTCGAGAACAGCGCCCTGGGCCTAGGGATTCGATCTTGACGTCGATACCAGCTCCGTCGGAGTCGTTCACGGATCCAACGGCGCGGCTGTTGAAAGAGAGATCCAGAAGGGATGCTCTGCGCCTCATAGAGGAGCAAAGATAGAGAAGCTGAGGCTGAGATGGAAGAAGGTGAGCTTCAGGAGGACTGTTTTGAAGATCTAGGAGAAGCTAGTGGTTTGGAACTTTCTCCTGAATGGGAGCTGCCATCTGTGTCTGATGCCCCTTCAAAGGATGTTAAGCCATACCACATGGTCATGAGGAAGGCTGCAGAACTTTTAAATTTAACCTTGCCTACAGTGGAATATAAATCCAATCTCTTGACTGAGGTTCTCCATTCCCCAAGTTCTGTTATTGAACCGTTGCTTCCCTTTAATGAAGCAGTAACTGAACCTATTTTGGAGGTTTGGAGCAAGCCTCTTACAGCTCCTGCAATGGCTAAAAGTGTTGCAAGGAGGTATAGAGTTGCACCTGGGGATTCTGAGTTTTTATCCTTGCATCCTTTGCCTGAAAGTCTGGTTATTCAGGCAGCCTGTTCAAAAAAGACTGTGGGTGAATCCCCTAAGTGCCTGGGGATAAGGAATCCAAGAAACAGGATCAGACTGCAAAGAAGTCTTTCTCTTCAGCAAGTATGGCTTTAAAATTGACTAATGCCACTTGCCTTATGGGTAGATACACACATGCCCTGATGGATTTGTTGCAACTGTTGGCTCCTAAAATTCCTGATGACAACAGGAAGGATTTTGATGAGGTATTGGCTGATGCACAGGCGGCTGCACGTCAAGTGATCCATAGTAGGCTAGATACTGCTGATTCAGTTGCTCGCATCATGGGAACTGCTGTTGCCTCTAGAAGGGATGACTGGCTGAAGTCATCGGACTTTTCAGCGGACGTTCAGGCTGTGTTATTGGATTTGCCCTTTGACTGTGTTGGACTTTTTGGTAAAAAAGCTGATGCAGCTTTGGAAAGATTTAAGGACAGTAGATCGGGGATACCGGTATTCCCGTATCTGGACGATTGGCTGATCAAAGCAGAATCTCCAGAAAAGGTGCTCCATCATCTGCAAGAGACAACTCAGTTGTTGCACAGGTTGGGTTTTTCGATAAATGTGTCCAAATCTCACCTTGTGCCCTCCCAGCGCAGCCTGTTCATAGGTGCGGTACTGGATACAACTGTGTGTCGTGCATTCCCTCCTCCTCAAAGGATTCGCGAGATACAGGAGTTTGGTTTCTTTATTTTTCAATGGAGCGGTTGTTCCAGTCCTGAAGGTCCTTCGCCTGCTTGGTCTGATGGCTTCCTGCATTCTGTTGGTCAACAATGCACACTGGCACATGAGGGCACTCCAGTGGTGCCTCCGCAGGCAGTGGTATCAACACAACGGAGATCTCAGGGAGTCTGTGAGGATCTCCAGAGAAACTGCAGCGGATCTGACTTGGTGGGGAGTGGAAGGCAACCTATCTCAAGGGAAGCCTTTTCAGATGCCTCCAGCTGTGGCCACAGTGATAACGGATGCATCCACTCTAGGGTGGGGTGCTCATCTGGGGGATCTGGAGGTCAAAGGTCTTTGGTCTCCAGAGGAAAGGTTGCTTCACATCAACCTTCTGGAATTGCGGGCGATACGTTTGGCACTCAAGGCCTCCCTCCCTTCCCTTTGCGGTCGGTCGGTCCCAGTCCTGACGGACAATACCACTGCGATGTGGTATGTCAACAAACAGGGGGGAGTAGGGTTGCAGTCTCTCTGCAGAGAGGCTCTGCGTCTCTGGTCCTGGGTTCAGGCCCATCAGATTTGTCTGATGGCAAATCATCTGGCCGGGGTTCTGAATGTGCATGCAGACAGTCTCAGTCAGCAGTTCTCAGCCGACCACGAGTGGAGGCTCCATCCGGAGGTAGTTCGTCACGTCTTTCGGACATGGGAACTCCTCAGGTGGACCTCTTCGCCACTCGCGAGAATGCTAACTGCCCGTCATTCTGCAGTCTCCAGTATCCGATGCAGGGAGCTTTGGGGGACGCGTTTCAGTTGAGTTGGGACTCGCAACTCCTTTACGTGTTTCCTACCATACCCTTGATTCCTCGGGTTCTGAGGAAGATTCGCCGAGACCGGCCCCAAGTCATATTGGTCGCCCCGGATTGGCCAAGAAGGGTGTGGTACACAGATCTTCTCCACCCCTCCTCGTGCCCCCCGCTCTGTCTCCCTTTCAGGGCAGATCTCCTCTCTCAGATGGAGGGGCAGGTTCTACACCCCCACCAGACCTTACACCTTCATGCCTGGAGATTGAACAGGGCAACCTGAATTCCTTTTCTCTCCCACATGATGTGGTGGATGTCAGTCTTTCGGCCAGGCGTGACTCCACCAAATTAATCTATTCATACAGATGGTCTAAATTTGTCACTTGGTGTGGAGAGAAATCTGTTGACCCTTTGAAGGCTCGTTTGTCTGATATACTGCAGTTTGCTCTTTCTTTGGTGCACCAAGGGTTTGCTGTTGCCACAGTCAAGGGTTATCTTTCGGCTTTGTCGGCATTTCTCTGTTTTCCGAATCAGCCGTCATTGTTTAAATCTCCTGTGGTTTTAAGATTTTTGAAGGGCCTTACAAATAAATTTCCTCCTACTCCCTTTATTGTGCCTCAATGGGACTTAAATCTGGTGCTTACTTTCCTGACGGGTTCTCCTTTCAAACCTTTGCACAAGTGTCCCTTGAAACTTTTGTCTTTTAAGACAGTCTTCCTGGTTGCTATTACCTCGGCAAGGAGGGTAAGTGAGCTTCAAGCTCTTAGTTCGAAGCCCCCATTCTTGACCATTCATGTTGAACAAATGGTTCTTAGGACCAGGGCTGCTTTTCTGCCTAAGGTGGTAACTCCTTTCCATCAAGGAAAGTCTATTACCCTTCCTACCTTCTATCCTCCCCCTCACCCTTCCAAGGAGGAGGAGAGACTTCACCGCTTGGACCCTAAGAGGGCGGTGAGCTTCTACCTGCATAGAACAAGAGAGTTCAGGGTGGATGACCAACTGTTTGTTGGATTTGCTGGCTGCAAGAAAGGAAAAGCTGTGCACAAGGGCACACTTTCAGGATGGATCATTCTATGCATCAAGATCTGCTACTCCGGTTAGGAAACCTCCAGAGGGTATAAGGGCTCACTCTACTTGAGCTAAGTCTTCTACATCTGCTTTGTCTAGGGGTGTACCTGTAGAGGACATTTGTAGAGCGGCGACTTGGGCTTCCCTCCACACGTTCGCGAAGCATTACTGCTTGGATTCCGAAGTGAGGAGGGACGGCCACTTTGCGCGTTCTGTCCTCCAGGATTTTCTGGTATAGGAGAGTGGACACCCTCCTCCGGGAGTGGGGACTGCTGTTGGAGTCTATTCACAAGGTGAGGAATCCACTGGCAGATGTACAAGTTACTTACCTTTGGTAACGCTTTTTCTGGTAGATACAGTATCTGCCTGTGGATTCCTCACATGCCCACCCGCCTCCCCGTTGTCCACTCTTCTATGCCTTAGATAATGACAATGTTTAAATGTATATATGTTATTTTTAATGAGTTACTGCATTGTCTTTACACTGTGTGTGTTATCTTGACTATTGTATACTGTGTATATATCTACTGTTGTCGGTTCGTCCGTGTGCCTCGAAGGCACAGAAAAAAGGGTAGAACTGATGTCATCATGCCGGCGTGGGCTTATTATGGTGTTGGTGATGTCAGCGGAGTTGCGCGCGATGCCATGCCTCTGTGACGTCGTCGGCGCGAAGCTACAAAAAGAATTTCCGAATGTTGCTGACACAAGGGGATATTCACAAGGTGAGGAATCCACAGGCAGATACTGTATCTAGCTGAAAAAGCGTTACCGAAGGTAAGTAATTTGTTCTTTGCAATCCTTTCACTCCACCCCACCCCAAATGTTCTCTTTCTAAACTCCACTGAGGAAGGTCTTGGTGTCAATAGCCAGAGGAAACCCAAGAGTTCCTTCGGTATACAACCAGGGAATCATTTTCAACAAGAGTCAAAAACACAGATAACGTTACCCCATAGAAAGACCAGAAATTGATTCCCAAAATGTTAACCTAATCTCTGCACAGGTATAAGTTACAGTGGCACCCTCCAATGTCTAGTACCATGGCTGAAAATCCCCAAGTTGCCCTAATGCGAAGATAGTCTGTGTGTCAGTATCTTGACTTATGCAAGATGGGTTGAGCGTGTGTGTGCTTGACAATAACGCCCAGTTTATCCATTCAAAAAATGATATTCTTGGACCTGAAGTACCATAAAGACCAAACATAACACCTCCAATTGGACTGTGTATTGACATACAGAGAGCATGGTGGGTGCCTACAAAAGACTTGGTTGTCATATTCTGAACCCACTGAAGTTATCCAGTGAGAAATGTTGAAGAAATTAGCTTAGACGTTAAGGTGCGCTAGCCTAAGAGCAACAGCAACCATAAGTGCAATAGAAACACAGGACCAGATTTACGAACACGTTGCACCAGGTTTGCATTACAAAAGTGTTGTGGTGGGATTTACTTTTCAATGCTTTCGAAAGCTGGCTAGAGTAATGCAAAGTTGTGCTATGCACTACTATGTTCTCCTTTCTGGGTGTATAATGGGTGGTAAAAAGGCATTCCAGTGCACCTAACCATAGGTTTTGATGTAAATCCTAATCTATTAATCTTGGTAGACAGCTATTTGCACCACAAAAGTAAGCCTCCTTGAGGTAGGCATAACAGTGGAGCAACTTTAAGTTTCCACATTTTTCCAACTTTGCATGTGTGCTGCACTATAGAGCAAATATACAAAGTGAAAAAAATAATAAAGTGTAGTGTTTTTTTACTGGTAGTTTCCTTTTTCAGTGCAAAATCTATGCATGACAGAATGCACAAGCACTATGGTGCAACAGTGTAAGGCAGAGGTCTTCAAACTTTTAAATGCTGGGCCTCCCCCAGTGAAAAATAAATAATTGCGGCCTCTCCCTCAAAATGTTTCACAATTCTATTAAACTGGCAATGTTTAAATATGTGTAGACTTATTTAAACATTTAAGTTAAGTTCTGTTACAGTTTAAAAAAATTCAATCAAATACATGATTATTTTTCTTCTTTCTTTTGTCCTCATATATGACAAAGGGTTGGCCCCAGCTTGGGAGGGGAAACCTGATTTTCTTGTTGTGGGTGCCACATACCTCCTTACTCTGCCATCCAAAAACTGCCCTTTTCAACTGATGAGTTTGTCTTAATCCTTGGACTTTATATTTAGCTTGTTTCAACTATCCACCTCAGACCACCCACATTAGCTCTGGGAATCTAGCATTTAAAAACTGTACCACATTTTCTCCCTTTTAGCTGAACCATATTAACAATCCAACCTTGCCACCTGCTTAACAAAGCGTAGCCACCCCTGACATGTCGGTAGATGTCCCGAAACCCATTTTTTACATATTTCTCTGTGTGCTGCTTCAATTAATATGAAAAGCAGAAAAGCTTTAGTTTTCCCCAAACCAGATGTAGTTGCATTTAGTACCTCAAAGATAATTAGAGATAGGCTTACCTCTATATTGACCCCCAGAACTTTTTTCAAGACTTCTTCCACCTTTTGCCAGAAGGCCCGGATTGCTGGACACTGTGAAAAAGGATGTACATTGTCCTCATTCTCCAAATCGCACTTCGGACAGCTTCTTATCTTAGTTCCACCCATCTTCGCAAATTTCTTTGGGGACCAGTAAACCCTGTATAAAAGTGAACAAATGGTTCCTCCTAAGTGCAGCCGAATTTACCGATGTCCATAATGTAGTAGCCAATACTTGCCCTAAATATGCCACATCGCAGCCTGGCATGTTCAGCTTCCAGATCTCTTCCATCTGGATCAGGTGAGCGTTCTCCCCCTGTACTAATACCCAGTACCATTGGGTTATTTCTTTAGTATATTTGTGGTTATTCTGTAGCTCCTTCTCGATCTCTGTTTCAAACCCCAAGTTTGGCTGTAACCGTGCCCAGCTTGCCAACTGATAATATTTGAATCTGGATAGCTTGTGGATAGCAACCTGCGATAACGCAGACCAAGACATCAAGACCCCTTGATCAGCAAGTTGGTTCCATCTCACTAAACCAGCATTTAGCAAAGGGATCACCAAAATATCCTTTAAACATAGCGGGGTTCCTGGGGATCTCCAAATTGGTGCCATATAGCTTTAATAGGGGATCTCTAGAGTTCTCCTAATTTGTATCAGAATTTTGCATGCTGCTACCAAGATCTTACATTTTACCTTTCTTTAAAACTTAAGGTGGACAAACTTGAAAAAAAGTGACTAGCCTCTCCTGCTAGATTCCATACCAAGGCTCTGTACCGTAACAGCATATCTTTCACGCCCATCAACAAAAGCATCTGGAATTCTTTTTAAAGAAAGCCCAATAATAAAGCTGGAAATCAAGGAGCGCAACTCTCTCCTCCGTCTATTTTTTCTTGAGTTTTCTCCATGCTATTCTAACAGATTTGGACTCCCAAATAAAACTACTGAGTTGTCCTTGCAATTCTTTTAACCAGGCTTGCTTAAAACAAAGAGGGAGAGAATTAAACAAGAGGGTAAACTTTGGAAGGATCGTCATCTTAACTAAGTTGGCCCTCCCTACAATCGATATTGAAAGCGAGGGCCATCTTTGTAATAATTTCGTTGTCTCCTGCGTTAGCTGATTAAAATTTGTAGGAGCCATTTTTTCCACTTCCTTCTCAACCCGGATTCCTAAATATATAATTTCTGATTTATCTTTATTTACCAGGTATCTGGAGATTCTCCCAAACCTTCCCATTGTATCCAACATTATTGGTAAAGATACCTCCAAATTGCTTGTAAAAATGATTAAATCGTCGGCATACAGAGCTTTCTTTTTTTTTTCCAATCCCCATACTGGAATGGTGGTATGCTTTTCTCAGCTCTAATTTTTCTAACCAGAGGCTCTATATAAATTAAACAGGAGCGGCGATAGTGGACACACCTGACAGGTGCCCCTATTTATCTGAAAACTTGCAGTTAGTTGTCCGTTAACTAATAACTTAGCTGTAGGCACTGCGTATATATTCTGATTTGCTGAAAGAAAGTTCCCTCCCAAGCCATTTTGTTCCATTGTCTCATACAAAAACGGCCAATTAACTCAGTCAAAAGCTTTGGCTGCATCAATCATTATAATTGACAGCGGGCCCCGTGACTCTGGCTATATCTATTGCACACACTAGGGGCCCTATTACGATGTCAGTCCGCCACCGTAACGTTGAACGGGACCATCTGCCAGAGGTGCGGTGGTCACTCTGTGGCCATTTGGATGCCACCGCCACCGTGGCATTCCCCATTCACAACATTGTGGCAGGTGGTGCACACAGCACCGCCCGCCACAATGTTGTGAATGTACGTTGTGAATTGGCATGCACAAAGTGACAGGCACTGCATGGTGCCTGTCACCTTGTCCATGCCAATGTAGGGGGGTATCATAGGTACCCCCCAAGTGCACCCCCCCACCCCCAAACACCCTGGGGGCCCACAACAGGCCCCCTAAGGCAGAAACTGCATGCCTATCCGCCATGGAAAGGCACGTCTCTGCATTCATCCAAATATGGATGGCGGTGTCTTGCAGGCACCGCCATCATATTGGTGTCCTTTTCCACCCAGTCCCCTGTCTGACCGGCGGAAAACCGGCAGACGTCCTTTCCGTCTGCTGGGGTCCCCCTGCCATCGTAATATGGCGGGGGAAATAGTAGGTGGGCGGTGGGAAATGGCTGGTGGATCGCCACCGCCATGCGGGCGGTGGCTATCCGCCCACTACACTAATGACCCCCTATATCTTGTGTTAAATCTGAGAGCTGTCTCCTCTCCATAAAGCATTTTTGGTTAACATCAATTAAGTCTTCCAATACCTTTTCCAGTATTTTCACCAGTATCTTTGTAAATATTTTATAATCTGTATTAAGCAATGAAACCGGTCAATTTGACTCCCATTTCTTACTATCTTTCCCTGGCTTACATATCAGCGTTATCGCTGCTACATTCCACGAGGTTGGGGTAGGAGTGTGGTTGTGATATATGTTATTTATCAGTTTAACCATAACGGGAGTAAGTTCTTCCCTTAAATCTTTTTACAGTTCATTGGGAAGACTATCAGAACCTGAAGCTTTCCCATTCTTTAAATCCTTCATTATACTTTCTATGTCTGCGATTGTGAACTCTTGGTTAAGAAACTCCTGTTGACATTTCCCAAGGTAAGGAAGTGTATCTTGTTGCAACCATTCTCTAATTTCTGTTTGTGATACTGCTGTATCTTCTGTATACTGCTCAATCAAATACACAATAGTGTGTTTGGCAATCAATCAATCTATCAATCAAATACAAAATTGCCAAACATACTATACTGGTCATATCATTAGAAATGGGGGGGTTAAACATATTCAGAGTTTCTTTCTTTTTGACACCTTCTCCCAGCAAAGATATAAATGCCAAAAGATTCTAGAGATGGCCCATCACAGAGCGTCTTACTTCCGCTGATTTTTTCCTCTGAAAACAAAGAACCATTATCAGCATAATGCTTCTTTTGGCTAGAGCCTGGCTCCCCCTAGTATCAATCGAAGCCCTGTAGAGGGGCCCACCCACTACTTTGAAGATCCCTGGTGTATGGGTTGGCTCATGACTCCCTAAAGTGCACCAGAGCGGGGTGAAAGGAAAACAGCACCATATCTATATTTTGTGTGGTTTTACTATCACGCTGTGATTCAACACAGCTCAGCAACTTTTGTTGCTTTACTGAGTTGTGCCAAAACCTATTAGATCTGCTCAACAGCCTCCAAATGCTGAAAGTTCAACATCAGGGTTCTAGCTCTTTCTCCAAAGGTAGGATCAGTCACTAGTTTTGGTGTAAAGCATAACAGATCAACGGGAGAGTAACCTTTATGGTCTAGTGTTAAAATAGGTGTGTTCGAATGAATCAATGGGGATCATTATGATGGAAGCAGGACCACCACCGCCGGGCTGGCGGTCCTTCCGCCATCACCAAGCTCATTACCCACTGCCAAATCAGGATGGTGGTCGGTATCGCGGCGGACGCAAAGTCCGTCCACCGCTTTTCCGCCAAAGTCAATTGCACCGATTGCCTGGCAGACAGTGCTGGGCCCCTGAAATGGTGGCGGTGCCTAGCAGGCTCCGTCCACCAGATCAGGATGTGGGTTTAGGAAAGCCTTTCCATGGCGGTGATGCTGCCATGGAAAGGATAGCGGCGATTGGGTTTGGGGGTCCGTTGCGGGGCCCCCTTGTGTGAGGGGAGTGTTGCCGCACTGGGTGGTACCCATAGTCCCCTCCGTCATTTCCCTGCACCAAGTGGCAGGCACTGCATGGTGCCTGCCACATAGTGCCGGGAAATGCAGCGCACACACTTTTCACATTGCGTGCGGTGAAAAGCTCAGGATGCACTCGCCAGTATGGCGGGCGCACCCTAATTGCAGTGGTGGGACCACTGCATGTCTGACGGGCGGTCCCAAACACCACTACGATTGCGGGCGCCATCGTAATCAGTCCCTTAGTTATGACTGAAAGGTTCCTGTGACTTGTACATGGTTTATGTTAAGATTTACAAAAAGATAACCCTAATGGATTGTGTATATGGGAAACAAGTGACATCTTAAGGATTTGATGATTTGATGGGCTCTGGAAAGATGTATTTTGGAGCTCCCTCCCTTGACCAACATTGATTTATAACTACAATTCTGCTAATTCACACCTTCAAAGAATATGAATATGTTAAACCTTCACATATGAAGAGGAATGGGGAAGCAAAAACAGCTAAAAGCTCAACTATTTTGTGTCCTCAGCCCAATAGTACAGAAAGAAATCTTGGACTACCATTGCCAAAATCATTTCTTGGTTAATTTGTGTCTAGATTGTTTAAGTTGCAGCAAAAACATTTTATGTGAAATTCAGTGTACAACCCACTTGCTACTTCCATTGTATGAAAAACATGCTAAGAGTGACCAACTGGTTGTTCAACAGACTAGTGCATGATAATAAATTAAAACACAGGCACATAGACGTTGACATTGGAGCTTTATTTGCTGAATATTTGCAATCACCAATATATCCTCTTCACTATCGGCATTCTAGCGGCAACAGTGAAAATCAAAGCACCACTCTGAATTAATCATTCCATTGTTTAAAATCTAATAATATTCTCATTTTACTGCCTTGTCCTTCTTCTCTTTTTTATCTGGGTGCACTTCTCTGGCCAGATGGTTTCCTTGTGACCCTGTTAATAGAAACGGGATTGAGTAGGATAAAAGCGATGGACAGGGACATAAAGTACAGTGAAGTGAAGAAAAAGAAGGAGTTAAATACAGAGATGATGTGGGAAGATATGTGAGGTAGGAAGAGAAGTAAAGTAAAGAGTGAAAAGTGAGGCAATTAGAAGGAAAGATAAGGAGTGGTAGAAAGAGGACAATATAGGTAGTTAACCACATGGCTGCTGGGCGTTTTCCCCCCCCTGTGCTGGAAAATGCCATTTTAGTGGCACCTCAGCTCGTCATCAGCACACGACACCCGTGGGTGATGACGAGCTGAGCTCGTCAGCATCGAAAGGGTTAAAGAGGGTTAGGCAAATGGAGAGAAACAGAGGTCAAAAGATTGAAATTTTGAAAGAGACAGAGGAGTACGGTACTCCGAGGGATGAGTTTAGAGTGAGGTATTGTAGAAAAAGTGGTGAATTTAAGACAGATAAAGGTAGTAAGAGGTAGAAGTAGGCAAAGAGGTTTGAGGAAAAGCCAAGAGATGCAAGGTAGAGAGAGAGCAAATGAGAAGAGGCATAGAAAAAGGGTCAGGTATAGAGAGTTGTTGGGAAGACAGAAAGGTAGAAGGAGGGGTAGAAGGAGGGGTAAAGCATGGAAAGTGAAATGTAGTGTATAGAGCGAATACAATCAGCTGAGGGACATGGAAAAAGAGAAATTGATGTGTGAGGTTTACATAGAGGTAGAGAGCTGTCAGATAGATCAGAGAAAGTGATGGTAAGGTAGAGAGATGTATAAGAATAGAGTTTGAGAAGGAAAAGAGGATTTTGGAGGGGGTGAATTGAAATGGTGAAGGAGATCCAAAGAGATATGAGTTTGCATAAGAGAGAGAGAGAAATGGAAAGAGAGAGAGGCAGGGGTTTTAATGGTAGAGAAATAGGGGTAGAAATAAAGGCATCCAGAAAAGAGTAAAATATTTAGAGATGTGAAGGAAAGGGAACAGAAGAAGAACGAGAGAAAGATCAGGTGTAGAGGTCAAGTAGGGAAATAATGGTGAAGTGAATTGAGAAGGTAGGTAGTGAGAGAGTGAGAGGTGGGGTATAATGAGGCAAGATAGTGAGGGAGATGTGAGGTTGTGATAGACATGAGATAGAGAGTTGAGGGGGCAAGGGCGTAGCTTCCACTGGAGCTGCTGGTGCACTGCAAAGGGGCCCAGAGGAGGGAGAGACCCTTTATGTCCTGCACCAGGTGGAGCTATTTTTTAAAGCCAGCAAGCTTTGATTTTGCCTTTATGTGTCAGTGTCTGACTGTGACCAGGCCCCATTTACTTTTAGCAAGGGTTTATGGAGGCACAACAAGAAAAGCAGCAAAGACCGGCCCCAGACAGACAAAGGAGAAGAGGTGTCCTCTCTGTTGTGATGGGCCAAGTTACTTTATAATAGCATAACTGTATTTTTAGTCATCAAAATAGTCTAGCCTTTGGAACATACTGTCTTTACCATTGGTTTGTAGCCATGTTGTACAGCATCCCCAATGCTGTATAGCATGACTAAAGAATTGTATATAAGAAAAAAGTGGATGGGGTCTCCCACATTATTTTGAAGACACACACCCCGCACATGCACACATCTTTAAAATGACACGGATGCTTTTCCCAACTTCTTTGGTCTGGCGTTAGCCAAGACCTTTTGATTTTACATAAAATATATGTATATTATACCTACTTAAAGGGAATTTCAGCAAGCTCTCGTTACCCATTACTCTGTTATTGTGTCATTTACACCTTGCTCATGCCCACTACAGCATACTGCATGGGGCAGTGAGTAAGCCTACTTCAGCCGGGTTCACTGATAGAATATCGACGTAACAAACATCGATGGTCTAAATATCGACTGCAAAAATATTGACTGCAAAAATATCGACTCCAATACTTTAACAGGTAAGTACAAAAATATTGAGGTACAAAATGTTGATTTAAAAATATATATAGAATAAAATAATATATAGTAAATATATTAAATATTAATATTATTTTTAACAAAATAAATTATTTATTATACATTTTAACTAAATATAACAAATAAACCTAATTGCAAAAAAATAGACCCAAACATAAAGATTAATACATATACATAAATGTACTTAAAATAATTTATTGACTATTATCTTTATTTAATTTGTAAACTTAAAAATTACATAAAAATAATATATGTATATAAATATCAATAATTTACAATAAAAAACATTCTATAATAAATTAAAACATTAAATTATTAAAACAAATTAAACTTACATTTCCAAATACAGTAAGTGCAAAGGGAAAGTGTTGGATAGCAGAATCATTAAATTTACTATTCCAACTCCAGTGAGTGCAACAGTAGGGAAAATGTAGGATAGTGGAGGAGTAAAAATTACTATTCCCACTCCAGTGAGTGCAACAGTAGGGAAAGTGCTGGATAGCAGAGAAACAGAATATACTAATAACACTTAAACAATTGACAAACAAACAAAAAATATGACATTTTAAAAATCATAAAAATAAATAAACAATATTTTAAAATATAAAATTAAATATAATAAACATATAAAAAGAACATGCTATAATATTAATTACATATAACAAAAATCTACAATTAATATATAAAATAAATTAATAAATATATTTATAAACAATCATTATTTTGAAGTAGCAAATATTAATGAACAAGAAAATTATTTAAAACACAAATATATTTATTTTATTTCCTACCCTATAACACCACACCAATAACAAAACACTTCAACATGTTTAATTAAATGTATTTTCCATAATTAACATAATTATTGATCAATTAAAAATCTTATTAATAAAAAAACATTCATTGTGTACACATGCTTTAACACTATAATATTCATAACATACACCTAAAATAAACTATGAAATATTAAAACAGAATTAAATATTATTTTAAAAAGAAAAAACTATTACTATTAACAACTAATAATTAAATATTTAAAAATGTATTTAATACCCACCTTTTACCCCTTTAAAAGTAAAAACAAACACAACATAAACAATTGCACAAAATAAATATCAAATAATTAACAATAACAACTGTATAATAATTATTTAAACACAAAATACTTACCACCTGTTACTCCTATAAACACAACACACACCTAAAATTAGTTACACAATTACCATCATTATTACTAATTAATTAAAACTAATTAACAACAAATGATTAATCCATCAATTAAAAATAAATTACTTCCCACCCTTTACTCCTATAAATACCCCAACACACACCTAAAGTCATTTACACAATTACCACAATTAATTACTTATTAATTAATTAATTAAATAACTCATTAATAATTTATTGAAAACAAATGACTTCCCACCCTTCCCACCCTTTACTCCTATAAACACCACAAAATACACCTAAAATATTTACACAATTACCATAATTATTTACCAATTAACTAATTCAAATTAATTAACATCCAATTATGAATTAATTAATAATAACTTACTTTACCTAGTTAACACTATAACATCTCAATTGAACAATTATTAATAAATAAATAATATTCAATAAATGAAATATAATTAAATTACTTCCTGCCCTATTTCCCTATAGACCCACGATCCGCTACAGAACTAAAAACACAAAATTCATATAAAAAATATTAATAACTACTACAAATAATCAATTAATTTTATATAATTTTATGTAATTAAATTACTTCCCACCCTATTCCCCTTTAAACCCACAACCCGCTACAGAACTAAAAACGCAAAAAATAAACAGTTATTTAAATAACTACTAAAAATGTAACACATATATTAAACATACAAACAAATCCTATACAAAAAACATACATCACATACGTATAAAATATACACTAAAATACAGATCATTAATTAAAAAATCGATATTTTTAACAACTATATTTTTACAAACAATATTTTACACTTCTATATTTTTAGCATCGATATTACTTGCCTAAATTCGATATTCTTGACCACGATAATTTGTCGATATTTCTGACCCACAATATTTTTTACTTGATATATATGTTAATCGACCGTCAGAGCAGGGAGGCCGCTGTTTAACATACAGATTTTATCGATGAACCACTTTCATTGAATTGCTTGGTTCGGCTTGCTGCTAAAAGCTCCAGTATATCAAACGTGAATTTATAAGGGTGCTGGGCAATTATGGAATAATGCAGACAGCATCTCTAAATATAATAGAACTTTTATATAAAAGAAAGTTTTTATCAAATCCCCACACCAGAACAATACAGTGGGTCTGACGGAGATAAAAAAAAGAACTAATCCAATATGAGAGGCATTATCAAGGAAACATTAACTGTGGCAAGATTCTTAAAAGCTACTGATTATGCAATTGATTAAACATAATCCACCTAATATAAAGATCTTATGAACATTTTCTGTCCTGAAGAAGGTAATAGTATTGAATCAACACCGAAACGCTGTGTTGACTTTTTAAACTTTATGTGTGTCATAAGATTGTAACCTGTATTGGGAGGCATACCATTAATGAAATTGGATTAACTATGTAATGCATTTCTGTTTTTGTTCTTAATTTTTAGTAAACCTTTTTTAAAATAATCTGTGGTCCAAGTAAAAGTACATTGTGAGGAATTAATTGTTGCTACTGCGGTATAGTGAAAATGATATAGTTTTTGATAAAGGGCACAGCTTATGTACTTAAAGAGCTTGAAGCATGATCTGTTAACATTTCCATAATGCACTTGGCCAGAGTGAGGTATTTTGTCCTCATTAGATATTAAGATATAGGGAATTTTGAGTGTTTGTTCTTAATATTTGTACCCCCTTCCCTTTGTCAAACATAGGGGCATCGCCCTTCCTTTTAAACTCTGCACCACTTCAGGCACTGGCTAAATTCACTGTTTGAGTGACTGCATGTTGGTCTTTCACAAGAAGCACAATCCACACCAAAGAGAGTTCCCTTCAGGGCCAGTGTTTTATTCGTACTTAAATATTACTTTAGTGTTGCCTTAGTGTGTAGAACCTGATGTGATAGCAGGACGCTTTCTATGAACTCTTCACAGCACAGGAGACATTCCGGCTTTATCAGTTCCTGCCATCTTCTAATGATGTTCAAAATTCCCTTTGAAGCTGCCTAGTTCATCCGATTGCTCCTATTTCATTCTATCTATCTTTCTATCTATCTATCTATCGATCTATCTATCTATCAATCTATCTAACCGTCTCTGTCTACCTTTGTGAGCCTGTCTGTCTGTTTTACAAGCCTCTGTATTTATCTATTTTCTCAACCTTCTATGTCTATTTGTAATAAAGATTTAGAAAAACATTACATAAATCATTAGCAAGGGTAAGGGGCTGGCAGGCAACACTAAATTTACTGGTTATTTAGGTCAGGATTAGTTTGACCTTTTGATTTTACTAAGATTAAAAGAACAACATATTTACTGATAGGGGCATTTTAGTCAGACTTTATCGATAAGTCTGTTGTGTCATTCAATTGAAACACATGGATCACAAAGATCAGAGAGAGAGAGCTATTGAGAGGTAAGGTAGGAGAGATATGTACAAAGAGCAGGAGGGCATGAAGGTTGAGATGAAAGAGAGATGCATGGAGGTCAGATGGAAAAGGTGCAGTGTGTTACAATGAGATGGTTGAGGAGAAAGATAGAGTAGGGGTAGAGAGACGAGAACGTGCATGGTAGATCTAGATGTAGGCACAGTCAGTGATAGAGAGAGGGGCATGGTAATGAGAGAGTAGTTGAGAGAGATGTAGAGAGATTTGACTTTGAGTGGCCTATATTGTTGTTGGAAG
This sequence comes from Lissotriton vulgaris, assembly GCF_964263255.1. Lineage (NCBI taxonomy): Eukaryota > Metazoa > Chordata > Amphibia > Caudata > Salamandridae > Lissotriton > Lissotriton vulgaris. Next base: position 768,317,799 of record NC_141697.1, read on the forward strand.
GTGGATTATTGGTAGGAGTAAGTACGCACCTACCCCTAGCAATACGGCCAACAACGCAACATAAGGTCCAGTCATGGGCTCAATAAATTATTCTCTTGCTAAAACCTTAGTAGCTGACAATGAGAAGGCATGCTTAACTTAGAAGACAGGTGTGCAAAGCATCTAAAAACTTCAATACAATAAATAAGTAAGACACAGCACACAATAAAAATCCAACACAAATTCATAAAAATAGTGAGTATTTGTATCTTTAAAATGACATACAAATGACATAAATCCATTCTAGGGAACCAGAGATATGATATTTAAAAAAAGAAACACTTTCTAGTGCTTAAAAACATATAGCGCCAAATTGGGACATCTAGTCACGCTTAACCGGGACAAAGTCAAGGTTTGAGACCGACCATGATGGAGCCCTGGTTGGATACACTAAGCTGGAGGCCTCGGTCCAAATTTTACCTGTGCATTCAGAAACTTTTCTGGAGGATTTTCTCTCGATGCCAAGCAGGCCTCTCCAGCAGTCAGTACTGGAAATCTTGAGCTCCTTAGCATTCAGCTGGACGAACCTGAAATTCAGGCCAGGTCGCGGTTAAATGTAGTCAGCTTGACTCTTGATGTTGGGTCATTCAACTTGTGGAGCTTTTTCACAAAAGTTCTCAAAAGCTCTCCAAACTTCATGAGGTGCATCCAGAAGTTTCCTTTGAGGGTTCAGAGTTTCAACAAATAAAACCCAAGGTTCCTTAGTCTCTGAGTTGCTCCTCAGAAGTTGGGTCTATTTGTTCCCATAATGCACCTGGCCAAATTCTTTATTGTTTAGCTGAAGGTGGCCATCTGGGTTCTTTTTGAGGGAGATGATGCAGGTGGAGTTCTTTTAACCTGTTGCTTTCTGGGTTTCCATTCCTTTTTTTGAAGCAAGGCAAAGTCCTTAAGGCTGTAGTTCCTTAGTGTGTCGGAGGTTCAGTCATTCAAAGTGCAGTCTTTCTCCTCCTTGCAGTCTCAGGCAGCAGATATTAGTTGCTATGCATCTCTCACATATGTATCCTTGGTTCTGTGGCGACACACAGGCGGATACCCCTGACCACTAGGGTAAAGGGTGCCACCCAAAAGCATGACAGCTTCTCCGAAACTGTGACAAATTCTTGTCCCATAAAAGCACTGTACTTTAAACTTCAAGATGGAGAATTTCTCTTTTTGGGAGTAAGATCTGAATAAGTCAACCTATTGGCATGGCTCATTTCCCCTACGACTCTCCTTGCAGATGTCCTGAAAATTCCATTCTTGGGGCTCCCATCTGGCTGCCGGTACAGGAAGAAGGGGTAAACCTTGCTGGCATTCCTTACTGGCCTGCACTCTTTGAAGATCAATTTGCTTACCCGCCCCCCTTCCTGGCCTGTTCTCTGGAGCTGCGGATCTCTCCCCATCAGATAACCTCTGTCCCTATGCAGGCCACTCATCACCTCATCAAAGCAGTTTGGATAAGCCTGCTAACAGCTGGCCAATCAGGAGAGGCTGCTAGAAGGCTGGAGTTTGGCTAACAGAAAACACAGTTCTATAACTTTGTTTCTGTATTAGTCATGCAACATTCAACAGTGGGAAGTTTTTGGATTTATCATTACCAATCTTTTAAATCACTGAAATATTATTTTAGCTCACTCCTGTCAATAGTTACCTGTATTTCAGTATTCCCATGTTAGCCTATGGAGCTAAAATTCTACAATGGGGAATAACTATATTTGTAGTTTTTCCTTCACCAGCGCATATAAAATATATTTTGAAATGTCCTTGCTTATTTTTACTTGGCACCATCCCTGGGGGCCCCTAGGGTAGATCTTAGGGGTGACTTATATGTAAAGACATGGTGGTTTAATACTTTGGAAGTACTTTTAAATCCAAAGTCGAATTTGCATGTAATTTCAATTTAAAAGCAACTTGCAAAGCAGGGCTGACTTAACATTACAGCAGGCAGCACAGCAGTGCACACATAAGTGTCTAAAAGCTGCTGGGCCTCTAAATCTACATGCCCTACCATATACTAGGGACTTACCGGTAGGTTGTCAGTGCCAATTGTAATGACACCTAATTACCATATACATGTTTAATCAGAGCACTGGCCCTGGGCCTGGTTAGCAGAGCCCAGAGCACAGTCAGAGTCAGTAATAACCCCTATCAGTCAAAATAATGCCAGTGATCAGGGCAAGAAGAATGACATTCTCACAATTGGGTATATTGAGAGAGATGTGATGTAGACAAAGATAAGATAGAGAGAGCTGAGAAAGAGAGAGGATGAAGAGAGGGGTGAAGAGAATGTGCTGAATAGAGAAGTAGAGAATGAGAGAGAGGCTAAGCTAGAGGATTAAGTAGAGGAGATAAGGTGAACTTCGGTGAGTGAAATGATACCGAAAGATAATATTTTTATTAAATTGCTGAACTGCCTGAGAATACGAGGATTATTTTTGCAGAACGCAATGCAGCAACTCTTTGAGTTGCTACGGGGGAGAAAGCAGTGCAAAGCCATATTACACACCACCCCTGACCGTGCACACACACTCCTAGCTCAACACACAGCCTTTGCCCCATTGTGCAGAGGTGTGTGTGCTGTATAGCATAGGGGTTAGTACTGAAAATATTCCTGTCTAGTACAAAAGCCTATGCCTTGATACAGTCTAAAACAGGTGCGGTACCTCCACATGGGCGGAGGAGCGTCCCCCCACTGTTTTCTCGCAGAATGAGGAGCAGAAACATAAAATGGTATTTTAAATATCATTTTATGTTTCTGCTTCTCGCACTGCGAGAAAGAAGAAGGCAGGGTTTGGTTGGGGGTGGGGCAGGGGAGGAGTGGCTTACCCATTGTTGTGGGCGCTGACTGTTTGGTCAGCCCTAGGTCCGACCAAACCAGTCATGCACACTCTGCATTTTCTCTATGTAGGCTGCATGCAGCCTACACAGAGAAAAAAGACCTCCACATAGACGCCTGTGTGGTCGGCATCCTAACCAATCACAATGCTGCCATTGCAGCATTGTGATTGGCTTAGGGGAGGAGAGGGAGGCTGCCTCCTTCCTGTAGAAGCAGAGAGAGGAGATGCAAGGCCAAGGTAAGTTTAATTTCTTTTTTAATCAACCCCCCACGCGAACCCCTTCCCACCACCCGCGAGTATTGCCGGCCGCGACCAGTCTGACTAGTTTTAAACATTTCACACATTGCACATATGATGGATGTGCAGTGCTGCACACTTTGAATGTATGAATGTTTGCAGAAATTAAAACATTTCTCCTTGTTAATACTGCTTCAGAGAGACATTACGTTTTTTTTAGCAAAGCCAAGTCCGGCTATCTTTGTACAAAAAACTACGAGGGCTGCACTAAGGCCTCTAAGTTGCACCCAAGTAATGCTCCCTTGACACAGAGTCAGAAAAGGGGGTGGTGATGGACAGAGTATCTGAATTAAGCAGAACACCTCCTACCCAGTCCAAAGATCAGGGCTTGATCCATCACCGTTTTTTAGCTCACTGCACCATCCCAGCTCAGAACCTGGCTACATGCAAATTAGTCTGTCCCTGGCCCAGTGCATCATGGGAACAGGGCAGACCAAACTACCAAGCCAATTCTCATACTGGGAAGGAAACAAGCTTCCGGGGACCGGTTTCTGGCATTTCAGCCGTCTTCGGCCCGGCTTGCTTGAATCCTGATGGTGCAGTGAGCAAGGGACTCACATCTGAGTATACCCTTCCACACTTATGGTGGACAAAACGATTCAGAACAGCAGCTGAGTGTCTTTAGCATATGATATCACTTTGGACCCAAGGGCTTCCTCCATCTGTGCTAGTGGCGTGAGATACATGTTAAATAGTGTTGGGCTCAAGGCGAGCCCTGGGGAACCCCCACTGACAGCTCACGGCACCCTGAGGAGAAGGGGGAAGCCATAACTCCTGTCCTCTACCTTTTAGAATGGAGGCGAGCCGGTCCAAGGCTTGTCCAACTCTCCCGATGGATTGGAGACACACTAGAAGTCTGGAGGGGGTACCGTGTCAAAGGCTGCTGACAGATCTAACATGATCAGCACTGCCTTCTCACCAGCATCCAGGGTGTCTCTGATATATTCTGCCACCCCCATTAACGCTCTCTACATACTAAAGTTGGGTCTAAAGCCACAATGGCTAGAGTGGAGCACGTTAAGGCTTTCAAGGTACTGGGAGTGCTGCTGATTTAAATACTTTTCTAGCACTTTAGATAGAGCAGGTAGTAAATATATAGGCCTATAGTTCGACTGCTCTCCAGGGTCTGCTGAGGGTTTCTTTAGCAGGGGTATGGTTTTAGCCTGTTTCCAGGAGAGGGGTACTGTTGCTGTTGAGAGCGAAGCATTAAGCACCTTATTGGCCAAAGGGTTGATGGTGAGTGCCCCTAATGCTAAGTGGTTGGGATGGCAAGGATCTGACGGAGCTCCCGATTTTAAGTTGCATGTGGCTGCTAATGAACTATCCAAGTGGATGTGCTGAAAGCTTGAAAGTGTAGCTTTAGGTGTAGTGGCTCTGCTAGACTGAATTAAGTCCATCAAACTCTCTTTTAACTTAGAGTCTGAGGACAAGCTAGCATGGAGGACTAGGGTCTTATTTTGTAAATAGGAAGTAAGCTGGTCACAACACTCCACTGAAGGATGTTGGAATCTGACACGGGCCTCCGGGGACATAACACTTTTTACAACTTTGAAGATTTCCCTTGATTTCGGTCCTGGGCCCTCTGTCCTTTCTTCCAAATGTATCTTCTTGGCTATTTTGACTTCTGCATATTATTTTTTGAGGGCTGCCTTATATATGCACTTGTCAATGTTATTGTAGTCTTTCTGATATTGTCTCTCTCTAAGATCAATATATTGTCTGCGTAAAGTGAAACCAAATGTGTCCCCCTGCATATCCATATGCCTCACTGCTAGCAACCAAACTGTGGTTTAACTGCAAAGAGTTTAATTGCCAGATTAAATATTTTTAGCGATAGGCACAATAGACATCCCTTCCCTCCAGTCACTGGGTAGGAGCCGGGATTTACGTGGCATAGCTGTCTGTCAGGCATATAATAGTGAGGTCCATCCAATCATCATCTTCCCTGGGCTAAATGTCTCTAGAACATGAATTGCCAAATCCCTGCATCAAGGACATTTTCAAGACCAAGCACCATCAGTGCTGAGCAGGGCCAAGTTAATATTGCTTGTTACAAAACCCAGAACAATGTCTTGATGATCCATGAGTTATTAAAGACCAGGGGCCCGATTCACAGAATGAACTTAAGACTCAATCCTGAACTTACTACTATTTTGGTATTCAAAGAATGCACTTACTCATTTCGGTATTCACAGAAGGCACTTACTCATTTCGGTATTCACAGAAGTTAGAAGTCCTAACTTTAGGACTCCTAAATGCCTTCTGTGAATACCGAAAGTCTTAAAATTAGGATTTTTCTCAGTTTAGTAGTAGTGAAGTTAGGACTCCTAACTTTAGGACTCCTAAATGCCTTCTGTGAATACCGAAAGTCTTAAAATTAGGATTTTTCTCAGTTTAGGAGTCCTAAAGTTAGGAGTCCTAACTTTACTAATACTAAATTGAGAAAAATCCTAATTTTAAGACTTTCGGTATTCACAGAAGGCATTTAGGAGTCCTAAAGTTAGGAGTCCTAACTTTACTACTACTAAATTGAGAAAACTCCTAATTGTAAGACTTTCGGTATTCACAGAAGGCATTTAGGATTCCTAAAGTTAGGACTACTAACTTCTGTGAATACCGAAATGAGTAAGTGCATTCTGTGAATACCGAAATGAGTAAGTGCATTGGGGGCCTGATTAACAGAACTAACTTAAGACACAATCCTAAACTTACTACTTTTGCTATGCACAGAAGTTAAGACAAACTTAAGACAGACTTAAGACAGACTGAAGTTAGAATGTTGTCTTAAGTCTGTCTTAAGTCTGTCTTAAGACAAACTTAAGACAAAATCCTAACTTCTGCGAATACCAAAATAGTAGTAAGTTTAGGATTGAGTCTTAAGTTCATTCTGTGAATCGGGCCCCAGATGAAGCCAGTTTTGATCAGAGTTGACCTATTCAGGCAATTCTTACAATAGCGCCTGTCCAAAACTTTACTTTTTGTAGTCAATGTTAAGGATAGAATGTGGTCTGATTGACACTATTTCTTTTGAGTTTGGCAGAGAGACAATCAATGTTTCACTAATTTTCGGAGATAAGTAAGCATTATAAAGCACAAAAAGCCATGCTGCTACCTGATCTGCAGTTTTGCAACAAAGTTCCAATGGATGCTGTCTGAGACAAGCATTCCCCAACTGCCTGATCCACTGTGAGTTCCCTTACCTCCTGGACCATAACAGGTTTGTATTGCCCTGTTCAAGGAAGATCAGTCTCTTCCTAGAGGCCCGTGACCTCTACTGCAGAGAATGTGTCATCTCCTCGATATAAAGTTGTGTCATAGTTCTGACGGCTTCTCAAGACCCGAGTCCTCAGGGTTTTGTATCTCCGAGTTGTGAAGAGTTTAATTTCATTAGTTGGAACATCGCTTGCCTCGCCGGCAAGTTTAACAACCCCCTGTGGTTGACCTTTATTAAAGATTTTGATGTGATCTGTCTCCAGGAGACATGGCCCACCATGAACTGCTTTTTTTCTGGAAGGTTATAAGACTTTTTTTTTTGTTAACTTTATACTTTATTGCATATCCAAATTGCACACAGCTCTTATCGCCTACAACCCGGGGGCCGGCAGCAATCAACAGTGTCACATCACTACAGTTGAGACATAACGTACACAGCCTGTGTGCCAGCATCCCAGAGGCCTGGCGGCAAATAGGGCAAGGAAGGGTCAAATAGGGATGTGAAGCTTACAGTGAGGTCATATCAAGCACATCCCGTTTCTCCATTGTATGTCCATGAAGGGAGATGTTCCACCGTCCGCGCCGCCGCCTGCCATATAGTACATCCGGCCTCCCTGGGTGATAGGCTAGAATCAGAGTCGCTCCCAAAACAGTTCAAACTACCCACCCCCCAAACTACCCTCCCCACCCCAACAGCCACCCCCCAACCCAACGTGTGCCTGCTGTCCTAGTGTGTGCTACCGTCCCAAGCTACGCCTGTGCGTCGAGGAAGCAATCCCTGCAGTCCCATTCCAACTATTGTCAGAGTTGGGGCCGACCCCCCGAGTGTCGCCCCCCCCCCTCCCCTGAGCATAACTCGCGACCCCACAAGGAGCCCCTCCCACTGTGAATCACCAAGCAGTTTATGTCCAGAGCCTGCGCCACACCATCAGAGTGTCCTTAAACACCTGCCGAGTCGCAACCCAGATGGTCCACCTCTCCGTCCATAGTCCCCTCTTCCGCTGCGTCCTCCAGGTCAGATCCCGAGCCCGCACCATCTCGAGCGTCCCGATAGGTCCTGTACAGACCCCAGAAATTCTTGGGGCGACTCCTGGGAGGAAGCAGTTCGCTGTATATCTCCGACTGTGTACAGCAGTATAGTAAGTTCGTCTCCCATCTTTTTTTGGTAGGTAGTGGCCCCCTCATCCAACACATCGCCACCGTACGTTTGGCAGTTAGCAGGGCTAAATCAGCCAGTCTCCGCGCCGTCACTGGTAGTGGTTTGGAGTAACCCAGCAGTGCCATGGCCGGGTCAGGCAGGACTTCCGTCCCAAGAATCCGGCCCAATTCGGAGAACACCTCTGTCCAGAATCTCTGGATTCCTGGGCAGGACCAGGCCATATGTAGGAAGTCTGCACACGGGAGATGACAACGTTCGCACTCCGCAGATCGTCTCAGACCATACCTATGCAGTCTCTCCGGGGTGTAGTATACACGTTGCAAGTACTTGAAGTGAATGAGCCTTTGCCTGCTATTCAAGGATATTTTTTGGGTCCGTTGCAACAATATCTCCACATCTCGTCCGTGATCTGCGTCTGGAGATCCGCCTGCCAAGCCGCTCTCGCCTTAGACTGTAGTCCGCGCCTATGTCGGTCCCCCAGCTTTTTAAGCCTGGACACCAGTTTACCCGCGGCTGGGCTCTTAATAACATAGGTGAGTTCCGGCATCTCCAGTGGTTCAGCCAGTTCCGGACCGAGCAATTCCAACAGGGCACTGCGTACCCTTTGGTACTAAAAGCTATAAAGCAGCGACTTCCCTGACAGTGATTGCAAGACCTGGGGGAGAGTTTTCACAGTGCCGTCAAGGAACAGATCCCCCAGCTTGGTAATGCCCAGCTCCAGAAGAGCTTTCACGACTCCTTTCTCTGCCAAAGGGGGAATCCACACAGCCCATTCCACACACATGAGGGGAGAGTATAGTCTAACACCGCCTTGCTTTCCAAGCAATTCATTCTATGCATGATTTGTGGCTTTGATGGAGTCGAGCACCCCAATTCTACGGTCCACTGGGTGACAAATCGTGGCCGGGAGTGGGACCGGTTCTGCAAACAGCCGTTCCAATTTTACATGCGGTATATCGGGACTACCATGGATCCACGTGTGAAGATGAGACGCCTGGGCTATTCGATATTACTGTTCGAGGTCCGGCGCGCCCAGACCCCCCTGCTCATAGGGAAGAGTCAAAATTTGCCACTGGACTCTGGGCTGTTTACCTCCCCACGCCAACCTAACTAGGACTTGCGTGAGGCGTCGAAAGAAGGACTTATACAGGACCACTGGAATGTTGTTAAAAAGAAACAGGAACCGAGGCAGCACCACCATTTTCATAATCGCAATCCGCCCCATCAGTGACAGAGGTAGTCTACACCAGACCTCTACATCATCCACCAGCTTACTGTAGGCTCTACCAAAGTTCTCACGGACCAATAACTCAGGGTCGGTGTGTAGACGGATCCCCAGGTATCGTATGGGGTCCGTAGTCCACTGCAGCGGGTATTCCGCAACAAACGGGACAGTCACTGGCGTCAACGGAAGTGCAACGGATTTGTCCCAGTTCACGCGTAGCCCGGATAATGCCCCAAATCTCACCACCTCCCGCAGTACCGACGCAAGATTGGTTTCGGGTTCTCTGACATATAGCAGGGTGTCATCCCCATATGTGGATATACCGATCTTGTACGTTGGGAAGCTGATCACTTCGTGTTCGTGGTATTCCCTAATCGCACACGCCAGGGGTTCAGCCACGAGCGTGTACAGCAGAGGTTACAGAGGGCAACCCTGTCTCGTGCCTCTACTTATGGCAATGGGGTCGGTGACGATATCGCCTAGTTTCAGGCGAGAAGAGGGCTTGTAATAGAGTCCACCCAGCATCTGAAGAAAAGGTTCTCCTAGCCCATACTTCCGCAACACCCGCAGCATGAAGGGCCACTCCACAGAGTCGAAGGCCTTCTCCATGTCCAGAAATATCGCAACAGCTTTGTTGTCTTGTTTCACGTGTTGCATAGTGCCCAGGACCGTGCGGAGGTTATATGTCAGATTTCTTGCAGGGACAAAACCCGCCTGTTCCGGAGCCACCATCTCCGGGACGACCATGGCCAATCTCGCAGCTAGTACTTTCGCGTACAACTTGGCGTCCACATTTAGAAGGGAAAGCGGTCTGTATGAGCCGCATTCCCTGGGGGACTTCCCCGGTTTAGGGATCGTGATAAGAAGGGCTTCTCTCATAGATTTCGACATACTACCCTGTTGACATATTTCATCGAAAAGGGACATCAGATGGGGTACAAGGGTCTCTTTGAAAGCCTTGTAAAAGGCTACCGTGAGGCCATCCGCGCCCGGGGCGCTGCCTGAACGCATACCCTCTAGCGCCTCCAGGATCTCGTCTCGCTGTACGGGCATCATCAAGAATTCCCGTTGAAAATTTTCCAGAAAGGGCATTTTAATATAGCTAAGGTACTCGTCAATCTCCTCCTCCATATGCTCAGAGCGGGATCTATAAAGTTTAGAGTAATAATCCTTAAATTCTGCAACGATATCAGCCTCCTCCGTAACCACCTCTCCAGTGGACATCACTAGCTCCTCCACAACAAGCCTGGGTCTACTACTGCGCATCAATCTGGCCAGTAAGGATCCCGGGCGGTCCCTCTCCCCATACACTCGCGCAGTGGCATACTTCCCCATATGTTTAACCTCCCTGTCAGCTTCCTCATTGAATTCCGTGATCAGCTTTTTAATCTGTTCTTCTGAGTCAGCGTCCGATGTGCGTCTGTGACGCTGCTCTAGCTCAGCCAATTGCGTCTCTAGACTTTTGAGTCTGTGCCTAATGGATTTGAGCACCCCTGAGTGTTTCGCCATCGTCATTCCTCTGATGTAAACCTTAAAAGTGTCCCACACCGTATGAAAGTTGTCAACCGACCCCAAGTTAGTGTCAAAGAAGGTCTCAATGTCTACTGCAATCTCCCCTCTAAAGGCCTCGTCTAGTAGAGAATAGGGTGGGAACCTCCAAGTAAATGGGGGGATTTTCCTAGCGGGAGCAGCGAGAAGCAGAAGCAGTGGAGAGTGGTCCGACAACGTGCGTGGGAGAATTGTACAATTTTTAACCGAATTTAGTAGGGTGGAAGACACGAACCAGTAATCTATTCTCGTGTGTATGCTGTGATAGGCTGAGTAATGTGTAAACCCTCCCCGGCCCGGGTGCCTGTGTCTCCATATGTCTACCATGTCTAACTTGATTAATTCCGATTGCATAAGGGCGGCGGCTGCCGCTGGGCCGCGAGCCGGCCCAGCCGACCGATCCAGGTCCGGATGCAGCACAAAGTTAAAATCCCCACCCCACACCATTTTAGAATCAAGATAGGTTCTGCAAGTGTCAGCTAGGGCCGCGTAGAACGTGGGGTCATCGTAATTGGGACCGTAGACATTCACTACAATTAAGTCCTGTCCTCTACCCAAGCACCGTGAAATGGTGTATCTACCCTCCGGGTCCACATGCAAAGGTGTTAACAACAAATGCGAGCGAGGGTTCACCCATGTCACCACCCCCCTAGAGTGAGTGGTGAAACCAGCCGCTATACAATTGCCCTCCAAACCTCTCGCAGACAACATCTTACTAGTAAGTGGGAGGTGTGTTTCTTGCAGGAGAGCCACATCTATACGGTGTCTATTAAGGTAGCTAATCACTTTCCTAAGCTTGCGGTACTCATTGAGACCCCGCACATTCCAGGTCAACACCCTCAGTAGATCGGGAAGAACGTCCCCAGAGAAATCCTCATTGTCCGCCATCTAGCATCAATACAAATGGGCAGTGCATCGCAGAATATCTTGAACCTCCAACATTGACAGGCAGGACCACAGTTGCAGTTAATAATAGCACAATACTAGGCATCGCAGACCCTTGAAACCAAACCCCCCATTGTTCCCAGGCAACACACCCACACATGATCAATTCACAGTCACTCTCCCCCCGCCCACAGCCGACCTCCCCCAACCTGGTCAGACAGGAACCCATGCCACCCTCCATCCCCCCTGGAAAAATCAACTTAAACAGTCCCCCAACCGGCTCCCTCCAGAGCTCAGGTGCCGAAAGCGCAGGGGCAGACGTTGCCAGCCAAGAGCAGTTATCCACCAGTTTGAAACTACAATGTTAAAGCGGACCAACGCCCTGCCCCTGCCGTGCATGTAGTGCCAACATGAGTCCCAAGTCCGAGTAATGCACCATGTTGACCCCCCTCCCTGACACAAGGCTCAGCCTTCCTCGCGGGCTCACCCACAGCCCGAATCAGAAAGCCAGGCAAACATATCCCCCCGGCAGCGCCAACAGCCCATGTAAGAGAGCAACCCCTGACAACCCATGTCATAAAAAGAAATCCGAACAATCTCACCCAGCGGGGAATCTTCAGGGTGCTGCCAGGGCCCCATCGCACAGGAGCGGCTGCCGCCCAGCAACCACGCTGGCAATCACAGAGCCTGAGTCCAAGCAAGCCAAGTGGGGAAGGGACCCATCCAGTACAAGGGAGTGTTCAAAACAGACAGGCATTCAGTTTTCACTCCTGTTCGTCCAGTTGTGAGGAGGCGATGCCTTCATCTCGGTCGCTCCTCGGGCTGTTCCTGCTTAGCTTTCTGGACCATTCCTTCAGCGATTTCTGCAGCTCTCTTGGCTCCGTGAAGAAGTGTGAATGCCCTTGCCTGTTGATCCGGAGTTTCGCAGGATACATCATGGCATAATCCAACCCAAGGTCTCGCAGTTGTTTTTTGTATGGAGCGAATTGCCTCCTTTCCTCCTGCACTTTTGCGGTGAAGAACGGATAAAGAGAGATGTCCATTCCCTCATGTTGTAGCTTGCCTTTGTCTCTGGCCAAACGTAAAGCAGTGTCCCTGTCTCGATAATTGAGGAGCTTCGCAATTATGGGACGCGGATTTGCACCAGGCTTCGGCCTGGGCCCTAGTGTACGGTGGGCCCTCTCCACTATAAACATAGGGGAGAAAACCTTGTCTCCAAGTAGCTTTTTCAGTAGTGACTCCACGAAGAGCTCCATCTTGCCAGTTTGCGTGGTCTCCGCTACACCCGTGAGGCAAATGTTGGATCTCCGCGACCTCGCCTCCAAATCCTCCGACTTGTCTTGGATCACCTGCAGGAGTCTGCCGAATTGCTTACGGTCTTTGTCCCACTCCGACTGTGCCTCCTCTGCTTCTGTCAGTCGTCTCTCCGCCATGTCGAGGCGTTCAGCGTGCTTGTCCACTCGTTCCGACATGCGGTCCATACGGTATGTCAGGGCATCAATTTTAGTACCGATGGACGCGATACTGTCCTGCAGCCCTTTCTCCATCGAGACCAGCAAGTCTCGGATATCAGCTCCCGTAGATCCGTCAGAGGTGGCTCCACGCGGGGACGCCTCCGTGGCAGGTGCCTCTGTCCCCCTGTTTCGTCGCTGCTCAAAGGAGATTTTGGGCTGAGTTCTGTCATTCTTGCCCATGGCGTTCCTGCTGGACATCAAAGCGCAACGATCATCAGGCTCCCGGGGCCAGGCAGAGCAGGTCAGGGACGCCTCACAGATTCAGGTGAGTATCAAACTCCAAGCTCCAGATCCCGGGATCCACGTGTGTGCTCTCAAGTGCTTGGGCAGCCGCTCCTGCGACCCAGGGCGCCGCACACCACAATAGAACCAATTAGCAGTCAACTGTGTGGTCCTCCAGCAGGCCTCTCAGCGCCCGATCAATGACTTGGCCCCACTGCGCCAGTCTCCACCTACCAGGGTCCACTGCCGTCCCAGTGGCGGTGAGCCTCCAGATCAATCACCGCGCTATTCAGCACAAGAGGCCAAGTGCCCTCTGCCAGGGCGCACCATTGCCCTCTGTGCCGCCGCCCGTGCAGAGCCGGATCTTCCCTCTGCGCTTCTCGGTGCCCTGGCCACAGACCAGGGCTCAGCAGAGGGCCTCGGACGGCGCAGCAAATGGCCGCCACTAAGGCAGGCCGGGCTTCAAAATGGCGGCAATTAGAGAGATTCATGCAAGGGTGTCCGAGTTGTAGTCCGTGCCGCACACACACCCTGTGTCTCCAGATTCCGCTAGGACCTCGCTGCTGGGGCCCGAAGCAAGTCCAAATCTGCCACCGAGTGTGCACGTAGCCCCGTGGACCCAACAGGCAATCACCATCGGCGCTCCGGTCCACAACTAGAGTTGCGTCAGACTCCTGCAGCCCGATAACCAGCCTCTATGTCCGCAACCTGTCTGCACAGCGGGTCTACCCTCAGCACCGCCGGGCCTCCCGCAGCTGGTCCAGTAGGCAATGGCAGGCCCGGACGGGGACCGCAGCCGAGGCAGATCACCAGGAGCACTCCCGGACCCCCAGCTCCAAAATCACTCACAGCGATCCGCAGAGGCACCGCGCTCAGTACACGGCCAAGTGCCCAATCCAGGACACCACCCGACTCAACTGGGTGCACTAGTATCCCGGCTCCGGGACGTCCTAGGTCCGCCGTAGTAGACGCGCCGCCGGCACTTCCGGTACTGCTCAGGCCGCACGTCCAGCGACGTCTCTTGGACCCCTCCGCAGGCCAGGCCAGGGATGTAGGCCTGGTCCGCTGCCACCAGCCCCTCTCAGCAAGAGCGTCTCCGGATTGCAGTGGACGGGCGCCGAAACTCCTCCGCACACACCCGGGGGCAGCCAGGGGGTGAGCCGCAGTCGGAAGAGTCTTCTTGGCACTTCGCAGGATAGGTTTGCAGGATATTACGGGGCAAAAAGCGAGGAGCTCCGCGCTCACGCGTCTATCATGGACGCCGGCAAGCTCCGCCCCCCGGTTATAAGACTTTTTACCTGCAACCGCAGCTCGGTGGGGAAATCAATGGGGGGAATGGATCATTGTTGTGTCCCTAGCGATCTGTTGCAGCAGTAAGAGTTTACCCATGGAAGTTCCCACTTTGGAAGCTCTTTTGTTCTCCATGGGGTCAAGGAAATTGCTCCTGTTGAATTTTTATAATTAATTTCAGTATCCCCCGGGGGTTAGCAACGTCCATGTATTGGGTTAATTTTTAAGAAATTCAAAAGGATTCAATGTGTCAAGTATAAATATTATGGTAGTTGGTGATTTTAATGATCTTTAATGTGGGGACCCAAGGGACGAAGGAGTACAGGCTCTAGGATGCTTCCTTATGACTGGTATACACATGGAACATAGTAAACATTGATTCCAATGCATGTGAGACAACTCTTGCCATTACAACTCAGTTGTTACAACGACTGTGTTGTTCATCGCATACCATTACAATGCAAGTCAGAACAATGACTTGCGTTAGGGGGCAGAAGGTGTTGGATTTAACATCCAACACCTTCCCTACTGTTGCACAGACTGGAGTTGGAATAGTAAATTATACTATTCCAACATCCAGGGCCCCCTACAGCAAGTCGTTGTTCCGACTTGCGTTGTAAAGGTATGCAATGTAGCAATGCTGTTGTTGTAATGACCGCATTGTAATGGCATGCGTTGTAAATGCATGCAGACTAACGTGCCATATTCATAGAACATAGCAAACACGGAACAAGTCTTTAAATAAATATGTATTTTCATGAAATTTTTCAGTTAGAAAAAGTATGTATGCAATTAGGCCTCCAAACAACATTATCCATTAAGCAAAAGGCATGTAGATATATAAACATCTCAGAGTTATCTTCAATCAGTCCAATTTACAACATCCCTGTAAATACTTTTAAAATCTAATTGTGTTTTTGAGGCCCAATGCCAAGCAATATGACGGAGTTTGCGCAGCGTCTTTAGCACAATATTCCAATGTCTTATAGTTGAACATTTTAACTAACCGTTATTTATAGAACTCAATCACAACAAGAGCCATCAGGGGTCTACTAAGGATTTTCAGGCATCTACCCAATTGTCCTAATGGTCTGTGAATTTAATTGTTTATTAGGGATATTCTAATGCTATTGGTAAAGCAGTGGGGGCACCAAAGATCCAGGGTAATCCTTCGTTATCCAATTTGTGGGTTGGCAAACAGTACTTTATGCATTAGTACGGCAGTCTATGAGATTTCAGGGGAACGGTCTCTTTCACCTACGTCCCTTGCCTCCCAATTCTGCAACACCTCTGACCACAGGTCCGCTATGGGGCGGCGTCTCACACCTCTATTATCTTCTTCAATCAGTCCCCGCTCTTCTGCCCGTGCCCAGGCCGTAACGTCTTTTTCCCAATCCGAAATTTTAGGACCTGTTGAGTATTTTCATCTTAATGGTATCTGTCTTTTTGCATATACTAAGGCTAAATCTATAAATCAATTGCCAACTTTTTTGGCTTTGGGTCTTGGGAATAGGTCTAGTAAACATACCTCTATCGTGAGATGGATGGTACATTTAAGAACCCTGTGTAGCATCCCAGAGACCTGATGCCAGTAGTCAAGCAGAGCCAGATAATCCCACATCATGTGCTTAAAGTGCACATCCAGGGTTGTGCATTGCAGGCATTGCCTGATGGTGCTGTCTAGCATTATGTTGAGTCTATGTGGGGTAAGGTAGGTCATGTGCAGATTGTTGAATTGGGAGTATTTAAAGTTGGAGTTTCTGGAGACTTTCTTGGGCAAACTGAGTCCTTTTTTCCATTCTGCCTCTGATATGTCTAGTTTAAGGAGGGCTTCCCATTTTTGTTGTAGTGTTAGCAGTGGTCTTTCAACCATCTCCCTGATAGCCCTGTATAACCACTTGACCAGGTGCCTCACCGATCCAAGTGTTACCATGACTTTCAATAGAGCGTACGTAGCTGGTTCCTGGTTCCTCCCCCCATAGTGTCTGGAAGACTTTCTGTAACCCATGGTAGTTCAGGAACTGCACTAGTTGTAGATCGTAGGGTGTGATTAAATCTGGTAGTTGGATCAGTTCACCCTCTAGATAGCAGTCCCTAGCCATCAGTATACCTGCATTAGTACATTCCCTCATCTGGGTCTCAGTGAAGTACAATGAAGCTCCACTACGTGGGAGGCCCAACAGGGGTACGTCACATGCATATAATGGGCTTTCTCTATGCCAGCATTTCAAAGCCGCTGTGAGTAAGGTACGCTGGTGTTGGTTCTGCGTCTCGGGACAGAGCAGCTAGGCTAATAGTCTCCCTTTTAGGTATGTGTTAAGAATGGGCGGAAAATCCGTTCCGCTCGCGGATTTCGCGGATTTTCGGTAAATTCGCAATCCGCGAGATTCGCGAATTTCCCGCAAAATCCGCAAACGAAAATCCGCGAACGGGGATTGGGTCAAAAGTTCAAGCTGACTTTTGTAACTCTTTTAGAATGGCGCCAGAGCCATTCTAAAATAGTTACAAAAGTCAGCTTCAACAGGAAGCTCTAATAGATAAAGTAAAGCAGGTGCTGCTCAAATTCAGTTACACAATCATTAATCACCCCCAAACTTGGGGTGATTAAAGATTGTGTAACTTAATTTGACCTTCAACTGGAGCACCTGCTTTACTTTATCTATTAGTGCTTCCTGTTGAAGCTATTTCTAGCTATTTTAGAATGGCGCTGGCAGCTTGCCGGCGCCATTCTAAGTGGGGCTGAGGGCAGAAGGGCACAAAAGTGGGACAGAGGGCATAAGGGGACAAAAATGAGTGGGGCAGAAGGCAGAAGGGCACAGAAACAAGTGGTACAGAGGGCAAATGGGCATAAAAAACAAGAGGGTGGCAGTGATTAGGCAGGCAAAAAAAAAAAACATCGCGAAATTGTAAAGCGCCTCGCGAACACCTGCGAACACGCAAAGCACCTCCTGAACACCCGCGAACACGCAAAAACAAAAAAATCCGCAAATTCGCGAGAATTCACGAATTTTGCGGATTGCCAATTCGCAAATCCGCAAATTCGCGAATTGCCAATTCGCAAAATTCGCCCATGCTTAGTATGTGTGTGTTGGTATATCTAGGGTCTCTAAGCCTATTCCCTCCAGTCATTGGGCCAGCCACTGCAGCTGTGTGGCCAGATAGTACGCTTCGAAGTCCAGCACCCCCAATCCCCTCCCCTCCCGGGATCTCTGTATAGTGGAGAATGACACTCAGTTTCGTCCCCCATTCCATATCATATCTCTAAGCAAGGTTTCTAGTTCCTTGAACCAGCTCCTTGAAATTACCACTGGTAGGTTTACGAAATAATATAACAACCATGAGAACATACCATTTTAGATAGTGCCACCCTAGACATGGCGGGAATGTTGAAGGATCGCCAGAATAAAATGTTTGATTTAAGGAAGTGCAGTGCTTGTCCAAGGTTACCCTCCAGAAGGTCTTGTTGCTCGGGTAACACCGGTATTCCCAGATATCTGAAGGAGCAGGCCCCCAATTAGTGTCTAATGGGAATGATGGTGGGTAGGGTGGTGTAGGGGCAAGCAGGAAGACTGGTGTTTTAGATGTATTTACCCTCAGACCTGTCAGATTAGCATACTCTTTCAATATACCCTAGGAACTCTTGACCTTGTAATTTCCATGCCGTAGATACAGGAGGATATCGTCTGTGTATATGGAGATCAAAAACTCCCTCCTGTCGAGCATCAGACCCAATGGCCCTCCCTCTTCCCTAAACTGTTCCGCCAACGGTTCTATGGCCAAAGCAAACAGAAGGGGGGACAATGGGAAGCTCTGTCTGGTTCCTCTATACACAATATACGAGTTTGAAATTATTCCTCCTGTTCTAACCCTGGCTGTGGGACATGTGTAAAGCAACCTGACCCATTTAATCCATCCCTCTCCCAATCCCATTGTTTGCATTACATGCATTAAGAAATCCCACGGCAGGGAGTCAAAGGCTTTTTCGAGACCCACTGCCATTACCACAGCTTCGGTGTGAGTCGTGAGGTCACAGTGGAACATTGCGTAATATAATTGTCGGAGGTTTCCAGATTTTGATCTGGTGGGAATGAACCCATTCTGGTTTACGTAGATCAATGCGCGCATGTCCAGGAGTATTCTCGTAGCTAAGATTTTACTTAAGATTTTAAAGTCCATATTTAGCATAGACAGTGGTATAAATTTTGTGACAGAGGGAGTTGCCAATTTGGTTTTGGGAAGGGAACCACCAGAGCCTCCCTGGTCGTGGTTGGTAGTTTGGCCAGATCGTAGAGAGTCAGCATAAAGCTTCTCCAGATGGGGAGCCAAAAGAGAGCCATAGGCTGCGTAAAACTCTGCTGGAAGCCCATCTGATGCCCATGCTCTCCGATCCTTTTTGTCCTCTCATTTTAAAATTGCTAAAGGCTGAGGCAATTAAACCAGTTACATTGGGCCCCTTCCATACAAAAATATTAGCATACGCCGATGATGTGGCAGTAATAACATCACAACCCACTGAGGCTATAAGAGAAATAGAACAGATTACTCAAGCCTTCCGCCAGCTATCGGGATATTCCCTAAACAGGGATAAAACGATGGTCATCTGTACCAATAATGTCTACTTTATTGATCCTAGAAGGGTAGAATCCGCTGTATATCTGGGAGTTCGAATATCTGCCAAAATAGACGAGATTGTTAAAATTAATTATGAACCGTTGCTTCAAAAAGTAAAGAAAGATCTTAAAAGGATTGACGGACTACATCTCTCAATCATCGGAAGAGGTAACTTCCTCAAAATGAATATTCTACCCCGGGTCCAATACCTGTTCCGTGCGATTCCTCTACTAGTGGATGATACAATTTTAAAGGGCTTGGAATCCCACATGAGTAAATTTGTGTGGGGATACGAGAAGATAAGGAGATCTACCCGGAAGCTCTCTCTACCTATTACCGGAGGCGGACTGGCAATTCCTGATTTGGGATTTTACTTATGGGCTGCTCTTCTTCAACAGATGATGTCACTATTTCATGTTAAACCGCTGGAAATTGAGGTAGGGGCTAATTACATATCTTCAATATTTGAGTTGTCCATTGGAGACAGGGCTAATGGTTTGTTATTAAAGCAGGTCGAACCTTCATACTTTAAGAAAGTAAAGTTTAAGGTTATATCAAGCACCTGGGTAACGTGGAGGAAAATTACGAGGTATATGAAAATTCATAAATACAATAGATATATCTCACTATGGCATTCATCAATATTACCACCACAAATATATGACATCAAATGCTTGTAGTCTGTTCAGCATTTTATTATATTTACTCCTGGCTGTGGATAGCTGCTTTTGGGTGTCGTTTTGGGTCCGAGCCTAATTTCTAGAGTGTGGATCTCATTCTCATATTTCTGAAGCTCGCTCTCTATCTCACTTCTTGCCCCTATTGTCTGCCAAATAGAATGCCCCCCAATAACTGTTTTAAAAGCATCACATTTGATTAGTGAGGAGCTAGCAGTGCCTTAGGTCTTTTGGAAATATTCAGTAATGGAGGCGTTTAATGTTTGTCGGAAGCATGGCTGTGTCCAGTAGCCAGACTGGGTTGGCTGCCATTTCGGGGACAGGAGAGAAGAACAGGAGCAATGGGCTATGGTCCGACAGGGTGCATCCCAAGTATTCGGTATCTGTTACTAGTGGGTTTAGATGTTCCGAGCAGAGGAACATGTCCAGTCTAGTGCGCAAGCAGTATAGTGGGGAGTAGCATGAGTAATCTCTGGTTTGTTTGTTTTGTAGCCACCATATGTCGACTAACTCCCAATGCTCCATCCAGTCTCAGAGGGCTTTCACGTTTGTATTGGCTACTGTCCCACATAGAGGTAGGGTAGAGCTGTCAATGTTAATGTCTGCTACGCAGTTATAGTCGCCTCCCCCACCCCCAGTAATATGTCTTGTGCAGCGACTCTCGCCAATGGATCAGAGAGCTTGTGGACGAACTGCGGTTGGTCCTGGTTAGGAGCATAAATACTGCCCACCATTACCTTTTTGCCCAGAAGCCTATCCCTAACCAGCACGTAAGGACCCTCAGGGTCTATAAGTGTTTGTGTCGAGTCAAAAGGGTTCCCCGGTTGTATCCACACCAACGCTCCTTGGGCGTAAGCGGAGTATGTTTTTGGAAATAGTTGCCCTCTCCACCGTCTACGGAGATGCTGCCCTTTTTCTAGTCTTTGGTGGTTTCCTGAAGCATAACTAGCTGTGCTTTTCTACGCCTATTGTAACAATTTTTTTTATTTTTCTTAAAGTTTTGTATAGCGCGGACTTGACCCGAAATCAGGTATCAGAGCACTTTACATGAGCACCAGTTGCGTTACATGAGGACATGTGCATTTTGTTATGCACGGGGAGATTAAGTGATTTGCCCAGAATCACAGGATATTGATCGTCGTTGTCGAGACTCGAACTCGGTTTCCTAGATTTGAAAGTCCACCACCCTAACCGGTAAGCTACATCCTCTCGCCAACTATGTATGTTGTTACAAGGACCCCATGCCTCTAACATTCCAAGATAACATTTCTATCCCTTTAATATGTGTGTTTGGAACTGCCATGTGTTTCCAATGCCTTGTCCTACCTGCCATGTCTGGGTGGGACTGTGTCTGGACCCAGAGGGCTCATTTGAAAGTTTAGAACCTCAACTCCCCTACCCAAGGGCAACAGCGCAACCACTAATTGCCCAAACCTGTAAACAAAACAACAGGTTGAAATAGAATGCTGCCTCTGGACCATCAGGCAGAACACTCTGTTGATATAGCAGGTGGGCTTCGTACCAAACCCGTCCCACGTGCTTCTTTGAAGTGGCTGCTTCCAAAGGATCCCTCACGCCCCCAGCCTGTGGAGCCCCAGTGTTCCGCAGCTTTACACAATGTCATACAAAGACCTCAGAGTGATTTTTTTGGCAGAAGGGGGTCACTTTCTATTGAGTCTCCAGGCTCTGAGGTTGCATAGTTGGATCTAGCTGATGCTTCTAAGTCTCAATCTCAGCTGTGGCGCGAAATGAGTTGCAACACTGACTGTAGTGCTCCTTGTCTGCCCTGTTTAGTTTATGAGGCTGTGGGTTTTAGCAGCTGTGATTTCTTCTGGGGTCGTCTAGGTATCTTTCTGATTGGAAACTGCACCGACCTTGCGCTCTGTTTTTTCTTCGGCAGTGGTGTGTCCACATTTTAGGCTTCTAACCAAAACCAAGCTTCATCTGGAGAGTCGCAGAAGTGTGTGGCCCCGCTCAGGATGATTTTAAGCCTAGCATGGAATATTAAAAAGTACTGTATTCCTACCTCCTGGAGGGCTCTTTTAGCTTCCAGGAAAGATGCTCGGTGCGCCTGAACCTTGGCAGTGAAGTCAGGGAATATTATCACTTTACTGTTTTCTATTACATAGGGGCCTTGTGTACAAGAGTGTTGCAATATCATGTCTTGATCCCTGAAGTGGAGGAGTTTGGCAATTACAGGGCGGGACGGTCTTCCCAGAGCTGCTGGGCGTGCCGGTACCCTGTGTGGCCACTCCAGGGCAAATAGTTGGGAGAGGTGTTCTGGAGCCATTATAGAACGCAACAATTTTTCCTGGTAGTCCACCATGTTTGACCCCTGTGCATTTTCTGGTACTTCTTTAACTCTTATGTTATTTCTATGGCTGCGGCCCTCCGCATCTTCAGCTCTGCTCTCAACGATTGTCACTCTGGAGGAGAGCTCATTTAGCTTGGAGTTTGTGTGTGTGTTTTGCTCCGGTTGAAGCTCCGTAATGGTGGTCTCCACTTCCCGTACTCTGTAAGCGAGTTTGTGGTGTCCCGCCTGCAGAAGACACAGACCCATGGAGACTGCCCCAATGTCCTGCTGTAAAGCTACCTTGGTGTCTGCGGTGGCCGCCAACACTCCATCTCAGTGCGAGTGCAGAGAATCGTCTGCTCCGGTGTTCTCTCCTCCCCCGTCTCCTGTGGTGCAGGGGAAGGCTCTCGGATGGCAGGCTGGGTGCCGTCAGGTTTCTGCTTTGGTTTAGGCATCGTGGCCTGGTTCTGGTTCTGTGGGCTTGTCTTCAATCTGGGGTAGTGAAGCTAGAGCAGTGATGGAGTGGGGGCTCTTGTTCCCTTTACCTTGCCTTCACGTGTGCACTGCCGGTGTAGTTTGGTGGGCCTAGGGTTGAGTCTGGTGGGCTCAATTATTATCTGTCGGTATAAATCTCAATCAAAAATATGCTACTAATGAGTTCTCAGAGTTGATTACAGGATGCTCATGCCCTCTCCATACAGATGCCTGTACTCGGTCCCTTGCATGGACATGTGACGCCGTTGTGGAGAACCGCAGCCTTAAGGCCCGGCGGCGCAGGGTGCGCCAAAATCCCCGGGGTTCACCTGCCTTGTCAAAAACAGAGACGCGGACTCTTCGTCTGGCGTAGAAGATGGTATTTATTAGCTGCAGCTAGTACAGTGGTCTTAGAAGTCGGCAGTACAACGAGGTTCAAAAGAGACTGTCACTTAACTCCGTGGCGCACAGGTTTATATACAATACAATACAATGCAAAATGCAATCACACTTGAGCATGAGCGATAGGCAAACGTTATAGACAATGTTTTAAGACTAAAGCAACTCAAGTTCCCAGTTCTTGTTTGTCATTCGACCCCTTAAGTAAATCACAAATGAATCCACACAATTCGATTTACAAGCAGAGAAAACACAGCTGCGTGTTGTAGAAGGACAGTTCGTGAAACAGGAGAATGCATGAGACATGTAGCGAAGGACAGCAGATAAGATAACTTAGAGGAAACAATGGTGTGAAACAACATGTAGTCTGGACAGGGATTAATCAGCTCAGACAGGAATTAGTGTACTCGGCCAGACCCCGACACTCATTAGTAAACATAGGCGAGGATGCCACCTGACACGCAAAGCAGAAACGACAAAAATATCGCGTTCGCCGAGCTGCCTGAGTAAGGGCAACATAAAATGGCGGCGATCACAAAATGGAGGCTGAGCACGAACGAATTCGTAATTTACGGAACCTCAGACCCTCCTTTTGCCATTACTCAGGCAAAAACAAACCAACTCATGCTAATTTGAGTCAGAATCAACACTGATGTTCATGAGATCTTCAAGCTGTTGCTGCACCATCATTCTAATATTCTCTGTCTTCTGAGGAGCAGACCGTGGAACACATAAAGTAGCCAACAGGCCACCGACTGCAGGAGCACACTGAACGCATAGGTAACAAGAGAATATGACGGCTAAAATTGCTCCAAAGAACGTTAAGATCTTCCATCCCCAAGTTGACAATATTCCCCAAACCAATCCCATAAAAGACCAATCTCCTTCGTCCTGATGAATCGACTCGGAGACAATGTGCAATTTGGAAATGGCTTGGTATACTGCTGGAGCGTCATCTGGAATATAAATGCAGCAACTAGATCCGATCAATCTACAGACACCACCTCGGTCTGCTAAGATCACGTCTAACGCAATTCGATTTTGCAGCGTCATAAGACGGTCAGCTTGAAGTTCTGCTGTAATGTTAACTATCGCACCCGCAGTGACATTGATAGTGGTCTCAACCACTCGAACCAATTGCCTGATGTGTCTACTATTAACCATCGGGCCCCAAAAGGGAAGGAATCCTTTAAGAAAATCTCCTCCCTCTTGTTCTGCAGTGTCTTTGGCATCAATTACACCTCTGCTATGTCTAACTCTGTGGTGGTCTGACGAAGCCGTATATGTAGGGGGAAGAAGGAAAGCTATGTAGCACGTTCCAGAAAAGTTGGAAGGTAGCCAAGTATGTGCTCGATCGTTACAAACAAAATATGTTCCTTGAGACGGAACTAACGGAGGGAAATCAAGAGACGAGAAAATATATGTGTATGTACATTTCTGATTGTCGTCGGCTTTCTTGCTATTAATTTGGAGACAAAAATTACCTTTATGGGGCACAGGCCACACTGGGGAAGACTCGCCCTTTTTAGTTTTGTCACCAAGAATAGAGACATAGTGGGTAACATTCCATCCATCATAGGCCTTCTTCTCATCTAATGGAATCTTACTCTTCTCTATAATCTTGGCCATTACCACTATACCTATGATCAAAGAACTGTGGCTAAAATCTAGTCCATTTCCAGAAGTTTTCACAGGGCTTCTAAGTCTGTTGTGGTATGCGGCTGAAAACATTGTCAAATAAGCCCAAGTTGAACCTTCGCATGAAAAAGGAAGAACCAAATATGGCATTCCCTTTTGTGTATTGTGTGGCATGAGTCCGCACACCCAACAATCAGTCATATTAATGGCCAACTGATGCTGGTGCAACAGCTGAATAAACGTATTATTCATATACTCGGCTCTCCTTATCTGTTCATGATGGGGTAGAGTATGCATTTTGTGTGAAAAGACAGAAAGACGAGAAGACAAAGAAGTCGTAGAATGAACAACATTTCTTGATTGCAAGACATAAACGACCCAACCTGTGCAAGCTAATAAAATACACAAAAACATAAGAATACACAAAGTTATGCCAAATTGACTACGTAATAATTTACAATATTTTGATCTGATTTCCTGCTTCCTATTTTCCCTACATACAATTATTGTACCATCCATCTTTATCTAAAAAAAATGTCGCTCATGGCACTCTTCCTCAATCACTCAGCTAGTTACTTCTGTATATGCTGAGGCACTAGCCGCTTACTAAAGGAACAAAATCAGGTTACAGTCTGAGTCTCCTACCGTGACCCTGCGACGGAGATAGATGGCACATCTAATACTAATGTCACACTAGAAAAGCAAAAAGAACCAAAAAAAAATGTCTTTTAATAGAAAAAAAGAAATGTTCAAGAAAAATATTCAGTTCTTTTTCGTTGGCCCTTGGACGTAAGTTGTAGCATGTTTTACTCGACACGGTTTGCTCCTTAAACAATGTTTCTGGATTCGTAGTGTCTATTCGACGATGTACAGGCACAGCAGCTTGAAGAATGTCGTCATCGGCTTTTTCAGACTGAGTCCCATAAATCTGAGCGTCACTGAATGGAACAAAACAAGGGACCGCTGCAGTAAACGATTCTCTTACACCACTGCGAATCCACTTATCAAAGGGTAATGGAAGTGACACCTTTTTACAGTGCACTCCATGTACCCAGTTTCGCTTGGCAACTACTTTTACAGCCGTGCGAGTGACGAGCAGAACTTGCGTAGGCGTAGACCAACGAGGCTCCAAATTCTTAGTCCGTTGAAAATTTTTCACGCAGACCCAGTCACCGGGCAAGATGGTGTGACCTGGGTCTGTGGAGGCCTCCGGCAGAACACTTTGTACCTGTTGACGAATAACACTTAATTTAGTAGTCAGATCATGTAAATAGTCAATTAACAGAGGATATGGTATGTCTGAGTATCTTTTGGGACAGGGGACACCCAAAACATTAGCTGGGCGTCCGAATACTACTTCATATGGGCTAAGTCCCATACAAGAGTGCACAGAAGTTCTGGTTGACAAAAGAGCTAGGGGCAGCGCATCAGGCCAAGCAAGACCTGTACTGGCTTGAATCTTCGCCAGCTTAAGCTTGAGCGTACCATTGTAACACTCAACCAAACCCGCTGACTGTGGATGGTTTGACGCATGGAATTTTTGTCTAATTCCAAGACCAGAACATACTTTCTGCATAATCTGGCCCACAAATTCACTTCCATTGTCACTCCAGACAATGCGCGGCAAACCAAATCTAGGAAAGAATTCCTTAATTAGTACTTTAGCAGTTGACAAAGCAGTGTTATCTTTCAAGGGGTAGGCCTCTATCCAGTGGGAAAAGGCACATACCACCACCAGAACATACTTGAGGTTGTTGCACCGATCCGTATGAATGTAATCGATCTGCAACACCTCGAAGGGATATGACGGGGTAGCAAAATGACCTGCTGGGGTTGGGGTACCCTTTCCTGGGTTTTGCATTAAACAAACAATGCAATGCACATTTTCTGCACATTTCGGGATTCCTTCATTCTGCCATACCGGAGCCAAAACCTTACATATACCTTTTGCACTAATGTGAGCTGGGCCATGAGCCATAGTCACGACCGGCAACACATATGCGTCCGGTAACAACCATCGCTGATGTTCCGACAGTTCTATCCAACAACCTGTTGAGTCCAACATTCCCGTCCTTTCTTTCCACGTACTCAATTCTTTCTCAGTAGCCTCTCCCTGAATCGTTTTCACACTCTCAATCGTGTCTTCACACATTCCAATTTTCCTCACCCAATTCGCAGGACCTGCCACATGCTAGTGGTGTTTCTAGCTGTAGCT
Organism: Lissotriton vulgaris; assembly: GCF_964263255.1. Taxonomy (NCBI): domain Eukaryota; kingdom Metazoa; phylum Chordata; class Amphibia; order Caudata; family Salamandridae; genus Lissotriton; species Lissotriton vulgaris. The sequence continues at coordinate 768,344,314 of NC_141697.1, forward strand.
TTCGCTACCTCGTCTGCAAACGCATTTCCACGACCCACATCATCTGTAACTTTCTTATGTGCACTGCACTTTATGATCGCTATCTGTGCAGGTAAGGTAAGTGACTCAAGAAGATCAGTCACTAACTGACCATGTTGAATCTTTGTCCCGTGGGAGGTAAAGAATCCTCTCTCCCTCCATAGCTTTCCGAAACTATGCGCAACGCCGAATGCGTACTGACTATCCGTGTACACATTCACTCTCTTTCCCTTCGACAGCACACACGCTCTAGTCAGGGCTATCAATTCAGATGCTTTGGCTGAATTATGTCCAATAGGTGCTGTCTCAACAATAGTGCATAAGGTGGTAACAGCATAGGCAGAAGTGGTTTCTCCATTCGGAAGCTTAAAACAAGAACCGTCCACCCACAGGATACCGTCTGGGTCCTTGAGCGGAGTGTCCTTCAAATCAATCCTCCCCTTCGTTTCTTCTTCTGTTCAAAGAAAACAATCATGCTTTTCCTGATCGTCTTTCTCATCTGGTAGTGGCAACAATGTAGCTGGATTCAACGTGTTACATCTTTTGATATGTATATGGCTTGCTAGAAGTGTCAGCTCGTAACCAGACAATCATAAAATAATGTTCTTTCCAGACTACACGATACATGTCCAAAAATAGAGGTACTCCTACATGGCAGTCAAACAACGCCTAAGACAACACAATTTGCAGTACTCTCTCCAGTTCCCAGCACGCCTACGTGTAGTTGCCAAAGGAAAGACTCACGTCTTCCAAACCCCAGAACAAGCGGCAGAATGGATGGACTCCTATGCCTCCACAAATCCTGAAGCTGCGCCTGCTGGCCCGCAACAACAGCCGCACAGTACGTCCTCCCGCCGCTGCCGTACTGGCAGACGGCAGAGGCACTTTAAGACCTTGCAGTCAGCTGGACCGGACCGGAACCAAGCGCTGAGTGAGCCCTGGGGGGTAATCCTGGCCACTGCCGATATCACAGGCTCTCAACTGGACGACCACGCCTCTGTCTTGAGCCGTCAGGACCAGGACCAGAATAGTGACAATGATCTTTCCGACGACCAGCAGACCTCCCAATACTTATGAACTACCTAACGTCAATCCGCAAACGTCTGACAACATTGTCTAACGAGCTGTATTGGATCATCGCTTATGCGACATGCCTTTGTCATCTGTTGGGGCCAGCAGACGCGGCCTGCCCTACCTCGCACCGTTCAGTGCTACGGTCCCTGGAATCTTCGACACAGTTGCAGCCTGGCTGTGCTTTGAACTCTGAATGAAATGAAATGAAATTTGATTTGTAAAGCGCATGGCTGCCCGAAAGCGTCCCAGCGCTGCAGAAGAAAAAGCAACCTAAGGTGGACAACGTTGATTAGGGTTAAATGGGAAAAAGAAAAGTTTTAAGAAGTTTCTGAAACTTCCCATGATTGGTTTCGGTTCGGATCGTCATAGGAAGGGAATTCCACAGTGATGCCGCGTTAACTGAGAAGCGCCCCCCCCCCCCGAGTGTGCCCTCCTCACTCTGGGGACAATGTCAAGGTTTCCCTGGTCAGATCGTGAAGTCCGAGGGGACTTGTAAGGGCGGATCAGAGTCCTCAAGATGGGGGGACTTGTGTGTTATGCACAAAGATTTAAATGTTATTCTTTCCTGTATCGGGAGCCAGTGAAGAGATCTTAAGGCTGGCTTAGCCGAAGTTCTTAATGAGGACCCCGTCAGCAGCCTAGCTGCTGAGTTCTGGACACGCTGTAGAGTGTTGATGGTTGCTTCAGGTGCCGCCAAAAACAGGGCATTGTTGTAGTCCAATCTAGATAATATTAGAACTTGGACTAACAGCTTTCTGGACTGGAAGGGCAGAAGTGGGAGAACCTTTCGAACAGACTGAAGCAGCCCATAACATATGCCTGCTGTTTTCTTTGCTTGGGTTTTAAAAGTAAGGTCCCGCTCAAACCAAACCCCTAAACTTTTGATTTCATCTTTAGGGGCGGGAGCATCACCAAGGCAAGGAGGCCAGATGGACTTAGGCAACGCTGTTAGTTGCTTCCATGATGGACCTGGGGCTCCTCTCATTCCTTGAACTGCACACTCACTCGTTATCCCTGAGTCAGCATGGATCATCGGGCTGAGATGTAGTTTGGCGAGACGATTGCCCCTTTACGACTGGCTGGAAGTCAGGGAGCTCCCGAGACTTATTCAAGATACTTGCATATCCTTTGTTTATCACGTAGCGCTTAGCACACCCGCCTCAGTCATTGTTTGAATGTTGACTTGGTACAAGGTTTGTACGATTGCCTGTTGCAACTTCGTCCTTTTGGAATTACTTACTCTTTTTGAACTGTTTACATCACCATTTAACATGTGTGGAAGCTTAATTTTCAACCATTCAGGGTTGGGGGAGACAACGATGCTACCACGCTTATTGCTTGCGAAGTCTGCATGTTTATGTGTTCTCTCTCTCTCTTTTGTTCACATTCTTCACACACTATGGCCTCCGTTAAAATAGGCACATGGAACATGCGGGGCATACACACTCCATCACAACACTATTCAATTTATTCAATTTATTTTATTATGTTTTTGGCTCTCAAAGAGGGCCACATAAAAATTCACAATGATAAAAGGAAAAAACAAATACATATCAAAGTAATGACATTCAAAAATACATTTGAATACAAAATAACATACGATGACAAATCTACAACAGGAAGCAATGTCAAACATCTCCAGAAACATATTATTAAATAGCTAAAAAACTTTAAAAAAAGTTAAAAATATAGAAACAAAACATTTAATTAGGAGGCCAATAAAGTGCTTGGAGAAAGCTGTTCAGAGTAGAAATGCCCAGACGAAGACAAATAGGTTTTAACCATTTGAGACGCAATATGCGAAGCGCAGGGCAGATCAACAGAACATGCATGCGATCCTGGGTGCTCAGGTTACATAAATTGCACATAGGGGAAGAACCGTACCATTTGGATAAAAGTAGATTTAAAGGTAATAGATCATAACGTAAAAGAAACCATAATCTACGAATACCATGCGGCAAGTTCCATGTAACATATGGTTGGGCCAATTTAATCGCGTAAGAATTAAGGAGAAGGTCTACTTCCCTTTTTTCATGAATTATATTCTTATCTGACTGAAAACACAGTTCCCACGAGGCCTGTTTTAATAAGAGTTTTAACTGTAAGGGAGAGTGCAAAAACAAAATGTTTTCATCTAACTTTAGAAGAGTTACAGCTTTTCTAAAATTCCTTACAATTTGTGAAAACTCCTTAAAATTACCCAGTAATTCAGTTTTAAGGAGAGCTCTCATCGTCCCCAGTTCAGCTCTAGCCAGGCAAGCCACCCATCTTACCAGGGCACATAATCCCTGTACCCAGCTGCTCCTGAGGCCGAAATCGAGCCTGCAAGCGGCCAAAGGACACGCAGTATTCAGAGAAGATAGGGATCTTAAGAGTTTCCCCTCAATCTTATGGCAAAAGTCCCAATATTTCATCTCTATAAGTTTGATACCATATAGTATCGTAGCGGGAATTTTGGACCTATATACCTCCAATAAACACAAAAAGTGCCTTTTCCCAGCGGCCTGATACAGAGAATTTAAACCTTTGCCATGTGCGAGGGCTTTGCGCGAACTATGCTCAATATGAGGCCTCTCGCTCAAGTTAGCCGCAATAATTTTCCCCAAGAATGTATAAGATTTAACCACCTCCAGTTTTTGAACGCCGATATACCAACCAAAATTTTCAGATCAGCACTTCTTTTTCCCGGCTATGCACATAATTTTGCTTTTGGAAATGTTAATCTTCATACAATGAGCAACAGAAAAATCATGAAGGGCATATAGCCGATTTGCAAGGCCTTTGGGAGTCAGATCTAAAATAAGGACGTCATCGGCATACATCAAGCAAGATATTGGGGTCCCCCAATCACCGGAGCAATATCTTCACTGACAGACAAGGCAACAGGCAGGTCAACAGTATACAGGGAGAACAAAAGGGGAGCCAATAGGCAGCCTTGTTTTAGGCCATTCAAAGAAGAAATTTGATGGGAGAGCCCCCTTTCACCCCTTGCAGGACACTGCACCAAGTCTCTGTATGGAGTGTGCGAACAAGCTCCAATAGATAGGATGGAACACCAAGCGCTGCCAGTTTTCTCCACAGCGTTCTACGGTCCACTTTATCGAACGCTGTGGAGAAATCAATAAAAGCCGCATAGACCACCCCCCCTCTCACCTGCACATATTTATCAGTTACCACCTGGAGAGTAGTGAGGTTGTCTAGAGTACCGTGCCCCCTACGGAAGCCAGTTTGTTCAAGAGGCAAGATATTGTTCTCCTCGACCCAATCGGAAACAAAATTTAAGAGACATTTCGCAAAAACCTTTCCGATAGAGTCGAGGAGGGCGATCAAACGATAGTTACTGGGGCTGTCCCTAGTTCCCTTCTTAAAAATAGGGACCAAAATACTTCCCCTCCAGGAGGCAGGTACCGTATTTGACAAGAAACAGGCTTTAAACAATGGGTACAGGATTTTACTCCACATTAAGGGATCCTGCTTCAAGACTGTCATAGGGAGTTCATCGGGACCCATTGCACCAGAGGCACGCATGTTCCTTATGGCTATTTCAATTGATTCCTCTGTGGGATAATTAATGAGTCCTTCAGGCGTTGCAGCTAGGACAATATCTTCACCTGGAATACCATTCCCTGCGTAGAGGTCCCGAATATAAGTGATCCAAACCTCTTCAGCTATAGGGATGGGGCAAGGACTTATTCTAGTACCGCATCCCTTCCCAATTATTGCCCAAAATTCTCTAATCCTACCATGGACAACTGATTCCCTCAAGTTAATCCAAACTGTATCTTCCTTCTCCTTTTTTATTTTCGCCTTTAGTCTGCATCTCTTTCTTTTTAACCTAGAGATTTCTTTTTCACGTTCCATGACTCTATCTAAATATTGCTCACGGACTAGTTTATTTATTTCTTTGTTCAGGATGCGTAGTGTACTCGGCACAACTACCCCTTTTCTAGGGCGGGTAGCCTTTTTTACATCTAGAATGATATTTCGCATAAGATTTTCAAAATTAACTATTTCTAAACCACGCCACTCATTTAATTCTAATAGAGTCTTACATAATATATCATGCACCCCATTAATGGCAGAGGGATTCCAAAAGCATCTTCCCGTAGAAGCATGGAAAGCCGCGTCGCTGCCGTTAAGGGCCCATGGCACAGTGGGCAGAGGGTTTAAAGAAATAGTTATGAGCATTATACTATGATCGCTCAGAGTTGTTGGGATTATCTTAAGATCCTGAATCCAGGGAAACAAACCATAATCCGAAATTGCATAATCAAGAATGGAGAACCCGAAAGGTGACTTATGTGTAAATTTAGCAGGCACATCAGACGGGAGTCTCCCATTTAATATAAGTCCCTCAACTGCCGCTAGTTCTTCTAGCAGAATCTTCCCTCTTTTGTTAGTCACTATTTTATCTGGGAAGAGGGATTGGGGTACAAAATGCGCCTCTTCTTTGGGTTTATTTCTGAAAAGCTTCAGACTAGCATTGGAAATTTTGCAGTTCAGATCTCCTACTAGGATAACTTCCGGAGGGGATGGTACATTTTTAATTTGGCCAATATATCGAAATACATGCTTCAATATAGGATTAAAACGCTCTTCTGGAGGGATATACACATTAATAATTACAACGGATGACTTTTTTAAATTACTAGACAAGTTTGCTATTGTTATAGCTTGAAAAAGATTACTTGGGTCAGTATAATGGGAGAATCTCCACTGCAAGTTATTTGATAATAGCCAAGCAATTCCCCCCCTAGCGTGACCTTTCTTGGATGGGGCAGCTGGCACTTCCAGAACATAGAAATCCTTTAAAACATCCAGCAAATTAGTACACCAAGTTTCCTGGATGCAGGTCACATTTGCTCCCAGAGAATATAGAAGGTCAAATTTCTCTGGGCTACTATGAATCCCTGCCGCGTTCCAAGAAATAATTTTCAATGGGGTGTTAAAGATGGTGAAACAATTTGGGGTTATCTGTGGTCTTAGTAGATAAAGCACTGTGCAGCCAATTCCACCGATTATTATCCTCTATTAAGGAGGAGTTCTGAAGCAGTGGAAGTGGCTTTACCTGGGAGACCGAACGTTTCCCTTTAGAGACCCAGATCTTCAGGTCTCTAAGTGGAGAAGCTGTCCCATTTTGTTTATCACCCTTTAGTGTCATCCCATGGAAAGGGTGGGTGTTACCAGGACTAAAAATAGGGAGAACATCAATACCAGTACGTTGGAAATTCTCAGCTTGCTGCAATATCAAATTTACAATAATTGTGGTGTAAAATTTAACCCTTATACAAGAGACCCTGTCTCCACCAAACAAAGAGACTTGTGGGACACCCCCGCGCCGCACGGCCACCAGCTGCTGCGTGTGCCCCTTGCCTGCCCTCTGCCTCGCTGCTGCCTCGTTTGCCGGCTGCCGCCGCTGCGAGCGTTTTTTCCCTTCTTTTGACCGTTTTTTGTGCTTGTTTTGTTTTACTTTGTTTAACTCTCTTTTTCCTCTGTTTTTTGCGGAAATTTGTGCCTGTTTGTTTGATTTAGCATTTTCTTCCCGTGTGTGCCCTCCTTCCTTGTTGTCCGCCTACCGCGCCGCCCCCCGCCCTCCCTTCCCGCCACCGCCGCTTGTCCCCGCCCCTTTTGTCTTCTGTAACCCTCCCCGCTCCCGCCTCCCAGCTGCTCCGCCCACCCGCGCACTTCGCCTTAAATGGCGACCGTGCGAACGCTCAGCGGTCACGCGCAGCGGGCGCGCCGATTGTGCGCCGAAGGCGCGCCAAAGGTAAGCCCGTCTGCGCCCGTCCGCGACCGGACCGCGCCCAGCGCCAGGACCCCTGGACCTCGAAGACCCCGACCGACCCGCCTGACGTACTCAGCCGCCACCCTCAGCGCTCTCAACACCGGCCGACACCCAGAATGCCATCAAGCCACTCCTAGACGTACCAACGGACCTTTCAGCTGCCACGCCTGCAAGTTCTCATGCATCCGATCCTGCCCCGCACCCACCAAGCCGAACACCAGCAGTACCCACCTCAAGTGCATCCTGCTCAACACCCGCTCCGTCCACAGACACGCCATCGAACTCTGGAACCTCCTGGACGCCACAGCCCCTGACGTTGCCTTCCTCATGGAGACCTGGATGAACGCCTCGTCAGCTCCCGACATCGCCATCGCTATCCCAGAGGGCTACAAGATCGTCCGGAGGGACCGCAACGCCAACCAGATGGGAGGAGGCATCGCCATCATCCACAAGAACACCATCCGTCTCACGACCAGCACCGACAACACCCTGACCAGCGCCGAACACCTGCATTTCCAGATCCACACCAACCCGAACACCACCCTCAGAGGCACCCTGATCTACCGACCCCCGGGACCACGCACACAATTCAGCGAGGACATCGCCGACTTCGTCAGCCCGCTTGCCCTCCCCTCCGCTGACTACATCCTCCTGGGAGACCTCAACTTCCACCTGGAGAACAACAATGACCACAACACCACCACCCTGCTCGACAACCTCGCCAACCTGGGACTCAAGCAACTGGTGTCCACCCCCACCCACCTTGCCGGACACACACTCGACGCCGTCTTCTCATCCAGCACAGACATCGACTTCAGCCACGCCACAGAGCTTCAATGGACGGACCACAGCTGCGTCCACTTCACCTTCAAGAGAACGACGACCCACCATCACCAGCAACAGGCCGCCCGCAGAGGCTGGAACAAGATCACAGCAGACCAGCTCGCCACCTCCCTGAGCCAGCACCCTCCTGCCAGCTCAGCGAACCCCAGCCAGGCCGCTGACAACCTCACGAAGTGGATCAGCAACTGCGCGGACGAACTCGCCCCACTGAGGACCCCGCCCAGCAGACCCGGCAGCAAGAAGGCCCCATGGTTCAACGACGAACTCAAGAGCTCCAAGAAGAACTGCCGAGCCCTCGAGAAAGTCTGGAAAAGGGAACCGACACCGGACAACAGGACCTCCCTCAAGCTTGCCACCCGGAAGCACCACCAGCTGATCCGCACCGCCAAGAAAACAGCATTCAAGGACCGGTTGGACAACAACGCACACAACTGCAAGGAACTCTTCAACATCGTGAAAGAGCTGTCCAACCCCAGCGCAGGAAACAACGACATCACCCCATCGCAAGACCTCTGCAACTCCCTCGCCTCATACTTCCACAACAAGATCACAGACATACACAGCAGCTTCGACAACCAACCAACGCACACCATGACCGAACAACCACCCCCCACCACCACCCTCCACGCCTGGACCCCGATCAGCACCGAAGACACCATCCGCACAATGAACTCCATCCACTCCGGATCACCGACCGACCCCTGCCCTCACCACGTCTTCAACAAGGCCGACGCTGTCATCGCACCCCACCTGCGAGACATCATCAACACATCCTTCAACACCGCCACCTTCCCGAAGAGCTGGAAGCACGCCGAACTCAGCGCTCTACTCAAGAAACCAACAGCGGACCCCACCGACCTCAAGAATTACCGCCCCATCTCGCTTCTCCCGTTTCCAGCCAAAGTCATCGAGAAGACCGTCAACAAGCAGATGGCCGCCTTCCTCGAGACGAACGGATCCCTCGACCCCTCACAGTCCGGCTTCCGAGCCAATCACAGCACCGAGACCGCCCTCATCGCCGCCACCGATGACATCCGGGCCCTGATGGACAATGGAGAAACAGCGGCCCTCATCCTCCTAGACCTCTCCGCGGCTTTCGACACGGTCTGCCACCGCACCCTGGTACGGCGCCTCAGCAACGTCGGAATCCAGGACAAGGCGCTGGAATGGATCATCTCCTTCCTCGGCGGAAGAACACAGAGAGTCCGCCTACCACCATACAAGTCAGAGGCCTCCGAAGTCATCTGCGGCGTCCCCCAAGGATCTTCTCTGAGCCCCACCCTCTTCAATGTCTACATGAGCCCCCTCGCGGCCATCGTACGCAAACACAACCTCAGCATAATCTCCTACGCCGACGACACCCAGCTGATCCTCTCCCTGACCAACGACCCCGCCGCCGCCAGAGCCAACCTACACGAAGGGATGAAAGAGGTAGCCGAGTGGATGACGACCAGCCGCCTGAAGCTGAACTCGGACAAGACGGAGGTCCTCATCCTGGGCTCCTCACCCTCCGCCTGGGACGACTCCTGGTGGCCTCCCGCCCTGGGCACCGCACCCAAACCGACAGACCATGCACGCAACCTGGGCTTCATCCTGGACTCCTCCCTCTCCATGACCAGGCAAGTCAACGCCGTCTCCTCGTCGTGCTTCAACATCCTACGCATGCTACGGAAGATCTTCTGGTGGATCCCCACAGAGACCAGAAAGACCGTCACCCAGGCCCTCGTCACCAGCCGACTGGACTACGGCAACGCCCTCTACGCCGGCACCACCGCCAAGCTCCAGAAGAGACTCCAGCGGATCCAAAACGCCTCAGCCAGACTCATCCTCGACATCCCACGAACCAGCCACATCTCCGGACATCTGAGAGACCTCCACTGGCTCCCCGTCAGCAAGAGAGTCACCTTCCGCCTCCTCACCCACGCACACAAAGCCCTACACGACCAAGGCCCTAGCTACCTCAACAGCAGAGTCAACTTCTACGCTCCCAAACGCCACCTCCGATCAGCCAACCACGCCCTCGCCGCCGTCCCCCGCATCCGAAGAGCGACTACAGGAGGAAGGTCCTTCTCCTACCTGGCCGCCAAGACCTGGAACTCCCTCCCGACCGACCTGCGCCTGACCCAAGACCACCTCTCCTTCAGGAAGAAGCTGAAGACCTGGCTGTTCGAGCAGTAGCGGCACCCCCCCCCCCCCCTAGCGCCTTGAGACCCTACGGGTATGTAGCGCACTTTACAAATGTCACTGATTGATTGATTGGTTCAATGTCCCTAGATTGAATAGGGTGAAGACTTTCCATCTCGCTAAAACGCTTAAGTAGCCATGTTCTGTTTAAGGGTAAGTCTGCATCAAATAAAGGTAAAAAGTCTAGCACACGAGTGTCCACATAAGCCTTTGAGTTTTTTGGCTGGAGAGACGGAGGGGGGCGATCTCCAAACTCTGGTGCAAGAGAAAAAGGAGAGGCCACAGGGTTAAGGGGCCCGAGTTGATGTAAGTTAGAGGCTCTTATCGCTACCGATGGAGTAATATTCGGGACCGGACCCTACCTTTGGCGGTAAATCTTCCACAGTCGTTGTTGGACAAAATTCACTGTCCAGCTTTAAAGATATAGAAGTTGGATCTGAGTCTATTTCTTCATTCTCAGACAAGACTATAGAGTTTTGGAAGATTATCCGTCGTTGTCTTTTCTTCCTGTATTTTCGGATCTGTTTCCTTTTATTCCCTTTATTATTTCTAAGTTTACAGTTTTTTACCTTTACTTCTTGTTTATCTTCAGGTTGTTCTTTTTTATTTTCCGACATGAAAATTGGAAATAGATCTTGAGCCACTTTAGAGCCAGAGATAGATTTGTTTTCTTCCTCAATCTCGAGAACAGAGTTCTTAACACAATTGGGCACTGCTGTTAAAGGCAGGACTGTAATATGATCTATTACTGCAGCTTTTATACAAGAATTCACTATAGGCGCGTTTATTTTCCCCTTAGGGGAGCTAGATTCGGCCTTAGGGGAGGGAACACTCCTCGTTTCTGGTGTTTTTTGTAGCAATGTCTTCAGTATTTGAGTAACTGAGTCCAGGATACAATCCGAGCTGCCTACAAATTTCCCCAGGAGAAATAATATGGAGGCTAATAATTGTTCCAAAGCAATCAAAGATTCCGATATAGGTTTATTACAAGCTTCAGCTGTAGGACAAATATCAGAAAGATTAAGACCCGGACTCCTGGAAACTTTTAACAGATCAGACATGTCCTGTCCATTTAACGAGGGAGTACTACTATATAACATTAGCCCAGAGGGAGTAGCACCCCCAGAAGGCTTATTGGGTTCTAGAGCCTCCAAACTAGCTGCGTCTACATAGCGGCCGCAAAGTTCAAGATCAATAGATAATGATGAGGATTCCCCACCTAACCTGTCATTCACAGAAGGAGCTTGAGGCATAAGTGGTTGATTCTCTAGTTTTCCTTCTGTTGCAAGAACGCCAAGCTTACTCTCCCCCTCTCCTTCAAGATGGACAAGACAGGAATTCACCACCGCTGCTGTTTGTGGTGACACGGTCAGCAAGGATGGTGACATAGAGTTAGTAATAACTTGAGTAAGTTCCTCCCGAGCCGCAGAGAGGAGAGCTTCCTTTGCAGCAGTATTAGACTTCTTATCCACAGGTTTATCCCATAACTCAAAGAGTTGGCATTGACCCTTCAAAGGGGGATTATTTACGGATTTATTTCGCGTGGGGTTGGTAACTATTTTAGCACCAGATCTTCCTCCCACTAGTCTTCCTGAGCGAAGTTTTTTAGACATCTTTTGCAGACTTTTCCCACAGTTCGTTGTTTTTCAAATAGTTTACCTCCAGAAAAGGAGTTCACAGAGTAATACAAAGTCCGTAAAAATATAAATAAAGCTCTGGAGATGCAGCAATAACTCACCAGTGGAAGATAGAAAAAGGAGCGACTTATTAACTTCGCAAAGTGTTACTTCCTCTAGCAGCCAGAAGTATATAGTATGAATAGCGACAAAAACAACGAAAATGAAAATGACCGGGCCCAGCCCAGCCTACCTCAGCCACTGAGAGCCACAGAGGGCCCGCCCTTTGCCCGGGCTTCGCCCGGCATCCCGCGAGACGGGGGTGACGCCGTATTTCTGCGCCTCCTGGCGCGAAACTGACGCGGCCGGTGCCGCTAGGGATGCTGGGGATGGTAGTTTTCCTGCCCCTGCGCCGCGCTCCACTCGTTGGTTCTGCCTCTGCAGATGAGGGTTCAGAGAGCGGGAAGCGGGCGGGCAAAAGCGCTGTTTTGCTGGTCCCTGCAGCAGCGTTCAGCACAAAGCACAATCCGGGCAAGTATTCACAGTAACACCCCCTCGACCGGGGTGACGCCGTATTTCTGCGCCTCCTGGCGCGAAACTGACGCGGCCGGTGCCGCTAGGGATGCTGGGGATGGTAGTTTTCCTGCCCCTGCGCTGCGCTCCACTCGTTGGTTCTGCCTCTGCAGATGAGGGTTCAGAGAGCGGGAGGCGGGCGGGCAAAAGCGCTGTTTTGCTGGTCCCTGCAGCAGCGTTCAGCACAAAGCACAATCCGGGCAAGTATTCACAGTAACACCCCCTCGACCGGGGTGACGCCGTATTTCTGCGCCTCCTGGCGCGAAACTGACGCGGCCGGTGCCGCTAGGGATGCTGGGGATGGTAGTTTTCCTGCCCCTGCGCCGCGCTCCACTCGTTGGTTCTGCCTCTGCAGATGAGGGTTCAGAGAGCGGGAGGCGGGCGGGCAAAAGCGCTGTTTTGCTGGTCCCTGCAGCAGCGTTCAGCACAAAGCACAATCCGGGCAAGTATTCACAGTAACACCCCCTCGACCGGGGTGACGCCGTATTTCTGCGCCTCCTGGCGCGAAACTGACGCGGCCGGTGCCGCTAGGGATGCTGGGGATGGTAGTTTTCCTGCCCCTGCGCCGCGCTCCACTCGTTGGTTCTGCCTCTGCAGATGAGGGCTCAGAGAGCGGGAGGCGGGCGGGCAAAAGCGCTGTTTTGCTGGTCCCTGCAGCAGCGTTCAGCACAAAGCACAATCCGGGCAAGTATTCACAGTAACACCATCACAACACTATCAAGTATACTCCTATCTCAATAGACGCTGAAGGCAGATATGTAGTGGCGCACGGCACATTAGACGGCAGGCATGTAGTGCTTGCCTCGCTGTATGCCCCTAACACAGAACAAGGGGTGTTCCTTGATTATATCTCACAAATTCTAGCACCCTGGCATGATGTACCTATGCTGCTAAGGGGTGATTACAATAGTGTATTAGACGCAGGACTGGACCGGTCATTCCCTCCCCTTCCAGGTACGAGCACAGCACACGCCATGAAGGCGCTAGCCAGCTGGGCGTTACAATGGAACCTGATTGATGCATGGAGACATTCACACCCGACTGACAGAGTATACTCCTATTATGCAGGGCCCACAGGCTGCATGTTCGCCTTGACCGCTTTATGACGTCTACTGCCTTGTTGCCTTATTTAGTGTTGGCTCATTATCTGGGCCGAACCCGCTCAGACTATAATCCCCACCCTAGACCAGCAGTGGGCAGATGCCCCACCCCCGATCCCCACTTGGCGGCTGCAACCTGATGTCTTATTAGATGCGCCTTTCCGTGGCTCCTTGGCCACCGCCATTGATCAATATTTTGGTGACAATGCAAGCACGGCATCCGGCACTCAAATAGAGTGGAATGCTTTTAAGGTGGTGATGCGTGGCCACGGCCTACACACACAAGCGGGTATGCGCAACAGTTGGAGAAGGACTTGCCCCGAAGAGAACAGAGCTCAGCTACATTTGAACAGGGGGGGACACGGATGCCACGGGCACCCTGTCCGACATGCGGTAGGAACACTCCCGGCTTCTGGATAGGTTACGTTGTTTAAACTATGCGGCACACTCTTTAAAAACTCACCACCAGGATGAAAAAGCAGGCAGGCTACTCTCGTGGCTGATCCGGCAGGATCTCCTGACTCCGCCGATTACATCCGTGCGTACTCTGCAGGATACAGTGGTGTACACCCAGGCAACCATTCATAACGAATTCACTTCTCACTACGCTCAGTTATATCTGTCTGAAACGCAATCCACACCCGCTGAGCTTCATTCCTTCCTGACAGGAGTCGACTTACCGCAGTCCACCCCAAGCAACAAGAAGAGCTCAATGCTCCCCTCTTGCAGGAGGAAATACATGACAGCATTTTTTCGCTATCTAATGGCAAATCACCGGGTCCTGATGGCTCGCCCGCGGAATTTTATAAGGCATATTCAGACATCTTTCTTCCACAGCTACTGACTCGCTACACAACCGCCATAAAAGACTCCTCGCTCACGACTACACAAAAGGAGGCAACCCTTGTCTCCTTACTGAAGCCGGGTTGAGACGCTCAACTCCTTGGCTCCAATCGCCCTCTGGCACTTCTCAATACAGGTTATAAAATATTTGCATCTGTGCTGGCCAAATGCCTAGCTCCATTGGTAAAGACACTGATTCATCCCGACCAGAACGGCTTTGTCCCTACCAAAAGCACCTCCGTTAACATACGACGGCTATTCCGCGTGCACACGTATGCCCCCCATGACTGGCCGTGATCCGGATGCCTAGTTCTCGATTTGGAAAAAGCTTTCGATTCCCTAGAGAAGCCATATCTTGCGGTGGTCTTGTGCAAAGACGAGCTAGGGGACGATTACATACAGATGGTTGGCCTCCTTTATCAACGCCCTACGGTACGGGTCAAGACGGGGAAGCTATTTTCCGACGCCTTGAGAATTAGACGAGGGACACGGCAAGGTTGTCCGTTGTCCCCACTGCTCTTTTCCCTAGCAATGGAACCCCTGGCGGCATTGCTCAGGGCCAGCAGCGGTGATTGGGGTATACTGCTAGGTGACAGGCTACACACGGTCTCGCTATACGAGGATGACCTATTATTGTATGTTAGAGACCTGCGGACTATCCCATCGGTCATAGCGGACGTCTTCTGACAATTTGAACGACTGTCAGGGTTCAAAGTAAACTGGTCGAAGTCCGGAGTTTATTCTTTTGTCAACAGGGTGAATGACACATCCAATACTATCAATTGAGCCACGTTGACTTCCATGTTAAGGTACTTAGGCATATATATATATATATATATACAGATCCCCCACAGGCATCTTGGAGGGCAATTTGGTGCTAGCCATAATGGCAATCAGAGCGCAAGTCCGCTTCTGGAAGACACTCCCACTGAGCGTAATGGGCCGTGTCACCTTGACGAAAATGATAATTTTGCAGCGACTGTTATATCATTTCTCCAACCTCCCAGTATATGTACCAGTCAAGATTCTCCGGAACTTGGAGGGCATCCTTCGTGATTTGATTTGGAACAAAGGCAGGCCGCGAATAGCGCTAAGCAAACTATACACGGCCTCGCAGTCCCGAACATGGAATTGTACTACTTGGCTTCCCAGCTGCAATGGGTGTGAAAATGGATGAGTGGGTTTGGACTGACGGATACTGCGACCACGATGCTGCCGTGGCCACAATCCCAGCTGTATTACTTTTTTTCACCCTATAAATCGACTACCCTGTCCATCCCAGATCTACGTATCGCTGGCTCACAAGTGCTTCAGGAGAAGCCTCTATCTGACCCGCGACACGCCTCCTTATGCTCCACTGTTACCATTATTAGGAACTCCCAGAGGCGAGGGGAAAGTGCCTGACGCTGAATTACAAGCATGGCATGAGGCTGGCCTAGACATGGTGGGTGATTTATACGCGGAGGGCACCCTTCTCATGTTTGACACTCTATCCATAGAAAATGACATCCCTACCGGCCATTTCCTCACACTGGCTGACAGAGGCTCTCCTGACACACACGCTGAAGCCACTGACTAGACTACGCAAGAAGTTGGCTGCAGACAGAGGACGTTTGTGGGCTGACAAGGAGTGGGAGACAATTGTGGCTGGATCCACTTACATACTGCTTAACTCAAGATTCAAACTCATTCAGACATGCATGATACATAAAGCGTTCCTTTCCCCTGATAAGATTAATGACTACTTCCACCTTCACACCTCTGCTTGCCCCCGGCGCTGATCTGCTGTACATGGTGTGGTTTTGTGCCTCACTACGATCTTACTGGCACGCAGTGGTGGACGCATTGACAAACTGCACCACAGACCCCTTACCGTTTACCTGGGCAGCCTGTATCCTGGGGCTACACACACAGCCAAAAAAGAATAGAGTAGCATCCAGATTCATAGACCTGGACTTGATAACGGCAAATGTCTCATCACGAAACGATGGAAGCACACCAACGCACCAGTGCCAGCTAACTGGTCTTTTACAATATGGGCACAAACAGAGAGCACTACGCTACCTAGGCAGGAAACTGGGGGTTATGCAAATATCTGATTGCACATGCCTGGGATGAACTTCTTAAACACCTCATGCACCCGGACGCGGTGGAAGGAGACCCACAATCCCCTACCAAGGCCAGCGCCGTCACGCCATAATATGGTGCCCCTATCTATTCCCCCATACTCCCCCTCCCCCTTTTACACAGAATGGTAGGGACTGCCACCATTTCAACACGGTGGATCAGACGCTATGGTCGACCATTGTGGGCCCCCCCACATATCGTTAACATTTCCCTGGACGTTGCCATCACCACTCTTTTCACTCTTGCAAGGCATTGACCCTCACACTCTCCCACACTAATCCGACGTTACAGTTTCCCACGCTACAGATGGCGCTCTTTTTTGTGTTTTATATTACTTTATTGTTAGTTACAGTTCACTTATATGGACATCGTCAACAGACTATCGGCATTGACATTCCTTGTGGAGATAATGAGAAATGCTCACAAAGTCCTCGTAACAGCGTTTCGGTAGCGGTGTTACTATAACGCATATATCACTATGTCATATCTTGTCTTCTTCACAACTGCAATGCTGCCTGATATTCTCAATACTGTTATTACATGATTGATATGATGTACAATACCTGAATACTGTGCCGCCTGTATTGAAAGTAAACATTTTCAATAAAAAGATGTTAAAAAACTAAATAAAGGAGGAGGCTTGGACAGAACTGATAGAGGCTATTGCCTTGAGAAGTTTCTCTAAATTCTGGAGTATTTATCAGCAATCCTTTTTTACAGTAGACACCAGTAACACTTTACAGGCTCATATAACAAAAGACAGTTGGGTGGGACATTTTGAGAAAATGTATAACTCCCCACCCTCTGTGCATCCTGAGGGGGAATTTGTATGATAGAAGGGGACGCTGCCTTAAAATTTACTTCAGAGGAGGCCAGGAAAGGCCTATCGGGGTTATCCGAGAACAAGGAGCCAGGTTCTGACTGGATCCCTCCTGACCTTTACGAACTAGATGTAGAGGTTTGGGTCACTGTCGTGACCTCTCTTACTAACGCTGCTGTGGAGTCCGGGCCTCCAGAGTATTGGGGAAAGTTCATTATTGTACCGGTTTTTCAAAAGGGTGACAGGGATAGTACCCATTACTACAGGCCTATTTCACTGCTTGACTCAGTGGGTAAGGTGGTGGGGTGCATTCTCTTAAACAGGCTCTCTGAATGGGCAGAGACTAACAATGTTTTGTCAGAGGCACGGTGTGGATTCCGGTCCGGGAGGTCAACTGTGGATCAATGCTTGAACATGTATCCAGTTTTAAGTAAATGCACCATTGCACAGTCTGGCTCTATATATCAGGCATTTATGGACCTATCATGATAGAGTAAATAGATCCAAACTCTGGCAGATTATGTCATCCATGAGGGTAAATCGGGACATTGTTTTATTTCTGAGTGACCTCCACAGGGTTTCTGTGGCAGCAGCAAGCGATTCAAAAGATTCAAAAGACACCCACCATTTTAAAATTCAAAGGTGGGTGTGGCAGGGCTGTATCCTGGCTCCATTTCTTTTTAACTAATATGTTAAAAAAATTGGAGCAGGCCCTATCTGATTTAAAAGTAGATTGTCCACAGGTGTGACCCCAGCGTCTGCTAATTTTATTCTATGCAGATGATCCAGTGCTCTTGGCCAGAACCGCCAATGGACGGCAGACCATGGATCATTCCCTTTAGATTCCCTGGCTTAAATATATCAGGGACTGTTTTTTTAACTTGGATAGGGGAGATTTATTTAGTAGTCTGGACAGTATCTGTAAGCAGCACCAAAGATGGGTTAAATATTTATTTTTTTTAGAAGGAGGCGGTTTGATTGGGAGGGGGACGCTTTAATGAAGTCTAGTGTTTGTTGATATGTCCTCTTGAAAACCATGCCCTCTATTGAGCCTTACATTTTGTATGTTAAAACAAGATATATGATAGTTTTTTACTTACTAGGTTCTGTCTGGACCTTTTGCCTTTCTTGTAAGCCTACCCACGGGGGTCAATAGCGGTGTTAATATTATGTCCTGCGGCTGCGACAGTAAGTCCCTGCAGGACACGCTACATTCTATTATATTTTGTAGCTTCTAGAAAGTACCCAGGAAACATCACAATCAGCCTGTATTGATTAATTTTAAAAATGTTTGCCCCACACTCATATACTTGCAAATGCTTTCAGGAGATATCATTCTTAACGTTCTTAGCTTTTTAAAAGTAGCTGTTAGGGGGAGATACAGCTGTGATTAATCCCCCTTAGTGTGTAGGACAGTCACCATCTTTTAGATCTTGGTAGGAATTTTTTAACAGCGTCTTCATTTTAATGTATTTTTAAATTGTCGATATTGAGGATGATTGTGAATTGCATTTTATGGCTTGCTTTATTTTATGGTTTTTATCTCAAAGACGGAATACATTTTATATTGATTGATTGAGTCGTAGTTGTATAAGGCCTTGCTAATCTCCTCTTGGAAATAGAGAACATAGCCCTTCCTGCTCTCTATTGCTTTTATAGGTGTATCATTTGTATTTTTATTAGATCTTACTTTCTCTGCAAGTAATCTGCTTGCATGATCCAACTCGCCGTATGTGCGTGTCACATGACTGGCATGGCCCTTCCTGGTTTGTTGGAGTAGTTGCACTTTCGCAGGCTCCCCAATTGCTTCCTGCACAAAAGCAGCCAGTGCAGTACCAAGATTACTCAGATCTTATTCTACAGTTTTATGAGCCAAAGTACTGCCCTAATACGATGACCCTTTTATTATTATCTTAAAGGGTTCCTATTCAATAATTACAGAAGCTGCTGACTTGGCAATTTCTCATAAGTAGCTATCTATAGCCTCTAACAGTGAACCCTGGGAAGCAACATTCTCCAGCACACTACTCCGCAGCTTCGTTCAGGGTTTTGGAGTATCATTTTTATTTCAAGCACCTCTCTAGACACTGTGTGGACCTCTAACACCCTCTCCAACTTATCAGGATTAGTATTGGCAATGGCCTTGCAGGATGCTGGACTTCATCTGATGCCTGTGATGCTTTCTTGTTCCCCATGGTTCACCTATACATTCAGTTCAACTTAGTAGAAGCAAATTAAATTGCTACTGTCTACTACTAACAGTCCAGTGGTGCCCATATGTTTCCCACAGAGGTCAGGATGCCTGCTTGTTCCCCATGACTCACCTATACATTCCGTTCAACTTAGTAGCGGACAGTAGCAATAATCTACTTCTACTAACAGACCAGTGGTGTCCATTTGTTTCTGGCAGTAGTTTGGGGGCCTATGTCACGTGTTCTCTGTGAGTAAATGCCTTGTTTACAGTTTGCAGGAGAGGTACATCTTCCAAAAAGTGAAATATAGCACATCTGCCAGATTTAGAATGCCCCTGACATTAATACACTCATAATACAGCAGACGGGATATCCACTACTTTTTTGGAGAAGACCTGCATCTGTCAAACTCAAAGTGAGACACTAATGGCCTGAATTAAATTTTGGCAGAAAGGGTAGTTTGTCGCAGATGAGATGGAGTACCCTGCCGGTCAAACCCTTGGTCCACCCTCATATAGAGAGAACTAACTTTTAATTGTTCCGTCTATTGAGACCCCATTGGCTTAGGTTATCAAGGTCATCAGTTTTTTAATTTTTCAGAAACAAACTTCCACTTTGGAGTTTATTTCTGAAAAACAATGTACACATTTTTTGGTGAACATCATCGAAATCGACAGCAGCCATCCTCTAAAGTGTGAGTACATTGAATGGGACCGCCATGACAGTGGTTCGCTTCAATGTACAGAGATGACAGCTGTACTAGTGGTCATCTCTACATTTGGAAAGACAGAGCACGGTCAAGATGGAGAGGTAATGTCTCCACCATCCTGATGGAAACTATTCCATCCACCAAATGCTAAATCAGGCCTAAAGTCTATAACTACGACTCAGATTGGGTGCTTTACAATCCTCAGTCTGGAATCTGCCCCATAAGTGTAACTGTGACAGCAGGGAACAACTTTGTAGCTACTTGATATGAGGTGCCCTGCCTCTCTGTTTTTTTTGGACTTGTTCAAGGCATTTGATGCAATGGTGTGCCTGCTCTTCTCCAGCCATTTGGATCATGAACTTGATGGTTTTGGGGACAGGGTGTTGGAGTTTACCATTCTCAAAATGTCCAAAATGTCCAGCTAGTTCAGTTTCAGTGAGGTCCTCAAAGGTTGACATTGCACTTTCACCCTTGTTATTGTAAAAGTAAATACTTTACATAATTAATTACTGCAATTGGTCAGCAGTTTCAGATGTATAAGGATGGTGCATACATCCTGGAGGATCTACAAGAAGGCTCTTATCACAGAGAATACAATTGTATCTTACCATTAATGCATCAGAAAACCAAGATACTCCTATTTGACACTGTCAGTCGTCTTCAGTAGGGTATCGCCACCTGTGAAAGTCGTGCTTTCTCAGGCTGTAAAGTCAAGAAGTAAACTAAGATTCATATTTGACTTTCAGTTTTTCCATTTAGGTCCTCTTTTGAATAATAGAGTGTATACAATATTAGTTCAAGCTGTTGTACTTTCAAGGCTTTTTTATGTTTTATCATCTACCTAAATCTGTCTTAGCACTTCTTGGTCAAACTTCAAGCTGTTGAGAAATGTTAGCAATTGACAGACTTATGAATCAGATCAAATCAAATCCGCTTTATTCGAATTTTCATACAGTAAAAATCATAAAAGCACAATTAAACGAGAAAAGACACTTCACATTATAGTACATGATAAAAAGTCAAAAGGACAATCAGGGTGTTTTTTCACAGAAGCAAGGATCACGTCACTTTAAAAGCTTTACATAGTATTCCTGTATCTAATAACAGACTTTAAAAATGAGGAGATAGCCACAATGATCTGTTCATTTTCTAAAAATTGTAACCTCAAAAGAGCTGTTCTCCATTGTCGTAAGCCCTAACTCTTCAGAATAGGGATTAAAAACCTTTTTCTAGGTAAAGTATAATATTTACAAAATAAGATACAATACAGCGTTGATTGGGTTGAGATATCATAGCACGGACATAGGGACAGATTTCTTGACCAGTCCTTAGTTTATGGGAAAGTAATCATTCTATAACAAGACCCAAAGAGAAAGCGGGTAAGAAGCATACAACAGAAACTACCCTGAGTCTGCATCAAGTAAAGTTGTATGCCTAGGCATGTTATCATCAAGTGGTTCTCCATAACTGTTATTTTCTATCTCTTGATGAGCCATCCCTTATTCTCTAGTTGATTCAAGCAATCTGTTTTCAGGGTTTTTCTTGATATTGTTTCCATACTCTTTGGGGTGTCAAAGTATTGAGGATGGCCAATATCATGCAACATTTTTTTTTATTTAGTTTATCCACGGTATGTTAGCCACCCTGTCCAATTTAGGACAATCCATGATTACATCCCGATTGAAGCCTGTCTCCATGGATACCCACACCTTATGCCACAGTAAAAGGGGGCTGATTCTGATAATGTCAGAAATAAATGGAAGACCAAGTTCCCTATGACAACTAAAAATAGAAGTAGAGCTGGGAACCGCCAACAAATAACGAATGAAAGCATTTTCACATCTTTGAATTTGTTGGACATCTACAAGACCCCAGATTCCTACCCAATATGTCACTGTTGATATACATTTGGACTTATATATATCTAATAGCTCCGGCATGGGTCTACAGCCTAATTTCCTTGATAAATTAATGACTGCTCCTATTGCTCTAGAAAACGTTTATTTTCTTGCCTGCATAGCCACTATCCAAGAGCCAGTCCTATCAAAGTTAAATTCCCCAAATAGGAGAACCTGTCTGTGTTATCAATTTTGTTGTTGTTAATAAAAATTTCAAATTTTTTACTCCTTTTTTTTCCAAAGCTCATTGTAAAAGTCTTGCTGATATTTACATTTACGCCCCTGTCTTGCATGTAGTTGACAAAGTTAGTTACAGTTCTTTGTAGGCCTAACTGCGTCCGCGCCATAATGACTGCATTGTCCGCATACAATAAAATGGGGATGGGAGTATTCTTAATAATTGGATAGTCCTGCCAAAATTTGATCAGGTGTTGACCAAGACTATTAATGTATAAAGAAAAGAGGAAAGGGGCAAGTATACAACCTTGTCTCACCCACTTTCTTATGCTAAATTTGGTTCACAACTCCCCCTGCCTCCCATAGCAGACACTTGCCCCTGCCCCCCTATACAATTCCCTAATAAATGATAGCAAGGATGGATCCACTTCCATGTCTTTAAGGATGCTCCACAGTTTATCGTATTTTACGCAGTCAAATGCTGAACTTAAATCAACAAATGATAAAAAAAGTTTACCCTCCTTTACTAGTGTGTATTTGCTTATAAATAAGGATAAATTAAGGGCCTACTCAATTGTACCGAGTCCTACCCGGAATCCATATTGTAAATTAGATAGTACACCTGTCTCGTCAGCCCATGTTTGTAATTTATTTAAAATAACCCTCTGTGCTATTTTCATAAAAGAATCCAATAGGGAGATCGGACGATAGCACCTTGGTTCATTTCTATCACCCTTTTTGAATATAAGGATCACAAATGCATCCAACCATGTGGGAATAAAACCATAGAGGCTACAACTATTTAAAACAAACTTATGAAATAGGACCATCCTTTTAAGTATTGGGGTGTGTTAGGCTAACCCGAAGGCTACACATCTTTGGGACTTTTATAGCCTTGCACAATCACACTTGTCAGGAAGTGCTTTCTTAAGTGTAAAAAAATTACATGTCTTTCCAATCTTTATACTAGCAGCTTGGGGGTTTCACTAGGGCAATTTTCCTTTAATTTAACATACATGTGTCCCTTGCCTTTCAATCTAATTTAACGCTTGCCTTATGCCATACTGCCATCTGCTGTCGTTTTTCTTAGCTGTTCGGTCTGCCATGGCTCGTCCAATTGAGAAGAGAGAGCTGGGACGTCTCTCCTAATTGCCTTTCTGTGCTGTGACGGCTGCCATCTTGGATGGCTTGCGTGCAGTTGAGCGGCAATTGGGACGCTCATCTGCACCATAAAAGGGCAGCCTGGCTCCGACTCTCAGCCAGCAGGTGCTCAGAAATCAAGACCGTCTGCGCCCACCCAAGCCCAGTCTGGACCAGGGGCTCGGAACCCTGCCATGCCTCTCAGAATTGTACGCTCCTCACATCAACTCAACACACTTTGCCTGTGCAGTCCAGATGCCTGCATCTCGTCATTACATCCCCTTACCACCAGTGCCTGCTGTAAAATATGTGGTTTCTCCTGCAATCATAAAAGCCTCTCTGTAATCAGTCTCCTTATATCTCTTGTTAGTCCTTATTTGTCAAAGAAATGAATAACTGCAGGTGCAAGGGCATACCAATTTATTTTCGCTTCTATAGCATTAACTGTTGCTTACTTAACAGCCATCAACAACATATTTATGACATCCTTTCAGACAACACCCCCAACACTTTATTCTTGACTGAAACCTGGCTGAATGAGTCATGTACACCAGATATAATTTCCTTTTTACCACACGCTACTGCACGGTTAGAAGAGACCGCAAACATAAACAAGAATTTGTAATGCAATAGGTCTCGCACTTACACAAGTTTGAGCAATTGGCATTATTAATGCCAATGCATTTTATTTATGTTTTGGTTTTTAAAACATAAATAAAAGGCATTGTCATTTACAATGCCAATAGCTTAAACTTGTGTAAATGTGAGACCTATTGCATTGCAAATGCTTGTTACAGGTGGGAATGTATGTGTATGCTACGGAGCAAGAAATGCATGGAATTAAACGTTGTTGGGTTGTAGGGACCAAGGGTCAGAGGGAGCGCAGGAGGACTTTGGGGTAGGAAAGAGAATCCTGTAGTCGGCAAAGTGCTTAGATGTCCCGGATTTTCCATACTAATTAATTCTCATTCCTACGAGTGTTCAGGAACTGGAGACTACATCTTCAGAAAATCTGCTACTTCTCAGCACTTGGTTTTTCCAAAGCAATTAAGCTGTACACGTGCCAGGCGCGTGACAGGACTATAGCCTATTGTTAAGTTCTCAGCGGATCACAGGGAGGGGCAGGAATGGACAACCCACCACAGGGGCCAGGGCTATGTGGAGAGAACAAAGTCACCGCCCAACCCGATGAGCGGTAGACACATCTGGGGATAATGTATAATGTACACATTTTCTTTCTCTGTGAGAGAGACAAACAAGTTCTCCTGAGACTGGTTTGACATTGATCTGTTGATCATTTGCCCAGCAACATTAAGGGCATCTTTCCAGTACCTGGGACTGACGACGTGAGATGTCTGCAGCTCTTCTCTGCTGACTCCTGCTCGTGGACTTTATCTCTTGGGGGCTAGAGGGGGGCCCTGCAGATGCCTCCGGCGCCCTGTCATCGCTCCGTCATGTCCAGCATCCCTGGCCCATTGCGGGCGCCTGTGGCACCGCAGCCGCTGCAGCGCCCCTCTTAACCTCTCTGACTGCTGCAGTACACGCCGGCCCCACGCTTCTCTCTGGACTCCTGCACACTCTAAGGGCGGGAGGGTCCCAAAGTGCATGCCAGAGCAGAGAAGGGGCAGTGAGGGGGCGCAAAGACCCTCTAGATCACTCCCTCCTGTCTCTTCTGCATCCGACAACAGAGTGGTGCGACTTGCCCCTCCCCCGCCCAGAACCCACGTAAAAGCTTAGCCCAGCATCTGGTACCCAGCGCAAAGCCCACCTGTGGCTCCAGCGTCCATCCATCTCTGGATTTAGGAGCACCCAGTGCTGTGAATGGCCTGACAAGCTCTTCAAAGAGATTTACGGCGGGTCGGATGCGGGAACCACACGAATTGAGGAACAAGCGCGCGGTGGGAGCATGTGAGCGTGCAGTGGGAGCGTGTGAGGCAGAGGAGTTGCCATGCGCTTGCACATCGCCTTGTCTCCCTTCACTCACCAAACCCACAATAGTCTTGCCAAGGCGAAGCAGCGCATGCTCTGCATTCACTAGGCGCGGTGGGAGCATGTGAGCGTGCAGTGGGAGCGTGTGAGGCAGAGGAGTTGCCATGCGCTTGCACATCGCCTTGTCTCCCTTCACTCACCAAACCCACAACAGTCTTGCCAAGGCGAAGCAGCGCATGCTCTGCATTCACTAGGCGAGACCTTAAAAGGTGGTGGCATTGCTATTATCTATAAAAACATTTTTCAGTGTAACACGGAAGAACCCTCCTCTTTGAAAGGCGAAGCGCTTCTCTTCTCTCTGAGTCTTTCCCCCAACTTCACTTTATCCTGGGTTTTAATATATCGCCCCCCAAGTCCTGCCAGAAATGAGTGTTCTCTCTTACTGACATAATCTCTCTGTACATACTTAAATATTCAAGCTTTACGTTTCTGGGTGACTCTTGAACATGCATTTTGATAAGGAGTCTGCAGCTTGAGCCAACCCCTTATTGACGACCTAGGTTCACTCAACCTTGTCTTAATCAACACCACCCTCACTCACATAACAAGCCATTTGTTTGATCCTATGTTTTTTCCAGTATCATTAGCATCACTACGATCCCACCCATGCCACTATCCTGGACTGATGATTTTGCTGTCCCCTTCTTCCTATCATGCACTTCCCCCTCCCTCATCACAGCAACCAGACCTAAAGAAATGACCAGAAACTGGACCAAAGTGGACATCAATGCTCTTAACACTAGTCTCTCAGATACTCTCCCTTCATTAGCATTCCAGGTCGATGCTGACCTCCCTCTGGTCGACAACTAGCTCCTGAATTCCCTTGTCTTAAGTTTACCAGCTAAACCTAGAGCTGATGCCAGGAAGCACCCCCCCTGCCCCATGGTTTAACGAGACCCTACAGGAAGAAATAGTCCTGTAAAAAACTGGAAAGAGCAGGGCGAAACACTATGATAGTGCCGCCAAATCAATCCTTAAAACAGCCCAGAATATATACCATGCTCACAGCAGGAACACCAGAGCGGCCTTTTACTGTGATTTAATACTAAAACCACAAAACTGTCACAAGACTCTTTTCAAATCGAGTGGATGAGGAGCAGCCGCCTGAAACTGAACTCGGACAAGCCGGATGTCCTCATCCTAGGTCCCACCCCCTCTGTGTGGGACGACTCCTGGTGGCCGACCACACTGGGAGCAGCTCCAACACCCACGGACCACAAATGCAACCTAGGATTCATCCTCGACTCCTCTCTCTCCATGTCGAAGCAGGTCAACGCCATCTCGTCCTCCTGCTACAACACCCTCCGCATGCTTCGCAGGATATAGTAGTGGATCCCGAGCGAAACAAGAAGAACAGTGACCCAAGCCCTCGTCAGCAGCAGGCTGGACTATGGCAACACACTCTACACAGGAATCCCAGCCAAACACCTGAGACGACTACAACGCATCCAGAACGCCTCAGCCCGACTGATCCTCAACGTCCCCCGCAGCAGCCAGATCACCTCCCACCTAAGAGACCTGCACTGGCTCCCCGTCAACAAGGGGATCACCTTCAAACTCCTCAACCTCGCACACAAAGCACTCCACAACACCGTACCAGCCTACCTGAATGACACACTCAACTTCTACACTCCCACACGCCAGCTCCGCTCCGCCAGCCTCGCCCTTGCCGCCGTCCCGCACATCCAGCGAACGACCTCTGGCAGCAGATCCTTCTCCTTCCTCACCGCCAAGACCTGGAACACCCTCCCCACCCACCTACGGCATACCCAAGACCTGCTCACCTTCAGAAGGCTCCTCAAGACCTGGCTCTTCGAGCAGTAACAGCAACCCCCCTCTCAGCGCCTTGAGACCCTCACGGGTAAGTAGCGCGCTTTACAAGTTCTCTGATTGACTGATTGAAAGTTGGTTCAACCCCAGTAATATTGCACCCTCTCCCTCACTCTCGCAGCACCAATGTGAAGCCCTCGCAGATTTCTTTGTTAATAAGGTAACAAATATCTGCCACACTTTGGCCATGGGAAATTCCATCTGAAATGATTTGCCCGTACCCAGCCTTCGACTTCACACCTTACATGGAAATAACTTCACCAGATAGTGCAGTATCGCTTTCTCACTTACATTCTCTATTTCCTCCGGATGATGCCCGATTCATGGACTTATTACAGTCCATTAAATCAGGTTCCCCACTGGACTCCATCTAAGTTGAACTCCTTAAGTCCATACATCCTGTCTTTACTTATAGATTTGTTGAACTCCTCACTACATGAAGACCATTTGCTCAAAACCTGGACACATGCGATGGAACTCCTTTTGCTAAAAAAGCCTCATTTAGATCCTGCCAACTGGGCAAAATATAGACCTATCACACTTCTGCCCATTCTGTATACAATTTTGGAAAAACATGTCAATACCCAACTCTCCACCTATGTAGAAACCCATAATGGCCTTCACCCTTTCCGGGCAGGATATCATGCAGAGCACAGCACAGAAGTCACCCTGTTAGGAGTTACAGAACTCCTGTGCGAAATGCTAGACAAGGGTGGTACGGCTGCACTGATCCTTCTGGACCTTAGCGCGGCCTTTGACATGCTGTCTCATAAGCTATCCGACTGGCTGGCTCAACTCAGCCTAAAAAATGTAGCACTTGCTTGGTTGCAAACTTTTTTAGCTGATCAAACTTTTTAGGTTTTTTCCACTGATACTGTTTCAAGTGCACACTCCCTTACCTGGGGTGCCCCACAGGGTTCTGCTCTTACAGCCTGATTCATGAAGTAAAATTGCGCCCGCAATCGCTGCGAAAATGCAAATGCGGGCGCAATTTCCGTAATCGGCATTCAACATCAAAATAGCGAAATCGCAAACACATATTTGTGAATTCGCTAATATATTCGCAGAATCCCGGCAAGTGAGCATTGGCGAATCGGAAATAGCGACACACCACGGATTCTGCGAAAATAATAGCGAAATCGCAATATAATCGCAATCGGTATTCAAGAAAAATCGCTATTAGCGAAAAACCCAAAAATCGCTATTTGCACCGCGCAAAATAAGGACAACTCAAAGCAGGTGGTAACCATGAAAGCCATGCAAAAAAAACATTCAAAAAACCGTTGTCCTATCACCAACAGGTACTGGCCTGACCAATCACACATAAGGACCATCATCATGAGCAGCATTAGGAGTCCCACAATGCCAGGAATGTACATGGTGGTGAGGCGTCGCAGGCTAGAGCGATTAGCACGGTGGAGACGCAGGATCCAGGACAGGATATTCCGCCAGCGGGTCACCTTGCTGGGCCAAACCAGAGAGCAGATATATGCTAAATACAGGCTGAATGGGGAAATGATAATGCAGCTAATACAGGACCTTGACCCCCTGATGCAGCACCCAACAAGCCGTACCAATGCTGTGCCTACACATGTGCAGGTATTGTGTAGCCTGCACCTCCTGGCCTCTGGGAGTTTCCAGGGGATAGTAGCGGCTGCTGGGGGGATATCCCAGCCCACCATGTCACGCTGCCTCCACACTTTTGTTGATGCCATGCTCACCCAGCTACACCGTCACATCAAATTCCCCGCCAGCCAACAGGAATTGGACATGACCAAGCTACAATTCTACAATGTAGCCCATTTTCCACATGTGCTCGGATGCATAGACTGTACCCACGTCGCCATCTGCCCACCAGCTGGCATGGAGTATATGTTCCGCAATAGAAAGTCCTACCACTCCCTCAACATCCAGATGGTCTGCAATGCTAAGACATACATCACTGACATTGTCGCACAGTACCCAGGGAGTACCCATGACTCCTTCATTTTCCGGCACAGCGGCCTCCACACACGACTGGTCAGGGGAGAGTTTGGGGAAGGACACCTACTTGGTAAGTACACTTTGTTGGAAATGTCACATTGGTAAGATGTAACAGCACAGCACAGGCAATCACCATCTGCTCCTCTCATTCAGGTGACAGTGGCTACGCCCTCCGTGAATACCTCCTGACCCCATACCTCAACCCTGCTACACCCCAGCAACGGCGCTGTCATGTCGTGAGGCAGTCTAGTAGTTGGGGGGCGGAGCCGGGAACCGGGAACAGGAATGGGAGGGACAGGAGATCAAGGGGCAGTTAGGGACCGAGCATGAAGGAATAAAGATGTATGTAACCATACCCTCCGGCTCCTGTGATGATTGAGGGGAAGGCATGACAATGGCGACGAGGGTGGGATGGCAACGGAAGCCCCACACTGCCTAAGACCCCTGCCGCCCGGACGGCCAAGAAAACAGAGAGCCTGCAGCCCGTGTCAGCGCAACGCGTGAGGAGCGCGAAGCTGAAATGCTCCACACGCCGCGCCTGAATGCTGCCTGGTGAACAACCGGTAACTAAAAGAAAAGAAAGGAGCTGCCCGCCGAACCCGGTGAGTCTGCAGCCTGCGTCGGCATAGCCTGCGGGGGGCTCGGAACCAGGATCACACCCCCCAGTACGCGCGAATGCCGCCCAAAGCGCGAAGAGCAGCGCTGCTCTAAAGAAACTGCTGATCGACATAGCGGAAGCATTGCCCGCCTACCTGTGTGCCTCCAGAGGGTGATTACCCGCTTACCCGTGTGCCCCCAGAGGGTGACCCGACACTTGAGAGCCTGCAGGGGTCCCGACGCGACGCTCAGAAAGAGCGCGAAAAAGAGAAAGCGAGGACCGGACTCGAGACTGCCTGCCGACAGCACCAGAGGAGCCTGGGGTGAGTCCTGAGCATTTGCGCTCCCACATAATGAGCCAAAATAGATAAATCAGAGACCTTAAACCCAGCACTTACACGAAGAAATCCCAAGAAAATACAAGCAGAGTCTGTCTCGAGCGGCGGCCATCTTAGAGTCAGGCGCCAGCCTTAGGCCCCCATTAAACTATATGTGTCGGCCATGTTAGAGTCAGGCAGTCGTGAAATCTGCCAACAAGTGTGAGAAATACAACTCGTAAAGTTAACAGAAAACATAAGCGAAGGCAAGAGGCCTAACATGGAAACAAGCACAGGCAAGTGCAAGAAGGAAACAAGCAAGATGCAAGTGATGAAATAAGACTGACACACGATAAACAAATAAATAAAACAAGACTGCGTAGACACAAGAGATAGAAGAGTGAACAAGCACAAGTGACCGCAAGAAACAATCAGTGGCGAAGACTAGGGGAAACCACAACGTGCATTGGCAAGTACAAGAGAACAAGCCCTAATGAGCACACACGACCAGTGCAAGCAAACACGAACGACCAAACACAACAACCACGAACAAAGGATCTTACCGCCAACGACCAAGTGGCGACCAAGCTGATCTCAAGAAATCAAGTGCGTCTACCTGAAGACTGTGTACTACACCATCATGCCTATGAGGAAAGACACAAATAAACCCAATCCCTGCATTAGAGTACCTCCTCCAGTGACACAGACCAGCACTCACTGTTTAGGTCCTGAATGGTCCAAGTGGCTGGAGTCGGTGGACGAATTCCTCACAACGATCGGTGAGTGGAGGGATAGCAGACGTCGATTACTACTGCTTCAGCTGGTGGGTCACGAAGGCCGACGTTTAATCAAAACATTCCTAGCAAAAGACACAGAGACATATAAGGGACTCAGAGAGACGCTGCTCGCTTATTTCTACGCGAAGGAAGACGTGGATCATGCACGCATTGCTTTCAACGCAGCACGGCAGGAACCATTAGAACCCTTGCCAAGCTTCATTACCCGACTGCAACGTCTAGTGACATGCTGTCACTTCGACACCCTCACAAATGAAGATGCAATCCGACTGCGGGTGATTGAAGGCTGTTCAAAACCCGACACCAAGCGCAAGATCATTCAAGGGCGGTTCTCGCTAAAAGAGATCATCAGGAGAGCTGAAATTGGAGAGCGGGTCACAGCGAGGGAAGCGCCCAAAGAATTCCATCAAGAAGCAGGAAACAAAAGGAGAAGGAAGGAGACATTCCCCATGTCCGCGAGGAAAGCTCAGGAGTCAAACAAAACCCGAGAGAGGGAGAGGGAGAGCGAAAGCGGACTAGAAGCAAGATACCGTGAGAGACAAAGTGACAGGGAAGCAGGAATCAAAAAGAGAAGAAAGGAGACATTCCCCATGT
Source organism: Lissotriton vulgaris (assembly GCF_964263255.1). Lineage (NCBI taxonomy): Eukaryota > Metazoa > Chordata > Amphibia > Caudata > Salamandridae > Lissotriton > Lissotriton vulgaris. Next base: position 768,375,520 of record NC_141697.1, read on the forward strand.
CCACGAGGAAAGCCCAGGAGTCAAACAAGACCCGAGAGAGGGAGGGCGAAAGCGGACTAGAAGCAAGATACCGTATGAGACAAAGTGACAGGGAAGCAGGAATCATAAAGAGAAGAAAGGAGACATTCCCCATGTCCACGAGGAAAGCCCAGGAGTCAAACAAGACCCGAGAGAGGGAAGGTGAAAGCGGACTAGAAGTAAGACATCACGAAAGACAAAGTGACAGGAAACCCCCTGAGTCACCAACACAAAGGACCAGGAATCGTGATAACCGGTGTGACATAATGCCGAGAAGTCACTCACCACACTACTCTGGAGACATATCAAGCAGTGACACAGACCACACAGAGGAGGCCGAAGACAGTCTACTCAACGGTCTCAACGAAAATTACAAACACCGGCAAGGGGACAAGTCACGTCATATTCGGAAACCAACATACTACTCCAGAGAACCATCAAGCAGAGACACAGACTGGACAGAGGAGACCGACGACAGTCGACTCAACAAGTATGAAGAAAGGACCAAACACCGGCGAGGGGATAAGCCACGTCATCCCCAGAAACCGACACACACGTACACTAGAACAACTCAAGACACATATGCTCAAGCCACTTGTGATCTGGAGAAAACAGAGAAGAGTCAAATACTCCAAGACCAAACCAAGGAAGCAAACACGTGGCCAGCAAATAACCCTCGAACAACTCAAGACGCATACGCTCAAGCCATCCGTGATCAGGAGAAAACAGAGAAGAGTCAAACATCTCAAGACCAAACCAAGGAAGCACATACGTGGCTAGCAAGCAGCCCCGCCATAGCAACAACTCAAAGGACACTTCAAAAGATGCACCCAGAGGAGCGTCTCTTCAATAGTGTCGACTCCAGGAGTGCGTCGTCGACCGACTCAGAAAGCATGTCCGGACGATCACTTAAATCAACAGAGCCCTGGTACCGACAACGGTCACACATTCAAAAGACACTTCAAAAGAGGCACCCAGAGGAGCGTCCCCTCGACAGCGTCGACTCCAGGAGTGCGTCATCGACCGACTCAGAAAGCATGTCCGGACGATCACTTAAACCAACAGAGCCCTGGTACCAACAACGGTCACGGTGTCCACCACTTGAAAATACAGTGGAAGCAAAGGCCGCCTTCCCTGTCCAAAGCAACACACCTCAGGCCAACAACCTGCAATGTCCGAACTCCCCACAAGACAACATGCCATGTCACCCCCAGGAACACCATGACGTGAAGAACACACCGTCACCATTGAAGGGGTCAGCAAGGCTCACGCAAAAAGGACACAGAAGAAGCACAGATGCAGGTGACTGTACCCGCTGGGTGGAAAAGGACCACCCAGTCACCATACCCAGAGGGGCCAACACGTGGGGGAAGAGAGGTCATCATCATCAGTCAGAAGAAAAACGTGCATCTGTGTTGTCTGAGATGCCTGTTCAAAGACAGGAGGACTGTGTTGTCCTTGACCGAATAAAACAACGAGACATAGAAGTGCATGCAGGCGCTCGGAAGAAAACTAAAACAATGGACACACGTGCAGGCGATCAATTGCCGCTCAAACAAGAACTACAAAAGAATACGAACAGCCGACCTCTAGCGGAGCCATCGACAGCCGCATCACAGGAAGCGATACTCCCGTCAAGGCAGCCGGAAAGACACAATGAAGTGTCTCCAACAGACTGCACCCTGCTGACACCTGAGAAACAGACCGAGTTTGAGTTTGTGATGGAGGTGTGTCTCATGACTCAAACAGGCGGGTCGCCGCCCCGTACAGCTGATCAAGATATCATAGAAATTTCGGGAATCAATTTTGTTTGTTAAAAAGGGGGGAGATGTCATGTCGTGAGGCAGTCTAGTAGTTGGGGGGCGGAGCCGGGAACCGGGAACAGGAATGGGAGGGACAGGAGATCAAGGGGCAGTTAGGGACCGAGCATGAAGGAATAAAGATGTATGTAACCATACCCTCCGGCTCCTGTGATGATTGAGGGGAAGGCATGACAGGCGCTACAATGTTGCACACATACGGACAAGGAATTGCATAGAAAGGACATTTGGCATGCTCAAGAGCAGGTTCCGCATACTGCACAAGACAGGTGGGGCCATGTATTACAGTCCTGAAAAGTGCTGCCGCATTGTGGCTGTCTGCGCAATACTACATAACATTGCAGCCAAGCGCCGGATACCTGTTGACATCTCTGGCAGTGAATCTGAGGGGGACAACCGGCCACCTGCACATGCGCGCCATGCACATGGGGAGAACCCAGCAGAAGGGCACAGACGTCGCAACCACATCACAGTGAACAGTTTCTAGTACAACCACTTCCATCACCCCACAAATCAACAATGCATGCAAAATGTAATGATGACACAACGCTAATGTGTGTAGCAAAATAAATGTATTTGTTCAATTCACAAAAATAAAAATAAGGTTCCAGTCCAAATAACTACAACAAACAGTATTACGCCATACTGCTGTGCATCACTACATGGCAGGCTTAACCTCAGCCTGTGCCATTGATTTACTGCAGTTCTCAGGAGCGCCTAGTGCGCGTTGCGCCATAGCGCCTCTGATGGGCATCCTCCTCCGGGGCTTCAGGCAATAGGGTGGGCCTGGTGCTGCGGGTGTGTGGTGGGACCTGTGAGGCAGATTGAGAGCTGACGCTGGACGCCCCCTCACTCGCATCATCACCCCCCACAACAGATGGAATAGCTGGAGGGTGAAGAGCAATGACGGCCGTGGTGAGGGTCTCCAGCACCCTAGTCATGTCCTCGCTGCACTGTATTATTTGGTGCTGCTGGGTCAGGGAGCGCCGCGCCAACAGAGAAGTATTATTTGCTGCTACATAACTTGCCCTGCTGTAAGTGGCCAGCCGGGTCATTAGTTGGCGGTGGCGCCGGCGTGCTCCACTGCGCTGTCGCGACATGGCAGCGGTGTTGGCCTCCATGGCTGCAGCCATGCGGGCCATTCCCTCACCCACACCGGCCATGACTGCAGTCATGTTGTCCAATCGTTCTCCCACACCTGCCATGGCTGCCCTCATGCTGTCCATGTGGCCTGCAACAGTGGCCACATTGCGCCCTATCATATGCAGCTGGAGCTGTATAGCTCCTTGCTGCTGTGCCTGGCGCTGGTGAATCCGAAGCATGCGTCTCTCGACGCTGAGCCGCGCCAGTCCCTGATCATTGGCCCGCCTGCTAGCTGGAGTGGAATGCTGGCGTGACCTGCCACGCCTGCCCTGCTGGCCTGAGTGTGTGGCTGGCCGCAGCGTGGAAACTGGCGCAGCCCCGGATGTAGAGGCGACAGCTGCTGGGGGTATGACCGCAGGTGTTGCAGGTGCGCCAGATGCAGGGGGTGTGACTGCTGGTGTGGCTGGTGTAGAAGATGCAGGGGGCACAGTGGTGACTGCCCTGGCTGCGGCTCTAGGAGGAGCAGCAGTAGCAGGTGGCACGATGGTGGTTGGCCTGGCAGCGGCTGTGGGTGCTGCACCAGTCGCAGGGGGGACACTGCAGGTGGTTCTTGCTGCTGGTGTTGATGCAGCGGCAGGGGCTGGTGCCTGGGTTGGTGGTGGCACCTCCTCCTCCTGGACCCCCTCATCGATTTGCAGCCTTTCGCTGTCGCTGCTATCGCCACCTGTGGGGGTAAGTGGTGGATCATTAGTTGCATGTATCTGGCAGACGTGCAGTTGCTACATGCATGCTGGGTGACATTCCCTGAATGGCAGTGGCTTTGTGTGCTTTGGGACCTGTCTGGCTGCATTGTGGTACTACAACATTGTGGCCAGACTACATCTCCCACAATGCTTCAGGACATTCCTTGATGTGCAACTATGGCATGCCTATGGGACATTGGGGGAGCCTATTTGGTCATGGACATCCATAGGGGGCAGGGTCGCAGTCGCATGCCACTTACCTTGGGTGTCTTGGGTGGTGCGGGATGAGTCCAGTCTTGTAAATCCAACACAGGCCTCCTTCTCCAGGGTGTCCTCCACCTGGTCCTCCATGGCAGTATTGGGTGGTACAGTTGGTCCTCCTCCTCCAGTGCCCGAGGACTCCCCAAGGCGCGCCGCCACCTTCTCCTTGGCACGGCCTCGGAGGTCGTACCAGCGCTTCTTTAATTCTTCGAGGGACCTGTCCGCCACTCCCACGGAGTTCACTGTCGCGGCTCTCCCCTGCCATATCCGCTGCTTCTCCTGTTCAGGGACCCTCCTAGAATCTGTGCCAAACAGTCTGTCATGATTTGCCACCACCCCCTCTATGAGGTGTTGAAGCTCCTGCTCCGAGAATTTCAATTTTCTTTTGCGCCCAGACGAGCTGCTGGTGCCAGGTGCAGAATCCTCAGCCATTGTACCAGGGTTGTGGTTCTGTGGTATTTTTCCTGATTAGCTGCAGCTCTCCAAAATGCTCCCTCTCTCTCAGCCTCACTGTGGAGAATGGTGGTGGGAACCGGCAGCTTCCTGGTTGTGATGTCATCACTGGGCTCGAAATGCGACTTCCCGTTTTCCCGATCTCGCGAGTTTGCGATCTCGCAAATAGCGATATCGCTATTTGCGAGCTCGCAGTCCAGGCGCGGGTAGCCGGAAATAGCGATTATTCTGCGATTATCGGTCATCACTAACGGAATTAGCGATCGCGTGCGAATCGCTTTTTTTTATCGCAATTCTTCATGAATTCGGATTTGCTATTTCTGAATAGCGATTCGCTTTTTTTCGCTATTACAGAATCGCAAATGCCGATTTTCATGAATATGGCGATTAGTCCCATGCTCTTTAACATTTAAGTTCGCCCTTTAGCAGATCTAGTAGAAAGCCATGGAGTAGCCATATTTTCCTATGCCGATGAAACTCAGATAATTTTCTCTCTGTCATCGGATCAGGAAGCGGACCCTCGCTATATTGCCAACTGGATGAATACTAATTCCCTGAAACTTAAGGGGGATAAGACTGAGGTGTTAGTACTGGGCAGAAATCCTCAGCTCTGTGTACCTCAGCTCTGGCCCAACACTCTGGGTTCACTTCCCATACCGGCTGACAAGCTGAAAAGCCTGCGCATCTGGCTAGACGACACTCTGTCCATGAAACCTCAAATAGCCAAAATGACCTTCTTGTTTCACCTCTATGGAATGGCTTAAAAAGATCCAATGGATGCTCCCTTTTTCAGCCCAAAGAACGGTCATTCAGGCCATGATCCTTTTCAGGCTAGATTATGGCAACATCCTTTATTTGGGCGCTGACAAGGCAATATTCAGATGCCTTCAGATTGTTCAAAACTCAGCTGCTAGATTGCTTTTCCGACTACCCAAACATTCTTCAGTATCTTGCTTCCTCAAAGATCTGCATTGGATCACCACTGATAGACACATCAACTTTAAGGCCTCTGCTTGATGGATATGAAAGCTAAATCCTGATTGTATTAGCAAAAAGTCTACCCTTCATTTATCCTAAGCAGACAAAGGGATCCATTAAAGATCTTTATTCCACAAAAGTATATAAAAGATACTTATTTATTCATTGAAAGCTAGTAAGCTCCAACAAAGTAAATTACTTGTGGACAGGGACAAGCACCCTCCTTAACTGTCGAAAATGGTTAATGTGAGAAGTCTATTTCGTTAATGTAATAAGGGCATATTTTAATAGCCTGGACCTGTTTTATATGTGGACTAATCCAGATTATTTGCTTTCAATAGATTAGGATACATTAAAGAAGCCCAGAAGGGAACACACTACTTGGTTAGGAAGTCACTCTGTCTTTCTTTTTATATACTAAAACTGAATGGGATTAGAAAAATATCTGGAGACGTCATTGCCTCCAAAAAGGGGGAATATTTCTGTCTGATTGAGGTTGATCTTTCTCTTTCAAGCCTCAGTTGCATCACCTTAGTGTAGTAGCACTATCAACATGCTTGATGTGATATATTAGTTATTGGAACTCCTATCAATTTGTTCTTTTGCTTCTTTTATACTACTTTATTGTAGGGTGTCGTAGTAGTCCCAATGTTAAGTTATTGTACAAGTGTGGCAAGCAAACAGCCAGATTTCACAATATGCCATATTAGTATTTGGGGTTAAGTTGGAACTATAGGTATGACTATAGCCATAGAAGCTACTAAGGAGGCACAAACAGATAAGGCGCAATGTCATAGCTCGTTTAAAGAGTTTAACAACGTCATGGCAAATTCTCCTCTGATTTTTGTAGGAACATTGTAGAAGTGCTGATTGATCAACGTGTTGCTCATTATGAACTCATTTATATTGCTGCTATCTCTATGACCCGGGATTCCTAGTTCAATGCACTTGTTTGTACCTTGTAGTGGAAATAAGGCTATTTAAGATTACAATATCTAGATAAGTAAGATTGTTAGCCTGATAAGATGGAAAGGTTTTTAACTAAAAATGAAGAGATGAGAAAAGATAAGAGGTTGGTTACTAAGGCTGATAAATGTTTACATAGAAATTCATAAAGTGGTGGCTAAGGATGGACAAGTTTATGGGCAAATATAGTTGGGTGAATAGCTGAAAACGAAAGAGAGACCAGTCAAAGATAAGTTGTTGTCTATATAAAGAATATGAATAGATACTAAAGATAGGTAACTGGTATGATTAGATAAGGATAAAGCTAAAGATAGATTATTGGCTAAGGGATTTCGCAGAGGTGAGTGAATGTCTAGTTCAAAAATGGATACATGAATAGCTGAATTTGCAAAGAGTTCTAAAACTCTTCATGTAGCAGAACAATTGTTCTAAGTTGACTATTTTAGTGTCATATATCCAACTTGCTTCATGCAATTTTTTTTCTCTCAATATTATGCAAGAAATCCACTCTGATGTTGAAGAAGTCCAAGGGAGATGTTCATGCAAATGCCATCATGGAAGGCTCCAGCGCCCGGATCATGCCAGTCTATACTACGACTCTGGGGACTTTACCACCCACAAATATCTCAGGTCACTCCGGAATCCCTGGATGGCAATGAGGCCCCACTCCTTCGGCCCTGAGGATAGTAACCCTCCTATAGGCCCTGACAGAGCTGATATACTGAGGGCTGATGGACACCGTACCTTAGGAGGGAAGGAGAACGCAGGACGATCGGCCCTCCAATGGGTCATTTGCCCTCGCTGTGCCTGGCCAGGAGAGAAAGACACCTACCAGACCAATGCCAAAGTGCCAAACAAAACAAGATCGAGCGGAAGCTGCTACATTGACAATTCAGGTCAATGCAGGTGTCTGACATTGCAACATTACACTGAAAAGGCTAAACAGCAGGTGAAGCCAAGCCTGGGAGTGCACAGACACCGCATCAGATCTGTCATAACCAGCGATGAAGATCAAGTGCTGGATACAAAGCCAGGTAAGACTGAAGAATGTTGAGATTAGATTGATGCAGAGAGTGGGCTCCTGTTAGAAGTGAAATACCTGTAGAAATAATGAGATTTCCAGACAGGCTTAATCTCCGAAAAGTTAGTGGAAGTCTAACAAATACACTGATCATTAGAAAATGTTTTTTAATCAAAGAAGTGTGTGACTCTAAATGTGATGGGTTTGACGTGCTTTTCAGAAACGGAAGACTTCAGTACCATTGCACTCAGACAAATGGAGGAGAATTGGATGATTATCAGATGAGAAGGGAGATTGTATGTAGGAGGCACACATCAGATTTGTGGTAGAGTCATGTAGTAACAATATGCAACAGCGAGGGAGTGAAAAGATGAATGTTTAAACAGATGCTCAGTAGCTGGTGGTAGAAAACTGCTTTTAATGTGGGAATATGGTATAAGAATGAAAGCGAGGGCCTGAATTGGTAAAACTAAACAGGTCATTGGAGCATTGAAGCAAGGATTCTGGGGTTTAATTGGGTTCTGAAGAGTCTGTCTGAATATGTCCCATTTTTGATGAGTGATGTCCTATTGAACTATATCCAAATATGTAGACCCTGGTAGTATATGTTGAACACCAACCCGTTTCGGCAAAGCCTTCTTCAGGATTTCCATACCAGTGGTTACTCCGCTGAATCCATAGATGTTGTTAACAGAAAAAACAGCCCTCATCAATTGATGTTGGGGATTGCGATAAACCGCACTGTATAAAACTTCATCAACGTAAGTGTCTAAATGGATCTCTAAATAATTTTTGAGCCGCAGGGATAAACACGAAAGGCTTGACTACCTCTTCTCCTATATGGTGTCCCTTATCTGGCCATTTGACTCTGTATCCTGCTCTTTTCCATTAGTTGGAGGCCTGGTTGATATTTCAATATTCTGAAAAGGTGGGATAAATGTCACCAATAGCGCCTTATGTTGACCACAACACACCTTCACCAGTCGTTATTACATTGAAAAACGCCAGCCCTTCAGTTATTTTCCTTTAATAGTCATTTTTTCTTTAATATTGGCAAGCTATTTGATTAACCATTATCTGTATACACTCCATTGACCATCAACAACTGTTCCAATATTAGTGGTCATTTAAGCACCAGGTTCACAGGCGCAACACCTGGTTTCTTCCTTGTGACCCTTGGTCTAAGAGGTAGTAAAAGCCTTGCGAAGAACAGAAATTAAACAGTGCTCTGTCACACACGGTTTACTTTCTGTAGCATCCATTGAGCTATAACACTTACGTATAAAATAAGTAAATTCAGAAGTGGAATGTGCATTTCTAGGAACAAAAATAAACAAATTAAAAACATAAACATGTTGTTTTGTTCCATTATGGTGATTACATGAAAAAATATGTGTTTGAATAGACAGTCACTTCCGTAAATCGCAATTATGATAGTGATCATAAATCAAAATGTATTAACCATGATAAGTAGTAAATCAAACTATTAACATATTTCAAATGGAATATGTAGTCCACATGAATTAGTACTGACGGGCCATGCAAATATTGTTTTTAAATATTCCATTTGTGCATCTCCATTTGATTTTAAAATATATTTTGTCTTTGGGAAAATCCTTAAGCTTCAGTGGTGTCAATTATTGTGATGTCACCGGCATCAAGGTCTTGTGGTACAGTTTCCTGGGATTCAGGGTCAAAGGTCAGTTGATTTGCCTCACTCTGATGTCACTAAGGTCAATGGGTATGTGATGCCTCTACCAGAATCAGAACCATGGTTCTTAAAATGGTTTTCAGTAGTTCTTCTACTGATGGTCACCTTTGGTCCTAAATCAATAAACAGTCACTGTTTTTTGCTTCATTGACAACCTGAGGCCCAAATATATAAAGTGTGCACTTTCCCAGTTTGCACCCGACACACCTTAAAATAGGTGCGCCATGCACAAACAGGGAAAGTGCGCCCTATTGCATGGAATGCGCTACCCCCAGGGCAGCTGGGAACTCGCACTGCTCACAGGGCAGTCATTCAGGCGAAAAACAGAGCGTCTTGTTTGAAGCTGCTCTGTTTTTTACTGTGCAGGATGAAGCCCACCTGCACTTTTAAAAGGGATTAGAGATCCCCTTGCAGGCAGGTGCAGTGAGTGACTGCCCCCGCCTGCATAGGGATGTCTGGGGGTTCACGGGACCCCCTTTCCCCGTCCAGAGGGCTGCAATCAGGGGGCGCACTGAAAAGGTGGTGCACTGTCAGTGCACCACCTGACAGCTTCTTTGCTACTGTGCCCACCACTATAATATGGTGTGGGTGCAGAGGAAAAGGGATTCCCTCATTTGCAAAGGGCAACATCCCCATGCAAATGAGGGAATGTCCTCTGAGCATGGCACTAACGCTTCATGTGCACTAGTGCTAACAGTATTACAGAGGGGGGTTGCACAAGCATCTGAGGCCCCTTCTGTAACACCAAAGTGCCCCAGGGGTGCACAAAAGCAGGAAGAAACTCCTGGTAAACCCCTGGGGCACTTCCATAATATAGTCCCAGGATCCTTAATTTTTTGGTAATTACAGGTGCTTCTTCCACTTACCACCACCAGTCATTCCAGCTCTAACTAGCGTCAGTTTTTTCATCAATGACCATCTCATGTTTCTCATTAAACCTCAGATGTTTTATCTCCTTTGATCAGACCTTTTCCTCCTGTGTAATCAATCGTTCCTTCAATTACCCTTACAAGCTCTTCTTCCCTTAGTGATTCCACCATTAACCAACACTTCATCCACAATTTAGCATAACAGTTTTATCCTATGACTACCACCAGTCCTGTCTTTTCTGACAATCACAAGCCTTTGTCCATTGCTCACTTCATTCTTTAACAGTCACCCGTCATTCTTCCATTAACCATCACCAGCTCTTGGGCCATCACAAATCTCTATATTAGGTGTGGTATTGTCTTGCTTTTTTAACATTCTGTGGAGTGGTTAGTATAAAGAAGATATTGTTGATATGCCTTTTGAAAATGTATTTCCTGCTTCGGTTTCAACATTCTCAGTTCGACTGCAAGCAGCGCCCTCTATCCCTTCATCAGTCCAGCATGGCCAACACAATTCAGGCATCTTTCAGCAATCTGGTCTGAATGGTTCAGATGTTACACGGCGGCAGGGAGCAGAGGATAAGAAGCCCACCTTAAAGGAAGGTCATTGGCAAAGAACAGAAAACCCCATACCCAGCTGTAATGGCACAACAACATGCAGTGGGGAGTCTGCAGCCAGTATCTCGACCAGGTAAGTTGAGGCTTCAATACAGTCTTAGATCTCTGGGCTGTACAGTGACACACAGACTTTTGTACCAAAGGCATCCTTATGTCGACGCTGTACACTCATATTTAGCATTGGGCAGAGGAAAGACATGACATTCTGCAGATGTAAAAGCCACATACGTAAACTTTGGTCAATCAACTACAATAAATCCAGTGGGATTTAGAGGTAGCTGATTACCTTTGAAAGTGATGAGGCGTAAATATCCACCCCGTAGTTTCTTGAGTGAACAAGCACAGGGAAGGAGTCTGACTTCCTGCTGGGTGGTTTGGGGGTTCTCCCTGGTGAACATTTTGAAACAAGTGGGCCAAGTGCTGCATTTTACAGCACAATCATCAATTTTTTCTTTTTAAAGCCATATATGCGGATAGAACACACAGTAACTATTCCATTACTTTAATGGAGTTTCATGCTAGCCTTACCATTCCCAAAGGTACCATGATTTGTCTCATCAAGAAAATCTCAAGAGTATGGTGGTTAAATTGTGTGTTACTTGGCACAATTTCAGCCAAAGTGCCTAAAAAGCCAAAGGCGATGGCCACACTTCAGAAACTAAAATTTCAAATCATCTGTCATAAAGATACCATCTTACTTCACTTCTACAATTTACTTCCATACATTTTTCTACATGGCCTCTCCTCCTAGGACAGTCTAAATCATACAGTAGGATTAAAGGTTCGCTTGAAAGTAGTAAGTTACAAAAATAACAAGCATTGGTAAATGCATTAGGTTTCACCTATATGATTAATATTATGTTTTGTTCGTGAGCAGTTCTGCAGTGTAAGAATGGAGTGCGCAGCACTGGAGTTTGGAGAAGAGTGTGTGAGAGAGGCACGCAGTGTGAGAGTAAAGAGTGCAGTACTAGAGGCAGAGGTCCAGTGTGTGAGGGAAGCGTGCAGTTTGATAGTAATGTACCAGGAATAAGCACCATTATGCCAGGATCGGCAGTTTTTCTAAGGTGGACCATAGTTTCACGAATTCCCACAAGATCAGGAACCGCCTCATAGTATGGATTGGTACCATCATTGTGTGTACCTCTACAATGAGGCACGTATTACCACTATTATGCAAAGACCAAAATTATTGCAGCATTTGCCACAGCAAACTCCCACCTGCATGCATACACTGCCCAATAATGAAAGTTTGTTTTAATATGCTGTTATTATTCATGGTAACATGAATATCCATAATATATCCGTAAATCTAACCATTAAACAAGGGGCACAATTGTAGTACAGCTGAGCAGAATCATGCCATGGATTCTACAATGAGGCAAGTATTAAAACCATTGAACTATCACAAAGGAAGGATGTAGACAGTGAAAAGCTGATGGTGTCTAAACACATCCTCTGGAATAAACACAGTCACAAATGTATTAGACACCCCTTCTAATAGAATTGCTGGGCGTCTCAAAGATCAGATCCTACAAGGGGGGAACAACAAATGGTAATTCTGCTCAAAAGAATGAAGGCCCTCAATCATCACATGTTGACATAGGTCTATGGTTCTCCCTGGAGCTCTTTAGATGCTGTAGTGCCCAATATATTTGCTCAGGGCCCTTGGGAACCTATGAAAATGAAAGCATACAAATGTGTAGGAGGGTTAATGTCTTAGGAAATGTATTGCTCACTCCCTATCACATGGTTAAAAAACAACTAAAGACTTGGGGAGGCTCTGTAATGCAGTCTACATGTTTTGCCCTTATTCAATGTATAGAGTATAAAGGGTATAGAGCCTCCCCTAATGGCCACCAGCGTCATTGACTGGGCCACCCAAAAAGACTTCTAAGGTTGTGGTGAGTAGATCGCAAAGGCATGAACCCGATCAGTCTGGAGCTATTAATTTGGCAATTACCTGAAGAAGGCGATTCAACACCTTTGCCCATATTTTGACTTCTGTATTGACAGGGAAACGGGTCTGTAGGTGGCCACTGTTTAGCAGGTTTACCCGCTTTATGAATGAGTATTACAATTGCTGTCGTAAGATCTTAGGGCAAACTCCCCTCTTTCCTAGCCTCTTGTAGCATATCTCTAATATACTCTCCCACTTTAAAAATACGGGTGCTATTAGGCACCACCTAATTACTGGCCAGTATGTCTCCCATACAACTAGTATTTGCAGCTCAAAGCTTTCTTGAGTGTCATTCACAAAACTCCCAGGGGGTCTAGTTTCCAGTCAACTCGTCTCTGAGTGGCTGGTTGATTCTGTGCATGCATTTTGGAGCGTGGTCTGAGATCCCTCTTCCCTACTTGGTAGTAGTGTGTGTCCTTGAGCCAACCCCCTGTGACTGTGGAACCCGGATGTAGTCCAGCCTTGACATAGAGCAAGTGGGCCCGGAGGTGTAAGAGTATTGCCTATCAGTGGGATGTTCCTCTCTCCATATATCCATCAGACTCAAGGGGGTTGCTATGGTCTGCAATCAGTAGTGCCCCTCAAATAGTTGGCTGTCCATAATGACTCTATCTAGCTTTTCCCACATGGTGATATTGAATCTGCCCATTGTACCAGTAATCATGTTCGGTGTTTGTGCCAGCCAAACTCAGAATGTTCCCAACATTATTGACTGTAAACCATGTGGGAAATACCAGGAGGCCACTTTGAACTGCTTCCCAGTCCAGTCTCCTCTCACTGCAGCCTAGCACCCACCTGGGTCCACAGCCAAAGGGTGGTGAGAACCCCTGGGTGTCATTTCAATCTTGTGTATTCATAAAAGGAGTTTAGTGCTTAGTCCCAAATATAGCTTCCACTGTCCCTCCTCTCATGTGCATCATGTAGTGTTGACCCCACTCCTTCCCACACCATGTGTAGTTCCTGCCTCTCTACTGCCTCAGGCTGCAAGTGTGGAACTACCAGCTTCCCAATTACTTGAGGCACCTTCCACCCACCCGATCCAACATCAAATCTGCTTGTATTCACTTGTACACCAGTCTCTTCTCCCTTCTCTTGAATTGAGAAATGTCACTTGGTCCTTTTCAGGCACATAGCGATGGCTAATCTCCTGCCTCTGATCGCAGCAGTTCTTGTCATGTTTGCCAGTCGCCCACCCATGGCTCTCTCCATAGATGCCACTCCAGCTGCCGATGTTTCTGCTCATGTTACACCCCCCGGAAACATCTGTGTATCTTGTGTTCTCCAGTCTCCACAGGTCACAAACACTCCAGCCACTTCTGAGCCTCACCCCAGGGACAGAAGAACTAGGACCTCCCCTCAGCCAGGATCCTCAATTTAGCTTGGAAAATCATCATTCTGCAGACTCCATTTTTGGAGTTCTAATTTAACTTTATCAAAGAATCTCCACTTGTCCTGTACCTCCATTTTTGGAGTTCTAATTTAACTTTATCAAAGAATCTACGCTTGGCCTTTACCTCTGGTGTGTAGTCTGAAAAGACAAAGATTGTGTGGTTTTCAAACTGCTTTTTCTATGTCGTTGGGAGGTTTTGTCACAATCTAAAAATTGAGGATGCTGGCTACAATCAGTTTTGGTCTTGCCGAGGGTTTTATAGGGTCTCTTGGCATCAGGTGTGCTCTTTCTACTACAAAGTGAGGGGTAAGTCCTCGTTCACAGTGTTGACAACAAAGTCCTCTATTAAACATTCTACTCCATGCCCACGGCCTTCTCAGGAATGCCCACCAGCCACAAATTGTTGCGCCTGGATCCCCCCACTGATTACTCTACCATGGCATGTAGTTGGGTAACCTCCCTGTGTTCACTCTGTTTGCAATTCACCAACGTCTGCCTCAATTAGAGTAATGTCCACTGCCACTGTGTCAATCTTGTCTTTAAAGGCAGTTCTGGTTTCTTTGATGGCGTGCAACAATTCTCTGCGTGATGAATCTTGTTCACCCCCCTCCACATACACCGTGGCCAACATTTGCCCCGAACCAATGCTTGTCATTCACTTTTGAATGTGTATTTGTCCAATCTGTGGCCTGTGACACTTTTGACCCTTTTCTCAAACTATTTAGAATTATTATGGGGGTTTAGTCTCTCCCCCCATGGCACAGCCATGAGAAGTATGCGCTGGCTGGCATTTATGCACATGTTTCTTGCTGCCACCCAACGTTACTGGCCCTTGTCTTCAGGAAGGGTGGCACCACTGGTTCACTCAGCGCCTGCACTTCTGTGTATCTGCTCACGGCTGAGGAGGCTGAAAATGCCCTAGCCCTCAGGTTTGTGCAGTCTCTTTTCTAATTCAGTCCACACAGCTCCCGATGCACCAGCAAGTCCCCACAGCAGGGCCCAAGAAGGAGGATCTATGTTGCTTCATCAGACAGGGACCTACTTGTCCTGTCCCTCTACCATACGGACCGCACACGACTATCCCCAGTCCCCTGCTGCTTCTCATGCACAGTACCCCGCTAGGTTCCATTTCCTGCGGCTGGCTGCCATTTTGTGTCATGACCAGAGCTCCTGCTGGCTTCGGGGGCAGTTTTGTCTCCCCATGACTGCCCTCCCTGCCTGATCTCTTCTCACCAATGTATGAATGGGGGAGTTTTCAGTGCCAGGGGAGACAGTGGATTTCTGCTGGTGGTGGTCATCCTCGGTGTCAGCATACATGTGGGGCTCCATTTCCCTTTGGCACCCAGGCTACGCCCCCATAATAACTACATTTGGTCATCTTAACACAAATCTACTTACCTTGATTTACCTTGTGATTTATTGGGTGCGTTGTTGTAATTGTATGTTTTTCATGTGACATATCTATGCGATTTAGTGATCCTGTGCCATGTAGTTTATCGGGACACTGAGCTATCCAACTACTCATTGAACAATTGCATTGGAATCCAAATACTCTTTCTCTATTTTCTATCTCATGTAGAGTGAAGAGGACTAGAAGACCTAAGGAAACAAAACTTGGTTGCAGTTTCTCAACCCTTTCCCCTGACAGTGCAGACTCTCCAGCCAATGTCAGCCAGAAGAACTCCACACACTGCAAAGAAGATAGGAGAAGGTACAATGAAGAAGGAGGCGTGACAAGACTTCCCTCTGAGGAGGAGATGTTAGTGTCAGATTTCAAAATCCAGAGAGGGTCTCCCTCCTCAAGCTCAAGCCAGAAGAGTATGTCACCCCATGGCCAATATGGCATAAAACTAAAATCTCCAGAAGTCAACCAAGAGGAAGAATCCCTCTTTCCAAAAGGACACATTGTAGCTCAAACTCACTCAGAACATTCAAAGGAGAAGCTGCGGCCCGCCAACTGTGCAGAAGCAGTGACATCAGAGCATGATGACTTGATGCCCACCTCAGACACTTGGGCTCATCCACAAGACAGTGAAGAGACATTGGCTGGCACAAGAGGCAGAAAGAAGGTCAAGACTTGGAAGCGTGATCTAGAGTTAGCCCAGAGCCTAACTTCATCACTATTTCCAGAAGCAAACCCACAACAGTCAACCTCAGCAGTGGAAACAGAAATCAAGTTGAATGAAAGATTATCTAGAGGTCGTCAACAAGAGGAGAGTGGGGACGAAGAAGAAAGCTCAGCTGATGAATGGGCATTGTGTCTTCAAAGAAAACAGAGGAAAGTTTGTGACAAGATCAAAGAAGTTCATCTTCGTGATGGGGGCGAAAAAAACACTATAGTCGCAACCAGGGTTGGGAATGATAAAGAAGGATTCTCAGTGGATAGGGTTGTGAGTGGGAGAAGTAGCTTTAGTGAGACTGATGAACCTTCAAGTTCTTCTGATGGCTGCAGACTTGGTAACGAAAAGCTGATGGAACAACATGTGAAAAATAAGAAGAATGTGATGAATGTTTGTGGGAGAAGTGCAGGCAGACTGGGACAGAAAGGGGAGATAGAGAAGAGGGAATCAAAAGTGTATGCAAATATGGTGACAAAGGAGGGGGGTAAAGAGACAGAATTGGAGCTGGAGGAAATGAAGGGAAAGAAGCACACAAGGAATGAGGATGAAATTGAGGAGGAAGAAAAGACTCTGGAGGAGGGACCAGAGAAGATATCCCTACCAGGAAAGAAAGAAGAGGAGAAAGAAGAAAATGAGGAAGCAGAAGTTGTAATGGAGCTGAACGAGGCTAAGAAGGTTTTACATGTGAAAGCAGAAAGTAATGATGACAAGGTAGATATGGAGCAGGAAAGTAACATAGATCTGAATCAAGAGGAAAGTGAGGAAGAAAGTGAAGACAGCAGTGCTGGGTTAGAGTTGCTTATTGTAAAAGAAGTGGAGAAGGCGACAGAGGACAGTACAGAAGAAGATGGAGAGAGTGCCAACTCTGAGAAGGAGGAGGAAATAGCTAAAGAGGAGCAGGATTTTAATGAGAACAGAATGAAAAAACTGGAGGAAGAGGAGCACTCTCCATCACTAAAGTCTGAAAGATGCCAATCCTCCAACGAACAAGAGATAGAAGACAGCTCTGAGAGTCACATAGATAAGGACTTCTCCGAAGGTGACCAGGAAAGCAGCCTTGGACCCAAGAAAGGAAAGCTAGGAGGCTCAGAGGATGAGAACGGAGGCTCAGAGGATGAGAACGGAGGCTCAGAGGATGAGGACGGAGGCTCAGAGGATGAGGACGGAGGCTCACAGGATGCTGAATCTGATGAAGAGAAGGATGAAAGCACAGAAGAAGCAAAACCTAAAAGGTACATTACCAATTGTTTTGAGCAGAGGTGTGTATTTGTTCTGTGTCAATTTGGTGAGGAAGTGTTGGTGTGAGAATCTGGCGTGTGATGAGCGGTAAAACCTATAGGCTGGGATAGAATGTTATGAGATGAGGCCAAGCTTTATGAAACTGGAATAGTAGAGTGGATTAAGGACAGAAAGCTTCAATGTAAGTTGGAAGGAGAGAATATGAAAGAGGAATGTTCAAAGACATATTTTATAGCCTCTACAGGCATGCATAAAATGTGGCTCTTGGGACTATCAAAAAGAGATCAAATAGAGCCAATTTTCCCATGGTCAAGAAGTCTCCAGAGTAAAAAAGTGAAATATATATTGTACAGAGGAAATAGGGAAAATGTACTGGTTTAGCATCGATGAGCAGTAAATACAGGTGGGTGAAATGGGAGGTTGAATAAGGAATGGCGCTTAAGCAACAAGAATATTCAGGACTAGCGTAGCACCTAGATGGAGAGTTTTGTATTTTTTGGAATTGTTAGGTGCAGAATGTTTATATGGATGATCACTGAGGAGCTATAGGAAAAATTGATTTAGGCGGTGCGATTCTTCTGGGTGGATAGAACGTAACAGAAGCAAGGGACGAAGGATGCCCAGGCAGGGATTGAAGTAGATCAAAGACTTGAGGTGTATTAGTCTTAAAAACTTATTACGTTCTGATTGAAAGGAGCTATCACACTCACATACATACAAACTTGCTCAAAGGTGAACCTGCACATGCATAATTCTGCACCCCTCAGAAGCAACAACTTTCATTTTTGCGTTTTGTTTACAGGAACAGTGAATCAGGAAGTGAAAGTACAACAGCATCTCACAAAGGTAAGCTTTAATTGTATAATGCACTTCATGAGGATATGTGAGTCTTTGTGTACTGTTTCTCTGCTCGATTGATGTTTCAATAATTACTTTAGTACACATATTCATAACTGTCTTGAAAAGAGAGACCACAAAATCAAAAGGCTCTTCGGAATTAATTAGTCAGACTAAGGCTGTTACTTGGAGTTTGATGGACAAACCATCAGCTGGGGCAATGTATCTCGCAGGTGAACCACTCACCAAATTTGGAGCGCTGCCACAGGGAGCGCTTCAGTCAAAAAAGTAATTGCCAACTGACCAAGACAAGGAGATCATTACTTTGTTTTCCCATAAATACGTCTTCCCCCAATCCCAAAGCTGTTATTTGTTTTGAGAAAACAAAGATGCAATGTATATCAATTATCAACAGGAACAAGTCCGCATCAGAACCCCAGGCCTAATTATGGCCTTCCAAAACTGAAATAAAAGTAGCTCTATGGTTAAAGGACAGCTGACTTAGGTGTTCCTGTGAAAGAGTCTCTTAATCATTATATTTATATCTAAACTAAAGTTTTGCAAGAGAAAACAAAAAGGTAGTTATTGACAGATAAGCAGGGTCCCTTCACCTCACTCAATCAAAAAAAAGATTTTACTAGGCAAATTGATATTTGGAATTTGCAATGAGATGAGCTTCAATTACAATTTTGGATCTGTCCACAAAATGTACATGCTAAAATGCTAAGGGCCAAATTTAGAGTTTGGAGGATAGGATACTCATTCAAAACATGACAGATACTTTGATTGCTGTATTTCATATTCCACATGTAATATGATGGACAGAAGATTCAGTCATGTGATTAATCAGGTTCAGGATAAGATACCTTGTCGTCCATCTTTTTCCTTGGGTTCCCCATTGCAATGGCATTTCTCATTCACTAAGTCCTTAAGTAGTTTCCAGCTGAGTACCTGTGGACGCAATAGTGCTGTCTCTCTGTACTTTATAAACATTAAGGCTGAGTTGCTTGATGTAGAATGTCAAGGGACCAAAGTGGTATTATCTCAGTAACTTCAAAAGGCAATCAGGACTGCAGCTACCCACATCTGCTTAACCAATAAAAAAGTGATCCAAACATCCTGCACTTGGAAGTCAAACTGATCCAGTCCGCAGCTTCATACCTTCCGCGAACCAAGAGCCGCTGTGAGTGTGTGTGCGAGGTGGACGCCTAGACCGACGGCTGACCCCCGGCTGATTCTTATACAGCGGGGGCTCCCAACTCTGTTCCGACTGTATCTAACCTTGGTTGACACCTACGAGGGCACGATACGTAACGACCTTGGATCAACATCAATATCAGTTGTGCAGAGGCAGCGCCTTCAGCACTCCTCCAGCCACCGGCCCGGCCCGTGGGAATGGGATGGTGAGCAGGAACAGGGAGCAGAGAGCAGGGCGCAAGAGCCTTGGAATCCCTTGGAGCCCCTGCTGATTCCCACCGTACCGCAGAACTGCGTGAACCTCCTGGTGGTGAGTGCTGCGGTGAGTGCAGCAGCGGGAGTGTGGGCTGGTGAGGTGTAGGCACAGTGGGAGAGCCGGGACAAAGCTAAGACCAAGACACAGGGGTGCTATAGTAGTGCAGTGCAGTGCACTGTGGCAGTGTGGCACCGAGGAGACAGCGGCTACCGCTTTGGTAGCAACAAGGCTCGGCTGGAAGCATGGTCAGGAGCCACAGGAGAGAGTTCAAAGTAACCATAAGCCACACAACTTACTGCCCATCTTGTTACCTACACCCAGCTGTTGGTTTGCTCTCCCAGCAGGGGTGTTGACAAGAGCCGGGACCAAGCCAAGACCAGCCAGGACCAGCTGGGATTAACTTGGGATTGCAACAGGCGGTTGCTGGCTGAACGCGGAAGCACCATTTTACCAAAGTAAATACAGCTAAGCCTCAACTCAGAACTTGAAAAAAATCAAAATAAATCTGACACACAGTTAGTCATCCACGGAGGATGAGATCGGGCAAGGTTAGGTGGACCCCAAAGCAGCCTCAAAAAACCCAAAAGGCGAGGAAAACCAAGGGGACAAAAAACAAAACATAACCCAGTCAGCAACAACCTTCAGAGCCCACTAATCTCTCCAATCACAACCCTGTTCAGGAACCAGGAGGGGATAGGCACAAAGGAAGTAATCAAGGCCTTCTTTTTCTTGAAAAATCCTGGGGCCACACTCTTTTCGACTCCACGAGCCCTGCCAGGTCTGCTTGCCCCTCTAACTCCTCAACGGGCGACCCAAAACAAAGGATCAGACATCATTCCAACTGCTCAAACATCCTTGGAACTAACAGTTCCCTTGTTGGACCCAATGGAACAAACGGACCCAAGTGGACAAGACCCAAATCAGGTCTCTAGTAAAAGACAGTCATACAAGGAAACTGAAGAGAACAACCAGATGAAAGAAACTACCCTGGTTGAGGCTGGCACAGGCGAAATAGCAGAACCAGCTAATGAGATGGGACACCAGCAGAGGGCTGGGGTGAATTGAAGACAACAGCCATGACTTCTCCCGTCAAAGACAGCAAGTGGATTAAGGAAGGAGAGAAGCAAGGAGTAAGGTCCACCACACCAGTATCATACACAACTCCAAAAACCGCTTCAATTACCACCTTAAAATCCACATCCCCGGCACACTTATAAAGCTACCTGCACCTAAACCGGCACTGAGAACTGAAGCCCAGATACATAGGACAAGTACAGCTGAGGCTAATGACTTGAATGACTCTGAAAACTCATGGTTGAAGTTCCTAAGCCCTACATCGAGCCCAACATCAAACAAGGAGACTTCACAAGATTTAACCAAAACAGCAGTTGCAAACAAAGTCCCCAAGTTTAATGAAGGGGAGCTGACCATCCGGGGGGAAAGACGGACAAAAATCTGGATAAAATCGGAACGGTAATGACATCAACCCTGAACACCAGTAATAGCTTGTCATTTCAAAGTCAGAACTCGGGCACCAGTCATACATCACAGGAAGAGACTGGACATAGAGCTGTTACAATACATCCAGAGCTTCTCACATCCATAAAAGAAACACTCCAGTCCTCTGCAAAGGCACTTAATTGGCAACCGGACAAACTGGACATTCAAATAGACTTAATGAACATTATAGCCCTCCATATAGCAGGGATAGGCACCAAACAGGACAAATGAATACGCTAACAACAACAGCACAATCAAAACACACACTAGAACAAAGTCCCTGAGCCTGCGGCCCAATTATAGACAAACTGAGCCTCCTTCCAAATCTTTTAGAACAAATTATGGTGCTCAGAAAATCATGCCCGCCACGTTCCAAGTCAAAAGAAGCTGAAAGTAAAACATATCCAGCCTCCCCCAAAAAGGCGGACAAGGAAAAACAAAAAATGACTAACATGGAAAAGGCAGGCCCCACGCTAAACTTGCCTTTCTCACTCAATCCAACCAAACTAACAAGAAGACAAAAAAAACGTGAAAGGAAAGCAAGGAACAAATTATCAGTAGGGAACATGAAGCCCGGACCCAAAGTGTTCCCTATATTTGCTACAACTAGAAAAGAAGATTACACAAAATAAACACTATAAGATCGTCAGAGGGCCCAACAGACACATCAACTGAGGCCCCAAAAAAGCGGTCCCCATTTACATCAGGAAGGGAGGAACAAATACCTAAGGAACAAAGAGTCTCTAATGCGGATAGCATATTAGAGCCTGTGCAAGACGGAATGGAAAAAGCAGCAAGGACAAAGAAGAGCAAAGACCTTGTAGTGCAGAAAAAACGAAAATCAAGGCAACAGAGCAGTATTCACATAGAGAGTGAAGAGAAATCAAGCTCATTTAAAGGCAATACAGGAAACCATCGAAAAAGTGGATACCACGACTGTCCACAACCTACTGTGAAAGGCAACAAGAAAAAAATAGCGGCAAAACAAAAAAAGTCACGCCGCATGGGCTCAAACCCTGCGCCAAAAAGAAGAAGCGGATGACAGGGACAAAAAGTACATTCCTGTAAAAGATTCAGAAAATTCACAACAAACAAGAGACTAAGTGAGGGGCCGGGGAACAATGACCGATGCCAGTCCGAACGTACAGGGAACAACCTAGAGGAAACTTCGAATATCATACATCATCATCATCATCAATATTCTTTATTTCGGCACATTTGCCATAAAAGATAAAACAACTTTATACAGTTAAAAAAAAATTAATTGGATCAGATCAATTAATCAAAACGTCATAGAAAAACCGCAGCATAGTTCCTTAATTCATATCATCATACATAAAATGTTAGTTGATCCGAGAGCATTAAAATTATTAAAATGATGATTGCATAAAGCTATTATTTAAAATTTGAGATATTATTCTGCAGCCTTGGGTAATAAGCCTCTTCTCTTTATCCAGAAGTTTTCCAAGTATTTGGCCACAGCAAACACAATCATGCCTTAAAAATCCTATATGCCTGCATACAATGGGTGAAGCCCAGGCTTTTACAGGCCGGTACAATCCAGTGCCTTCTTGGCCGCGCATAAGTTCGGCAAAAGAACAATATGTGCAGCTCTGTTTCCTGCTCATAGTTGCACCCTGGGCAGAAGCTCAAGGAGGGCTCGGTCCATTTGCTAGTGTAGGCACGGATCGGTAAACTTCCCTACCTCCATTGTAGGTACAGTTTTTTAGTAGTAGTTGGGAATATGACATCTAGGATTCCCTCCAGCTTATAAGTGTCCTTAGTCGGTAGGAAAGAGTCAGTCAGTCTACCAGACTGTGTGCCATGTCTTTGTGCCTCGATTTTGCTTTCGTGGTACAGTAAGAGCAACTGCTTCCGAGAGATAGAGATCATAGGGCAAGCAGTCGCAGGATCAGACCACAGGTTAGCTAGTCCCAGACGCACCAGCTAATTTTTTATGTAATGAAACCAGGGGATTTTTCCTAGGTTCGGATAGGTCAAGATTTCCTGCAGCTCGGACCTGTAGTTCATAAGCTCTGGTGTGGTCCAAATTCTGCTCCAAAAGGTTAGAGGCCTGGCACCCAGATCTTCGTCAAGTGGTCTCAGTCCCAGATCAAGCCTCATCGGCAACAAGGGGGTACTAGGAGGGAGTGATAGGAGCTGCCTGATAAATTTATTCTCAATTGCCACCATCTCACGTTTACAGGTGTGGCCCCCAAGTTCACTTCCATAATATTATACAAAGTCGGAAGGACTCTACAGGAAATGTCCCGCAAGGTAAGGATGCTAAGACACCCTCAAATAAGATCGGCAAGAGCCCACCTTCTATCTCAGCTACAAAGACTGTCCTACCACACAGATGCCCAAGAGCAACATAAAACAACAAGCGACAAGCCGCCCTCTGGGAGGGTGTACATGCGACCCAGTCAAGGGCAACAACCTTTGGAAAGGAACTAACACCCCAAAGTAACTCCTTTGGCATAACTGGGAAAGAGAACAACCAGGCTAGTAGGCCACCACTAACAATCACACTACAAGATGCCGAAAGGAGCAATAAGCCTAATGGCAAACAGCGCAGAATACAAATATCTACCCTGTTGGGAACAGATAAAGAAATCAGCTCCAGCAGCAGTACAGGGAAGGACAGACATCATCTACAACAACTGCTATTAACACCAGAGTACGAATCCCAGGGGCTGCATGATACATTAAATATATGATACATGCATATAGGAGCAACATACTCAAACTGATTGCAACTATCTGTAACGACCGGGTTCTCGAACCAGATGGGATCAGCTCCTTAGAGCACCTCCAACCCAGCCGGAACGTAACCACCTCCCTCCTCAGGACCCATCTATCCAGGCACCTGGGTACCTACCTGAGGATGTGGAACTCGCAATATACAAGCTCATATCATTAGAAACACCACTAAATCTATAGGGATTACTAGGAATACTCACTGATTACTAAGGACGTCCATGCCCTACACCACACTCATACCTCATAGTCTCGCGACCACATGGGTCCAGACTAATCTACCCTGGGGCAGTTCTGATTATTTACCATTACACACTGATCACCATCAGTGCTCACTCGACACGCAATCCGGCGTGTCTACACACTAGGCTGCAGCCCTAGTGCTCTCTTCCTTCCAATCCGGTCCACAATCCGGCGGACCTAGACACTGGTGTCCTCCCCAGTGTTCTCTAACTCACAGCCCGGTCCACAATCCGGCGGACCTACACATCAGGCTTCCACCTGATGCTCTCTTTAACGCCGCTTACCAACGACGATCACTTTCCTATGAATACCTTCAGCTCTCTCTCTCTCTATGTTGGGAAGTTTCTCTCACTATTCACTAAAGGTTTGCTACTACAATAATATTATGGGATGGCCGAATCACTTAGTGTATCAATGTTCTTCCAGCCCACGGGCTCCTCTCTCTCCCTAATTATTCAGTGGCTACTTACCGGATCAGGGGCAGCATCTGTTCTGGCTGTAACACCTGACTAGAAGGAAAGGTTACCTGTGCTTTAAGAACAAGGGACACACACTGTATGCAAGAGTTATTCCCTGATTTAAACGCTCTCTATCATAAGAACAACACATGCACACTGGTTCACTAAGAACTGGGGTATCTTTATTACAATAACAATAGAATGGGACACATACACAGATCTGCGGGGTCTCTGTAACTAACAGGAACTGTAACACACCGCTGAAAGAAAAGGGATTAGACATATAACTGGGACAATGTTATCTGCGGGGTCTCTGTAACTAACAGGAACTATAACACACCGCTGAAAGAAAAGGATTAGACATACAATATAAGGACAAGGTTAATGTTTGGAAATACAGAAGGATATCACCTGAGGGGTGTGGGGTCTTGCTCTAGCTGTCATCTGGGCTCCTCTCTCGTCTGTGCCTTAGCTCGTCTTAGATCCTCTCCTGCACTCTTGGACACACATCTGCGCTGATCACTCTGCACTGGACTCCTCTCCCCCACAAACTCTCTCCACCTTCCAACTTCAGTCTAATGGTTTCTGCCGCTCTGATAATCGTTCGCTCCACTGGCTTCTTCACTCTATCTGATTGTCTCCATGCCAATGTCCAATTCACTCCAGCTGCTCCCACAGATTAATCCATGATATAACTTCAGTCTCTTCTAAAAGGCATTACTTCAGACTCCAGCTATTCACAACTCCTCCTGATAAGTAACTGCTTCTGACTGCTTCCTTCAGTTCCAGCTCACTGACTGTCTGTCTGTCTTCTCTCTGTTCCAAGCATCTTCTGTCTCTTCTCCTCCTGCAACTGCACTCCTCTCCTCTGCTTCAATCCAACTCAACTGCTTTCAGCTCAAACTCTTTCTAGCTCGAACTCTTTCCGCTCCTCCAACTCAACTAACTCTGCAACTCCAGCTCAACTAACTCACTCCGCCTCTGCACTTCACTAATATAGAATGCTCTTCCCTCATGGAAATTTCCAACAGAGGGCTGCCTCCCACCGAATTCCTGTGCCAGCTCCAGGGCCCCTCGTGCAACTGCAGTGACCATCTGCATGTTACGTCTGAACCCAAGAGACAAACACATTCCTCGGATAAGAACCAGTCCTGGCTGGTTTTCCCCTAGCAGACAACAGGCTTAACTATAAACATTACCTTTACCCTTCAAGCATCTCAGCTCTGCAGGGACAGAAAGCAAAATGGAGTCTCTCTAGTTC
Source organism: Lissotriton vulgaris (assembly GCF_964263255.1). NCBI lineage: Eukaryota > Metazoa > Chordata > Amphibia > Caudata > Salamandridae > Lissotriton > Lissotriton vulgaris. The sequence continues at coordinate 768,401,279 of NC_141697.1, forward strand.
TGGGCCTTGTAGGCCTAAGAAGGATGAAATAACCCCTAGCTCTGTCAGAGTACCTACACAAACCATACCAATATGTAATAAAAAGTCAGGACCACAGGATCCACCCTCTACTATAGGCAGGATAATGAAAGGATACATAATTATGTCAAAGCCAATAGGCAATAGATGGATTAGAGTCAAGAATAAGGGATCTATCATCATATAAAGCAGCTATCCTCTTCTAGGTCTGGAAAAAGGGCTTAAAAGGGCCAACACAAGGTAAGAATACAGATCCTAGATTTGAGCAAGCTTAAAGTCTTCATCACTCCGAAATAGAGCCAAAAAACATGTCAAGACACTATCCCAGGACTAAAACATCTAAACTCAACCCATTTAGTGGAATTCTGCAAGGTAGGACACAACAAGACCCCGTAACAAACTCTCATGACATAGCAAACGGAGATCATTCAGCTAATCATGACTTTTAAACACCAATTTGACACATGGGGCATAAAACTCTTGAGACCGGCAAAATCACGGTACCCAGGCCCAACTTAGGGAGACATCGGTGGAGAAGGGAAAAGCAGGGAACACCCCGGAGACAAAGGATCATGTTCATCCAGTCCTCTGGAATACAAGGGGGCACAACCCGCCAACAGCAAGATGTAGAGTGGATAAATCCAGGGAACAAGAAAATACTGAAGGTGTCTTGGATCACTGGAGCTGGCTTGCAGGTAAGCTGAATAAAGGGAAAGAGAATTGGCCCTTACACAAACAGACAACGAACAACGATCAAGACACCTTTCAGCTCATCTCATGGAACATAGCCGGTTCCAGGAAATGGCTAGAAGATGGCTGGCCCATTCCAAATTGGGCTTCATGCGATATAATCGCCTTACAGGAGACTTGGGCACTAGAGGAGCTGCCGCTCGTCGGGTATACACATTTCAGCACACCAGCAGAAAAAGACAGCAGGTATGGCCTCCAAAAGGGATGTAATCAGTCTACGTTGCGACTGACATTAACATCAGATCTGAGCAAATAGCTACTTTTGGATCAAACGTGCAACTAATAAAGTTGTCTTTTCCTGGCAGAAAGGCACCTGTACTATTAGCCAACATCTACATACACCCATTGGCGAGAGAGAAAAAAGCTCAGATAAACCAGCCAATAACCATAATTAATGCCATACGAAACAGCAACCCCTTCTGGGAAATCATCTTAACAGGTGATTTTAATTCAAATGTAATTCATTCTCCAGAAGAGGACGGCAAGCTAGCAGCAGACAATGAGTTCTGGAACCCCAATACCAGCTCAAATCAGAGTGCCCCGACCTAGTAGGACAGCAACTGGTAACTACCCTGGAATACCTGAGTCTGATGTTCCTAAACGGTAGAACACCAGAAGACCACCCTCCAAAGTATACCCGTCTCGGAGGGACCTCGCTATCTAGTCTTGACTACACAGCAGTATCACTTCCATTACTGCCTCTCCTCAAGCAGTTCTTAATTGAATTTACGACTAAAAGTGACCACTCATACCAGCACATCTATTAAAATCGAAAGCTTCCTAAACACCAAAATAGTATGATAATTATAGACAGCTCGCTCACAACCGACTTGAAACGACTGAAATGGGTAACTGACAACATTGGAGACCTTCAAGTAAAAGTTCAGAGAATTAAAATAGAAAGTGAAATAAGTCTACACAACTTGATAAAAGGCTGGGAAAGTTTCACCGACAAGTTAACAACAATTATGTCTGTTATACACAAAAAAGCGGGGGACTCAAAAAACACAAAGTCACTTTCAACTGAAAAAACAATGACGTCACAACGAGACTGGGACCGAAGACGGCATCTTAAGAAAAAGTATAAAAAGATACTATGGGAACACAAAAGAAGAAGGGAGGACAACTTTTGGGCCAAATTACTATTCACAGCAAAAGATACCAACTCAAGTGCATTTTGGGGAATAATAAATGGGCTAGAGCACCTTGTGAACGCAATTACCTCAAGTGTACAAGAAGCTGATTGGGCTTCACTATTAACAAAGAGATTCACAGTCACTGAACCATCGACCCACCTAGAATGGAGGGAGAGTACGCAAGTGCTGCCCAAGGTGCGTGAAGAACAATTGAGTGACGACAGGAGTGCCCTAGAAACTGCAAACAGCGCCCCAACTTGCCGATGGCCTATAGTGCACAACATAGAAGAGGCACAACTCAGAGAAGACTGCGGGGTAAAACACAGATCTGGAAATCCAGGCCTCAGCGATGAAGGGGTCAGAAGAACACCCCTGAAGGGCCTTGGTAATCGGGCTCCAGGTCCAAATGGCATTCCCTCAATATTCTTCAAATCAGCCCCGGACTTCTGGAGCGAAAGACTGAAAAAATCTGTTTGAAGAAGTAGAGAGAGAATGTCACATTCCGTCAAGCTGGCAAGCTTCAGTAATTACTCCGATTTATAAAGGAGGAGATAGAACGTTTCCTGAGAATTATAGGCTGATAGCACTTTTGGACGTGGATGCGTAGTACTATGCCTCACTACTACTGGAAGACCTGATTACCTGGTCCGACAGCTCAAAACGGATCCCACTTAACCAAACAGGTTTCAAAAAAGGGTGGGGGACGATAACAGATATTTTATCACTCTCACTGATAGCTGACAAATACATCCGAAGGAAACAACAGCTGCATCACTGCTTTATTGATCTAAAGGCGGCTTTTGACAGCGTGGACTGTCACATTCTATTGGGAAACTGCGCACATGGAACATTTGGACAAAATACTTAGAGGAATATTGCTTTTATACTCCAACACATGGATGAGAGTAAAACTGGGAGATGGCGCAAGGCCATCAAGAAAATTCAAAACCACCAAAGGGCTCAAACAAGGATGTGTCCTGGCCCCCCATCTGTTCAATCTTTTTATGGCGGACCTCGTGCCGAAACGCAAAAAGATTATATCCCACCCACCTAAATTAGGTACCTTACCATTAACCCATTTATCATACACGGACGATGTTGTCTTCATGAGACTAACCTAGATTGGTCTACAAAGATCGTTTGTAGGAATGCTGAAATTTATAGCCAACAACAAGCTAGAGATAAACATTATAAAAAGCAAAGCAATGCTTATTAGCAGACATCCAAACAACTATTCTAACTAGAGTGCAAAAAGCTAGAAGTAGTGCCAAGCTACAAGTATCTGGGGTTCTACTTTGACAACCGGCACAACCATTGGGAGGAAAAAGCCTACATGACTCACAGAGCAAACGCCTTAACATTCGCCTTCAGGTCTTTATCAAAAAACCTTAAGGGGCCATCATTCAAACCCCTACTAGCAGTAATAAAAGACAAAATGCTACCAACACTATCATATGGCAGTACAGCTGTATACGGGAAAGACGCTCACCTGCTAAACAGTGCACACGTTACAATCTACAAAAGAGTCTTTCAAATCCATCAGGGGGCTTCCCCAGCACAGACAAGACTAGAATTTGGGGTAACCAACGAAACGCTGGGGAGAATGTGCGCAACGATCAAGCAATGGTACAGCCTGAAACAAAACATAGTACTAGAACTGACTCAGGCTCTGTGGGACGAATTAGAGAAAGATGCAAAGTCCCCATATAACCAATATCTAAAAAAGGCATTACTAGATACCTGCACAGGAGAGCTTTGTGAAACAATCCGCCCTACTCTGCCTTTAAGCTAATTATAATAAATAAGAAAAGCTACACTCGCTGCAAGTTGATAAAAACACTTTCAGTATGAGAAAGCACACCTGGATGGTAATGACCAACTACAAGACTCTCACCCCAGCACCATACTTAAATATCACATTCTCGGCCAATAGGAAGATACAAATGATGGCCCTGCATCTAAGCATGGGCGGAAAATCCGTTACGCTCGCGGATTTTGCGGATTTTCGGTAAATTCGCAATCCGCGAGATCCGCGAATTTCCCGCAAAATCCGCAAATTCGCTCGCAGCGGATTATTTGCTGCGTGCGGTGTAAGTTCGCAATTGCGAACTTACACAAAACCCTCGCGAGCTGGCAGAAATCCTTGCGAACTGGCAGAAATCCTTGCGAACACAAAAAAAGCATTCAGCAGGTTCAAAAGTTCAAACTCATCATTAGTAACCATTCCCTGTAGTGCTTCCTGACAAGGGCCCCTCCAGAGTTCAGTTGCTAGTTGCAACAATTATATGACCCTGCTCTGACCCTCACAGCAGGCTCATAGAATAGCTACAAGTAGGCCACAAAAGTCCTGGAAAAAAAAAATTGCACTCCAACAGAAAGCAAATTACAGATAAGGAAGCAGGTGCCAGACTGGAACTTTAAAACAGTGACACATTAATAAATCAACCCCAAATTAATTCATGTCAGTTGAAGCAGGCAGGTGTGCTTGCTTTTCCCCCCATAATCTACAGTGATGATGAACCAGAGGGTGGCATTGATGCACCAGAGGATGGCATGGGTAAAACAGAGTGTGGCAGGGGTGAAACAGAGGGTTCTGGGAACCTGTGATGATGAACCAGACATAGAAACAACATAATCGTGACCGTTGCGAGCCGACATGTAAGTTCGCAATTGCGAACTTACACAAAACCCTCGCGAACTGGCAGAAATCCTTGCGAACTGGCAGAAATCCTTGCGAACACAAAAAAAGCATTCAGCAGGTTCAAAAGTTCAAACTCATCATTAGTAACCATTCCCTGTAGTGCTTCCTGACAAGGGCCCCTCCAGAGTTCAGTTGCTAGTTGCAACAATTATATGACCCTGCTCTGACCCTCACAGCAGGCTCATAGAATAGCTACAAGTAGGCCACAAACGTCCTGGAAAAAAAAATTGCACTGAAACAGAAAGCAAATTACAGATAAGGAAGCAGGTGCCAGACTGGAATTTTAAAACAGTGACACATTAATAAATCAACCCCAAATTAATTCATGTCAGTTGAAGCAGGCAGGTCTGCTTGCTTTTCCCCCCCATAATCTACAGTGATGATGAACCAGAGGGTGGCATTGATGCACCAGAGGATGGCATGGGTAAAACAGAGGGTGGCAGGGGTGAAACAGAGGGTTCTGGGAACCTGTGATGATGAACCAGACGTAGAAACAACATAATCGTGACCGTTGCGAGCCTACATGTAAGTTCGCAATTGCGAACTTACACAAAACCCTCGCGAACTGGCAGAAATCCTTGCGAACTGGCAGAATTCGCGGATTTTGCGAATTGCGAGTTCGCAAATTCGCAAAATTCGCGAACGCCAGATTCGCAAAATTCGCCCATGCTTACCTGCATCTAGCTAAACTGTCGTCCATTATGGACCAGCCAACTTGGGTCCACGACGGGCCGAAAGAATGTAGACTATGTGGAAGCAGCAAAGAAGACCTTGTCCACCTTGTCTGCATTTGTCCCAAATTATCACAAGTACGAACCACCTTATTAAAACATGCTATGAACATTAGAGGTAAGGGCATGCAGATCGGCAATTTTAGTGGCCTTGGATCCAACAGACACTTTATTGAACTGCCAATTAATAAAGTTCCTCTCTGTTCACGCGCAATCATTAAAAAGGAAGTCTTGCTCGCCAACACCAAAAAAGACGGACTGCTCATAGGCAGATCGTACTTCTGAACATAAGGGAGAAGAACATTAGAACACTGGGAGGAACATTCTTCAATTTTATATAGCGGTGATCCAGCGCTCTGCATAAATGCTCTGCATAAATGATGTCACTATCTACCACCAAACTTACCATTCAATACCAGGCCCATAAAATAACAGAGCAGCTGAATCAGGAGGCGAATGGATCTGATATGTTGTTTAAACTTTCTACAATAAACAAGACCAGCTTGTCATTTGAAAAGTTTATTTTTATAATTCTCAAATTGCATAAACTTTATTAGCTCTTTATTAATATCAAACATTTAATTTTATCAAATCAGTTTAATTCATTAATCATTGGCTCAAAGATCCGACAGTTCAACATTGCATAAAATACTGAATTTAAGAAAACATTAACCCTATTCCCTAAGTTAGCTTTCTGACCTGAAAAGGAAATAATTTTAAGAAACAGTTGAAATCTTACATATCCATAGGAAATCGGGCAGCACTTCGCCCCCAGGAAACAGTCAGCCCCGTTCCCCTCAAGAGGCCCAATTTTTATACTTTTCCTGCTCGGTAATCTAACTAAATGTAATATTTTAATAAACTTCAGCACCCTGATTGGTTGTCGACTGTCAGACCACTAAACCACCTCTTCCAGAGAGAGAACGTCACCACATCATTGTTCTTTGACATGAAGCGACACCGGCTTCCGAAGATTTGCAACAATTTTAAAAGTTGTTTCTCTGATTTCCTCCAGAGCTCAGCAAAATCATCTCTGTCACTTCCTTGGCCTTGTAAAAAGAACATCCAGAGCAGTCCATGCACAAGTCTCTTTTGTCTGAGCCACAGTCCATTCAAAAATATAGCTTTCCATGGAAAGGTTCTAATATGACTGCGCTTGGCTCCGACTCTGCTCACGTACAGGCCAACCAATATTCTCCAGAACTAGAACTAGGCCTCAAGCCTCTCTCTCGGGCTAGTATTTAAACAAACACAAAAGAATAATTAATTCAGGTAAAATAAACTCTTCTGTTACCCACCCGACTAATGCTAATAATTAACCCATTAATAAAAGACATCTAGCAGAAGCACACAAATAAAGCAGCACATAAAATATCTACCATTATTCATATAATCCGACTTTAAGTTTCTGAAAAAGTTAAAAGATGATTAAATGATACACAGACAGACAATCACGACATAGGACAAACATGTAAGCACATATAATAAAAGCACATGCCATAAATGATCGGCCGCATGTTAATAGTGACAAAGACAATAGGACAAACAAGACAAACAAAACAATATTAATCATGTGTTACATGACAAACTCGCAAATGCAACAAGAGCACATGTCATTAGTCCTGCGTGTTCAAATGTGTGGTGCAATCTTATTCTAAGTTGAATTAGTTAAACAGATCATGCAATAATTCATTAATAGATTAGTTCATGTTACAGGGAATAAACTTCGCGAGTCAGAATAAAATTATTTCTGAAGCTCGCTCTTTCAACTCCCTCATCTGGTGATTTAAAAAAATCACCAAACAACACCCGAAAATTTCAGAAAATTTTCCACCCAATTTAGAGACGTCACACATTGGATTCTCTCGATATTAGTCTCCCTAAACTCCTGTTTCTGCTGTCTGGTCATCTCTTTCAAACTGAACCCTTCGCATTTCTTCCAACTCATATTCCTTCTATTGTTCCTTTCTAAGTTTGAAAATCCTTCTTTTCTCTTTCTGATGCTTCTTCCTTTTGTGGATCAAACAGCTAATTTTTAGCAGCATTATCACTATTATAATGACAATTAATGGATAGAGCACTTTGCCAATGATGGAGCTCCCAACTTCAGAAAACCATTCCTTTATAGCCTCCATTCTTTTCCCAATTCGTTCAGTGAAACTTTCTTCTTCCATAGGTTCTATCTCCTCATGAAATTGCGTAAAGTTCTTAACAAGCAACTCTATATCTCGACTTTTGTCAGGTATATAAGTACAGCAATGTTGGACATGTAAGACCTAACAGACTCCTCCCTCTTTTGCAAGCAGAATGTCTAATGCAAGACGATTCTGCATAACCATGCTTCTGGTAGCAACAAGTTCTGTGCTAACTAATTGAAAACCACTTGCAGTATCTGTTGACAATCTATCTACAATTGTAGAAACTTTTCTGATTTTGATGTCCCCCAGAATTTCTGTAAGACTTTCTCTTTTGTACCTATTTAGATGTTCACCAAATTCAAAGGTACCCTTTTCATTTCTGTCAACATGAAAAAATGTTGGAAAGACCAAGCCAAGATAGCATGTCCCATATCAATGGTCTGGGAGGCTAAAATATGCTTTATTTCCACAAATAAAATAAATTCCAGGAAAAATTGGATCCTTACCACCCTTAAATCCCCATCCCCCTACAATACGATAAGTATCTTCACATTGACTAGCACCCACAAAATAATTATCATACAATGTGTTATCTCTTCTAATGCAAAATTTACCACTAACTGGTTCATCTATGTGTATTGCAGCATTTGTGTTAACACCATTTAGCTTAGCATCCTCCATTTGCCAATACTTTGACTTGGCATGTTTAAGCATCTCATTTCTTTTGTAAACAGCCCTTCTCTCCTCAACCATGTTCAGGAAAGTCTTTTCTTCTGCTCTCATTTTGCATGTTAAATTATTTCTATATGCGTACTCATAATTAAGTTCATTAGTAACTAAAAAGAATTACCTCATCTGTTTCGCAGGCCTAACTTTGTTTAAGCTATTTACAACTTTGAGATTTGCAAAAATCTCATCAAAGTCTGAGTAATAATACTCCAGACGACCAGTTTCATAAAACAGGCTAGCAATTACACTGCAAGTAATGCCATAAGTGAGAGGTAACATATTATAAGTCACCCCCCCTGAAACAGAAGCAGGCAGTTTCACACAAACATAGCAGTCTTTAACATTCATTACTTTAACATATTCAGATAGAAGCCTTGAAAATGAATTGCATGAGAAATCTCCAACAGATCTGTCTTGATGAATCTCTGGATTATGCTCAATAACTCTGCTAGACTTGCCAGCATGTTCCTCATGTTTAGGCTCTACCTTGCTTGTTATATTAGTCTTAAGTTTTTGCTTATTAACATCAAAAGGATAAACCACAGCTAATATTAACCAAACTAGAATTAATAAAATCACACAAATTGGAGTCATTTTGCAACAACTTTTTAGAATCAAACACCTTGAAGTATTTGTTCTAGGCATTGTAGAAAATTAGAAAAAACAAACATTTAAAATGTGAGTAAATGTAAACTATATCCCCCCTTTTAATTTTTTTTTTTATAGAATCAAACCTAAACAGTTTTTCTTCGACCTTGTGTCACATAAATATGTGCTTTCCAACTAAACACAATTTCTTCAACCTAAAGTCACCTAACAAATTTTCTTCAGCCTTATGCTAGAAAACGAAACCCACATCAATAATTTTTAAAGAATTTCAATCCTTGTCACTGAGTTCTTCCAAATCTTCCTGACTGCTGCTCTCAACCTCTACAATTGGTGGAATGATTATATAAGTCCACTCTGGGGACTTATACTTCTGATTTGGCTTTACTACTCTTTTTGTCTTTCGAGTGATTACTTCTATTTTCTTGTTTTCACTTTTCTTTTCAGAGTCACCTCCCTGACTAGATACTTCGTTGATTTGATCTTTTGTTTTCTTCACCAGCTTGAATTTCAAATTATCTTCAGGCCAAATATCTCCTTTTCTCAAGATCTTTTTCTTTGGCACACTTTCGTTACATTCAGCTTTCCAAGCTCTTTTTCTGAATTTTCTTATTTCAGATTCTTCATCACTTTCATCAGTGTCTGTATCTGAGACTTCAAATCTGTACCTAGGAATTTCTTTACTTGGCAGCTTCACTCCATTTGGAACAATATCCTTACTGGTACTTGGTAATTCTTCTTCTTCAGGAATCACCCTCAGCTTCCCAGTCACAGGCTTTTTGCTCCTGAACACAGAGTTACTCTTTTGCTTTTCAATATTTCCTTGGATTAGATTTTTGTCTTGCTCAGAATCTTCTGCTTCTTCTGAATCTCCTTTTTCCTTTAGAGACTCATTTTCAAGCAGATCTTCATCAACACCTCGATCTCCAGTTTCGATATTCAGATCTTCTTCATTCAAGTTCTGATTCTCATCTAGATTTTCTTGATGTTGATTTCCTTGTTGATCATCAGACTCAGGATCTTCTGGGTCTCCTTCTGAATCTGAATCAGTTGTCGTCTCACTGTCTTCATCAGGATTTTCAGGAGGTGGTACACAAATCGTATGGCTTGCATGCACCCACCTTTCCAGCCCTTTGCATTTAACTGCATTTGTTGTAACCAAAATTATTTGTCTTGCCTTCTGCCACCTTGGAACTGAACAGTTTCTTCTTCGATGAACTTTGGTCCCTACCCAGTCTCCGGGTAACAAATCATGGGCTTGCACTTTCTCCTTTGAAATTACATCTGTTCCCACCTGATGAAATACAGAATTGACTACATCAGACAGGTTTTGGCAATATTCAATGATTGCACTATCATTAATACTCATTAATTTGCCAACTGAAACAAATGCTTGCCTCATTACTCTACCCATCACAATGTCATGAGGGCTAAGACCTGTCTTTTTCTCAGGAGTACTTCTCATTGACATTAGAACAAGTGGAAGTGCATCCGTCCACTTCACTCCTGTGGCTAGACACATTTTTTAAATTCTATTCTTGATAGTTCCATTTACTTGTTCAACAACACCTGATGCTTCTGGTCTGTAAGCACAATGCAGCTTTTGTTGAATATTTAAAGCCTCACAAATCAGTTTCATCAATCTGTTTTCAAAATGAGTTCCGCAATCACTTTCAATAGTTACTGGAAATCCGTACCTAGGTATGATCTCCATAAGAAGCAATTTTGCCACAGTGACTGAGTCATTGTGACGTGTTGGGAAAGCTTCCACCCATCTTGAAAACAGACAAACAAATACCAATACATATTTCAGTCTGTTATGCATCGGCATCTCAATAAAATCCATTTGTAATCTGACCACCCGCCCGTCCTATCGTTCCCAAACTTACAACAGTCTTCCTGTTAGGATTCATCTGTTGGCAGGTCAAACATCTTTGGCAAAGTGACTCTGCAATGATTCTGAATTTCATATTGAACCATGTTTCTCTGAATAATCTGATCATAGAATCTCTCCCTAAATGCCCTGCACCATGGTACATCCGTGCCATGTCAGCAATCATGCAGTTTGGCATTACAGGTCTTCCATCTTTGTAAACACAAATTCCATCTTCCTCTCTTTGTCTGCATTCATTTTTTAACCATGTGTTTTTCTCTTCTTCATCTGCCTCATCTTGTAAATCTTTTACTTCCTGCCATTTTTCAACTACAGAGATTAGCATGAGAGAATTCATTGTGTGACTTTTGTCTTTTTCCCGATTGATTGAATAATTGTTTTTGGCGCAGTACTTTGCAATCTCATCTGCATACGCATTCCCTTTAGTGATGTAATCATCACCTTTCTTGTGTGCTGCACATTTGACCACAGCAATTTGCTCTGGTAACTGAATGCCATCAATCAATCTCTTGATCAATTTTGCATTCCTGATTGGTGTACCTGCAGAGGTTAAAGAACCTCTTTGAGACCATAGCTGTCCATAGTCATGAACTACACCATAACCATATTGACTATCAGTCACTATGGTTACTCTTTTGCCAGCTGCCTTTTCACAAGCTTGAATTAGACCAATTAACTCTGCAATTTGAGCAGAACGAATTCCATCCAAAGGTGAACCTTCAACAACATCTGAAACTGTGCACACTGAGTATGCTGCTCTCAGAATCTTTCATCATTTCTCAAACAAGACCCATCCACAAAATAGACTATGTCTGATTCAGGCAACAGAACATCTTTTATGTCCTGTCGTGGTTTTATACAGTAATCTACAACATCCAGACATTCATGATCAATGTCATTTTCATTATTTACCTCAGTAACAACTCCATCTGGCAACAGTGTGGAAGGATTCAAATTCACACATCTCACAATTGATACATTATCTGATCCCAGTATTGTTTTCTCATATTTTGTCAGTCTACTACTTGTCAAATGTTGGGTTTTGCTTCTGGTAAGAAGAATTTCAGCTGAATGAGGTACATATACTTTTACAGGAAATCCCATAATGATACCCTCACTTTGTTCAAGGCTTACACTTGTTGCAGCCACTGCTTTTAGGCAACCTGGCAAAGCTTTTGCAACAGGATCTAAAACAGCTGAGAAATATGCAATTGGTTTTCTCAACTTTCTGTGTCTCTGAATCAACACAGACAATGCACAACCTTCTCTTTCACTGCAGTTCAGTTCAAATTCCTTTTCATAGTCTAGAGCTGGAGCTGGAGCTTCACATAGACTCCTTTTTAATTGTTCAAAAGCTTCCAGTTCAATTTTTGACAAATTAATTGGATCTTTTATGTCTGCTTTTGTTAGTCTCTGAAGGGGTTTTGCAATTATTGAAAACCCACTAATCCATTGTCGACAGTAACCAACCATTCCCAAAAACATTCTCACCTGTCTTTGTGTTGTCGGTGGTTGAATTGCTCGAATCATTTTAATCCTTTCAATTGTCACTTTTCTTGTTCCCTTTGCAATTCTGTGACCAAGATACTTTACTTCCTGTTTACAAAACTGCAATTTTGCAGGAGACACTTTATGTCCCTCATCTGCTAAACGATTTAACAAGGTAATGGTATCAGTAACACAATTTTCTCGTGTTTTATCTGCCACAAGCAAATCGTCAATGTACTGCACCAGTGTGGAATTACCAGGCAATATCAGATCTTCCAGAGATTTCTTTAAGAACTGATTAAAGATAGATGGACTCTCAGTATACCCTTGTGGGATACAACACCATGCTAAGATCCTATTTTGGAACCTGAAAGCGAAAATTTGCTGGCTTTCTGGATGTAATGGAAGGTAAACAGTCAAAATATCGAGTTTTTAATTTCGACCTACACTTATATCGAGTTGCTAATATTGATGGGACAGAATATCGATGTCCAGAATATCGATGGCCAGAATATCGACCCTAAGGTAAGTAATATCGAAATTACTAATATCGATAGCATATATATCGATGTAAGTAATTTCGATTTACTAATATGTGTTAGAAATATTAGTTAAGTATTTAAATTAATTGTTATAATATGTGTTTAATATGTTTTTATAATTTAAAAATATATAAGAGTAAATAATATGTTTTACTACCACAGCGGGTTGTGGGTTTATAGGGGAATAGGGTGGGAAGTAATTTATTTGTAATTAAATAATTATTTTTCAATGATTAATTTATTTTGCAATTAAATATTAATTGGTAATGATTTATTTTAATTGATTAATTGATTAATTAATTGATAATTTATGTATATTTTTAACTAAATTATATGTTTTACTACTGGAGCGGGTTGTGGGTTTATAGGGGAATAGGGTGGGAAGTAATTTATTTGTAATATTAATTAATTTTGGGTAAAGGGGTATTTTTAGGGTTCAGGGTCAGTTTTCAGTTTTTGGGTAAAGGGGTATTTTTAGGGTTCAGGGTCAGTTTTCAGTTTTTGGGTAAAGGGGTATTTTTAGGGTTCAAGGTCAGTTTTCAGTTTTTGGTAAAGGGGTATTTTTAGGGTTCAGGGTCAGTTTTCAGTTTATGGGTAAAGGGGTATTTTTAGGGTTCAGGGTCAGTTTTAGGTTTTTGGGTAAAGGGGTATTTTTAGTGTTCAGGGTCAGTTTTCCCTACTGTTGCACCCACTGGAGTGGGAATAGTAATTATTGTTAAGTAATTATATATTATATATGATTTTTTTATTTATATTAAATATGTATTATTATTTTTTTTAACAATTATTACACATATTTAATTATGTTTAAGTAATTATTAAGTATTATTTACAGTTTTTTTTATGTTATTTTAAATTTTAAAAAAATCGATATATTTAACAACGATATTTTTTACATCGATATTAATTTTTCGATATTTTGGTACTTACCATGTTGTACATAGGGCGTCGATATTTTTGCTATCGATATAATTACGCCGATATTTGTGTAGGTCGAAATTCTGTCTGTCGAAATTCTGTCATAGATCCGTAATGGAACTGTAAAGAAGGCATTGCACAGGTCAATGACCGTGTACCATTCTGCATCATGCGGAATCTGGTAAAGAATTACTGCAGGGTTTGGAACAATTGGACAACATGGAACAACAATCTGGTTAATTTTTCTCAGGTCCTGAACAATTCTGTATGTTCTGTTTGGCTTTTTAATACCCATAATCGGTAAATTACATGGGCTGCTCTCAATTTCTTTTAACACACCTTGACTTATGAATTTTTCAATCACTGGAATGACACCCTCAATTGTTTCAGCTTTCATTTTATATTGAGGAACATTTGGAAAATCTATTCCTTGCTTAACAGTGATTTTCACTGGATCTATATTTTTCATAAGACCCATATCATTTCCTGTTAGGTCCCATATTGCTGGATTAACTGGCTTTTTAAGCTCTTCTGGCAAATCATTTTTATCAAAAACAGGAAACAGTGATGTTTTCTCTTCATCCACCATCAACATTGTCAATTTATCATGCCCATCTTCTTCTGTTGTTTGCATTTCAATGCCATCTGGTTAGCAATATATTCTGCAATAAATTTTGCATAATATATCACGACCCAACAGATTCACAGGACTGCTGTCACAAACTAGAAATCTGTGTTTATCTTTGTAGTTCCCTATTTCCACCTTTACTGGTTCTGTTAAACTTGTTTTAATTTGCTGATTAGCTACACCTACAACTTGGATGGACTCCCCAGAGAGAGGAAGATTTTCTATTTCTGCTGATCTAACAGTAGAACGGGTAGCACCTGTATCCACAAGGAAGGTAACATCAACATCATTTACTTTACCATTCACAAATGGACCAGACTGATCTACCTCAAGAGTGGGTCCAAGCACACACTCTTCTTCCTCTCTCAGGCACCGTCATGAGTAATCTTCTGAAGAATCATTCTCTTCTTTGTCTTTTAACCAAAATTGAGAAGCATTTGACATGTTAATTTTTGACACATTATTTACCAAATTACCTTCACAGAAACCTGTTTCGGGAGAAAATCTCTATGTGTTAGCACTATTAGGGAATGGTGCTTGAGGTACCTGACTCTGCTGAATTTGACTCTGCTGTACCTGGTTCTGCTGAAACTGGCTTTGCTGTATCTGGCTCTGCTGATTCGCTACCTGTCGCTGTAGCTGTTGCTGCTGACTTAACTCGTTTAACTGTTGCTGAAGCTGTTGCTGTTGCTGCGGATTTAACTCACACTGCACCTGTGGGTTCAATGAATTATTTTTAAAATTTCTGGGCGGGTTTTTACACTCGCGTTTCCAGTGTCCAATCTCTCCGCAATTAAAACATGGGAGCTTTTGTTTCAGCTCTTCAACATTCACATTAAATTTTGGCTTATTATTATTAAAATTGTTTTTGAATTTCCCTTGATTCTGCTGTTGCATAGAAGCTAACTGTTGTTGTTGCTGCTCTGCTACCTTCACTTGTGCCCACATCGCCTTTTCCTTGAGATTCTTTTGTTTTGCATCTATCTCATCGCTGCAATATTTTGCCTTTTTTAGGATGTCATCAACTGAAAGTGCTTGCCAGCAGACAATTCTATTTCTAATCATGTCACCAATTTCAGGTCTCAGGCCATATACAAATCTGTATATAAAGTGTCTCATGTCCTTCTCACTTAATTTTTCATAGCCACTGTACTGTTTAAAGACTAACAGTAACCTTTCATAAAATGAATGAACTGATTCTTTTGGTACCTGGTTTGTTCTGTCAATTTTAACCCAATCCACTTCTTTCGGGGGAATTTTCCCTTTCAACCAGTAAATTACTTTATTATAAATATCCATGACATCCTTTGCTGGAGCACCTGTAACCGGGTCTCGAGGAGGTTCTTCTTTTGGCCAATCCACAGAAATTTTGCATTCTGTCCAAAGATCTGATGGGACAACAATGTGAAAGAATCCATCTAGATCAATCCACAGAACTTTTTACACTTTTATAAATCTGTCTACCTGTCGATACCACTCAACTGGCTTCTCTCTCAACTGTGGAAAATCATTAGTAAACAGGAGACTATCCTGTCTAGACCAAGGAACATGCACATACCCTCCTCCAGCTATTTCCCTCATTGGAAATTCAGAAACGACATAGTTTCTTAATCTTTTATCCTGATCTTTCTTTGACCATTTTATTCTCCATTTACCTAATTCACCTAATTTCCCGAGAAAACTTATTAATTCTCTTATATGTGTCATTCTTCCAGCAGCATTTAGATTGTCAATGTCTCTTTCAGAGAAATCCACTCTGTAATGTTTCTGCAAATGTTTCTGTTTACTCAAATCAATTTCTAATTCAGCAGCCATTTCTTCCAGTTGTTCATCTCTGTTTTTCGTTTTCCACTGAATACTTTGACCGATAAACAGCAATTCATCATCCTGATACAATTTCAAATTGTCAGTACCAATTGTGCCAATGATTAATTCCTCCAGATCAGCTTTTAATTTAGCAACATCAAGCTTTTTACAATCAGGAGCTTCAGGAGATAATCCATTTTGGGATAGTTCTATTCTATTTAAACTTTTCTCTGACAGACCTGAATCTGAATCTGCAACTGATGGTGTTTGCGAACCTGACAAACTTCCATTTAATGTTAAATTTGGCATCATAGATTTTTCTCTATGAATCTCTGAAAGTTCCGAATAAAATCTCTCAGCTACTTTTTGAATTTCTGCATTTAATGGAACTGTCAAAGCTGAATGTCTATTGTCTCCTTGATCAAAAACCGGTACAACAGGACCAATAGTTACTGGTACTGTCACTGCTTCCATGCCTTTTGTCAATTGTTGAATTAAATCTTCCTTTGCTTTATTGTAACTAGAAATTTCTGGAATGTCATCAGGTATTCTCTCTTGATTTTTCACAAAGTTATTTTCCTGTTGCTGGAATCTAATTTCTCTAGGTGTGCTACAATTATTTACTGACCCTACTCTTTCAGGCAATTTTAAAAATCTAGGAGAACCTTCTTCAGCTTCTCTAGGAGGTGCACTTGGAGAAGTTCCTGTAGAATCCCTCCGAGTAGATTGAGAACCTGCTTGATAAGGTGGCGGTTTGCGTTTAGTAGCATAAATGTCTTCTAAAACTGCATCATCTAATTCCTCATCAATTCTCCTTCCAGCTGTCTTTTGTTCCAAATCTTCAGTAATCATTATTCTAACTGGATACAGACCATCATACATGTCTGCCTTTCTCCAGCGTCTCACCTTGTCTTCATGTGTTTCTCTATTTAAAATATATTTTGAATTTCTAGGTGCTAGACATTTACTTTCTCGCTCAAGTTCCATCATCTCAACCTCCCATTCAACCAATGCCTCAAATTGTGTAGGTCTAGGCTTCGGCACAAGATCCATCATTTTTCCTCTCAGGTTTCTCAAAACTTTCATATTAAATGACCCATCTTCTGGCCAGGCCAATACGCCATCGTTTCTAGTGTAATGCATCCAATTGTCAAACCAAATTACAGTATGATAGCCATATTCACCTTCCATATAGGCTGCATTGTTTTGTACTTATGAAGTAATTTACCACCACGCGTTTCAATTTTCTTGTCAGGTTTAAAATAATTTTTCACCTTCTGAAACCATGAAGGCTTCTTTTTCTCACTATCGTTCCAAAAACTCATGTTTTAAATCAAAATCGTTTATTCCGAAAAGCTTTGAAATGTTTTCCTGGTGTTCCGCTATTCCAACCAATCCGTAAGCGAAAGACACCAACAAGCCAATCAGGTTAAGCCACGTCACCACCTTGCTCCACCAATAGAAATACAGTGTTCAGAACTGACCAATCTGGTACCAGCTCGTCACTGTCACGTGAGCCAATCAGTGCGCTTTCTGTGACGTATGTTAGCCAATCACAGCGCGAACCGAAATGACGTATGCTGCTGCTGCAGCTTCTCTGCGTGTTACTCCGTAAACCCACTCCTCCTTCACAAAACTTTTTCACAGCGCCATTTTAAGTAAAACTTTCCAATGAATTTTAATTAGTAACTACAAATAAACAAACCACTTGTCTGTTTCACTAACAAAGTGATAGTTTTTACAGTCATTCAGAACTCACTCTTCGCATAAAATAGACTACGCTATTTCTATACGAACATTTATTCATGCATACATACGAAAACCCTAATCATTCACACACGAGATCTTGGCAGGACTCGAACCAACCACAGAAAATGTCAAACGTTAATAAGAATAGACAACGCTATCTCACCCTTCTCTCAAGCTTGGATAAATCCTACTACTCTTTTCACAAAAAGTTTTAAAACGGGCATCATTTCCCTATGCTTAATGCTACGATTTCATAGGCAATCCTCACTATAACATTTAACCAAACAATCTAAGATCCCTAAACTTGTGTTGTACGTCCACAACACGTGATATATTCTATACCACAATTTTGGAATTGAACAAATGCACTGTGTAACTCTTCTAGTCACACTACCCTTTGCCGGCAAATAACCAGGAATTTTTCACATTGCTGGAAAAACCCTTAAAACTACATATAACAATCTGACAAAATCAAAAACTCAACATATGTTAAACATTGATCCTATGACTATACCAACATATATATGTCATGCATGTAACATGTATGTCAAAAACAACATATAACCGTACGAATGCTACCAAAAACTGATCCAGCGCTCTGCATAAATGCTCTGCATAAATGATGTCACTATCTACCACCAAACTTACCATTCAATACCAGGCCCATAAAATAACAGAGCAGCTGAATCATGAGGCGAATGGATCTGATATGTTGTTTAAACTTTCTACAATAAACAAGACCAGCTTGTCATTTTAAAAGTTTATTTTTATAATTCTCAAATTGCATAAACTTTATTAGCTCTTTATTAATATCAAACATTTAATTTTATCAAATCAGTTTAATTCATTAATCATTGGCTCAAAGATCCGACAGTTCAACATTGCATAAAATAATGAATTTAAGAAAACATTAACCCTATTCCCTAAGTTAGCTTTCTGACCTGAAAAGGAAATAATTTTAAGAAACAGTTGAAATCTTACATATCCATAGGAAATCAGACAGCACTTCGCCCTCAGGAAACAGTCAGCCCCGTTCCCCTCAAGAGGCCCAATTTTTATACTTTTCCTGCTCGCTAATCTAACTAAATGTAATATTTTAATAAACTTCAGCACCCTGATTGGTTGCTGACTGTCAGACCACTAAACCACCTCTTCCAGAGAGAGAACGTCACCACATCATTGTTCTTTGACATGAAGCGACACCGGCTTCCGAAGATTTGCAACAATTTTAAAAGTTGTTTCTCTGATTTCTTCCAGAGCTCAGCAAAATCATCTCTGTCACTTCCTTGGCCTTGTAAAAAGAACATCCAGAGCAGTCCATGCACAAGTCTCTTTTGTCTGAGCCACAGTCCATTCAAAAATATAGCTTTCCATGGAAAAGTTCCAATATGACTGCGCTTGGCTCCGACTCTGCTCACGTACAGGCCAACCAATATTCTCCAGAACTAGAACTAGGCCTCAAGCCTCTCTCTCTGGCTAGTATTTAAACAAACACAAAAGAATAATTAATTCAGGTAAAATAAACTCTTCTGTTACCCACCCGACCAATGCTAATAATTAACCCATTAATAAAAGACATCTAGCAGAAGCACACAAATAAAGCAGCACATAAAATATCTACCATTCTTCATATAATACGGCTTTAAGTTTCTGAAAAAGTAAAAAGATGATTAAATGATACACAGACAGACAATCACGACATAGGACAAACATGTAAGCACATATAATACAAGCACTTGCCATAAATGATCAGCCGCATATTAATAGTGACAAAGACAATAGGACAAACAAGACAAACAAAACAATATTAATCATGTGTTACATGACAAACTCGCAAATGCAACAAGAGCACATGTCATTAGTCCCACGTGTTCAAATGTGTGGTGCAATCTTATTCTAAGTTGAATTAGTTAAACAGATCATGCAATAATTCATTAATAGATTAGTCCATGTTACAGGGAATAAACTTCACGAGTCAGAATAAAATGATTTCTGAAGCTCGCTCCATCAGCGGCCTAGCTGTCAAACAACACTCAAGTTTCACGCACGTTGAAATGGTCTGCGTTTTTGTTGTTGTTTTTTTTTTAACAATGATATTTCTATATATGTAATAATAGTGAAACAACAGATTTTTATGACTTTTAGGAAACAACATTTTTATTGCAGTTCACTGTTTTAGTAATTGTATTGTTATGGTTTAAATTAACTGAAACAATAAAATAAAAAATTTACTTTTGGGACTTTTGACAATAAAAAAAGTTTAGGGCCAATTGCGTTGGCATAATAAAATGAGTTTTCTTTAGCCGAGGGAAGAAATGAACTGCATACTTTTGTACCCCTTAGAAATGACAAATGTTTAGGTCTTGGATGTTCTGTCTCTTAGAGCAGAGGTCTTCAAACTGTGGGGCCCGACCCCAGGGGGGTCGTTAAATGAAAGAAACGGGGTCGCACATTCCTGGTCACACTTCTGCCTATCAATATTATTTCCATTAGTCTTGTGTGATTCCTTAAGTGAATCATAGCTTTTTAGTCAGTAACACTTTGCTTGTTGGGATGTTAAACTCTTGCTTACAGTGTCAAAAAATGACGAGTCCCAGAATGCAATATGCTGTTGCCTGAAGAGTCACCAATTGATAATATGTCACATTTCTAATGGGTCACTTGGCAACTATGTAAAAAGTAAAATAAATAAAAGTTTCAGTTTGTGATTTTCTACATTTTATTGTTGGCGACAGTGAAAGGTTATTCAGTGAAATAGAGAAAGGGGGGGATTGCATTTCAAGCGCTTTTATTATTTGGCCCCTACCTATTGGAATCATTTGCCCTTCTATATTCGCACCTGCAAAGACTACGCCAAATTCACAAAATTCCTAAAGACTTACTTATTCTAAATTTGCCCTATGGTCCTGCTACTGGTGTTTACCCGCAGCGCCGAGATACCCCGTTGGGGTGATTCTGGCGTGATATTAAGTTAAAATACCTTAACAGATGTTAGCATCCCAGTGCTAATGGGCAAACATTCACATCCTTCTAAAGCCGGGGTCTTCAAACTGTGGGGCCCGACCCCCAGGGGGTTCGTGAAGTGATGGAAGGGGGGGGTCGCACATTCCTGGCCACACTTCAGCCTATTAATATTATTTCCATTAGTAGTGCGCTACTGTTACAAAAAGGTGTCCTGGGGCTAATAACCATCTGTTGCCTGAAATGGCAAATGAGAAACGCACAGAAGGGGAAGGAGAACCAGCCAAATGGGGTAACCTACAGGGAGTAGAGCCAGGTTTTTATAGGTTCCTAAAATATAATAGATTCTTGGTGTCGTGAAGCAAAGGAGGGTGCAGGTTACCTTAACTGTGCGGCCTGCACCAAAACAGGCCGACTATTCATGCCTTCCTGAATTAGGGTATTTACAACAAGGGGTGGTGAGGGACAGAGTCTCTGAATTAAGCAGAAAGCTCTCACCCAGTCAAGAGATCAGGGCTAGATCCAACACCGTTTTTTAGCTCACTGCACCATCCCAGTTTCAGAACCTGGCTGTATGCAAATTAGTCTGTTCCTGTCCCAGTGCATGATGGGAACAGGGCAAACCAAACTACAAAAGCCAATTCTTACACTGGGAAGGAAACAAGCTCCCGGGGACCGGTTTCTGGCATTACAGCCGTCTTCGGCCCGGTTTGCTTGAATCCTGATGGTGCAATGAGCAAGGGTCTCACATCTGAGAATACCCTTCCACGCTTAGGGTGGACAAAAATATTTACAACAAGGGGTGGTGAGGGACAGAGTCTCTGAATTAAGCAGAAAGCTCTCACCCAGTCAAGAGATCAGGGCTAGATCCAACACCTGTCCTGGGGCTAATAACCATCTGTTGCCTGAAATGGCAAATGAGAAACGCACAGAAGGGGAAGGAGAACCAGCCAAATGGGGTAACCTACAGGGAGTAGAGCCAGGTTTTTATAGGTTCCTAAAATATAATAGATTCTTGGTGTCGTGAAGCAAAGGAGGGTGCAGGTTACCTTAACTGTGCGGCCTGCACCAAAACAGGCCGACTATTCATGCCTTCCTGAATTAGGGAACAATAAGCAGATTGGCACAGGCGGTGAGGAGAGATGAGAGGGTGAAAGTAGATTGCATGAGAGGGGACAGCAAGGGAGCCAGAGAATTCGATTTAAGAGGTCAGGGATTAGGAGAAATGTGTAGTAGTGAAGGAAGTGCGGAAATGCAAGAGGAGAAGTGAGTGTAAGCAAAAGGTGAGGGCACAGAGGAGGGATACTAATAAACTGTGAGAGAAGATATCTGAGAGATGATCTGTGACGTAAAAAGAGATTTTGATCTGACGTGGGTGAGGGACAGCAGCAATAGGGGAAGAGAGGGAGTACTGAGGTGAGTGCTGAGGTAACAAGGGAGAGGGACATTGGTTCAAGAAGGTGTGGAAGAACAAAGGGGAGATGTGAAAGAAGAATGGGGGACCGGAGAGGTGTACAATACAAATAGACAGAAATTTTGAAGGGAGAGACTTGAGGTGAATGAGAAGTGTTGAGGTGCGAGAGAGGTGATGGGTCCAGAGAGGCCATGAGATAAATGCAAGAGATATGGGCAGTGAAAAGACAGAATGGCAAGAGGTGAAGTGAGAGGTTGAATGGGGAGAGTTCAGAAGTTGTAAAAAGGGGTGAAAGAAAAAGGCTTGCAAAGTGAGAGAGGGATCCAGGCTTGGAAGAGGAGAGAGGAATGGTGTAGGGAGGGGTGAGAGATAAGTGGCATGAGTAAACTGTTTAACTCTGCATAAGACCTCCAGGGTTTTTGGGGGTCCCCTGCTGCTCCCAGCCAGGGCCAGGTGAGCTTTTAATGTGGCTACGCGTATTCCTGCGGAGTGGAAGGCCCTTCAAAAAAGGTTGACTAGACATCTTTTTGTTGTTTATTGCTGCATTTTCGTTATAAACTGGTACTGATGAGGTGAAATATTTCCTCAGTGTTACTGTGTGTAAACAATTTTAAAAATAATAAAGCAATACTATCCCAAAATATGCAGCATCAGATAGCATTATTTATATTTTCTTACCATATAATTTAGCCGAGCCTGTCGCATAATTTTGTCCTCACCTGCCTCGTAATTCCAGTACCTCTGCCTATAGGTTTAGAATATTTTGTCAGGAAGGGGTCCTTACACCTAAAAATTTTGACTGCGGGGTTTCGGCATCCAAAAGTTTGAAGAGCTCTGTCTTAGAGACATGTTTCCAAGTAGGGGCTACAGTCCTCCCATTGGCTTGCCACTTGTTATCTGCAACGTCACTTTTGGATCCTATGTTCCCGTGTGTCCCTGACATGCATGCGTCATGCCTCTTCTGTGTACAGCGCTTGCCTAGAGAATGGACCAAGTTCTTGTGTCCATCCACTGCAGCTGTTATTGGAGCTACTTTCTTTTTTGTCTTTGAGCACACTATACAAGTGCTTGTGTTTTCATTCACTCCATGTCCTCCCCCCGCCCCATCCCTGTTTCTTCTTTCCCTCCACAGATCATGCTGCAATATGTGTCTTTCTTCATCCCCCTCCTCACCCGCCTTTGCTCTTGTTTCTTTATTCCACCCACCTGTTATTGTGCCGTTTCTGGATAGGAAACTGAAAACCTCTACAGACAAACCATTTTGTTTCTTGTTTTAATGGCTGCCCCTGCAGATGCTCGTAATTTAAAGGATGTCAAAGGAAACATCACTGCAGACAAGCTGATGCTGCCATAGTCTAGGAGGAGGAATAGAATAACTCAGGGAGCTGCCTTTAATCACCAGCAGAGCCCGCTTTGAATCTCTGAAGCAGTGATAAATCCAACCCCCCAAAGCAGGAATCATCTCAAGATACCAGAGCTCGTTGGGGAGGCATAAACACCTGCTTGATGGCATTCACACTGTGTTAGCCACTTTCAGAGGGGGTGAGAGGACAGAATATGAAGCAACTTCGTCTCATCTCCAATGAAGATGGCTCCCTCAGCACTGCAGAATACGTGCTGCCTGCCTGCAGCAATCTAAGCCCGCAGAGATCACTGAACAATATAACCAACCGATGACCTTTGAACTCCACTTAATTCAGCACAACGCCACACAATGAATTGCCGCACAATTCCACAAAACACAAACCCACACCGCATAATTCCGCTACAAACAACACATTTCAACATCTCCTAATTTCATTTTTTTTATAACAATATTTTTATTGTTTTCTAAAACATAACAATACTATCATCGGCAGAATATATAGGCAAGCAGGTGTTCATGTAATGAAAGCTTGGCATGACCGCGCCTAGTAACAAGTGACATAGTCATAACAGACATATACAGTGTTCCACACATCATTACAATGCTATCAGATGTCAAGGAGATCATTGATAAGCAAGTAAGTTACTGGCACCCAATGTTCGTAAAGGATAATGTAATAAATATCCTTGTCACAAAATTTAAAATACTAAACTAAACTAAACTCCCACCCTCCCTCTTATCCCGCCCCCCCTCCCCGGCGTCTCACACTTAACATTGACTTTATCCACATCTAGATTTATTACAGGTGAGTACAATAAAAGTAACCCATACCAAACATAAGCAAACTTACTCAGTCAGGTAACATAGGTCTAATATTACCGTCCCTCGTCTGGCTGGATTGGCTAGCCAAGCCAGTAACACTCCGGATTTGTCTCGTTCTGCATGAGCGCTAAATATTTTTCATAATCGAAACAGCGCAATCTCTCGACCTGTGTGGCAACTGCCTCCCTCGCCTCTAGTAGGTCTTGCTGCCTATCAGGCTGCCCAGGCCGTTCTTGCTCCTCTTCTCGCTATCGTTGGTCCGCAGTCTTTATCTCTTGTCGTAGCACCCTACGTACCCCATCATGTTGAAAATGCAGTGTCCCCTCAGAACCATTTTAAAAGTATCCCATTCTACAGCGGACAATGATGCCATGCCAGAATTCTCTCAAAAGTATTGAGCAATGCCAGTACCCACCACCTTGCGAAAGACCTGATCCTCTCACAGCTCTGGTCTGAGAGTGTCCTGATAAGATACTCACTATGTATGACTTCTGCATGGATATCTGGGGAACAGAGTATCGCATCTAAATGAACATGGAGCTCATGATGAGCCGAAAAGAAGTAATAGTCTCGAATTCCCGGGTGGTGTGCCCTCCACGTGTCAACCAATCCCCATCTATGTTGCTAGTCCCTTCTAGCCTTAGAAATCTTATGAATGGGTGCGTCAGGGAGGGGCGGATGAGACCTGTCCAGTAGTACATCAGGGATAGAGTTAAAGTCCCCGCCCATAATCACTGATCCTGTCAGGAGTGGAGCCAGTTTCCCTGAAAGCTGTGTAACATCTCCTAATTTCATGCCTCACAATTCAACTCTGCACATGTCCACTCCACATCATTCCACTTCATGCCACATTATTACAATTCAACAAACTCACCTCCACTTATTTCCACCCCGCTCCATGTCACATAATTCCAGTACACATAATACCACATAATTCCACTCCACTTCAAACCACATAATTACACTCTATGCAATACAATTCAACTCCAGATAATTCCACTACCCATGATTCCACTCCAACCTACATAAATACACTTCACACCACCTATATACACTCCACAAATATGCAATCACCTCCTAAACACGTAATTGCACTTCACAAAATTCAACTCAATGTCATGCCACATAATTGCACTCACATAATTACACTCCACACAAGGGGCACACAATTTTGCACCACGCAATTCCACGCCAAACAATTCCGCACCACACAACATAATTACACTCCATATAATACCACTCCCACCCCATACATACCCTCTACTCCATACCACATAAATACATATAAATCCACTCCATGTCACATAGCAACACTCCACATAACTACACTCCACACCATGCCACATAAATGCACTCAATAGAATTTCACTCAACACCACACAATTCCACACCACAGAATTAAACTCCACACAATTCCATTGCACACCACAGAATTCCAAACCAAACCACATAATTCCACACCACACCACATACATCTAGCAAACACCAACGAATTCAACATCATGGCACATTATTCAACACCACTCCACATAATTACACCTTACTACGTGCTACTCCACGACACACAATACCACTCCAGATAACTTCACTCTGTGACACACAATCCCAAACCACATAATTCCAATCCACTCAATAGCACATAATTACTATCCACATAATTCCATTGCAAACCATGCCACATAATTCCACTATACATAACTACATACATCTACCATAGTCCATAACAAATGTCTAAAAGACATTGACAGTGACATTGCCAATAGCAGTCAGACTTCCGAGACCTAATGGCTTTGTCAATGCTTGTTTTTTTGACAATCCTTCTTAGAATATCAATTTCCAGTGTTGTCTTTTAAGCCCCATGTTAGAAGCTGATTCATAAATCTGCCACTACTATAAGTGCTGTGCACTGTTATATTAACCATTGGCGAAATTCTTTTTCCATGAGAGTAATTTTGCATGAAAATTAATTAGTGTATTTTCCATAATGTATGTTTTTCCAATGCTTACCCTCTTAGCATACCTTTTGCTCACAGGAGACTTGTGGGAGGATTTACAAACGTTATGTGCAGGCATTTGTGTGGCAGAACAAAACTTAAAATATAGAAGTGATTTGCTATACATTATAAAGGTTGAAAGTGCAGCACAACCTTTCTTGAACAGGATGAGTGCCCATGTAGCTATCAGTAAATCTACCAATTGTTTCAAACCAAAATGTATTCCAGTGCCAGTAAAACTGCCTGCGTGCCACAGCCCTGTGCTCTGCACTGGTTTTAGTGTTGTATAGTTTCCACCCTAGGGTAGAAACTGTGAGTTTGCGGACAGCATTTCAGTTGGCTTCACACACCCCCTCAGGGTATGTCGTACTATTGGGCAGCTAGCTCACAGTGCCACCATGAGTACCTCTAAATGGTTCTGACAACCATCGATCATGACAACCCTGATCCTCCAGGAATCGTGGTCACAGATCTCGAACGCTTTGCTCAGTCACTCCTGCTATCTTCTTCTCAGAGAAATATACAGGAAATACACAGTAGGACATTTTCAATGTTAGTTGAACCAACATGATTCTTCTAAAAGTTATATGTGCAAACACCAATAGACAGAAGCAAATTAAAGTTATTAGAAGTAGTAGGAGAGTGAACAGAATGAAAAGTTCCATAATCATGCTAAAATAATGTATAAATGCAAGCATATAAAACAATATAGAAATTTGGCATACTCCTTTTATGCGTCCCCTATCCTAAGTGTCATGGGCATATGTGAGTGTTCTTCCAAGAATCACCGTACTGGATGATCCACCCTCTGTTACCTGAAGGGAAAGAATGTAGGTTCCCATCATGGTCACGAGCTGGACACCCCTCGAAGAGATGTCAGTGGGGTGCTGGGCCAAAGCATCAGCATGTGAAACCTTGCCAATGACAGCAAAGCACTACTTTGCCAACACCAGGAAATGGATGTTTATATATAACAAAGGCATTCCTTCCTCAATCAATCAACCAGGGATTTATAGAGCGCACTACACACCTGTGAGGGTCTCAAGGTGCTAGTGGGGGGGTTTCGGGCAGCTCAGAGATTATCCAAAAAGCCAGTTCTTGAGATAATTTCTGAAGATTTGCAGTGTAGGGCTTCATCTGATGCGAAGGGGGAGTTCTTTCCAGGTATTGGCCACGATGTAAGAGAAGGATCTGCTCATTGTTCTGGCTCTGTGAATGCGGTGACCTCAGCAAGGGCAAGGTTGGCGGAGCGGAGGTTTCTTTTGGGGGTGTTGAAGGAGATTTTTTTGTTGAGGTATTGGGGTCCGGTGTTATGGAGGGCTTTGTAGGCGTGTCTCTTTTTGAGGCGCTGGGTTAATTTTTTGTGACATGGGATGCTGATGACGAGTCTGGCTGCGGTGTTCTGTATAGTCTGGAGTTTGCAAAGAAGTGTTTTGTTGTTTCCGGCGTAGTGCACGTTTCGGTAGTCCAGCCTGCTGGTGATGAGTGCGTGGGTGATGGTCTTCCTGGATTCAGAAGAGATCCATTTGAAGGTCTTATGGAGGGTGTTGAAGCATGTGGATGGCACGACATTGATCTCGTAGTTCAGGGTGAGTGAGGAGTTATGTATAATGCCGAGGTGACCGGCGAGGTCCGTGGAGGTGGGCAGGTTTCTGAGGGCAGGTGGCTCCCAGGTATTGTCCCATGCGGAGGGGGTGGATCCAAGGTTGAGAACTTCCGTTTTCTCCGAGTTGAGCTTCAGGCAGCGGCTGCTCATGCAGGAGGTACTGTCCTTCATTCTTTCCTGGAATCTGTGCCTGGTGATGTCGGGTTCCTTGGTGAGGGAGAGGATGAGCTGGGTGCCGTTGGCGTAGGATACTATGCTGAGTCCGTGTTTTCTGACAATGGTTGCAAGGGGGGCCATTTAGATGTTGAAGAGCATGGGGCTGGCTGAGGGAGGATCCTTTGCATACTCCGCATCTGATTACTGTGGTTTCGGAGAGGAAGGGTGAGTCTTATTCTTTTTGTTCTGCCAGAGAGAAAAGAGCAAAACCAGTCTAAAGCATTTCCCTGTATGCCGGCGGCTAGTGTGTGATGGGAGAGATCTTTGGCCGAGATCTTGATCAGGCTGCCATTGTTTGTCTGTTGTCATATGTCTGAAAGCAACAAGCACATTTGCACAACGTATATATAAACCTTGTACATGGTGTCAAAGTAGCATTGATAGTGTTCTTGCGAAGTCGATTCTTTAAGCAGTATAGTTTCCAAGAAACTAATCCAAACAGTCACGAATGCAATTATGTGTCCAATGTCATCATGTAAAAGTGAAGGCAACTTTAAGAAAGACCTGTGTATATGTAAAATGGCAGTGTTTCCCTCCAGGTCTAACTAGAACACAAGACTCCCACTGCTAAGAAATAAGTCACCTAAGAAAGCTATCTATAAGAGCAAATCCTATTGCTAAAAATGCAGCAGCATATGCAAAATGAATTACAAAATGTATACTTAAAAATCAAGCCAAAAAACTGTTTAAAGGCAATCATGCTATTTAGAAGCCCAAAGCACTAAGAAAGCCAATTTCAATAATATAACAGCATTAAAAAAGTCAATTTAAAAATCTATTCAGAATGTTAAAAGCAGGCCGAATAGAAGTTCCAACCAAACGGAATAGCCAGATGTTTATGTGTTACGAGTGGTAGATGAAACATTTCTGTTGCCAGCATCCACATACGATGATCCCAGAGGCACACCTCAGAGTAAGTTCATAGAGCAAATATGTTCCCATCCAACCCCCACAGCAGTCACTGTGGAAACGAAAACAGCCAGTCAAGGTTCCTCGAACCAGAGCCAAGATTCAATACATCTGGGGCAGAAGCATCCCAGAAAGGCTCAGAAAAAGTGGAAAGGAGCAATGGAATGTGCAGTGGACAACTATACATATTGGCTTTTAAAGGGTTCACCTGTACGTATATGTCCAAAATCTCAACCAATTGTGATCCCAGGGAAAAATCCTTGGCGCACTCAAAAGTGCACAACAGACAGCGGAACACGGGCTGCTCGCAGTGAAAGGAAACATCCTTATCAAAATTTGAATAACGAATGACCTGAACCACAAATCCTGAACAACGACCAATCAGTTAACCATAACATCCTTAACAACGACATCCTTAACAACGACTTAACACCTCCGCACCCCCTCTGACATGACTCACTCGGCACTTGGCAAACATGGGCTCTGACAAATTCATGCTAACATGATCTTTCTAATAAATGCGTTTATCACATATTGCTTTTTCAGATTTATTGTTTCTTTACTTTTCTTTCAAGCCTTTCTGCTAGTCCCAAACCAATAAAATGGACACTTGCATGAATATACATGTTCGAAGCATGGGCTCACTATGTGTTGTCTATTGTACTTTTCTGTCCCTCAATTTCTCTCAGATTTATTTTGTGAAAACAGTTCTTAATTTGAATACTTTTTGTGACCTATAAATTGTTTTCATGAAAATTTGAGGAAACATAAAACATTACAACTCTGCAACTCTCTGAAGTCTTCAGTGGACCTTTGTAAAGTTAGCGAGAACAACGTTTTAACATGACAGACCATCCGCATGCTATGTACACAGAAAACCACTCTCTGGGCTCTGACGATTGCGGGGGCTGCAGCCATTCATCCTGCCGGCGGCATACACCTGCTTAGGTGGTTTGATTGCTGCGGAGATGTGTGGTGACTGGGTACAGGGTGTCTCTCCACTCGCCCCCCCTGACCTGACATGCTCCTTGCCCCCTAGCATGACTTACTCGTCTGGGGACCCTGACCGGTAGAAAACGCCTGCTAAGGTGGTTACAATGCGTTGCACGCAACTCCCACTGGTGGGATGTGAGGATGATGTGTGGTGACTGGGCACAGGGTGCCCCTGTGTCTCTCCCCTCTGCTCCCCCTGACCTGACATGTTTCTCCCCCCTGGCATGACTTACTCGGCACTGCAGTCACCAGGCTGGCGGCCTCTGACGAGCGCGGGGCTGCAGCCTGCTTTCATCCTTCCAGATTGGCAGCACGTCGGGGTCATAGCATCGTTGGGAATGCTAGGTCTTAGCCAATGTGTGCTGGTGGTTTATGTGATGGGCAGATGAGGCTTAACGATGTAAGGATTATTCATTTAAAACTTGTTTATTTAAAAATTCATGCATTGTTACATTTCTTTTTTTAAAATGTCAAAAATATGCGATTTTAAAGAACATAGTGGTGTAAATGGGTAATGAGCAAAATTTATATTTTTTTCGTGGTTTAGGTACTCATTGTAAAAAATGTAGTGGTTTGGCATTGCTCGTTGTTTAGCATTCGTGGTTAAGGAATTCGTTGTTCAGGGAGTAGTTGTTTAATTATATATCCCGCAGTAACACCACACACGTTGAAATGATAAGAACCAATGCTCATTCAGTTCTCGAAGCAAGGGTGCACCAAAGCCGAGCACCATGTGCTCACAGCACAGTAGCACACAAGGTAGTGCCAGCTCCCTTTGGTCTCGAAATGGAACATCCATTGCAGAGTACAAATATTAAAATGACTTTCCCGGCAATCAGGAACATGACCAGCAGAAGACCTCAAAAGATGCTCCAAAGGATGGAGTGAATAAAAGATGGAATGAATGAAAACTGTCAGGAAGGTGCTAACCAACCCAGAGCCTATGCTTTTGAAACAATGCTCTATTCCCTTTGTACTATATATATTAAAAATACTATGAACCAGCTCCCCAAAATGTTGTGGGAAGTTAGTACGGAGTAGCTTCTGTATCTCTGAAGAGGACCTTGCCACCTGAATATCAAATGTCTCCTTAGCATAAGTTAAGGCCATATCTTTTTGAAACAGTAAGGCTTTCAGTTTGCTAAGGTTATCAAAATGCACAGTGGTAAGATTAATTGAAGGCCAAAGCATTGCCTCCCTAACTGTAGGGATAGGTGGAAACAGTACTTGTGTACAACAAGTAACAACAGAAAAAAACATTACCAAATAAATAATCCCTGGCTTCATTCCGCAGCTACCTTGACTGTTCAACATCAGGTAACTTCCATTAGAGAGCAATCTGAAAGTCGGACGTATTTGCAGATTTATTTTTAGCAACGGTAAAAGGTAACTTCTCTAGCTTCTCTGTGCGTTACATAGTGTATTTAGCATCCTTGCATGCCATAAGTATCTTTTATTCTGTAAGATGGTATGGGGAAAAAAGATTTGTGAAGTTGATATGTCGCCATGGCATGTAGCCAGAACATAATGCATGTAATGTCCATCTCAATAGTATAATAGATCTAAGTTTATACTGCCCATGTTGTATTGCGGACATGTCTTGATGAACCTTGTTTATCGATGAGGATACTATATTTTCCAAAGAGTATTTCCAAGATGATAAGGTGGTCATACCATTTTCAAACACTGCAAGAGCCCATTCTAAATCAGCCCTTCCAATTCCGCACAATCTCTCATCAGCCTCCTCCTGAGAGTCCTTCCATATTTCATTGTATATGGCATACAAGAAGCACTTTAGACTTGTTTTCCGGGGACCTAATAAAAAGTCCAAAGTACAAATGTTTTTGAACTACCCTGTGGAGGTGTAAGGCAATGTTCCCATTAAGTGAAACTTTAAACTGCGCGTGGTATACTTGCTTTATGCAGAAAAGGATAACCGTAATGTTGAAAACAGAACATCTTGTCATAATTAAATGTACCGTCATACAATTTATCTGAGGAAAACACAATTGAAAGCTCTAGATCTTCTAGCAGTTCATGCACTGTATCAATGTCCCAATCGTCAGAAACCATGCAAGGGGTAAAGATATCATTCAAAGACATGTTGAACAATTATAGAATTTGTAAAAGCTCAGTGGGCCCATACACATTATACAATACCCTATCCCAAATAATCCCATTGGGAACTGGAACAGCTGTAATGTTCACCAGAGAAAAGTCTCTTCGTTCTTGGTGTGATAACAAACTTGGTTTAAGAACCATGTTCACCAGTTGCACCGAGAGCGTTATGGAAGGAAATGTCCAATCAGTAGGAGGAAAAACCAATCCAAA
Organism: Lissotriton vulgaris; assembly: GCF_964263255.1. Classification (NCBI taxonomy): domain Eukaryota; kingdom Metazoa; phylum Chordata; class Amphibia; order Caudata; family Salamandridae; genus Lissotriton; species Lissotriton vulgaris. Next base: position 768,433,725 of record NC_141697.1, read on the forward strand.
GGACTAGGAAATGTAATGCAATTGTAATCTGAAGATGTATCCATGGAGAAACAAAATATATCCTTTTCAACCAAAGATAGAAAACACGCACTTTCAGCCTGAATGGAAGAGCCTGTGGTGGTGGTAGTGGATCAGTTGAATCCGATGAGAAGTCCTCAAAGTCTGTGAAGTAGCCAGAGGCCATCAATCTAATTTCGGCAGCTCACCAGTATCTGCAGAACTGGGAGATGACTCGATCTGTGGTACATTGATGTAGACTGTGTTCTTGTCAGGTTTCCAAATTATGATCTGTGTTTCTGTACTAGTTGACTGTACAGTTGTCATAGTTGTAACAAGTAGAAGACATACTTCATTGTTGTTGACTGTTGTCTCTCATTGAAGAGAGGATGCTTCTTCAGTAATCTGAGCTTCCATCTGAACTTCCTGCTTGGTAGCAAGACTAGGCATGTAGCTACCCAGGAACCCACATGGCTTACTGTTGAGAATTGGCCACATAGTCTGGTTTGATCGGATCAATGGAGACAAATCTCTTTTTCTTTTCGACTGGCAAAGGGTGGAAGAAGTACTGTTCTGGTACCTTCATCAGCCAGAACAGGTACAGTTGCTCTGTTGGATGACCCAAACTCTTTCCTGTCCTCAATCTTTTCCCTGATCAGATCCCAAAAACTTTGGGATCCAACCAGGCCTCGTTGATACTACCTTAACTTCTCCAGTGGTGGTGCATTTTACTTTGATGTTGCTTTGTTCGTCCTGGAAGTCATTCAGTTCCTATAAAACAGCCTGACATCATTGATGTCAAATGGTGTTTCTGCCACCACTGTTCTGGGATTGTCGAGATCTGGAACTCACATCTTTATCCCAAACAGGATTTCACAGGGAGTCTGACCACCAAGTGATTTTCTCGGTATGTTGTTGAGTGCCCTCTGGACTCAATATAGGTGATGTACCCAACTTTCACCTGAGCCTATTAACCTTGCTGTTAAAGACTGTTTTAAGTTAAGTTTTTTCCTCTCCACAACTGCATTTCCCTCAGGATGGTATTGAGATGAAAAATGCAGGGTAACACCCAAACTTTCCATGACCTCTTTGTAAGCACTAAAGCTAAACTCTGGACCCTAGTGTGATTGTAATGTGTCAGCTGCGTATGTCCTGATATAGACTTGCAGATCCTTTAAAACAGTTTGGGTATCAGCCGACTGCTGTGGCCATACCCAGAGGAATCGAGAGCAGGAATTCCCTTCTACAAATATGTACTTGTCAGCTCCATCAGATGGCAGAGGGCCACAATGGTCCAGATAAACACAAGCCAATGGCTTGTTGGAATCAGTGGAAGTGTCCAGGGGTGGACTCTCTAAGGCGGAACCCTTCATCTGCCGGCAGATGGCACAAAGTCCTTGGTCTGTTTGTAAAGACCTGGCCACCAATAGCACTGCTTAAATAATGAAATTGCAGCAGCCACCCCCTCATGTGCAGAAGCCACACCCTTGTCTGCAGCTACTATTAACCCCAATCTGTGATCAGTGTTTGGTATTAATCTCTCACTCTAGGAATGTGAGCATATGGTATGTTCTCTGCATCTAACTAGTAGTAGTACTTGAGTGGAAAGCCTTTAGGCAGGTGGGTGCCATCGCGTTCAGCGTTGACATGATGTCTCTGTCTATCCTCGTGCTAGAACTAGTAAGTTCAGCAACCACAGCCGTGCAAATTGTTGCTTTTGCAGCTTTATCAGCCATGGAATTACCTGCAATGTGAATGGCAACAGATGTATGACTCAATGTGTTTTTTACATGAGTCCGTGGCAAGCAGTCTTTCAACATTGCCACTTGTTCACAAAGCATCTTGTGCTTTATTGTGCAACCCTTTTAATCTCTGAATTCATTCTGACTCCAATAGTGTAGGTATTCATTATAATACTGAACACAGTAGTACAAATCGCTCACTATAAGTGTTGGGAATCCATGATCTGTTTTTTCTAGTTCCAGAATTTGAGGCTTAGTTTTGCCAGCTGTGCTGTGCAGTCACCAAGTGACTGCGTGTAGGTTTTTTCAGTATGGAATTCTCCATTGTGACTGTCCCCTTTCACAATTGCGCACACTGCTGAGTATTGTTGATTAGACCCTCCGGCAGGCTGAACAGAACCATCAGTATATATGATGTAATCCTAGCGATCTAGAGGCATTATTTCATTAGGCAGAGGGTATTCAGGTTCGTCCTGCAGAAAGCCTTGTGTTTGTAGCTTAGAATCAAATCTGTAGTCCACATCCGTTGAAGTGAATGAGATATCCCATTGTATCCATCATAGATGTAATGTTCTAGGGTTCAGAATGCTTGCTCTAGTTGCCACCTCTAAGGTTGGCATCGGAGTCACGACAATTATTCATTTACCCTGAGCTAGGCTCACTCTCTCACCACAGCAATCTGTACTGCTGTCAGAATTTTTTTAGTAGGTGCAAAACGCATTTCAGGATTAGCATATAAATGCAATTTATATGCATTTGGCCCTGTGTTATCTTCATTGAACATGACGTAAGTGTACCCTTATGTTCCCCCAATGACGTAGATCATCAGATTTGTTGGGTTCACATGTGTGAGTAAATATTTGGAAGCTATCAGTCAGCTTCTATGGAAAATAAAATATTTGTGTGTTCCTGTGTCCAATGTGTGCTTGAGAAGTCTGGAAGCATCAACTCGTGGAATGGTTGAACCTATTGTGCGTAATCTGGATGTATGCTCTGCCAAACTGTAGGAATCCCAATACGGATTGAAGTCTTTTCAATGTTGTTGGAGGGGGAAGCAGTGCACATTTCTCTAAGACAAATGTTGCAAGACTTTTGCCTTCACTTGACAGCTCATATCCCAGAAAAAGGACATCGAGTTGGGCATTGTTTGATTTTATTTTCAATTTAATTTGTAGCCCATGTGAGCAAACTCTAAAATTATATGATTTCCTCTTGTCTAGCACTTCCCTAAAATTTTCTTTTAAAATGTTGCCAATGTTTTTAATCAATCATGCAATAAAGTATTTTTTAAACGTTTTTATTATAAATTGCTTTTACTCTTGTCAAGGGTTCATGAGGTCATCATCCATCAGATATATGTCATCGACATAAGACAATACCTGGTGTTCAAAATTGTGTAGTAACTCTGTAACTTTGGCTAGAAACAGCCCAGGGCTATTCTTATACCCCTGGGTAATTGATAGACTTGCCTCTGAGAGAAGAGTACCCTTAAAATGTGGTCAGATGTCTGCTTCCAGGCGACTATATTCTGTCTTAAAAATCCATTCAAGATATCAAGTGTCGGTTTGTATTTCCTCTGCACAATGTTCACTAGTGCGCCACTGTTTGAATTCTGTACTGCAAATGTGTGAGTAGCTGTATTTTAGTGTCTTTAATCTAATATTAGATGATATGAATGGTTTGGTTTCATTATGGGAAGCAAAGGTTTATTCGAAGATGAGGTGCAACTTTCTAATGCACCTTGTTATTGAAGTTGTTCTAGGATTTGCCTAACTTGTTTTTTAGCTTCATGTTTAATTGGGTATTGTCATTGAGGTTATGGGGTTGTCCTCAATGGGATCTCATGATAAGGGAAACTGTCACCCCACCCAAAATGGTTGCGGTATAATGCAGGAGCTAGTGCTAATGTCCACTCCTTGGCATATGAATGTTCCATTGATTCTGGGACGAGGTCAGAGAAAGCAGGTAACATTACTGTTTCCCTGTTTGGGCACTCCAGTATGAAATTGGGTGGCCAATACTTTTCATCCAAAAGAATTTCGTAACCACAAGTTAAGTTCTCCCAAAAGAGAACATTGATGTTTCTGTGTAGGTCTCAATCCAATTGGAGTTGTATTTGGTATAAACGATGGGGGGCACTTACCCTAGTATCAGGTATTGCCACCATGATAGACTCACTCTTTGCTTCTCCCACCAAACAATCCACCAAGTTCAGGTGAACTTTTGTGACTTGTGCTGTACTTTGTAGCATTGTCACTGTCCATTCCCCACTCAGAAGCAGAGTCCTCAATATCCAGGGCATGCCTGAACTTTAGTCCGGCTACGTTCTTCTTTTAGAATTAAAGCTTGGTACATTTTGGTTTATCTTCCTGTTTTACTATGTAGTTAGATGAGCGTTATGTGCCCTTCTTCTGTTTCACGTTCTCCTCTGATCTGTGCTCTGACCGTCCACTCTCTCCAAACGTTTATCAGAAGACCCTTGGAGGAACGAGAGGAATTTGTGTCAGTATCCTGATACTTGTCAGGTTGTCTAATATTATCACGGTTTTGAGGTTATACATTGTTCTGTGGCTTCCTGTTGAGGAGACCCACCTTGCAATCTTGTTGTATCTTTATTTTTAGGTCTTGCCTGGTGTTAGCAGCATGCATGCGCTGCTCTTGCCATGAGAGAGCTTCTTGGAATCGATACGATTCCAGAAGCTCGCTTTCTGCTCCGCCCGTGTTTTGCATTGGTGCGCGTCATTTTGCGTCACCAATAATGCAAAACCGGGTGTTACGATTGTCCAGGAGGCTTTTTAGTCCCTCCTGATTACCACCCTGTCTACTTTTGGACCCGCCCACCGGGATTGGATCTTTTACTTGTGGCGGGAGACAATGTCTCTTAATGAGCCGCAAAGCACTTTTTTCTTTTCTTTGTGAGCCACTCTCACTGCAGGCACAATGTGTTTTTTTATTAACGGAGCATTGCGCTTTAATGCGCTTTACATTTTAAATGCAGTATAGGGCTGTACAGAGCCCTCATTGCTGTGCGTGCGCGACATGAACGGATATAATAGGCTCTTGATGTACAAGGTCTGCTGGCTGTTTGTTTAGCAAATTCATACAGCGCAAACTGAACTTAACAGTAAAAGAGACCTTTACAAGACCCCCAGTTACATTACACAAGAGCACATTCACACAGGAACACATTGCCTTTTAGAAGGCACGGGAGATTAACTAATTTGCCCAGAATCACATATTGGTAAGCCAAAGCCGTAACTCGAACAACACCAGCTTCCGCACGCGATCTACTTGCGTGATTAATCAATTAATCGCACGTGATCATAATTCTTGATTAAACAATTAATCTCCCCATGGTCCCCCTGTTTACTAAAAACAGGGAGCTAAGGAACATTCACATGCGCTATAAGAAGGGACCACCCCGTTAAATCTGTTTCGGGTTCTATCTACTCGCCATTTTTTGTGTCTAATATTCGGCCTCTTTCTGCTCTCCCATGTGCCCCCTTTGAGATTTTCCTCTTCTTCAGCATTTTGCCAGCACCCTCCTACCCAATAGTTGTCCACCACCACCACCACATCCACCACCACCTCGTCCACCACCACGTCTACCATCACCACCATGACCACCACCAGACCAACCACCACCACCATGTCCATCATGTCCACCGCCACCACATCCACCACCACCACCACATCCACCACCACCACATCCACCACCACCACCATGTCCACCACCACCACGTCCACCACCACCACATCTACCACCATCACATCCACCAACACCCCCACGTCCACCACCACCACATCCACCACCACCACGTCTACCACCACCACATCCACTGCAAACACAACCACCACATCCACCCCCACCACGTCCACCAGCACCACATCCACTACCACCACATCCATCACCACCACATTCACCAGTACCAAGTCATCCACCACCACCACATCCACCACCACCATGTCCACCACCACCATCACGTCCACCACCACCACATCCACCACCACCACCACCACATCCACCACCACGTCCACCACCACCACGTCCGCCACAACATCCACCACCACATCCACCCCCACGCACACCACCACCTCGTCCACCACCACGACGTCCACCACGTCGACCATCACCACATCCACCACCACCATGTCCACCTTCACGTCCACCACCACCACATCCACCACTATGTCCACCACCACCATGTCCTCCACCATGTCCACCACCACCACGTTCACCATTTTTTAACCAACATAATTCTTGTATAAAATATATGTGCTGCAAAGATCATAGACAGAAGCAAATGAAAGTTATTAGAAGTACTAGGGCAGTGAACAGAATGAAAACTTCCACCATTGTGATAAAACAATGTAAATATGGAAGCATATAAAACAATATATAAATCAGACGTAATCCTACTCTGCATCCACTAACCTAAGTATCTAGGGTGTGTATGTGTTCTGCCATGAATCCCTACCTGAGTATCCAACCCCTGTTTTCTGAAGTGAAAGAATGTAGGTCCCTGTAATGGTCATGAGCTGGATACCCCTCGCAGAGATGTCAGTGGAGTGCTGGGCCAAAGCATCAGCAAGTAGAGACTTTGCCAATAACAGCAAAGGAATCCTTGCCTTGAGCCAAGATCTTGATCATGCTACGATTGGTTTTGTGCTATGGATATCTATGCCACCATATATACAAAACAAGAAACACATTTGCACAACATATATATATTTACCTTGTACACTGTCAAGGTAGCATAATAGTGTTCTTGTGAAGATGATTATGTAAGCAGGTATAGTTTCCAAGAAATGAATCCAGACTGTCAGGGATGCAAATGTGTGTCAGTAGTCATGATGTTAAAGTGAAGGCACTTTAGGAAAGGCCCTTGTTTATGCAAAATATAGCAGTGCTCCCTCTGGAACTAACTGGAACACATGACGTTAGAGCTGTATAGGCAATACACTGAGCTGGTCTCTTACATTCCGTTTTTAGGCGACAGCATACATCATGTAAAATGTAATGTGAATAGCCCCCACACATAAAATGCACAAAAAGTAAACTTTGCCAGGACATTTTCGTATTTCATATATTTATATATAAGTAAAATTTTGAATGCCAAACTAATTTAATTTATTTGAAATTAGTTCCTAGGGGATTTTATTTCCCTACTTCTGCTGTTTACTATGAGGTTTGTTGCTGTAGCAATGGTTGACCATATGTGGTACTTCACCTACTACAGGATTGGGATGTAGTACATTTGAACCTGTTCTGACGCCTTTAGGACTGTATTGAATTGCAATTGTCTAACTCTTTTTTTATTTTATTTTTATTTTCTTTATTGAATTTTACAAAGAACAGTCACACTGAGAGGGCATGGTAATGTACAGCTTTTCATAGCAATGAATTACAGTTATGGAAATAAAGAAAACACCCATATCCCAACAATTAAACAGGGAACAAAGGAGAAATTACTCAAATAAATAAACAATTATAATCACAGTATGTTCCATCAAATATATCTGTTCATAACGATACTTGCATTAAATCAAGGTTCATCCAAATTTTCGCAATGATTATTATCAAGCCATCAAGCTACCTTAAATTTCAATCTCCCACTATAGTATTTCGGGCCGTTGCACCTATATTTACACTTCAATTTTCATCAAGGGGGTATGCAAGTAAATAGTTCCTCAGTGGTTGTCAAATGTCACAAGGGTGTGGGGTGGGTGGTAATAGTGTGGCATACACTTCACTCATGGTATCGTAGTGGATCATGTCACAGAGCCAGGCCTTCACCGTTGGCATTTAAGCCCTGCACCAGTATAGAGAAATTTGAAGTTTTTCAATAAGCATGGTGATTGCAGTGAACCTTCTGATACCTTTTTTTAGAGGTTGAACATACCCCAATAATGCTGTCAATGGTGTGGGCTATACAGTTTGTTCTACCATGAGGGACAAGTGTCGAAAGATTTCTCCCCAGTATGCCAGCACTGGTGCCGAAATTCCATGCAAGGTGTGGGAAGTCGGCCTCAGGGTTGCGCACCGAGCCCATGAGTTTGATATATTAGGATCCATCTTTGATAGCAATTTCGGGGTTACATAAACTATATGTAGATATTTAAAATGTAATAATTTATGTTGATGATTGTTCGAGATGTATCATGTTTGTGCACAACAATAGTGCTATATACTGTCAGTTAATGGTGTGTCTAGGTCCCGTTCCTAGGCCGTCTGTGTTTTGGCCCCAGCGACAGGGCGAAGGCATAATGATAGGTGATATAAGCGTGAAACCAGGTTTTTACTGTCCTGCGTGGTTATGACGAGCGAGAGAGGGGAAAAGTCCTCCGGTTCCATTGATGCATCCGGTATAGCCTCAATCAGGGATCCCCGGACCCTATGGAGAAGAAATCTGTCCACGTATGTAGCACCCCCATGAGAAATAAGTTCAGTTATTGTACAGGGTCGTGAGTCTTTAAACAGGTCTCCAATATTCTGGAGTCTGTGTTTGGCTATTGTGCACTTGGTAAGGGCTTCAGTTGTGGGGGGCAGCCACGGATTATCCACTAATGGTATATGTGCCGAGTATAAAGACGCTTTCTGTAAATACCACCACAACTTGGTCCATGCCCAACATGTCGTGGACAACGTTTGGATCTCAGCGGGGCAATGTGGCAAGCCCAGTGTCAATATAACAGAGAGCGAATTACTAAATATTTGAGACCGCTCAGGCTTAAGATATTGGAGTTGGGCATCAGGGTGATACCAATAATATATAAAGTGGATTTGAGCAGCAAGGTAATACAAATTTAAATCAGAGACTCTGAATCCTCCATGCTCATAAGGCATAATTAAAGTATTCCAGCTTATGCATGGCTGCTTACCTGCCCAGACAAACGAATAAGTAGAGACCGGAGTGTATCAAAAGATTTTGTGGTTAAAGCGATAGGAATATTCAAGGAGAGGTATAAAAATTGCAGTAGAACCACCATTTTCAGTATGGCAATTCTGCCGGCCATGGAGACGGGGAGTTTAGTCCACCTTTCAACCTGCATTGCGAGTTGGTCTATTGTGGGACCATAATTCAGATGGATTACCTCAGGGGCACTACATTGTTAGTAAATGCCAAGGTATTTAGTGGAGTTGGCACACCACTTCAGGGGGAACTCAAAATCTTCTAGGAGTCAATGGAAACATTTCCGACTTGGTTCAGTTGATAAATAATCCTGAGCACACCCCAAATCGGACCACCTCTTACAAGAGTGGGAACAAGTTCTCTACCGGCTTCCGTACAAATAGCATAACGTCGTTGGCATAAAATTAAGCAGCAGGAGGACCCGTGTGTAACTGTAAACCTGGGTGGAGATGTCGTTACTGTATGCAAGGGGGTCTATAGCCAGAACAAATAATAGGGGTGAGAAAGGGCACCACTGTCTGGTGCCAGGCGATATGGGGAATTTAGTTGTTATTTCACCATTTAGCTTCAGCCGAGCCACAGGGCAAGAGTACAGCAGGCGGACCAAATTCAAAAAGCCAACAGGGATACCCAGTTTCTGCATCACAGCGTATAGAAAAGGCCACTCCAGCAAATCAAAAGCCATTTTGGCATTGAGGAGAAGGACCACCACTGGCAATGTAGGCTCCATTGGTTCATCACTGAAGAAATAGCACGTAGGTTAAGTGCAGTTGATCTGCCAGGGACGAAACCAGCCTAAAAGAGGCACATTCTGGTGTTTACAAGTAATGATAAATGGATTGCTAATATTTTGGCTATGATTTTATAGTCATGATTGAGTAACTATAATGGCCTGTAGGATGGACATTGACATGGTGATTTGCTTGGTTTAAGCAGTAGTGTGACAATGGCTTCTCGCATAGTTGGGGAAAGAGACCCGTTCTGTAGAGCCTCATCATACACCTCTAATAATCGCGAAGCTAATTCGTGTTGGTAAGCTTTATAAAACTCCCCGGAAAGACCATCGGGTCCCAGGGCACGACTGCTAGCCAGGTCTTTTATTGCTTTTTTGATTTCCTCTTCATCTATCAGGACAGATATGAACTTGCGCTGTCCCTCCTCCAACCAAACCATGGCTATTTCCTGTAAGTAGTCCATCAGGGCCTGTCCCATTGTGGGGTCACGTGCCATGTATAAGTGAGTATAGTATGAGATAAATGCTGCTGTGATGTATGTCCCCTTTGTTAGCAAGACTTCGGTTTCTGTGTCTAGGTGTGTGATGAATGCAGTTTGGTATTGGGGTCTGAGGAGGCAGGCAAGTGTCCAGCCGTCCCTCTCACCCTCCCCGTATACACGAGCCACTGCTTACTTGCGAAGATATTTATCTTCTCGGGCGGCTGAGTCAATGAATTCAGTCAATAGTGTTGCGCGATCACGCAGCGATTCTGGTGATGAGGTAGTCTGTGCGGTCGTGACCATGTCCTTTAGTTTCTGTTCTATTTTCTCCAGGTCCCCCCATATAGATCGAAGCACGCTAGCATTTTTAGAGATACAGGCCCTGCGGATGAATGCCTTAAAGGCATCCCACAACACCAGCTTCAAATCCACCATTCCTTCATTTAGCAAGAAATACTCTCTGCGAAACACTGAGTCGAGCAGAGCAGATGCAGGGAATCTCCATAAAGGTTGTTGCTTTGGAATCATAGGAAAATCTACCAAGAGCAGAAGGGTAGCATGGACGGACAGCGTGCGAGGCAGATAGTTATGGACCCCTGGGTGCTTCGCTTGACAGGACACCGGCAGCAGGGCACATTGCAATAAATTGGTAAGTCCCTGTGTAGCATGTAGCTTTGTGATGCGACCTGGGCCAGTAGTTTCGGTGGAGGGGTCTAATGTGAGGTTGAAGTCTCCTCCCATAAGTATAGTATCAGCGCCTAGGCAATTAATATATGCAGTAATTTTAGGGGGAAAAAATCAGAGGTGTCAACATTTGGAGCATGTACATTAATGAATAGAAGTGATTCTCCTCCCCAGCACTCCCAGCACAATGAGATATCTACTCTTGTCATCGGTAACAACCTCTGAGACCTGAAAGGGAAGGAGCGGTGAATCAGTATACACACCCCACGTGGATGTGAACTATAGTTGGAAAAGAAACAGTCACCCCCCCTCCATGATGACACCAAACCATGTACTGGGAGCGTTACGTAATGCATCTCCTGAAGGAAGGCGACCTGGATAGAGTGTCTGGACAAATATGCCAGGACCTGGCGACCTTTTTCAGGACTAGATAACCCTCTCACATGCCAGGATAAACACTTAAGGTGCAAGCAAAGGCCGCACTTGTCATTGGAGGTCATCTAACCACTGTTGAACAGAGCCTTACAGGTTGCAGGTTTGTAAAAGTCACACCCTTTTCTATGTAAATAGGTTTTGCTCCAAACCAACAAAAACCAAAACAGTGACCAACATACAAGAAAACCTAATCCCATCTCCGCGCCCCACCCACATCGGATACACAGAAACTAGGCACCCCATAAATCCCAATCAAGTAGCAGCAGATAAGAGGGAAGAGGAAGAAGGAAGCGAGGGGGGGGGATAGGGGGATAAAGGGCAGGAGAACATCCTAAGGGGGAAGGCAACACTCCGTAGGAGCCGTCTGTTTTATAGAATATGCAATGACAGGAGCATGTCCGCCCAATAAGCGCCTGTTTCACAGCAGTAAGCCATTTATTATATGCTGATGCAGGGGAGTAAACCCTCAGGACCCCATACAATATCTTCCAGCAGCCACAATCAAAACACAGTAACTGCCAATGCTTCATGCCGATACTAAAAAGTTTTCCAAGCGTTTTTCAGTTCAAAAGTTGACGTCAGCCTTCAAGTTCAGAGTTGCGACTGCCCTCATGTTTATGCATTCTATTCACATTTTGCTGTTTCGTCCAGAATTTTGCAGCTTCGTCAGGAGTGTCGTAAATGTATGCTTTACCACCAATCTGAATTCGAAGTCGGGCGGGTACAGCATGGCGTATTTGAAATTTGCTTTCTGGAGGGAACGATTAATGTCCATGTATTTGTGGCACGCCTCCTGCATGATTGGCGTACAGTCTGGGAAAACGGAAATGTTTGATCCTTGGTAACTGAGCGAGCCGCGTTTCCTGGGCAGTTGAAGTGCAACATCCCGGTCGTAATAATTAAGAATTTTGGCAATAATTATCCTCGGGGTCGCTCCCGGTGCCGGAGGGGGGGGCCCAATGTTCGGTGCACCCGCTCCACCGTAAATGTAGCAGAAAAGGACTCTCTCCCGAATACCTCCAGGAGGGCAGACTCGACAAATTTGGCCATAGGGCTGGTGTTCGTAGTTTCCGCTATGCCGGCAATGCAAAGGCTATTCCTGTGTGACCGCCCTTCTAAATCTTCCGCCTTTGTAGCAAGATGTTTAAGTAGGCCCTCTCCAATCTTCTCTGAACGGTAGGTTGCGCGTCCTCAAGATCAGAAATCGGCTGTTCAGCATTGCCAATCAAGGTGTCCTGTGCCTTTAGTCTACCGTGGATGTGTCAAGATGAGTGGTAAGTGTATCCAGACTGACATTAATGGCCTGGAAACCGGCATGCAACTCGGCCATTAAAGCGAAGGTGCCCTCCAGCTGGTGTGGCTCTGTTTTATTGGGGCTCTCAGCGTCCTCACGCCTAGGGGTTTTTTCCCAGCCTCAAAATTGAGGTGGCGTTGTTTAGGGTCATTACGACCCATTTTGTGCTGCAGAGGAAGGTTCCGTAACCCCAAGGTTCAATTATAGTAGAAATCAGCAGTCTGACCCGTGCGATCAGCTCGCCTCAAACGCACCGGTCCATAGCTCCTCCACCACCCATCTCACATCAAGCACAGGGTGGGTAATTAATGCTAGGAAGGACGCGTAAAGCTCAAACTCCAACTGGGGGTCTTGCACACGGTGAGGTATCGAGTGGCGTGGGCCGCTACCACCATGCTGGCACAGTAGTTAAAGGCATTTATGGCAGTGGGTCCAACATGAGTAGAGTACTATTGCCCATTAAGAAAAAGAAGCTTGCAAATTGGGATCCAGGACCCAGCAACACCCGCATGGCAGCCACTACAAAGCAGGCTGGATGTAAGGGGCCAACAAGGCAACATGGCACCTCCTACCTCCCGTCATGGCCGATATTAGTAAGCACTCTCCAGCGACGGGATCCGGTCAGGGAGGGCACAACAGGATCTTCTATCTCCAAGGCAGGGCCACCGGCACGTTGAGGCACCCAGATCGGTGGCAAGCTGTAGCCCTGCACACACTCACCGGACACCGCCCCAAGCTCACCCAAGAACCCTGTCATCTCAGAGCCTCCGAGGGCCGCGTCGTGTCAGGGAGCTTGATCAGCCATTCCACGGCATAGCAGGCATCGTTGGGGACTTCTGCCGGGGCCTGCCTTCTTCAGCAGCAGCGTGGGAGTCACACCACCAGCATATAGGTGCAGGCAGGCGGGAAGAGAAAGGCAGCAGCTCTGGAGCTACGGAGTCAAGCGGCCATCTTGGTCGCTGGCTCGGCCACGCCCTGTCTAACTCTTTTGTGAATGATTTACATGTCCCTCCCAAGCTAATCCTTAAATTTCCCCAAATGCCTCCCATTAAATAGTCATTTTTCCCCATTACCTGTGACTCATGCCGTTTCTCTTACATTCATTACTATTTCTATATCTAAGTATGTGCAAATCTCCACCACTGAGATGGAGATCTCTGCACAGAAGTTATAAGAGAAGCAGAGATGAATGTCTCAGACTATAAGTTTGAGAATTGCATTTTGTGGTACCTAAATAGTACTATTACAGTATTACTTCAGATATTGCAGTTTGTTGAACCCTGGCCTTTGTGATTACATTTGTAACAAAAATAAAGGTGTGGGTCAAACATTTTTTAATAAAAATTCTAACAAATGATTAATCTATGATTTAAGAAAAATAAAAGCCAAGGTGAAAAATACATAGTATACCTGGCTAGAAAATTCCTCAGTGAATAGTGCAGCAACCCTAAAAGTAAATACCAATGCAAGGAGCAACAATCAGGTTCCTCACTAGTAAGATTCACAAAGCTGGTGACCCTAGAGTAGAATTGAAAACACTATAACAAATTTACTGATGCTTTGTTATAGTTCTTTGTGGTAATCTCTTCAGAGGAATGGTATAAGGGGCAAAAAAACTGCTTTGAAGATAAAATCATTAGGAATGGTAGACAGGCTATTGCAACTAATAAGAAAAAGAAAAAGCCATGCCATCCAACTAATGTTTACCATCCATGATGCTAGTGCAGGACAAGGGACTGAGGGGCATATTTACAAGCCCCTATCACCACGGGAATGTCACTTTTTGCAACGTTCCCGAGGCAATAGGGGCTTTGCCATATTTACAAGGCAACGTTAAGCCTCTTAAAGTGGCTTAACGCTGCCTTATAAATAAGGCCCCCTTTCACGCTATGCTTAGTATGAAAGGGGTGGAAAGTGGGTGTTGCTGTGGGCGTTCCACCGCAACACCCATTGATTTGGACACTGCCCCCTAATTACAGGGCAGCAATAATAGGAGGCAGCGCTAAAATTAAGACCAGGGAAAACCTGCTCTTAACTTGGTTCAAGGAGGAGAAATACTTTATTTCTCCTCGTTTTTGCTTTTTCCACGTGTGCTGCCTTGTGCAGCACACATGGAAAAAGCAAAACCCCTTAGATTGTTTATGTTCAGGAAGATGACCTTTCCTGAAGATTTAATTAGGAATAGTGCTAAGAATCACAAACTGTCAATGACAGTGGTCACACTGGGACCTAGATGCAATTTGACGCTAACTACGTTGGTGCATGGGTGAGATACACCAACCTGCTTCATTCTCGTCACAGGTTTTACCTTCTGTCTCAGGGCCTGATTTAGAGTTTGGAGGGCAGGATACTCCATCACAAGCTTGATGATATCCTGTATTACATGGGCCATATGATATAATGCACTTGTAATACATCGTATGGGATAGCTGTCATGTTTATAACAAAGTACGCTGTCTGACGAATTCTAAACAAATTCTAGACAAACCGATAGTCCTTCAAGGGCAAATTCACCTCAAAAATACAGTTCTAAAGTCCCCCAGAACCTCAGGCGAAGCACCTGGGGAATCACAGGGTGTCAGGCAGAGGCCAAATGCATGGTCCAGTCCAGGTCCAGTTACCATTGGTCAGCTGGGTAAATGCAGGAAAAGACCCTTGCAGTTTTGTGTACCCCTGTAGGTCGAAAAGGTCAGCCTCATGACCCCCCACTGCTTTTCCATGGGTACAAGAGGGAGCAGATCCAGTCCTTCAGGGCTCCTCTCAGGTCACAGATTGCCCTGATCTATGCCTAATAACTGTTAAGGGGAATTTTACATTTTTCTAATGTGAACCTGGCCCAATGAAAATTGAAGCACGATACAACACAAGCAGCCTAGGTTTTACATTTGTTTCCCTTAATCAAGAAGCCCATGCTGGACCCTTCATGTCCTAAAATCTCAACTATCAATTGACTACCAACATATTCTTTCTGCTACAGGGGTGTCGACATCCACCTACTGCATCACCTTGAAAATAATAACTAGTTTTGAGACTGGAAATAATGAGTTCTGGGATCACTCTCTTGAACATTATACTGGCATTACTGGAAATTATGGGCAGAATGGACCCAGCCATCTTGAGGCATTCAGAACTTTCAGTTATCTTTGATACATTCAACTGCCCTCTCTGTTATAAAGAATGTGACAAGTGGCAGTAGTGTCAGAGTCTGCAAGAAATGTTAATTCCAATTCCAGAGTTGTAAACTGTATGTTGTGCAGTGGTGGCCGCTATTTACTGGAGGTGGCAGGGCAGGGGGAGCAGGAGGGAGGTGTAATATTTTTTTTTTTTAAAGACTCTTACCTTCAGGCCGACCGCCGCCTCTCAGTCCACTCGCCGCTGCCGCCTCTCGCTCCTGGTAAGCAGGAACCAGGAAGCACCAAGGCTCCTGACTCCCCTAGCCAATCAAAGAAGCATTGTGATTGGTCTGAGTGCTGTGGTTCGATGCTCAGACAAGTAATGGGGGCCATGGCATGTTCTGCACCCAGGCTGTAATGCAAGCTGGGTGTTTAACATGCAAAGTGTGCATGACTGTTATGGTCTGGCCAAGAGGGCCGGCAAAACGGTTATGCCAGCTTTAGATTGGAGCAACCACTCCTTCTCCTGGCCCCTGCCCTGGCAGTCCAGCCTCACCCACACCAGGAAATGGAAAACTGAAATAATAACAACACTATTTAGTATCATTTTAGTTTTCCTTTAACTACTGCTTGCAGAGCAGTGGGGCTACGCGCCTCCACCTTAGCAGAGGAACCGCCCCTGATGGTGTGTCCATAGAGTCATCCCTGTCCCTACTACTCTTCTAAATGTATGTTCAGTTGCTGCATGATCTCCTGTGCTCTTCCAAGGTAGCTCCACACAACTATGGCAATCAGATTTTACACACTCAGACTCCCAAATTGTCACACTGAACTTCAATCCATCCTGTGGTGATGGCGGGAGGTACATGAATATAGAGGACGCTACCTAGAACAGACTTTAGACTATTGAAAAGAATTTGACCTGATCCCCCTGCATAGAGGTTCTTAGAGCCAGTGGATTCTTTTAGACAGCACAGCTCAGAAAAACAGGAAAGCCTTGCTCACTGTTTCCAAGCCCTTGTATCCGAAAAGCAAGCTTTGATTCAGAGAATATTGGGTTAAAAGAATTCACTTTTTTTCCTCACTGCAGACGCATAAACAGGCACTCATTTCTGTGCTGAGCCAGCTCGCAATATCATGATACTGTCCCTTGTGTCAGATAAATGTAACATTTGAGCAGTGCCTTTATCTGGCTCTTCAAAGTTTTAACCACAAAGCTCTATCTTTTGGTGTTAAACAGGAGAAAAAAGTGATATTCATGCAGAGGCTGAACTCCACATTTATATAACCAGAGAATCGAGGTTCAAATCCTGGCTTATATTCTTGAACAAAGTATGTGATCCCATGTTAATCATTTGACTTCAGTCCTTTATTTTCCAGGAAGGTGACACTTGAGAAAGCTCTGAAGCAGTTGGGTGCATCATATTCAGTATACAAAAAGCTTCACTTGTATATGGATTCATAGAATTTAAGGTTTGCCATGGATAGTAGCAAAATTGGCCACAAGTAGAGGGCACATGACAACTTACTCGTCTCTTGGTTAACTAACTGCATCATTGCTGTAGCAGGAGTGGTGCAAGACTTTATAAGTTCACTATTCGAAACTAATATTTATTTAAGCATCACAACTAAATGGAACAATTCCCAGATGTTAAAGAGATACATATTTTTGATTTTTCACGGTAATACATTTTGTGTGACATTTATTACTTGACTTATATGACAAATATTCTGAGTGCTCAGGTCACCCAATTCAATTTCAATTTCAATTTCAATAGTGCTTTATCCGGTATTTAGAAAATACCATAAAAGTGAAAGTTATACAGTTAAAATACAATAAAATACAGTTCATGACAAAATACATTGGAGACAGTTGACCGTAAATTCATTCAACACAGCCCTCTTGGGTTCCTAAGTCTTCAAGCAACCTTGATAAAGTTCATAGTACATAGCAGTGTAAGAGGATCATTGGCCCTTTGCAAAAATAAAAGGGCGACCTTGGCGTGTCTGAACATCACCTGTTTTAAAATCCTTACTAAAAAGCTATGCCTGGGTAAAGCATAAAATGGGCATAATAATACAAAATGAAGGGTGTCCTGCGGAGACCTATTGTCGCAGCCGCAGGGACCCTTCTACTCAACAGTTACAGTAAAACCTGGTGGATCAGCCAGTAGGTGATGTAAAAGGTTGAGCCTAAAACGAGTAATTAAGAATCTTTACTGTACATTATACATAAGAGTGAGATAGGATTCCATTCCTTCCCCTGTCTTTACCATTTTATGGGCGCAGACTGTGGTCTTCCTTCCTTCCGCAGCAGCTCTGCGTGAGGTTACCATGTCCAGAAAGATTCTTTTGATTATCAGTTTATCTTGAGGGATGATTGCCGTTGGGTTAGTAAAAAGGTCCTTACACCCAATTCCCTCAAGGGTAGTCTTCACGTATTTTAGCCACAGGATACTCATTCCTTTGTCCCTCTCTATGCAGTCTCTAAAGATTTGTCTGCTCAGACCTGCCTCCGTATTGGACCAAATCTTTAGCCAGGCATGAGGGGTCTGACCTTAATCAAGTCCTCAATATATACCCTTCCTAATTCCTTTGAATAATATTGGCGGGTGTACTTTGTTGGGTTTTGAGCAACTTTCTCAGATATTTGTTCTCCTCTATCTGTTCCTGATGGGTGCTTACAAAACCCCAGACTTCAGATCCATATACCACTTTGGAACAACAGATTGAGCTGTACAAGTTCATAATTTGTTCCGGGGACCACCGACCCAGCCTGCGTCCATAGTTCCTTATGGCCCCGGTCGAGGCCACTAGTTTGGAACACCGCTCTTCAATTAAAAGTTTAAAATTTAAAAACCCATCAAGTAGCACGCCAAGGTAAGAAAAGGTCTGTACCTGCCCTATTTTATGTGTGCCTATTTTGTAAGAGAACTTCTTGCAGGGTTTGGTTCCAGCCAACATGACGTAGGACTTAGTTAGGTTAGCTGATAAGTTAATGTTTCCATAGAACTGACAAACCCATCTATCAGACGCTGAAGACCCTTAGGGGTGCAGGCTAAGAGAACCGCATCATCTGCGTACAGCAGCACTGGAGCCGGGCGGGAGCCTACTCTGGGAGAATCTACTTTCAATGTACCTAACACCTGGTCTAAGTTATTAATGTGTAGGGAGAACAGGAACAGGGCTAGGATGCATCCCTGTCTTACCCCACTAGTGCAGGGAAATGGTGCTGTAGTGCCCCCTTCCAGATTAAAACGCACTTTGGCGGAGGTATTCCAGTGCAATGCTCTCAAGATATTTACCAGGCCCTGCTCAACCCCTAGTCTGGTCATCAGAGCCCACAGCTTCTCTCTATTGACATGGTCAAAAGCTGCGGTAAGGTCCATGAACCCTAAATATACTGCCTCGTTACTGGCTAAGGTATATTTGGCCACCAATAGATAAAGGTTCAGGCACTGGGCCGTGGTTGACCTCCCTGCCCTGAACCCATACTGGGTGTCAGTGATGATTTGATGTTCATCGGCCCAGTCCATAAGCCGCGTTAGGACCACTCGACCCAAGACTTTAGCCCTCGCATCCATCAATGATATGGGACGATAGCACTGGGGGTTGTCCCTGTTCCCTTTTTTAAAAATAGGGACTATTGTTGCCGCTGACCATGAACGCGGAAGGCCGGTTGCAACGGCCACATTTATTACCCTTGTAAGGATGGGAGCCCGCAGTTCTACGTTACTTAAGTAGAGATCTGGTGGGATACCATCTGGTTCTGGTGCTTTGTTTATTGTTAGGCCCTGAATGCCCACTACAATTTCCTCCAGCGTAAATTCAGTCGAAGCAACCCACTGGCAGCCCTTCCCATCATCCTGATTATTCTCAGCCGTGTGATTATATAAACTTTTGAAGTGGTCAAGCCATTGTTCTGGCAGACTAGTTGTGCCAACTTCTGGGGCATTGGCGTCCTGAAAACATAGGTTGTTTATTATTTTCCAGAATGCGCTAGTGTCCCTTCTGTCTGCTGCGTCCCTTAAATCATCCCAAGCTTGTGATTGGAGGGAGAATTGCCTGCATTTAATCGCCTTTTTGTATGCGGTCCTATACAGTGCGATTAGTGACTTATCCCATGGGATGGTTTTCAGGCTAACTTTTAGGCCTTTCTGTGCCCGAGAGCAATCTTTATCAAACCATCTGGGGATATCCCATACGAAGTGGTCTTTAACCCCTTCCCTGCTGGCCCGTTTCCACCCCCGTGCGGTAAACAAACGAACAGGGGCGGGCCATGACGAACCCCAGCCGCCATCAGCACACGAGCACCGTAGTGCATGACGGCTGGGGTTCGTCACCAGCATGGAAGGGGTTAATAACCCATCTATCAGGTGCGCCACTGCCTCGAATGCTTTGACTACAGCAGGTCCTTCCACGGATAAATCAAGGCACACCTCAATCACTTCATTACCTTTCTCCATTAGGGATTTATAAAAGGCGTCCTCATCCACTTTTGACCATCTGAGTTGTCTCCCCTGGTCCGGTACCCTCTCAATGCTAGCTGCCACTGCACCTCTCCTTGCGCTTCTAGGGGACAAATCTTTTATCTCCAAGACTAGAGGGTTGTGGTCACTAAATATGCTCCATTCAATCTCAGCCCCTCTTATCCAGTCCTTAAATAGACTGGAGACCACTACGTAGTCTATGAAGGAACGGCACCCTCTGCCCTTAAATGTTGGGTTAACTTTCTGTACCCACGATCGATGGTATGCACTAGAGCATGGCTTTTCAGAACCCTGTCTAGTTCTTTGCCCTCACTGGAGTGCTCGAAGTGCGGACCTTCTTCCACCATACAGCGGGACCAATCGTCATGACAGGTCTTAGGTTAGGGCACAAATGGCAATTAAAGTCACCCACTAAGACCACACACTGGGCCACTGCTCCCTTCCACGAAGCAATCTCTGCAGTTAGTCTGTTGTCTAATTCACATATTGTGGATCCCTTCCCCTTCACTGCTACTGCGCTATACATATTGATCAGGATCATGTTTAGCCCATTTATGTGAAACCCAAGGGCCTGCATATTATTTGTGGTCCAATTTATGTTGGTCCACACTCCTTCCAAATGCAAATCCACATATATAAATAGCCCTCCCTTAGCTCTTCCCGAGGCTGATTTCTGTGCGTGCACAGAGAAACACTTGTACCCCACTAAATGAAAGGGACGGCAGTCCACCACCAAGGTTTCCTGCAAACAAATTACCTGGAACCTAGAGATGTACTGCCTCCATTCCTGGTTGTCAAATTTAGCTAACAAACCGGCTATGTTCCATGATACTAGTTTGAGCCCCTCCTGCGTTTGTCTCTCATTGGGGTAGAGTGTAGCTAGATTGTTATCATTTAACCTTTCGCCATTTAGATCCTCATTAAACTTGGACAGATTATATAAATCGCCTGGACGCTGAGGATGCCAAAAGGTATAGTCTGACCCCAGTGGATCTTCACTCCCTGGTAACCTGACCAGCAGGACAGTAGGATTTCCTAGAACAGGGGAAAATGCGGTGGATTCAGCAAGGGTCCTATCCAGGGACTCTACGCCATGGATATACTAGAGGGTATATTCAATACAGGGTAATAAGGTGGAGTTGCAGTCGGGGGGACATTGAGGGAACTACCCTTTTCTTGAGGGCGGTGCTTGGGAAGGGCTCTAACACTCTTCAGTCAATCCAGCTCCTCTAGGGACATGAGAGGATCGAATCTTTTCCTCAAGCTTAGTGCTCCCTGATTTCCGAGGAAGGCGCGTGACATTGGAGGGTAAAGGCCCTTCCCAACAAGAAAGCTATCGCTTCTACTTAGGTATACAGGGCCTTGACCAAGGCTAAAAGTTCCCTTTGGATAAAAAAAAAACCCAGAGGTAAAGATCTGATGTTACTTAGTTGGCTGACCGACCCCCCACTTAGTATATGGTCGACTGCGCTGCGATTCCTGAAATTTACCACCACGCAGTCACCGGTAACATCCTTCTGCCTATTCCCCAACCAACTCACCCGCCGAACCAACAAAATTGACCCCTGATTATTCCCTGTTAACTGCCTATTCCTGTTCAACCAGAACATGACTTTATTCTTAAGCTCGTCATAGGCTTATGTATAGTCGGGCTTCAGCTCAGGGACCCCCGTAAGTATGATTATATATGGGGCCGCCTCTGGGGGTAAGTTTATATTGGGTAATCGATTAGCGGTCACCTTAGTGGGTGTCTCTTTCGGTTTGGGTAGAAGTGGTAAATCTAAGGAAGACTGCTTGTGGGCTACAGCTTGTGGCAAATTTATTGTCGGGGCAAGTGTTGCTTCACCTGTGCTCGAAATATATCCGTTAGGAGAACTACTAATGTGTGGCTGATGGGGAATTGAAGGCAATAATTGGCGTACATTAACAGAAATTTGCCCAACTGGGGGACTACTCGGTTGTGCAGCAGGTGGGTTCATGATAGTTGTCTCGGTAACAACAGGATTAACAGATGGTGGGGGAGGCAAAGTGCCACCCATGCCCACCCCCCTTGCCTTCACTAAGGTTACCACTTTGTCTAACCTGCTCATGATTAATTTCATCTGGGTATTAATAAGCTGCTCAAAATGGTTCTGCAGATCACTAATTATTTGAGATACCCAGCTCGGGGGTACTTGTAGCTGCGGTGCTTACCCCATATTTTCCCCTGTAACTACAGTAGTAAAAGCAGTCGGGACAGAGATGGTTTTGCCCTTCTTCTGCCTAGGTTTCTTAATGCTGGTCCCCTTTTTCTTAGCAGTTTATACCTTTCCCCCCACTCCAATTATCTCTTGATCGTTATTATTCACTATCTGGGCGTAAGGGATATCTATGGCAGGAGACACTAATGGAATGTTTGGGGGGGGGGGTCATAGCCATGTCAATCTCAGACTCTTGGGACAAAGAGGTGAGGTCAAATTGCGGAGTTAATGATAAACGCCTCTCGGTCCGCTCAATTCCGCTAGAAACCTCAACAATAGCTTTACGCAACATTCTATCAATTGTGGTGCGCTGTGCAGGTATAAGGGGTGGGGTTCCCTTTGGTATGGTCACAGAACGAGATTTAGGTAGATTGTTAAAACTCAATTTGGAGGACCATGTTTGCACAGTTCCAGCCATTATGTTTGAATTTTTTAAATAGAATGACTGGCAGGCAAAACGCGACTCAACATCAACTTCTGGACACAAAACCGACCATAGTCGACTACAGTGCTGATCAGAGCCACCCCCGAATAAGTAAACAACAAACAGTCTCGAGGTAACTACCCAATCCAGTCAATCTCACACAGTAGAACTACCTTTCTTCTGGCCAATGGCAAGTTCCGCTCTCGCCCTCATGTTCCAGGAGCTCTTCTCAGAGGGGGGGGGGGCACACCCCAGCCTCTTCCGGCCCCTGACGGCCACAGATGGCCCGCCCTTTGCCCGGACTTAGCCCGGCGCCCGCCTGCGTGCGTCCCGCAAAGCGGGAAAGGCTTGTTGGTTAAACCCCCCTCAGTGTCAAGGGGGAGGGGCTGTAAGTCCGCCGGTCGCCCCGCTGAGTCCTGGGGCGTGGAGTCCTTAGTGCGCCGGCCCCTGCTGGCTTCCAAACACTAAACGCTGACACGAAGCGTCTTCCGCGAAGCGGGAGGAGCAAGAAATATTTTAAGCCGCCGGTGTCAAGTGGAGGGGCTGCAAGTCCGCCGGTCACCGCGCTGCGTCCTCAGGCGTAGAGTCCTTAGTGCGCCACCCCCCCCGCTGGCTTCCAAACACCAAACGCTGATACGAAGCGTCTCCCGCGAAGCAGGAGGCGCGAGAAGTTTTAGAAGCCCCTGGTATCAAGAGGGAGGGGCTGCAAGTCCGCCGGTCGCCCCGCTGCGTCCTGGGGCGTGGAGACTTTAGTGCGCCAGCCCCCGCTGGCTTCCAAACGCCAATATGAAACATCTTCCGCAAAGCGGGAGGTGCGAGAAGTTTTTGAAGCCCCCGGTGTCAAGGGGGAGGGGCTGCAAGTCCGCCGGTCAGCCTGCTGCGTCCTGGGGCGTGGAGTCCTTGGTGCGCCGGCCCCCGCTGGCTTCCAAACACCAAACGCCGATACGAAGTGTCTCCCATTGGCTCATAAACTTAAGTCCAGCCCCAGTTTATCTCTGGCTTTGCTCTATTCATTTTCCATCTTGCCAGGTTGGACAAGGCACAGAAATGCAGAAGAGCTCATTAAATATTATAGTGTGCACCCTGAATATCTATACCAGAATATCAATGAGACATAATATCGAGGACAAAATATATATATTTTTTACCTTCTGGTAAGTCAGACTAGATTTTCTATACCTAAATCCAGATATATGTACCTAAGTGGTACATATATCATCAAGCTAGATCGAGAGTTAGGAATAGTAAATATATATCAATATTCTCTTTATTTGATTATATTTATTTGATTATTAGAAATAGCCATTAAAGAACAAACAAGCATCACATAAAATATGCAATCAAATTACAATCTATATTTCTATTTATGCTCTTATCCTTCAATATTTTGTCCCCTGAAATTCTGTCCTCGATATTCTTAAACCACAATGTTCTGGGGTCGCTATTCAGTAGTACAATAGTGCAATTGATTAGTACACTGGTGCCAATTTCCTAGTAAAGCCCAGAGAGGCAGGTGCCACTCAGACATTGTTCCTTCATTCTCTCCACTGTGCCAATGAGTGCAAAATATAAGAATGAAAGAAAATGGAGCCTGCTTCAAGAGTACCTTACAGATGATATCAGCAAAGGTCTGGATGATGCCTTTTGTTCTTTCCTTCCATACTGTCTTAATTTCCTTCTTTCCTTCTGTCTTTCATTCTTTCCTTCCTTTTCCTTCAATCTTTCATTCCTTCTTTCCTTCCGTCTTTCTTGCTTCATACTTTCTTGCCTTCATGCTTTCTTGCCTTCTTACTTTCTGTTTTTATTTCTCCAAGGCAAAAGGCTGGCAGTCAATGGCATAACAGCTGGCTTTTTTTTAGGTTTATGTTAGCCAAGACCTTTTGATTTTACTAACATTATTGTATGACATATTATAGCGGTTTTTAAGCCACACTTCTTGTAATTGACTGGGGTTGTGTCATTAACATTTTTCTCCAACCCATTCAAGCTTGCATCATGCGCCAATGCGACAACCCATTTTAGCTATTGATTGACTTCACTGTGAGCTACAGCATGCTGCCCTTCACAATGAGCACATTAACACAAAAAGTCGTTTCCTTCAGTGCCAAGAAGTACCATGGTAATGTGTGCTTTTTTAAGACCAAAAAATTTTTTTGCCTTTAGCCAATGCTTTTATTTATATTGATGAACACCCAACAGATTCGTAAACAATAAAGATTTGCAAAAACCACAGCAAAACAAACCAATAATTGTCAAAAGACGTTTGCCAAAGCTCGTTTTCCTTCTGTTGTAGGTGGAATAGAACTTGCTTTCACACATCCTAGCATGAAAACTTGTTTTCCCAGTCCCACTGTAGAGTTTGTATCATATCAGTATTATTCTACTCCAGTGACAATTCCAAGTCGAGTATAAATAATCCACACATTCCTCAGGCCAGCTGATCTGTGGTAATGAAGCAAACCCACATATTTTATATCTGTGCATTGCATGAAACTACGTAGGTGCATTGAGGAATACAGAGAAGCACAAACAAGAAATGTACACATTACTCAGAAAAACCTTGAACACTTCAAAAAATAGTAGCCTCTAAAATGAGAAGTTACAAGTTTCTGTTCTTCAGGAACGTTCACACTGATTTAAAAGGCTTTTGTTGAATGATTTGAACAGACAAATTGCACATGGGAGTAACACTAAAAAAACTGATTATTTATAGGTGAGGTGCTATGAAATAAACTATTATTGATTCAGTTAGTACTTATTTTACAGAGCACCAATATGTTGCCCTTGAGAGCTAGCATGCACAACAATTTTCAAGGTAGTGGGATGGGCATTAGAAAATAAAACTTGATGAAACACAGTGTTTAATATGTGGTGGTGCTTACAGGTGGTGTGGCACAGAAACTAATGTTTGGGGATCAGGACTTATTGTTTATCTTCAGACTTTGATCCTATTGAGAAAAAAGAAAGGCTAAAAAGGGATAACGGAGAGAAAGAGAGGAAAACCGAGTGGGAGAAAAATGGATAAAAAAACAACTTGTAAGAGTTAATCAGCTCGGAAGTTAAGAATTGAAAATTAAAGAGCCTTGGTGTTCGGCAATGGCGACATTCAACATCTCTGATAGGGGGCTGCTAAAACAAATTTTAAGCTGCTGCACTTATTTATTTTAAAATTCTTTCCAGCCAGCTTTACCCCACTTGTAGGAATTTTGTGGATTCCTGCAGATTCTCGAAGTTCCCATCACAGAAATGTAACAATATGCATGATTTCAGGCAAAGTTTGAGTTTTGACGGGCATTGTGGGAAAGAAAACTTCATGGGATCCATGCAAGGCACACTACCTTGGACTCCCCAGGTCTCTAGTTTTCAAAAATGTACAGTTTTGCTAGGTTTCCGTAGGTGCAGGCTGAGCTAGGGACCAAAATTCACAGCTACCCACTTTGCAAAAAAGGGATCTGTTTTGAGTGGAAAGATGTGATGTATCCATGTTGCATTTTTGGTTGTTTCCTGTTGTGGGAACTAGACCTACCCACACAAGTGAGGTACCACTTTTATCAGAAGACCTAAGGGAATGCTGTGTGGAAGGAAGTTTTTGGCTTACAACATTCCAGTAATGTGTTTTTTTTGTCAATGTTTGAGCATTAAAACACATTCTGGGTTGAAAAAAAACCTATTGAGAGCCACACAATTCACCTCACCCTGAATTCCCCTAGGTGTCTAGTTTCCAAAAATGTAAAGGTTTGCTACTTTTCCCTATGTGTCGGCTGACCTAGGACCCAAAATCCACAGCTACCCACTTTGCAAAAAAGGTCCGTTTTGAGGGAAAAAATATAATGCATCGGCCTACCCACATAAGTGAGGTGCCATTTTTATATTGAGAATTAGAAGAATGCTGGGTAGAAGAAAGTTTGTAACTCCACACAGATCCCAGAGTTTTCCATCACAGAAAAGAGAGGAAAATGTGTTTTTCTAGCCAAAGTTTGAGATTTGCAAAGGATTCTGGATAAAAAAAACTAGTGAGAGCCACACAAGTCACTCTACACTGGATTCCCCCAGGTATCTAGTTGACAAAAATGTACAGGGTTGCCCGATTTTCTTGGGTGCTGGCTGAGCAAGGGCCCAAAATCCACAGCAATCCACTTTGTAAAACAATGGTCAGTTTGGTTATTTTGCATATTTTCTTGGTTCCCTCCAAGGGAATATACAAACCTTGGGTACCCTTAGAAGCCACAGGATGTTGGAAAAAAATATGCAAAGTTGGTGTGTGTACCTTATGTGGAAAAATATTTATGGAACCCTATGCACAAACAACCCCAAGTAGTCAAAAAAGGGCTCTGCACTGTTGTAGGAAAGGAGGGGGTAAAAGGTGTTTTGTAACCATAGTATGTGCTTGTTGAGTAAGGCAGAACATCTACAAACTATGTGGGCCAATCTTTCCATTTAACTGTTTCGGAGCCCTCATGCCTGCTTGATTGACATTACCTTCCATTTTGTCATACAATTAAAGGTAGGAAATAGCTTGCAGCATTATTCTAACTTTGTAATATACTGCAAATGTTCAACATAAGTAGTTCTGTGGACGCAGCACTTTGTAAGAATTTAGTTCTAGCCAGGAATGTCTTCTTTTGCTTAAAGTCAATTAATCTCCTGCAGGGCATGCCGTTTTGCCAGTGTATTAAGGAGTTACTTAAAACAGGTATTTTACAAATCTTAGTTCCACTGTGTGTCTGCTCTCAATGAGCTTTACTCAGTTGCCAAATGTTTCACCCATTTGTTCTTTATATTGGCAGGACCTGATTTCATCTCCTCCCAGATGTAATATTCGAGGTGTCAAATTTGGGGTGTGCCTTAATTTGAATGCTTACTTTAGAAATACGATTGAATGAAGTACTTGTTAGTCCATCAATCCAATTTCTAATATAATCTGCACTTGTGATGAACCTTATGTCAGTTCAAATCAAATCAAAGCAAGCCTTATTAGGTTAAAAAATACAAACCATAAAAGCATCCTAAAAACAATAGCAGTCTCACATTTCATCCTAAAGGAGTACGATTAAAGTGCATTTAAATTCCAGTTAAAAGTCAAAAGTAGCATTTTCACATTTCAATTACAAGCGGATACAGTAAAGTGTATTTAAGGTCCAGGAGCAGGCCCAATAAACATTATATGTAAAGTGTCATGTGCAAGATACAACCTTAAAAACAAACAAAAAATGTTCACATTTTATCACAAGGGAGTACAGTAAGGTGTTTGAGTTCCAATAGCAATCCCAATAAGCTTTATACTTAAAGTGTCATATGCAAAAGATACAATCTAGGGCATTTCTCATGTCCTGAGTTATCAACTGCCATGATGCATCCTATCCTATTCGTATATGAGGGGCTCTAGGTGTGAATTATGTTTCCTTACTCTAATCGCCCTCTGGATATATACTGCCACTGCATTACAGACTCTAATATTTGCTAAATTACACATAAACTCAAAAGCATTTTTGTAGGTGTACAGTCTCTCCTTTAGAAACAATGGTTGTAATATACTATTCCTTAGATCTCTGTAAAAGTCACAGAATACAATGAAATGCAAGGTTGATTAATCTGACTTTCTATCACAAGGACACTTTGGGAGACTTCCAGTCCACTTCCCCATGGAAGGAAACACAATTAAAAAATGGGCTAATCCCATTCTTAATCTAGTGAGGTAAAATCTTTGTCTTGTATTTGTGACCTATGTTGAATCCCTATCCCTAGTGTCCTATCATTAAATCCCTTAATCATGTGTTTTGAGTTTGCTTCGTCTTCCCTTGACCTGCTCCTAGATTCTATTATGGTTGTTTTCAAATCATTTTTACTATACTCGAGTATTTGAGTATTGAACATTTTCAGCGCATTCATTAAAAAGATTATTAATATACATCAGCCGCGGTATATTCTTCCCATGATCTATTACAAGACAATCCTTGACAATGTCCCGAATAAATTTTGCACCCTCCTTACTCCATATTCTATACCAGGTATATATACTTGCCAGGATAATAAAATCCTTAATATATGGAGCACCCAGCTCTTTGTGTACAATATATATGGGGCTGGATTTTGGAACAGCTAACAATCTCAGTAAAAAGGTATTTTCTTGGGTCTGGAGGATTGAGTGGTTTGTAACTCCCCATAGTGCAGCACCGTAACATGTTCCTGAAAGACACTTCCTTTTTCTGTACATTGACATGATTTCCCTACTGGGTTTATTACCCATTTTCTTTGAACATTTTTAAATTGCTTCTATTATCTGAGTAAATTGTAATTTACAATGTTCAATATGGGTTCCCCAATGTCCATTTGCTGTAAATGTTAGGCCTAGGTAAACAAAAGAATTAGTTACTGCGATAGGGACATTATTTATGTGGTGGATCCTAGTCTTTGTTTTTCCCCTCCCACACACCATTGCGAAGGTCTTTTCATATTCAAGATCAAGTCCTTTTTCTGGGGTATGCCTCCACGCTGAATGCCACAGTTGGAATGAGTTTTTCTTTTATTACTTTAAGTAATATCTGGTACTGCTGGCATCGACAGCTGGTATTGACAGCCGTGAACAACTAGTCAGCGCTTTCCTCTTTTGTAGGTAGGAAGAGTGTCTAGTGACCTGTTCTTCTCATAAAGGGTTTCTGATATGTTCACAATCAGCTCTGTGCATGGTATCTGGCCTACTGAGATAGATTTGATTTAATGTATATGGACAGTGCCATGTTCAATGTTATTTTTCATGTATTTACACAAATATACAATTGGGTTAAGTTTCTGAATATCATATAAGTTGGTCAGATGGAGGGCTTGTGTCATTTGCTGATACAGAACTGTTTAAGTAAATGACTGAGCTCTGTTGCACCTGCTACTTGTTTTAATGCCTAACTCACTTTTCAAATGCAAACCCGCTTTTCTTTTGCAGCTGCTG
The DNA here is from genome assembly GCF_964263255.1 of Lissotriton vulgaris. Lineage (NCBI taxonomy): Eukaryota > Metazoa > Chordata > Amphibia > Caudata > Salamandridae > Lissotriton > Lissotriton vulgaris. The sequence continues at coordinate 768,463,216 of NC_141697.1, forward strand.
TACCTGAAAGGAATACAGAGGATGATGCAGAACAGGAGGATATCAAGGTGGCAGAAGAGGAAGAGAAGGCAGAGTGCAATCTCATATCTTCTGGAAGCCCAACAAGAGAGAGGTGCATTCCCTGGGCATGTGTTTCTACTGCTCTAGCCCTGCTATCACCCCTTTGATGAATCTCCTCCCTCCATCCCATTATCAGCCCACAAAATCTACACACACACACACATCCATACACACCAATAGGTGGGGTGCTAACAAATGATGTGAGTTTCACTGGCTCTTCTTTTCTACCTTTAAAAGACACTAATATGAAACGAAATGCCCATATTGATAATTCTATTTGTCAATATACCTCACTGCTCCATATTAGCCCTTCTAGAGCTTATTTTGTTGAAAAACATAAGTGTAGGGTCCCAAGGTTTTTGTTAGGAGCCTTGCACTTCCGAATGCCGGGGCTGGCAGATACCAGGATGTCCTATTCTTGATTCCACCACATTACATTTTGTTCCATCTCTCTAAACCTCCTTTCCCTTTATTTCACTCCGTTCTCACTTCTTTTTCACCAATGCTTTCTCCCTTTGCATTGGATTGTTTCACTACCTTCTTTCTCCCCTTTCTTCTCTCATGACTACCTTTCTCTCTTGCTCTGGGTCAAAGTCTAATGATGGAATGTAAGTCCTAGTCCTCACAATTAAGTGTTGTTCCGTACCCTGGCTTTGACATCCCACAAATGAAGCAGTATCCTCTTCCTTTTCACAGTGTTCTCCAGTCATTCCTACCCTGCGATCCCTCACCTTCTTGTAGATAAAGTTGTATTCTCCTCCTCTTGCCATGATCCATTTCTATGTAGCCTCTGTTTCCAATTCAGAAAGTGAACACACATTCAGAAATAAACATGTCCGACATTTTATAACTATCAATGTTGATCTCACAAAGAGTGTTCAAAATCCTGCTCCATGTACCATTTTTGTTGTGTTCAAGCTTTGGGAATCTGTGCTAATCAATAAAATAACACCTTCTAAAGTGGTTGCACAGTGGTTCAGGCAAGCTTTAATGCCAATTTAGGGCCAGATTATGAGTCTGGCGGTCCTCGTACGGCCAGACTCACGGTGGCGTGGCAGTGGCGGATTCAGTCACCGCCATACCGGGGGTGACCGCCCCATTACAAGTTAGGAAGTCGGACTGCCCTGTGACAGCTGACACCACCTGGAGGTGGCGTGGGGGTCAAAGGTCCAATATGCTTGGTGATATTGTTGCGGTCCCTCCAAGCATATCACAAGTTTGCTCTCCTCCAGGGTTTACATGGCAGCTCCTCCTCCATTTAAACCTTGGAGGAGGAGCATGCACACAGGAGGTTTAAATATGACCCCCTGTGTGCATGCACAAAAGTTCCTGCACAGCATGGACTTTCAAGTCCATGCCGTGCAGAAAGCACAGTGGCCTTTAAAAGAAGTACCGCCATGTGAATACCACGCTGTCCAACTGCCATACTAGAAATAACTTGTGATCTGGCGGGTGGGCCCCAGCAAGTCTCAACGGTGTGGGGGCGCAGCTGTGGAGTACCTAACAGGGCCGGACTGAGAACCAAAATCGACCCTGGCAAAGTGCTTGCCCCCCCCCTCGGGCATTGGGGGTGCCGCCGAGCTCTTTGACGGGGCCGGTTTTTGGCCGATTTTGCAGCATAGCTGCAAAATCGGCCCTGTAACAAAAACGGACCCCAGGGGCCCAAAATCAGACCCCACCTGTGCGACGCGCCGGGGGATTGCCCAATGCCGCTACGGCCTGTCCGGCCCTAAGTACCTCCCGCCCCACACTGCCGAAACTCATAATCAGAGCCTAAGTGTCAGCTACACTGAAAGCAATGCAAAGTTGCCCTGCCTGATATGTCACAGCTTGCTTAGCATTCTGTCAAATCTGATCCCTAACGCATGCCAAGAAACATGCCTTTAAGAATGTAAGAAAACCAAGCAGGGAGAAAGAGGTTCTAAGGTAATTGGTGAACAGATGGAAATTTGGTTGCAAGGCATGTCCCGCCACCACCGCATTTGTTAACATGTTCATTTCTGAGTGTGCTTGACTTTTTGCCCCCTTCTCTGTCTTTTCCTGACCAGAAAAAGCTGGCTGCAAAGATTTGGTTGCCTGACGTCCTGTCTCTTTCCTGGAATGTGTAGAAAAAGGTATGTTCATTTGCCCTGCATAGCAGTGGTGTCAGAAGCAAATATTGTCTTGGGCAATATACTGAGAAACTGAAAAAAAATTGTTTTCAGGAAGGTCTTCTGTGAAAAGCGTTTGTACTTTTTTTTTTGTTTAAGAGATTTGTATCGAATTTTACAAGAAACAATACAATACAATAGGATATACGTACAGGATGAGAAACAGAAAATATACAATATATTCAAAGATTAAATGAGTATTAAAAATATTAAATGAATACTAAAATGAGGGAATAAGAGAAGAGAGAAGAGTATGGAGAAGAAAGGAGAAAGAAAGAGAGAAAAAGAAAAGAAGATAGAAAGAGGGAAAGGTGGAAAGGAAGGGGAGACTTAAAGATAACAGAATAAAGGTGACTAAGGATTGGAGACAGAACCGGAAAGATACGTAGTAAAAGGCAACCAAAGAAGATCAGATTTAATTTTGCTAGAGAGGGATAGGGAAGAGGCGGTAGAAATCCTATGCTCAGCACAAACAAAATTCCACCAAGTTATTATAGAAACTTTTGATGTATCTTTCCAAGAAGATAAAATAACTTTAAAGGCAAGTGCTATAAAAAGGTCAAATAACAAGGAAATAGAAGATGAAGCATTAATATCAGGCGATAGCGAACCTAAAAAAATATTTTGAAACGATAATGGCAAATCACAATGAAAAACTTTCATACAAATATCCCAAACTGATTTCCAAAACAAGGAAACATTAGAACAGTTATATAATTGATGCAGTAAAGTACCCTTAACAGTAGAACATGACCAGCAAAATTAAGATGAAGAAGTGGAAAACTTAGAAATGCAGACAGGAGTAATAACAGCTCTATTATAAATAAAATACAAAGATTGCATTATACGTGCAGCAGGAGAAGTTTTAAACAATTTAGACCATAACTTATCCCAAGTGAAAATAGAAACGGAAACAGCTAAATCGTTTTCCCAGGCAAGTTCAGTAAGGGATTTAGGTTGTTTAGTAACAGCAGATAACAACAAATTATAAACATGAGCCGCCTTAGGTCTATGGGTGGTGAAAAGGGAGAACAAAGGATAAGAAGGAGAGAGTGGCGGTGTATCTGCAGGTAAGTCAAAGGTAGACAGATGAGATTGTAGAGCAGTAGAAATAATGGTATATTGAACGAGAAAAGAGTCTGGTAGAAGATAGGAAGACTGAATGATAGGAAAAGGGATAACTGAGCCAAAATGCAGCATTTGATGCACACATATGATACCCTTTTCTTTCCAGTATTTGAAATAGAAAGATTTACCCTTGTATTTAAGGAATTTATTAAACCATAAAGAAGACTATAAAAAACATTGTAATGGTGAGAAACCAACAGAGAAGGCATTATATAACAGGAATTTGGAGTATTTCAAGGTGGGGACTGTAGACAGAAAGGTGCTGTTGGACATGAAAATTACATCTTGAAATGAGAATTCCTTAAGAAGGGAGCGTTCAAAGAGAATCCAGGTGGGGATGGGGATGTCCCCAAAATCATAAGCTAATGCAAAGGATTGTTTAAGACGAAACGCAGAACGATACAATTTGAAATGAGGAAAACACACCGCACCTTCTCCCTTAGGACAAATGAGCTTGGCAATAGCAATACGTGGGTGTTTGTTGTTCCACTGGAATTTCGAACAAATCGAATTAAGCTGGGAGAAATAGGTGAGGGTAATCTTGACAGGGAGCATAGAGAGAGTGTACAAAACATGAGGAGAAATCATCATTTTAATAGTGTCGAGCCTACCCCACCAGGACAAAAATAAAGGAGACCAGGTAAGTAAAAGAGATTTAAGTTTGGAAATTAGGGTAGCGAATGTGAGCTTTAGGGTATCATGTAAGGAAGGGGCAAACCAGATGCCAAGATACTTAATTTCAGAAGAACACCAAGCAAATTCCGAATTGTTGAACATGAACTGGTAGCAAGAGGAGTTCAATGGTAGCACTTCAATTTTGGACAAGTTCAATTTATAACCAGAAATACTGGAATAAAGTCGAACTTCATTCAGAAATGGAGGGAGGGAGTCGATTGGATTAGACATGTAAATTAATATATCATCAGCATAAGCTGAGATTTTTGTGACATGGGAATTATGCTGGAACCCTTTAATTAGAGTATTAACACTAATACGCTCTAAAAAGGGTTCAAGGCAGAGAATAAAAAGTAAAGGGGAGAGAGGGCAACCTTGTCTAGTACCTCTTGATAAGGGAAAGGATTGGGAGAAGTGGTTATTAACAAAGATACTAGCTCTGGGACAAGAGTATAATAGTTGAACAAAAGAAATAAAAGAGGGCCCAAAGCCAAACCACTGGAGTGTTGCAAACATGAATTGCCAGTTAATGCGGTCAAAGGCCTTCTCGGCATCTAAGAAGAGGGCGGCAAGGGGGGATTTATATTTTTTGGTAAAGGAGATAACATTGGCAAACATTCTTGCATTATCGGATGCCAATCTACCCTTAACAAAACCTACTTGATCAGTCTTAATTAACAGGGGAAGTATATTTTCAAGTCGGGTGGCGAGAATTTTTGCAAAAATTTTATAGTCGTAATTATTCAGGGAAATGGCACGGTAATTCTTACAAAGGGAATGGTCCTTAGTCCTTATCTGATTTAGGGATGAGAACAATTAATGCGTCTATAAAGGAGCCAGAGGCTTTGGCATCAGCAATGAAAGAGTTAAACACCTTAAGAAGCTGAGGGACAAAAGTGGAGGAAAAGGCAGGGTAAAACTCAGCGGTAAGGCCATCAGGCCCCGGGGCTTTGGACTTTTTTAATGATTTTATTGCATTAAGTATCTCTTGAGAAGAGATATCAGCATCCAAAGCATTAAATTCGTCAGGCAGGAAGGGAGGGGAGGGAAGAGCAGAAAAACAATTGTGTAAATTTTGAGTAGAGGGGAAAGTATCATCCGAATAAAGAGATTGGTAGTACCTATGAAAAACATCAGCAATATCCTCATCCGAGGAGACCATTTTATTGGTAGACTCGTTCAGAATAGGCCCAATGGTTTTACGTTCTGATTTGATCTTTCAATAATTGGCTAACATACGGCCAGCTTTATTTTGACCCCCATGATATTTGGACTTTATTTTAAGAAGTACGTTGCAAGCTTCGGTCGTAGCCAGTTTATTGAGATCCGACTTAGCTTTAATCAGTTGATGTAGGGCAGATGATGATTTGGAAGTGAAGTAAGTGTGTTCCAACCCCTTTATATGTCTAAGTTGATCTTCATATTTTTTCCGTGCTGTCTTCTTTTTCTGGGATACAAAAGATATGACAAACGCACGAAAAGAAGCCTTGAAGGAATCCCAATTATTAGAAATACTAGTATCCTTAGGGTCATTAAGGGTAAAAAATTAATCTATATGAGCAGTGGCCTTTGTACCAAAAACAGGTTCAGATAATAAAAAAGTGTTTAATTTCCAGCGGCTAAATTGGGGGGAAGTGAGGGAAAAATCAAATACAGCATGAACAGGAGCATGGTCGGAAATAAAAATAGAACCTATATCAGAGGCTTGAATAGAGGGTAACAAAGATTTACTGACAAGAATATAATCAATCCTAGACCTCGTGTGATGCACATTAGAGTAAAAGGTATACTCAAACAAGTCGGGGTTACAGGTCTTCCAAACATCATATAAAGGTCGAGAGGTGATGGCAGACTGAAAGGCTTTGTGTGTTTTGTCTGGGTTAAATTTAGAGTTAGACAGCCTGTCTGAAAAGGGGTCCATCCATTGATTGAAGTCTCCAGCAACAATCACATTAGGACAATCAAGGGAAGAAAGGAGAATTTTAATACCATTCCAAAAAGGAGGATCAGGTTTAACCGGGCCATAAATATTCAATAAAACAAAGGTTTTTTTCTGCAGAACAATCTTTGCCATCACCCATCGACCGTTTTCATGAGCCTGAGTAGATAAAATCTGTACAGACAAAGATTTATGAAATAATATGGCAACACCACCTTTTTTGTTGAGAGTGGCAGAATTAACAACCTGACCGTCCCATTGTCTCTTTAACTTGAGAGATTCAGTATCAGTACAGTGAGTTTCTTGAAGAAAAACAATATGGGAATTAATTTTGGATAAATGAGACAGTACCTTTTGATGCTTAACCGGGTTTCCAATACCACAAACATTCCACGAAACAAGCTTACACATACTAGAGGGTAAGGGAGGTGATACACGAAGGGATGTGAAACATTTCCGGGAAACATCTGAAAGAAAAAACAGACCATGTAAAGGGAAGGTAAACAAATAAGAGAACTAAGAATACCAAAACTTCCAGGGTTCTCATGAGAAATCGAAGCATAATGGACAACGCAAAACAAGAAAAAATACACTGAAGAAAAGAGCATCCCATAAAGAGACACACCCTATGAGGAGATTTACATGGAGAGAGAGAAGGAATAGTAGAAGAGGCAGAAAGGAAAGGGAGAGAGAAAAGAAGAAAAAGGGAGAAGAAATAGAAGAGTATCAAGATAGAAGTGAACAGATCAAAGCAAGAGAGCCTGATCTGAGAAGAGAAGAACCAAAGTAGTAGGAGCATGGATACGCCGAAGAGGAAGTTACCCCCCATGAGCAAGCGATAGAGTGAAAGAAGAATGAGAACCTTGAAAAAAAACGAAGAGCACAGAAGAAAAAAGGAGTCCAGAGGAAAAGCATACAACACAAAACTCAATAGGCCAGATCAAAAGGGAAAACAACAAAGAAAAAGGGACATTAATCATTAGTGTCCATGCCAGATGAAGATATAGACTGCAAAAACGACTGGAGCTTCTGCAGGTCATCAAAGGAGTGAGTACGACCATTGTGTGGGTTTTTACAGAAGCATGGATGAAGGATACCATACTGGATATTCAATTGTCTCATCTGAGGACGGAGATTCAGAAATTCTTTCCGTTGAGCATTCGTAGCAGTAGAGAGGTCTTGAGAGATAAAAATGTTTTGGCCAGACCATATAAGACGCCTTTTTGCCTTAGCAACCTTCAACACGGACATTAGCTCTGTAAATTCAAGAAAAAGCATTATAATACCACGGGGTTTGGAAGCATTAGGTTGAAGCCGGCCTAAACGATGGGCTCTCTGGAAATTAAGAGGATGAGCCGAAGGTTGGAGATCTAGAAGATCCATCAGAAACCGCTGTAAGAAAAACACCATATCAGTCCCCTCAATATTTTCTGGAAGACCGTAAAGGCGTAGGTTGTTCCTCCGATTACGATTTTCAAGGTCCTCCGTGTGTAATTTCAATTTATGAATTTCTTGCTCCAGAAAAGGAATCTTAGAGGAGATATCTTGGATATTGCTTACATGTTACTCCAACTCCAGAACTTTGCCATCCATAACTGCCAGCTTTGCTTCAATCTGAGATAGTTGGACATTGGTAGCTGACATGAATGGTTGAAGACCGTGAACTTCTTCCAAGATAGAATCCAGGACAGGATTCGGCGAAGAAATGGGCGACGGTGGATCATTTTTTGGTCTCTTCACTTTAGCACCAGCGACTGAATGTTTCGAATTTCCGGAATCGTGAGACATGTTGTAGCCTTCAATTGAGATTGCAGGCACAGACACACGTGTAAAATGGAAAAAAAAAAGATTAGGCGTAGAAATATGTTCAGGCCAAGCAAAGGCAAGAGGCAAACAGAATTGGGCAGTTGAAAAATCCTGTATCTCATTCTAACTGCCTATCGAAAGAAATAGAAAAGAGTCACGAATAGGCAGAGAACTTCCAGGCTGATTTGGAGCAGTAGGTGAAAGTAGGCAGCAGTCAAAATATGTTCCAACACCAAAGTGCGTGAAATATTGAGCAATGGGCACTAGAAAATGCGAAGAACAGGCAGTAGTGCCAGGACACAAGCTAAAATGGGTGGCACCGCATGTTAGGAGCAGAAGTGGCTGGTGGCAAAAAGAAATTGACCCTTCAGTAGAGCTTCAGAGCATCACAGTTTACACCATAAGTCAGTTAATAAGAGCAAGGTGGGTACGTAGTGTAAGGAGTGAATGAGGAATTCATTGCTCAGCAATAGCAAATAGAAATAGCAAACTTATGGAGAGTCCAAGGAAAAACATCTTGCAGAAGCCACAAAATAAGGAAAAAAGAAAAGAAAAAAAAACGGGCATTTTCACCACATCCACAAAATGGCGGCCGATATCACCACAGATTAAGGGTCAGATGCAGCAAAATAGGCCATTGCATATAAGAAGGGACAAAAAAGAACAAAGGGCATGTAAATCACGAATTATACCACAGTAGGGTGATGGCAGAAAGTGGTAACGCGATAAACAAAAGGCAGGAGCAGCCACATGATCCAGGGGATAAAGGAGCGCACTGTAGAGCAAGGACGCGGGCTCGGCGGCACAAAATGGCGGCCGCCCGCGTCCAAAATCGGCAAAGGTTACCGGCGCGGATGTCAGGAGCCAGAAGAACAGCCGGTCATGCTCAGAGTCCGCACCAGCCTCCCGACACCTTCATGAGGCGGTAGAAGCGATCTGGAACCACCACAAGATCCTTTGAGGTCCTGTAAATCCACCGAAGGCTCGTCACATCATGGAGCTCACAGGGAATGCACCATCACTCGCCTGCTCCTAAGCCACGCCCCCCAGCGTTTGTACTTTGAACATTTTATAATGTCCTAATGCTATATTTTTGGTTTATAAACGAAGGGTTGTCAGTATCATAATCCTTGCTTTTGCATAATTATACAACACTTTAGCAAAATTATACGAAATTGCCAAATTATTACACAAAATGTAAATCTGTCATTTTGCACTAAATTTTAGCTCCAATTGCGTCCTCATGTCACTTTTCGATACCAGGGTGCATTCAAACAAAGAACCGTCAAAAACAGCTCATCGCCTTCTGTCATTCGTGTGCATTTTCAATAAATGTTTACATGTGAACTGCATGTTTCGCTGTAAAGGTTTACTGCAAATGGCACATAATTATATGAAGTGGCATGATGGCACATAACTACATGAAGTGGCAGGCTGGCGTCATTTTTGGAATTGTCATTCACCATTTGCATACTTGCTTGTGTCGATGGTACACATGCAAATGCATGTCATTTATGCACACCGACATGTCAGTACTTTTTACTCTCTCCATTTGTGGAAGGTTCAATGAAGGTCACAAGCAAACCCTATTCCAAATATTCCAGGACAGCTGTAGAATAGTAAATAATCTCTTTAAAATATTAGGGTTCCTTCTGTTTCTCTTCTTCGAGTTTCAGAGTAAGCCTAGAAAGTCAGAAACATTTGGGAGGCATAGACAGATGCCTGAATGGTTCAACATATAGAATTATAGATGGGTAAAAGTGACATACAGAGATGTTTTTCAATGAGGGGTTCTGAGGGACATCATATAGACAATGAGAGCCGAGCTCGATTGCCTACGATGTCACTCAGAACCCAGAGATGAAAAACATCCCAGTAATTCACTTTCGGCCACATGCATCAACCTATTTAGGAAGTGCAAACGGTGCGAATCGGTAAATTCGGCCGTTTGCGATTCCTAAATACGTTTTTGGGCTCCATCATGCATTTTTGTGAAATTCGCTATTTATAGCGATTTCCAAAAATGCGATTGCTTTTAAGGAATCGCAAATTTGCGATTCCTTAAAAGCAATGCATGATTGTGTTTCAAATTGCGAATTCGCAATTAGGGGGTGCAAATTACCCCGATGGTGAACCTCGTGGTAATTTGCGAAAATGTATTAAAATGCTCAAAATTGCATTTTAAAACACTGTCATGTTATAGACACACGTGTCCTTAGGACATGTGTGTGTGAAACATGCAATTCAAAATACATTTCAGGGGTGCACGGGGGTCCTTTGGACCCCCCCCCTGCACCCATGGAATGCATTAACATTTTGTGAACAGCTAATTGAAATTCCCAAAATGTCAATGCCTTCCCATTGATTCCTATGAGCCTTTTGGCCCATAGGAATTAATGGGAATTGCGAAATCGCAAATTAGAATTCGCATAATATTTGCGATTCGGTAAAAATTGCGATTTTTACCGAATCGCAAATATTATGCGATTTAAATCATGCATCCCATTTTGCAATTCCTTATTTGCGATTCCCTAAACATCGCAAATAAGGAATCGCAAAACCTTACAATGATGCATGTGGCCGTTTATACTCATCTATAATTTTTTGTTATGGTAGGCCACGCAAAATCATGTGCCCCTGCTTTTAATTGCTATGATTGGGCTGAGTAGTAATGGGGAGCCATACATGGCCTCTCCTCTCTGCTCCAAATGTAAATAAATACCTTTCCTGCCATTCTTAAGCAGCCCTCACCACCTTCCCTGACTTCCCTCCCCGTCTTGCAGCTGTGCTTTCTGCTCTCAGTGAAAGCAGACAAGCCGCACTACGCTGACTGGCTCTCAGAGAGCCCAGTTAGCCTGGCCTTGGAAGGCCTTTATTTCGAAACAACAATGCGTAATGCGTCTTGTTATAAATTGTTGCTACATCATAGCAGTGAGTTATGACGTTTTGAAACAGAAATACACGCTAGTGGCTCGCCAATAGAGCCATGCATAACACTAGCTGTTCTTCATTATGTCTTTCGTGGAGTGGAAACTTTGGGAAGAAACAGTAAGCGTAAGAGTGGCTTCAAAATGTTCAAATAACTGGTGACAAGGACTGTAGATCAGCACCTACCGAAGACCCACAGTGCCACCTTGAGGTGCTGAATTATTACTGCAATCAGTTTACTACATGAACCATTCATCCAGACATACTCGCGAGAATTTAAGGCAAAGGAATCTGCCTCTTACCTGCAGAAAACACAGGCAAGCAATAGCAGGCATTTAGTGCTGAATTGAGGATTTCTTGGGGCGTAGGTTTGAATTCAGCCAAACTTCAAGCTAAAAATGAGGAAGATCGATGAGACAGTTTATTTACATATTATTTCCTATAGCATGGTCGCCATTATTTTGTGTTTCAGAGCTCTGTGCAAGGTGTTGTAATTGCATGAAAACAGGAGGCTTATGATGAAACTATTTTAGAGTGCGCTACAAACTATAAAATATATCAATAAAAGCAGATTATAGAGAGTAGTTGCTGTCCTTTGCTTTAACAATCAGATCTAGAAGTCTGTCAGCAAGTGTCTGCTAGGAAGAAATTAGGAAAGAGTTATTATACTGGCACATTTATGTCATGAAGCAGGGGATCATGTTAAAACACGTAATTGTAATGTGCCCTTTCATCCGTGAGGGTATCCTTGTGCTGGGAAAGAGGACCTTATACACATTATCTGCATCTGCACAAATCTCCGTGACATAAGGCGCTCTTTGTTTCGGGCTCTATGGAACGAGAAGGGCATAACGAGCTGCAGGCAGGCAGTGATGCTCTGTTTTAATCCCGAAAAAACTCAGCTAAACTGCAGAACAACAAAATACTTTGATACAGTGGCCACAAGACTAAATGAAAAATCCAGAGGGTCTACTCAAGCATTAGATAAACAATAACAAGGTAAACACCCCTGGCTATCATGTTTTTCGAAATTTGGAAGCATCAATGCCACAAAAACCCCATTGATTCTTAAGCAACCCAAGCTGAGACTTTTACACTCCTAAATACTCGAGTTACTGCACCTTATTTGTTTTAAAGAAGATACTGACTTTTAATATTTGTACGTTTTAAAATTGTGAGTTTTTATTAACTGTACAATAAACAAACTTTAAACTTTAAACTTTAAACTTTAAACTTTAAACTTGTGCTTAGCAGGTGTGTGTGCTTAGCCTTGCCTATGGTAGGTTGTTTTCTTTTGTTGCAGTTTGATATAGCGCAAACTCGACCTGAAGGTATGAGCGTGCTTTACATGCTAACAGTGGCAACACTATTGTTCTCCGAGGTATCGGATACCGCAGGACCGCCTCAAGACCAGGCTGGGCAAGTGGCCATTGCCAGGAGCAGCTTGTGACTTCACCTGAAAGATGAACTAGTAAATCCATGCTTTATGGCCCGGCTTGACTCTGGACACTAAGGCAGAATGATGGGGACCGAGGAAGATCTGGACTTTTAAATTCACAGGTTTTACCGAGGTTATTAAGCACCCCCTTGCAAGGTAATAAAGCGCTAATTTGAGCAAGGACTCCAGTTATTGTCATTCATCACGATGTTGCATGATGGAAGTTGCAGTCTTTCCACCTGACTGCAGCTGCAAACAATTGGGAGGAGTCAGCTGACTTCCCGTTCAGGGGAGGACCATAGCAGTTCAAAGGAGGGAGCTGGTGTAATACCTGATTTTGCGAAGGGCGTCCGATGAAGGCAAATTAACGCTGAAATGCATTATGCCCTGCACCCGCCATTAAGGATTCTTCTGAAAGGTTTCCCCTCTGTGTGCTCTGATCTCTGCTAAGTAAGGGGTCTTTGGTTGATATAAATATATATATATATATATATATATATATATATATATATATATATATATATATATATATATATATATATATATATATATATATATATATATATACATATGGTATACAGACATAATATTGATTAAAAAATATAGAATGGCACGAATATTGAAGTAAAAATATAGAATGGACAAAATATCCAATGGACAGAATATAGAGGTGAAAAATATTGTTTTGAAGGTAAGTCATTTAATATCGATTTTTAAAATATAGAAAGTTAAAATATTGACGTATATAATATAGTAATTAAGATATATCGAATTTTTCATAATATCAAATTTTTTTAAGTGTTTTTTTATGTTATTTAATTTATGTGTAATTTAATTCTGTAGCGGGTTGTGGGTTTATAGGGAAATAGGGTGGGAAGTAATTTAATTGTAATTAATTAAATCTGTTAATTTATTTATTGGTATTTATTATGAATTAATTGTTAATTAATTATTCATTTGTAATTAATTAATTTATAATTGGTAATTATTTTATACGTGTTAATTAATTTTTCCTAATTGATTAATTGATAATTATGTTAATTTTATTAATTTATTTTCTGTAGCGGGTTGTGGGTTTATAGGGGAATAGGGTGGGAAGTAATTTAATTGTAATTAGTTAAATCTGTTAATTTATGTATTTGTATTCTTTTAGAATTAATTGTTAATTTATTTTAAATTGTAATTAATTAATTTTTAATCGGTAATTCTTTTTTATTAATTGATTAATTGATAATTATGTTAATTTAATTAATTTATTTTCTGTAGCGGGTTGTGGGTTTATAGGGGAATATGGTGGGAAGTAATTTAATTGTAATTAATTAAGTATCTTAATTTATTTATTGGTATTTACTTTGAATTAATTGTTAATTAATTATTAATGTGTAATAATTAATTTTTAATTGTTAATTAATTTTTATTTGGTAATTCATTTGTATTAATAGGAAATTAATTTTAATAACTAATATTTATTTGTATTTATTTGTATATTTATTTGATTAATTATTACATTATTGGGTGCGGAAGTTGCAAGGGTCCCAGTCTTTACGTACCTGGGGGTATTATTCGATGAGAAAGGTAATTGGGGCCCCCAGATGAAGCACAAAAGTAACATAGTGGCTAGATCCACCACAGGGCTTCTCAATTTTACTAAAAGACTGGGAGCGAAACCCATGGAACCCATGCTCAAAATCTATAAGGCTAAGTGCTGGGCCATTGCGTCCTATGGGGCATCGATTTGGGGATATGCCAATGTGGATAAAATCCAATTGGTAGAAAATAAGTTTTTTAGATCACTGCTGGCGGTACCACATTCATCATCAACCATGGCAGTACACTGTGAACTAGGAATGGGATATATCACAGACCATCTTAAGGCAGCACCATTGATTTGCTGGGCTAAGACATGGCTGAATGAGGACATTACCCTTAATCATCTCATCCTTAAAGACTGTCTGGCTCTTGACAAGGCACTTAGCATCCCATGGCTGGCATACGTTAGAGCGGCGTGTGTCAGGCTGAGACGTCTGGACGTGTTTTCCATCCCAGAGGGTATCAAGAAAGAGGACTTGGGATGGATTAAGCAGAACTACCGAATCATGGCTGAGGCAGATAGGGAGGAGATAGAACTCAAAAAATCAGGAGTAAGAAGTATTTATGCTCTGCAGTCCTCGCCCCACATAGAACCCTACCTCAGGATTGTAACAAAGCCATACCATCGCTTCTTGCTTACAAGGTTCAGATTTAACCTTATTCATCTTGTGTTGGGAGATCAACAACATTGGGGTAAGCCAGCTGATTCTCCACCATGTTCTTGTGACAACTTCTCGACACAAGACACTCTTCACCTTATTATGTTTTGTGACAAATTTGCGGTGGCACGAAATAAATTCTTGTTGCCCATATTACGAGAAGCGGGTTTCTTGCAGGTGAGGCCTGCACTACTGTATTTGCAATTATTGAACAGTGTGCGAGTTATCTTTAGCGTAGCTAGTTTTCTGGTGGCTGCAGCCAGAGTTAAAAACAAAAGAACCCTACAGATAAATTGATCTAAACCACTTCCCCATAATCGTGGAACAGAAATTTGTATACATTTTATACTGTATTAATAGTGGTTTTTAATTACAATAGGAGATATTTTGTATTAATTATCACCCCATGAACGTTGTAATATATAACTTGTATATAATTGAATGTATGTACATAGATGCTTGTTTTTAAATGTATACATATATTTTTACTCTGTACGTATGTATTGTTGTTTCTTTTATGATTTTAATTAATCGAATAAAGAGTTTTTGACTGACTGACTGACTAATTATTACATAATTTTAAATTTGTAATTTAGTTTAATACATTTTTATATTGGTATTGATATTTAATTTATTTGTATTAATATATTAAATGTTTACTTTCCCTACTGTTAAACTCATTAGAGTGGGCATAGTAATTCTTACCCCTACGCTATCCAACGCTTTCCCTACTGTTGCACTCTCTGGAGTGGGAATAGTAATTTTTACCCCTACCCTATCCAACGCTTTCCCTACTGTTTCACCCTCTGGAGTGGGAATAGTAATTTTTACCCCTACGCTATCCAACGCTTTCCCTACAGTTGCACCCTCTGGAGTGGGAATAGTAATTTTTACCCCTACGCTATCCAACGCTTTCCCTACGGTTGCACTCTCTGGAATGGGAACAGTAATTTTTACCCCTACGCTATCCAACGCTTTCCCTACTGTTGCACCCTCTGGAGTGGGAATAGTAATTTTTACCCCTACGCTATCCAACGCTTTCCCTACTGTTGCACCCTCTGGAGTGGGAATAGTAATTTTTACCCCTACGCTATCCAACGTTTACCCTACTGTTGCAGTTGCTGGAGTGGTAATAGTAAATTTTAACCTCTTGCTACACTACAGTAAAAATATTGTATATATATTCTTTTTAAAACTTTTTATTTTTTCCATCATGTCAGTAACTTGAGTCAGTTTCATACATAACATATCTGTATAACCACGTTTCAACAATACACAGTTCTGCACGTAGCACATATACATTTTTCTGCCAATTGTTCACAGTTTTTCTCAAGCCCCGCCCCTCTATCCACCACCCTTCACCCCTCATTCAATCCTGAGTCATCACTTTCATTATCTGCTGGTGGATCACAAATACCTCCCCTGTATTCATTCCATGTCCCCCAAATCTTAGTCCATTTTCTATGGCATCCTCTATTACTAAACACCGTCCTTTCAGTTATCATAGCCTCACCCATATCTCTGCTCCACGCTGTTAGTGAAGGCACCTCCACCCCTCTCCACCTTTGTGCTATATTCCTCTTGGCTATCATTAGTCCAAATGTGGCCCAGGTCTGCCCGTGGCGTGTGAGATTATTCGGCTCCCATATATTTAGTAGGCATCTGCGTGGTTCTGATGTGAGCGACACCCCCTGCGCTTGTGATATGGTACGTAACACTTGTGACCAGTATATTGCTATTCTGGGACATTCCCATATAGTATGAAAAAAGTTTCCCTCTTCTCTGCAGCCCCGGAGACAATAGGGATGTTCTATCCTTCTTATCTTGTGTAACACAAGTCTGGTATAATAGGATTGGTGCAAAATTCTGAGCTGTACAAGTCTAAGGCGTGAGGGTATTCCCACCCCCCTCGGGGACGCCAACGCTTCCTGCCATTCCGAGTCATCCATCTCCCCTATGTCCTGCGCCCACTTAGGTTTCAGGGGGCCTGTAGGGTCGGGCCAGTTGTTACTAATTTACGATAAGTAAAGGAGGTAGCCTTCTTCTGCATGAAATCAGTTAGTAACCTATCCTCCATAGGGGATGCTTCTGGGACCTCAGAGCCAGGTGGTATCGCCATCATCTGGGCATGTCTGATTTGTGTATATCTAAACGATTCAGAGGGCGCCATTTCATATAGTTGCTGAAGGCGCTCGAATGGCACCATTTCCCCACCTTGCCACAAGTCCCCCACTGTTGATATTCCTATATCATCCCCGTGATTGAAGCCCTTGCTGATTCGAAGTTTTCCTAGTTTTTTGTTGTCCCATAGTGGTGTAAGTTGCGTCAGTACCCCCGCCATCCCAGTTTAGTCTGTGCCGTGTGCCATAGCATCAGAGTATGTCTCAGTGGGCCAAACATTGTCAATGCCAATTATACGCTGGCTCAGATTGTGAGATATGGAGCCAGTGATTAATAACCTTGAGCTGTGCTGCCCAGTAATAGAGCTGCACATCATGGAGCGCTATTCCTCCGTCATACCACCCTCTCACCAGTTTGGCCTGAGCTATGCGTGGTGGCTTACTACCCCATAAGAAGCTGGAGACCTGTGCCGCGATGGCTTTAAAGTAGGTAGGCATCACCTGTTATGGTGTATTCTCCAGGACATACAGGAAGCGAGGTAAGGCCATCATTTTAAAAAGTGCTGCCTTTCCTAGCAACGTTAGTGGCAGTGTCTCCCAATGATGTACATCTCTCTTAAGACGCTCCAGTGGGAGCTGTAGGTTTTTATTAAAAAATTCTCTTGAGTCAGCGGTTATGTAGATCCCTAAATATTTAAATGTACTTCCCGCTATTGCAAACAGACAGTAATCAGGAAGGAGTGGTGGAGGGCCATGAAGCACGTAAAGTATTGACTTTGACCAATTAATGGTATATCCTGAAGCCACACCATAGGCAGTACACAAGTCCAGGAGGGTCATTATAGAGTTCCTGGGTTTGGACAAATATAGCAATATATCGTCTGCATAGAGGGACACTCGGTCTTTCCAATTGTCCATTCATTTGAGGCCCGTATTGTTGGTTCCCATCGGATCCATCCAGCCAAGGGTTCAAGGACCAAAGCGAAAAACAACAGCCACAATGGGCAGCCCTGGCGCAAACCCCTCGCCAGGGAGAAATCATTCAATGTATGGCCATTCGCTGTAACATGAGCCAGAGGCTTGGTGTACAAGAGTGGAATCCATGCGCAAAACTTAGGGCCAAATCCTAAATGCTTTAATACTGCAAAAAGGAAGGGCCACTTGACCATATCAAAAGCCATATGCGCCACTAAGGAAAGTATCACCGCCTGTTCCTCTAAATACTCTGCACGGGCTAATACCCCATGTAGTCTCCTCAAATTCAGGGCTGTATTCCTGCCCGGCATAAATCCAGACTGGTCTGGATGTATGAGTGCCGTTAGGTGTGGCATTAGTCGTCTAGCCAATAATTTTGCAAGGACTTTGGCTTCCGCGTTTATTAGGGAGTTGGGCCGTTATAAAGGTACATCTATCCGCCGGCTTACCAGGTTTTAAAATCGCCACTATTATGGCTGTGCATTGATCAGGCGCTAGTTCACCCCTCTCTAAACTATCGAGGAACATGTTTAACATGTGCGGTGCAGTGGTATCTGCTGTTCTCTTATAAAATTCAATCGGGATTCCGTTCGGACCCACAGCTTTGTCTGATTGCAGCACCCGATGGCTGCCGTTAGTTCGTCTATTGTAAGGTCGCACTCCAGTTCGTTTGCCGCTTCCGGCATCAGTTCGGGCATGTTAAGATATTGGATATATGTCATCGCCTCCCCCAAAGACATTTCTGACTCGGATGAATAAACCGTTTGGAAGTGTCGTACCAGCATGTTCACTATTTTGTGGGGATCAGTCGTACTCTCCCCCTCTGCTGTACTTAGCTGTGCTATCCATATTTCACTTCTTTCTCTCGTGTCTAACCACGCCAACAACTTCCCTGCTTTGCCACCAACTTTACATATTTTGTGACGCGTAGTCTGTATCTGTTGTCTAGTCAGGGTGGTGAGGTGTTCTTTATGTCCGTGCTGTCGGAGTCGGAAGTTGTCAGCTGTGTCAGGGGTGGGATCTCCAGCGTGTAGGACCTCAGCTGCATGTAGTTCGGACTAAATTTTGTAGTTCTACCTGCGCTTTCCTTCTATGTGCTGAAATGGATGAAATGGCCTGACCTCTGACAACCGTTTTAAATGCCTCCCAGAGGGTAGTCAGCGAGGCCATTGATCCTGTATGTTCTCGGAAGTATTGAACTACTCCTTTATTAAGGTCCCTTCTGATTTTGGGAACCTGCAAGTAGCCGGGGCAGATCGGATAGATTCTGCGTCTTTTCTGTAGGTAGTATGTGTAATTAAGCAATATTGGGGAGTGGTCAGAAATGCCCCGGGGTCGTATTTCTATAGTTTCTACATTTGCAATACTGCGCAAGGATCCCAAGAAGTAATCTATCCTGGTTAGACTGTTATGGACCCCTGAATGATACGTAAATTGGTGTTCCGTTGGGTGGTGTCTCCTCCATATATCAACAAGGCTCATCGCCTCTAAGAAACTTCCCAGTCGTGATCCTCCGGACGTACCCATTCTGGTTGGGAGCCTGCTAAGGTGTTGTGTATTGTCACGTTAAAATCCCCACCAATAAGGAGTTCTCCCTCTGGAAGGCCAAGCAGAAACTCACTAAGATCCGTCAGTGCCACTGTACGCAAAGCCGGGGGAACACAGACAGACATATTGTTGAGAGGTCACCCCTCATACTGCGTACTGATAGCTGCGAATCTCCCCAGTGCATAAGATCTGACATTACGTACAATCAGCGGGAATTGCTTCTTCAGTATATGTAAATTCTGAGTGAGCCACCATTTTATATTCCCATCTATCCATCGCTCTACTTGACATACCAGTAAGATGCGTTTCTTGCAGCAGTACCACCGCTGGGCCAGCTCTTTTGATGCACTGTAGGACTATGCCTCGTTTAATATTATCCCCTAGACCCCTCACATTCCATGTAAGCAGGGACAGAGTAGGCCTCGTGGTATTAGGGACTACTCAGGCGTCATCCTGCCCCGTACCTTTCGGTTTCATTCCCAACATGTCCAATAGGACTCTTGAAATTGGCCAGGTTAAAATGGGAGCATGTCTCCGAGTTCTGCGCTACTGCATAACTGACTGTTTACTGAGTCATAAAGTAAACTTCTTGAAAACCAAAATTTAACATCCCCCGCCTCCCCGTTCCCCTCCCTGCCTCCCTGCCATGCAGACTTAAAACTGCCCGTCACCCCAAATTAGCAGAGTGCTTAATACCCAACTCTTTGACCATTACTTGCACGTATGGGAGCGGGAAGTCCATGGAGGACTGCATCTTCCCCATGTCCCAGAGTCTGCTTCTTCAACAGTCTTAGCACCAGGGAGGGCCTAGTTCCAGTTCAGCTCACGTCTTCCTCTGCTTTCTCCTGCGATTGGTTGGTGTCATCGCGGTTGTGTTCAGTGTCGTCAGGATCTTCATTTCTCCCATTATGCCGCCGTCCTTTTTGTGCTTTGCCGTCTCTCCTCGCAACTCTCCACCCCTCCAACCAGTCAAGGGCCTCCTCCGGTGTTTCAAAGAACCAAGTCTTGCCATCTGCCACAACACGTAATTTTGCCAGGAAGAGCATGGATTATGGCAGTTCACGGGCTCTTAGCGCCATCTTTACCTCTAAGAAGCTTCTACGTCTTGCTGTAACTGCTGCCGTGTAGTCTGGAAAGAAGGAGATGACAGAATTATGAACTCGGACTGGTGGTGCCACCTGGGCTATATGTAATATTGTGTCTCTGTCCCGAAAGTGTAAGATAAGGGCCAGCACCGGTCATGGAGGGGCCCCAGGCTTCAGTCGTCCACCCAGCACTCTATGCGCCCGCTCCACTGAAAATTAGGTGGAGAGTCTTTTAGGTTGCAAGTGAGATTTTATGAGTTCCTCGACGTAAATCCCTTCCGTCTCCGGAAGCCCCGTGATTCGAACGATTTTGCGGTGGGAGCGTCCTTCCTGGTCATCTATCTTCGCCGCCATACGCCTATTTTCTTCTTCTAACCGTGTCACTTTCTTAATTAGGAGTGCTGAGTCTTTTGAGAGTGTTGTTGTCCCTTGTTCAACTTCCGCAACCCTTGCGGACATTTTCTGAAATTCGGCGCGTAAAAGTGTGACATCCTTTGAGATGAAGCCTACCGTAGTTTGCACACTGTGAAGGGCCACCATAATGTCTTCTAGCGTCATATTAGGGCCAGCAGCTGCCTCTTTATCTTTGTTCACTTGGCCTGTATTATCCGGTAGCGGAGGGTAGTCTTTTGAATATGCAAATTTGTCTAATTTACCGTGCTGATTTGCACGAGTTCCTCTTCCACACATTCTGTAGATTATCAGGTCACCCGTCTCTCTACCGCGGTATTGTTGATCTTTGCACGTGTTTTGAGACAGAGAGTCCCAGGGGGACCCTACCTCGGCCCTGCGCCTCAATGCCCCGATATTTTCTGCCCTGCGCAGCAGTGGCAGTGTCTCTGCGGATGAGGGGAATACAGGGAAGCCTCAGGCCCCCACCGTCTGTAGCAACTTAGCACTATTTCCCCTGCTGTTGGCCTAACTGTGCTTCTGTGTCATCAGCACATTCCCACCTGCAAGCTATGTGTCTCGTAGACTCCGCTTCGCTGGGGAAGGTCGCGTTGCACAGTCTCTTTCAACTCTCAATGGTGTGATGCACTGTTTGTCTCTCCGGGATCCTGGATGGGCCTTTTTGTGCTGCACAATATTCAAATAGACTTTGTGTGACCTTTTGTGTATTTCTGGTGTCTCCTCTGGCATTGGGACTTCCACCGCTACTGATTGCCGCGCGGCACCTCCGAGTCCTGATGGTCTAAAATGGCGGCTACAGGCCGTGTCTGCAGTCCGTTCCGATATTCCCGCACTACGGAGTGCCTTTACACAGCCGCGGGGCAGCCGATGTCTCCCGTCCTCCGCTTCTGTACCGGCATTCAGTGCCTTCACTCTGCGCACCTCCCAGGACTCAAATCCTTGCCTCCGCTTCCCCCGTCTGCTGCTTTGGCCGTCGATCTCCCCGCATGCACCTGGGGACTCACTTTCAATTTAGGCCCCAGCTTCAGCCCCGTTCTTAGGCCCGCATTAATTGCCGATCATAACTTCTGCTCCCGGGCGCCCAGCAGCTTCGGAGCCAGATGAATGCATGCCGATCCGTCCCAGATTGCTATAGTTAGACTCTGGGTCCCGTTTTATGGCCGGATTAATAAACGGATAACTGGGAAAGCGATCTTATCCCTGGAGCTCCTCTAGGCTGCGGCCATTGCGCTCAGCTGCTAGCCACGCCCCCAATACTGTATATTTTTAATTAATATTATGTTAATATATATATATATGTGTTAAAAAATCTAATTGTATTTTTATTTTTTAACTTAAATTAATTATTTAATAATGTTTAAGTTATTTAAGTATTTTTAAGTATGTTTTAATTATTTATAGTTATTATTTCATTAATTTTGAATTACTTTTAAGATATTTAAATAAATTCGATATTTTGACTACGTATATATATTTGTTCGATATTTTTGATTCAATATTTTTGTACTTACCTGTTTTTAGATAGGACTTCGATGTTTTGTCTTTCTATAACTTTTTCTTCGATATTTTTTTCATATATATATATATATATATATATATATATATATATATATATATATATATATATATATATATATATATATATATATATATATATTTATATGGATAGAGAGAGAGAACACACATATTAAACATACACCAAAGTGGATTTTAGCGGATTTGAGGCTATTCCCCCAAAATTAATAACATCATATAAATATAATGAAACACATTCATACAAGACATACTAAAAACATAAACGTGTGCATATATAGCTATGTGTTTTTATTTCTATGTATTTTATGTACACATAAACATACACACACATTAACACACACACACACACAGATATTTGTCTATATATGAGTGTTTGTGTGGGGAGAAGGTCAAAATATACATATAGATGTTTTGGTCAAAATAATATCCTATAAAGAAAACGATTTTATAGCAAAAGATATTTTAGAAAAGTGCTTTTTGGAATACTTAGGCCCAGGATTTCAGTTTTTCCAGACTACGCCGAAGGAGATCCAGCGAGTCCATCGCTTTCCCTTTACCATCAACAAAAAGTCACAAGGATCAGAGCACTACCCCAGAGCAATGCTTGTCAATTTCGGAAACTTTCTGTTACGGGAAGCAATGTTTGACTTGGCAAGACCAACCAAAAAAAGACATTACAAAGGATATGCTTTCTTTAGCAGACCCGATTTTGCCCATGCAACGGTCGAGAGAAGATGGCGACTACGGTAACTCTTTTCCCCATTTGAAAAGATCGGCGCAACAGTCTTCTTACTTAATCCAGCTAGACTAAAAGTTATATTTAACGACACAACGAGAAGCTTCTCCAGCGAAATTCAAGCGCAATCCTATTTGGAAGAGATCTCGGACTACAGTAAAGGGAAAAAACACAACAAATAGAGACCATTCGTTTGCTGTCAATGGGTCTAGATAAAGATAGAGAGGGTGAGCTGAGAATCTCTTCGAAAAAACGGGTTGACAGGTAGTATTATAGTGGAATAATTAAACGCCTATAAATGATAGCCGTTGAATAAAATCACCGACTAGGATCATCAGCTCTCCAGAAGTGATAGGGGTCAGGGCCTAGAGCCACCAACTTCCGAAGGATCTGGAAGATGCCCACAACCTGGGCCCACGGGCAACAGGTAGCCTCATTAGATGGAGGGGGGTGGGTTTTAGCTGTTGTGGGGAAGACGGGGGAGGGGGAAGGGGGCAGCAGTACAGGCAAATTGAAAGGGTGGAATTTATGATCAGGCTTAGTTACAGGACAAGAAGAGCATTCTGTCCAATGACTAAAAAAAGCTTTAATTTTAGAAGTACATCAAATCTACAAAATAAATGGCTAAATTGAGAATACTAACTATGAATATATGTGGGCTCAATGAAATCAAAAAAAGGCAAAGATTAGCAATAGGTTTACAATCAATAGGAGCAGAAATAATATGTCTTCAAGAAACACATATAGAGGGGTCACAAAGACATCTGTTTAAAGACCTGGGATATTGAGTTGTTGTCGCCACCACCCAATCAAATAAAACTCGTGGGGTAGCTATTTTAGCGCGAGGTGGGGGTTTGAGTTTTTTAAGATCAGCTTCAGACCCATCTGGTAGATGGGCTATTACAGAGTGTCAATGTATAAGTGGGAAAAAATGTACTGTCTCTTCAATCTATGGCAACGTCACAGACGATCCAACATTGTTACAGTTCCTATCTAACAAATTAGTACACTGGCCTGTTCCTATGATCATGTGTGGGGATATTAACATCAATCTCCCACCAATATGACTTTCGGAACCAACATTTAAATATCAAGGCCGGAAACCTAGAACATACAAAGCCTTGGTGGAACTCTGTCATGTTCATGGGCTGGTAGATTGTTGGGAGATGAAAACACCACAAAACCATGGATATACTTTTTTTCCCACCCCCATCGCAAATTGGCTAGATTGGATTATATGTTCATCTCCAATGTAATTTTATCCAAATGCTATATAAATAGGTTGCCGAGGGTTTTTTCAGACCATAATCCTCTGCTTTTAAGTTTTGATATTGACATCATTAAATCTGATCGCAGTAACTGGACCTTTGAAAGAGCTCTGCTAACCAATGATAAATATTGTACCCATATGGATCAATGGATCCCAGAATTTTTAAGTTTCAACATGGGTAGCGCCCCGCTAGAGGTGGTATGGGACTCATTAAAGGCAGGGATAAGGGGAGAAACCCTCAGATTTTCTATCCAAAATAACAAAAAAGCCAAACAAAACTTAAAAGATCTAGAGGAGAATTTGGCCAGGAAAGAAGAAGATCTAATCAGATTACTTCAAGGGGGGAGCACCATTGAAGAGGCAATCAGAGATGTAGCAATAGCAAAAAACTTAATATCTGAAATATTCACTCGTAAAGCAATCCTTAAAGCTACAGCGAATAGGGAAAAAATCTATGAATGGAGTGAACAGGTAGGGCACCAATTAGCCATTAGTGTAAGAGAACAAAACTCTAAAAATACGATTAAAGCCATAAGAGACCCTGTTCTCGGCCTCACTCATGATACAAACGACATTAGAGATGCCTTTAGGAGATATTATGCAGAGCTATATTCTGAAACAGATATTAAACAAGATCAAATCGATGAGTATCTATTTTCGGATATAAGGCACTGCTTATCCAAAGCAGATGAGGGAATTCTAGCTGAACCACCAGACTGGATAGAAATGTTACTATCCATATATAGTCTTCCATCTGGCAAGGCATCAGGTCTAGACGGTATTCCCGTGGAATTTTATGACAGATTTAGTAGCTCACTTAAAGACATCCTAACCCAATTGTTTACCAAGGTCTTCATGAAGGGAAATCCTCCGGCTTTTAGGGCATGTGCAAAAATTGTAGTGGTCCCCCAAAAAAATAAAGATCCGACAGAACTAGGCACATACTGTCCTATTACCCTAATAAACAATGATTCTAAAATATATTCCAAACTGTTAGCAAGTAGATTGGCACCTTTAATTCATAAAATTGTATCTGCTAGATAACACGGGCTCGTCCCTGGAAGATCAACAACAGATAACGTCCAGAGGGTGATAAGTCTCTTTGATATTGCCGAGGTAGCAGGAGACCCTATGGGCCTAATTTTATTAGATGCTGAAAAAGCATTCAACAGGGTCTCCTGGCAATATCTATGGTCGGTCATGGCAAAGTGTGGGATCGGGGAACATTTTATTCAAGCAGTACAGAAAATGTATATTGCTCCCGAAGCAATCGTTATGATCAATGGGGTCACATCGGTCAGCATCAAAGAGACTAGAGGAACAAGACAAGGGTGTCCTTGTTCTCCCCTACTCTTCGCCATTTACATTGATCCCTTTATCACAAGGCTAGAAATGAATTCGTCCATACTACCCATTAAGACATCAAATTTCGAAACTAAAACTCTAGCCTTCGCTGATGATATTGCGATTGTTACATCTGATCCAATTACAACAGCAAGGATAATGGAGGAAGAAGCTAAAAAGTTCGGGGAGATTTCGGGATACAAATTAAATCAAACTAAAACCCAGATTGTAATAAATAATAACATCAGTGCTGATGATGCAAGAGTTACTGATAATGCATTACATCTCGGCATTAATATCACTTCCGATCTGAATAAACTTGTGGCCCCGAACCTATACCCTTTAGTGAAACAGACAAATAAAACCTTATTGAGACTTCACAACCTGCATTTAACAATAATCGGAAGATGCAATCTCATTAAAATGGTTTTTCTGCCCAAATTGTTGTACTTCTTCTGGGCAATCTGTCTTAACTTTGACCTATCAGTCTTTAATGAAATAGACAATATGCTATCTCGCATTCGTTTGGGGCTATGGAAAAACACGAAGAGCCTATAAACATATCACACACTCAAGGGATAGAGGTGGCCTAGCCCTCCCTTATTTCAAATTCTATTGGTGGGCTACAACCATCAAATACAGCAGTTTACTGTTAATCCCCAAACAAGACTCAACGTCCATTTACTCGACTCCAACTCCACAGGAACTCATTTTGGGTAATAATGCCAATAACCCCCTTTGGAAACTACCCTATGAATGCCATCTAAAAAAAGAACGATTTAAAACACTTAAGGGTATCTATACAGTTTGGAACATGGTTCGGAAGCATCTGGCGATAGGCAGGTTTTCATTTTATACTCCGATAGAAAACAATAACAATCTGCCTGAAATTTTTTTGGATTCCTGTATGTGACGATGGGTTAGTTTAGGAATCTCGCAACTCGGCTCATTTTACGATTCAACGGGTTTTTGTTCATTTGAATCGCTAAAAAATAAATATGGGCTGAATGCGCATGATTTCTTTAAGTTTTTACAATCAAAAGATTTTATTCTCAAAAAGGGGGGACCCAATGGCTGCTTCAAGAAAATCCCCACAATTAACACTGTGGTTAGTTCGGCCAGGGTAAAAATTGGAGATATTTATAAAGACCTAATCGCTGTACTACCAGACGATATTGATAAACATGCAAATATTTGGCAAAATAGGATCAATATCACAGAGGATCTAGCCCACAAAGCACTCGAATTATCCAGCTCTATTCTAATATCCACCAAGCTCCAAGCTCAGTTCTACAAAACTTTTTTCGACCTTTATTATACATGCGAAAAGATCTCAAAATGGGGGGAGGGGAAGGGGACCTAAAGCTGATCTGATACATATGTTGGCTACATGTCATACTCTAGATAATATTAAATGAGAAGTTTCTAACTTCCTATCGGAAATACTCAAAGTCAATATAGAGATCGGCACAGCAGAAATCATGTTAGGGGTAGATAAAGTTATTAGACCTATTGCCATGCAGGGACTCATATATATTGCTATGGCAGTCTTAAGAATCTGTTTAACTACCGCATGGCTGGATCAACATCCACCCGCATTTCAACGATGGCGGATGCGCTTCTTAGCTACATAAAATCTTGAAATTGCCATTTATAGCCGGAAAGGTATCAGGAAAAAAATAAAGGGAATCAAAATTTGGGACCCAGTTAGATTATGGCTATTGAGCCCAGCATAGTTCAATTAGGTTGAGATCTATTGAGTGCTCTAGGAATGTAACGATATAGTTCCTTTTGTTTTTTCTTCTTATTCTTCGAAGCCTGTATTTTCCTATTTTTCTTTATAATTTTTCTATTCGTTCACTGCTAATTTTTAAATTTCAAAATGTTACCTGTACCGGGAGGAGGGGTTTCAGGGGGGGTGGGAGGGTGGGGTAACCGTGATGTAAGAAAAAAAGCTAAAAATCTCAATAAAGATTTGTAAAAAAAACAGACTACGCTGTCCCCTCCACCCTCCACCCTACCCCACCCCCCCACCTCCAGTGCTAATCAGGAGATATGAGTAGGGCCCTCAGGACCACTTTAGTGATAAGGAATTACCTGGGAATCTATAATTCCACACCAGATTTTCTTGGTTACTCCTCACTTCTCCCAGCTTTGGCAAGTTGAGTCTCGGGGGGAAGGACACTGGATCGGTGGATCATGTAATTCTAATGGAACCAGTGACTCTGATTAAATTATTTGGCAGGGCTAACTGGGTCATAATATGGCACATTCTGTGGCAGTATTATTTTTTAATGACTTTTGGTCCTTTTGACTAAGAAAGAAATAGTTTGTTGGAATCTACAATTATGCAGCAGAGGATAAACCATGTGGAAAACTCTTAGACCCGGAGGCACATATTTCTGGTGCGTCTGACTACATATAAGCAGTTGGGGCCAGATGTAGGAAGGGTATTACCGGTCAGTAACGGCCGAAATCGGCCGTTACCGACCGGTAATAGGCTTTGGTGAAGTAGGGGGGCAATTTGCAGATTCGGTAAATACCGAATCGGTGTTTACCGATTCGTTATTTTCTGAATCATCATTTACCAATTCGGTATTTACCGAATCGGTATATGACATGTAGGAAGCACTTTAAACAGTGCTCATGTGCTTTAAGGATTCGTTATTTACCACCAACTATTAGTTGGTGGTAAATAAGGAATACCTTTGAAAATGCAAATCAATGCATTTTCAACAGTGGCATGTGGCAGACATACATGCCCATAGGGCATGTATGTGTGCCACATGTGCACACAAGCACTAATCAGGGGTGCAACAGGGTGTCAAAGTGACACCCCGCCACCCTTGACTCTTTCCCTATTTTACCGAATCGGTATTAACCGATTCAGTAATTAACATTCATTCCTATGGGCCTCCAGGCCCATAGGAATGAATGGCAATTACCGAATCGGTAAATACCGATTTGGTAATTACGGAATCTTAACGATTCTGTAACTTTGACCGATTTTTCATCTACATAGCAATTACTGATTCGAAAATACCGAATCGGTAAAATTCTGTATTTCTGAATCGGTAATTTACAATTACCTACATCTAGCCGTTAGTGCTTAAGAAAGGACCAACTTGCCTCCAGAGTGTCCATCCTTCCAGGCACTCCAAGCAATTGGGATATTCTTCAGTTCCCTGTTGGTCAGCTGGCCTCTGTAATACCATGTCAAAACATTCCCATTATGCACACTGGTTTCAGAAGTAGCATACCAGTGCAAACATAGTCAGCTTGGAATAAACGGCCACGTGGCTGCTGAAGCTCAAGTTAATTTGTGTGCACATTTTTCAAACTGTCAGTCAATTGGGTGTCGCTATGCGACTAAAATAAACCTTTGCTTATGCTGGGTACTGACTAACTAACATCTGTCTGTTGTGCCAGGGCATCGCTGAGAAGAAGCAGCCATGACAGCCTCCAAACCTTGCCAGAACTCTATCCAGTGGAAACCACCCTGGAACTCGCTGCTGCCACCGATGACCAGAGGTATGAGTTGGAGGTGGGTGAGGGGTGGGATTATGCTTTAGATGATTATTATATTGCTAGGATTTGGGCTCAGAATCCCATTGAATGACTCGTGCTCCTAGTCTGGATATCTTTCCAGAAGCTTTAAATACAGTCCATAGCGTCAGACGCACAAATTCAGTTCATGTTTTTCCAATCCTAGTTCCCCTGTGCTGTTTCGAAAGTCATTTTCAGCAGTTGCACAAATCCACTGCAGATTCTTTCCACCTTTCAGCTGCTGCTTTCAAAATCATTGCCAGGAGGTACACACATCAGCTGCAGATTATTCCCACCTCTCAGGTGCTACTTCCAAACTACGTTCCAGAAGGTACACACATTCACTGCAGATTCTTTCTACCTGTAAGGTGGTGCTTCCAAATGCAGCTCCAGAGGGTATGAAAATCAACAGCAGATTTTTTTCCCATGTTGGATGCTGCTTCTGAAATCCGATTCAAGGGGTACACACATTCCCTGCAGGTTCTTTCCACCTTTCAGCTTCTGCTTCCAAAATCAGTTCCAGGAAGTAGACATATTCCATGCAGACTCTTCCCACCAAGGCGGTGCGACTTCCAAAATCAGTTCCAGGAGCTAAACACATCTCCTGTAGATTATTCCCACTGTTCAGGTGCTACTTCCAAAATCAGTTCCAGGAGTTAAACATCACAGCAGATTCTTTCTACCTCTCAGGTGCTGCTTCCAAATTCAGCTCCAGGATGTACGCACATCACCTACAGATTCCTTTCACCTGTTGGATGCTGCTTCCAAAATCAGTTTCAGGAGGTACATACATCCCTTGCAGATACAGCTGCTGCATCCAAAATCAGCACCAGGAGGTACAATCATCCACTGCAGATTCTTTCTACCTCTCAGGTGCTACTTCCCAATTCAGCTCCAGGAGGTACACAAATCACCTACAGATTCCATTCACCTGTTGGATGCTGCTTCCGAAATCAGTTTCAGGAAGTGCATACATCCCTTGCAGATTCTTTCCACCTTTCAGCTGCTGATTCCAAAATCAGTGCCAGGAGGCACAGACATCCATTGCAGATTTTTTCCACCTCTCAGGTGCTACTTCCAAAATCAGTTCCAGGAAGTAAACACATCCACTGCAGATTATTTCCACCTCTCAGGTGCTACTTCCATAATTAGTTCCAGAAAGTAAACACATCCCCATCAGATTATTTCTAGCTGTCAGCTACTACTTCCAAAATCAGTTGCAGGAACTAAACACATCCACTGCAGATTCCTTCCACCTTTCAGCTGCTGCTTCCAAATTCACAGCCAGGAGGTACACACATCCACTGCAGATTCTTTCTACCTGTATGGAACTACTTCCAAAATTAGTTACAGGAACTAAATGCATCCGCTGTAGATTATTATTCTCACCATTCAGGTGCTACTTTCAAAATCAGTTCCAGGAGGTAAACACATCCACTGCACATTATTTCCATCTTTCAGCTGCTGCTTCTACAATCAGAGGCAAGAGATATACACATCCACTGCAGATTCTGCCCACCTTTCAGCTGCTGTTTCCAAAATCAGTGCCAGGAGGCACAGACATCCATTGCAGATTCTTTCCACCTCTCAGGTGCTACTTCCAAAATCAGTTCCAGGAAGTAAACACATCCACTGCATATTATTCCCACTTCTCAGTGCTACTTCCAAACTCAGTTAAATGTAAATCCGGATCTTGTATAGCGCAACGAATCCCCCCGAAGGGGTATCTCGGCGCTGGGGACCACTGGAAAGATTAAGCAAGCTATTGCCCAGAGTCACATGGTGCTGGGCAGACCCCTGCCGCGGGATCCAGGAATCGAACCGTGATCCCCAGTGTCCAACGTCAGTCGCCCTGGCCGCGGCGCCACACCTCTTCCCAGTTCCAGGAGGTACACATATCCACTGCCAATTCTTTCTACCTGTCAGGTGCTGCTTCCCAATTCATCTCCAGGAGGTATGCAAATCACCTGCAGATTATTTTCACATGTTGGATGCTGTTTCTGAAATCTGTTTCCTGAGGTACAAACATTCCCAGCAGATTCTTTCCACCTTTCATCTGCTGCTTTAAAAATCAGTTCCAGGAAGTAAACACATCCTCTGCAGACTCTTCCCACCAGTGAGGTACTACTTCCAAAATCAGTTCCAGGAACTAAACACACCTGCTGTAGATTATTCCCACCGTTCAAGTGGTACTTCCAATATCAGTCCCTGGAGGTAAACACATCCACTGTAGATTCTTTCCACCTTTCAGCTACTGCTTCCAAAATCATTGCCAGGAGATACGTAAATCAACTGCAGATTCTTCCCACCTCGCAGGAGCTACTTCCAAACTCAGTTCCAGGAGGTACACACATTCCCTGCAGATTCTTTCCATCTTTCATCTTCTGCTTTCAAATTCAGTTCCAGGAAGTGAACACATCCTCTTCAGACTCTCCCCACCAGGGCGGTGCCAATTACAAAATCAGTTCCAAGAACTAAACACATCTCCTGTAGATTATTCCCACTGTTAAGGTGCTACTTCCAAAATCAGTTCCAGGAGGTAAACATCACTGCAGATTCTTTCTACCTCTCAGGTGCTGCTTCCAAATTCTTGATCCAGGATGTATGCAAATCACCTGCAGATTCCTTTCACCTGTTGGATGCTGCTTCCAAAATCAGTTTCAGGAGGTACACACATACACTGCAGATTCTTTCCACCTCTCAGGTGCTACTTCGAAATTCTGTTCCAGGAAGTAAACACATCCACTGAAGACTCTTTCCACTTCTCAGGTGCTACTTCAAAAATCAGTTCCAGGAAATAAACACATCCACTGCAGACTCTTTCCACCAGTGAGGTGCTACTTCCAAAATCAGTTCTAGTAGCTAAACAACGCCGCTGTAGATTGTTCCCACCATTCAGGTGCTCCTTCCAAAATCAGCTCCAGGAGGTACACACATCCACTGCAGATTATTCCCACCTCTCAGGTGCTGCTTCCAAAATGAGTTCCAGGACGTACACATATTCACAGCAGACTCTTCCCACTTCTTCAGTGATGTTTTCAAAATCAATTCCAGGACATACACACATCCACTGCAGATTCTTCCCCCAGTTCCAGGTGGCCCACAGATATCCACTTTATGTTCTAACAATCCCAAATCCCAGGTTGTCCTTTCAAAATGCATACCATTCCAAATCAATTGCAAGATGCACAAAAATCCACTCCAGATTGTTCCAATTCCAAAATCAGTTCCAGCAACCATACAAATCGGCTGCCGATTCTTCCAACTTCTGCTGTTTCTAAAATCAATTCCAGGAAGCCCAGCCATCTACTCCAGGTGTTTCCCACCTCTCAGAATCTGCTTTCCATCGTTGAACTACAAGGAGGAGCACACATCCCCTGCAGGTTCATCCAATCCAACCTTTCAGGTACTGTTTTCAAAGTCCATTCGTGGAGATTCTCAAATACAGGATAGGTTATCTTAGGTCACAGCAGTACTCACATCAACATGGTTTTGTAACTTAAAAATCTGGATTTTATTAAAGACAAATGGTGCATGTTATATCCATAACATTTCATTCAGTGCCTCATCACAATGGCAAAATTTGAATTTTGGAATGCGACCTACTTAACACACCCCCTTCATATAAATGACCACCGACCACATGGTCAAACAGCAAGAAAGGAGGTATGGCAAAAGCACACCGACTGCCTACACAAAATGG
Organism: Lissotriton vulgaris; assembly: GCF_964263255.1. Classification (NCBI taxonomy): domain Eukaryota; kingdom Metazoa; phylum Chordata; class Amphibia; order Caudata; family Salamandridae; genus Lissotriton; species Lissotriton vulgaris. The sequence continues at coordinate 768,495,863 of NC_141697.1, forward strand.
CCACCAACCTCAGTCTAACAGCAAGCAAGGAGGCATGGCCACAACAAAAAAGACATGCTGGCCTGTGGCAATAGCACACTGCTAGCCACATTTCAACAACAGCAATCAAGAAGTCATGGTGAACAGAAAGAACACATGCAAGCCTATGGCAAAACCTAAGCACACTGGTGGCCACTGGCCACATGGTCCCACAACAATAACCAGCAAAAAGACATGGCCACAACAAAGAAGACATGTGAGCCTACGGCAAAATCACACTGGCTGGCTACACAAAATGGCCACTGATCACATAGTATAACAGAAAAGCAAGGAGGCATGGCCACAACAAAGAAGACATGCAGGCCTATGGAAAAAGCACACTGGTCGCCTACACAAAATGGCCACCGACCACATGGTAAAACAGCAAGCAAGGACGCCTGGCCAAAAAAAAGAATACATGCAGGCCTATGGGCACTTACTATAGAGAATGGCCCCTGGCCACATGACATGGGCAACATAGACATTAACTGGGCTAAGAAAGTTTACAACAAAACACATCCTCCTAAGGAATCAAATATAATTACCCCACCTATTCACTCTTTGCAGAAAGAGAACGAGAAACACCCCAAAAATATAAATTTTGCCATTTAATCCAATGCCAATCATGGCCTAAATGAAGTTTCAATTCAACAGGCACCACAGACACAGTTGTCTCATGCAACATTGAATAATACTGAGCCTACTGGCTGGGAGGCCCATTGGCAGACTAGCCCACATTGCAAATTAAATGAGTATTAAAAATGTATTGAAAAACATAGAGAATATATAACAAACTGTGCATCATTTTCCCTTTTAAGAAGAAGAAATATTTCATGCAAAAAAATAACGGCTACTACTGAAACTGCATGCCACCCCCACAGTACATTTTAAAAATCGAATAAAAGTACAACTAAATCCTGGTGCATGCCCCAATCAAACAACACCTATCTACACCAGTTTTTTAACTTACTTGTGCAATCTCAAATACCATGGGGAAGATTTACAAGCCCCATGCGCCGCTGGTGCATCGCGTTGCGTGATGCACTGGTGGCACAGTCTGCTAAGGGATATTTACAGGCACAGGTAAAGTCACCCTGCCTGACTTAACCTGTGCTTGTAAATATCGCCCCGGTCCACGCAACACTTTGCGTATTAGGGGCGTGACATGGGTGTTGCTGTGGGTGTTCCCACGCAACACCCATGTCCACTGATGTATTTCCAGATTTACGAGAAATCGTGAATCTGGAAATCTGTCAGAATGCTATGCCACCCTAGGGGTGGCGTAGCGAGGTGCAATGAGGAGAAATGTTTTTATTTATCCTCGTTTTTTTCCTCTTTCAATGCGTGTTGCATTAAACAGCACACATTGAAAGAGGAAATCACCTCAAATTATTGTTTTTGTGCAGGAAGGTGCCCGTTCCTGCACAAAAACAATCTCCCCATGATGCAGGCATCCGTGCACCATGGTGCAAGGGTGCCTGCGCCGGCACATGGCAGCAGTTTTTGAACCAGTGCAGGGGGAAGAACAGATATGCGATATATTGTTGTAAATATGTCACATCCCTGTGCTTCGAAACTAACGCAGAGCGGATGCAGCAAAATGACTTGCTGCATCGCGCTGCATTTGTTTCTTGTAGATCTGCCCCAAAGTCCTTAAATCCAATGGTATATTTGCAGTAGACAAGGAGAGTGATCCTTCCAGTGCCAAAACCCAATAAAAAGTGACAAGGAGATGGACAAAGCATTGGGAGTAGGCTGCTGAACAGGAACAGGAAGTTAGAATCTCTGGCACACATCCTTCCTGTAGGAATTTCGTTTTTTTAAAGGCTTCACAAAAAAACAACTCTAACGGCCAGTTGGAGGAGAAAATCCACTCAAAAAGCCTCTCAGCTGGATCTTGAGCACAAGAGCTGGCCGAATGTGCTCCATTTGCGATCCCCACTACACGAAAGCCACTCGAGTGAGCACGAAGTCTTGCAGGGGCTCGCTAGCGGTGCGAGAAGTCTTGCTCATGCACACAAGCTGCCGAGAGTATCTTGGCACTCGCAAGTGAGTGCCAAAACAAACCTCGAGTGCCCAAACAGAAAAAACCTAAACTTGGTGCCCAACAGACAGAATTCAGGAACTCTGTGTTATCCGTGAGGTGCAGAGTGTCCAGATTCCGCAAACTCCACGAGCAGAGTGGAATTTTAGGCCCAGGCCAAATCCACATACAATCAAGACATCTAAAAAAAGCAGATGAGGGGTCATCAGAGGCAAACAAATATACAGCCCATCTCACAGGCCTAAACAGGCTTCAGTAACTCCATAGTAGTACCTATGATGGACAGGCAGACAATCCCAATGTCATAGAGCACTGGCTCAATCTGCGAGACTGGGGCAATTTTCTCGAGCACCAACCATTCCTACAGAGAGCATCTAACTTTCACTAAGTTACAGACATAAAACTAGATATCCAGCAATCACATTGAACTACGCATGTGCTGCACCATGGGGACAGGTACAAAGAGGACATGTGCACATGTGAAGAATCCAGGTAAGGAAGGGACGTGGAACACAGAGGAGATTATATTTATGATAGTTTATTAACTTGAGAAAGTTAACAAGTACTGGAGCCCACACCAACCGCTGCACTGGTATACTCGGAATCCCTTAGACGGCGGGTTCCAAGTTCCAGGTGCATGCGGTGAACGCGAGGACATACACGAGGATACAACACATCCTCCTTCCTAGAAAAAGAAAAATACAACAGTAAGAATAAATAATTGAAACATAGTAAATAAAAATTATACATTACATTTTGATACGATCAAATTATTTACCAACATTGTAGTCTTTGAACCAAGTAGGAGGCTTTCTTAGACGAGAATTACTCTTGTTGAGAGAAGGAACGGGAACAGACAGGGGCGCAGATACAGTTGTAGTGGAATGCCCAGAATAGGGAAAAAGAGAGATTCTAGACCTGTTATGGGATATACCACCAGTAGATGGAGATGACCTTACACTCAGAGAAGGAACTTTAACAACCTTGGAAAGACTCCAAACATTTCCGTCCGACAACTCCACGACCTGTCTTCCCACTCTAACAACTAGCAAGGGATCGGAGAAGTGTGACTCACCAGATCTAATGAAACCAGACTTTCTCACACGTACCCAATCTCCAACCTTGCACGGATTGTTGGCACTAGCACAAACCAAAGGAGAATCACATTTCTTGTATTTGCCATTAATAAGATCTCTCATCCAGAGTTGGCTCATGTTACAAACACCCTTTCTCCCCCGCATTTTTTCAAACGGAGACAAATCACCATCAAGCCTAGGAGTGTTTCTATAACTCCATAAAAGTTTCTTAACAGCATCGTAGCAATTCTCACTGTTGCACACAGCCAGTTGTAAAACTTCCTTAAGGACCCTGATCCACCTTTCTACCATGCCGTTACCTTGAGGATAATATACAGAAGAAAGTTTGTGAAATATACCATGATTGCAACAAAAGGACTTCATCTCAGTAGAGGTGAATTGCGTACCATTATCGGATAGGATGGAAGTAGGGAAACCTTCTTTTTCAAAAATCGAATTTAGAAAATCGATGATGACTCTAGAAGACACATGGGGAACAAATTTCACCTCAGGCCAATTTGAGAATTGATCTATCAAAACAATAGCATAGACAGGACTACGACCAAAGCTCATTGGACCAGCAATGTCTAAAGAAACACACTCCCAGGGCCTGGAAGGTCTAGAAACAGAATCATGTTGATATTTCACAACTTTTTGAGACTTATCACTCACACAACACTCAACACAAGATCTTACCTTTCTTTCAACAAATCTGTCAACGCCTGGCCACCAAAATTCACTCCTTATTCTCCTTTTCATACTGGACATGCCAGGGTGACCCTCATGAGCCATGTCCAAAATCGTTTCTCTTAAACCTTGAGGAACAACCAAAAGTAGACCTCTCAACAAAGTTTCACCTTGGATAGATAATTCTTGAGCAACATGGAAATAAGGCAAAATACTTGGAGACAAATTTGTTTTGGAAGGCCAACCATTTTTAACAAAAGACAAAACATCTAAGTAATCACGATCATCACCACAAGCAATTATCCATTCATCTTCTTTGATACATCAATTGGACACCTCACAAATTGATACAACCTTATCAGGATCATCATCTGGAGCAACATGATTGTCATCTTCCACAGGCAACCTTGAGAGAAAGTCAGCTAGAACATTTTTCGCACCAGGAATGTATTCAACTAAGAAATGAAAATCTTGTAATTTATACTGCCATCTCGCAATTCTGGAAGTAGCTTTACCACAACCTTTAGTCGTGAAAAGATCTACAAGGGGACGATGATCAGAGCGTACAACAAAATCTGTGCCGTACACGTACCTGCGAAAATATTCAATCCCTCACCAACAAGCCAAGGTTTCTTCTCTAAGGTAAAATACTTTGTCTCAGCACCGCGTAACGGTCTTGATGCCAAAGCAATAGTAACAAAACTACTTTTTTGCTTCTGCATCAACACCGCACCAATGCCGACATTGCTTGCATCAGTGACAATGAACGATTTACAATTGGTGTCAAAAGGGGATAAAGCTGGAGCAGAAATAATGCATTTTTTCACAAAATTAAATTGATCTTTACAATTGATATCCCAAATAAATTGCTGTTGATTTTTCATCAGCTTCCTTAAGTGAGAAGTTTTGTCAGCAAAGGAAGGAATGAATTTGGCATAATATTCGGCTAACCCTAGAAAGGATCTGAGCTGATCCTTGTTGGCAGGTTCAGGTGCATTCTCAATAGCTTTGATTAAACTCATCTTGGGAGAAATACCCTTCTTGCTGATGGAATGGCCTAAGTAATCTACAGAATCTCTGCCGAATTTACATTTTTCTTTGGTGAGAGTAAGACCATTGTCTTGTAGAATTGACAAAACCTTAAATAAAATTTCAGAATGTTCACAATCATCTTTGCCGAAAACCAATATGTCGTCTTGAAAGTATAGAACATTAGATATGTTTTTGAACATGTTGTGCATGACACGCTGAAACACTGAGGAAGCAGACACTAAGCCAAAAGGCATCCTTTTATACCTGTATGCACCCTCAAAGGTTATAAAAGACGTAAGATGTTTACTATCATCGTGGAGGGCTATCTGATGATATGCGTTAGATAAATCCAACGTAGTGAAAACAGAAGCATCCTTAAGTTTAGAGAACATCTCTCCAATATTTGGGAGAGGATGTCTATCAACCCACACGTTGGAATTTAGGTCCCGCATATCAACACAAAGACGAATCTTCCCATTCGGTGTGTGGGCAACGACCACAGGTGAAAGCCACTCAGAAGATTCAATTTCTTCAATTACATCAAGGTCACACAATCTCTGAAGTTCTTTTTTAACAGATTCTCTTAAAGCCAAGGGAATGTTGCGTACTTTATGTACCTTAGGAATTGCATTATGTTTCAAAATGATCTTATGCTTAAATTTTTTCAGCAAACCTAAGTTAAAAGAGAAAAACCAGGAAAACCAGGAAAACCACATTTGAAACATACTACTTCTTTCCTAAAGCCTCGATTCATAGAAGAAGAAAACGTCGGTTTATTGGAAATAGATTCTGTTTGTTTTTTCCTGACGGCTTGAACTTCCGAAATGTTGGATTTTTCTAAAGAAGATTCTTTTGGCTTCTTATCGGACAACTTTTTGATGCCTAATTTCATGTCTTCAAAACGGTGTGCAATGTCAAGAGCTTTGGAAAGAGATAAATCTTTTGCATCAACTAATTTTTCTTGAAGTTTTACATCAGAAACATTATGTACAAGTTGGTCTCTCACCATCTGATCATGGAATTGTTGGTAATTGCATTTGACAGCAAGGATTCTTAAATCTTTTACAAAAGAATCGATGGGTTCAATGGGCAATTGTTGTCTACTAAGAAATTTATGACGTGCCACAACTTCGTTGACTTTTTTGATAAATTGTTTGTCAAGCTGCATAATGGCGTTTTCATTAACATCAGTTTCTTCTTCGGAGGAATTGTCTAAAGTCAGAGGAGGAAGGTGAGAAAGAACTTGTCTTCCTTCGGCACCAAGTGAATGTTTAAGGATGGCGAGTTTGCGTTTATCTGTATAATTCTCACCACCAATGGCTTCTAGATATGCCTCAAAGCCTTCACGCCATTGTTTCCACTCTAAGGGTGGTTCACCTGGAGGAGCGTTAAAACTCTCCATTATAATAAACAAAGAATAATAGAATTGTGAAAAAGTACTTTGTTTAGATAAAAGATTATTTTTGCAGCAAATGTTATGATGTCACAAAAAGCAGTGGTAGAAAATTGATTATGAAGTCTCTGACAAAGTCAATTCTTTTAAAATTGCATTAGAAAAAGAAGTTCATTGTGATGTAGACACAGTCCTTTGTTGAATAGATTAGAAACCTCTTTGAAATAGCCCTTTGTGATGTCATAAAGGCGATTGACGCTTGGAAATCTGGCAGCTTAAGAATGTGCTTGTGCTGACACTGCCCACAGGTTCTAATTAGAATGTAGAGCAGGGGCCTGTGCGCATGCGTTAATTTGCGCGAGGTAACTAGAATTCTGAGCGCGTGTCTGTGCGCATGCGCTAACTCGCGCAAAAGAAAACAACAGCTTCTTTAGGAAAAATGAAAAAAAAGGAATAAAAGTCTCACTGCTTGACAAGGAGGAGCGGGATTTTCAGAAATGTACAAATCAGTCGACGATGGAGTTTCCGAAATGTTCGTGGCGGAGATTCAATCTTTAACTCTCGCAACGGTAATCTTGGTCCGGAGGTCCCGGGGCTGTAGGCTCCAAAATCGCGTAGGTTCACTTCCCATCCTCGTCGCCAGTGAAGAATCCAGGTAAGGAAGGGAAGTGGAACACGGAGGAGATTATATTTATGATAGTTTATTAACTTGAGAAAGTTAACAAGTACTGGAGCCCACGCCAACCGCTGCACTGGTATACTCGGAATCCCTTAGACAGCGGGTTCCAAGTTCCAGGTGCATGCGGTGAACGCGAGGACATACACGAGGATACAACAACATGTAAACACTATTTCGTTACTATTTAGTTCTCTTTATCCAAACAAACAAATATTTCTGTGAGAAGTACACGTATTCTCAAACAAAAAAACTTTAAGTTGTATGTTTTGAAAAGGATATTGCCGCTATTAGGGAGTTGCCTATATTGTAAGAGAAATAAACACATGCACGCACCTGCTGACTGGATAACCTAATATGTATCATGCATGGCCAGTGACATGCAAACAACATCAGGCTGGAACCCACACATGCACATAAGGGCGCCATTTTACAGATACTAAAAAAACATTAAACTGACTCCACCTGCATCCACACTCTGAAACAAAAATACAAATTTTGAGCAACACCAACTCACGTGATAACTGGACCAAACACATACAGCATTTTTATGTTAAAAAGCAGAGTTGTTACCTCTGATTCTTGCATCGCTGCCTAGGACTCTCTTTACATCCTCACTGCATGTACAGAGATACTTGTCACAGCACGCACTTTGCAGACTCACCCTGCCAAGCCTCCTGAAGATTCACATGGACAACCACATGGCTCTTTAGTGATTTCATTGCTGTACCGCTTCCCAGAAGTACTGTTCCAAGCCTATGGACAGTACTGTACTGCCAGTGCCAACATGAACTTTTCACAAACAGCCAGTGTAAGGGCTCTGCGCAGGTGTGCTGCATCGTGCCATGCTGTCGTCTGGATTGAGCGTCTGTTCGCCTGCACGCTGAAGCATGGCACACCGGGAGATGTTGTCTTTGCAACATGCCATGGCCCATTAGTTCATTTGCTTGGAAAGCGCGCCGGTAACTTCTGCTCTGCCAGCAGTTGGTGGAGTTTTTGCAGTCCTCCGTGCTCCAAGTGGAGTTTACCACCCACCCCTAAACTGAATTCCACCTTGATGGAATCACATATGTAAAACTGAAAGCATTTCCTGAAGAGGAAAGTGCAGTAGCAGAGGAAATGAGGGAGCTTGATACTAATAAAGTCTTCCAAGATGGTCACCAGAGAAAAAAAAGACCCCAAATTTAGCCCAACTATCACCCCCTCCCAACTATAGCCCACATATAGTCCATTTTACCTTTTTGGAGCACTTACCATAATTTCTATGAGAAAAAGGCTCCCTCATTTTCTTCATTTCGAAAGAAAATTCTTTAGGTTTTATAGTTTTGATTCCATCAAAATGACTTCAGACATACATACCATTTTTGAAAATATTGGCATGTATGCTTTAGGTATGCCATTAAAAAAAAATAGAATGTTAGAGTTCAAAGTGTTAATTAGAATACTGTGAGGGGAAGGGACGGGGGCGATGGAGCAGGGGCAGAGGCATCAAGTTGACAATGACAGGCAGGAGGGAGGCATAGAGGCAGCCCAACGGACCACACAGGGCAGGCTAGAGGTGCAGTGGCAGAACTATGGACCATGGAGGGCAAGTGCGCAGGTTTAGCAGGGCACTAGGGTAGATGAGAGAGGCTGTGACAGCACAATGACCATAGACGGAAGGATGGAGGGGCACAGGCAGTACAACAGCACCTGGAGGGCAGGAAGAATTGGAGTAGGGATACAGACTCAGACAGTGGAGGGCAGGAGGGAGGTGGCAGGTGCAACAAGCTTACTATGCAGGGAAGACAGAAGAGACAGTTGAAGCACAATAGACCAAACAGGGTAGGCAGGATGGCAGTTGCAGCACAACAGACCATGGAGGACAACAGTGAGAGGGGAAGAGCACGCACATGGACAATAGAGGGCAGGGCTGGGATAGGAGGAAGAGGAAAATGCTACAAGCTTACCAATCAAAGCAGGAGCACAATGGACCACAGATTACAGGAAGAACAGGGCAATGGACCATGTAGGGCAGGCAGGAGGGGCAGTGTCAGCTCAACAAACTGTGGAGGGCAGGAGGGTGGGTGAAGCGGCCGTAAAAATGGACAATGGAGAGTAGGAGGAGCGGGCAGGACAAAAGTAGCAAGCTGACCATGCGGGCAAGGAGGGAGGCTCAGTGGAAACACAATTCACCATTGAGGGCACCAGGAAGGGAATAAGGAGACACACAGACAATGGAGGGCAGTAGGGAGGGGGGCCTGGCACAGACTCGGACAACAGAAAGTGGGATGAGGGGATAGGGAAAGAAAGCTAACCACACAGGGCAATCAGGTGGGGAAGTGTCAGCACAATGGACCATGTAGGGCAGGCAGGATGGGCAGTGGAAGCACAACAGACCATGAAGGGCCGAAGGAAGAGTGCAGGGGCCGCACATGAACAAAGGAGGGAAGCTGACAGAAATGTGAGGCAGTGGCAGCACATCAGACCATGCATGGCAGGGGGCAGGATTAGTGGCAGAAATGGAGACCATGGTGGGCAAGAGGGAGGGGACAAGGGCAAGCACAAAGGACCATGGAGGGTAGAAGGGAGTGGATTGGGTCTTGACTCAGCCAACTAAGGGCAGCGTTAAGTGCATAGGGGCAGAACAACAGACTATGCAGGGCAGGCAGGAAGGGCAGTGACCGCACAACGGACCATGGAGAGAAGGAAGGAGTGGGAGGACCTGGGAACTTTGCGAGTAGGAGGGAGAAAATTGTAGCATAGACTTGAATATTAGCAAGCAGTGTGGAGGGGGCAGGGACAGGAGCAGCAAGCCTACCATGATGGGCAGGCAGAGAGGCAGTGGCAGCATGATTGACCAGCCAGGGCAAACCCATGTTATCATCAATTGTATCATTGAACATATCAATAGAGATGTCATAGGTGAGGTAATTAGTTATGCATGGGGAGGGCACGAGTTATAGCCATAAAACGAACCACAGGGGTGCTCTGTAATCCTGCTGAAGAGCTTACAGCTCCAGCACAGCGTGTTTAATAATATGGTAAGGTCACCTGGGGTCATGAATTCAATGAACCAGGAGACTTACTGTTTTTTGTTCAATATTGCTGGGGGGCTGCTGTGTTCCCTGCAATCCTCCAGAACATTAAAAAAAATGCCTGGTGGTACTGTTGTCCCTTTTAGGGGTGCCATCAGGATCATAAAAATGTGATCCAAAAGTCCTTACAGGGCATTATGGGGTATTCCTTGCTAGAGAAATGAATTATAAATGAATGGTCTGTGCCGTTCATTTATTTTTCTTTTTTAAATCTATTTGGGTGCCCCAGTGCCCACTGAGGGCACCTGGATTATGCTTCTAGTTTTTTTCTTAGTCTAGGGCTGTGGTGGGAGCCAAAAATTGTATTTATAAACCTGGCTCAGTATATTTTCTCCCACCGGGGCAAGAGCAGCATTTTACTCTGCTCCATCCCGTGCAGGAGCAAAGTTGTGTTCTCTGCCTGGGAGAGTGTGGGCAGGATATCCCCAAAGTCTCCCAGGCAGGCAACCGCAGTGTCCCATGGAATGGAGAGGTGGGGCGCACAACACCTCTGAAAAAATGTCTTTACTCATGGGGATGGGATCCTCAGGGCCTCACGAAGGATTGGGGAACAGGCGACAGGCCCCCACCCCTAATTTACAAGATCCACCCTGGGGGATGGGGTCTCCAAGCCTCATGAAGGTTTGGGGAGTGTGGTTACAAGTCCGCTCAACTAATTATCACAATATACTCCAAGAGATCGGGTCCCCAGGGCCTGTATAAGGTTCGTAGATAGTGGGGTAAGGCCCATGCATCTCTCCCCAATAAAATGTAAACATTTCTATCCCCCAGGCCCTAGCCCAATCGCGGGGGCTGAAATGAAAAAGGTGCAGGAGGATGTATTGTTTTTTTTTCCTTCAGCGCCACAAATCTGTGGGGCTGAGACCTAATTAATGAAAGCCAATCAGATCTTACAGTAAGATCTGTTGGCTCAGTCAATCCTCTGTGGCGTGACATATACAAAGGTTTCGAACCTTAAATTCTCTAAAATTACTTAAGAGATTTACATTAAATCACAAAAGAATGCTTTTTGGACCAAGATCTAGCTTTTTGTCAAATTTGGTGTAAGTTCATTTAGCCATTTATGCTGTGTCTAATTTTCCCATGGAAAAATGCATAGCCAAAACACGTTTTGTGACCTCCCTTTTTCTCATCTTAGGACTCAGAGACTCAATCCAGAGTCCTAAAAACTTAAACAAAATAAGATATAAGGGAGCAGGTTAGGGGCACTGTGACCCCTGTGCCATTACAACACACTTCTTCTACCCTTGTATATTACATCACTCATGACATGTTAAATTCATGCTTTGATAACATCCCTAATGCCATCTGGAATTACATAATTAATAACAAAACTGTGCAAGGCGTGGGTGTGAGTTATAATTACTTAGGGCACAAGTTATATTTACTTGAGATAACTGTAACTGGTGGATTTCTGTGGTTTTGTTTGTTTACACAGTATTTTTTAACTGTAATTTCCCCCTAACTATAGAATTCTTTTAACCTTACCCTGCTCACATTATTTCATTTTCCTGACAACTGAGTCAATGAGTGAGTTACTCACCAAAATTGTCAGGCATTGGGCTGATCGCAATGATTTCACAATAAGTCTGGGCGGTGAACTCTGCTCCGCTCATGGAGTTTGTTGTGGAGCTTGTGGAGTTCCAGAAAACTCCACTCTGCGTAGCGTCGCTTTTTTCCTCACTCGCCTTCTTCAACGTCAAGTTGGTGAGTGCAGAAAATCCACCTCCCAGCGAGATTTTTCCTCGTTCGTGGTCGTCAACATCAAGTTGGCGAGTGCAAGTATGGAAAATCCTCCTCCCGGCTAGATTTCTCAATGCGGGTAGTCAGATTTTTCATTGCAACTGGTCGCATATGCTCACGACCGCTCACATTGAGAAACCGTCCATTCAAGTTGAGAAAGCTGCCGCCCGAGTAAAAATCTACTCCAGCAGCAGAAAGGAAGCAGCGCCCGCTTGCGCTGTGCATGGTGCCATTTGCAAGGATTGCACAGTGCGGACAAGCACCTGGCACTGAAAATTACTGTGAACAGCATTTATCTAATGCACACCACTTCTTCTGGAGCTCCACTTAATGGGTCAGTTTTTTTTGCATTTCGCGGAGTTCCGCAGCAGAACTCAGCGAACCCCGCCCAGGCTTATTTCACACTCAGTGGATAACAATGGATCAAAACCTAAGGTAAAGCTAGTGTACCATGTCCTGAACTGTACTGCACAATTTTTTGCTGCAACCATCTGACCTCCTTTGTCACTGGCTAATTGTGCATCATTTTAAAATGAAACAATTTAACATTGCATTTTCTTTATTGTGAATGCTGCACCCATCACAGAGAGAATCCACATTTGCCCTTTTCTCAGGTGTAAACTGATCCTACTCTACACTTTGCTGTTTGAGGTGCTCATGTTGTATTCCTACCCTGAGTCAAGTTTTTCTGACCAGATCAATCCCATTTCCAAGATACATGTTTCTGCGCTCGTCAACGTCAAGTTGGCGAGCGAGGAAAATCTACCTGCCGGTGAGATTTTTCCTCGTTCACGATCGTCAACATCAAGCTGGCGAGCATGGAAAATCAACCTCCTGGCGAGATTTTTTAACGTGGGTGGTCATATTTCTCATTGATACTGTCGCGTATGCTCACGACTGCTCGCAATGAAAAAACAGCTGTTTCCGTTGAGAAAGTTGCCGCTCGTGTAAAATTCTACATGAGCAGAAGTAAGGAAGCAGTGCCCCCGTAGGGCTGTGCATGGTGCTGTTTGCGATGATGCACAGTGTGGACAAGCCCCTGGCACTGAAAATCACTGCGAACGCACACCGCTGCTTGCGGAGCTTCATGTAGCACTGGCAGAGTTTTTTTGCACTTCACTGAGTTCTACATAGCGGAACTCCGCCCAGGCTTTTTCCACACCCAGTGGATCACAATGGATCAAAACGTGAGGTAAGGCCAGTGTACCATGTCCTGTACTGCACTTTTTGCTGCAAACTTCTGACCTCCTTTGTCACTGGCTGATTTTGCATCATTTTAAAATGAAACAATTTCACATTGCATTTTCATCATTGGGAATTCCTGCGCTAATCACAGAGAGAATCCACATTTGTCCTTTTCCTACTCTTCACTTTGCTGTTTGAGCTGCTCATGTTGTATTCTTACCCTGAGTTAAGTTTTTCTGACCAGATTGATCCAATTTCCAAGATACATGTTTCTGCATGTCTAGGTTTGCCAATTTATTTTCTAATCTGCACTCTTGAAAACATTCCTCAGTGTGCAAAAGGAAAAACATCATTGTGGTGCAAAATTCATATACATTTTTTTCTTTTCCTTCCATGAGCTGCAGCCAGAAATCATTCCAGGAAGATGAGAGTTGTAGTTCAGGCTCTCCTCCACCGAATAGCTACCTGTGAGTAGGACATCGCCTGCTATGAATCTTCATCCTGTGGGCACTAACGTTTGCACAATTCCTATCATCCAGAGCTGGATTTGTGGAAAAAATTTGTTTTGTGGGACATTTTCTCCTTAAGGCAGACTTCTACTGATATTGTGTGTGACTATGGTGAAATTTGAACTTGTGCTCAATTTCCACTCAAGATAATGGAAACAAATGTTTATGTAACTTTGCTCAATTTTACATACACTACATGAAATGAAAACAAAAAACAGTTTCGTACACTTCGAAAAAGTACCTGCTTATTTAATTCACATTTGGCACCTTGCTGCCATTTCTGTTTAAAAAAAGGCTTTATATAGAGTTTGGTCGGATTGGGATACTCTGTTAAAATGCGACAGCTATCCTGTCCTCTGTATTACAAGTGCAGTAGGCTATATTGTACTTGTGACATTGAAGTCTTGACATCTTTTACATTTGTGATGAAGTATTGCACCCGCTAAACTCTAAATAAAGCGCATAACTTGTAGGGGATAAGTGGGAAGCATGGAATGGGGCTAGGCTGTCCACAGTTAGCTTCTTGGCACATGCTAGCTACTTACAAACTAACTATATCTCCATTGCTTGAAATATGACTTGTCTTTCTCATTGCTCCAATTCAGACAAGACAAGCAGGAATATGGCATAGCTGTTGGGACAGAAGGTAAGATTGCTCTTTCATGTACACTGCATTCTGATTCCAATGGGTTCTTACATTGTGTTAAAAATAGTTCACTGTTTGTGAGGCTGTTTGGGGCCATTGATGTGCATGTCCTAATGTATAAGTTAACGAGCTAAAGAATGTTTTAAATAAAAGTCCACACTTTAAACAAAAAGTGAACGTCTTGTTCAGTATGATGGAGCACGGGCCATTCTTACTATTTCTCCTGGTGACAGACTTTTCTTAGTTGCCTGAGGTAAACGAGAGTGAACATTAATCAACATTAATCAATCAATTCAAATTGGGACAATCTATAGCATAAAGCCACACAGGCGAAATATGAACAGAGAGGTCTGTACCTCTGGGAGTCAAAAGGTATCTGCTCTAGAGACTAACAGTGTGCACACCAATTAAACCTACAGAACATTCGAGAATACCACATCATTGAATTAAATAGTTTTCCACCTTTCCACAATAGAAATTGACAACTTCACTTGAATTTCCCATCCTCCAGTTGAACATCAGGATTAGCTTGGATGACTCCCTGATCCTGATACAACATACACGGCCGTCTTCTCTTAGTGCATTAGAACGTCTCATTCTTGCCAAAAGTTCTCCTCCCAGGACCTCACTATCTCTAACACACAATATGTCTTTCACTAGCTATGAAATCATGTGAACGCACCTGCAAAAGAAAGAAAATTGCTGTGCAAGCAAAACTTTCACATTGAAGGTTAAAAGTTGAAAACCAAATACTTAATGCCTTTGGTTAAGCTTACTTAGTGAGACAGTTAATGTGTACTTCCGATACATGAGTATATGTGCACATTCAATTACAGATTAAATGCAAAACATAAATATATGAATACATGAGTACATAAATGTAATTTCAGTAGAAGCACTATAACTCAAAATTCAGAAGTATAAGTGTGAATGAGAAATATAATTTATAACATCATAATGAAGGCATTAGAAGACACACATGTGAATTCCTAATTTCTACAGTGAATGCGCTCAAATAATATGTTTGGAGCTTCACTTTACATTAGCAAGATTAAGGCACATAGAGTATATAGTGCCAAGTGCACGTAAATGTAGAGCATATGTGACGTGTAAGGGAGGATCTAAAATTGCGATGCTCCAGTCCTCCCTCTAATGGCAAATCAGCCATCACAATCAGGATCTAAATCTTATCAGATATTATCAGATGGACCAGTTAAAACCTTGCAATTTTCATCATTTTTCGTCAAGACTCCCTCAGACATTTTATGTCATTATAGTATCCACATTGCCTCTCCTCTAACTCTACATCTGCTCTCTTCCTTTTTTCTTGTAGTCTCTTGTACACCTTAAAGATCACAACTAGAGATATTGCACTAAGAGCAATTATCATAAGGGGTTTCAAGGGGGCTCCTAAAATTCTACTTCCCAGGTTTCCAAACCATTTTCCCGCTGAAGCAAATCCACTCCTAATAGCTCCCTAGGCACCTGTTGCTTCTAACTCTCTCAAATCTCCCTTCAGACTAAACATATTGTTAGTATACTTCTGCAAATCCTTGCTGGTGTCAGGAATGTTGGTGCAGCATTGCTGTACCTTTAACATCTGACAGACTCGGCCCTCTTTTGCAAGAAGAATGTCTAGGACAAGTCTAGTCTGCAAAACAGGTTCTATTTCAGTATCTATAACTAATAAAGCTCCTGCTATATTAGTAGCCAATGGTATTCTATTCTAGATTCTATTCTAGATGTCATTCAGAATCATATCAGAATCATACCCACAGATTGAATCATAGCACCAAAATTATCTCCTGCCACCTCTCCAGCAATGCCTCTTCGTTTAGGCCTAGATTTCTGCTCCCACACAGGGTCATCAACATGTTTCACATGATAACTCTTTGGGAAGATTACTTCTAAATAACATGTAGCATACAATGTCTTGGGCAATTTGAAATATACATACTTTCCACAAACAAAATAAAGTCCCAGTATCACTGGATCATTCCCATCTTGAAATATTCCGAATATTCTCTAATTCCAAATGTGTGGTTATATTCAATCTTTCCCAAAAATAGAATGTCATATTCATTCTTGTCCATCTCCATATTAAATTTCCCTTTATGTTGCCAATCTAAAGCTAAAGTGGCTTGATTTCCATCTGCTTGATGATCAATCTCTTCTTTAGTTCACTTAGTTCAGTTATGTTAGTTGCTTTACCTCCCTCCTGCTATCTATTACTAAGTCTATATATTTCTTCTCAACATCTGTCAAAATGCAAGATAAATTATGTCTGGGGGAATAGGCGATAACTAGCGCCAAGGTAGGTGTAAAATACCTTTTAGCGGCGTCAGTGACTTTGATATAAGAATGTCTATTAAAGTCTTTAAACAAAGGAACTTCTGAAAGGACTAAATCATAATTTGAAAAAGAAAATTGGAAATTACCAAGTCCATGAAAAAGGCCCACCACTAAACTACAGGTAACACCATAAGTCAGAGGAAGGTGATGTTAGGTTATACCTTCTGCAACTTCTGCAGGCAGTTGCGTGCAGTTGTAGCATTCTCCCACTTCCATGGTATCCACATGTTCATAAAGCAATTTATAATAAACAACACCTATTGATGAATCTATAAACAACTCCTTAATGTAAAATGTAAACAGACTATTGTCAGCAGGATGTAAGGGTTTGGGGTTAACTTTGGGCTGAGCTAGATGTAGGTGATGTTTAATCCTGCAAGCAAAACAATCAGTATTACAACTATGACTATTAATGTGCCTGCTATTATGTACCTACATCTATGAGTGTTAGGGTTAGTTTCCATCACTTCTCTAAAACGAGACAGTTTGGTTTCAAGTAGCAGCAGCAGTGTCTTCTCTGTTGTATTCCATCTGTGTAGATTGCAAAACAAACTTCACATGAATGTGACAACATTTATGTACAAAATCTTTGTTAGACTTCCTCAGCCCTACTCCATATTCTTCTAAAATGACAACCTTCAGCAGCCTCGGGCCTCAGTAATCCTATTTATTCTTTTTAACAAAGGTTATTAAATTGTCTCTATTCAAAAGCTCATTTCAAAGTTCAGTCTAGAAATAAATCTAATGATAATCCGGTTCTATCTGTTCCTTGGCAAGATGAAGTCAAAACACAGTTCAGCCACAAACATATAGTCACAGAGGTTCTGCCGTAGCTTCATCTCTATCCTCCAGTTCCCAAACATTCCAGAACTCTGCCTCTCTGTCATTGGTGGTAAAGTATATACATTTGAGGGATGAGTAACATTGATGACGTTCTAGCTCTTTTTGATCTCTTGAGTGCAAGTCCTTCACCTTCTCCGTCACTCAAATCAGAATCCTCCGTATCCTCTGGAATGGTTTGGAGGCCACATTCATCTAGCGGATTCAGTCTCCCTCTTTCTTGCCTTCCTGGCCAGCGTTCTCCAGCTGCCACTTGTGGTTCCACAGCACTAGGCCCTTCGTCTAAGTCTGAATTTCTCTAAGTCACCACCACAGGGCAAGACTCTCCTGCTTTAGCTCCAACTATCCATTCATCAAGGTCCCCCCCAGGCTGAACAAGTGCTGTTTCAGACTCTTGCTGGTCCCCTACAGCTTGAATAATCTGCTCCTGTGGTCTCTCAACCACAACTGGAAATCTGAGAGAGATGCTGTTACATCATGAAGTGGAAATAGAACCCTGCGAGTGTGTGCAGCATGCAGCCAGTTGAGGAGACTGCCACATTTCACAACAGATGTGGTGACTAGGATTACTTGGTAAGGGCCATGCCAGCAGGGCTCGAGACAACTCTTCCTCAAATGTTTCTTCAACAAAACCTAGTCGCCCAGACTAAGGTCATGGCACTGCTCCTGGTGATGCACCACATCAGCCAGTCCTTTGTAGTAATCAAGAATCATGTCATCTGTAATGTTCACTAGTACATTTGCAGGTACAGCTTGCAGTCCCATTGCTCTGCTCATGATAATTTCATTAGAAGACAATCCTGTCCTCCGATTAGGAATGCTGCAATGACTCATCAACACAAGAGGCAAAGCATCAGGCCACTTTAATGACGTGGAAGCACACACTTTTGCTAGTCTGGATTTCAGTGTGCCATTAATTTGATCCACCAGACATGAAGCTTCAGGGCGATATCTACAAAGCAGTCTCTGTTCCACTTGTAAAGCTGCACACAACATTTTCAGGATCTCACTGTCGAAGTGTGTCCCTTGGTCTGACTCTAGAGAAGTCCAAAACCCGACATTAGGTATTAACTCCCTCAACAACAACTTAGGTACTGTGAGACTGTCAATTCTCCTGGCCGGGTTAGCTTCAACCCACAGTGAAAAGATACAAACCTCTGGAAACACGCAAATTACATTTGGGCTCCCTACATTAATTTATTATCTAATGAAATTGCTAGTGGAGCCTCTGTCCCCGAAACTTGGAAGGGGGCGGAGATTGTAACATTATTCAAAAAAGGTGATAGGTCGAATCCCTCGCATTATCGTCCTATCAGTTTGATTGACGTGTTGCAAAAAATGTTTGCCCGCCAACTTCTTAGTCGTCTTGCCTCATGGATCGAAGGCCATTCTATTTTTACGAAGTACCAGGCTGGTTTTAGACCAAAAAAAAGCACAGTGGACCGGGTTTTTAGATTTTTATGTTTAGTCTGGAAATACACTATCATAAGGAGCTCCCATATATATGTGGCTTTCGTCGACTTGAAAGCAGCCTTTGATATGGCTCCAAGGGCAGACCTATGGAAGACACTAAATAATATGGGCGTGCCCAGAAACATTTTACAGTTATTAATTAGACTGCATGAGAATAATTATGCACGAGTCAGCTGGGGACCAAATGGGGAGCTAAGTGAGAAAATAAATATATCTAAAGGGGTTAGGCAAGGGTGTGTAATGGCACCTACCCTATTCTCCCTTTACGTTAACGATATTCCCAACACCCTTTTGGGCTGCGAGCATGACTCTCCCAAATTGTGTGGTGAAGCCGTTCCGGCATTGTTATTTGCAGACGACACCATTTTAATCTCTCAGACACCCAGAGGACTTCAGAACCTTTTAAATAAATTTAGTTTGTATTGTCATGACAGGAAATTGGAAATTAATTCCTCAAAAACAAAGGTCATGACAATCAACCCTCATAAAGGTTTTAACAAAGTTTTTAAAATAAATGATGAAATTATTGAAGAAGTCCCTAATTTTAAATACCTTGGTATTATTTTAGATAGCAAAATATAATGGAAAACTCAATTAGAAAATGCAAAACTGAGGTTGACTCAAAACCAGTTCCCGGAGGGAGGAGCTACGTGGGCATCCAAGATTGTCGCGTGAGCAGAGAGCTCCCGAGACCCGCGATGCCCTTCTTGATCTATCCTTCTGATATCCTGGTTACTTCGATGGGCTTTTGAAGTACTACTCGTCCTGGTGCTGCTACACTTTTCTGGGCCGAGATCGGACTTCGGGAACCCACTTTACGTCGTCCTAAGTTTTCAGGCCTAGCCCCGGACGGGACCGGGGACTCTGCTGCTTAGAATAGCCGAGCAGTAATTCAACAACAACGGTCGCCTGGCATTTGCTCTACCGGTGGTGTCGCCACTTTCACTTTCGGTTTCTGTTTCCCTGTTGAACTGATTGCTGAGGATCTTCATTGCATTCCTCACTCCGGTGGTCTGACCAGCTGTACGTCTAACCAGCCTTGGGCTGGCGATCATGCATTTTTCACGAAAATGTGGCTTTGGAGTCCGGAGGGTCGCTGCCATCTCATCGCGATCGAGAAGACCTAACGAGGTGCCGATTCCAACATGGCGATGAAGCCAGAGCTGGAGAAGCGCAGGAAAGTCACCAACCATGGGGGATCGGTCCAGACTAACGTGATAGACCGCTATACTCAGCCAAGAGGCTCCGCCAGCGCTGCTGGCCGCGGTACTGAGGACATGAGGACGGACCTGGGAGCTACATCGGAGGTGTCCCTCCAAGATCTGATGGCCGCTATCTCAGGACTCAAGGCGGATATGGGTCAACAATATGAGGCCATCGTGTCCAAGATAGACACGGTGGCGGTCGATGTCACCCTTATTCGAGCCGACCTTGCTAAAACTAATGAGAGGGTCAAGGAATTGGACCTTAAGACTTCCAGTCTGGTTACCGATATGGCGGAAGCACAATCGGAGATCGGGAATCTCCGGTCATCGCATGATCTCTTGACTAGACGTATGGAGGAATACTATAACCGGACCCGACGGAACAACATTCGCTTGGTCGGGGTGCCGGAGGACAGCGGTGCTGCTTCGATCGATTTACTGGTCGAGGAGTTGATTGTTGGCAAACTTGCTCCCGCAGGCCTCAGTAAGTTCTTTGCGGTGGAGCGTGCGTACCGCTTCCCAGGTGGACAGGTTAAACCGGGGGCCCCCCCGAGGCCTATTATTGCTAGGCTATTTCACTTTCGGGACAGGGACGCCATCCTTCAGGCCTCTCGTAGACACGGCCCGCTGAAATTTGAGAACAGCTCCATTTCCATCTACCCTGATTTTACCCCTCAGGTGCAGCGGCAACGATCTGGCTTCCTGGGAGTGAAACGCCGCCTGAGAGACTTGGGACTCAAATATGCTATGTTGTTCCCCGCTCGTCTACGTATTGAGTACAGAGAACGTGCTTTCTTTTTTGATCAACCGGACAGTGTTAGTGACTGACTGGATTCATTGCCGAAGGACGACGCCGAGAGCAGAGGCCCCGGAGGCGCGGACGGAGGTGCATCGGCGCAAGAATGACTTTGGGTCCCGGGGTCCGATTCTGGGTCGTAATTATCTGCAGAGTATTTTCATATGCTTTCACTTTTAGGCCCAGGGGTGGGGCGGGTTGGGACAGTCTCTCCCTTCCTCCTCAGGGGTTCTTTGTGTAGATTTTTGGAGGCGGCGACAGGCACACTGCAGTTTGGGGTGGCTTATGAGTCAGCAGGGGTGCAGGGAGGGGGGTGTTGTAACGGGTTCTTGGTTGGGAGGTGGGGGGAGGGGTTTTGGTTGTTTTTGTGTTCTATGTTCTTTCTCACATGGTACTTTATCGCTTGCTCATATCCTTGCTTTGAGGTCTTGGGAGGTGGTGGTATGGGAGTCATACTGGAATGGGGGGGTGACATGAAAGTGCTATCTTGGAACGTTAATGGTTTGGGAGATAGGATTAAACGTGGTATTGTGCTCCAATTCATCAGACGCCACTCCCCTGATGTTGTTTTCCTTCAAGAGACCCACTTGATAGGAAACGCTTGCAAAGCTCTTGACCGCCGAGGTTACCGACTTGTGGCTCACGCTGGCTTTACATCCGGTTCCCGGGGGGTTGGCATAATGGTGAAATCCTCTTTGGCCCTTGCAATTGATGATGTCACCCTCGATGATCGGGGCCGATATGCTGCTGTTTCCGGGAGATGGGAGGGGAGGTTGATTGTACTTGTTGCTGTTTATATTCCCACGGGACTGCAGGCCACCACTTATGCTGACCTTGGTAGGACTCTTCTAGTGCTTCCAGATGGTCTCCTGATTATGGGTGGGGATTTTAATTCGGTAATATCTGGTGAGTGTGATCGGCTGCCCCCCAGGGTTTTACCATTGTCCCAGATGTGGCTGACTGACTAGCTTGATACCTTTGGGCTGGTGGATGTTTGACGGATGTTACACCCCACACAAACTCAGTACACTTTTCACTCCGGTGCTCATGGTAGCCTCTCGAGAATTGATTATTTTTTAATGTTAACTGCCAACTCCTCCTTGGTTAGTGGGATCCGACATCTCCCTAGGGGTATTTCTGACCATTCCCCTCTGTTACTTGAGGTCTCGGTGGGCGGCTTTTCTGGCTGTAGGGTCCCTCCTATTCCCCCCTGGCATTTTGGGAATCCTCAGCTTCGCTCGAACTTGGTTAAAATGATTGATTGTTATTTTGATGAAAATGTGGGATCGGTCGCTTCCCCTACGATTCTGTGGGAGGCCTTCAAAACTGTCATACGGGGCTCCGCGCTGTCCCTTATTGCTGCCGATAGGAAGGCGAGGAGGGAAGCTGTGTCAGCTCTTGAGGCCGAAATAACAGAGCTCGAAACTGAATTGGGTGGAGATGATACACCCGCGCTCTTACATTCCCTGGAGCTGAAACAGGCAGATTATAGAGCCCTGGTCACAGACGCTGCTAAGGTGATGCATATGAATCAGTTAGGTCGTCTATATGATGTGGGTGATAAGGCTAGTAAGCTCCTGGCGTGGTTGGATAAAGCTGATAGACTGAATCGTGTGGTGCCAGAAATAATCCGTGAAACGAGTGAAAGTGTGACTGACCCGGGCGAGATTGTTGAATGTTTTGTGGACCATTTCCGAACAGTATACAGATCTGTGAGTGACCGTGATGAGGCTGATTCCTGTTTGCTCTTGCGTGACATCGCACTGCCTTGTGTGTCGGAGGAGGATAGATTGCCCCTGGAGGCGCCGTTCACGGTGGATGAGATTGCCATCGCCATTAGGTCCCTGCGATCGGGCAAAGCAATGGGGCCCAACGGTTTGCCTATCGAACTCTACAAACTGCGACCGGACAAAATGGCTGCCCATTTGCGTACTATGTTTCTTGATGCGTTCGAAGAGGGCCTCCTTCCCCTCGAACAGCGCCTGGCTACTATAGTGGTCATTCACAAGGACGGCAAACCTCGTGACCGCTGCGCCTCATATCGCCCCATTTCATTGCTTAACGCTGAGCCTAAGATCCTGGCCAAAGTCCTGGCTAATCATTTATTATCAGTGATTTGTGACTTGATCCATCCGGATCAGTCCGGTTTTATCCCCCACAGGAATACGGCTCTCAATCTTCGTAGGCTCCACAGTGTCCTCACAAGAGCTGAGACTCTCTCTGAACCCGCAGTGGTGGCGTCCTTGGACGCCACAATGGCTTTTGACACCATTGAGTGGCCGTACTTATGGGCTGCCCTTTCTAAGTTTGGTTTCGGTCCTGGTTTTATTGCATGGGTGCGGCTCCTGTATGAGCAGCCATTAGCCCAGGTTGTTGTCAACGGCAGAGCTTCTGCATCGTTTCCATTGGGACGTGGCACCCGTCAAGGGTGCCCACTCTCTCCACTTCTTTTCGCATTGGCGTTGGAACCCCTCGCAGCGTGGCTCCGCTGGGAGCCCTCGATAAAAGGGATCCAGTGGACACCGGATCTGGAGGATCGCGTCTCGCTATACGCAGACGATATCCTTCTTTATTTCACTTCACCTCAGAAGTCTCTCAACGTGCTCTTCGATGTTCTTACCTCCTTTGTTAAGAACTCCGGGCTTGTTATTAACTGGACCAAATCATGTGTCTATGTTATAGCGGGGGTACTGCCTCCGTTGCCCCGTAGATTCCCGATTCAAGTGGCTGCGGATGGCTTTAAATATCTGGGGATTTTTATTTCTATGGACTCCTCCGTTCGCTATGACCACAATCTCTATGCTCCTCTTCGTCGCCTCAAGCAGGATGTACGAAGGTGGCGTGATTTGCCTTTATCCCGGCTGGGACGGGCGGCACTTTTTAAAATGATGTCCCTCCCCAGGTTTTTATATGCCTTACAGAATTTTTTCGATCCTGTTCCTTCCCGTTATTTCCGTGAGGTGGAAGGCCTTCAGAGGCAGTTAATTTGGGACGGACGGGCCCGTATCTCCCTATCAAAACTCATGCTCCCATGGTATGATGGCGGCATAGCTCTGCCTGACATCAGGCGTTATTATTGGGCCTCGCAATTGAGTGCGATCAACCATGTGACGTATTCTCCAGGGCTCACTCCCGCTTTTGCCATGGATAAACTCCTGCTGCCGGGCGGCATTTTTAACAGAGCCTTATATTCGAAGCCACCACTCCGGCTTCTGACTGGCCCGACGAAGTGTGCCATGCGTGCCTGGAAGGACGCGACTGTGGCTACGGGTTGGAGTGATAGATTGACGCGCATGACCCCGCTGTATGATTCTGAACGGCTGGGTAACCTGTGGCGTACGAAAGGGTTTGATAGATGGGAAATGATTGGTATTAGCAAGGTGGAGGATCTTTGGGCCAGGGGCACGGTCAAGTCCTTTGAGGCCCTGAAGTTAGAATATCAACTGAACAACAAGGAATATTTTCGCTACCTCCAGGTACGGCACGCCCTGCTTTCAATCTTCCCCCCGGGGACGGAAATTCCCCAGTCGTCCCCGCTGGAAGACCGTATTCTGGATGGCCATGTCCCGGATAGCACGATTTCTTTAATCTACAAAAAGCTCATTAACACGAGGGCGGACCTTCTGGTGAAACTTCGGGCCTTCTGGGTGGCGGATGGCCTCGAATTAGATGACGAAGACTGGCAAATGGCGATTTCCTCTCCCAAGGAGGTGGCCATTCCAGCTCGGCTGCGCTTTATACAACTGAAGATCCTCCACCGAGTGTATGTGACTGGGGTGCGTCTGGTACGGATGGGGCTCGCAACTGACGGACTGTGTAGGCGTGGCTGTGGAATGAACGGCACCTTTCTTCATATTTTGTGGGAATGTCCGGTTATTTCCGCCTTTTGGTCTGGGGTGCATGATGTGATGGGGCGAGTTACTGGGGTCCCCCTCCTTCCTGAGGCGAGACGCTGCCTGCTTAATGTGTGGGAACCCACGGATTGTATGACCGCTCAGACCTTCTGGGTCACCCTAGGCAACATGATTGCTAAAAGAGACATAGCGCAACTTCGGGGCTCCCACAGACCACCGGGAGTAAGTGCCTGGAAAGATAACATGGACTGGTGCATGTTTCGGGAAAAGACAGTCTATGAGGCCCGAGGTCGTCCTAAGAAATGGGGTAGAATCAGGACACAGTGGAATGAATACCGGGGAGACATTTGTACCCCACCGCTTGATTATACTGAGACTATTCCCTCATCCCCGTAATTGATGTTCCCTTTGATTAGCATCCATTTCTTCAACACTCCTTTCATTGTCTTCCTGCCCCCTGCAGAACTGGTTCCATTCTCATATATTGATTTCCCCCGTCCCTACCCCCCCATGAACTAGATATTGTTGCCACCATGTGAGTGTCTTTGTTGTTTGTTTGAATTTCAACAAAATTATAAAATTGAACCTTCCTTATCCTTTATATGATGTCTATACCGCTGCACCGTACTGAATCGACTTTTGACCTTTCCGCATTGTATTGTGGTTTATAATTCACCTTGATGTCATAGCGGCCGGCCCGATCGGGTTGTAGGCAGACGCTGTGTACTGTGCATTTGTTTAATAAAGGTTTTAAAAAAAAAAAAAAAACAGTTCCCGATTTAAAAAAAGCATAAGAATAGTCATTTTAAATCAGTCTCACCGGCCATTGAACTATTTAAATGTAAAGCACAATCATCCTCTCTCTATGGAGCAGATCTTTGGGGCTATGTACTGAAGGATACTTTTCTAGTACGAGAGAATTCCTTCATCAGACAGCTCCTAGGTGTACCTGGTTCCACGCCTTTGACCCCCGTACTGTGGGACCTCAATTTTCGACGCACAGATGATTATGCTTCTCTTCGCCTGTTGCTTTACTGGGTCCGTCTGTGGTCTACAGAGGAGCTGGTAGACTACAGAGAAGCACTGAAAGAGATAATGGCTATAAAAAATATCACTTATCTGCCATGGTTAGCGTACGTCGAAAAATGGTTTGGAAAACTGGGCCTGAGTAACTTTTGGTCAGACCCAGATTCCCTCACTAATAGCTCAAAAAAGCTTCTGAAACAAAGGTACTGGGAGTTTATTGGTGATTCAGTGTTAGCCAACCCCAATATAGGGACTCTGACTTCAAAATTCTTTGAAGTAAAAATGTATATGCAACTAGAGCCCCTTATGGATGAAATCTACCCCCCGTTGGCTAAAAGTCTATATCTAAAATTCAGGTATAGCATTTTGCAAACCAGGGACAGGACAATTAAATGGCACTGTAATAAGGGTGCAAACAGGAATACTGATTCAGTTTTATGTGAGCTTTGTGAAATGCGGTTGAAAGAAGATGAGTCTCATTATTTTATTTATATGTCCTGCATATCTTAATGCAAGGAAAAAATGGTTAAAGCCCATATGCAAAATGCTAGGCCTCCGCCACATTGGGGTTGGGCTTAGAATTTTTAAGGGAGACACCTCTCAACCGATAGTGTTCAGCCTGAGCCGTTTCCTCTTATGTGTAGCTTTGATCAGAAAGAGGAAAGGTCTAAAAATGTAATCTTATCTACCCTTGTATTGCACTATTGCTGGCTAGAATTGAACGTATGAGTTAGGTGTAGAAGTATAATGAACTGGCTAGTTTAACATGATATTGGCTGCTAGATGACAAAGTGTTGTTGTTTTTAGTGATCCTGGTGCTTGTTTTATATAGAAAATATTTTATTGTTTTATTCTGTATATTTATCAAGTGATCTCGTTAGATGAGGCAAGCTGACTGTGATGAATTGTCTTCCAATCAAAAAAAAAACCAATTCAGGGAAATGTAATTACACACTCTGTATTATTTGCTACAAGAAAACGTGCTGCTAATTGTACCCAAATTTTACTGTGACTTTGTATCCGCTTGTATTTATTAGTTATATGTATTGTATCTTATAAGGTTCTTTTTAACCGAATAAAGATTGAATTGAAATTGAAAAGATACAAACAACATCCAAGACATACCTCAACCTGTTGCACACAGGTATCTCAATTAAATCCAACTACATCCTGTTTAATGAACCACCTGCTCTCTTACTATGTGGCTCAGTGTTACTGCTGTTCCATTCCCTATATTAAACCGTTGGCACACAACACATTTGAGACACAATGCTTCCGTCATCAATATATATTGGGGGTGTAAACAGGTTTGACTAAAAAAGCGGACCATGGCATCCTTCTTACATGAGCAGCCTAGCCATTGGTGGCAAAAGATTATTTGGCAACTCAGGACTTCTATCTCCTGAAATCTAAATGTCATCATCTCTCTTGACACAAACTGCTGTGATCCAACTATGCTGTT
This sequence comes from Lissotriton vulgaris, assembly GCF_964263255.1. Classification (NCBI taxonomy): domain Eukaryota; kingdom Metazoa; phylum Chordata; class Amphibia; order Caudata; family Salamandridae; genus Lissotriton; species Lissotriton vulgaris. The sequence goes on from NC_141697.1 coordinate 768,522,957, forward strand.
CTGCCTCTGACACCTCTTTCAGAAGCCTCATAAATTCCTTCCATGTATAAGCAGTTGTTAACAAAAGGTTATGCTTGGTCTCACCTGTTCCCTCATTCGTTTATTACTCTTTAAATGTACAAGCTTTGTGTGCACAGTACTTAGCGACCTCATCAGCATACCTGTTGCCCACTGCCACATAATTGTCTCCCTTGCAGTGTGCTGAGTATTTCACAAATGAAACTTGGGCAGGCAACTGCAAAGCTTCAATAGGCTTCCTCACTTGCTCACCATGCCTGATGCGGATCCTGAAGCGGTCATACATCCCAGTTGGGACCATAACTGTCTTAAGTCATGCACAACACCAAAGCCATGCTGACTGTCAGTGAAAATTGTCACCTGCAGCTGGTCTGAAACACAGCATGCCCTGATGAGATCAATGAATTCAGCCACTTATGCAGAGAATACTCCTTGAAGCCAGAAAGCTTCAACTACTCATGAAACTGTATATACTGCACAGGCAGCTTTCAAGTTTACCCTATGGTCTTGCAAATACGAGCCATCCACAAATAGTGTAACATCAGATTTGGGTAGTAGCTCATCTTGTATGTCTGATCTTGGCTTGATGCACAGTTCAGTGACATCCAGACAGTCAAACTCCAGTTCACCATGATCATAGTCATTCTCTGGAAGGGGAAACAAAGTAACAGAATTCAAAATAGCACAATGCTCCAGTGTGACATTTTCTGGGGCCAGTATGATTTGCTCATACTTACTGAGGCCACAGTTTGTTAGGTGCTGTCTTTGGGTTCTGGTCAACAATATCTCAATGGAATGGGGAACAAAGAGAGTCAATGGATGACCCATCACAATGCTTTCACACCTCTCTAAGATGACACCTGTGGCTGCCACGGATTTGAGACATCAGGCAATGCTTCAGCTACTGGGTCAAGTGTAGCAGAGAAATATGCAACTGGTCTACGTGCACCTCCCTGTATCTGTGTAAGCACTGGGAGAGTGTAGCTCTCCCTCTTACTACAGAAAAGCAAAAACGCTGTATTGTAATTACTGCTCCCAGTTTTATGGTATTTCATTTTTTAACATTTCTGTCTGTATTTATCCATATGTATTTTTGGGCCATCTTATTGGTATATATCCATATTTACTTTAAGTTTTGTGAATAAATGAAGTTGTAAAATGGTAAATTTCCACATTTAATTAACTGATAAACATGCACTCATACTTTGCTGCCTGTTCCGTTTTAGAAATTAAGCAGACAAATACAGCAAAATTCTACACCTACAAGTAAATATCAGAATTATAATACAAATATATGTTAACATACACCGGTATTTAGTGAAATCACAAAATATATTAAACTTCCCGTGCTATCTATCTGCTCGGCTGTTGTCCTGGAAATCGTGAAAAACAGCATGAGAGTCGACCACAAGAAGAACACTTTTCTGCATTTTCTACTTTAAAACACCCACAAGAAGCACAATTGCTGCGTATTTGACACAACCAACTGGTCATCAATGGATTGGACCAGGACTGAGTTACGGGGCATGATCAGGGACTCCAGATATGTTTTAAGGATATTATTGAAAATGGACAGACTCTCCGTATACTCTTGTGGGACTCTGCAACATGTCAAAACACGGTTGCCGAACCAGAATGTGAAGAGCAACTGACTGTCCTCATGCAATGGTATGGAGAAGAAAGTCTGTGAAGGTCAATGACAGTAAATCACTCAGCTTCATAAGGAAACTGAAATAAATTCAAAGCTGAATTTAGTACCATGGGACAACAAGCGACAACAATGGTGTTGCTCTTACTCAAATCCTGAACAATATGGCACTTCCCGCAAGGCTTATGCAAGCCTATATTGTGCGAATTACATTGACTCCCCATTATCTCTCTCAAAATGCCTTGTTGGATCATTGATTCAATCACTGGAGTAATCCCAGCAATAGTTTTATGGGTCAGATTATATTGTGAGGTTCTTGGGTATTGAACATTGAACTTTATTTGTGAGGTTCTTGGGCATTGAACATTGGACATTAATTGTATAGAATAGGCTACACTCCTTTGGAAATATTGTTTCCTGAAAAATCCCAGACTTCCTGCTTCACTGTATCTCTGAGCTCTGAGGGTTACCTTTAATTGCCGTCATAGGGAACCATTTGATTGTTGAACTCTGATCGACCAATTAATAGGCAACATCCTCATCATGAGTCTGGAACTCCACACCCTTTGGCGTGCAGTAAGTGATGCAATTCAGCTTGCAGAAAAGATTGTGTCCCAACAGACTTACATGACTCGAATCATATACCACAGATTCGTGACTTTCTTTAAATGTTCCTATTTTAACAGGTACTTCTTCCATTATGAGCCTTGTCATTTGCTTATTTTCAACTCCTACAACTTGGATTCTTTTTCCCGAGAGGGGTGGGTGTGAAATCTCCACTGTTCTAACAGTAGAGCGGGTAGCACCAATATTGATCGAAAATAATATGGGTGGCCATTCACCTCACCATCTATGAATGGACCACTGATTTGAGCAATAGTTGTCAACTGTATCAAACAGGGGATACTGTTGAAATGGGCTATTGGTTGGTCCTCTCCAAAGTAGCTACATCGATCCCAGTACTCAGATGAATCGGCACACCACAACCTTTACTTTGTGGTTGGAATCTACCTCCACCATGCATCACAGGAGCTCCATGCTGATACACTCATTGCATAGGAACACCATTCCATACAAAAGGAGACTGATTCTGACTGCCTCTCTTAGCAGCTTTCATTTGTGCAACCATCAATTTCTCTTTCAGTTTAGTTTGCTTCATTTCTATTTCATCATTGCAATATTTTGCATACTTCAAGATCTCATCAACCAACTTATCCAGCCAACAAATTAAATACTGCTGAATCATCATGCTAATTTCAGGTCTGAGTCCTATCACGAACCATGACACAAAATGTCCCATATCTTTGGGCTCGAGTCTCCATCCCACAGTACTGCGTAAAAGCCTGCAACAATATCTCATAATAGGCATGACTCTACTCTTTGGGTTCTTCGGTAGTCCTGTCAATCTTGACCCAATCAATTTCTTTGGCCACTTCCCTTAATATAAAAAATGTAATTTCATCACCAAATACAACGGACCTTTAATCAACAGATTTCTCATTGGCTCCTTCTTGGGACATTCTGTGGCTATTTTACATTCTGCCCACAAATCACTTGGGAGCACAATATTGCACACAGTATTCAAATCAACCCACAAGAACTTAGAGAGTTTTTCAAACTGCTCAACCTGCTTGTACTACTCCACTGGCTTCTCTCTTAATTTTGGATAATCATTATTGAATGAAACAATATCACTTCTTCTCCAAGGCACATGAATGTAACCTCTTCTGGGCACTTCCCTCAAGGGGAAATGTGAGGCACTCACTCCCTTTTATATAAAAAGAGGGCGGCTCTCCTGTAGGTCTCTTTGGGTCTTTCTTTTTCGCCCATCTACCTTTCACTTGTGTAACCCACTCCATTTACGAATGTTCTGAATCAGCTCTCTAATCCGTATTTTCATTCCTGATGTTCTCATGCTGGCTATGTCCTCCTCACCAAAGTATACACTGTAGCTCTTCTGCAAGGCTTTTGTCCTATTTAAATCTACCTCATATTTCGGGGTTTATTCAGATAGTCTGTTATAAACTTGTCCAGCACATATGGTAGCCTCCTCCACATAAATACAAGTTCATGTTCTTGTCTTCTTTGTAGGGATTTAATCAAGCCAATGCAAGGTCTTTACTAACCATTTCTTCCGATTTTAACTTTAGTTAGGCGCATCCACCAGATTTACTCTCACTGGTGACTGAATCGTTCCTTGACTAAATTCTGAACTTCCACTTTCGCTCATGGGAGCATTGAGAACCTTCAAACATTCATCAATTTCCTGAGCAATAAGATTACTTTGTCCTCTAGGGGCATTAGGCACAGTTCCTTCTCTGGGGGTACTATGGTTAGCCTGTAGGGGTGGCTCCTAAACATGTTTACCAAGATTTGGCGGTCTCTGAAATGACTCTATTGGACCTATTTCCATCTGACACACAGTTAAATATGCACTTTCAGCACATGATGAACTCACAGTAGTTGGAATTAGAGAAACACATCCTTCCATACTCGAACTTGTAAGAGTATTTCCTAGGGTGCTTCCTCAAGTAGGAACAGCCAAATTATGTGTTGTGCTCCCCGTCAAACTAGATTTATAGATAGGAAAAACAGGACCAATGGTAACTGGGACAGTAAGAGCCTCCGGGGCATTGAGGGCTGTGGAGTTAACAGGGGCACAAACCCCTGAAGACTCTCCAGTGGGGTTTTAATTCATGTTCACAGGGGTGACTCCTGTCTAGTTAGAATTTACATTTAATGGTGCAGTAGCCACTGCAAGGTTCCCACTAACGCCAGTGCCACTTCCTTCTTTCATTTGGGTCTCATTATATGGAGGTGGGTGTTCTTACAACAATGCATCCAAGAGACTGTTGCTAGAGTCTCTATCACTCATATCGTCTGGCTCCTTTGGCTTTCCCTTTTTCCCTTTCCTCTTCTTCTCCTTCTCTTTCTCAGATTCTTCACTTGCTAATGCTGGGTATAGCTTGACTCACTCTATCATATCAATTCTAAATTGCTCTTGCTCTGCATCCCACTTAGCATCAGCGTACGCACGCACAGCCTTTCGGGCTCTTCCTTAATACTTTTCTTTTTCCCTGGCAGGTGCCGCACACTCACAAGCATTAAGCGCTTCAAATTGTGCAGGTCGAGGAGGCTGCTTCATCTCATATAGCATCTTCCTCAAATTTCCAATGATTCTCACATTAAATGTACCACAGAGTGGACATTCTCCTGTACATCTTCTTTCTCTGTTATCTTGTGCCATCGACCATGCCAAATAAATGTGTGAAGCTCTATCTTAATCATTATATAATGATCTGAGGTACTGTCAGGTTGTGCTTCTTCTTCCACTCTAACAGAGGAGTATGGTCACAGAGTATGGTCCCATGTCCCCATATTAGATCTTGTATGACCCTAAAAATGTCATTTGTTTCAAAAATGTCGACAATCACAGATAGAATCTTGTTTCAGACCAGGAAATAAATGTATACCCACAATTCTCATTTGACAGCAACAGCCAATAACAGTGCCGCACTCCATAGCGTATTCAACCAATAACAGTGTGGTTCCATATTTGTCATGCTCATTGTGGCACACCGTGACGTTAGCATCACTCCTCACAGTCAAAGACACCTTAAGGATTTTGGGGGCCCTGGGTTCAAAGTATTTTGGGGACCTTTGTTTAAAACAGGTTTTTATTTATGATCAAGTTTGAGCTCTTTCATGCCCTCTTTGGCCAAGTCACTGGCAGTGCACAGGCGCCCTCTCTGAAATTCTAAATCCGTTTACATCTAATATTCAGGGATAGTGGTGTATGTTTTCAATATTGTAACACAGCGGAGCTCACTAACATTAATGCACGTATTCTCTGTGACACCCTTTCAATTCTGAAATGTGAGATCCTGTTTTTATCTAAAAGAAACGTTCTTTATGGATATTGCATGAAACATGAACACAATATTTCTCAGCAAAATGTCTGTAATAGGCTCTCACACATTAAAGCATGTCCTTATTTCAAATAATCTGTTTAAGAGTTTTTCAAGGTTATCAGGACAAGACTCTCTGCAGAACAGAGGTGGCTCTATTAGGTGCACCCTGAAACCCTGGGGCCCAGGGCCAGAGCCCACTCTGCCCATGCCTTAAAACATCTCTGCTCGCAGCAGGTCACCCTTGTTTATTATTTCACGATCTCTCTCTTCTCAATGCTAAGCACACAACACAAAATGCAATGCATTTTCAACAAATAAATGTGTCTGCTTAACTAAAGAATCAATAGTATTCAATCACACAACAAAAAATCGGGACACTACTTTCCAGCCTATTCTAATTCACACTCGAATGAAACCTTGAACTGCAGGGTATCACCCTGATTAATACAACTTCTCCCTATGCACTGGGATTCACCATACCAACCACACCTCACATTCATGCAAAGATAAATATCGATATCTCAATTGTGCCATTGACTACGTCTCACGAAGAACACCACAAAACGTAGCAGGCCATTACAATATAGTATAGATTATACTTTTTGATATTATCGAGGGATCTTAGGCCACGTTGTACCGGTTAACAACTTCAACTTCTCTGCATTTAACATCACACTCACAAGACATTCAAAACATATCTGCAAAACACCACACAATCTCCATAAAACACCGCAAGCTAAGCATAAGCCACTGCAACTGGTGACCCTATTAATACTCACTCCTCCACTGTTACAGCTCTCTCCTGAACTGCTGGAACTCCCTTGATCCTCCAAACCAAAATATGGGATCTATGGTTTGGGGCTGGAGCTGGGTCTGGGCAAATCTAAAATAGGTCATTCTAACTCCCTCTATTTCAGTAACTAACCATCCTCCTTTTGCTTCCATCTGATTGAGCACTGGGCCATTCTTACCATTTCTCCTGGGGATAGACCTTTCTTAGTTTCCTGAGAGGTGAAAGGGAGTAAACATTACTCAACCAATTCAATTACAGTGTAGCCCATTTGGCCACACAATGAGGACCAGGAATCTACTGGTAAGGTTAAATGTTTTTTTTTTACAAATTTAAAGCCAAACTGGTAAAAATGAATCTCAAGAACATATTATAAAGATACAGAATCACTACAGGGAAACCGAAACATCAAATGGAATAAAGTCTTAGTAGCAAAAAGCATACAAGAAATTCAGTTGCAGCGATACAAAAGAGAGGAAATAAAAGTTGATGGTCAGTGTACAGGTTTCCATCCTCCTGTTATGCATGAATAAATCCAAAGTCACCTAAACTAGTCCTAAACTAAAGTTGGAAAACAGGAGCAACCTAGTTAAGTCGGGGAAAGCAGGAAGGTGTAAGCATAGTGGAGACTTTAGTAAATGTTCTTCAAATGGGTGCAATGTGTAGCATAAATCCACACAAGGAAAATACGAACTGAGAGGTTTGTACCTCTCAGGGTCCAAAGGTATGTGCTCTAGATACTAACACTGTGAACACCAATTAAACCTACAGAACATTCATGAAATCCAAGTCCTCGACTTCAGTAGTTTTCCACCTTCTCACAATAGAAATTAGCAACTTGACTCAATTGTCCTATACTATGTTTGAACATCAGGGTGACCCTTGATATCTCCCTGCTCTTGATACAACATCAATAGGAGTCTTCTCCTAGTTTATTAGAGCCTCTCATTTTTGCCAAAAGTTCTCCTCCCAGACTTTACTATCTCTAACACACAATATGCCTTTCACTAGCTATGAGGTCATGTGAACGCACCTGCTAAAGAAACAACATTGAAGTGCAAACAAAACTTTCATGTTGAAGGGTAAACATGAAATTCTAATGCTTAAGTCCTTTGGTTAAGCTAACTTAGGCAGACAGCTAATATGCACTTCGGATACATGATTATTTGTGCAGATATAATAATATATGCAAACCATTAACATATGAATAGATGAGGACATAAGAAATGTAATTTCAGTAAAAGCAGTATAACTCAGAATGCATAAGTACAAGTGTCAATGAGAGCTACCATTTATAACAACATAACTAAGGCATTAGAACACAAGCTTATGTGAATCAATGCCAAATGCATGAAAATATAGCTCCTTTGTGATGTGTAAGGGTGGAGCTAAAATTGCGTTTCTCAAAAGGTGATCAGTGCTCAAAACCCTGGAAAAGTCTGAAGACAAATTGAGCCTTTATGAGGAAGAAAACAGACAATTGCTAAGGATGTGATTAACTAGAAGGCAAATGCAATACACCAACAATCACATATTTAACTCCCAATTAAAAACTATTGGAACATTCCTTCTCTCCTGCAATGTGCAGGGCTAATATGTAAATAGAAATTGCTAGCCGGACAACAAATTAAAGAGCAAAGTGCAGCAAGCATTTGCAAAGCCAATGGGTTTGGCCTCAGTAAGCAGTGTGAAGGTTATTTTCTTTATTTGTATTGCGAGCACATACAACACAATTATAAAGAAAAAAAAATATTGCTCCATAAACATGGCTGCCATATTCTTGCAATAACTTTTTAATTGAAAAATTAACCATTGTAGAAATAAAAAAAAAACAAAAAAAGTAAATCTGGATCCTAGCGTTCAGGTGTACTTAGTACAGGTGTAAATAAATAAATTTTATTTAAATGCACGTCACAAGCAAATTTGATTCTTATTGATCCAAAGGTAGGAAATATTGGCCATGATCTACTGTATCCCGAAGACATAGTTTAAACTATGAAAGGTTTTCTAAAAAGCAAATGACTTTTACTTTTTTTTACTAGATTTAATGGAGGAGTCTGAGGCAAGCAACACAGAATCAGAAGGTATGACGAAGAAGGAGAGGAGTCTGGAGAAAGAAGACTTTGATGGATTTTATGACTGAATCCCTCTGTCAAGAGAACTGTGACTCAGACCAGGGCCGGACCGAGGAACCAAAAGTAGCCCTGGCAAAGATGCTCAAACCAGCCCATCTCCCTTCATCTCCTCGTGCAATATGTCTCTTTCCATCTATCTATTGTCTCTTTTCTCACTCTCTGATTACTTTCTCCCACTCTTTCCCCTCTTTCTCTCTCTTGAAGTCCCCCCCATGCCATCTGACATTAACCTTGTTGAGCTGGAGAAAGTGACAGGCACCAGGAGCGGCACCCCTGCCCTAAAAAAATGCCTCCAAACGAGTCGCTCTGCATAAACATTGGCTCGACCAATCTCTCTTGACTGTCTTCAGTAGTATATCTTCTGGAATACTCATTCTTCTTAAATTCCTTATTATAGTCAGTGGAGAGTGGTGTCTACATCATGCATGTCAGAGCTCCTTAACCAATAGGAGTGTATTGTTTCAGAAAAGTATTTTCTTAAATTCTCTGAATTTAGAGCAGGCCGATTACTTCGCACACTGGTATATTGAACTCTCCAGATTGTGTAGGAGTATTTTGGATGAATGTGTGAATGCTAGTGGTATGACTGTGATATGTCTGATTAGTGATGGTACGGTTGTGATTTTATCTTGTCGTGTTCCTTTTTTTCATTACTGTCAGTAAAATTTCAATAGAAATGATGTACTAAGTTTAACACTTTTGCTTCTTTAAGTAGATTGCGTTTAATAAACAGCTATTAAGTAGCACCACCCAGTTTCGAATTGAATTCCTTATCTGGTTGTTACATGGTCATTTGAATCAAATATATCAGTATTGGCATTTCTCTTTTGATATGTTGTCTTATAGGCTCAGCCTTACTGATTAGAGCCAGCCCTATTTGTTACTAACATCTGCACTGAGGCACTGCAGTATTCCTGGTGCGCTTCAGATTGTTCTGTGGTGCATGATGCATGCCCAGCTACGCTACTGGTTTTCAAATAGCTTTGGCAACATTTGTTCCCATTTAGTGAATAAGAAAACTGGCCTGACCTCCCTGGCCACTTGGATCTGACGTCGCAGTGCATATTGGTACAGTGTTAAAGGAGACACCTCTTTGTTCTACACTAACGGCCACATGCATCAACCTATTTAGGAAGTGCAAACGGTGCGAATCGGTAAATTCGGCCGTTTGCGATTCGTTTGGGATGCATCAAGCATTTTTGGCAAAATCGCTATTTTTAGCGAATTCCAAAAATGCGATTGCTTTTAAGGAATCGCAAATTTGCGATTCCTTAAAAGCTATGCATGATTACTTTTAAAATTGCGAGTTCGCAATTAGGGGGTCCAAATTACCACGAGGGTGAACCTCGTGGTAATTTGCGAAAATGTATTAAAATGCTCAAAATTGCATTTTAAAACACTGTCATGTTACAGACACACATGTCCTTAGGACATGTGTGTGTGAAACATGCACTTCAAAATACATTTCAGGGGTGTAGGGGGGGTCCTTTGGACCCCCCCTGCACCCATGGAATGCATTAACATTTTGCGAATTCTAATTTGCGATTTCGCAATTCCCATTGATTCCTATGGGCCTTTTGGCCCATAGGAATCAATGGGAATTGAGAAATCGCAAATTAGAATTCGCATAATATTTGCGATTCGGTAAAAATTGCGATTTTTACCGAATCGCAAATATTATGCGATTTAAATCATGCATCCCATTTTGCGATTCCTTATTTGCGATTCCCTAAAAATCGCAAATAAGGAATCACAAAACCGGACTTTAATGCATGTGGCCGTAAGTCCTGATGCCTAATGATTTCCCAGGCAGACATTCTGTGGTTTACCTGTGTGCCTGCACACCGAGGCAAGGTGGCACCGTATACCCATGTGCTTTGTATGGCACTGACCTGCAGGTAGTCTCCAGTCGTGGCAGCACGCTCAGGATGTTTTTGTTGCCAATAGCCAGACATGAACACTGTCTGGCCAAGGCTGCCAAGAGCACGCCTCCTGGCAGGAGCTTCAAACTGCAGTCAGTCTTGCACAAGTCAGTCGCCATTGCGGTGACCTCCAGCATGGCCGCTAATCATCTGTGGTTAAATAGGTGAGTCCAGGAGCAGAGCAGTAAACGTAGTGTGGGCAGTGCCAGAGTGTGAGTTGCAGCAGGGGTCCTTTTAAAGACGCGACTAAAAAGGTACCTGCTGCATATAACAAAGGCGCACATGCTTTGAAGTGGAAGACAAATGCAAGATAAGTAATCATTGAAAATGCACTCATAACTAAGCATCGACTTTTTCATGCACAAAACTTTGTTGCAATCACATCTGCTGTGCTACAGGAAAGAATTAGAAGAAAGTTAATGTTATTGTCTAATTTCTATTTTGCTTGCTATATGAAATGCTAGAGTCAGAGTCAGAGTCAAAGCCACTTTATTCGATTATTATAAAATCATAAAAGTATATGAAATGCTATTAAAGCATTTGGAATGGTTTGGCAGAGGCGGCTGCAGCTGATACGAAGTGGAGGGGCAGCAAGGGGGAAAACAATACAAAATAAGTAAAAGTACACTTACCTTCCTACTGCCAGCCGTCTCTGTGATCCTCTTCTCTGCGGCCTCAATGATCTTATGCTCCAGGAACTGCAGTTCCCATGAGAACAGCATCCAGACTCCCCTACAGCCAATCCCAGCACTTCCAAAGAAGCATTGGGATTGGCCTGAGTGGGCTTGCTTTCCTCTCCAAGGGGGATTGGTAGCCTGCGCCTGCTGTTCTTTCCACCCGGTAATGCAGCTCGGGTTGGGTAGATGTCAGAGTGCATGTTGGCCAAACCAGCAGTGCCTATTGCCCATCACTCCTGCTGCTGACGGCCCCGCGTCCATGACTCAGATGACGGTTCAGGCTCCTGCAGGTAAAACAAAATGATAATAAAGCAGTTTTAATAATTGCTTAATTATCATTTTGATATATGTTTGGTCTGCTGCTTCTAGCAGTGGGACAACACTCCTCTGCCATAATGGAGGCGCTGCCCCTGTGGTTTGGAGGGTTACATGATTCAAGAGCTGGCCAGTGTCGGACTGAGACAGAAAATAGGCGCAGGCACCAAACTAAAAGCGGCCCCCATTAGTGAATTAGATACCTAAAAACGGGGCTAATGTTTCAAATTGAGGCAGTTTTGAGCTTGGGAAGACAAACTATATAGGTGTTTTACAAGGTCTGGAAGCCTGCATGGATTTGAGCTTGCTGTAGGCAATGCTTGTTTTAATATCATGGAAATAAACAATAAAAACCGACCCAGTCAGTGGGATTATTGAGGCCTCTTCAGGCTTCAGGGTGTGTGGGGCCCCCAGGATTTCTTGTTTTTAAGGGGCCCGCTCACCCCCTAAAGCCATGCCATTGCATGCCTTGCAGAATGCATGCACAGGCATAATAATAATAATAATAATCCACATTTGTAAAGCGCACAATCACCGGTAGGGGTCTCTAGGCGCTGGGGGCTGTCGGGAAGATTAAGCAAGCTATTGCTGAGAGTCACATGGTGCTGGGCTATCCTGCCACCGGTGCCGGGGATCGAACCGTGATCCTCATATTCCAGCCCTGGCCGCTGCGCCACACCTCTTCCTGGAATGGAATAAGAAACAGTTAAAAGCTCGGGAAAAACGCTCTGCCTTACTGAGCAGGCCCCTGCAGTTTAGGTGATGCCCCAGTGGTGTAACATTTGCCCCTGCAGCTCCCACAGTGCAGGGGACCCCGAGCTCAGGGGGGCCACCTCAGCACAGTCATCCCTGCCAAGTGCCATGCAGGTTATGCTGATGCATTTGTGCATTTTGTTCGCATCACTGCAAGGCCCCAAAATTGTCATGCGAATACAGCAACTTGAAAGCTATGAAAGGACACTCTTAGGGCCATATGTATCAAGCCTTTCGCTTTTTTTTAAGGCCGAAATTCGGCCTTAGCCAATCGCAAACAGCCTTTTTTCCGATTTTGAAATGTATGAAAAATTAGATAAATAAGGAATCGGAAAAAAATGCGATTCCTTATTTTGCTTAAGCATTTAAGGAATCGCAATTTTGCGATTCCTTAAATGCTATGTATGAAGCTTTTCAAAATTCCGAATTCAGGTTTAGAAATCGCAAATTACCACCAACTTGTAGTTGGTGGTAATTTGCGATTTCTTGTACATATGCACAATTGTGCATTTGTGAGGGTGGCATATGACGCACATACATGCCCATTGGGCATGTATGTGCGCCATATGCACACACATGTAATTTTCAGGGGTGCAGCAGGGTGTCCTTGAGACACCCCTGCACCCTTGAAATAATTCTCAAATTGCAATTAGCAAATTGAGAATTCGCAAATGGAGAATTATTTCACAGTCATTTCTATGGGCCTCCTGGCCCATAGAAATGAATGGGAAATTATTCCTTATTTGCGAATTCGCAAATAAGGAATAATTGGAAATCGCTAAAAAAATAGCGATTTTCTACATACATACCATTTTGCTATTTCTAAATAGCGATTCCTTAAAAATCGCTATTTAGAAATCGCAAATGGTGATGATGATACCAGCAAGGTCCTGGCATTCACACTGGAACCAATTATCGAGGTGCTGACACAGTTATAGGTACATTTAGTGTTGCAGATAGAGCACTGACTATTCACGAGCTGCAGCCCCTCCACTCTGGCACAAGGCATAGACCCCTGCAAGAGCCCCAGACACTGTCGCATCAAGAAAGAAATTGTATCACTCAGCAAAGCAGCAGTGAGGCTGTGAAGGAGGGCAGAGGAGGGACTGAGGATGAGGAGGAGGGATGTAGTGGAGGCTGGCTGACAAAAGGTGTGGTGAGCAGTCAAGGAGGATTTTGTATCCGTAGCAGGACACAAGAAATTCCGACAGGCAGGGCAACCATAAGCCAAGTCAATGCTAATGCTGTTAACCTGCTCAAATTAAACCAGTAAAGTTACGCGTGACTGGATGCACAAGAAACAAATACATGCCTGACTTCCAAGAGTTAACAGGAGCCAGTTATCACCTCTTCCCTCATTTCCACAGTGAGTAGTAAGCATGGCTACTTCACTTGCCCCTTGCCATCAGTATTACAGACTGTTAGGGGAGGCACGTGCACAGGTCATGTTATGTGGATAGTTGATAAATCACATATGCTGCTGTGTAGTGGAAAGAGTTCTTTGGGGCTACAATGTATGTGAAGCATGGTACACCAAACATGGTTAATCAGGTAAAGTGACAAAAGGGCACAAACATGCCTGTTTAATGGGATTCCATTTCACAAATGATTGTGTTGTGTGTAATGTAGGACTGAGCCATCACAGTGGTGTTAACTGCACTAAATTTACAGATAACAGTGGTTATCATGCCCAGTATGGTTTAGGGAGCAGAAGTTGTGCAGCTGACTGATGCTGTGAGTTTGAAGACCAGAAATGCAGGCTTAGCCTTCCTGCCTGCCAAAGCTGGCAAATTGTGTACCATAAATGTGACAATAATCGCATCTTCTATTTTCAGCGCTTAGAAAAGACATGTGCTATACATTTATTGGTATTGTTAGTAAAATAAAAGCAACGAGTTTGATACATGGAACATTTTCCTAAGAGTGAACAGCTCCATGGGTTTAAGAATAGCTACACCATATGCATCTGCTGAGAGTTTTAAACCACATTGTGACTAAGATCAGATAGGAAAGGTAGTAATCCAACCATTACTTTGACATGTTTCCAGCACTAACCCAAGACCTAATTTAGAGCAACATACTGTTTTCGAAAGGTTCTAAAAATAAGGTATTTGCTAATTGAGGTTGGTAATTTACTCATTCACTTCCTGTGCCAGAGTTGAATGGGTATCATTATCTTCAGCTGCTTCCAAAGGAAGACACATGGGGGCACATGCATCAAGGGTTTTTGCATTCGCAAACGGTGCGAATCGCAAAATTCGTCCGTTAGCGAATGCAAATGCCTTTTTGGGATGCTTTAAGGTTTTTGCTTTTTTCGCAATTTAAGAAATCGCAATTTATTTGCAATTTCTTAAATTGCAATTGCATTTAAGAAATCGCAATTTTGCAATTTCTTAAATGCAATGCATGATTTTTTTTTTAAATTGTGAAATCGCAAATAGGAAGTGGTAAATTACCATAAAGTTAACCTTCATGGTAATTTGCAAAAACTTTCAAAAATGCACAAAAGTGCATTTTGAAAGTTTCATTTTACACACACATGCCCTTGGGGCATGTGTGTGTGAAAAAAGTACTTTAAGGTACATTTCAGCGGTGCAGGGGGGGTCCTTTGGACCCCCCCTGCACCCTTGAAATGGCATTCTCATTTTGCTATTCCTTAATTGCGAATTGCAAAATGAGAATGCCTTCACATTCATTCCTATGGGCCTCTAGACCCATAGGAATCAATGGAAAGGGATTCCTTAATTGGGATTCGCAAATTGTGAATCGCAATTAAGGAAAATTAGGAAATCGCAAAAAAATTTTGATTTTTTTAATGCATAGCCGTTTGCGAATTCTTAATTGCGATTCCTTGATTTTCGCAATTAACAATTCGCAAACGGGAACATTGATGCATGTGGCCGATGATGTGTTAACAGCACTGGTCAGTATTCGGAAAGAGCACTGGCATGCATTAGAAAAAAAATTGGAATTTGAATTCTTCCCAGAAAGTTGTTAAAGGTTGTAGTTTGCCAGTAACATTTTGAATACAGATATTCTTATCCTTGATCCCCTCACATACACACCCTTTATCTCTCTCTCTTTCTATACACTCTCCCCACCCCGCCATTACCCTACCACACCCTTTCCCCAGGAAGTGCTGGATAATGGTTCACATCAGCAAGCTCTCGATGATTGCTGCAAGCTTGACGGTGACCTACCATCCGACTAGGTCAGAAATCATTGGTCCAGAGGCAAATAGTAGAAAGAAATGGCAAAAGACAAGGGTTATATTACAAAAGGGTCAAGTGACTGACTTCGCATTAGCACCTATTTCATGTTGCAGCTGATTTTATTGATTTCATTACAATAGAGAAACAGTACAAAGAGCTAGTGTAAATCACGTACACAGTATAATTCCAGTCCGCTGAAAGCTGTTTTAAGAAGGTTCTAGACTACTATGTTCCAAAAAGGAGGAATTTTTGTTATTTTCTCATTATTTAAATATAACTGTTTTTCTTCTCACTATAAAGTGTCACTAAAAGTGTCACACATGCCCATTGAAGTGTCACACATTAGTGCACTGAAAACATGGAAATGCCACACATCAGCAAAATTAAACTTTTGCAACTGTGAAGCAAAATGAACCCTTGGCAACTATGCATAGTACACTGACTTGCCCTGGGACCGGATGCATGTGTGCACACAGTCACGCCCCGGCACTGGTCGGCACTGTGCACGGGCAGCATGCTCCTTGCCTGAGAGCTCCTGAATGGGTCTGTGGTGGGGGCCTCCATGTACTTTGCAAGTTTTGTTACATCACTGGAGCGCCCAACAGTTCAGGGGGCCCCTTTCTGCCTATTCTGCAGGGGATTCTCATCATTTTGTGTTTTGCCATTGGTCCGACCAAACCATAAAACACACCCACAAGCATTAAATAAAAGGCCCATAAATTGACCTGTCAATCCAGCCCATCTGTATTGCTGCGACATTGCCACATAGCTACAAGAAGCCTGAATAGGGACAGGCTCACATTGTACATCATTACAGAGCCCCGTACAAGTGAACATTTCATGCCCACTGCTGTGCTACACCCGCAAAGGTGGAAACTGGAGGGATTTGGTCTGACTCAGTATCACAGTGAGTGAACTTTCACATTTTCAGACATTGGAATATACCAGATCATCATTATTATGCTTTGCATTAATGCACTTTTTAAGTTATGAAACCTCAAGTAAGTAATGCAATCACTGCAGGGGTGAATGTGTTTGTAGTCAGAGAGAAACAGAATTGAATCCCGGTTGGTGCAGTAGGGAATTCAGCCTCTTTATTTATAGTGCTAAAATGTCCCAGCCTGCAACTGAAAGCACCATGGCAATGAAAGTTGATATTTTAAAATAGGGGTAGTAGGTTATGTTAGGGTTTTCCAGCAGTTTCAGGATCCTCATTGCTCAAAATAGTGTCATTTCTCCTACTATCTCTTTCCATGGACTTTGTTGCTTGGATTTACTCATGAGAAGCGTCACTCCAAATGTTACATATTTGGCATTGAATGTCACTCATAAGTACATTGAAATCATGGAAATGTCACACATAGACAATATGACATCTTAGCTGCTATGTACATATTATTCCATTGACTGTAGAGTGTTCGTAACAAATGTGCCCATATTCTCGTCACAAGAGAGGGCTTGTCAAATACTGATATTCTCTTTGAGCCACTCAATGGCACATATCATATACCTGAAATATTTCCCTTACCTATCGCATTGATACCACAGCAATGGACTCACTAGAGAGAGAACTGTGGAGAGATGAATATCTTGCTGGGATGTTGTAGGCTAGCTTGCACAGCAGTGATACGGATCCAGCACCACTGGCGGCTCTCACTCAGTAGCTATACTGTCAAACAGAGTGTGCTTTCGGATAGTGGGAGGAAGTCCTCTCAAAGCACTTCATGCAAAGAAACACATCAAACGTGCACTACAAATGTTATGCAGTGACCAAGAGAGATTAATAGCTGTGTGAGCTTTATAATGCCATACACCTGGCAGGCTGTCAGGGAGCTGGTGCTGCATTAAAACCAGTGTTACTGGAAGTATGCAGCGGTAGGGGACACAATGCCAGACTACTCTTACATATAAAGCCACATGTCCACATTTCCCCTGCCTTGAAGGCCCTTCATTGGTTACCGGGTCTCGTGGCTCAGTGGATTAATGTGTCTACTGCAGGACCCTGTGCTCGACCTCATGGTCACACTTTTAAATCCTGGAGGGTCCACTCAGCCTCTCATCCGCCTGAGGTCGATAAAATGAGTACCATTGAGTTGGGTAGCAATAAACATCTGTTATTCAGTGCCAAGATGCCTACGGGTGAATGTGCGCTTTACAAATGCACATGTTACGTTAGGTTACGTCTTGTTATGTTGTGTTGCAGGAAGATTCACAGACAAGCTGCTTTGTATCACCACAAAGCAATACATGGAATAGGGCCGCTCTTCATCAGGAATAAAATCACTGAATACATTCACCAATGGAACCTCTGCCTCAAAATCCTACCATACAAGAATAAAAACATAGGTGGCACACCCTTCTCTGTTCAAGCAGCCAAACTGTGGAACTCTTTACCTCTATTCAGGAGATCCACAGATAAATACCTTATCTTCAGAAGACTACTGAGGAGGTTGGCTCTTCCCCCACATAACCACCATACTGAAACATAAACATACAGCATATCTCTGTGTATATAAGCAGGTATTTGGATTATATATGTGTACTTAGATATGTATATTCCGTTGTATAAATGTGTATAATGATAATGTTTATAAATATATAGACATGCATTAGTTCTGCTTTACAAATGTACATATTAATTATCGTCATATTATTCTATGTTTAACATGTATATTGGTCACTGCATAAAAAAGTACATTTTCATCATAAATTTCATCTAAAATTGCTTCACTATTGAATAAAAAAGAGATTATAAAAACAAATAAATTAGCTTAAAGAACAGCAACACTTGAAAGTCTGAGTTTATTAAATACAACTTAAATCTAGTTGTAGTACCTTACTCATACATGTATACCTTCCATGTACGTACTTTTGTATCTTCATATTTATTACTTAACTTCTAATCTAGCATCTCTAATGCACTACCATATATCCCACCCTATACCTTTCTCAATATAGCCTCTACCTCCACTCTTTGACTCACCCCAAACCTCAATCTGCTACTCTCTCTAATGCTGCACTATATTGTCGTCATATAATTCTCTAAATATATCCTCTACCTCCACTCATTAACTTATCCCAAACCCCATTCTACTAATATGATCCCCAAAATAACCCTTTCTAGACTCTCCTCTACCCCTCCTTGCATCATCACAAACCTCTGTTACTATTCATATCTCCCACATAGGCCTTTCTAAACCCCTGCCTCTGACTCTTCACTCCTCCCCCTCCCCTCTACTCATCTCAAACCTGCTCCTGCTGCTAGGATATCCAAAGAAAAGCTTTCTACCTTCTATTCCTCCACTATCTTTTTCAATGCAACTAACAGACTCACATGTTCACTGCTGAAATTCATTTCATACTTTCCCCATAGTAATTCATCACTAATCCTGTTTTGGGTTCTGGAGTACCATGCTACTCGCCGTAAAGCGTTTTGACGACTCATCAGGGGTACCGAATGCTATATAAATGCAAACCCTTCCCTCTTCTATCCCTCCATTATACTTTTTCAATCCAAATAACAGACTCACATGTCCATCGCTCAAATTCATTTATTTCCCTATACTAATTAACTACTAATCCTTTTAGGGTTCCAGAGTTGAATGCTACTCGCCGAAAAGCGCTTCGACGCCTTGCCTGGGGTAGTAAGCACTATATAAATACAATTACAATTACAATTATGTGATAAAAAAGGCATATTATTTGAAACTGTCCACTACATTTTTTAGATGTTTTACCTTTCTGTGTTGACATGCTAACATATATTGATACTTAGAGATCCCAAAAGCTAAACAAAATACAAAGGTTTCTTAATTATGAAAGGTATGTACATTCAGCAGATCCTATAGAATTTTGTATCCACAAACAAATGATATTTTTTTCTTGGAAAACATCGAAGCTCTGATACACTATCTTTTTAACATCATCCTGTCTTCATGCAAACGAATATAATGGAGTGTGCTGGAAAAATGTGTGCATGATGCAGAGAAAAGACCTTTCCATGTTCATCAAAATAGGACAGCAAAACTGACTTGGCAGCAATTTTTCCTCATTAGTATCAGTTGGCAGCAATTTTAACTCATTAGAACCTATTTAACGTTGAATACAGTGAACAACAAATTGAATTTGGACAGTAAAAATTTGCAAGGCGCCTGCCACTGCGTTGCATAATGAGTGCTGGTTTCTTTACGCAACTTTTGAACTACTTGAACTAGAAACTATAGGCCAGATGTACAACCTGCAAAATAGCGCCTCACAAATTGGGACTCATTTGCGACTTGCAATTTGCATGTTGAACTCTGTGTGCGATTCCCAATGTGGTCGCAAATTGTGAGCCTCATGAATATTAATAAGCCTGTCGCAATTTTTGAGCCCATTGGGAATGACAGGTCCTCCCAGGGATGGTGGCATGCTTGGCTCAGCAGATCACCATGTCTGGGACTGCTTTTAAATAACGTAAAAGAATATAGTATACCAACTGGAATTAATTGAAGGCAGTTAGCAAGGATATGTATACAACATTATCCGAAAGGAAGCTAAGAGACTCTATATGATTCTAACATGTGCTTGAGGCATCATTTTATATACAAATATTTACACAAGGGTAGAAAAAGGAAAGTAATTTGCAGTTATTGCAGCACTGCAGTATACAATTCAAAAAGATGGAGAACAACCCAAATTGTACGTGGTGCTCTAGGTGTGACAGTGAAAACCAAGGTAGGGACGCATGTGACAATATGAAACAGCCTAGGTGGCGCGAGGTGACTGGTGCATAAATATACAGTGAAATATTTGGTTCACTGCAGTTCCAAGGAGATTTAGAGGTTCACCGTCTGCCCTTACCCCGCCACCCCATCCGACCTTTCCTCCCCCGCCCGACCACCCTTGCTCCAACTTTCTTCTTTCTCTGCCCCCCATGCAGCACTGCCCTCGACCCAGTCCTGATGAAGATCCTGAACTAACTAGGATCGAAACGCCGTTGACTTTCCAGCGCAAATACAGGCGCAGGACACAAAGCGGTTCACTACATTGAATATACTAAAAATAAACCTTTAAATCTACTTGGAACCGCCGTGAACCAAATATTTCACTGTATATTTATGCAACAATCACCTCGTGCCACCTACGCTGTTTCACATTGTCACATGCGTCTCTACCTTGGTTTTCACTGTCACACCTAGAGCACCACGTACAATTTGGGTTGTTCTCCATCTTTGTGAATTGTATACTGCAGTGCTGCAATAACTGCAAATTACTTTCCTTTTTCTACCCTTGTGTAAATATTTGTATATAAAATGATGCCTCAAGCACATGTTAGAATCATATAGAATCTCCTTGATTCCTTTCGGATAATGTTGTATGCATATCCTTGTTAATTGGCTTCATTAATACCAGTTGGGATACTATGTTCTTTTACGTTATCGCACCCCAATACCAACACGGTTGACGGGTATCTTACTCCTGTTTTTTCCACAATGCTTTTAAATAAAGCAGATTTTTTTTCAATGCAGCCCGTTTTCCTTAAAAAAATAAAAATGAAACGTTTTCCTTTTATTTTTTAAAGGCAGGCAGTGGTCCTTGGGCCACTGCCTGCCCTTTAACAATATTTTTAGAGACATTCACAAGGTTGAAGAGGTCCCTTGAGACCGCTTCCAAATTGCAACTGCATTACCATCCTCTTGAAGAGGGTGGTAATTTGCAAATGTTATGCAACCGCAATTGCTGTCACAAAACATTCATACATTGCTTTGCGTACGCTATTAGGAAGGGATTGCCTCTTCCTAATAGCGACTCACAATTCCAAATAAATTGTGACCCACTATTTAGGAATTGTACATGGCCCGGGGCCGTTTTGCATGCGCAAATGGGTTGCAAACCCGTTTGCACATGCAATTTAGTGTCGTACATCTGGCCATATATTCTTTGTTGAAATCAAGAAATCAAATTTCAAATTTCAAATCTTTATTTCGATCAATTTGATCATAAAAGATATGCAACAATTAATCATCATTAAAAAAGATTTTGTAAAAATAAGTTAAAACAAGGGTAACAGTGTATCAGAAACAAGAGATTTTCAATGGTCCCCTGCCATCTTTACATGTCTGGTTCTGGTATGCCACATTGCGGTTAAAAATTTGGCCAGGGCAAACACAGTTGACGGGAATAAGTCTGTTTTTAAAACTCTAAAGAAAAGTTCTAAATCCCAAGTTTTTCAATAATGGGAGCAACCAATATCGTCTGCTATTGTGGTAGGATGGACAGAAGAAGATGAGCTTCACTCTCTTTAGTGTGAGCACAAGCAGGGCATAGCTCGGTTTGCAACTCTCCTGCCCATGCTTTAGTGAAAGTCTTTAAAGGGAGAGTCCCATACCTCCATTGTAAAAAAAAAAAAGTTTCCTTGTTAAGACAGGGGCCATTACATCCAAGACACTTTCAAAATTGTATGTCTTTAATGACAATAAAAGCATGTGTCAGATAACCCTCTTGAGCACTGGCCAGGTCTCGGGTAAGCATTTTTTCATAGTATACTCCGGAGAGTGCTTTCCTTGAAATCCTGACACTTGTACTTTCTGGATGTAACCACAAATCTGGTAGTCCGAGGGTCTCACATGTTGTCTTGATGTATTTTAGCCAAGGTATCTTGGCAACGTTGGGTAGAGTTAGAAATTCCATCAACTCAGATCGATAGGAAACAAGGTCCTGGCTGCTCCAAATGCGGCGCCAGAATGTTATAGGCTTTAGCCCTAGTTCCTCTCCGATGGGCCTCAAAGCCAAATCCAGTCTCAGGGGCAGGAGTGGGGTGCTTGGTGGTAGGGCAGTAAGCTGTCTTATGAATTTATTTTCCGTCACCTGAAGATTGGCGGATAACGTGTGGCCCCACAGCTCCCCCCCATAGGTGACACCGCCCGAGCCTGCATTTTGTAGATTTGGATAGCAGGGGACAAAGGGCGAAGAGTTGATTTTGACGCAATTCTCATAATGCCCCCTGCCTTCTGGGCTAGCCTCATGTTAGCTTTTGTCTGGTGGGCCCCCCCACGTCAAGTGTTGGTTTAGCATTAACCCCAAATACTCTATGGTGTTTACCCTTTCAAGACGCACAGAACCAAGTAGGGGATTTGGGCGCTTTGGGGTCTTGGGATTTAAAATCATAAATTTAGTTTTTTGGGGGTTAATTTCGAGGCCTCTCCTTGTGCAGAAATCCTGGAAACCATTGAGCACCCTCTGTATGCCCATCGGGGTTTTAGATAGCAGCAGGGTGTCGTCCGCAAACGTAATGGCGGGCACCCTGCTGCCAGTCAATTTTGGGGCATTGTTGCTTGGGATCCCAGTCAGGTGTGAGATTACCCCATTCACAAAGAGGCAAAACAGGGTAGGAGCGAGCACACAACCCTGCCTCACCCCTCTGCGAACGGGGAATCTTTCAGTCAGTTTTCCAATTCTTCCACACCTGACCCTTGCGAAGTTGTTATGGTGTAGTTTAATTAAAATCGCAAGGATGTCTTTTGGGACACCTAGTTCTGTCATTACCTCCCACAATGTTGCTCTAGGCACTAAGTCCAAGGCGGCCCGCAGGTCCACAAAAACCGTATAAAGGATGCCGCCCTCGATAAGTGCCCTCCTCCAGTATATAAGGTTCAGTCTAAATACTTGATCAATTGTGGAAACACCCCTCCTAAATCCCGCCTGGTACGGGCTGAGAGTGTCCGTTTCCTCCAGCCAATTCTGCAAGCGGTTCAGTATTAGTCTGCCGAAGAGTTTCTGCGAGACGTCAATGAGGCTTATGGGGTGATAGTTGGCTGGAAGCAGGGGGGATCCCTTTTTAAATATAGGGACCACCTCTGAGCCCAGCCAAGTGTCTGGAACCTCCATGCCCCCGAGCACCACGTTAAATATCAGTAATAGATACGGTTCCCATATCTCCGGTTCCTGCTTGAAAAGGTCTCCAGGAACCCCATCCAACCCCGGTGCTTTAGCTCCTGCTAGCCCCGTTATTGCATCACGGACTTCTTTTATCGTAAATGGTTCACCAGCCTGGTCTGTCGTGGCAATGACATTGAGATTAGTGTGGGGCAGGTCCTTTGTTGAGTATAGAGATTGGTAATGTTCCTGCCATAGGGCCGGGGCTATATTGGGTTCAATGGCAGAGGGGAGATCCTCTGACCCATGGTTAACCACTCGCCAAAATTTCCGGGAATCTTTGTTGGCTAGTGCCTCAGTCAGATCTTCCCAATGCTTTTGATCCCATTCTGCCTTGGCGTTTGCCAACAGTGCCCTATAGGCCCGCCTTTTCTCTTGGATTATCTCGCGGCGCCCATGTGCCTTAATTACAGATAGGAGTTCTCGTTTTGCTTCCCGGCATGCAACATTATACCAGGATGTATTGTTTAACTAACTGGTTTTTAGTGGCGCTTCTGTGAATATATCTGACTGTAGTGTGATTATTAGTTCTTTATGGGTTTGTCCCAGTGATTCTAGGTTCCCTCGGTCATCTAATTTATCGGCATGACCAAATGCCTTTTCGAGTACTGGAGTTATTCTAGCATAGAGCCTAGATAATTTTGCGTCGTTTGTTGCCAGCTTCCCCCACCTCACTCTCCTCCTGTTGTTCTCTAGAAGTAGCCCAGTGGCTGCATTTCCGCTATCCGAGCCTGTTTCCCCTATACCTGGAATGGCATAATCAAGTATGAGGGCATTATGGTCACTGTCCTCTCTACTCAGTACCCCGAAATCAATTATTCGAGTCCAGTTTGATATTTGGACTAGGATATAGTCTAGTCTGGATTCACTGCCTGGTTTGTTGAAGGTACATTTGCAGGGGTTGTCTGATTTTGTTCGCCCATTGCATGCTCTTAAACCATAATTGAGGGTCAATGCTGTAATTTGTAGTGCAAGCGGCGTCCAGGCTCTTGCTGGAGGAGCCACCGTGTCTGGTATCAGGCAACTGGTATCCTCCTCTAAGGAAGGTCCTTCCAACAGGCCAGGGAGTGGCTCATAGTGGGAGTTAAGGTCTCCTGCTACCAAATGTGGGAGATCCCTTGGGACATCGCTCAGGAAGACTGATAGCTCCTCGATCGTTTTCGATTCCGCAGATATAGATACGGGTCTCGAATAGACATTTATGACCAACAACTTGGCCAGATTTGACCATTCTAGGAGGACGGGTAAAATATCCTCAGAATCCACTGCTAAACACCTAGCCTTACAACCCAGGTGGGAGGCAATCATAGTTGCAGACCCTCCTGACGGACGTCCCTTGCCCCCCCATTTTGCTTTTTTTGAAAAGACTTCGAAGCCTGGGCACATAAACTCCTCTCTAGCCCAGGTTTCCTGTAGGAGGCAGATTCCTTTTAAGCTGATGAATTCTAGCCAATCGGGACATTCGATTTTATTTCCAATACCCGCTACGTTCCATGAAATTATGTTAAGCGCAGAGGGTCTTGAAAGTGATAGCTCGGTACTAAACAGGATATTCTCCGCGGGGACGGGTGTTGGATTTGCCATTGAAATATGTGGCAGTTCTCCTTGTTCAGACTCTAAGTTGGTAATGTTGTCCCCTATATCAGCTATACGACTAGACTGGTCTCCAAGATGGTTTAGAATATCGGGAGTGGTTTTTGATTGAATTTGTGACCAAGGTTGATCACCGGTGATAGGACTATCTTCGCCATAGTTTACTATGGCAGGGTCATCCGCCGCCCCCATAGTCGAATCAACCAGTCAATCGACCATTTCCAGGGTGCTATACCTATTTGAAATTGGGAGGTAGGCTGGGTGATGCAGTCTATGTGGGCCAGTGACCCCTCCTGGTCTGCCACCCCATCCCCTTCTCCTTTTGGTGCTGTACTCCCACCCCTCTCCTTCTTCAACTAATGGTGGGTATTCGGGGGGCGTGTACCTGCGGTGATAAGGGTCCCTTCTTCCTACACTGTTGTTTCCCCACTCTCCCAATAGCTCCTGATGGTACCCCCATCTTGGATCTTCAGATAGATAGATGCTTGATGGATAGAAGAACAAGAGGGGTAGGGCCTGGATTAGGTTCCCTTGATCATCCGAGGCCCAGCTACAGATGTACGAGGATGTTCTTGGGTCCCTGAAGCTGACCACAATGCAATCACCCCTGATTGTCTTTCTCAAGTTACCCACCCAGGCGACGCGTCTCACCATGAGTACATCGCTAGTTGTTCCTTGCGGGAGGGGCCTGTATATGGACAACCAATTGATGACTTTATTTTTAAGTGAAATTGTCGTCTCAATGGAATTGGGAGATAATTCAGGCACTCCTGCCAAAATCACTGTATAGGCGGACGCCTCTGGAGGTAGATTTACAGGTTTGGGTTTTCGAGTGCTGGTCTGGATGTTGTCCAGGGGCCTGGTAACACTCTTAGCTCTATTTGGGGGATCGGGCTTATGAGTAGGTTTGCTGGTTGTGCTTGAGGTCGTGAGAGTTGGTGTCTGCATTTGTGTGGGAGATTGAGTTACTATGGATGGTATGGTTTTGTTTGCGCTAGCAGCGGCTTGCAACGTTTTGTTTAGATTGGGTATAGTTTTTGTATTTTGTGAGGTGGGGGGATCAGTTTTCTTCATCAGGGCTGTGTGTTCTATGCTCTTTTTAAGCGTGCTATCTGACCCTACTTTAGTGCCCTTGGTTTCTAACTTAAAACTATCTGCCAGCTGGACTGTTGATTTTTCAATATTGATTAGCCTTGCTTCAATCTTTAACAGTCTGGCTTCCAAGGGACTTAGAAGTGGCCTGATGAGTGTGCCTATATCTGCAAGAGTTATGTCCTCATTTGTAGAATCTATGGAGATATTGGCTTGATGGGGGAGTGAGTCTACGGGTCGAAAGGCAGTTTTTCGAGTGTTCCTGGTATTCACAGGTGATTGTCCCGAAGTTTTATCACCAGGAGTACCAGCATCACTCACAAGTTGGGGCTCTGTTGTTTTTAACTTACTACCTCCTTTGGGTTGCCCTGCTTTCTTCTTTTTTTGAATGGCTCCCTCCCTTGTCCCTCTCTGCAGTTCCGGGGCATTCTCAGTGAAACAGGCTGTACCCAGGTCCTCACTAGAGACTGGAGGTGGCACCGGTGATGTTCGAGTCGTTGGTAAGGTCAGAAGACTCATGACCTCTAGATCCTTAAAGCCTTCCATAGTTAGATCTATGTTGGAGGCAGAGTCGATTATCTCAGGACCATTCTGGGTGTTGCCATGAGGTTCTGGCCTTCCTTCTGGTGTCTTAGCCAGAGCCATTGGCCCCATTGATGATCTCCTCACCCAGTCAATCTCTTGAGAGATGCGTCGTTCTAGCACGGAGATTTCATCTATCAGCAATGAGCCGGCTTTGACAAAATAATTATCAATGGTACCTTTGGGAACTCCAACTCCGGCCAGTGCAGTTTTGCTTCTCGTTTCCCTGGTGGTCATTGTTGGATCCCAGTAAACCAAATCCAATGAGGGTAAGACAATGGTGGTGATCCGACCAGGGGGAGTGGCCCGGGCCCGGTCTCTCCGGTCCTCGAACGGCCTCAAACAGCCTGCCCTTTGCCCGGGCTTCGCTCCGCGCTTTGCCCCGCGCGCGTCCCGCTAGCGCGTTTGGCACTTTCTACTTTTAAGCAGGAGGTGGGCGGGAAGAGGACCAACTGTGGCGAGTCTCCAGCTGCAACGCCCGCTGGTCATCGCAGTCCCGCCGGGGTTAGGCTCCGCTGCAGGGCTCCTCTCGCTGTTGTTGGGAGCCCTGTGTTGAAGTGATGAGCTCGAGCGGCGCCCGCGAAGCGGGGGCCGCGTGAAGTTGGCAAGTGGGCAGAAAATGCTGAGTCAGTTGGAGGATTCTACCTCAAGTCCCTCAAGCAGGAAGTAAGTCCGTCCTGCAGTGCCACACGCAGCGCACAGCCCTCCGCAGATTTATCCGAGCGGGAGGGGTCGGGAAGAGGACCAGCTGTGGCGAGTCTCCAGCCGCAACGCCCGCTGGTCCTCGCAGTCCCGCCGGGGTTAGGCTCCGCAGCAGGGCTCCTCTCGCTGTTGTTGGGAGCCCTGTGTTGAAGTGATGAGCTTGAGCGGCTCCCGCGAAGCGGGGGCCGCGAGAAGTTGGCAAGTGGGCAGAAAATGCCGAGTCAGTTGAAGGATTCTACCTCAAGTCCCTCAAGCAGGAAGTAAGTCCGTCCTGCAGCGCCAAGAAATCATGCACCAAATGGTGGAATGAGTGGCAAAAACGGTAAATCCATAATTATGTGGAAGATTCCTCAACTGTGTAATTGCATAATACCGGTGGCCATGATTAAAAGGAACCTCTGAGCCTCTCACAGCAGCTAGGCCACCGAGAGCTCCACCATATTTGGAAACTGGTATCTCTATGCTCATGACATTCCCGGTTCAGTGTCATTGAGTACAATGTGCTTGCTTGTGGGGCATCAGCTGTCCAAACCTGTTCCATTTGTAGGGAGTCTAAACTGGTAGCACATGGTAAAGTTAGTGGGCCTCCAAACTATCTGTACAGATTAGTATCCAGGACCCTAACCCTGCTCTTCAGCTGAGCATGACAAAACATTTACATGGACCCCGGCTCAATGTAAAAGATATGTTACCATCTTATAGTCTTCAGTCACTGACACATGTGAGCTAATATGTACTCGAATGGCTAATCCCCTCCCTGCACAAACAAGCGATGGCACGCATAGTTGCAACAGCGCCCCTTATTTGCGGCTCTAAATAAATCCCAAAAGCTAATTTTAGCGAAATATCTTTCTAAATGAAAAAGTTCTGAAGTAAATAATAATGAAAGTTACACTTTTTGAGTAAATTACATTGACTTTGTACTGACTGAACATAGTACCTGTTTTTTCCAAAATTGTAATTTTGTTAACTTTATTTTATTGCTTTCTTATCCTTTGCTAAATTAGTAATTCGTAGGGAGAATCAGACTGCACCTTTTCTGCACCTGTTTTTAGGCTTTCCTAGGCCTGGGTGTAATTTTCATCATACTGGAGTAATTGGAATAATTTTGGTAATTCTGCGTTAATCCGTGATGTGGAATTACCGAAAATAACACAATTACATTCACAAGCTTGATTAAGAGTAGTTTGTCCCCCTTCCATGCGCCTCCTACCTGCCAATCCTCTGCTATAAATCTACTGGCCCCTAGCGCCTCTCTCTTAATGTCTGTTGTCATCAGCTTGACCCAGCTCCTCACTCCCACACTGATTATATCACCTTACCTTCAGCCCCTCCCTCCTACCTTCTAGCGTCCATATGTTTGCTCCCAACACCTCCAACCCTTTGTTGTCCATGTTGTTCTTGACTCGCCCTCAGAGATGTTTTTAGGCAAGAGCAAAGTGTGCTTTAGCCCAAGCCCCCAGTCTTTCAGGGCAACCCCTGATAGAGACAACTCTGTTCTGCAGAGTCTTGCCCTGATGACCTTGAATAATTCTTAAACAGATTGTTTTAAACAGTTTTACTTTCATTTATTTTTTATGTGGAGGCTGTGTGAGAGTCTATTACAGACCTTTTGCAGAGAAATGTTGTTTATGTTTTATGCAACATTCAATAAAAAAAGTTTCTTTTAGATCAAAACAGGACCTCTTGTATGAGAAATCGCAGGGTGTCACAAAGATTATTTTCAGCAATATTAGTGAGCTGTTGATGTGTTACAATATTGTCTCCATCCCTGAAAATTAGATGTAAACACATTTAGAATTTGGAACAGTGTGTCTGATCACTGTCAGTGACCTGGCCAAAGAGGGCGTGAAAGAGCTGAAATTGGATCATAAATTCAAAGTTGTTTCAAACAGCGGACCCCAAAGTATGTTCGGCCCAGGGTCCCCAAAATCCTTAAAATGCCCCTGCTTGCCCTTCCTCTGTGTTGCCTCCTACTCCCTTTATTCAAGTTGCGCCTTCCCCGCCAACAATAAATAAGGTGTTATGATGAAGTCAGCATCATAGTGTGTTTTTCTAACTTTCCGATTTGCTGCACACCAGCTAGGCCTATGTATAACATGGCTTAAAAAAGCATTGCCACGACTAATAGCTCTCTAGAAAGGTGAGACTTGTTTTGCCTGTGCTGGTTTGAAATAGCATGCAATTTTGAGGATGGTAGACTGCAGAAACAAACATTATTTGTATGTGACGATAGTGCTTTATAAGGCACGTTTGATAAGAACAAGAGGCAGATGAATAGTCTCTTCACTGCTAGGCTAGGGTACAGGTGGGCCACTGTTTTACCAAATACAACTGATTAGGACGTTTGAAGTGTAACTTAATGGCTGGATGCATATATATGGAATATCAAGGGCATTAGGCTGCACTCAAAGGAAGTAGCAGCTTCAAGATCAAAGCAGCATGATAAAGCATTTGGACACATTACACCAACACTCAGAACCCTTCACTAGCTCTCAACCAGCAACAGAATCACTTTGAAAGCCATTACAATTGTGCATTGTATTGTCCATTCAAATGAACCTCTAATTATGAAAGGCAAATTTCAAATACACAGTCCATCTCACCTCCTCAAAGCATCTGTTTAATTCCTCATTGATATTCCTTGAACGGATATAGTCAATTTCGAGACAGGGCCTTCTCAGAGGCAGCTGCTAAAATGCAGAATGCTCTTTCATTTACCTTTTGGTCTCTTCGCCAATTGCAACTTTCATTTTTTAACCTGTATATTTGAGTTTTTGTTTGGTTTTAAGTTTCTTTCCTTGTAATGTTCCTCAATAGAGCCAGTGTACCTGCAATGACAAATAAAACATGATAACAGACTTTAGAAACAACATCACTCTCATGACATTTTACATCAGTTATCATTATATTACTGAATTATGTCTTGTCCCCCTAAACATATGACTAAGGGTCTGAATTTGATCCTAGCGGATGTCCCGTTTCTCCGCCAGGGAGATGTAGTAAACTACTTTGTCATCCTGACCGAAATGCCTCCCGCCAAATGACCGCCAAGCTGGCAGTCATTTATAAATCATTGGAAGGAACTGCAGTCACAGCGGTTCCTGTCAATGCATTTCACTGTTTGCTATAAGACTTCTTCAACATAACAGAACCTTACACCAAACAGTTTTCTTCTTTCATTTCAGTCCCTGGTCCAAATCCTGTGCTAGATAGCATACACACGCACACCTCTGCACCAAAATGCAAAGGCTGTCTGTTCTCATTATCAGGGGCTCCATTGTCCTTTCCATTCTCATGCTGTGAGTTGAAACATTTAAAAATTATCCCAAGCAAAACCTAGGAATTAAATTGTATTTGGTTACCTACGACTCCTCGCAACATTAATAATGGGAAACTTTCAACGGACTCTCTGGCTCTCCATGTTCCTTGTGAAGATCCTTTTCTCAGACTCTCTCTTTTTATCACTAGTAAAGTAAACTTACAAACCATGTGAATATACCTGCAAGGAAAAGACATGCTAGCAGAAAATGCAAAACAGTATTTTATGGAGAAAGAAGTCAGGGCCTAGTGATAGCAATTTAACATATTAAATCAATGGTGCACATTCAATAAACATGTGCACATTCAACCACAAATGAAAAGAAAATGTCAGGACTTTAGATTCATGTTACATGTTGCACACAAATAAAATAACTTCAATACATGTGTATAAATAAGACTAAAAATTACATTTTAATTGCAAATATGATACATTAGTGCACACATTACGTAAACTCATTTTGTTTCTGAAGTAAATACATTTTAACTATGTGAGGATTTACTCAATTGCCTGAACAATAAAGGAAATGTATTGAGAAAAGGCACACAGTGTATGTATGAGTCATAAATCCTACAGTGAATGCACTTCAATAGTGATGTCAAGTACAACACTTTACATTAATGTTGTTTGAACACACAGGGTACATGTGCTAAGTGCATGTATATATTGTGCATTTGTGACATGTAAAGGTGGGATCAAAATGATGCTGCTCTAATCCCCCTCTGATGGTGAATCAAGCCATCACAATAAGATAAGTATTTCTTATCAGATGGACAAATCACAATCTAGTTGTTTTCATTTCCTGGTTTCCAAACCATCTGCCTACAGCAGAAAATCAGTTCCTCATTTCTTCCCATGTACCCGTTGCTTCAAACCCTTTCAAATCTCTCTTTAAGTCTTTAATGTTCTCAATATATCTCTTCAAATCCTTACTCTTATCAAAAATGTAAGTACAACATTGTTGAACTTTTAACATCCGACAAAACCAATGGTCTGAAAGCAACCATCTCAGTATCTATAACTAATAATCCTCTAGTCGTATGAGTAGACAACTTATCAACCACAGTGGAAAGCTTCCTGATCTTATATGAATTCAGTATCACTCTTAAAGATGGTATTATAGCACCAAATATGTCTCCTCCAATTTCACTAGCACTGGCAGCTCTGTTAGTTCTCACGTTATTTTCCTGTTGAGTCATCAAGATGTCCCACATGATGAATGTTTGGAAGATCTATTTCCATGTAGCATGTTCCATACCATCTCCTGGGTAATCTTTAATAAGCATTCTTCCCACAAATATAGTAGACTCCTGGAAAAAAAAATCTGTTCCATCTAAATATAATCCCCAATCCTATAGGTTTCAAAAGTGTGGTTGCATTTACTACGTACAAAAAAAGTATCTTATATAAATTAGATTTTCTAGTATATACACACGGTTTCCCATGATGTTGCCAATCTAACGTTAATGCAGCTATGTTTCCTTCTAACTTATGCTTAAGCTGCTCTTTATCCCATGTTGGTGCATTTGCATGATTTGCTGCTCCAGCCATAATAATTATTATATCCTTTACTGAATCCATAAATGTCTTCTTAACATCTGCAACATACAAGACAAATTGTGCCTATGAGCATAAGTAGTATATAATGTTATGGTGATTTTAAAGAAATGTCCTACTATATACAGGGTTTTAGCATCAGGTTGACAATTCGAATATTTCAGCAAAGGTGTTTTTGAAAAGCTGAGTCATAATTTGAGTAATATTTTTAGAGATGTTCTTTTACATGGAAAAGACTCATCAACAAACTACAAGGCACACCATAAATCAGATGATAATAATGATATTCAATACCCGCTGCTGTAGAGGCAGGAAATTGCAGGCACACATAACAGTCCGAGGCATCCATAGTGTAAACATATTCATAACGAAATTTTGAATAAACATTTAACAAATAGTCTCATCTACTTGCATCTACATGTACCTTTTCACGTCTATTGAAATTAAACTACTGTCAGTAGGAAATGGTATTTGAGGGACACTTGTAGACCTTACACCTCTACCTGAGAAGGTGTGGGTAAGCTCAACATTACAAGCAAAGCAATTAATACCAATGGCACAACAACAAACACTCCTCACATAAGCATCTTCATCTACCAGTATTAGCACTAAGCTCCATGACATCTCTAAGGTCAGACCATTTGGGTTGAAGGTAGCAGCACAGCCCTCTTGGCTGGTTTCTACCTGTGCAAGCAGCAAAGCAAAGTTCAAGCATGTTTTCAGCAAAATATGTACAAAGGATCACCATGAGACTTCATTAGCCCTGCTCTGCGTTCTAAAGGACAACCTTATGCACCTTCAGCAAACTCAAGCCTCTGTTCTCAGTAGTTTAAGCAAAACCTATTAAGTTCTTTCTAATAAATGCGCAGTTAGAACTCACTAATGATCATATCTAGGATAAATTGACTCAGTCTGTTCAGTGGTAAGGCAATTTCAAAGCTCATTCCAGCAAAAAAATTCAGTTAAAGGAGGCTCAGTTGAATGCAAATTGTTACAGCAAGATGTCCAAAATTCTCTCTCCCAGTCATTGGCAGCAAGATATGCCCATTCAGATGAGGAGTACCTCTGACAGGGTTCTAAAGCTCTCTTTGATCTCCTTACTGGTGGCCCTTCCCGATTGTATAGACCACGTGGGCAGAGGCAGGTTAAACCAAGCAATCAAAAAGTCATAATGAACCATTATGATTTTTACACAAATAAGTGATTCCTTTATATCTTGATATTAGAAAGATGTCTTGGTACTCTATCCTGATTACGCTGTATAAGTATTACAATGATGTCTTGGTACTCAATCTTGATTACCCTGTATATGTTTAACCATTGTAGTACAATGCATAGATTACAAGGTTAGAGGGAGGCTAGACCATGAATACATTAGTGATCTAAAATCAATTATGAATTGTTAGTACTTTTCATTTTGTTTTAACATTCAATTCACTTACTTGATGTTTCCTCTATGTTTAACAAAGATTATTCCCCTGAAGAAGGGCCCTACTCAGAAGCTTCTATTTTACCCAAATTTGAGTCTGAAAATGACTCTAAACAAACTTATTTCAGTTTTGAAAGTGATGATGCACATCTATCACCATAACTGACCATTTGGAGAACGCTCCAAAGGGTTTGAGTCATCGTTTTTCAGCACAAAAAATACATCAAAATGCCAATTGTATTGCGCCTCATGTTGAATAACTACTTTTTAAAACCTAACAGTGACAAAATTGAACTATTTATACGCTTTTCTTCCTATAAGAAACTTGCATTTATCCAATTTTGAGCCTGAAGATGACTTTAAACTCACTTATTTTTGTTCAAAAAGTTATGATTTACATCCGACAGTCATGTCCAGTCTAAAGGTTAAACATTAAACAAATCACCATTACTGACCATCTGGAGTAAGCTCCTATGGTGTGGTGTCATCATTTTTCATCAGAAAATTTATTTTTTGGACTGACAGACAGACAAATAGGTAGATAGATGGATAGATAGATAGATAGATAGATAGATAGATAGATAGATAGATAGATAGATAGATAGATAGATAGATAGATAGATAGATAGATAGATAGATAACTTTATTTGCATGATTACATATGGCCATTGTAATAAAAAGTTGCATTTAAAATTGTTGTTTTCTAAAAAATAAAGTAAAAAAGGAGATAAAAATAGGAGGATGCACAGTTCAGTGATGTAAAATGAAAATATCGATGCTCTAAAAATAGAGGGCCGCCAAACACAAGAATGTACTCTAGGCGGCCGCAATGATGTTTTGCTGGTGGCCATAATGCAGTTAGTCTTTGGCACCATATCCAGGTAGTTCTAATGTTCGAGGTGATGAATCAGAGCATAAATATAGTAACAGCGAACAGAAGGGGCCCAAATGATGAGGAAGGGAGGTTTTCAGCTAAGCAATGGATGAATTACACACTACACATAGGTCCTGAAGAAAGCCATACCACTAAGAGAGCATGGCTGAAACATGTTGACCGACTATGATATTTGAGTTACCTAACATCTCCTTAAATATCCACCTCTCGTTTTTATCAACTGCCAAGGGCCCATTGATTAAAATAGTCTTTTTCAACCCAGGGACCTTTAGGACAGCTTTTTCAACATTCACTCACTCCTTCCCACTGCACTCTCACAGCACAATACCAGCTCCGTTGTATCCAGGCGTTGTAGCACACCCAAGGTGCACTTGGTGCCTTGGGGGGGGTGCGATGATGAAGCATGTAACCAACTAGGCTGGTGAGTGTGGGCTTTACTATAAACATAATGTGTTTTATACGCTATGAGCACCCACTCCAGAGCTAGTTCTCTTTGATAAAACATATATACCAGGGGAAGTGAACTGCTCCAGTACCTTTCCTACCTCCTTTTGATTCTTAATAAGGATTTTTCAACTGTCCAGTGTAAGAGATTGCCCAGGAGAAGGCCGGCTTAGTATTTAGCACCGTTATCAATTAATGCTACTAACCTGTAGTTTTTTGCTTCCTTCTTATTGCCCCTCTAGTATATTGGGGATATGATTGCCCCCTCCCTCCAAGAATCCAGCATGCTTTCTCCTCCCGCAATCGGTTCAAATAGTTGTGATAATGCTGCTGCCCAGTAGTCTGCATCTTTTTTTAAAATGATCGGTGGAACACTGTTGGGGCCTGGTGCTCCCTCCTGCCTGCCTTTTGCTATCCTATTCTTAATCTGATTGAATGGAAATTAAAAAGAATAAGTTGCTGATGAGTTAGTTTGATCAGGCAACGGGCCTCCGGAAATGTAGCTGGTTCTGGGATTCCAAGTCCTAAGTCCTTCAGGTTCTGTATTAAAAAGTTGCAAGAGGTGAGTTGCCCAGGCTTCTATTGTAAGGTGTGAATTGATTCTTTGTACGTTTGAATTCTGTAAGCTGTTTATTGTGCGCCAGAATCTTGTGCTATTCCTAGTCTTTGAATCCTATAGTAACTTGGCCAACAGCTTATCATCTGCTTCTCTTTTTGCTTGCCAGATTGCATTTTTCTTGTTTGTTTTTGGTTGCATTAGTTTCTTCTGGACAATGGGATCTGGACCTGCCTCTGTAATGTTTCATTTATTGCTTTCTTGGGCTCTCATAGTTTAGAACTCTGCAGGATAGAGAGGTGATTAGGTGGCTTGTCTGGCAGTTGAGTGTAGATCCATTTCTTTAGGTTTTTCCTTGAGGAAGAGTGGGCAATTTCTTACTGAATGTATTTCTCCTACGTTTTTAGTGAAGAATTCCCAGCATGTTGGCACATTTGTATTCACATCTTTCAGATCGTCCCAAAGTGACTTGGCCAAAGCCAGCACTTTTTCTGGTTGGTTAGTTTTGCATTTTATCTTCCTATAGTTCATTGTGTAAATAGAGCCGGGGTCCGCCCCTGGCTGGGCTGGTAATGAACTTAATGCATTCATAGTGATTTCTTGTGGTAGGTGGTCACTTTGATTGTGTGTGCCTATCTGAAAGCCTGCAATTTTGCTGAACAGAGGTAGGGTTACAAAGGTATAATCTATCAACATGCTGACTGCTCCTTTATGAAAAGTTGCTGCCGAGGGATGGTCTCCCAGGAAACGCCCATTAAGAGCAGCAAAGCTCAAGTCCCACATATCCCTTATAAAATTCTTAGATAATTTGGGTTGATTTCTCCAGTTACTCTTTTCCTGTCTGGGGATGTTCCAAGCTGTGAATTGTTCATCTAGTAGTTCGTCCCTTTTTTGGGATCCCAATAGGTGCATATTGAAATCACCTATTACCAGAAAGTAAGACGTCAGTTCTTTTGAAAGTAATCTTATTATTTTGGATCCCAAGAATTTGACTCCATTGATTTTATTGTGTGGCTGGAGGTATATATTTAACACTATTAATTGTTGTTTGTTAATGTCATCACCTATATCCACTCTGCTATAATTGCGTTTGTTGGAGTTGTCTTAGACTCTACATCCATACTCACTTTTATGCTCTTGATTGATGAGCACCGGCCAATTAATCTTGGTGGCTCTATCGGAGCAGCAATACTTGGCAAGTTCTTTAGACAATTGAGACGCTGACTGCAGTGGCGGCAGCTGATCAGAGGAAGATTACCTCATCTTCTTTTTTTTTTTTTTGAAAACAGATTTTATTGATAGATCCCACAAAAAGTCGCAGATCTCTGTACCCCAGAGGTATCTGCCGGACACCAGCATACATATATATCAATGCAAT
Organism: Lissotriton vulgaris; assembly: GCF_964263255.1. Taxonomy (NCBI): domain Eukaryota; kingdom Metazoa; phylum Chordata; class Amphibia; order Caudata; family Salamandridae; genus Lissotriton; species Lissotriton vulgaris. Next base: position 768,559,805 of record NC_141697.1, read on the forward strand.
CCATCATTACTTTTACATTTAATACAATGGGATCAATGTAAGTAACTCATCCCCCCTTCCCTCCCATGTCCCCCCAACTGTCCCCAACTCCATCCCACCCGGATCCCTCCCCCCATGCATGGTTTCCGACAAGTCCAGCCATTCACGTACACACAACCTACGGTAGAGCGCACTCAAACCTCCAGATCGGGGTATGGTTCTGCTGGCGGCTCCAGCCAGATACCCCTGTAATCGGCCCATCTCTTCCAAATCTTGAAATGTTTGCCGGGGCAGCCCCGGGCCAGAAATACGGGTTTCTCCATCCCTATACAGAAATCTAGGCCTCTCTTCCATGCCATGAGCGACGGGGCCTGCGGATTCTTCCAGGCCCTCGCAATGTCTCGCTTGGCCACTGTGAGACCTAGTAAAAGCAAGTGTCTCTTATACAGGTTGCCTCCCACTCCCTCCAACACATGCAACAAACCCAGCTGTGGTGTGCGTGGGAGCACCCAAACCAGCGCCTCATCCATACCATTCCAGATGCCACTCCAGAATCTATTTAAGCGTTCACAGCTCCATACTGTATGGAAGAAGGTGCCCTCCTTATGTCCACATCTAGTACATTCTGGGGAGCCAATAAGGCCCGCCCGCCAAAGCCTCTTCCCTGTATAGTACACCCTGTGGAGGTATTTGAATTGTATCAACCGAAGGCGGACCGATATGGCCGCTCCTCTGGGACCCACCAATGCCTTGTTCCAGTCCTCCTAATCCAGCGGCCTCACCTCATCTTCTTTTTGTTCGGAAATTCATCATTCGCGAGCTCTTCAATAGTCTCTTCCTCTTTCATGTAACTGATATGCAAGATTTTATCTGTTTATCTAAACATCAACAACTCCTACTATTTCCTTATTGGTTCCCGTTTGGAACCTTTATACATCATTGCATGAATCATTTAACTAAGTATGGGCCGAAAATTCGTTCTGCTCGCGGAATTTGCGGATTTTTCGCAATTTCGCGATCTGCAAATCTCGGGAAATTGCGGAAAAATCAGCGAATTCACGAGCGGGACACATTTTTTCCAGGAAGCACTTACAGGGTTACAGCAGGTGCCCAAGTTGAAGCTAATTTCCAACTTGGGCACCTGCTGTAACCTTGTAAGTGCTTCCTGAGTGGCGCCTCCAGAGTTCGTTGCCTACTTGCAACTATTCTCTGACCCTGCTCTGACCCTTGAAGCAGGGTCAGAGAATAGTTACAAGTATGGCACAATGCTCCTGTCAGAAAAATTAAACCGCAACAGAAAGCACTTACAGATAAGGAAGCAGGTGCCGGACTTGAAGCTCAAATTCAGTAACACATTAACCAGCCCCAAATTAATTTGTCTCGGTTGAGGCTGGCTGGACAGGTGTGCTTTCTCCCCTTAATCTACAGTGGTGAACCAGAAGGTGCTGTGATGAACAAGAGGGTGGCAGTGGTGAACCAGAGGGTGGCAGTGGTGAACCAGAGGGTGGCAGTGATGAACCAGAGGGTGGCAGTGGTGAACCAGAGGGTGGCAGTGGTGAACCAGAGGGTGGTAGTGATGAACCAGAGGGTGGCAGTGGTGAACCAGAGGGTGCTGTGATGAACCAGAGGGTGGCAGTGATGAACCAGAGGTTGGCAGTGGTGGACCCGAGTGTGGCAGTGATGAACCAGAGGGTGACAGTGAGGAACCAGAGGGTGACAGTGATGGTGGCAGTAGTGAACCAGAGGGTGCTGTGATAAACCAGAGGGTGGCAGTGATGAACCATGGGGTGACAGTGATGAACCAGAGGGTGGCAGTGGTGAACCAGAGGGTGGCGTTGATGAACCAGAGGGTGAGAGTGATGAACCAGAGAATGACAGTGGTGAACCAGAGGGTGGCAGTGAGGGTGGCAGTGATGAGCCAGAGGGTGGCAGTGGTGGGCCAGAGGGTGCTGTGATGAACCAGAGGGAGGCAGTGGTGAACCAGAGGGTGCTGTGATGAACCAAATGGTGGCAGTGATGAACCAGAGGGTGACAGTGATGATCCAGAGGGTGGCAGTGATGAACCAGAGGGTGCTGTGATGAACCAGAGGGTGGCAGTGATGAACCAGAGGGTGACAGTGATGAACCAGAGGGTGTCAGCGGTGAACCAGAGGGTGTCAGTGGTGAACCAGAGGGTGGCAGTGATGAACCAGAGGGTGGCAGTGGTGAACCAGAGGGTGGCAGAGATGAACCAGAGAGTGGCTGTGATGAACCAGAGGGTGGTGCTGCTAAACTGCCCGGGAGCCCTGTGGGTGTGAGCCCCCGTGCTGCTGAGCTGCCCAGGGGTTGTGAGCCCCCATGCTGCTGAACTGCCCAGGAGCCCTCTCAGTGTGAAAATTATTCTTGCTCAATTTCCTGGGAGCCCTCTGGGTGTGAGTACAAATTGTGCTAAGTGCCCCCCTGCCCCCAGTACATATATACCCGCACCGTACAGCACCATTATGCTCTTGCATCATGAAGTCTGGTGCCTGGATGCTCCTGATCCATGTAGGTGGTACCACCATCTGATGCAGTCAAAATGTAAAGTCATAACTTGTTACACAGCACCAATAAACACGTGTGCCCCCTGGCACCGGTATGCATATGTACCAGGCGTGCAGCACCCGCATGCCACTACACCCTACTGCCCAGCGCCAGCATATGCCTGTATGGGGCAGTTTAGTATGAGATGGGACATTGTCCAGCAGCAGCAGCTGCATGCGCCTGAATCCACTGAGCAGGATCAGAATAGGTTTGTACCAACACGCGCAGCAGAGCTATCTTGGACATCTGAAGGATTCTGGGGTCCTGTGCCAAACGTATTTTTGCACCCATGAGCTTCCTGAGCGCCATCCCTGTGTAGCTCCTGTGACCAGGAGGCTGCTTTCTCCTCATCTGCTGCTCTGCTCGATCTCTGACCCTTTATAAACAAGATGCATGTGAACTCGCATAAAAGCCCCACCCGTTTGGTCCCGTCCACCACACACTAGCGGTATGAAACGTCTTCCCGCCTGCCCCCACTATAATGGCCAGCTAACTCAAGGGACCTCAGCGCCTTTTGGCGCACTGTCAAAGTTACAGGCACACATGGTCACATATTTGTGCAAATGGCAAAAAAATCAGTGAGTTCGCGAACGTGCAGATTTTTTGGCCATTTCGCGCGAATTCGCGGACACGCGAATTCGCAAATTTTGCCCATACTTAGTTCCAATGGGAACAGGAAAGGTTCTCCCTGAACCGAAACACAAGCAACCGAGTACTTGTTTTGCCCTGGTTAAGGCTCATCAGACAGGTATAGCTTGGTTCCCATGACATAGAGAATGTCCAGATATGGTTTCTGTGACACTTTATATCTGGAACAAATTTTTACCTGTATTGGAAAGCTTCTTGGCAGTCCCTTATTGAGGAACTATGACCTCTTCTGCATTTTATTTCCCACACACCAGGATTCTCAACCTAGTCTATCACCCCATACAGATTCTGTGTCTGTGACATCATCAGAACATTGCCAGGTAGCAGAAATGGAAACATAACAAGCAGATGGTTGTTGACAGTGTCATGATGGCTCCATTGCTGTTGCCTAGGACACTGGGGATGAGAGTTCTAGATCTCAGGCACAGTGGTCACTTTCCTTGGAAACTTGGAAAGAGGCGGTTGGAGCTGTGTTAGCTTGTGAGAACTGCAATTTCTTTCAACACTGACATTTATTAGTGTGCTTGAATACTACTACTACTGGTAAGTTCATTTGTGTATTAGATTGCTTGACCGAGGATCCTATTAAGAGTACGTGGATGATATACTCAGTCAAAATGGGACAGATACTTCTTCCACCATATTACATGTGCCTTATATACAATACACTTGGAATATGATGGCTGGGACTTCTGTTACATTTTGACTCTAAATCATTATGTTCATATTTAACTAAAATAGAATTTAGACACTTTTCAACTTCTGAAGGCCTATGTATTTTCAGAATCCATGCACACTTACACACACACATACTGGGGGCAAAGATGAGACTTTTTGTTAAAGTTCAGGGATGAGGGATTATACAATAGGGGTATAGACGTGAGGGTATGGGGTTTGAAATTTGTGGTTTTAGGTTAAGGGTATAAAAGTTAAGGTGATGAGGTGCAGGTTTAAGTTTTAAGGGCTTTGGGTATAATGTTAAGGAGTTAAAGGGTTAGGAGTTAGAGTGATGACAGTTACAGACAATACCGTTTGATATTGTTTGATGTATGGTATAGGTATTGACAATTCTGGGTGTAGAGTTAGTGGGTTAAGGGAATAGAGTTTAAAAAATTGAAAAATAAGGTATAGGGACAGAAGTATGGCTTAAGTATTTAGGGGATCTATTTAAGGTTATCGGGGAGAGAATTCAGGGTGTGGGTTACAGGATTAAAGAAACCCTGCTTTTATATTTCTTTAATAATACAGATGAAAATGTTGTAGATATGAAGTACGCTATTGAGTGTTTCGTGAATTTATTGCCCATCTGTAAGAAAAATATGCAGGTTCACTATTCACAAGTAACATTGCACTCAATTTATCTCAATGTGAAACACATCACTTTACCAGTAATTCAATTAGAAGTGTTGCAAAATAACTGGACCTATTTCGCAGTAAACAATGTGTATGGCTGAGATACCCGCCACCCCCTCTCAACACAATCCCCAAGAATGGGAATACGGAAACATTTCTGAACTTTTGGAAGGCGGGAGGGAGTTACCCTCCCGGCCGTATTTATTAAAATATGAAACAAAATTAAAACATTAAAATAACAGTTTCATATCATGTACAATTTCATTTCCACATTACGATGTTTTGGCTGACCTTAACACATTTCTAATACAAAGGTTCTCCTAGCCGATACTAACATCCTACAAATGCATTTTCAAATTGAAATTGTACATCCTAACGTTAAGGGCCAACGGCAAGGTCGTAACCGGTGTCAGATCCCTAAACCAGAACTCCCCCCTCACTTGTGAGGGGCGGCCGCACAGAGGACTGCACCTCATGTGCACATACCAATTTCCCTTTTCTTGACGGGGGCCCCAATTAACTCGACGCCATCTTAGTGGTCGTCCGAGGACTCGTGTGAGGTGTCTAGAAGGTAGCGTAGACCCCCCTCCCCACCCCACACAACTTACCACATCTGCCGTCGCAGATGTCCTGGCCCCGGGAAATTCCCAGGAGGGGCCCGTAGCCCCTCCTATCCAGGGAGGGGCCTTGACCGCCTTCCCTTTCCTTTCGGCGTCCCATCCTTAGAAGGGACCGCCTCCCCGTTGAGGGGCCAATGGCCACCTCCCCCCGGGCGCTCCCATCCGTAATGGGTGACGCCCCCCCCTAGGGATCTTCCAATTACTGCTCACCGATCATGACCTTACCGCCCGACCAAATAATAAATACGACAAACTAAACTAGAGAGACTAATTACTAAAGAGGAAAAGACAAAAAGATATTCAAAGTATGAACTGTCTAAACATCACTGATCAACTCTGGTGCAAATACTTTTATTCGATAAAACATACTGTAAAGAATTATCCACTTTATTGCATACTGAATCACAACTTTATTCAGAACAACCTGTAAGAAAAGTGAATTACCCCGTCAAATAACTTTATTTCAAAAACAACTTGCTGTCCTCAGGGGCTGGTGGGTGGGTCAAAATTGGCTCTTCGTTCCGTCTCGAGCTCACGTGCAGCGGGGAGGTGCAGCTTCAGAGCACAGGAACAAGAGGATGCTTCCTTGGCTTGTCGCTCCTTTTATCCTTCCTCTGGCGGGCGTAAACCCGCCTCCGCCCGCCTCCGGGGGCGTGGCTGGCGGCTTCAGTGTCTAGGACAACCCACTCTTGGGCGGGAAAAAGCGCGCCCCGGCTACGCCGCTTTGGTCATACCAGCCGAGACTCGCCTCCCGCCCAAGATGGCTTCCCGGGGGGATCGGGGTACTCCACCATACGTTCGGGGGGACCGAGTGGTCGCCCCTTTCCATATGGCTGAGATACCCGCCACCCCCTCTCAACACAATCCCCAAGAATGGGAATACGGAAACATTTCTGAACTTTTGGAAGGCGGGAGGGAGTTACCCTCCCGGCCGTATTTATTAAAATATGAAACAAAATTAAAACATTAAAATAACAGTTTCATATCATATACAATTTCATTTCCACATTACGATGTTTTGGCTGACCTTAACACATTTCTAATACAAAGGTTCTCCTAGCCGATACTAACATCCTACAAATGCATTTTCAAATTGAAATTGCACATCCTAACGTTAAGGGCCAACGGCAAGGTCGTAACCGGTGTCAGATCCCTAAACCAGAACTCCCCCCTCACTTGTGAGGGGCAGCCGCACAGAGGACTGCACCTCATGTGCACATACCAATTTCCCTTTTCTTGACGGGGGCCCCAATTAACTCGACGCCATCTTAGTGGTCGTCCGAGGACTCGTGTGAGGTGTCTAGAAGGTAGCGTAGACCCCCCTCCCCACCCCACACAACTTACCACATCTGCCGTCGCAGATGTCCTGGCCCCGGGAAATTCCCAGGAGGGGCCCGTAGCCCCTCCTATCCAGGGAGGGGCCTTGACCGCCTTCCCTTTCCTTTCGGCGTCCCATCCTTAGAAGGGACCGCCTCCCCGTTGAGGGGCCAATGGCCACCTCCCCCCGGGCGCTCCCATCCGTAATGGGTGACGCCCCCCCCTAGGGATCTTCCAATTACTGCTCACCGATCATGACCTTACCGCCACAGGCCGGATAGTTGACCGGCTATCCGGACCCCCCACAAAACTCCTACCTAAAGGTCATGCTGTAAACTCTTTAACCAAGCTACGAGGTCTCCTATGAGTAAAGAATTCCCCACCCGGGACAAATGGACCCCATCTTCTAAATACATATGGTCCCCCCTGATACACCCATGAGGAATCGAATGCAATGTACTTGTACGGAACAGTCTACCAAGCTTGTTATTTACCTTCTTCACAGAATGATTTATAGCAGACACTGAATTAGCCCCCCGCCACACCTTTTGTGGAATCATATGGGACCATGCAATCGTGCACCCTGGAACCCTTCTCGCCAACCAACTTACTGTGGATAGTATCACCTCGAGAAGTAGTCGTCTACCAGTGGTCACCAAATCATTGCCCCCAAGATGCACTATGATTATAGATGGCGGTGACCTTGTCCGCCCTAACAAACCCTCGAAAAAAGGTTGAAACTGGTCAATACAGAGCCTGCCCCTTCCATAGAAGGTCACCCTGTACCCATATTCCCCAGCCATGTGAATCATGTCACCTGCTTTGAATACGTCCGCGGCACGCCTCACGTATGAGTGGCCCACGACCCACACCACTTTTTCCTCAGCCGGTGATCTTTGACCGCTGGTTCCCAGGTGTTGGGTCGACTGCACAGTCCGCCCCGCCTCGTAAGCTTGCGAAACTGAAAAACAAACAAAAACAAGAAGCGTGAGTACATGATATCAGCTTCACAACATGTACAACCGCACATACCTTTTGTAACAATTCGAGGACCAACGCCCCAACTGTTTCACCTTTTCCACACTCAGACCCCTGGCTGTAGCCTCTGTAGCAGCCCCTATCCGGAAGGAATGGGTCCCAAACTCGCCCGGGTTCAAGCCCGCGGCCGAAATTGCCATTGCAAGCACCCGCTGGAACTGAAACCTCGTCAGTGGGGTGGCATCAGCGTGTCTCAACAAGGTCCCCCACCATGATGCCGCCCTCTGCGCCAAATATTCCTCAACGCATACGACGGGGCACATGGAAGATCCGGGAATCCGATGGACTACTACGCTGTCCCCGATCGCACCCTGATCGGTCTTGGACCTGGCAAACGAGACAATCATCGTCTCCCCCTTAACTTGAATGTGCTCTCGGCACAGTCCCCCCCGTATCCTGCTTGTTCTTTGCCACCAGTTCGCTTACCCGCATAGCCCCATGGAATGCTAATGCAAAAGCGGCCCGGAATAACACTGTTTCTGACTGGGATGAACATGTCGCAGGGAGTACGGACAGTAACAGGGCCAACCTCTCCAGACCTAACGGGTGCCTTTCATCTACTCTGCGACCCTCAAGGCGTTGCCACCCACGCAGCACCTTCTGTACTACGAAAGACGCTGTAGGGTCCTGGATACCATGAGCCCGTGCCATGAAGGAAATGGCGGCCCGATGCCTCTGGGCCGTGGCTACCGATTTGCCTGCCTGATGTAATGACAGCAAAAACTTTACGACAAACTCTTCCTGGCCCCAAAGCTCCCCCCTAGCAGAACCCAAAAAGGACCAATAGGAACGGAACGCCCCTTCATATGCCTTCCTTGTCCTGGGTGCTAAACTCTCTCCCACGAGGTTTTGTAGTTCGGGGCACCGAGAGACCAGAGAGCTTCGGGAAATGGTGCCGCCACCGGGTCCGCTGTGGGCAGAAAACCCCAGAAGGCCTGCATACGGAAATGAGAAAGCGCATCAGCAGCCTGATTCAGCACCCCTGGCACATGTCTCGCCCTGAAGAGCACGTTTAATTGCATACATAGTAAAACAATTTCCTTGAGCAATCTCAGAATCCATTTGCATCGTGCTGCCTGACTATTGATACACTCAACCACGGTCATGTTATCAGACCAGAACACCACAGAGTGATCCCGAAAACCCTCAGGCCATGTTTTCAAGGCCACCAGAATAGGGAACAGTTCGAGAAAAGCAATGTTACTTGTAAGCCCACACTCGTGCCACCATGACGGCCACGTTTGAGCTGACCAGTGATTACCAAATATGGCGCCAAAGCCTATACTCCCCGCCGAATCTGTCCACAGCCCCAACTCCTCGGAGGACACCGCCGGCTTGTTCCAGACAACCCGACCATTGAAATCCGCCAGGAATGCCAACCAAATGCGCATGTCCTGGCGAATCTCTGCCGAGAGCCTCGTGCGGTGGTGCCCTTCTTTAAGACCGACCATGGCTTGTGCAATCGAGCGGGAAAAAGGGCGGGCCATTGGCATTACTCTAAGGGCAAAATTCAACTGACCCACAGTCTGCTGCAATTGATGCAAATTCACCTTAGTCTCGCTAATACATGTTTCAAACGAGGCCCTGAATTTCCTCACCTTTTCTTTGGGCAACCGGAAGCAACCCTCTTCGGAATCGAGCTCTATTCCAAGAAACTCGAGCGAAGTTGATGGCCCCACAGTCTTACCTGGCGCCAATGGCACACCAAACTGACTCATCAGACCACAAAATTCTTTTAAAGCCTGTGCACATTCTGGGTCCCCGGCTGCCCTCAGGAACAGAAAATCGTCAAGATAATGCATAACATGCTGAAACCCCGTCATTCTTGTGAATGCCCATTGCAGAAAACAACTGAATTCCTCGAAATAAGCACAAGATATGGAGCATCCCATTGGCATACATTTATCCATGTAATAGCGCCCCTGAAACATAAAACCAAGGAGACGCTGATCGTCTGGGTGTACCGGGAGCAACCGGAACGCTGACTCAATGTCTGATTTGGCCATCAGCGCTCCGGGCCCCAGGCGATTCAACATGGCGACGGCATCATCGAAAGATGCGTACTGCACCGAACATACCTCCGGGTCTATCGCATCGTTCACCGACAGACCTCTCGGAGCTGACAAGTTATGTATCAATCTAAACTCACCCGGGTCCTTCTTGGGGACCACTCCCAAGGCTGAACAAACAAAATTAGCAACTGGTGGCATGTCGAATGGTCCGGCAACCCGACCCCGGGTCACCTCCTTCCCAATCTTCGCTTGTACCACCGCCGTGTTCTGCAGGACCGACAGTTGGTTCCTACAATGTGCTTTACCCTGAAAATTCCCCACTGGGATGCGGAAACCATACGAAAAACCGTCTCGCAACACCCCAGCGGAAACATGATCCGGGTATTCATTGAGCCAAGGAATCATTGCCATGGTATCAACCGGGGTAGGTAAAGGCGCCCCTCGGACTATTTCAGACCTGTTTGGCGCTTCCCCTACTTCCGTTATCACCCGTTTTGGCTCTGCACATGGTCTCGGGATGCGAGGACTGTCCACACCCCCCACAGTCGTGCCTAAACTTGCATGACCCCTGGGGCCTTGTACACTTTCCCCTGTTAAAATTCCAGCAGATCCCTTTTTTACCTGTATTGCCATTCGACCTTGAGTGATGCTCGTTACTTGAACCCGCCCCAAAGGGCGCCCCAGATGAATGGCGGGAAAACTCGCCCCCGTTTCCCCCCAACAAAGGCGCCTTTGTCATGCCTGATTTCTCCATTTTTTGCCAGGAAATGGAGTCGTAACAATCCCACGTCAGAGATGTGTCAAACTCCTTGGCCTTACGAAAGATATTATCATAACAAAACCACTGATTGCCCTCATATGTCTGAGAAAACTCCATAATACGTGTCTGGTACACTGGTAACTCGGCCAACAGTTCCGGCCTCCGTTCCCCCATAATTGAAGTGAATATGCCAAATGCTCTGCCCCAATTACCTATCGTCTCATCGACTCTAAAAGCGGCCATCTTGGCGCGCCAAACACTCGGGTGCATAAACTCTTTTTGAGCTTTCACGTGCTCAATCTCGTAATGATCAGTTAGTAAAGAAAACATGTTTACATATTTCTCAGCCCATATCCTCTCCTTGATTTCCATCGGAATATGCTGAGCCACCTTCTCCCTTCTCGAGGGTACTGACCCCTCCCCCGCAATCGGCAGTAGCTGCTTACCTGAACCAGAATCTGTAACCGTAGTCGCTGCCGAACTCATGCCCGCTGCGGGTTGACCCACTGGAGCCTGCGGGGGAACAAAAGGACATGGAGCCTTTGCAGCCTCTCTTGATTGCCGCAACTGCCTCATTACTGCCCTGGCGTCATCTGCCGTAGCCCCCTCACTCTCTTTCCCCAACCACGCTGCCAGCTGTGCAGCCAACTTGGGAGGCATATCCTCCCCGTTCACAGGGGTGACTACAACGGGAATTGGTTGCCCCTCCTTCGGGACCGGGATCGGCTCCTTAGTCGGTGTATCAGGGTGCGCCGGCGGTGCCTCGGGAACCGGGGCCTCTTCCCCAGTTGCTCCCTTTTTGGCCCTTCTACCTCTCCCATTAGGGACTACTCCCGGCAATGCTGGTCCGACGACTCGCTTAGGGCCCCCTACACCGTTCATTGCCGCCATCTGCTTCTTCATCTCGGCCATGTCTTTTACGAGCATGCGGAGCATCTGATCGGTTCCGACCCGCTTTCCGGCCTTCTTGCCCAGCATTGTCCAACGATGATTCTCTGAAAGAGCAAAGACAAGAATTAAAACGCTCAAAATTGGCTCTTCGTTCCGTCTCGAGCTCACGTGCAGCGGGGAGGTGCAGCTTCAGAGCACAGGAACAAGAGGATGCTTCCTTGGCTTGTTGCTCCTTTTATCCTTCCTCTGGCGGGCGTAAACCCGCCTCCGCCCGCCTCCGGGGGCGTGGCTGGCGGCTTCAGTGTCTAGGACAACCCACTCTTGGGCGGGAAAAAGCGCGCCCGGCTACGCCGCTTTGGGCATACCAGCCGAGACTCGCCTCCCGCCCAAGATGGCTTCCCGGGGGGATCGGGGTACTCCACCATACGTTCGGGGGGACCGAGTGGTCGCCCCTTTCCAAATATCAAGGTACAAACACTCTCACATACACCCCTTGAGTACATAGTTTTATTGTTATCTATAAAAATTTCTATGACAAATGTGTACATCTCTCCGATCTTCTTCTTTATCAGCTTTCAATTAAGTACCCAAAGATATTTGTGCACCATGTGCCAGTTTAGATAATTTCTCACTTCGTAAAAAGATTATGATTTATGTTTCCATGTTTAATTTTCTTTTGTGATTAGGGGCTGAAGGCTGTAAATTGTATGCCTTACCTAATTTGGGAATTTCTTTTATCATCAAACATTCCCCTAGTGGTTTAGAGTTATTTTTTATTTAATGAAAACATATTTTTTGTGATTTATTGCCCACAAAATTCTATAGGCATCTATTTTTTCTTTGCTATTGCACACATTTAGGTTTTCTGATGAGTTTTGGTTTTTGCTGCTCAGTTGGGCTGGAATTGTTGTTAATAAACTCTGCTCCTCTTTCTGTTCATGTGAGTCTTGCCCTTGAGGACTCCCAAGTTGTACATACTTGTTATGAACTTGAGTAGTGGTACAGAACATGAGGAAAACCTACAGGCTGTGGTGAAGTGGAAGAAGGATTACTTGTGTTCTGTTCAAATACTATTTACCATCTAGAGATATCTAATAAATGTTTACATTAGGACTGGGCTTGTATACCTATCAAAGAGAAAAAAGTATAAATGCTTTTGAGGTATTTTTGCTGCTAATCAATGTCACTGGTGATGGTTTCATATTTGTTGTTCAGCCTTACAACCTGCCAAAATATTAATATTCAGTGAGCCGGTAATATTCGTTCTAGATGTTATGACCAGGAACAAGAGGAGGTGGTGTTCAACTTGGCCCTGTATGCAAGGTCACCCCATATTTTTTCCTTCATTTGCTGAACCTGTTTTTTGTTAGCTTTTAGGACTCTGTGCACTTTGCTCCTGCTAATCAGGGGTAAAGTGATTTTGCTCTCACATCAAAACAGGGTAAAATAGGCCTAAGCCTGATTGATTACATTTACTTTACATTTAGGACCCAAGTTTATTGGACTAAATGTATACAGGGCTTGGATATTATATGCTACTAGTGGGCTGTAGCAGTTTTTGTGCCTTCCCCCCACTAAAGAAGCGCTGCAAAACATATCTCAGGCCCCCTATTGAAATCTGTAGTGCCGTTTTAAACTGCTATTTACCCCCAGGGAAAACAAACCTTTTGCCAAGCCTAAACCTTCTTGCTTAATACTTATAAGTCACCCCTAAGTCCGACCCGAAAGGCTCATAGGGCAGTGTGCATTGTATTTAAAAAGTAGGCCATGTTTATTTCGATTTTACATGACTGGACAAAGAAAAAATCCTAGAGGCAGTTTTCAATGTTGTAAAGCTAGCTCTCCCATAGACTAACACTGGGTTAACTTACATTTTAGACCTGAGAAAGAAACACTGTCCCACTCAAATAAATTCTAATTTGAAATACTCTTTAATGGTAAAGCCGGATTTTAAGTTGTTTTCTGAAAAAGTCAATTTTAGACAGTGTGCATTTTTTTGCCAAGGTGCAGGATCCCATCACTGTGAATGCCTCCCCTGGGGTTTTTTTGTGTATTACTTCCAGATACGAGGGCAACAGGGCCTTCTGACCAGGTAATCCTAAAAAGTTTTGCTCAGCCTTCCTGAGCTTCAAAGCATCAAAAACATTTTTGGATAAGCAATGTTGATGTTGCCTCAACACGTTTTGTGCCCTTGCATGTCACGGGTACTTGGGCCTCCCACACAAGTGAGGCACAATTTTTATCATGAGACCTGGGGGCACGCTGGGTGGTAGGAAAAGTGTGTGAGTAGGTTTGGTAGGTTTCCCTAGATGGCCGCAGAGCACGGGCCCAAAAACCTAGGTTGACCCCCTTTGGAAAAGCAGGTGGTTTTGAGATAGGCATTTTTGATGTTGTCTCAATACGTTTGGGGCCCTTGCATCTCGCAGGTACTTGCGCCTTCCACACAAGTCAGGCACCATTTTTATCGGGAGACCTGGGGGAACGGTGGGTGGTAGGAGATTTGTGTGAGCCTGGTGATGTCACACTTTCCCACACAAAAAGTGTGAAAAAGCTGATTTTTGCAGCTAAAATTGAGGTTTTGCAAGGGATTCTGGGTAGGGGATCATTGGGGAATCCACACAAGCCATACCTCATTAGCTATCAAACATTTTTGGGTTTGCTACTTTCCTAAGATGGCAGACGAGCCTGGGGGAACAATCTCACATGCTGCCCCCAAAAACCAGGTAGTTTTGCTGTGGGTAATTTTGAAGTCTCCACAGTACGATTTGGGCCATTTCCTGTTGTAGCCACTATGCCTACCCACACAAGTGAGGTACCATTTATATCGGCAGACCTGGGGAAACACTAGGTGGGAGGAAATTTGTGGATCCACGCAGATTACAGAACTTTCCCCCACAGAAATGTGAGAAAAAAGTAAAATCTTTGGTGAAATTTGTGGTTTGCAGGGGATTCTGGGTAGGAGAATGATGGGGACCCATGCAAGCCTTACCTCGCTAGACTCACTAGGGTGTCTAGTTTCAAGAAATGTGCGGGTAAGGTAGGTTTCCCTAGATGGCCGCCGACCCCCGGACCAAAAATCCATGGGACCCCCCTTGCAGAACCAGGTTGGTTTGTGATAGGTAATTTTGATGTCGGCTCAATAGGTTTTGGACCCTTGCCTGTTGCGGGCACTAGACAAACCCACGCAAGTGAGGTACCATTTTTCTCTGAAGACTTTGGAAAACGCGGGGTAGGTGGAATTGTGTGGACCCACGCAGATTCCAGAACTTTCCACCACAGAAATGTGGGGAAAATGTGTTTTTTTGACAATTTTTTTAAGTTTTGCAAGGGTTTCTGAGTAACAGAACCTGGTGAGAGCCAGTCAAGTCACCCCATCCTGGATTCCCCTGGGTGTCTACGAAAATGTACAGGTTTGCTAGGTTTCCCTATGTGCCGCTAGGGCCCAAAATCCTCAGGTAGGCATATTGCTATAAACAACTCCATGCCCAGTCTGCTTTCTGCTGCCCGGGAAGGGATATCGGAGGGGGGGGTTGCCCCATTATGCCCCCAAGGGCGGCAGAAAGACTGTGGCTATTTTTTTTGGGGGGGGGCATTGGTATGCCCATTCTGGGCAGCCACCACTGCCATGCACAAAAAAAGCCAGCATAATCGTTGGTGACTAGTGGGTTCCCCCCCCCCCCAGACGGGGCACATTGAGGGCTAAGGCCCCATCTGCCCCCCCAGGGGGGCAGAAAGCCTACTAGAAGCAAGGGATTTTTTTGGGCAAATTTTAATTAGGGTGGGGGCTGCCCAAAACAGCATGCAAATGCCCCCACCCTAATTTAAATTTGCCCAAAAAAATCCCTTACGTCTATTGGGCTTTCCCCCCAGGAGGCAGATTGGGGGCTACTGCCCCAACTGCCCCCGAGGTGGGGGCAGAAAGGCTGTAATTGTTTGCTGGGGAGGGGGTGGGGGCATCGACATGCCTATTTTGGGCAGCCCCCACACTAATTAAAATTTGCCCCAAAAAAATCCTTGGCGACTAGTGATCTTTCAACCCCCCCCCCGGTGCAGATTGGGGGCTAATGCCCCCATCTGCATCTCAGGGAGTGCAGAAAGCCTACTAGGCACCAGTGATTTGTTTGGGCAAATTTTAAACACGTGTCCCCCCTGGCACCGGTATGCATATGTACCAGGCGTGCAGCACCCGCATGCCACTGCACCCTACTGCCCAGCGCCAGCATATGCCTGTACGGGGCAGTTTAGTATGAGATGGGACATTGTCCAGCAGCAGCAGCTGTATGCGCCTGAATCCACTAAGTAGGATCAGAATGGGTTTGTACCAACACGCGAAGCAGTGCTATCTTGGACATCTGAAGTATTCTGGGGTCCTGTGCCGAACGTATTTTTGCACCCATGAGTTTCCCGAGCGCCATCCCTGTGTAGCTCCTGTGACCAGGAGGCTGCTTTCTCCTCATCTGCTGCTCTGCTCGGTCTCTGACCCTTTATAAACAAGTTGCATGTGAACTCGCATAAAAGCCCCACCCGTTTGGCCCCGTCCACCACACACTAGCGGTATGAAACGTCTTCCCGCCTGCCCCCACTATAATGGCCAGCTCACTCAAGGGACCTCGGCGCCTTTTGGCGCACTGCCAAAGTTACATGCACATGTGGTCACATATTTGTGCAAATGGCAAAAAAATCAGTGAGTTCGCGAACTTCGCAAACGTGCAGATTTTTGGGCCATTTCGCGCGAATTCGCGGACACGCGAATTCGCAAATTTCGCCCATACTTAGTTCCAATGGGAACAGGAAAGGTTCTCCCTGAACCAAAACACAAGCAACCGAGGACTTGTTTTGCCCTAGTTAAGGCTCATCAGACAGGTATAGCTTGGTTCCCATGACATAGACAATGTCCAGATATGGTTTCTGTGACACATTGTAACTGGAACAAATCTTTACCTGTATTGGAAAGCTTCTTGGCAGTCCCTTATTGAGGAACTATGACCTCTTCTGCATTGTATTTAAGGCTAATCCTGCTTCTTTTGTTTATTGGAATTTCCCACACACCAGGATTCTCAACCTAGTCTTTCACCCCATACAGATTCTGTGTCTGTGACATCATCAGAACATTGCCGGGTAGCAGAAATGGAAACATAACAAGCAGATGGTTGTTGACAGTGTCATGATGGCTCCATTGCTGTTGCCTAGGACACTGGGGATGAGAGTTCTAGATCTCAGGCACAGTGGTCACTTTCCTTGGAAACTTGGAAAGAGGCGGTTGGAGCTGTTTTAGCTTGTGAGAACTGCAATTTCTTTCAACACTGACATTTATTAGTGTGCTTGAATACTACTACTACTGGTAAGTTCATTTGTGTATTAGATTGCTTGACTGAGGATCCTGTTAAGAGTACGTGGATGGTATACTCAGTCAAAATGGGACAGATACTTCTTCCACCATATAACATGTGCCTTATATACAATACACTTGGAATATGATGGCTGGGACTTCTGTTACATTTTGACTCTAAATCATTATGTTCATATTTAACTAAAATAGAATTTAGACACTGTTCAACTTCCGAAGGCCTATGTATTTTCAGAATCCATGCACACTTACACACACACATACTGGGGGCAAAAGATGAGACTTTATGTTAAAGTTCAGGCATGAGGGATTATGCAATAGGGGAATAGATGTGAGGGTATGGGGTTTGAAATTTGTGGTTTTAGGTTAAGGGTATAACAGTTAAGGTGATGAGGTGCAGGTTTAAGTTTTAAGGGTTTTGGGTATAATGTTAAGGAGTTAAAGAATTAGGAGTTAGAGTGATGACAGTTACAGACAATACAGTTTGATATTGTTTGATGTATGGTATAGGTATTGACAATTCTGGGTGTAGAGTTAGTGGGTTAAGGGAATAGAGTTTAAAAAATTGAAAAATAAGGTATAGGGCTTAAGTATTTAGGGGATCTTTTTAAGGTTATCGGGGAGAGGATTCAGGGTGTGGGTTACAGGATTAAAGAAACCCTGCTTTTATATTTCATTAATAATACAGATGGAAATGTTTTAGATGTGAAGTACGCTATTGAGTGTTTCGTGAATTTATTGCCCATCTGTAAGAAAAATATGCAGGTTCACTATTCACAAGTAACATTGCACTCAATTCATCTCAATGTGAAACACATCACTTTACCAGTAATTCAATTAGAAGTGTTGCAAAATAACAGGACCTATTTCGCAGTAAACAATGTGAATATCAAGGTACAAACACTCACACATACACCCCTTGAGTACATAGTTTTATTGTTATCTATAATAATTTCTATGACAAATGTGTACGTCTCTCCGATCTTCTTCTTTATCAACTTTCAATTAAGTACCCAAAGATATTTGTGCACCATGTGTCAGTTTAGATGATTTCTCACTTCGTAAAAAGATTATGATTTATGTTTCCATGTTTAATTTTCTTTTGTGATTAGGGGCTGAAGGCTGTAAATTGTATGCCTTACCTAATTTGGGAATTTCTTTTATCATCAAACATTCCCCTAGTGGTTTAGAGTTTTTTTTTTTATGAAAACACATTTTTTGTGATTTATTGCCCACTAAATTCTATAGGCATCTATTTTTTCTTTGCTATTGCACACATTTAGGTTTTCCGATGAATTTTGGTTTTTGCTGCTCAGTTGGGCTGGAATTGTTGTTAATAAACTCTGCTCCTCTTTCTGTTCATGTGAGTCTTGTCCTTGAGGACTCCCAAGTTGTACATACTTGTTATGAACTTGAGTAGTGGTACAGAACATGAGGAAAACCTACAGGCTGTGGTGAAGTGGAAGAAGGATTACTTGTGTTCTGTTCAAATACTATTTACCATCTAGAGATATCTAATAAATGTTTACATTAGGGCAGGGCTTGTATACCTATCAAAGAGAAAAAAGTATAAATGCTATTGAGGTATTTTTGCTGCTAATCAATGTCAATGATGATGGTTTCATATCTGTTGTTCAGCCTTACAACCTGCCAAAATATTAATATTCAGTGAGCCGGTAATATTCGTTCTAGATGTTATGACCAGGAACAGAAGGAGGTGGTGTTCAACTTGGCCCTGTATGCAAGGTCACCCCATATTTTTTTCTTCATTTGCTGAACCTGTTTTTTGTTAGCTTTTAGGACTCTGTGCACTTGGCTCCTGCTAATCAGGGGTAAAGTGATTTTGCTCTCACATCAAAACAGGGTAAAATAGGCCTAAGCTGATTGATTACATTTATTTTACATGTAGGACCCAAGTTTATTGGAATAAATGTACACAGGGCTTGGATATTATATGCTACTAGTGGGCTGTAGCAGTTTTTGTGCCTTCCCCCCACTAAAGAAGCGCTGCAAAACATATCTCAGGCCCCCTATTGAAATCTGTAGTGCCGTTTTAAACTGCTATTTACCCCCAGGGAAAACAAACCTTTTGCCAGGCCTAAACCTTCTTGCTTAATACTTATAAGTCACCCCTAAGTCCGACCCGAAAGGCTCATACGGCAGTGTGCATTGTATTTAAAAAGTAGGCCATGTTTATTTCGGTTTTACATGACTGGACAAATAAAAAATCCTAGAGACAGTTTTCAATGTTGTAAAGCTAGCTCTCCCATACACTAACACTGGGTTAACTTACATTTTAGACCTGAGAAAGAAACAATTTCCCACTCAAATAAATTGTAATTTTAAATACTCTTTAATGGTAAAGCCGGATTTTAAGTTGTTTTCTGAGAAAGTCTATTTTAGACAGTGTGCATTTTTCTGCCAAGGTGCAGGATCCCATCACTGTGAATGCCTCTCCTGTGGTTTTTGTGTATTACTTCCAGATACGAGGGCAACAGGGCCTTCTGACCAGGTAATCCTAGAAAGTTTTGCTCAGCCTTCCTGAGCTTCAAAGCATCAAAAACATTTTTGGATAGGCAATGTTGATGTTGCCTCAACACGTTTTGTGCCCTTGCCTGTCACGGGTACTTGGGCCTCCCACACAAGTGAGGCACAATTTTTATCATGAGACCTGGGTGAACGCTGGGTGGTAGGAAATGTGTGTGAGTAGGTTTGGTAGGTTTCCCTAGATGGCCGCAGAGCACGGGCCCAAAAACCTAGGTGACCCCCTTTGGAAAAGCAGGTGGTTTTGAGATAGGCATTTTTGATGTTGTCTCAATACGTTTGGGGCCCTTGCCTCTCGCAGGTTCTTGCGCCTTCCACACAAGTGAGGCACCATTTTTATCGGGAGACCTGGGGGAACGCTGAGTGGTAGGAGATTTGTGTGAGCCTGGTGATGTCACACTTTCCCTCACAAAAAGTGTGAAAAAGCTGATTTTTGCAGCTATAATTGAGGTTTTGCAAGGGATTCTGGGTAGAGGATCATTGGAGCATCCACACAAGCTATACCTCATTAGCTATCACACATTTTTGGGTTTGGTACTTTCCTAAGATGGCAGAGGAGCCTGGGGGAACAATCTCACATGCTCCCCCCAAAAACCAGGTAGTTTTGCTGTGGGTAATTTTTAAGTCGCCGCAGTACGATTTGGGCCATTTCCTGTTGTAGCCCCTATGCCTACCCACACAAGTGAGGTACCATTTATATCGGCAGACCGCGGGAAACACTAGGTGGGAGGAAATTTGTGGACCCACGCAGATTACAGAACTTTCCCACGGAGAAATGTGAGAAAAAAGTCACATTTTTGGTGAAATGTGTGGGTTGCAGGGGATTCTGGGTAGGAGAATGATGGGGACCCATGCAAGCCTTACCTCACTGGACTCACTAGGGTGTCTAGTTTCAAGAAATGTGCGGGTTAGGTAGGTTTCCCTAGATTGCCGCCAACCCCCGGACCAAAAATCCATGGGACCCCCCCTTGCAAAACCAGGTTGGTTTGTGATAGGTAATTTTGATGTTGGCTCAATAGGTTTTGGACCCTTGCCTGTTGCGGGCACTAGACCTACCCACGCAAATGAGGTACCATTTTTCTCTGAAGACTTTGGAAAACGCTGGGTAGGTGGAATTGTGTGGACCCACGCAGATTCCAGAACTTTCCACCACAGAAATGTGAGGAAAATGTGTTTTTTGACAATTTTTTTAAGTTTTGCAAGGGTTTCTGGGTAACAGAACCTGGTGAGAGCCAGTCAAGTCACCCCATCCTGGATTCCCCTGGGTGTCTACAAAAATGTACAGGTTTGCTAGGTTTCCCTATGTGCCGCTAGGGCCCAGAATCCTCAGGTAGGCATATTGCTATAAACAACTCCATGCCTAGTCTGCTTTCTGCAGGGGATATCGGAGGGGAAGGGGGGTTGCCCCATTATGCCCCCAAGGGCGGCAGAAAGACTGTGGCTATTTTTGGGGGGGGGGGGCATTGGTATGCCCATTCTGGGCAGCCACCACTCCCATGCACAAAAAAAGCCAGCATAATTGTTGGTGACTAGTGGGCTTTTTGCCCCCCCCCCCCCAGACGTGGCAAATTGGGGGCTAAGGCCCCATCTGCCCCCCCAGGGAGGCAGAAAGCCTACTAGATGCAAGGGATTTTTTTGGGCAAATTTTAATTAGGGTGGGGGCTGCCCAAAACAGCATGCAAATGCCCCCACCATAATTTAAATTTGCCCAAAAAAATCCCTGACGTCTAGTGGGCTTTCCCCCCGGAAGGCAGATTGGGGGCTACTGCCCCAAGTGCCCCCAAGGTGGGGGCAGGAAGGCTGTAATTTTTGCTGGGGAGGAGAGGGGGGCATCGACATGCCTATTTTGGGCAGCCCCCACCCTAATTAAAATTTGCCCCAAAAAAATCCTTGGCGACTAGTGATCTTTCAACCCCCCTCCTGGGTGCAAAATGGGGGCTAATGCCCCCATCTGCCCCTCAGGGAGTGCAGAAAGCCTACTTTGCACCAGTGATTTGTTTGGGCAAATTTTAAACACGTGTCCCCCCTGGCACCGGTATGCATATGTACCAGGTGTGCAGCACCCGCATGCCATGGCACCCTACTGCCCAGCGCCAGCATATGCCTGTACGGGGCAGTTTAGTATGAGATGGGACATTGTCCAGCAGCAGCAGCTGCATGCGCCGTGAATCCACTGAGCAGGATCAGAATGGGTTTGTACCAACACGCGCAGCAGAGCTATCTTGGACATCTGAAGGATTCTGGGGTCCTGTGCCAAACGTATTTTTGCACCCATGAGTTTCCCGAGCGCCATCCCTGTGTAGCTCCTGTGACCAGAAGGCTGCTTTCTCCTCATCTGCTGCTCTGCTCGGTCTCTGACCCTTTATAAACAAGATGCATGTGAACTCGCATAAAAGCCCCACCCGTTTGGCCCCGTCCACCACACACTAGCGGTATGAAACGTCTTCCCGCCTGCCCCCACTATAATGGCCAGCTCACTCAAGGGACCTCGGCGCCTTTTAGCGCACTGTCAAAGTTACAGGCACACATGGTCACATATTTGTGCAAATGGCAAAAAAATCAGTGAGTTCGGAACTTCGCGAACTTGCAGATTTTTTGGCCATTTCGCGCGAATTCGCGGACACGCGAATTCGCAAATTTCGCCCATACTTAGTTCCAATGGGAACAGGAAAGGTTCTCCCTGAACCAAAACACAAGCAACCGAGGACTTGTTTTGCCCTAGTTAAGGCTCATCAGACAGGTATAGCTTGGTTCCCATGACATAGAGAATGTCCAGATATGGTTTCTGTGACACTTTGTAACTGGAACAAATCTTTACCTGTATTGGAAAGCTTCTTGGCAGTCCCTTATTGAGGAACTATGACCTCTTCTGCATTGTATTTAAGGCTAATCCTGGTTCTTTTGTTTGTTGGAATTTCCCACACACCAGGATTCTCAACCTAGTCTTCCACCCCATACAGATTCTGTGTCTGTGACATCATCAGAACATTGCCAGGTAGCAGAAATGGAAACATAACAATGAGATGGTTGTTGACAGTGTCATGATGGCTCCATTGCTGTTGCCTAGGACACTGGGGATGAGAGTTCTAGATCTCAGGCACAGTGGTCACTTTCCTTGGAAACTTGGAAAGAGGCGGTTGGAGCTGTGTTAGCTTGTGAGAACTGCAATTTCTTTCAACACTGACATTTATTAGTGTACTTGAATACTACTACTACTGGTAAGTTCATTTGTATATTAGATTGCTTGACTGAGGATCCTATTAAGAGTACGTGGATGGTATACTCAGTCAAAATGGGACAGATACTTTTTCCACCATATTACATGTGCCTTATATACAATACACTTGGAATATGATGGCTGGGACTTCTGTTACATTTTGACTCTAAATCATTATGTTCATATTTAACTAAAATAGAATTTAGACACTGTTCAACTTCTGAAGGCTTATGTATTTTCAGAATCCATGCACACTTACACACACACATACTGGGGGCAAAAGATGAGACTTTATGTTAAAGTTCAGAGATGAGAGATTATGCAATAGGGGAATAGATGTGAGGGTATTGGGTTTGAAATTTGTGGTTTTAGGTTAAGGGTGTAACAGTTAAGGTGCTGAGGTGCAGGTTTAAGTTTTAAGGGCTTTGGGTATAATGTTAAGGAGTTAAAGGGTTAGGAGTTAGAGTGATGACAGTTGCAGACAATACAGTTTGATATTGTTTGATGTATGGTATAGGTATTGACAATTCTGGGTGTAGAGTTAGTGGGTTAAGGGAATAGAGTTTAAAAAATTTAAAAATAAGGTATAGGGACAGAAGTATGGCTTAAGCATTTAGGGGATCTTTTTAAGGTTATCGGGGAGAGGATTCAGGGTGTGGGTTACAGGATTAAAGAAACCCTGCTTTTATATTTCTTTAATAATACAGATGGAAATGTTTTAGACATGAAGTACGCTATTGAGTGTTTCGTGAATTTATTGCCCATCTGTAAGAAAAATATGCAGGTTCACTATTCACAAGTAACATTGCACTCAATTCATCTCAATGTGAAACACATCACTTTACCAGTAATTCAATTAGAAGTGTTGCAAAATAACAGGACCTATTTCGCAGTAAACAATGTGAATATCAAGGTACAAACACTCACACATACACCCCTTGAGTACATAGTTTTATTGTTATCTATAATAATTTCTATGACAAATGTGTACGTCTCTCCGATCTTCTTCTTTATCAACTTTCAATTAAGTACCCAAGATATTTGTGCACCATGTGTCAGTTTAGATGATTTCTCACTTCGTAAAAAGATTATGATTTATGTTTCCATGTTTAATTTTCTTTTGTGATTAGGGGCTGAAGGCTGTAAATTGTATGCCTTACCTAATTTGGGAATTTCTTTTATCATCAAACATTCCCCTAGTGGTTTAGAGTTGTTTTTTTTTATGAAAACACATTTTTTGTGATTTATTGCCCACGAAATTCTATAGGCATCTATTTTTTCTTTGCTATTGCACACATTTAGGTTTTCCGATGAATTCTGGTTTTTGCTGCTCAGTTGGGCTGGAATTGTTGTTAATAAACTCTGCTCCTCCTTCTGTTCATGTGAGTCTTGTCCTTGAGGGCTCCCAAGTTGTACATACTTGTTATGAACTTGAGTAGTGGTACAGAACATGAGGAAAACCTACAGGCTGTGGTGAAGTGGAAGAAGGATTACTTGTGTTCTGTTCAAATACTATTTACCATCTAGAGATATCTAATAAATGTTTACATTAGGGCTGGGCTTGTATACCTATCAAAGAGAAAAAAGTATAAATGCTTTTAAGGTATTTTTGCTGCTAATCAATTTCAATGGTGGTGGTTTCATATCTGTTGTTCAGCCTTACAACCTGCCAAAATATTAATATTCAGTGAGCCGGTAATATTTGTTCTAGATGTTATGACCAGGAACAAGAGGAGGCGGTGTTCAACTTGGCCCTGTATGCAAGGTCACCCCATATTTTTTCCTTCATTTGCTGAACCTGTTTTTTGTTAGCTTTTAGGACTCTGTGCACTTTGCTCCTGCTAATCAGGGGTAAAGTGATTTTGCTCTCACATCAAAACAGGGTAAAATAGGCCTAAGCCTGATTGATTACATTTACTTTACATGTAGGACCCAAGTTTATTGGAATAAATGTACACAGGGCTTGGATATTATATGATACTAGTGGGCTGTAGCAGTTTTTGTGCCTTTCCCCCACTAAAGAAGCGCTGCAAAACATATCTCAGGCCCCCTATTGAAATCTGTAGTGCCGTTTTAAACTGCAATTTACCCCCAGGGAAAACAAACCTTTTGCCAAGCCTAAACCTTCTTGCTTAATACTTATAAGTCACCCCTAAGTCCGACCCGAAAGGCTCATACGGCAGTGTGCATTGTATTTAAAAAGTAGGCCATGTTTATTTCGGTTTTACATGACTGGACAAAGAAAAAATCCTAGAGGCAGTTTTCAATGTTGTAAAGCTAGCTCTCCCATAGACTAACACTGGGTTAACTTATTACACCATACTTTACATTTTGGACCTGAGAAAGAAACACTGTCCCACTCAAATAAATTGTAATTTGAAATACTCTTTAATGGTAAAGCCGGATTTTAAGTTGTTTTCTGAAAAAGTCAATTTTAGACAGTGTGCATTTTTCTGCCAAGGTGCAGGATCCCATCACTGTGAATGCCTCTCCTGTGGTTTTTTGTGTATTACTTCCAGATACGAGGGCAACAGGGCTTTCTGACCAGGTAATCCTAGAACGTTTTGCTCATCCTTCCTGAGCTTCAAAGCATCAAAAACATTTTTGGATAGGCAATGTTGATGTTGCCTCAACACGTTTTGTGCCCTTGCATGTCACGGGTACTTGGGCCTCCCACACAAGTGAGGCACAATTTTTATCATGAGACCTGGGGGAACGCTGGGTGGTAGGAAATGTGTGTGAGTAGGTTTGGTAGGTTTCCCTAGATGGCCGCAGAGCACGGGCCCAAAAACCTAGGTGACCCCCTTTGGAAAAGCAGGTGGTTTTGAGATAGGCATTTTTGATGTTTTCTTAATACATTTGGGGCCCTTGCCTCTCGCAGGTACTTGCGCCTTCCACACAAGTGAGGCACCATTTTTATCGGGAGACCTGGGGGAACGCTGAGTGGTAGGAGATTTGTGTGAATCTGGTGATGTCACACTTTCCCTCACAAAAAGTGTGAAAAAGCTGATTTTTGCAGCTATAATTGAGGTTTTGCAAGGGATTCTGGGTAGGGGATCATTGGGGCATCCACACAAGCTATACCTCATTAGCTATCAAACATTTTTGGGTTTGGTACTTTCCTAAGATGGCAGAGGAGCCTGGGGGAACAATCTCACATGCTCCCCCCAAAAACCAGGTAGTTTTGCTGTGGGTAATTTTGAAGTCTCCACAGTACGATTCGGGCCATTTCCTGTTGTAGCCCCTATGCCTACCCACACAAGTGAGGTACCATTTATATCGGCAGACCTGGGGAAACACTAGGTGGGAGGAAATTTGTGGATCCACGCAGATTACAGAACTTTCCCACGGGCAGCCTGGGTCGCTGCGACCGACGCAGCGACCCAGGCTGCGCAGACTACCCGCCTCCTTTTACTGAATAATGTTTGATCTGATTAATAGCTTTTAAAGCAGTTTTCCGCATTTTCCGCATTTAGCGCTGTGTGCTTTTTAAATGTGACAGTAATTACTTTACTATTTGGTGCTTCATTATATCGCGTTCAGCGAGTGTTCTTACCTGCCTCCTCACGCTCTAGACCCCGGTCCGCCCCGGCTGAGTGCTGTTTGCGCGGAGGGTCGCCTGCAGAGCGCCATTCACCCGCCTCCTTCCTCCACTTCCGCCCTGCCTCATACAGCGCAGGTCAGCGGTCTAGTGGTTAAACGCCCCCTCCACATAAAATGGCGGATTGGCGGAAGCGCAGTGGGAGCGCCGACTTCGCGCCGAAGTCAAGCCAAAGTCCTGCCCGTCTGCGCCCGTCCGCGGCCGGTCGCGCCCTGCGGCCTCTCACCCTGCCCTAACGCTCCGCTACTCATCAGCGGTCTTATGTTCTCTACAACACTCAGTTCCGCTGCCCCCCTGAGGCCATTAGGAGGGCTCAGGATTGCGGTATTTCCACCTTCCCTTGCACGGCGACCCCTTCCTCGCCAGGCCCTGTCCCCTTCCCCGCCCCCGCTGACTCCCCTCCTCCTACACCTGCCATTGCTACCCTTAAGATCCTCTACCTCAACACGCGCTCCATGATGAAACATCAACTTGAGATCTTCCACCTATTAGATGATACCAACGCAGATATCCTCTTCCTGTCAGAGACTTGGCTGACAGAAGACTCTGTACCTGATATCCTAGCCGCTCTTCCCAACGGCTACTATATCCTACATGTAAACCGGCCCGGAGGGCAAGTTGGTGGTGGAGTTGCAGCCATTATCCGCAAAGAACACGTCTTTTCCATCCTAGACTGCACTCCTATCCCTCACTCTCAAACCCTTCTTATTCAGCTTTGTTCAACCTCCACCTCCCTTATTTGTGTCCTCATGTATAGACCCCCCACCTACATGCCTTCCTTTGCTCTCTCAGTTGGGGAACTCCTTTCCCAGCTTCTTATAAATCACTCCAGAATTCTCTTTCTGGGTGATTTCAATTATTGGCCCTCTGATCCCCAAGAAAGCCGATTGTCAGAATTGTTTACTGAAACTCTTACCAGCCTGAACTATCAGCAGCTGATCTCTACTCCCACTCATTGTAAGGGCAATATACTTGACCAGGTCTGGGTGGCCAATCTTGACTTTTCGCCCCCACTGATCACCCCTTGTACCTGGTCCGACCATTACCTTATCTCCCTCTCTGTCGACCTTCCCAGGTTTAACCGCCCCCCGCGCCCTGCTGGCATCACGGCCCGTAACTGGAAAAACGTCAATATGACTACTCTTCATTCTCTTTTGGCAGCCTCAACTCCTCCTGCTTCTGAATCCGTCTCTCACCTAGCCTCCACTCTTGAGCTCTGGTTGAAGGCAGCTGCCGATGTTGTAGCTCCCTTAAAGTCCATTAAAATCTCACGCCCCCCATGACGCCCAGCGATGGTTCACTGACCAGCTGAAACTTGATAAACTGGCCCTCTGCCAGGCTGAACGTCGCTGGCGCCAGAAGTATGATCCTGCACTCAAGATTGAATTTACTACCTTACTAAGTAAATATAAATCTTCTATTCTAGAGGCTAAGACTTCTTACTTCTCACGCAAAATCCTGGAGTCGGCTTCAAAAGCCAAGGACATCTTTTCAATTGTTAACGAGCTGTCCCTCCCTGATCGCATTACCCTCCCGCCTGTTTCCACCCAGGCTCTGTGTGATGAGCTCAACACCTTTTTTCAGGATAAGATCTCTACAATTAAAAACAACATCTCTCCACCCTCTCCCTCCAATTCCTTCCCTCTCCCTCCTGAAAATGTCCATAAACTTTACACCTTCCCTCCCATTTCTATCACTGAATTTCACAGTCTTCTTCACAAAGTCAGCTCTGGCTCCCCCAGGGACTGCTGCCCCCCTCTCATCTTTAAAGAAATCTTTAGGCTCTGCCCTGACCCTGCCCTGGCCCTTCTCAACTCCTCGCTGACATCAGGGGTTGTCCCAGAGGCTTTTAAGCAGGCCATAGTGTTACCCATCTTGAAGAAGCCTAGCGCAGACCCTCTTGTGATGAGTAACTATAGACCTATCTCTCCTCCCTTTTTTGGGAAAGATCTTGGAGACATATGTAACCAAGTGCCTAAGTACCTTTATGGAAACTTCCTCTTTCCTTGACCCTCATCAGGCTGGCTTTCGTCCACTACATTCCACGAAGACGGTGATTGCGGCAGTAATGGACACTCTCAGAACTGGAGCCGATAATAACATCCCTCAGGCTCTTGTTTTGTTAGATCTGTCGGCGGCTTTTGACACGGTCGATCATACCATCTTGATCGACCGTGTCAGCAACGCCGGTGTCCGCGGCGTCGCCCTTGACTGGGTTCGATCCTTCCTGCAAGGCCGCTCTCAGGCTGTCCACCTCTCCACTTTCTTCGCCCCTTTTACCCCCCTCACCTGTGGTGTTCCCCAGGGCTCAGCTCTTTCCCCGCTTCTCTTCAACTTATATATGCAACCACTCATGGCATCCCTTCGTCACTCCCCAGCCACCATATATAACTATGCAGATGATCTGCAATTGATTTTCCCTCTGGACACTTCCCCCTCCTCTCGACTTAACATTCAAACCACAATGCTACTCATCTCCGATTGGATGGCCCATAGCCAACTCAAGTTGAATCCGTCTAAAACGGAACTTGTCCTGGTGGGCGGCCCCTCCAACCCTTGGGATGACAACTTTTGGCCCTCTTCCCTTGGCACCCCCCTCGCCCGGTCAGCACTGTGAAAAGCCTAGGAGTGACCATCTCTGAGGATCTATCCATGAAACCTCAGATCTCTGCAGTAACATCATCCTGCTTTTTCCAGCTGCGCAGGATTCGCAAGATCTGTAGATTCTTAACCAGAGAGGCACTCATTCTAACCATCTTGGCTTTGGTCATCTCCAGGGTTGACTTCTCTAACATCCTGTATGCGGGGATTCCCGCCTACCAGCTTCAAAAACTTCAGCTAATTCAGAACCAGGCTGCTCGCCTGGTGTTTCGTCAACCCAAACACCAGCATGTCTCCCCCCTTCTGAAGAGCCTTCATTGGCTCCCTGTGGCTAAACGGTGCTCCTTCAAACTTGGCTGCACCCTATTCAAATACCTTCAGAATCACGCCCCTGAGTTCATTTCTTCTAAACTCAAGCGGTACCTCCCATCCCGCAACCTTCGATCCTCTGCCGATAATCTTCTTTGCATTCCACTGATCCGCCGTAAAAAACACGGCGGCCTACGGTTTTCTTTTCTAGGTCCCACTTTTTGGAATTCCCTCCCTTCTTCTTTTCGCCATTGCCCCACCTACGAACTGTTCCAAAAAACCCTGAAAACTCATCTTTTTAAGTCAGCCTTCGAGTAATGCT
Organism: Lissotriton vulgaris; assembly: GCF_964263255.1. Classification (NCBI taxonomy): domain Eukaryota; kingdom Metazoa; phylum Chordata; class Amphibia; order Caudata; family Salamandridae; genus Lissotriton; species Lissotriton vulgaris. The sequence goes on from NC_141697.1 coordinate 768,588,926, forward strand.
TCCTGCCTTAGTTTGTTATGTCTGTTATGAGCGCCAAGAAACCGTCTCGGTGTACGTGCGCGGTATAAATTTTTTTTAACATAACATAACATAAACAGAAATGTGAGAAAAAAGTAACATTTTTGGTGAAATGTGTGGTTTGCAGGGGATTCTGGGTAGGAGAATGATGGGGACCCATGCAAGCCTTACCTCGCTGGACTCACTAGGGTGTCTAGTTTCAAGAAATGTGCAGGTTAGGTAGGTTTCCCTAGATGGCCGCCGACCCCCGGACCAAAAATCCATGGGACCCCCCTTGCAAAACCAGGTTGGTTTGTGATAGGTAATTTTGATGTCGGCTCAATAGGTTTTGGACCCTTGCCTGTTGCGGGCACTAGACCTACCCACGCAAGTGAGGTACCATTTTTCTCTGAAGACTTTGGAAAACGCTGGGTAGGTGGAATTGTGTGGACCCACGCAGATTCCAGAACTTTCCACCACAGAAATGTGAGGGAAATGTGTTTTTTGACAATTTTTTTAAGTTTTGCAAGGGTTTCTGGGTAACAGAACCTGGTGAGAGCCAGTCAAGTCACCCCATCCTGGATTCCCCTGGGTGTCTACAAAAATGTACAGGTGTGCTAGGTTTCCCTATGTGCCGCTAGGGCCCAAAATCCTCAGGTAGGCATATTGCTATAAACAACTCCATGCCTAGTCTGCTTTCTGCTGCCCGGGAGGGGATATCGGAAGGGGGGGGGGGGGGGGGGGTTGCCCCATTATGCCCCCTAGGGCGGCAGAAAGACTGTGGCTATTTTTTTGGGGGGGCGCATTGGTATGCCCATTCTGGGCAGCCACCACTCCCATGCACAAAAAAAGCCAGCATAATCGTTGGTAACTAGTGGGCTTTTTGCCCCCCCCCCAGACGGGGCAAATTGGGGGCTAAGGCCCCATCTGCCCCCCCATGTCGGCAGAAAGCCTACTAGATGCAAGGGATTTTTTGGGCAAATTTTAATTAGGGTGGGGCTGCCCAAAACAGCATGCAAATGCCCCCACCCTAATTTAAATTTGCCCAAAAAAATCCCTGACGTCTAGTGGGCTTTTCCCCCGGGAGGCAGATTGGGGGCTACTGCCCCAACTGCCCCCGAGGTGGGGGCAGGAAGGCTGCATTTTTGCTGGGGAGGGGAGGGGGGCATCGACATGCCTATTTTGGGCAGCCCCCACCCTAATTAAAATTTGCCCCAAAAAAATCCTTGGCGACTAGTGATCTTGCAACACCCCCCACCCCGGGTGCATATTGGGGGCTAATGCCCCCATCTGCCCAACAGGGAGTGCAGAAAGCCTACTAGGTACCAGTGATTTGTTTGAGCAAATTTTAAACACGTGTCCCCCCTGGCACCAGTATGCATATGTAGCAGGTCTGCAGCACCCGCATGCCATGGCACCCTACTGCCCCGCGCCAGCATATGCCTGTACGGGGCAGTTTAGTATGAGATGGGACATTGTCCAGCAGCAGCAGCTGCATGCGCCTGAATCCACTGAGCAGGATCAGAATGGGTTTGTACCAACACGCGCAGCAGAGCTATCTTGGACATCTGAAGGATTCTGGGGTCCTGTGCCAAACGTATTTTTGCACCCATGAGTTTCCCGAGCGCCATCCCTGTGTAGCTCCTGTGACCAGGAGGCTGCTTTCTCCTCATCTGCTGCTCTGCTCGGTCTCTGACCCTTTACAAACAAGATACATGTGAACTCGCATAAAAGCCCCACCCGTTTGGCCCCGTCCACCACACACTAGCGGTATGAAACGTCTTCCCGCCTGCCCCCACTATAATGGCGAGCTCACTCAAGGGACCTCAGCGCCTTTTGGCGCACTGTCAAAGTTACAGGCACACATGGTCACATATTTGTGCAAATGGCAAAAAAATCAGTGAGTTCGGAACTTTGCGAACTTGCAGATTTTTTGGCAATTTCTCGCGAATTCGCGGACACGCGAATTCGCAAATTTCGCCCATACTTAGTTCCAATGGGAACAGGAAAGGTTCTCCCTGAACCGAAACACAAGCAACCGAGGACTTGTTTTGCCCTAGTTAAGGCTCATCAGACAGGTATAGCTTGGTTCCCATGACATAGAGAATGTCCAGATATGGTTTCTGTAACACTTTGCAACTGGAACAAATCTTTACCTGTATTGGAAAGCTTCTTGGCAGTCCCTTATTGAGGAACTATGACCTCTTCTGCATTTTATTTAAGGCTAATCCTGGTTCTTTTGTTTGTTGGAATTTCCCACACACCAGGATTCTCAACCTAGTCTTCCACCCCATACAGATTCTGTGTCTGTGACATCATCAGAAAATTGCCAGGTAGCAGAAATGGAAACATAACAAGCAGATGGTTGTTGACAGTGTCATGATGGCTTCATTGCTGTTGCCTAGGACACTGGGGATGAGAGTTCTAGATCTCAGGCACAGTGGTCACTTTCCTTGGAAACTTGGAAAGAGGCGGTTGGAGATGTGCTAGCTTGTGAGAACTGCAATTTCTTTCAACTCTGACATTTATTAGTGTGATTGAATACTACTAGTACTGGTAAGTTCATTTGTGTATTAGATTGCTTGACTGAGGATCCTATTAAGAGTACGTGGATGGTATACTCAGTCAAAATGGGACAGATACTTTTTCCACCATATTACATGTGCCTTATATACAATACACTTGGAATATGATGGGTGGGACTTCTGTTACATTTTGACTCTAAATCATTATGTTCATATTTAACTAAAATAGAATTTATACACTGTTCAACTTCTGAAGGCCTATGTATTTTCAGAATCCATGCACACTTACACACACACATACTGGGGGCAAAAGATGAGACTTTATGTTAAAGTTCAGAGATGAGAGATTATGCAATAGGGGAATAGATGTGAGGGTATGGGGTTTGAAATTTGTGGTTTTAGGTTAAGGGTATAACAGTTAAGGTGCTGAGGTGCAGGTTTAAGTTTTAAGGGCTTTGGGTATAATGTTAAGGAGTTAAAGGGTTAGGAGTTAGAGTGATGACAGTTACAGACAATACAGTTTGATATTGTTTGATGTATGGTATAGGCATTGACAATTCTGGGTGTAGAGTTAGTGGGTTAAGGGAATAGAGTTTAAAAAATTGAAAAATAAGGTATAGGGACAGAAGTATGGCTTAAGCATTTAGGGGATCTTTTTAAGGTTATCGGGGAGAGGATTCAGGGTGTGGGTTACAGGATTAAAGAAACCCTGCCTTTATATTTCTTTAATAATACAGATGGAAATGTTTTAGATATGAAGTACGCTATTGAGTGTTTCGTGAATTTATTGCCCATCTGTAAGAAAAATATGCAGGTTCACTATTCACAAGTAACATTGCACTCAATTCATCTCAATGTGAAACACATCACTTTACCAGTAATTCAATTAGAAGTGTTGCAAAATAACTGGACCTATTTCGCAGTAAACAATGTGAATATCAAGGTACAAACACTCACACATACACCCCTTGAGTATACAGTTTTATTGTTATCTATAATAATTTCTATGACAAATGTGTACGTCTCTCCGATCTTCTTCTTTATCAGCTTTCAATTAAGTACCCAAAGATATTCGTGCACCATGTGCCAGTTTAGATGATTTCTCACTTCGTAAAAAGATTATGATTTATGTTTCCATGTTTAATTTTCTTTTGTGATTAGGGGCTGAAGGCTGTAAATTGTATGCCTTACCTAATTTGGGAATTTCTTTTATCATCAAACATTCCCCTAGTGGTTTAGAGTTTTTTTTTTTTTTAATGAAAACATATTTTTTGTGATTTATTGCCCACGAAATTCTATAGGCATCTATTTTTTCTTTGCTATTGCACACATTTAGGTTTTCTGATGATTTTTGGTTTTTGCTGCTCAGTTGGGCTGGAATTGTTGTTAATAAACTCTGCTCCTCCTTCTGTTCATGTGAGTCTTGTCCTTGAGGGCTCCCAAGTTGTACATACTTGTTATGAACTTGAGTAGTGGTACAGAACATGAGGAAAACCTACAGGCTGTGGTGAAGTGGAAGAAGGATTACTTGTGTTCTGTTCAAATACTATTTACCATCTAGAGATATCTAATAAATGTTTAAATTAGGGCTGGGCTTGTATACCTATCAAAGAGAAAAAAGTATAAATGCTTTTGAGGTATTTTTTCTGCTAATCAATGTCACTGGTGATGGTTTCATATCTGTTGTTCAGCCTTACAACCTGCCAAAATATTAATATTCAGTGAGCCGGTAATATTCGTTCTAGATGTTATGACCAGGAACAGAAGGAGGTGGTGTTCAACTTGGCCCTGTATGCAAGGTCACCCCATATTTTTTCCTTCATTTGCTGAACCTGTTTTTTTGGTAGCTTTTAGGACTCTGTGCACTTTGCTCCTGCTAATCAGGGGTAAAGTGATTTTGCTCTCACATCAAAACAGGGTAAAATAGGCCTAAGCCTTCTTGATTACATTTACTTTACATGTAGGACCCAAGTTTATTGGAATAAATGTACACAGGGCTTGGATATTATATGATACTAGTGGGCTGCAGCAGTTTTTGTGCCCACCCCCCAATGAAGAAGCGCTGCAAAACATATCTCAGGCCCCCTACTGAATTCTGTAGTGCCGTTTTAAACTGCTATTTACCCCCAGGGAAAACAAACCTTTTGCAAAGCCTAAACCTTCTTGCTTAGTACTTATAAGTCACCCCTAAGTCCGACCCGAAAGGCTCTGAGGGCAGTGTCCATTGTATTTAAAAAGTAGGCCATGTTTATTTCGGTTTTACATGACTGGACAAAGAAAAAATCCTAGAGGCAGTTTTCAATGTTGTAAAGCTAGCTCTCCCATAGACTAACACTGGGTTAACTTACATTTTAGACCTGAGAAAGAAACACTGTCCCACTCAAATAAATTGTAATTTGAAATACTCTTTAATGGTAAAGCCGGATTTTAAGTTGTTTTCTGAAAAAGTCAATTTTAGACAGTGTGCATTTTTCTGCCAAGGTGCAGGATCCCATCACTGTGAATGCCTCTCCTGTGGTTTTTGTGTATTACTTCCAGATACGAGGGCAACAGGGCCTTCTGACCAGGTAATCCTAGAAAGTTTTGCTCAGCCTTCCTGAGCTTCAAAGCATCAAAAACATTTTTGGATAGGCAATGTTGATGTTGCCTCAACACGTTTTGTGCCCTTGCATGTCACAGGTACTTGGGCCTTCCACACAAGTGAGGCACCATTTTTACCATGAGACCTGGGGGAACGCTGGGTGGTAGGAAATGTGTGTGAGTAGGTTTGGTAGGTTTCCCTAGATGGCCGCAGAGCACGGGCCCAAAAACCTAGATGACCCCCTTTGGAAAAGCAGGTGGTTTTGAGATAGGTATTTTTGATGTTGTAAAAGCTTTTATTCGACACTTTGTCATAAAGCCACACACACATATGATACATACATACATAATCATGATTAAAAATTTGGTTTACAATTAGCAAAGCATTCATAATATGCAAAAGTGCAATAAGTGCGGGTCCCGGACCATCATCACAATTTGTTTGTAGTTTTGAAGTGATTCATTACTCGTATGCTAATAGAAAACCTACAATCGAGCTATCTTACAAGACCAGATATTAAAAACAGTTTTATACAATTATAAATAGCTAAAAATGCCAGCGATAAAAACACTTTTAATCCTACATTTTCATTCCAAGTTTCTTTCTAGTCAAGCAGACACCATAAAGATACCTACTCACACCAAATGTTATCAACCTGGTGGTTGAAGACCTAAGTAACCGCTCTGCCTCTTTATACGAACGTGTGCCCAAGTTTTTACAAAGAGGTATGATCCATTTCTTACGTTGTAATTTGTATAACGGGCAGAAAAAGAGGATATGAGCCTCATCTTCTCTTTGTTTTAAGTCACACAATTTACAATTAGGATCGTTTTTTGGTCTTCCCCACCGACAAGTATTTGCATTAATCTGTAGAACCCCATATCTATATCGGAGGTAAACAGTTTTAGCCAAGGGTGGCTCAATTTCGTCCATAAAATGTTCAAAAGTGGGGTAGTCCTTGAAGTGCAAAAACTTATGTGTTAGTGAACCAGTAGCACGTTCTTATACATTGATGTTCACATAATTCCAATAGGCAGATTTTACTTGTTCTTTACAGATGGTTAACGAGGTGATTGACATTGCTGGTGTTTTCCAGAAGTGTGAAAGGCCTATTTTTATAAGCCAATGGGATACATATCTCAGCCACTTGATTGAATTAAAAGAGTCCAGCTCCATAATTTCCAATAGTCCTGCTCTATAGTCAACGAGTTCCGGGGTAGACCATAATCTTACCCAATAGAGCAATGGCCTCAACCAACACAAATGGTCTGTACGTTTTAGACTAATGTCTAGATAGACTGGCACTAAAGGCGTTCTTCCTGGCAGTCTTAGTAGACGTCTAAAGAACACATTTTCATCGGTATCAAATGTTTTTTTTGTGTAAGGCCCCCAAATCTCGGCCCCATACAGGGCGGCAGATTGCGCTTTGGCTTTAAACACTTCAATCGCAGGGGTTATAGCTTTTGAAGTACTCCCACCATGGATTTTTAGAATAGGGAGGGAGTCATGCTTGAGTGTTAGCCTGCTTTTTTCTAACTGATTTGTCCAAGACATTCTGCTATCCAGCCTGATGCCGAGATAATCAAAAAAATCCACATACTCAAGTTTAGTATTGTTTAGGGCCAAATTCTTCTTAAAAGTTTTAGGGGGATTAATGGCCATGTACTTGGTTTTAGATGAATTAATTTCTAACCCCTTTAGCTCGCAATAACTGTTAAATTTGTTTATTAAATTTTGCAAGCCTTTTGGTGTTTGGGATATTAAAATGGTGTCATCCGCAAATAACAATGCTGTGACTGCCTCATTACACAACTTAGGGGAATCATGATTACATTGTGCCAGGTAGGGGGGGATATCATTTACAAATAAGGAAAAAAGGGTTGGGGCCAACACACACCCTTGTCTTACCCCCCTTTTTACTGGTATGGCTTGGGTGAGTTCGCCATTTCTTCCCCACCTTACTTTGGCAAAGTTATCAGTGTGGAGCTTTATAAGATTAACCAGCAGTTCATCCGGGACACCCATCTTCCTTAAAGTATCCCATAATAGGGAACGGGGGACAAGATCAAACGCTGAGCGTAAATCCACAAATGCTACATATATACTACATTTCTTTATCTGAATATATTTCCAGCAAATACACATAAACCTATACATAAACCTATACACCTGGTCCACAGTGCTTGTCTTAGTTCTAAATCCTGCTTGGTATTTTGAAAGGATTTTGGATTCCTCTATCCAAATTAAAAGTTGATTTAAAATATGTCTGGCAAAGATTTTTTGTAAAATGTCAATTAAACTAATTGGTCTGTAGTTACCTGGATTGTAGCGATCCCCTTTTTTATAGATAGTAACTATTTCTGCCCCTTTCCATGTTTCTGGAATCGGGGTTCCCAACAGGATGGAGTTACACAAAAAGTTTATATAGGGGCACCATACTTCAATATTGTGAGTAAATAAGTCACCAGGTAATTTGTCCGGGCCTGGTGCCTTACCTGCCTTAATTGCTTTTATTGCACACAAAGTTTCTTCAATACTAAATTTCGCTGTGTTAGTGCACTGAGGAAAAGATCCAAGATAATTATACTCTGGGGATGACCCAGCCAGATCATATAGATCTAAAAAATGATCAAACCAGAGTTTTTAATCCAGGAAGAAGTCCCTATTGGAGCTACCTGTTTTATTGTTTTTGGCTATCAAGCTCGAAAAGGTGCATTGGTCGTGCATCCTAGCAGCATTTAAAAGATCCTCCCAGATTAAGTCATCCCATTCCCTTTTTGCATTACACAAGAGTCTTTTATATTCTTGTCTACATTCTCTAACCCTCGTCTGATCTTTAGATTTCACAGCAATAATTAGATTAGTTTTGGCTAGACGACACTGTTTGTTATACCATGGTGTCTCTAGTTCCAATTGCCTCCTTGTATTATCTTGATTATTATTACAAGTTTTGCTCAGAAGGGGAGTTAATGATTCTACTAAGTGGTAATGCATTTTCAGGACATCATGAGATCCCAACCTCAAGTTATCATATAAAGGGATGATGTCTGAAAAGGTATTGTAGATGCCCAGGAGCGTGTCTTCTTTTGCTAGGATGTGAGGCCATTTTATTGCTTTCCTATTATTAGAGACAACAACCTCAGCCACCTCCCCCTTACATTCAGTCTCACTATCGAGTGACAAAAAGGGATCCGGTAGTAACCCCAATTGCAAGGGAAAGTGGTCACTCTCCGGTCTGTTCACGACCTTGAAGGCCAACAGCAAATGCCAAAGGTTGGTTGAAATCAATATAAAGTCGATCAATGATTTAGACGACCCCTTACTAAATGTATTATTAGCTGGCTTATCTGGGTCTAGTCGTCCATTACATGCCCTCAAATCGTAGGATACAGTTAGTTCATAAATCTGCATGGCTGCCACTGTACTTTTTACTGGCTTTGCACTATCTAGGGGAGGGAGATCGTGTGCTCTATCTTCATTTTCTAATAGGTTTTCAAGCCCCATTATGGGCTCGAATTGGCAGTTAAGATCCCCGCCTATAATTATTTTAGAGTCTGGCTCTAAATTACACAAATAAGAGCTAAGTTGTTCTATGACCATTGATTCCTTATTTTGAGGGTTTGGTCTATTATAGACATTTATCATGTAAACATCGCCCAGATCTTTCGTGGCTATCTTAACCCCAAGCAAATCATTAGAAACAAGGTACAAGGGTGATACAACAACATCCAAGGATATACTTATCCAGATTATTAAGCCCCCTGAGGGTCTACCTCTTACTGATGCAATTGCCCCACAATGAAATGCTTTATAACCAAGTCTATGTACAATGTTGATTGACCATGTTTCCTGTAGGAGTATGATGTCATGCTCTTCCAAGAAGGAACTCCAATTCCTGTCACAAAGGTTTCTTGACAACCCTGCGATGTTCCATGACATAATTTTTATATCTCGTTTAGGCTTACATTGTACTAGGTTGGCTGGGTGCCTTTTGCTTGTATTTCGATGTTTCCTCCACATTGGGTTCCTCCATGAGCTCTTTTCCACACACCTGGTCCCAGGATTGTTTATTCGACGTTGATGATATATCTTGGGCCAGTACACTACAAGGATCGATTGAATGCCTCCCTTGGTGGTCAACCAGTTTTTTTTCGCACAAATTTCCTGCCCTCGTGGAATCAGCTGACTCTGTTACAGAGGGCAATACACCAATACGTGAATTTGATGTTATACTTGATTCCCACAGGTGCACACTAACCATAGGGGAAGGCGATCCATTAGGTTCATAGTCTTTTGTTTGTCAGTGACCCCACCATGACCAATTTTTGTCCGTTTCCATGTTTGGTGGGTATGTTCTACCAACAGGAGTCGGGGGATCAAAGAATGAGTATCTATTATCCATCAGACCTGGCTGTAGTGGGACTCTGCTATCTTGCTTCCATAGCATTGGATAAAAATAACTAAGGTTGCAGGTTCCAATTCCTAGGTTACCTCTTCGTGGTTGTTGGCTATACACGAGTTGTGCGACAGAGGGATCTTTAAAATTGACCATTTTTGATGTTGTCTCAATACGTTTGGGGCCCTTGCATCTCGCAGGTACTTGCGCCTTCCACACAAGTCAGGCACCATTTTTATCGGGAGACCTGGGGGAACGCTGGGTGGTAGGAGATTTGTGTGAGCCTGGTGATGTCACACTTTCCCACACAAAAAGTGTGAAAAAGCTGATTTTTGCAGCTAAAATTGAGGTTTTGCAAGGGATTCTGGGTAGGGGATCATTGGGGGATCCACACAAGCCATACCTCATTAGCTATCAAACATTTTTGGGTTTGGTACTTTCCTAAGATGGCAGACGAGCCTGGGGGAACAATCTCACATGCTCCCCTCAAAAACCAGGTAGTTTTGCTGTGGGTAATTTTGAAGTCTCCACAGTACGATTTGGGCCATTTCCTGTTGTAGCCACTATGCCTACCCACACAAGTGAGGTACCATTTATATCGGCAGACCTGGGGAAACACTAGGTGGGAGGAAATTTGTGGATCCACGCAGATTACAGAACTTTCCCCCACAGAAATGTGAGAAAAAAGTAACATTTTTGGTGAAATTTGTGGTTTGCAGGGGATTCTGGGTAGGAGAATGATGGGGACCCATGCAAGCCTTACCTCGCTGGACTCACTAGGGTGTCTAGTTTCAAGAAATGTGCGGGTTAGGTAGGTTTCCCTAGATGGCCGCCGACCCCCGAACCAAAAATCCATGGGACCCCCCTTGCAAAACCAGGTTGGTTTGTGATAGGTAATTTTGATGTCGGCTCAATAGGTTTTGGACCCTTGCCTGTTGCGGGCACTAGACCTACCCACGCAAGTGAGGTACCATTTTTCTCTGAAGACTTTGGAAAACGTGGGGTAGGTGGAATTGTGTGGACCCATGCAGATTCCAGAACTTTCCACCACAGAAATGTGAGGAAAATGTGTTTTTTTGACAATTTTTTAAAGTTTTGCAAGGGTTTCTGGGTAACAGAACCTGGTGAGAGCCAGTCAAGTCACCCCATCCTGGATTCCCCTGGGTGTCTACAAAAATGTACCCGTTTGCTAGGTTTCCCTATGTGCCGCTAGGGCCCAAAATCCTCAGGTAGGCATATTGCTATAATCAACTCCATGCTTAGTCTGCTTTCTGCTGCCCGGGAGGGGATATTGGAGGGGGGGGGGGGTTGCCCCATTATGCCCCCAAGGGTGGCAGAAAGACTGTGGCTATTTTTTGGAGGGGCATTGGTATGCCCATTCTGGGCAGCCACCACTCCCATGCACAAAAAAGCCAGCAATAATCGTTGGTGACTAGTGGGCTTTTTGCCCCCCCCCCCCCAGACGGGGCAAATTGGGGGCTAAGGCCCCATCTGCCCCCCCAGGGGGGCAGAAAGCCTACTAGATGCAAGGGATTTTTTTGGGCAAATTTTAATTAGGGTGGTGGCTGCCCAAAACAGCATGCAAATGCCCCCACCCTAATTTAAATTTGCCCCAAAAAATCCCTGACGTCTAGTGGGCTTTTCCCCCGGGAGGCAGATTGGGGGCTACTGCCCCAACTGCCCCCGAGGTGGGGGCAGGAAGGCTGTAATTTTTGCTGTGGAGGGGAGGGGGGCATCGACATGCCTATTTTGGGAAGCCCCCACCCTAATTAAAATTTGCCCCAAAAAAATTGGGGGCTAAGGCCCCATCTGCCCCCCCAGGGGGGCAGAAAGCCTACTAGATGCAAGGGATTTTTTGGGGCAAATTTTAATTAGGGTGGTGGCTGCCCAAAACAGCATGCAAATGCCCCCACCCTAATTTAAATTTGCCCCAAAAAATCCCTGACGTCTAGTGGGCTTTCCCCCCGGGAGGCATATTGGGGGCTACTGCCCGAACTGCCCCCGAGGTGGGGGCAGGAAGGCTGTAATTTCTGCTGGGGAGGGGGTGGGGGCATCGACATGCCTATTTTGGGCAGCCCCCACCCTAATTAAAATTTGTTCCAAAAAAATCCTTGGCGACTAGTGATCTTTCAACCCCCCCCCGCCGGGGTGCAGATTGGGGGCTAATGCCCCCATCTGCCCCTCAGGGAGTGCAGAAAGCCTACTAGGTACCAGTGATTTGTTTGGGCATATTTTAATTATGGTGGGGGCTGTCCAAATCTGTATGCCAATGCCCCCACCCTATTTAAAATATGCCCAAAAAATCATTGGCATCTAGTGGGCTTTTTGCCCCCCTGAGGGGCAGATTGGGGTCTACCGCCCCATCCGCCCCCAGGGGGGGCAGGAAGGCTGTATTTTTGCGGGTGAGGGGGTGGGGGCATCGGCATGCCCGTTTTGGGCAGCCTCCACCCTAATTGAAATGTGCCCCCAAAAAAACCTTGGCAACTAGTGAGCTTTCCCCCCCCCGGGGGTGCAAATTTGGGGCTAATATCCCCATCTGTCCCTCAGGGGGGGCAGAAAGCCTACTAAATGCCAGGGAGTTTTTTGGTCGAATTTCAATTAGGGTGGGGGCTGCCCAAAACTGGCATCCCAAGAAAATCCCTGGCGTCTGGTGGGCTTTTTGTCCCCCCCGGGGGAGGCAGATTGGGCGCTGCTGCCCCATCTGCCCCCCAAGGGGGGAAGAAAGGCTGTCATTTTTGCAGGGGAGGGGGTGGGGCATCGGCATGCCTGTTTTGGCCAGCCCCCATCCTAATTAAAATTTGCCCCCAAAAAATCCTAGCCTACTAGTGAGCTTTTCCCCCCTCCCCGGGGGTACAGATTGGGGTCTACTGCCCCATCTGCCCCATCTGCCCCCCAGGGGGGGCAGGAAGGCTGTCATTTTTTGAGGTGAGGGGGGCATGGGAATGCCCGTTTTGGGCAGCCCCCACCCTAATTCAAATTTGCCCCAAAATAATCATTGGTGTCAAGTGGGCTTTCTGTCCCTTCAAAGGGGCAGGTTAGGGGCCAATGCCCCATCTGTCCCCCAGGGGGGCAGAAAGGCTGTAATCATGGCAGGGGTGGGGGCATTGGTGTGGGCAGCCCCACCCTAAATAAAATTGCACCCTAAAAAATCCCTGGCATCAAGTGGGCTTTCTGCCCTCCCAGGGGCAGATTGGGGGCTACTGCCCCCATCTCCCCCTCAGGGGGGGGCAGAAAGGATGTAATGGTGGTGGGTGGGTGGGGGCATTGGTGTGACCGTTTTAGGCAGCCAGCCCCCACCCTAAAAAAATCTTCAAAAAACAAATCCCTGGTGTTCAGTGGGCTTTCTGCCCCCCGAAGGGGCAGATTAGAGGACAATGCCTGCCCCATCTGCCCCCCAGGGCAGAAAGACTGTAATGATTGCGAGGGGTGGGGGCATGGGCATGCCCGTTTTGGGCAGCCCCCACCCTTATTTTTACTTTCTAAAAAAAAAACTGGTGTCTAGTGGGCTTTCCGCCCCCCTGAATGGGTAGATTAGGGGCCAATACCCCATCTGCCCCCCGGGGGGGCAGAAAGACTGGAATAATTGCGGGGGTGGGGGCATGTGTATGCCCATTTCGGGCAGCCCCCACCCTAAAAAAACGTCAAAAAAAATCCCTGGTGTTTAGTGGGCTTTCTGCCCCCGCGAAGGGGCAGATTAGGGGCCGATGCTCCATCTGCCCCCGGGGGGGGCAGAAAGACTGTAATAATTATGAGGGTGTTTGCATGGGCATGCCCGTTTTGAGCAGCCTCCACCCTTATTTTAAATATATTTTTGAATCCCTGGTGTCTAGTGGGCTTTTTGCCACCCCCGGGGGGGCAAATTGGGGGCTACTGCCCCATCTGCCCCCCAGAGGGGGCAAAAAGACTACATTGTGCCAAATAACATTGGGGGGAGCAACGGCCCTTGCCCAAGGGGCCGCTCCCCCCTCCCTGGTGTCTAGTGGGTGGATCCCTACTTGGGGATCGCCCTCCTGTGGTGATCCCTAAGGAGGGATACACTAGGGAGGGGTACCATTGTAAAGGGCGATTCTCCACTTTCCAGCGATACCTCTCCTGTCTTTCTACGTGCTCAGGGTGCTGAGATAGCCCCCTGAGCACGTAGAAAGGGAAACTGAAATGAGCCTCTTGGCTCATTACAGTTTCAGTTTCACTGAAATTACATCAGCGTGATGTGCGCGCTGATCGTCATCTCAGGAAAACCGGGGGGGCCTCAGGAGCTGGGGAAGCTCTTCTCCAGCTCCTGAGGCTTTGGGGGAGAAAAGGGAATCTCTCTGGTGCCCGCACCAGAGGGATTTCTAGGGGTGGGTGTGATAACGAGCTGAGCTCGTCATCAGCACACAAGCACTGTGTGCCATGAGAAGCTCAGTTCGTCATCAGCAGGGAAGGGGCTAACTAGACGTTTCCACCCTTTGTTACCTTAGAGAGTTTGGAGCCAAACACAGGAAAGAGGGACGTTTAGACAAAGGAGGCATCCCTCGCTCGCAAGCTGGTACTGAGGATAATAGTGGCACTTTCAAAACCTCTCATCAAAACACTGCTGGACCTGTGGAAGATTCAGGAAAAGGACTGCCCTGCTGTCTGAAGTAGGCAAATGGGACCTGCTTGTCTTAAACTAAGTCTCTGCAGAACTGATTCCAAGAGTCAGTTGACTAACCTCCTGTTTGAGATACAGGGAAGAAACAAGCTTCCACAGGCCTCCCTGCAACTATCAAGCTGACCGGCACCAAATGGAACTGGTTGAGCCCTGGGGCTGGCCTCTGCGGAAGTGAGCGCTGATCCTCGAGAGGTGCCCAACCAGGTCCTGAACCTCTAGCTCGCTTCAGAGTGTTCTCTTTTTTCCTGAAAACCACAAGTCCTGAGTCCCAAGTGAAGATTCTAAGGTTTTTGGTCCATGTGCAACTGGATGAGATGTCACATAGGTGACCTCAGAATGAATCTATCCTTTGTGGCTTGGGGCCAGTGATGCAGGGTTTTCAAGGATCTTTATTCAGACCTTTTCTAACTGATTCCCACTAATAATGATTTGATCAGACATTTTAACAGAACACTGCTTGCAAGACAAGACTATTGGTATTTCATGTGCACCTTGCAACAGAAAGTTATTGTCACAGTGTGCTATCATCAATTGTATATTTTCCCCAAAATGATTTAGCTATAAAGGACACTGTTCTTCAAGTTTAAGCTGAACCACAAAGGACCATCATCCTTTACAGGTTGTATTATTCCTAATGACTGAATAATATTTATGGTCAAATGAATCGTGTAATCCACAAATAAATGCTAACGCTGATTATTGAATTAGATCCATTGAAATTTCTCATGGATCAATGAAACATTATGACTAGCAAGCATTTAACATAACTGCCAAGTTTTGCACCCAGGGATCCCAGGTAGTATCAAATAGACAATAAGAATAAAGCTTGAGTTGTCTATAATGTATCTCAGTACCCTGATATAAAAACCATTGCCTTACTCAATGATAAGCTTGGTATTTTGCCTCCCACCGCATCTCTCTTCAAATCTTTCTACTGCCTAAATATAAAAAAATATTACCTGGCCTCCAACCACTCTACCACACCCCTCTCTACAGCTTTCCTTCCCCTCCACACTTGAAGCTGTGCTCTCCGCTCTCCATCCAAGGCTGACAGGTTCTCTGAGACACCTGTCAGAATAGCCTGGAATGGATATCTCAGTTTGCAACAGTGTGAAACAACTTTTGTTTCCCAGGTTTCCCATGTCATACATTAACAGGAGTTGGAATCGAGTATTCATGCTAATGACTCTCTGTGATAGTCAAACAAAAAATATTGATGGCTGGTGAGCAAGTCACAGAACAGCCTAGAGATTTCAGTTTCAGGTCAGCAGTAAAATGTTTGAGTCTGGTGAGCAAGGCAACAATGTTCATAGATATTATGCACTTTCCATTTCAATTAAAAAATTAGAAAAATCCCTTCTTCGGGGTAAAAAGTTTAGGCTACATAACTGAACATCCCACAAACACTAGGTATCTGTGTCAGTGACATCATTAAGCATTGCCAGACTGCAGAGATAGAAACATAAAAAGCCTGGAATTGCTAATGATGTCACGATGGCTCCATTACTGGAGCCTAGAACACTGAGGCTGAGGCTTCCGGATTTTAGGTGCAGTGGTTACCTCCCTTGGATACTTTGAGAGCGAAGGTTAAAGCTGTGTTAGCATGAGAGAAACTGACATTTTCTTCAGCACGGATATTGTGAGCCTGAACTACATGTGAGTCAGGTGACCTATTACTTCACATGCAGTGAAATTTAACTAGAATAGAAGTGGAAAGATATCCCCTCCAAATGTATGTGGCTTTTGGCATTTATATTATTATGAGGGTTTTCATTACAAGCAGCATGACTAAAACATGGAAAATTCCCAACACAGGCACCATAATTGGATGAACAAAGGACATCATCCTTGAAAAAATATCATGACTCATAATGCAGGATGAATAGAGATAAATATATAAATAGTCAAACTGAATTTTCAATTAAAATGTCATGAAGTTATACAAGTCATTGATGTTATTACTCTGAACAATGGGTCCCTAGTCCTACAATTACAAATGATGAGTACTCCACCACCTCTTTCCGTGACCTGTTACCATCTGAGAAATCAGTGCTTGCTCGCACTGTGCCATCACCCCTGCTGACTGTGCTGCAAGAACCTTTGTGACTTGTGACTTTTTGAGAAATCGATATTTGAGATCATCTACTCTGACTATATGGTTAAATTCTGCCTTCAGAGAACCCACTACTTCTGAACAAACAGTGCTTTGCGAAATAATCAAAACTAATGGTTAGCTTAGATCAGCTCCTGCCTTAAAAGCTTCAGGGTAATTCATCAGGTGGGGGCTGAGAAAAATGGGGGGGTCCCGAAACACGTTTTCCCCATTTTAATTTCCATAGGAACTTTAGACAAAGCTACAGCCCGAACTGCTGAAAGGAATTTCACCAAATCTGGCAAAAGGGTAGGTCTTGGTTCAGAAAGCGTGCTTTTTGTAAATGGTGTAAATCCGTTCAGTAGTTTCTGAGAAATTGAAAAAATTAAAATATCGACACCTGAGCACGAGGAGTAATTGCGACTCCTCCCGAGCATAAGCTTCATTCTAATTTGCTGTGTTGTATATTCTTACTTGGTTCAATATGGCTACTTGGTGTCTGTAGTCCTTTCTTAGTGTTCCTACCTTCTCTATCTCCCATAGTATCTATGTGTGTTCTATCTGGTGTGTTGAGGATTCCAGCCTTGGTAGCTGGTCAGCTGTGAGGTTTTACTGCTCTGCTGTCTTATCTTGTCTAACTTAATAAATATATCTTAATAACCTGAAAACGTGTCCTGCTGCCTACCTAACCTATTTACAACAGGCTGCCAACACTCCAAACCAGGAAGTGTTGGTAGCCATCTTGTGACTCAGTAACTGAGTCACAAGAAAACAGTAAAAAAAAAAAAAGTAAAAAACAAGAAAAGGGGCAGGGTAGAAACACCCTGGTCCCCTAGGCCTGCTCAGGGCGTCCAGGCCCAAAACAGCATTTTTTTAAATGAAATCAGCAGAATTCGCACTGGGTGCAGGAATCAGGCCGAAAATTAAAAAAAACTAAGAAAGGTCTCCTGCACTTCGTTTAATTGAGCCCCTGCGTGGGCCAGGTCCCAGGGGCAATCACAAAATATAATGCAGGGACATGTGGAAGCCCCCGCAGCCCCGGGGACCGCCACCTCACTTGGGCCATGCCGATTATCTACGGGGGCACGCAGCCCCCCTGCAGTACCGGGGACAGCCACCACCCGGGGCTTTATTATAGATAAAAGGCATAGAGGGGATTAACCCTCCCCCATGCGATGCACCAGGTAATTTACCACGTAAGGATTATGGGTGTAACACTCTACTGATCCTAAATGTGGGGAGGAGAATGACATGCTGTAAGGCTCTGGGGCTGGATGAGAGCTCGCAAGGAGGTCCTCAAGTCTGTCATGTCTGTCAGGAACATATCCCCAACATCTTGATGAGTCAAATTGAGGCATTAACCCCGAGGAGGAGGGATAGGGAGGAGACTAGGAGGATAGATTTCGATTGCCTGCTGATCAATGCCAGATCCTTGGTCAAGCATAGTCTAGAGCTAGCTGAGCTGATTAAAGACCACGAAATTAAAATAGCATTTATCACCGAGACTTGGACGGATGCGGCCTCTGGACCGGATCTAGTGAAGGCGACCCCAGTAGACTACCTTAGTTATACACTGGACAGGCCACAGAAAAGAGGAGGTGGCCTTGTGGTCATTTATCACTCCTCTATTAAAGGCAGCTTCCTCCCTTTATCGTCGAACACATGTGAGGCCCTAGCATTTAATCTAATTTTATCGGACCATCAATCCTTTAAGGGTTGTCTGATATACAGACCACCATGCACTAAGACTAGGTTTTTGGGGGCAGTGGGTAACTATGTACAAAGGCCTACACCGTCCTGGGAGATCTTAATTTCCATTTGGACTCCAGTGAGGACAGTGACACAGTGACACTAAAAGACCTAATGGAAGGGCTGGGACTAATGCAGGTGGTCATAGGTCCTACTCACACAGCAGGCCACACCCTGGACGGGATCTTCACGAGTCATCCAGAATTACATTTTTCCCGGTTAGAGCCCGTAGCCTGGTCAGACCATGCAGTGGTATGGTTTAGTATCAAAGGCGTTGCTGTACAAAGAGGGAGACGGAATAAGATGGAAGTTAAGGTTAGCAGAACCTGGAACAAATAGATGGGACTGCCTTGGAGGAACTGTTGGTATCCTCCATGGTACCTTTGCCCGTAGGGACAGATGAAGCCGCCATTACTTATGCCAACTGGATCGATCAGGCCTGTACTATACTGGCTCCACCTAAAAGATGACTCCCCACTCGTATGGTTCCATCAGCCCCCTGGTTTACAGAAGAACTCAGGGAGCTAAAGTGCGAGTGTTAAAAGTTAGAACGAGTCTGGCGCAAAAACTACAACAAGGCCGAGAAGAAAACATACAGAGCAAGTCAGGGAAACTACAAAGAGAGGATAAGACAACTTAAGCAAGCCTACTTTACAGACCGGATCCTTGCTGCTAAAGGTTCGTCCAAGGAACTCTTTCACACGGTAGTAAGCCTGGCTACACCTAAACTAGCAGTTACGCCACCAAGCCAGGAAATCTGTGAGAGCTTAGCTCAGTTTTTTTTCGAGCAAGGTGGAATAGATTTTTGTATCTTTGGAAGCGCAGGTATCACAGAGCCTGCCGGCATCCAGATCTCGGAGCCGGACGGCGACCATCCAGGGCACTAAACTGCTGGGTTTTGCCCTAGTAGAAGGGGAAGAGATTAAGAGGCATTTGCTGAACTTAAAATCGGGCTCACCCCATGACCCCTGTCCAGTAACAGTTGCAAAGCTGACAGTAACCCCCATAGCCAACGCCCTAGCAGCATTATCGAACCAGCTATTTGAGATGGGGGACTTTCCATCGAGCTGGAAACGGGCTTCCATTAAGCCGTTATTAAAAAAGCCGAACTTGGACATCTCGGACCCCAATAACTATCGGCCGATTGCAAGACTACCTCTGCCGGCCAAGATCATAGAAAGGATTATGAACATCCAGCTCAGTGCACATTAGGAACCACTCAGGGGCTAGACAGATCGCAGCATGGGTTTAGACCAGGCCACAGTACGGAGTTCGCCCTGATTAAGTCAACGGAAGAGGTCAGGAAGGTGATGGACTCCAGAGGTCGGGCGGCCCTGGTCATGCTGGATCTGTCTTCGGCCTTTGATACAGTCCACCATACTATCTTGGTGGACCAGCTGGAAGAATGTGGGGTCCAGGGGAAGGCTTTAGACATTTTGAGATCTTTTTTGACCAAAAGGGTACAGGTAGTAGCGCTTGGAGACTTTGAGTCTAAACCCTTTCAACCACCTTGTGGGGTTCCTCAGGGTTCCTCACTTAGCCCTACCTTGTTTAATGTCTATGTCTCCTCTCTGGCCCGGTCATCCGCTCCCATGGGTTTGAACTTACATCTTATGCAGATGACACACAGATTGTGGGTCACTGCTACCAGGGAGAGAGGATGACGTGGCCAGTAAGTTCCAGAAATGCATGAAGGCTGTGAGCACCTGGATGGCCGGAAATTGCCTAAAACTCAATTCGGCCAAAACCGAAGTTATACTGTTCGGCTCTACAGCCAACTTTTGGGGCCCGAGGTGGTGGCCAGAGGAGATGGGGACTCTTCCCACCCCGGTTAATAAGGTTAAGAACTTGGGGGTCATTGTAGATGATAGACTTTCCTACAGACCCCAGGTAAACGCCTTAGCCTCATCTATTCACTGGACACTGAAAATCCTTCAAAAAGTTCTCCCGTTTCTTCCGGGGGATTGCAAAAAAACTGTGGTGATGGCCCTGGTGCTCTCACGATTAGACTACTGTAACAGTTTACTCCTTGAAGCCCAGCAAGGAGTACTCAATAAGTTACAAATACTACAGAACGCAGCTGCTCGCCTTCTCACAGGCTTGCCCAAGTTTGCTCCTATCTCTCATGAACTTGTGAAGTTACATTGGCTACCATTAAGGAAGCGGATCCTATTTAAAAGCATGTGGATTGTCTTCAAGGCGGTCCATGGCATTGGTCCATCATTCTTAGGGCAATACTTTCACTGGTATAAGCCTGGTAGACTCCTGAGGTCAGCTACCCTGGGACTGATCAAGACCCCACGTATCAGGAAAGTGTGTTGGGGAGGTAGGAGCTTTTGCCGAGGGGCAGCGGTGGCCTGGAATGCCCTTCCAGTGGCATTCCAGGCCACCGCTGCAGAGAGGTGTAAAAAGGTGCGTGGCCTCATTACACCGCTCTGCAATGCAGCCCCCTGACACATACTGGAGGTACCTGGTGGGCTAGTTGGCCCCCAGGTGCAAGGTGAATTAGTTCTCCCTCTGAAAACGCACCAGGGGGCTGCGTTGCAGAGAGGTGTAATGAGGTCATGCCTCTTTTTACACCTCTCTGCAACGCAGCCCCCTGGCACATACTGGAGGTTCCTGGAGGGCTAGTTGGCCCCCAGGGACCCCCAGTATGCAAGGGGAATTAGGTCCCCTCTGAAAAACGGGCCAGGGGGCTGCCTTGCAGAGACGTAAGAGGCCATGCCCCTTTGTACACCTCTCTGTAATGCAGCCCCCTGGCGCATACTGGAGGATATATGATTTTACAACGCATACTTTTACAATGCATGCCTTTACAACGCATTTTTTACAATGCAACATCCTTTATAACGCATTCCATTACAACGCATGCAATTACAACAAATTGTCTGAAAAAACTACCTTTACAATGCATTCCATTGCAACGCATACTACCTTTACAACGCATTCCATTATAAACCATACCATTACATTGTATGTATGGTAAGTATTGGATAGTATAGGGGTAAAAATGACTATTCTAACTCCAGGGGGTGCAACAGTAGGGTAAGTGTTGGATAGTGTAGGGGTAAAAATTACTATTCTAACTCCAGGGAGTGCAACAGTAGGGTAAGTTTTGGATAGTGTAAGGGTACTATGCATTGTAATGGTATGCGTTGTAATGATATGCGTTGTAATGACTGCGTTGTAAGGAAATGCGTTGTAATGGTATACTTTGTCATGTCATGCATTGTAATGGTTGCGTTGTAATGGCATGCGATGTAATGGATCTTGCGTTGTAAAAGTTTCGTTGTAATGGTAGTGCGTTATAAAAGTTGCGTTGTAAAGGTTGTTTCCCATACTGGAGGTTCCTGGTGGGCTAGTTGGCCTCAATGGGATCCCCAGTATTCAAGGGGAATTAGTTCCCCCCCTGCAAACGCACCAGGGGGCTGCCTTGCAGAGACGTGTGAAGAGTCCACACCCCTTTTTACACCTCTCTTCAACGCAGGCCCCTGGCGCATACTGGAGGTTCCTGGTGGGCTAGGTGGCCCTCAAGGACCCCCAGTATTCAAGGGAAATTAGTTCCCCCTCTGCAACCGCACCAGGGGTCTGCGTTGCAGGGAGGTGTAATGAGGCCACACCCCTTTTTACACCTCTCTACAACGCAGCCCCCTGGCGCATACTGGAGGTTCCTGGTGGGCTAGTTGACCCCCAGGGACCCTCAATATGCAAGGGGAATTAGTTCCCCCTCTGCAAACACGCCAGGGGGCTGCATTGCAGAGAGATGTAAAAAGGGGCATGGCCTCAGAAAACCTCTCTGCAACACAGCCCCCTGGTGCATGCTGGACGTTCCTGGTGGGCTAGTTGGCCCCCATGGACCCCCAGTATGCAAGAGGAATTAGTTCCCCCTCTGCAAACAGGCCAGGGGGCTGCCTTGCAAAGAGGTGTAAAAATGGGCGTGGCCTCATTACACCTCTCTGCAACGCAGCCCCCTGGCGCATACTGCAACACATATTTATGGTCAGTGACATCACACGACATCCCTGATGACATCCCAAATGACATCACTGATGTCATCATCCTTGTGAAAGAGTAGTAGACCTCCTCTCAGCGTAATATAACCTTGATAAACACATTCAAAAATAGAAACTAACATTTGCAAAAAAAAATGGAGATACCAATACCAGTTACAACAACCTATTCTTTAATTCCACCATCTACATACACATCCACTCATTCATCAACAGTTCTATATAGTCACTCATACATGTACTCACACATGCAAATAAACATCCATTTATTTGCATATACAGCAATACACTCACAACTGCACTTACTTTTAATGAAACGTACAAATACTTACTCTCTTAAACAATCACTTATAGAAACACATACTTATTTATACAGGAACTTTTCCAATCTCTCACTCTCACATATAATCACTTATTTACATCAAAACTCACATATACTTGATTAAAACATATGTAGTTACTCATAAAGATACTATTAAGACATTAATTCACTCACTAACACACCCATACACACAGAGAGGTGTAATGAAGTCATGCCCCTTTTTACACCTCGCTGCAACATACACACACTCATCCACCCATACAGTCCTGCACATATGCTGTCTTCAAAACACATGCACAAAATCAATCAAAGAGCTGTCCCTGGATAGATACAACAAAAATTCAAATTCTAGCACGAGGGGGCTATTATAACCTCATCTACAACGCCCTCGAGGACCTACTGGTCGCTATGCTGTGGTGTATCCTAATTCAAGAATAAACTACTATCACAGACCCACACATAAACTGAAAAAAGTGTGGGAAGGAAAGAAAGCACCTCATGGTTGCAACACCAAGGAGGATGCTGACTGGTACTCACCAGCAAACCCACAGACTGAGTGAGGAATTGCTCACTGAGATACTTAGAATAGAGTCAGATTGACCCGGGACACAAGATCTAACGAGGACTGTGGCTCTTTGTTGAGGTACTTTTTTCAGGGCAACCCCACAGAGGGAATCGGGGTGGCGGGGGCCCAGCTCTGAAAGGCAGAGGCAGGTGCAGAGCAACCCACATACCAACATGGCAGACGTACTCTCCGCGCATCACGTGCAGCCGAGGCAGAACACATCAGTAGAACCTTCTGGAGCTGCTGCGCGCTGTGCCCAGCACAATGACAATCATATTCTGGTGAATCTGTCTAGTTACACACTGTCCTGGGATGAATCTAGAGTGCTGAACAAGGGTTTGGGCTTTGTTCCGACTCCACGCCATGATTCGTTTAAATGTCGGACAGAAATTTGAGTTAATGAGAAAGATTAAAATTCATACATTTTTCAGTGGCACAAACAAGGAAAACCAGTCCGTGTTTTCCACTCATTTGCGGAGACCGTTGAGCTTTTTTCTGCCCAGTACTTCAGTTGGCCCTGAGGTCGCTGTGTTTAAGAAGCGGGTACTACGTGACATAGAGGACCTTGAGCAGTCTTCGGCACAGGCCCGTCAAAATAATATGACCAAAGATGATTAGTTAGCTATAAAATCTCTTCAGGACAATAAGTTCATTACAATTAAATCAGCCAAAAAGGGTGGTGCTGTAGTAGTACTTAACACCAGTGACTACAAGGCAGAGGTGCTTAGGCTGTTGGAGTCCTGCACTAACTACCATCCATTGATGAGGGACTCCACACCAGGTTTACAAGAGACCATCAAGGCCTGGGTGGTGAATGCGTTGGAAAAAAAGTGGATTACACATAAGGAGGCGAATTTCTTGATCAATCAGAAACCGAGGGTACCGGTATTCTACATCTTGCCGAAGATTCATAAACCCCAACGCCCACCCTCAGGTCGCCCGATTGTCTCGGGTATTCAGTCAGTATTGAAGCCCCTGTCCTAATTTTCTGATTTTTTTCTGAGGGAATCAGTTATTAATCAGCCTTCATTTGTGCAAGACACGACTGATGAATTGAAGTGTGCTGCTGGAGGGTGGGCGTGAATGGTTTTTAACGAATTTCAGTAATTGCAACACCAATAATGTTATATATAGACTGACGTGCAACTGTGGCTTGCATTACATTGGTTTATCTTCAAGAAAAGTCAAAATCCGGATACAAGAACATCTGAGTACCTTAAAAGACAAAAAACTAACCATCCGGCTGGTTCAGCACTTCCAAGAAAAACAGCATGACCCCAGGGATCTGAGGTGGACTGTTCTTGAAAGGATCTTGGGTGACAACCATAATATTAAATCAATTCTGGCGAGAAAAGAGGCCAAATGGATATTTTCTGAAGACAGATAAAGTGGGATTGAACGACCTAATCGAGTGGAACAAGGTCACCAGGCATTAGAGTCGTCAATTTTGCTTTGGGTTTAATTCTGTTAGCTCATACTCCACATACATTTGATTACAATTGTGCCTTTTTCTGAGCACAAGTAGGGCCCGCGCTATTTCATGAGGATACCTGGGCACTTGTATGCCTTTTCGAACTAGGGTCCTTGAATTACCTCGGGGAACATGCATCACAATGGTGTTGAGTACTACACAGCACGTCTATATGTGCTAAAAACATGCTGCCCCGTGGAAGTAGATACACCAGGGTTAAACTTGCATGACTATCTGCCTTTCTCCCTTTTGTAAAATAAATAAGTTCTTCACAAATAAGGAATATAATACCTTGTGAAATTGTTTTTGAATTATATACAATTCTGGAAATGTCCCAGTTGTTAATTTTGGTGTTTAACTTTGCTTATAAACTGGTTACTGAAGTAGTAGCGGAATACTGAATTATGAATTAAAATCGTGTGCCCATTCCAAAATGGCGCCTGTGTGGGACGCGTCCCGCGTGATTCACGTTTCTCACATGATCAGGGGCGTGCAGGAACATCTATTTCTATCCTTGCCTGTTGTAACTGTGGCGGGATGATCTTGGACGCTGCCAAATCCCGATTGCCGTAAGCGGTGCGACTAACCGGCGGGCATTGTGACGCTATGCTAGAGGCAGTTGCTTGTGGTAAAAGACCTGTATACCACATTTAAAATAGATGGAATACTGGTCAGCATTGCTTTCGTTAACATTAGAGCGATGGGGATAAGACATGGTGTGAAGTCGGCAACATGTGTGATACGGATAAACGCGTCGTGTTGACAGTAGATGTATTAACATTACAGAGTAATCACAATTTAAAAATGCGTGATGCTGAGAGAGAGTGCAGTGCTCCTGTGGGGGCTATGTGGGCTAACATTGAACTCTGAGGTTGCTCTGTCTCTTTAATTCTTACAGGTGACAAGACCCTTTGGCGGTCACTAAGCGGGTACGCGATCAGCTGACGCATGTCCTCCGCTTTTTAAGGTTGCAGGTATGCAGTCTTGATGCAACCAAACGGTACGGGCATTTTTAATTCCCTGCGCGAAGAATCATGCCACTCCTGGGTTGTAATGTGTTTTACAGATGGCGCTTTCTTTTGTTTTGTCTTTTACTACCATCGTAGGTTTGATGTGTACCCCCCATGAAATTCTAACTTGGAAGCCCACTAGCCCTGAAGAAGTTGCTTGAAATTTGTTACAGCAATGTAACATGTTGGCTAATAATGATTGACTATGGCGCTACATGAGCCATTTTTAATTTGGAAGAGCTTACAGCACTGAATAAAAGTTATCTTAAGCAAGTAAGCTTTACCAATTTTTAACGGTGAGGATTGTTTGTGTATATTCTCTTGGGGTCCATACTTTGTGCATTTTTATAGTATGTATAGGAAGTACATTCACATTTAGGTTTCTTCCATTCTGTTTGGTTTCATTGGGTTTTGGTCTATATTTCAAGTGCACACACATTTCTTTTCTGGAAAGAGAGCAACCTATGATGATAAGTGGGTTTGCTGGCAAGTACCAGTCAGCATCCCCCTTGGTGTTGCAAGCGTGAGGTACTTTCTTTCCTTCCCACACTTTTTTCAGTTTATGGGTGGATCTTTGATGGTAGTTTATTCTTGAATTAGGATACACTACAGCATAGCAACCAGTAGGTCCTAGAGGGAGTCGTAGATGAGGTTATAATACCTCCCTCGTGCTGGAATTAGAATGTTTGTTGTATCTATCCAGGGACAGCCCTTTGATTGATTTTGAGTGCAGTTAGTGGGGGGCTGGCTGTTCTTTTGTTCCCCCTTTAGCTCCTATTGTGTTGCTGGTTCAAAACACATACAAACAGTGAGTCACTCTTTCATGCATCTATGCGCTAAGTAATACTCCCCACCGAACCATACAGACACTCATACTGATAAAAACCAACTAATAACGCATATAGACACTCATGTAGTTACTCACCAACCCATGCAGCCACTTATAGACAAAGTGAGACACTGATACACATATTTACATATTTAAACATTACTCGCTAATACATGTATTCACTATAATAAGCTTAATAAGTTATGTTATGTTAATTTGAATTTTTTGAGCGCTTAATACCAAAGGTCTCTAAGCGCTATAAGAAGATTGGCGATGGAACCAGGCATATTAGCAGGACGATTATGTCCAAGCTTCTGTGAACAGGATGGTTTTTAGTTGTTTTCTGAAGGGAAGAAGGCGGCTTTCCGCATGGCGGTGGCTCAGCAGCATGTTCCAGAGAGTGGGTAGGAGGCTAGAGAAAGCTTGTCCTCCTTTGGTGACGTATTTGGAGCGTGGGCATTTTAAAAGGCTCTCGTGGAGGACCTTAGCGAGCGGCCTGGTACATATTTCTGAAGACGTTGTTTAATATACACGGGGGCCAGACCATGAGTAGCTTTGTGAACGATGCTGAGGTCCTTAAATTTTGCTCTTTGTTTAACAGGCAGCCAGTGGAGGCGTTGAAGGAGAGGGGATGCTCGCGTGGGCCTCAATAGTTTGAAGATGAGTCTGGCGGCATCGTTCATAAATCAGTTATGCAATAACTCAGTTATGCAACCATTTTTACAAAAAAACATCCATTTAGACACATTTACCCATTTATTCTTCCATCCACCTTTTGATATACATATATAAAAAATATTCATTTTTCAGAAAGACACACATTCACTGGATGATGTCATCAGTGATGTCGTGAGTGAGGTCATTTGAGATGTCATCAGTGATGTCATGAGTGATGTCACTGACCATGTCATGAGTGATGTAATATGTGACGTCATCAGCAGTGCAATGCGGGCGCGCGAGTTATAGTTAGCTGAACTAACTATAGCGGGGGAATTTCAATGGTTTTGTATGAGTGAAATGTCCAGCTAACTATAACATGTGTGAAACCTATGTTTTTTTCAGTGAATTTCTAAGGTTTTTTAAATGCTAATTCCTAACTATAACGTGGCTGCAACCTATGGTTTTTTAGTGAATATATATATATATAAGCCCGTATAAGGGGCCCCATTCCTAAGTGTGCTGCGGCTTTGCTGACTCAAGTGGCAAGGGTATTCTTCAATTCTCTGAGATAACGGTCGCCTTGGACAGCCTTGGACACCAGCCTGGGCTAAGTGACTACTGCCGGGAGCAGCCCGTGACTTCACGTGAGGGTGGGATCACTATATCCGCACTCTATGGCTCTGCCTGACACGGTGCACCACGGTTGAATGTTGGGGACCCGAGGAGGAACTTGACTGTAATTACAGGCGCTGCTTACAAGCATCATATCCCCCTTTTGCCAGGTATTTCAGCGGGCATCAAAAAGGAAACCCACCACTGCACTTACCTGTTTGTTGCATGATGGGAGCTGTGGTTTGCAACATTCCAACTACAGCTGCTGGCAATTTGGTGGGGTCAGCTGACTTTCCTTTTCGAGCGAGGACCGGAGAAGTTCAAAAGGAGGGGCTTGGTGGTGTCCTAAGTTTGCTACAGCGTCTGATGAAGGCACATTCGCCGAAATGCATTACGCCTCGCAACTTGTCTCAATAAAGTTTCCTCCAGAAGTTCCCCGCTGTGGCCTCTGATCTCTTGAACTGAGCGGTCTATTTGTTAGTAATTAAACGCGCCTGTCGTCAGCGCGTATAAGGGGCCCCATTCCTAAGTGTGCTGCGGCTTTGCTGACTCAAGTGGCAACGCTTTCCTTCAATATATATATATATATATATATATATATATATATATATATATATATATATATATATATATATATATATATATATTACCTACTGGCGGTCGCCAGTAGGTAGTTATAGTTAGGATTTTTTTCAATGTTAAATCTCAAAATTCTATTTGGAATAACTTTTGCGCCGGTTGACGAATCTGCCTGAAAATTTCCTGAAAATGGCCTCGCGGCGTTCCGGTCCTTCCCTGAAAGTTTCGGGGGGATTCGTCAAGCGGGGGCCGAGATAAAAGGGGGTCCCAAAATGCGTTTTCCCCATGTTAATTTCCATAGGGCGGTCGATTTCACTTTTAGCCCGAACGGCTGAATGGATTTCCACCAAACTTGGCAAAATTGTAGGGACTGGTAGCCCGATGTGCCTTTGCTATGTCTCAAGATATGTGCTCCAGTGGATTTTGAGTAATTTAGGTTCAAAAAAATATATATATCTGTAGCCGCGCTCCGGTACGCGCACCGGGGAGCGCACCGGGCGTGCCACGCGACTTGCGCGCAGAAAGCTGATTGGCTCTCAGTTGTCTGTAAACATTCTAAACAGTCCGGAGCGGCCGCCATCTTGTGTCTCGGTAGGATCGAGACACGAGAGGTGGCCAAAAGAAAGAGGGAAATGACCATAAGGGGGCAGAGTAGACACCCCCTGTACCCATAGGTTTGATGTGGGGGCCATTAAAGGACCCTGCGGGGTCTCAACATTTTTTTTTTTTTCGATTTTTTTGCGGGGGAAGCGCCCGGTACGCGCACCGGGGAGCGCACCGGGGAGCGCTCCAAGGAGGGTACTATGGAAAAATAATCACTTTAAAAAATTGTATGTTTATTAATAGTTTTTTTATTTTATGTAAGTACCTACATGTAGGTACCAATGCAGAGACTTTAATTTAATGTACACCATCTCCTCTGTAGATATCTTGCATGTTGTTATTGTATTTCTTGTGGTATATGGAAATCATAACATAGTCTGTCTGGAAAGCAGAAACAGATCTTTTAAGCACTCCCTGAGAATTTCTAGGGGATCATGAGTAGTCTATCCTGCTCCCTTATGAAAAAGAGGTGTAAAATATACATAGGAGATAATATAGTGGGAGAAAGGTAGTAACTATGAGTAAACTTACTATGTAACAGAAAAATAGTTGAACAGTATACTATAAGTCTCACTTTATATTTTAAACATTTTTGGTAATACTTTATGAATTACATATAAAAATGAATATTGTCTCAAACAATTTGAAATTATTAAATATAAATTTATTCCTCTGATTCTTTTTCATAATTTAATAAAATTTCTAACATAATATTGTCCGGAATTTCCTCATAATTATAAGTACATGATTCCATTTGTTCCAAACATTCTATTAACTGTTCATCCAAAGAGTCATCCATGAAATCTACTTCATCTTTTTGCTCTTCTGGTTTTTCCACCTTTATTTTGATAGAAGTATCATTTGCTTGATTTTCTCCTTCCATTTTCTTTCCTGAAAATTGCATACAAATTAACTATATTAGTAGAGTTAGGGTACTGTATACCAGAGAAGCCTAACTCAATCCATAACTATTACAGAGAAGTCTATCTCTATCTATAACTATTACAGAGGGATAGCATATAACTAACAGAATATTTTTTCAGAAATTAACTTAAAGTGTACAATATACTTCCATAATAACAACTTACCTTGGAAAAATCAGTTGAAGTTGTCAGTGATATTTGTTTTCAAATGTACTTCTGGAAGCAGTAGTCAAAATGGCTGTGTTTCCCTCAGTTCTTTATATATATTCTTGTACTTAACCAATCAAACGTCAGGAAATAATCGTAGAAAATGAAAGAAACTTTTTAATTGGTTGTAAATTCTAACATTTCATATGTGTTTTTGTCATGTAATTTACCTCAGGATATTTAGACAGGCCTGTAGCCTAAATGTCTCAATGGAATTTCACCAAATTTGGGCAAATGGTAGGGACTGCTATGTAGTAGGGCCTATTCTATATTTGATGAAAGTGTCTCCATTGGGTTTTCCGTAAATTACTTTCCCACCTTTTTTTATTGTGCGCTTACCGGTGCGCGCTCCGGTACGCGCACCGGCAGCGTAACGAGAGTCTTCCATTTTGTGTTTCGGAACAATCGAGACACAAGATGGAGGGCAACCAATGTTCGGTATGGCTAGAAGGGGGCACAGTAGAGACTTCTTGACCCTCTAGGTTTTCTGAGGGGGTCTTAGGAGGCTCATAAAGGTAAAAACAAAAAAAAATTGTAATATTTTCCGCGGGGGGAGCGCCCGATACGCGCACCGGTAAGCGTCCCGGGAAGCGTACTTTATTGAAAAATAGTGAAAAAAGTTAGAAAAAAATAAACGTTTTGAATGATCAGAGGTAGGGTAGCTCTGAAAAGAGCTTTTGGGTTCTGTGGTTGATTTAGGTACCTACAAGTAGGTTCCAATACACATTCTTAAATTCAGGAGGAATATTCTATTCCCCTCATCTGAGAAGTGCACTCCATCTCCTCTGTAGATGTCTTGCATGTTGTAACGCAAGTTATTATTGTATATTGAACCCATTCCATAGTCTCTCATGTAAGCAGAAACAGATTTATTCACATGTTTCCGTGCTTTCTCAAATTGTGGACAAAATTGGTTGGACCAGTTCCATTTCTGTCTTTGGCATATATTGGAATATACCAAGGCAGTTTGGGGAAAAAGTATCATCAATTGATGAAAGGTGTCCTTTAAAAGCATTTCCAGACCTACCCCAGTCAATGTGCCTAGATCGTTCCCACCACAGTGCACAATTATAAGGTCAGGTTGTGGCAGATGCAAAAAGGTTTTCACCAATGGTACCAATTGATGACATTTCAATCCTCTGTGGCCAATCCACTTGATTTCCACATTTGATAAATCAAGGTTATGAAAATTTCTGCTAGCTGCATACCTTTGAGCCCAGTGGATGTAGCTATGTCCAAAAATCCAGACAGAATACATGATGTGAGAAGGTTCTGGTGCAGTCAGATGAAGTGTGGGAATGAAATGGCAGTTGGAACAGTAGGAGTTTACAAAAAAATAATTGTGGAGTTTCCCTGCTCTTGAATCACAAGCAATGATTGGTGGATTCAGATAGTTGAAAACTGAAAGTTAGGGTGCATGGTTATGTTGTGTGAAAGAAGCAATTTGAATGGTTTAAAAAAAGTCACCAAAAGCAAAAATACTTTGGATAAGCTGCTGTATTGAGAGGTCAAACATCCTTGCTGAGTTAATTTGCAACATTGTAAGATAAACTTTTGAACCTTAGAGTTCAGTTAGGAGGGAGTTGCTATGGTAACAGATAGAAAGGTCTGAGAGGGGGATGGGTGTTGGTTTGAAAATAGTGAGGGAAGACTTTTGATTGGTTGAATTAAAGCATATGTGTACAAAGATAGAGATTTTCGATGCCAGTCTTGGTTTCAGTGTATTGAGAGCACACCTTTTGCTCTGATAAAGAAAAATTGGTGTGTGTGTCTGACACTGTTCTCAATCTCCAAAAGCATTTGTAAAGGTAAGTAATGATTTATTTAATTTAGATAGAGACTTATTTGCTCTATGGAGAATATTTGGAAGCAGATAGTTATGTTTTAGAAGTGAAATTGTATGCTAGTATATAAGTCCTGTGTTGTGTTTCTAAAATGTTATACAAAAAACGATTTTGGGTGCAAATGAATGGTATTTTTATTTGGCCTTTTTTTATGATTGCCATGTGCAGCTGATACATCACTTTAAACATGGGTAATAAGTGACGCACTGGTGGCGCAAGGCTTTCATAAATAAGGCTCTGACTTTGTTTGCTGTTGATTTGTTTTTGGATTTTTGATAATGCTTGATATCAACATTTGAAAGATAAAGGATTTGTATTTGGGGAAACAGTGACGTTTTAAAAGTGATATTCTGTGCTTGTACATAGGTTGTGCGCAGTATTTTTTAAATGTTATTCAAAAATTGATTTTTGGGTGCAATTGATTGGTATTTTCATTTGGCCCTTTTTTATGATTGTCTTGTGCAGCTGATGCATCACTTTAAACATGGGTAATAAGTGACGCACTGGTGGCGCAAGGCCTTTATAAATAAGGCCCTGACTTTGTTTGATGATATTGAGTGGTTGTACATAGGTTCTGCGCAGTGTTTCTTACATGTTATTCAAAAATCGATTTTTGGGTGCAATTGATTGGTATTTTCATTTGGCCCTTTTTTATGATTGTCTTGTGCAGCTGATGCATCATTTTAAACATGGGTAATAAGTGACGCACTGGTGGCGCAAGGCCTTTATAAATAAGGCCCTGACTTTGTTTGATGATATTGAGTGGTTGTACATAGGTTCTGCGCAGTGTTTCTTACATGTTATTAAAAAAACGATTTTTGGGTGCAATTGATTGGTATTTGCATTTGGCCCTATTTTATGATTGCCTTGTGCAGCTGATGCATCACTTTAAACATGGGTAATAAGTGATGCACTGGTGGCGCAAGGCCTTTATAAATCAGGCCCTGACTTTGTTTGCTGATATTGAGTGGTTGTAGATAGGTTCTGCGCAGTGTTTCTTACATGTTATTCAAAAATCGATTTTTGGGTGCAATTGATTGGTATTTGCATTTGGCCCTTTTTTATGATTGCCTTGTGCAGCTGATGCATCACTTTAAACATGGGTAATAAGTGACGCACTGTTGGCGCAAGGCCTTTATAAATAAGGCCCTGACTTTGTTTGCTGATATTGAGTGGTTGTAGATAGGTTCTGCGCAGTGTTTCTTACATGTTATTCAAAAATCGATTTTTGGATGCAATTGGTTAGTATTTGCATTTGGCATTTTTTTTTATGATTGCCTTATGCAACTGTTGCATCACTTTATACATGGGTAATAAGTGACGCACTGGTGGCGCAAGGCCTTTATAAATAAGGCCCTGACTTTGTTTGATGATATTGAGTGGTTGTACATAGGTTCTGCGCAGTGTTTCTTACATGTTATTCAAAAATCGATTTTTGGGTGCAATTGATTGGTATTTGCATTTGGCCCTTTTTTATGATTGCCTTGTGCAGCTGATGCATCACTTTAAACATGGGTAATAAGTGACGCACTGGTGGCGCAAGGCCTTTATAAATCAGGCCCTGACTTTGTTTGATGATATTGAGTGGTTATACATAGGTTCTGCGCAGTGTTTCTTACATGTTATTCAAAAATCGATTTTTAGGTGCAATTGATTGGTATTTGCATTTGGCCCTTTTTTATGATTGCCTTGTGCAGCTGGTGCATTACTTTATACATGTGAAATAAGTGACGCACTGGTGGCGCAAGGCCTTTATAAATAAGGCCCTGACTTTGTTTGATGATATTGAGTGGTTGTACATAGGTTCTGCGCAGTGTTTCTTACATGTTATTCAAAAATCGATTTTTGGGTGCAATTGATTGGTATTTGCATTTGGCCCTTTTTTATGATTGCCTTGTGCAGCTGATGCATCACTTTAAACATGGGTAATAAGTGACGCACTGGTGGCGCAAGGCCTTTATAAATAAGGCCCTGACTTTGTTTGATGATATTGAGTGGTTGTACATAGGTTCTGCGCAGTGTTTCTTACATGTTATTCAAAAATCGATTTTTGGGTGCAATTGATTGTTATTTGCATTTGGCCCTTTTTTATGATTGCCTTGTGCAGCTGATGCATCACTTTAAACATGGGTAATAAGTGACGCAGTGGTGGCGCAAGGCCTTTATAAATAAGGCCCTGACTTTGTTTGATGATATTGAGTTGTTGTACATAGGTTCTGCGCAGTGTTTCTTTTTTTTTTTCTTTTTTTTTTTTATTGTCCTCATACGCCAATAAAGATATTTTTAGTGTTTGATTGTACCAAGAATCTTTATGGGAGCTCTTTGTGCAGACACCCAGTGATAATCTCACAGTGCCACCAAGTGGCCAGTCAGCTCAGTCTCTCACTTTATCGGACCCTTAGACTGATCTTCGGGTGGCTCATTCTGCAGAAAGGGCTAATCATTGGACAAAGTAGTTATAAACCATCGAGCCAAATAATGCATGGAGTCCAAAAATGCTTCCTTTTCTTCCATACCATACTATCCAAACTGAGAGTGTGCCTGATTGCCCTAATCCAATTTACATATGTCGGAACAATAGTGCTCACCCATAGTTTACATATTTCCCTGCGGGCTAAGACAATTAAATAAAAAAATAACTTATTATTATCTCGTGAGACATTCTCATAATTATAAGGAATACCAAAAAAAACTTGTTGCGTACTAACCTGTATTTCATACCCAAAAAGGGCTTTCATACCTTCTTGTATATCAAACCAGAATTCTCTAAGTGCGGGACAGGTCATGAACATGTGCAGGTCATCTGCTTTTTCCAAATTGCACTTTGGACAACAGGGAGTAGGCCCCTTCGAAAATTTGGCAAGTCTGACTGGAGACCAATAGACTCTATGGAGAGAAAACAGGTGGTTCCGCTTTAAATTGGCAGGTGAGACCGTAAGATGTAATAAATCAAAGGATACTTGCCATAGATTATGCAAGTCGGTATCCAGCACTTGATCCCTCCATAGCTGATCTGGGAGGATGAACTCTCCATCTTCTTCCTCAAGTA
Source organism: Lissotriton vulgaris (assembly GCF_964263255.1). Taxonomy (NCBI): domain Eukaryota; kingdom Metazoa; phylum Chordata; class Amphibia; order Caudata; family Salamandridae; genus Lissotriton; species Lissotriton vulgaris. The sequence continues at coordinate 768,623,583 of NC_141697.1, forward strand.
TTGTCCAATAAAGGACTGATGTTTTAAGAGTTGTAGGTTTCTTCATTAGGAGCTCATCGAGAACAGTCTTAACACCTTTGTCCCCTGTAACAGCCTGGGTCCAGCTTTTTATTTGAAAATACTTGAATTTAGATAAATTCTTATCTGTAAGAACAGAAATGTCTTCCCAACTCAAAAGGTTCCCTCCAGGTAATAGCTGGCCCCATGTTCTGATATCTGCATTCTGCAAAGCAGTAGATAATAAATCTTTAGTCCATTCAGGAGAGCCAGGAGAGTCCCATATTGGGGCGAGAGCGGAATAATATGGAATATTCAACGCTCTTCTAGCTCTGGCCCACACATATGCCATGTCCCTAAAAACCTTTAGTCTCACTTTTTTAAAGTACCGCATGTCTCCAAACTTAAACAAAAATGCATTAGATCCTCCCTGGATCTCTGATAACATGTTTTGAAACATGAAGTCTGTTTCTGTCTCCCCTAGGGTGTCAAATAGCCTTATACCCGCTTTCAATAATATGGTCCAGGCATATACTCTCAGATCCGGTGCGCATAAACCACCCTTACTTTTCTTCCTACGAAGCTTTTTCCAAGAAATCCTTATGCCTTTAGAGGCCCAGATAAAGGAGTTCCATTTGGCTTGAATCTTGTTTAGTTTGGCTTCATTGAAGGCAAGTGGGATATTCTGGAATATGTATATTAATTTAGGAAGCAGCATCATTTTTATTACATTGATTCTTCCAATTAAAGTCAGAGGAAGAAGTGACCAGCTTTTTAAAGATTCCTCAATTTCTTTATGAATTTTAGAAAGATTTTTGTCCGCAAGTTGATTTATGTGTTGTGTGATTTGAATTCCCAGATATCTGATTTGATGTTTCAAAATTGGGATGGAGTTAGCATAGGTTATATTCCAACACATACATTCTGATTTGGATTGATTGATCAGGTATCCAGACACTTGACCAAAGTTCTCTGCTGCTTTGTATATGAGAGGAATTGATTTGATGGGGTCAATAGTGTACAGCATAAGATCATCCGCATATAAAGTGACTTTTTTCACCCAGTTGTTATATTTAAAGGGTATAATATCTTGATCTTGTCTGATCTTTTCTGCGAAAGATTCCATATATAGATCAAAGAGCAGGGGGGAAAGCGGACATCCCTGTCTTGTTCCTCTCTGGATTTTTATCGGAGAAGATAAGCTTCCATTTATTAATAATCTAGCTGTCGGAACCTGGTAAAATGCTGCTATTGCCCTACAAAAATTTCTCCCTAAGTTGACTTTTTCTAATACTTTAGCTAGGAATGCCCAGTTAACGCGATCGAAAGCCTTAGCGGCGTCTAATGTGATAACTGCTAGTGGGACTTTAAATTGAGAGGCAACATCTATTGCACCCACCAAAGCTTGTGTAAGATCTTGTATAGAGCGGCCTCTGACAAAGCCCTTTTGGTCCAGATGCAATAGTTGGCCTGCTACCCCATTTAGTCTCTCTGCTAATATTTTCGCCATAAGCTTATAGTCCGTGTTAAGGAGGGAAATCGGTCTATATGAATCACACTGGGATGGACTCTTCATTGGTTTTAAAATAAGGACCACTATAGCATCATTCCAAGAGACAGGAATTTTACCTCCTTCCTCATATATATAGGTGAAAAGCAATTTCAGAACTGGTATTATTACAGGTGCTAGCACTTTATATATCTCGGACGGTAGCCCGTCAGGGCCTGGAGCCTTACTTTTTTTAGCGGAATCTATTGCCGAAGCTATTTCAATGGAACTAATTTCACTATTAAGATTATTAGAAGCCCGATCATCTAGAGCTTTAACCTGATATTGATCCAGCCATGATTGTATTGATTGCTGTTGTGGTAGGAGGTCTTCTCTATATACTTCATCAAAATGGTGGTAGAAAGCCTGATCAATATCTGTACTTTTATCTGAGATCACATTCGTGTTTGATATCTGTACTCCCTTAATAGAGTTCTTTTTGATATCTTTTTTTGTTTTCCAGGCTAAAAGTTTTCCGCTGGCCTCGCCATATTCGAAATGAGCTAGTGAGCTAGCCTGCCAACGTTTCCTCAGCCTTTCATCTAATAACTGTTGCAACTGTAATTTACATGTTAGCAAATCTTTCTTATTATTCTCTTGATCAGTCAAGTGGGGGTCTAATGCATCTTGTTCAAGAGCTTTTATCCTTGTTTCAACCTGTGAAATTTGTGCCTTATATGCTGCATATTTTGCGGTCTGAAATGCTAATAGGCGTCCTCTCAAAAAGGCTTTATATGTGTCCCAAACAACCGGGAGTATAGCTGTACCTAAATTAAAAGTAAAGAACTCGTTGGATTCCTTAAGTAACTTATCTATTATTTCATCTTCCAAGAGAATACTTCTGTCTATTGTGTATCTCTTAACCATCTGTGGACCTGACAATTTTAGAGTTAGAGTGACCGCTGAGTGATCAGAGATGTGGGCACCAAGATGTTTTATCTCCACTACTTGCTGAGCTAAATGTTCCGCAATCAAGAAAAAAATCTAATCTAGACTTATGCCGTAATTTCTTATTGTGGAATGTAAATTCTCTTTTTGTGCCATTTTTTTGTCGCCAGATATCTTTCCATCCAAACTGAATAATCGCATTAGTTAGAACAGCTCTAGTTTTGGAGTTATGTGTGAACCTTGCGCAGTGTTTCTTACATGTTATTCAAAAATCGATTTTTGGGTGCAATTGATTGGTATTTGCATTTGGCCTTTTTTTATGATTGCCTTATGCAACTGGTGCATCACTTTATACATGGGTAATAAGTGACGCACTGGTGGCGCAAGGCCTTTATAAATAAGGCCCTGACTTTGTTTGATGATATTGAGTGGTTGTACATAGGTTCTGCGCAGTGTTTCTTACATGTTATTCAAAAATCGATTTTTGGGTGCAATTGATTGGTATTTGCATTTGGCCCTTTTTTATGATTGCCTTGTGCAGCTGATGCATCACTTTAAACATGGGTAATAAGTGACGCACTGGTGGCGCAAGGCCTTTATAAATAAGGCCCTGACTTTGTTTGATGATATTGAGTGATTGTACATAGGTTCTGCGCAGTGTTTCTTACATGTTATTCAAAAATCGATTTTTGGGTGCAATTGATTGGTATTTGCATTTGGCCCTTTTTTATGATTGCCTTGTGCAACTGGTGCATCACTTTATACATGGGTAATAAGTGACGCACTCGTGGCGCAAGGCCTTTATAAATAAGGCCCTGACTTTGTTTGATGATATTGAGTGGTTGTACATAGGTTCTGCGCAGTGTTTCTTACATGTTATTCAAAAATCGATTTTTGAGTGCAATTGATTGGTATTTGCATTTGGCCCTTTTTTATGATTGCCTTGTGCAGCTGATGCATCACTTTAAACATGGGTAATAAGTGACGCACTGGTGGCGCAAGGCCTTTATAAATAAGGCCCTGACTTTGTTTGATGATATTGAGTGGTTGTTCATAGGTTCTGCACAGTGTTTCTTACATGTTATTCAAAAATCGATTTTTGGGTGCAATTGATTGGTATTTTCATTTGGCCCTTTTTTATGATTGCCTTGTGCAGCTGATGCATCACTTTAAACATGGGTAATAAGTGACGCACTGGTGGCGCAAGGCCTTTATAAATAAGGCCCTGACTTTGTTTGATGATATTGAGTGGTTGTATATAGGTTCTGCGCAGTGTTTCTTACATGGTATTCAAAAATCGATTTTTGGGTGCAATTGATTGGTATTTTCATTTGGCCCTTTTTTATGATTGCCTTGTGCAGCTGATGCATCACTTTAAACATGGGTAATAAGTGACGCACTGGTGGCGCAACGCCTTTATAAATAAAGCCCTGAGTTGCTATTGTATAAACTTAAATATGTTGCAATTTATTGTTTATATTGTTTGCTTTTTAACATTACTTTGTTGTTTGCTAATAGTGGTCTTTCATGTGTTTTTTTAACAGAACAACAGATTCAAATCAACTTCTGAAAAGCAAGCAAAAATGCCTTCAAGGCAAAGAAATATCAAAAATACCATACGGAAAAGGAGAACATCAACAACAGAGTTTATGGAATCCTCTTCAACAACTACTTCAAAAAACACCAGAAAAGCTTCTGGTAAGCCAATTAAGTCTTTTCTTCGCAACATATGTCGTAGAAAAAAAAATGATATTGCTAATGTGAATATACAGAAAAAGTCAACAAATCTAAAAAGGAAGGAGAAGCCCACAAAAAATGTTTCCATTGGAGCAGGAGAGAAGAGAATGGATAGCAATAGAAGGGTAAATCTTTTTAGGGACATTCGTAGGCGAATGTTTCGCAATAGGATAGTTTTAAATTTGCTAAAAAATGATAAGAAAAGTAAACTGAGAGCTGCTTTTTACAAGAAAAAGAAAAGTGTAGAAAAGATTGTTGATCAGGCTTTTGAAGTTAAGAAAAAATTATTCATTTTAATAATCAATAGAATTAGGATACTTAATAAGGCCATTGATGTTTTCAAATCGAACAGTAGATGGAAAAGAATTATTAATCGGAGTAATTTTTGTGAAGTATTTTCTGGTGAATGGATGCATAGTTCAAGTTCTGAGCCTTTTTTCAATGAGGAGAGTTACTTTCAGGAAAATGATTTGGTGCATGCAGTTGACACCAGTGGTCGAGCATATGAGGTGAAAGATAGTTGTGTGATGGAAAAAGAGAAACTTGTATCTAGAGATGCAGAAGAGGTGTTAGCTGATGAAGTTTTAGGGAGACGTACTAAGGGTCCAGTGTACACATGGAAATGCAGTAGTATTTGTAGTGTGCGACAGGAATCAATCGATTTGCTTCGAAATTTCTTACGTACATATAGTAAGAAAAGTCTCAAACAAAAAATGAAGATCCTGCAAGAGTTAGATCCTTGCAGAGTGAGAGAAAGCACAGGTTTGCATGGGCATTCACTAGCTTGTCTTTCTAGAAAAGTTTGTCGGAGTGTTTTTCATCATTTTAGGATCTTAGCAGTGCATCATAATAACGTGAGGAAATTAGTGAGAAAGTTGTATTATACAAAAAGTCCCGCACTTAAGCTTAAACAGTTAAACAGTGCTCTTTTGCATGGATCTGAAGTGGATGTGAAGACTATTTGTGAAGAAATTGAGTTTTGTTATTTTGGGAACAAAGAGGACAGTGTAGAAATAGATATAGTAATGGATGGTAATGCAGAAGATAATGGACAAATTTCAAGTATTGAAAAGTTTGATGAGGAAATTATCAAGTTTAAGGTGAAATCAAGTGAGAGGCCTAATTTAACTTGTGTGTGTTGTCGACGGACTCATTATAAGATTCAGACTAGGTTAGTTGATTTATATGCAAAAAGTGAATTGGAAAATAATAGTGAATGGAAGGATTTTGTAAGTTATTTGTTGGTGGAGAATTCTTTTGATTTGAGTTTGGATCAGCGTATTTGTAATTATTGTTCAAATAAATTAAATGAAAATAGAATGCCTGCTAGAGCAGTTTATAATAATCTTCAGTTGATAGATATTACTTCTGAATTGATGGATCTAAATACTTATGAATCTATTTTGATTCAATGTGTCCATCCTTTTCAGGCTATTGTACGCATAGAGCCTAAGACAGGGAAATTGCCTGCATCAGATTTACTGAGAGGATTAAAGGGAAGAGTTGTTTATTTGCCTCTAGATGTAAAGAAAAATATTAATACAATTGGTGTAGAAAGAGTAGAAGAAGATCCTTTAGTTATTCTAGTTAATGGGGTTCCAACAAAGAGTAAGAAAATCTGGCAAGATTTAGTGGATGTTAAAAAAGTCAAGAAGGCAACGTTGTATTTGGTCAAAAACAATGAGTACTACAAAGATGTAAGTGTTGGAGCAGAGGAAACAGCTATAGAAGAAGATAGTGATTCTTCAGTTGGTCAAATTGAAAAAGTTGATGTGTCTAGAACTGAAGAAATATATGAACATTATACTGTTCATCCTTTGCATTCCAAAGAAGTAATGGGAAATGCAATTGACTTGTTTCAAATGAAAGCAGCAAAAGGAAGTCCCATTAGTGTATGGGAAGAAAGTTTGGAAGCTCGTTGTTTTCCACAATTATTTCCAACAGGTTGTGGTGGACGATATGATGATCGACCAGTTCAAATTCCTGCAGCTGAATACCGGACTCTAAGATTATATGCTGAAGATCCAAGGTTTCGTCAATGCATTCCATATTTATTTCATCTACTGTTTGAAAGTGATTTGTCTGGGCTTTCTTATGCAGTTAATCATATATTAAAAAGTGGAGCTCATTTGCAAAATGTTTGTGCAAGGGACTTTATGGAGAAAGTTAATCTGCAAGACAGTATTTTGGAATCTCAGCTAATCAATCTCATGGCATGTCAACGTGGAACCAACGAGTATTGGTTTCGTTGTCATGGAGAATTGAAATGTATGCTAAGAAACTTAGGAACTCCTACATGGTTCCTCACTCTTAGCTGTGCTGAGTATGCATGGGACGATTTACTTCAATTTCTACGAGGGGCAAATGAAAACATACCAAATATAGAATTGAAAACACCAGGAGAACTGTGTTCTTTAGATCCAGTGAATGTTTGCAGATATTTTAATCATAGATTTGAAGCTATGATGTCTTTTATTACCAACAAAAAAAATCCTCCCCTTGGAGATGTTTTGGATTTCTTTTGGAGGAAGGAATATCAAGCGAGAGGTGCTCCTCATATACATATGTTGTTGTGGATTAAAGATGCACCCAAATTTGGATCAGATTCAGATGAAACAGTGATGAGTTTCATTGAAGAGTATTCAACATGTGCTGTTCCAAAATCTACTGAAGAAAACAATTTAAGGCAACAAGTTTTACGTTTTCAATCTCATCGTTGTGGAAAGTACTGTCGTCGCAAATTTAAAAACAAGGAAAAGTACTACACGAAATGTCGTTTTGCATTTCCTCGACCAGTGATTTCTAAGGGAAGAGTAAATAATTTGATGTCATCTCTACGACATACTGTGACGAGGAAATCTCCCAAAAATACATACAATTTGAAAAGAAATGAAGAATCTAAGTACATCAACGATTACAACCCAGTGATTTTGTCCATGTGGAATGCTAACATGGATATTCAGTTCGTTGCCCACAACTCTATTGCTGTGGCTCGATATGTGACATCTTACATCACAAAAAAAGAAAAGACAGAACTGAAGGAAATGTGGAAGGACATTTCACATGAAAAGAGTCTAAGCAAGAAATTATACAGTTTCAGTCTGAAGATGTTGTCGCATCGAGAAATTGGAGCATATGAATGTTCTGATCGGTTATCATCAGCAAGTCTCTATGCCAAATCAAGAACAATCATTTGGGTGAGTCTTGGTCTTGCTGCAACACGAAACCGAGTTTTGAAATCTGTACAAGAAATTGAATATTTGGCGGAAAAAGAACCAAACAGTACAGATATTTTGAAGACAAATATGTTGGATACATACTATCCAAATAGAAGTACTCACCTTGAGAACACTTGTTTGTATGAAGTTCTTCAAAACTACAGTTATAAGAGGAACATCACAGAAGATATCAATAATGGAAAATATGCACTCATTGGCTATGAAGGATGTCTAGTGAAGCAGAAAAAAGGCCATTTGATTAATCATCGAAAATTGAGTTGTGAAGTTCCAGACAAAAGAGAATTTTACTATTTAGCTCTTTTGCAACTCTTTAAGCCATGGCGTACAGAAGAGGAACTACTTGGAGATTTTCTCTGTTATGAAGACTCTTTTAATGCAACTAAGGATACCATAGAATGTCCTATTTTTCTAAATTATCTGCAAATGTTGAATGAAGAAATGGAGCAAGAAACCACAATTGCTGAAGAGATAGCTAGAAACAGTTCTCAAGATAGTCAGAGTTCTACTTCATTGAGCCAGGATCCACTAGGAGGACCAATTATCCAAAATGAAGCTGCCACTGCCATGGATGAGGTGGAAAGAGCTATGGAACAAGCTCAAGAGGATGGAGTTAACTTAGAAGATTTGGTAAAGCAACTAAACATTGAGCAGAAAAAGATATATGATGAAGTCACAGAGCAGATTGAACATGGATTCAGACATGAGAAAAAAGAGTGCTCATGTATATTATTTGACCCTGTCCGACTGTACGTAAGTGGAGAAGCGGGGACAGGAAAAAGTTTTCTAATTAAAGCCATTGCAAGTTATCTGCAGAAAAGGACTGATTCACCACTGTCTTGTGTTGTAACTGCTCCAACTGGTCTGGCAGCACATAACATTAAAGGGATTACTCTACATCGTTTATTGATGCTGCCAGTTGAACATGATAATAAATTGCATTACAACAAGTTATCTGGAGATGCGTGTTCTGAAGTTTCAAGAGTCTTGAAGAAAATGAAACTTCTTATCATTGATGAAGTAAGCATGGTCTCAAATCTAATGCTTGCTTTTGTGCATTTGAGAATGCAAGAAATTCTTAAAACAGACTATGATGTGTTATTTGGAGGAAAACACATTATTGTTTTTGGAGATCTATTGCAGTTGACTCCAGTAAAAGGACAACCAGTGTTTAAAATGCTCACACATGAAGATACCAGGAAGTCCCTTGGAAGCATTGGAAATGTTAATATATGGCTAAATTTTAAATATGCTGAACTGCTTCAAAATATGCGACAGGCCAAAGATGAAGATTATAAAAATATTCTACAAGATGTAAGAATTGGAAAAGTGACTGAGCTTGGGAAAAAAGCTTTGCATAGTCGATTAATTTCAAATTTGTATCCAAATGAAAACATTCTTCCAGATAATATTTTTAAAAAAATGACTGAGAAGAAATCTGGGATATGTTTGATGCCAACTCTGCAAGAATGTTCCATCTTCAACAACAAAATGTTAGAGTTAGAAAATGAAGAGATTGTGAAACTGGAAGCAATAGATAAAATAGAGCATATGGGTGCAACAATTGGTTTGTCAGAAAATTTGAAAACTAAATTGGATTCATTGGAGAAAAGTATTTCAAAAACAGCTGGTTTTGAAAAGACTCTGAATGTGTGTTTAAATTGTCGTATCATTTTGAGAAGGAATTTAAATGTTGAAAGAGGTCTGGTAAATGGAGCAATGGGTTATGTTGTTGATTTTGTGAATTACAGAAATAGAGATGGAATTGAATTTTTAAAAATAAAATTTGATGGCATTGAACAAGTGCAACAAATAAGTTGTGGTTCTGCTAGATTTTTACTTGTAAAAGACTTATATGTTCGCCGAAAACAGTTTCCTGTTTGTTTGGCGTATGCGGTGACAATTCATAAATCTCAAGGTTTAAGTGTAGATGGTGCTTTGGTGAACATTGGAAGATCTGTGTTTAAAGAGGGTATGGCATATGTGGCATTATCTCGAGTCAGAACTTTATCAGGATTGTACTTGATTGCGTGTGATGAGACAAAGATTTCTGCAGATCTAGATTGTGTTAAAGAATACAATAGGTTAAGAAGAGAGTATGCTCCACATTTGCCTCAATATCCTCTGTTTGAAAAACGTGTGGTAGGCCGAAAAAGAAGAAATGAGGATAATTGTAGTGAGGTAGTTGCAAAAAGACAAAAAGTAGAGAAAACTGTAATTGAAAACAGGAAGAAAAAGAATTGTGGACAAAATGTTGGATTTCAGTTTGAAAATAGTTCTGGTGTCAACTGCTATGCTAATGTAGTGGTTAATGTTGTTTTTTTTCTTAAAAGTTTACAAGAACAGATTGTTGAACATCGGGATCAAAGATTGTGTGGTTTATTGAATTCTGTGTTTCAGAAATGTAGCAGTGTTACAGCACAAATAGAAAGTGTAACAGAAATTCGAAATATTTTAGATTTGTGTTCTGGTCAAGATAAATTTTCACAGAACATTCAGCAGGATTGTCAGGAATTTTTAATGTATATGTTTGGTGTTTTGGAAGATGAAGGTGTAGATGTAGATAATCTTTTCAGCCTTTCTTATCAATGGCAGCATGACTGCCACAATTGTAGTTTATCAAGTACTACTAGAATAGACACTGAAAAATTTATATACTTGACTTTACCTGACTGTAAATCAGTGTCTTTTAAAAATCTAGTTAAAGCAGCAGATCATAATATGGTGTGTACCCAATGTAACTGTACAATGCTGTCCACATTATTTATACAAAGTTATGGGCAGTATATCATTTTAGTTTTCCAACGATGTAGACCTGATGGAACTAAATTGACAACTTCTATCAAAAATTTTGTAGCTTCTCAGTTATCAATTTCAGGAAGAACCTTTACAACTGAAGCTATTATTTATCATGATGGATCTTCGACCACCTCAGGACATTATACATGCTACTTAAAATCTGAAAATGGATGGAGTTACTGCAATGATTCTCATTTAACTTATAAACAACGTTTGCCTTATGACTCTACAAATTCTTATCTAGTGTTTTTAAAACCAAAGTTTTAGTAAAGGGAATTGGCCTTTGAAGACGGGAATAGTTAATAAAAGTTAGTTAGTTAGTTAGTTAATCTAATATTTTAAATTATTTATCTCATGTAGATACTTTAAGTGGATCTCAAAGTAAAAAATACTGATATATCAGACACAAATTGGCCGTGAGGAAAGTGTAAGGTATGATGTTTTTAGATCTTTTTTCATAGGAAGTTGATGAAATGGAACTTGTAGAGCACAGCAGACTTTTTTTCCACCAAAAGGACCTTCACTATCTTCTATTTGGCCTCACGGAAAAGTAAGTGAATCAAAGATTAGTGTACATATATGAGATGTATGTTTGAATGGTTTTTTTTAAACACAATCTTTTAGATTGTGTTTTTTTTTCCCGCTGTTATATGATGAAGACTTTGAACTCACTAATTTAAGTGGAATTCAATATATTCTGAGAACAGCAAAAATAAATAATGTAATATATTGTAGAAGTTATTGTGTAGTTTGCATTGTGTAATTTATATTGTGTTCACATTGTCATACACTCATTTTCTTTTTCACCCTTATTTACCTCTCTTTACTAATTTACACTCTTTTTTCATCGCTGTTTCTTTACTGCACTTCATTCACAACTTCTTAATCTAATAGGAACTGTCTGCATTTCCTCTGTTCCTTCCACCACTTTTTATCTTTTTCATATTCTATTAGTACCACTGCTTTAGTTTCCTAACCCTCTTTCTTTTTCTCCATTTTTTTTTTCTTTCACACTCATTGTACTGTAGTTCAGTTAGTTCTTCCTTTTGTCTTTCTGTGTACTTACTCTCTCACTCCTGTTTTATCCATCGTTCTATAATAACTTCATTTCTTTCATCCCTTCACTCTGTGACTTCACTTCACTCACTCTCAATCATCTTCTATTCCTCTATTTTATTTATAGTTTATCAATCAGACTTCTCTCCGTTTCACTCATTTTTCTTTTACTTTCTTATCTTTACTCATTTTGTTTTGATATTTTACATTCTTTTAGTATCTTATTTACCTTTAGGAATTTGTTCTCTAACTATTTCTTTTTCCTTTTTTTTTCTTTCTACATTACTTTCTTTCTGTTTTTGTATCCTTCACTATTGCTTCATTTCTTAGTAAACTTTTGTAGATTTTTAAACCTCATGAACTGTTTCTTCTATTTTATTATACATTTTTATGTAATTATAACATGTTTTTTCTTTTATCTTTCACAGATACAAGTTTGCATAGATTATATGGTAAGTGTGTTTGTAAAATGTTTTTTGTTATCACCTTTTGTTTTATTTTCACTATTTTTCTGTCACCCTACCGCACACCTATTTCCTTACTTTGCTTCCCTCACTTATTCTTTTCTTCCATGTTTACTTCCTACCACATTCAATTTCTTTCAGTACTTCTGCCTATGCACACTCCTTCACTTACCTTTTTTACTGGTTTACTTAGTCCCTCTTTGACACTCCTTCTTTTACTCTCTCTCTTCTTTCTCTCTATTACTCCCCATGTCTTACCCTTATTCACTTACATGTACCCTCTTTCACCCCTCTTTACTTATATTCACTGCTATTTACTTTCCCTCCATCACTGCTATTCTTTTCCTCTGATTCCGTCACTACCTGTCATTCCCATACTTAACTGTCCTTCTTTTTACTTTCAACATCCATTTACATTCTCCCTTAACCTCTGCTTTAGTCTTCTTCCTATTTCTTCTCTTCTTTTGCTCCCTTATTCATTTTTCTTTTTCTCAGTTACTTCCTCTTACACTTTTTCTCTGTCTTACTATCTATTACACAGTCTCTCTGTGTTCCTCCCTTTAGCTCTCTTTCTCTTAACACCACTCTCTCTGTTACCATTCCTTATGGTTACTCCTTCATTATTTTTTTTTCTTTTTTTTGTTAGTGCGCTGACGGTACGCGCACCGGTGCGCGCACCGGGAGCGCACTAGAGTCAAATATAAAAAAAAAAAATACTATTTTAAAATAAAAATATTATCTCAATATACATTATAGTGTTCATTTTTAGAAAAACATTCCTTTTTCAGCTAAAGACATTTGTGAAAAAATAAGCTGAGAAATTTACTAAAAAGTACATAGGTATAAAGCCCTACAAAAAGTTAAAAATTAGCATTAAAAAAACCTATGAAATTCACTGAAAAAACCATAGGTTTCACACCAGTTATAGTTAGGAATTAGCATTTAAAAAACCTATTAAATTCACTGAAAAAACCATAGGTTTCACACCAGTTTTTAAAACCAAAGTTTTAGTGAAGGGAATTGGCCTTTGAAGACGGGAATAGTTAATAAAAGTTAGTTAGTTAGTTAGTTAATCTAATATTTTAAATTATTTATCTCATGTAGATACTTTAAGTGGATCTCAAAGTAAAAAATACTGATATATCAGACACAAATTGGCCGTGAGGAAAGTGTAAGGTATGATGTTTTTAGATCTTTTTTCATAGGAAGTTGATGAAATGGAACTTGTAGAGCACAGCAGACTTTTTTTCCACCAAAAGGACCTTCACTATCTTCTATTTGGCCTCACGGAAAAGTAAGTGAATCAAAGATTAGTGTACATATATGAGATGTATGTTTGAATGGGTTTTTTTAAACACAATCTTTTAGATTGTGTTTTTTTTCCCGCTGTTATATGATGAAGACTTTGAACTCACTAATTTAAGTGGAATTCAATATATTCTGAGAACAGCAAAAATAAATAATGTAACATATTGTAGAAGTTATTGTGTAGTTTGCATTGTGTAATTTATAATGTGTTCACATTGTCATACACTCATTTTCTTTTTCACCCTTATTTACCTCTCTTTACTAATTTACACTCTTTTTTCATCGCTGTTTCTTTACTGCACTTCATTCACAACTTCTTAATCTAATAGGAACTGTCTGCATTTCCTCTGTTCCTTCCACCACTTTTTATCTTTTTCATATTCTCTTAGTACCACTGCTTTAGTTTCCTAACCCTCTTTCTTTTTCTCCATTTTTTTTCTTTCACACTCATTGTACTGTAGTTCAGTTAGTTCTTCCTTTTGTCTTTCTGTGTACTTACTCTCTCACTCCTGTTTTATCCATCGTTCTATAATAACTTCATTTCTTTCATCCCTTCACTCTGTGACTTCACTTCACTCACTCTCAATCATCTTCTATTCCTCTATTTTATTTATAGTTTATCAATCAGACTTCTCTCCTTTTCACTCATTTTTCTTTTACTTTCTTATCTTTACTCATTTTGTTTTGATATTTTACATTCTTTTAGTATCTTATTTACCTTTAGGAATTTGTTCTCTAACTATTTCTTTTTCCTTTTTTTTTCTTTCTACATTACTTTCTTTCTGTTTTTGTATCCTTCACTATTGCTTCATTTCTTAGTAAACTTTTGTAGATTTTTAAACCTCATGAACTGTTTCTTCTATTTTATTATACATTTTTATGTAATTATAACATGTTTTTTCTTTTATCTTTCACAGATACAAGTTTGCATAGATTATATGGTAAGTGTGTTTGTAAAATGTTTTTTGTTATCACCTTTTGTTTTATTTTCACTATTTTTCTGTCACCCTACCGCACACCTATTTCCTTACTTTGCTTCCCTCACTTATTCTTTTCTTCCATGTTTACTTCCTACCACATTCAATTTCTTTCAGTACTTCTGCCTATGCACACTCCTTCACTTACCTTTTTTACTGGTTTACTTAGTCCCTTTGTGACACTCCTTCTTTTACTCTCTCTCTTCTTTCTCTCTATTACTCCCCATGTCTTACCCTTATTCACTTACATGTACCCTCTTTCACCCCTCTTTACTTATATTCACTGCTATTTACTTTCCCTCCATCACTGCTATTCTTTTCCTCTGATTCCGTCACTACCTGTCATTCCCATACTTAACTGTCCTTCTTTTTACTTTCAACATCCATTTACATTCTCCCTTAACCTCTGCTTTAGTCTTCTTCCTATTTCTTCTCTTCTTTTGCTCCCTTATTCATTTTTCTTTTTCTCAGTTACTTCCTCTTACACTTTTTCTCTGTCTTACTATCTATTACACAGTCTCTCTGTGTTCCTCCCTTTAGCTCTCTTTCTCTTAACACCACTCTCTCTGTTACCATTCCTTATGGTTACTCCTTCATTATTTTTTTTTCTTTTTTTTGTTAGTGCGCTGACGGTACGCGCACCGGTGCGCGCACCGGGAGCGCACTAGAGTCAAATATAAAAAAAAAAAAAATACTATTTTAAAATAAAAATATTATCTCAATATACATTATAGTGTTCATTTTTAGAAAAACATTCCTTTTTCAGCTAAAGACATTTGTGAAAAAATAAGCTGAGAAATTTACTAAAAAGTACATAGGTATAAAGCCCTACAAAAAGTTAAAAATTAGCATTAAAAAAACCTATGAAATTCACTGAAAAAACCATAGGTTTCACACCAGTTATAGTTAGGAATTAGCATTTAAAAAACCTATTAAATTCACTGAAAAAACCATAGGTTTCACACCAGTTTTTAAAACCAAAGTTTTAGTGAAGGGAATTGGCCTTTGAAGACGGGAATAGTTAATAAGAGTTAGTTAGTTAGTTAGTTAATCTAATATTTTAAATTATTTATCTCATGTAGATACTTTAAGTGGATCTCAAAGTAAAAAATACTGATATATCAGACACAAATTGGCCGTGAGGAAAGTGTAAGGTATGATGTTTTTAGATCTTTTTTCATAGGAAGTTGATGAAATGGAACTTGTAGAGCACAGCAGACTTTTTTTCCACCAAAAGGACCTTCACTATCTTCTATTTGGTCTCACGGAAAAGTAAGTGAATCAAAGATTAGTGTACATATATGAGATGTATGTTTGAATGGGTTTTTTTAAACACAATCTTTTAGATTGTGTTTTTTTTCCCGCTGTTATATGATGAAGACTTTGAACTCACTAATTTAAGTGGAATTCAATATATTCTGAGAACAGCAAAAATAAATAATATAACATATTGTAGAAGTTATTGTGTAGTTTGCATTGTGTAATTTATATTGTGTTCACATTGTCATACACTCATTTTCTTTTTCACCCTTATTTACCTCTCTTTACTAATTTACACTCTTTTTTCATCGCTGTTTCTTTACTGCACTTCATGCACAACTTCTTAATCTAATAGGAACTGTCTGCATTTCCTCTGTTCCTTCCACCACTTTTTATCTTTTTCATATTCTCTTAGTACCACTGCTTTAGTTTCCTAACCCTCTTTCTTTTTCTCCATTTTTTTTTCTTTCACACTCATTGTACTGTAGTTCAGTTAGTTCTTCCTTTTGTCTTTCTGTGTACTTACTCTCTCACTCCTGTTTTATCCATCGTTCTATAATAACTTCATTTCTTTCATCCCTTCACTCTGTGACTTCACTTCACTCACTCTCAATCATCTTCTATTCCTCTATTTTATTTATAGTTTATCAATCAGACTTCTCTCCTTTTCACTCATTTTTCTTTTACTTTCTTATCTTTACTCATTTTGTTTTGATATTTTACATTCTTTTAGTATCTTATTTACCTTTAGGAATTTGTTCTCTAACTATTTCTTTTTCCTTTTTTTTTTCTTTCTACATTACTTTCTTTCTGTTTTTGTATCCTTCACTATTGCTTCATTTCTTAGTAAACTTTTGTAGATTTTTGAACCTCATGAACTGTTTCTTCTATTTTATTATACATTTTTATGTAATTATAACATGTTTTTTCTTTTATCTTTCACAGATACAAGTTTGCATAGATTATATGGTAAGTGTGTTTGTAAAATGTTTTTTGTTATCACCTTTTGTTTTATTTTCACTATTTTTCTGTCACCCTACCGCACACCTATTTCCTTACTTTGCTTCCCTCACTTATTCTTTTCTTCCATGTTTACTTCCTACCACATTCAATTTCTTTCAGTACTTCTGCCTATGCACACTCCTTCACTTACCTTTTTTACTGGTTTACTTAGTCCCTTTGTGACACTCCTTCTTTTACTCTCTCTCTTCTTTCTCTCTATTACTCCCCATGTCTTACCCTTATTCACTTACATGTACCCTCTTTCACCCCTCTTTACTTATATTCACTGCTATTTACTTTCCCTCCATCACTGCTATTCTTTTCGTCTGATTCCGTCACTACCTGTCATTCCCATACTTAACTGTCCTTCTTTTTACTTTCAACATCCATTTACATTCTCCCTTAACCTCTGCTTTAGTCTTCTTCCTATTTCTTCTCTTCTTTTGCTCCCTTATTCATTTTTCTTTTTCTCAGTTACTTCCTCTTACACTTTTTCTCTGTCTTACTATCTATTACACAGTCTCTCTGTGTTCCTCCCTTTAGCTCTCTTTCTCTTAACACCACTCTCTCTGTTACCATTCCTTATGGTTACTCCTTCATTATTTTTTTTTTATTTTTTTTGTTAGTGCGCTGACGGTACGCGCACCGGTGCGCGCACCGGGAGCGCACTAGAGTCAAATATAAAAAAAAAATACTATTTTAAAATAAAAATATTATCTCAATATACATTATAGTGTTCATTTTTAGAAAAACATTCCTTTTTCAGCTAAAGACATTTGTGAAAAAATAAGCTGAGAAATTTACTAAAAAGAACATAGGTATAAAGCCCTACAAAAAGTTAAAAATTAGCATTAAAAAAACCTATGAAATTCACTGAAAAAACCATAGGTTTCACACCAGTTATAGTTAGGAATTAGCATTTAAAAAACCTATTAAATTCACTGAAAAAACCATAGGTTTCACACCAGTTATAGTTAGCTGGAAATTTTACTGTCATAAAACCATTGAAATTCCCACGTTATAGTTAGTCGGACTCACTATAACTTGCGCGTACAATGCACTGCTGATGACATCACATATTACATCACTCATGACATGGTCAGTGACATCACTCATGACATCACTGATGACACCATCCTTGTGACACAGTGACAGACCTCCTTTCAGTGTAATGTAACCCTTGAAACACATATTCAAAAATAGAAACTAATATTTTCAAAAAAGTGGATATACCCATACCAGTTACAACAACCAATTCAGTAATTGTACTATCTATATACAAATTCACACATTCACCAACAATTTTATGTATTCACTCATACATATACTCACTCATCATATGTAGTGATACCCCTATTCATCCTGTTACACACCGACAGTCATCAAAAAGTTACTCACACACATACTCACACATGCAAATAAACTAATAAACATCCATTTATTTGCATATACAGATTTACACACACTACCACCTTACTTCTAAGGAAACTTACACATATTTACCCTCTTAAACAATCACTTATAGAAACACATACTTATTTAAACAGGAATTCTTTCAATCTCTCACTCTAACATATACTTACTTATATACATTAATGCTCATATATACAAGTTTAAAACATATGTAGTTACTCATAAAGACACTAGTGAGACAGGCATTCACTCACTAACACACACATATACACACTCATCCACCCATACAGTCCTGCACATATGCTGTCTTCAAAACACATACAAACAGTAAGTCAGTCATCAACCCATGCAGCCACTTATACACAAAGTGAAACACTGATACATATATTACAAAATTAAAAAATCCATTTACACACTTATTTAACCATTTATTCTTCCACCGTCCTTTACAAATACATATATAAAACATATTTATTTTTCAAAAAGACACACATTCACTGGATGGTGTCATCAGTGATGTCATGAGTGATGTCACTGACCATGTCATGAGTGATGTAATATGTGATGTCATCAGCAGTGCATTGTACGCGCAAGTTATAAGTGAGTCCGACTAACTATAACGTGGGAATTTCAATGGTTTTATGACAGTAAAATTTCCAGCTAACTATAACTGGTGTGAAACCTATGGTTTTTTCAGTGAATATAAATATATATATATATATATATATGTTATGTTATGTTATAAAGCATTTTATTGCGCGCTCTGCTACTACAAAGTATCCTGGCGCGATATGTGAGCACTAAACTGACCCAGTCCAAGAACAGAAGGAAACAGGGAGCTAAATACTGAGATTAAAAAGATGGGTTTTCAAGCCTTTCTTAAATTCTGCCAATGTAGTTAAAGATCTCAGAAAGAACGGCAAGGCATTCCAGGCCCGTGCTGTTTGGACAGAAATTGACTGACCGCCCAGTCTCGCATATCTGACTTTAGGCATAGACATCAGACGGAGATTGGCTGATCGAAGAGCTCGATGAGGGGTATACAAGGAAAACCTTTTGTGCAAGTATTGTGGACCTTGCTGATGCACGTCCCGAAAGGCCAGAACCAGTGATTTGAACATAATGCGATGTGCCACTGGGAGCCAGTGGAGCTCTCGAAGATGGGCACGTGCACTAGTTCTTCTTGGGAGATGGAACAGAAGTCGCACGGCCGCGATATATATATCCATACTAATATCATAAAGAGAGAGCCCAAACCTTTGAGGCGGGTAATCTCAGGAACCACAGCACCAATCACAACACCCAATACAGTGTTGGAAAGGGCAGTTGCAGCAGAAGGACGTAGGCTATGCAGACGCCCACCATATACATTTAAAAGATAAATGAACCGTGCCAGCATAGTCCCTTTGGGCGTGTCTGCGTTGTGCTGCGGGCGTGTGCTGGGGCGTGACAAACGCTGGGGCCGTGTGGTACGTTCCGCCCTTCATGCCATGTCTCATATTGTGTGATAAACCCACTCTGCTCCCTTTAAATACCCCTGCACCCCATAATCATAACCCACCCTTACTCCTTAAAATACCCCAACACCCTTAAACACTAACCCATCTTAACCCTATAAATATATATATAACCCAAACCTATCCCTAAACCCTAAAAATACCCCTGTACCCCAAAACCCAAACCTTGCCCTGAATCCTATAAATACCCCTGTACCTCAAAACCCAAACCTACCCCTGAACCCTAAAAATACCCCTGTACCCCAAAACCCAAACCTAACCCTGAACCCTTAAAATATCCCTGTACCCCAAAACCCAAACCTACCCCATAACCCTAAAAATACCCCTGTACCCCAAAACCCAAAACAAGCCCTGAACGCTAAAAATAACCCTGTACCCCAAAACCGAAACCTAGCCCTGAACCCTAAAATACCCCTGTACCCCAAAACCCAAACCTAGCCCTGATCCCTCAAAATACCCCTGTGCCCCAAACCCAAACCTACCCCTGAACCCTAAAATACCCCTTGTACCCCAAAACCCAAACCTAGCCCTGAACCCTTAAAATACCCATGTACCCCAAAAAACAAACCTACCCCTGAACCCTAAAAATAGCCCTATACCCCCAAACCCAAACCTAGCCCTGAACCCTAAAAATACCCCTGTACCCCAAAACCCATACCTATCCCTAAACCTTAAAACTACCCCTGTGCCCCATAACCCAAAACTATAGCTGAACCCTTAAAATACCCAAACACCCCAAAACATATACCTCAGTACCCCAAAACATATACCCCTATACCCATACTTACCTTATCCAAACATTAAAAAACATGCTTTTACCATGCATGCATTTACAACGAATTTCGTTGTAAATGTATGCGTGGTAAAAGCATATAAAATGTAATGCCATGCATTATAATGGCATTGCGGAGTCATGGTACTTTCGTAATGAAAGTATGCGGAGTGATGGTATGCGGATAGAAAGTTGCGGAATAATGGGTGTTTACCCTCCCCCGGTAAGTACATTGGTGGCACGGCGGTCCACATCTCCAGCAACATACTCATATTTTTTCACCACCCATTTGAAAAATGCACAGGTCTCTCTCATTAATGGCCAGCACCGACATACACTTTTAGGCACACCTCCCGCCACAAGTTCTAGAATTGCGAACTTTAGAGCTGGGGAGCTACGTTCGAATATCGGCATCAGCTCAACATCCTGTGATTCCAGGCAAATCGCTTTGTCTCCCCGTGCCTACCACAAATAAATGTGTTCTTCTGTAATGTAAATTGTGCTCATGCCATGTTGTCGAGTTCGCGCTATATAATATTGCAAGGAAAAATAAAGTAGGGAAACTCAAGTTCACACACTACTAAACACGCACTCTTAAGTGCATTAGCAGTGCATTGTGAATCGGAGCGTTTCAAAGGCCTGTCACAGATAAGAAATGCTATCAAAACGAAATCCTACAAAACAATATACTACTGGCCGGCACCATTTCATACCCGGACAACGTCGGGACGGGCTGCTAGTATAGCTATATATATAGATATATAGATATATAGATAATAGATAGATAGACATGGTTACACTTGTACAAAACCAGCACAGGTTTTGCAGAGATTTTTAAAGATCTTTTACATTTTATTTCCCAAACATAACGTCCCTCTAACCTGGTTGTGAGTGGTTGTGTGGGTGTGCAAGTAGGTGTTAGAGTTCATGTGTGATTGGATGTGCGGATCTGTGAGTGGGTAGGGAAGTGGCTATCTGGGTGAATGAGTACGTGTGTGTGGCTGTGTGGGTGTGTCAAGGGTTTTGTGGGTCTGTGAGGGGATGTGATAGTGGCTGTATGGGTGTGTGAGTAGGTGTGTGAGTGTTTGTGTGCATGTGTAAGTGGGTGTGGGAGTGGCTGTATGGGCCTTTGAGTGGGTATGTGAGTGGTTTTGTGAGTGGGTGTGGGAGTGTTTTTTGGGTTTTGAAGTAGGTCTGTGAGTGGTTAGGTGGGCGTGTAAGTGAGTTTATGGGTGTGTGAGTGAGTGTGTGAGTAGGAGTGTGGATCTGTGATAGGGATGGGTGAAAAATTCCTCTCCGCCAGTGGAGTTCAGAGTGTTGCCCAAACAAACTTGCAAAGTGATGTGGAGCAGAGTTCTTACTATTGAGCGGTTCACTCACATTAAATGTTTGTGTGCTAGACATCCTCCTGGCGAGATTTCTCAACATGGGTGGTCGACACCATGTTAATAGAAAATCTTTAACCACAGATATCTCTATTATGGTTCACACAAACCTTTCCCTATGTATATATTTTAAGAAATGTTACAATTTTTATGAGATTTTTTGTAATATAGTGTACAGCACAAAAACACACTAGAGGATGAGAGAGTGTATGTTTGATCAGTCCACTTATAATAAATGAAAGCAGCGGTGTTCAAGCCCATTGTTTCAAGCCATAGACCCAGAATTACCACTGTTTGTACATAATGTTGACATTTTGATATATATATGTAATCAATGCGCTTTAACTCTAGATCATTTATTTTTCTTGCTTCGTAGTATTCACTGGTCAAAGAAAAATCCTGAAGAAGGCATTTGCCGAAACGCGTTGGTGGTATTCTGCAAATCACTACCAGTGTCTTTTTGTATTTTTTTGTTTCTATGATCACAATATGTTCAAATTTACTGTATAAAATGAGATAAAATGCAAAAAAATTGTCATATAATCCTAATTGTGTTATCCAAATCCAATTTGTATTTGAACTTATCGAAGTAATATATGCAACAATGTGTATTTATTCATGTGCATAATAGAAAAGTGAATGTAGATATATTGTATGTTTTTGATACTAAACAAAAACAGAGATTAATAAAACTAAAATATTTTCTTAACTGGATTGATACAGAGTTTATTGTGTTAGACAGTATCTACAGTTAGCAAGCAGATTCTTTGTATAAACAGCACTGACCCCGGTGCTATTGCTTTTTTCTAAAAAAGTTTATTTCCCTGTTAGGGATTATCCTTGTTTCAGGGGCCCGTGTGTTTGTCATAACAAATTTGGTGTAACACCACGCTCCAGCATTGTTTTGTAAATATGCCCCTTATCTTATACTGTTTCCTAATTGGGAGGATGTGTCATTGATCTCAGAATTTCACAACTCATGGATAGTGTGGCAACTGAAGTTCTTTTATTTCACACACTAACTTTTTTTTAAAATTCCTAGCTGTTTGACTACCGTCCAGTTGGGTGAGCACCAACAACCACAGCTGACATTTGGATTTTACTCAATTCAAGATGTCCATCAATGTGAGTTTTTATTTCATGCCTGTAAGTGTAAAAAAGGTATCATGCTTAGTGTCATTATCAGGGTTTGAGTTTCTGAAATACAAAAGCGTACTCTTAATTAGTGTGAAAGTTTACAGCTTAAGGGACCAAGACAATAGCAGCAAATATAGCAGGAAGACCTAAAGGAATCTGCAAGTGAGTAAGGGAAAAGCATGAGACATGTACGTGTTTTTAAAATAGGAGAAGTATACCATGTAGTGTCACTAAAAACACAGGGATCAGTAACAGATTTTGGAGTAACCTTTGAACTTTGATTTTGTTTGGTAACTGAGAAATGATTGGAGCTAGACGTATGGTTCCTTCCCAACTCACAGCATGAGTTTAAAGGATTGGGAGAATAAGTAGTGAGTAAATTATAGTGCTCACTTTAAAGTTAACCCCTTGATGAAAAGAGTTTGTCGATTGGGATGTTCTCAGATTTGGTCACAATTGATTCAGTGTCTCCTAAAAAGTATGGGAGATTGATCTTTTTACCAAAGTTGCACAAACATCATGTTTAGTTCTCATCCCACTACAGGCCTTCAATGTGAAGTGAAAGAGTTACACAGAACTAAATAATTTACTTCCCCTTCAAGGCATGGGTGAAATATAGGGCAACACACCAAGGAGGCACAAAGAATGTGGTGAGGCCAGTAACATGGAGACCATGGCAGTTGAATATTTAGGTGTTCCTTTGAGTAGTTAGCTACTACATTTCAACAAGAAGGTGGCTACACAGGGCATAAGACCGTATAACAACATGACTTAATGGTGAAATCTAGTTTTAGAGAGAATGAGCTCATGATTTTTTCTGCTTCTCCTGTAGTTGCAAATACGAGCCCGCCTGGGGTCAGTAATCTGCTGCTGTAGACCATATGCAGTGCCTGAGGGAGGTAAGTGGTCAAAAACAAAACCCCTCATTACCTCATGGTACTAGACATAAATGTACTGTGGGTGGTCTCCTTTTGTGTGCCCTTTTTGATTGTTTATAGTTGCATGTAAACAAATGAATGCAGTTCTGAAACAAGTACAATTTCAGCACAGTACAAGCTGCCCTTGAAGCTATTGTGTAATATTATAGTACATGAAATGCAGGGGGAATCAACCACTCAATATTGAAGTACATGAGGGTGTGGAGGCAGCAGTCACTCAATATGTATGGTGGATGTAGTGGCGGCATCAATCATTCAGTATATCAACTTTGGATTGCAGTCAACCCTGGGAGAACCATATGACTGCTAACGTTTACAATTGTACTGCATACTCCCTTCCAAGCTGGTTTTCCATGATGCCCATGGGACTTTTAGAAAACCAATTAAAGTCTGTTTTTTTTTTTTTAAAATCAATCATTCAGTATTTCAGTTCTGGGCATATGGGGCCATCAGTCATTGAGGTGGGTGGTACTTACTTGGTTTCAAATCCTGGCACCACCCCAGCAGAATGCTCAAAAGACAACCAAATGCAGCACTGACAAAATATTAGAGCCCTATGGCATGTGGGTGGTGGACTTGGAGGCCACAGGATTGATAGGCAAGATGGCCCCACTCCCTCCCAAGAGACCCCATGGGAAAGTGAACTTTCTCTATTTGATCTCTGGCTATTCTAATTCTGTATCTATACTCTATGCCTACTGCTACAACTGACTACTTTAACCCTGTGCCATTTTAAAGACTTTTGATATCCTGGTCAAGACATGTTTCAACTAGTTATGTGACGCTGTTAACATATAATTTAGTACTGTTTGGCATCATGTGGGTTTGAATTACCAGGAAATGGGTAATGCAATTCAAATTTGTACCGTAAAGGGGCCTTTATATTATGTTTTGCCCAGGACCCACAAAATCCTTAAGATGACACTGAAAATGATCACAGGTAGTGTGGCCTTTGAATGCATGCTGCCAAATGTTGGTGATGGACGCAGAGCTGCGTTGCACAACAGGGGTCAATGTATGCTGATGGGAAATGGAGAAGTCTGCTCACCTCAGCAATCCTCAGCAATTACACTTTTCTTCAGTGTGGCAAAAATTAGCACAGCACTCTTCGTATTTGGATAGGAGTTCCGTGGCCCTAGAATTCCAAAGCAAAATAAACAATTGTAGATGTAGCAGTTTCAGGGTTGCAGTAAGTAGATTCATTAATGCCTGCCCAAAACAATGACCAAAGAGACAATAAATTTGGGAAAATGCCACTACAACGCAGCCGTTTCCAGGTGTAACCATAACCACGCATGCATTACACCGCATTAGTGGTTACAACGAATAGCCTTTACCACGCATACGGTTACTACGAGATACATAGTAAAGGCATGTGTGCAAAAGGTACCAAAAAAAGGGGGGCTTGGAGGGGTCTTCCCCCTAAAAAAAAAAATAAACAACGGAGGTTTAGAAAATGGGGCTTGGGGGGGTCTCCACCCTCCCCAAAAAAAAGAAACGCACCCGATTCCGTAAAATTATGAATCTGAAGAAAAAAAATGGGGAGGCAATAGGCGTCATTAGAGGAAGCAAAAAGACACTTCTGTTTACTCCTAACAATGTGAAACATCACCTCGGAAGTGCTTGGAGTGGAAAGGATGTGATGAGGTAAGGGGAATGAGGGGGTGGTGTTGGTAAGGGGAAAATTATAAGGGTCAATTTTTAGGGTTCATAAATAGTGATCGGAGATATTCTTTAACATAAAAATGCTGTTAACTTGCATACAATGAAAATCGTAGTAAAAGTGTGCATGTTAAAGGCATCTTCGTGGTAAAGGATATGCATAGGGAAGGCAATCGTGTTGTAAAGCATGCTTGGCAAAGGCATGCGTTGCAACAAATGCGTTGTAACATCATACTAAAGAATTCCAATGGGCTGCATGAGAACAGGCACGCCACTTGTAAACCTCTCTCAAAAAATGTGATACTTCGCTGTAGAGGCAAATTAGAAGAACCTTCTAAATTAATATATAATCAATGCAACAATCAGAAATATGTATTGTGTTTTGGTGTGTTTTGTTATAATTTGGTATGTCATGTTGTTATGTTTTGTTATGTTGTGTTATGTCATGTTATGTTATGTTATTGTTTCAAGCACCAGCAACTTGGGCCATGAAAAGAGGACCATCTGTGATCTACTATCTTTAGGTTGTGCAGTTATATGGGACTCTGTAATCGAAATTCACATTGAATCTAATAATACTCATGCTCTTAATCTAACCCTAATTTTTGACCATAGGCTCTTTGTGATTAACAAATACCAAAGGTGTCCAATATGATGAACTCCAATCAAGGCCCTTTTATATAGGTTAGAGAGCTCATGGGGTCTGTTGTCTTGTATGCTGGAGGGATTTTGCATAACATAACAATTAAGGAGTCTGACTATAGAAATTAAGAGTACCAGTGCCAAAACCTCTTGAAGAGGGCCACAGGGCATGAAGGGACTATTGGAGTCAACTGTTGTGGTTGAGGTCTTCTTCTCCTGATCTTCAAGGGGTCAACCTACTATGGGTCCTGAGCAACTGGACCTAGTACCCCTGCTGCACTTGACTCTCAGTGATAGCTGTGGATAACAAGTTAAAGGCTCCCTCGTGGGGGAAGTGTAGATAAACACGGCTCATAACTCGAAGTGCACACCGTAATATCAATAAATCAATGACGAGTGAAGTATTTGTTTTCATATTAAAAAAAGTATTTCAGTATTTCAGCATTCGAAAGCAATAACACATTCCCCTTGAGGTCAGGGCTCTAGTGTTTAACTGGAAAATCCCGGTCTCACACTTTTTCTTGTAATGTGGTTGGAGGTGTCCACCATTCACTGGTGGCCACTCTTTGGAAGCAGTCAAAAGTGTCTATGGTGACACAGCACCTTATCAGCGAGTGACCCTGAGCCTGGAAGGCCTGTATTAATATACAGCATCACAGAAACATTCCGCACTACAGAGGGTGCCTTGACTTTGGGTGCTTCCAATGCTCCACTCCTGCTCAGTCAAGTTGAACTGCACTCTGGATGCGTGGCAGCACCGAGCAGGTGCAGGTTCTATTCTCAGGTGCAGAGCCGGCTTTAACAGCAATCGGAGGTGCTCTGGCTTCCACTGGTGTGGTAAATTCAGCTTTTCCTAATCAGGGGGAGGGGGTTGATCCTTGTGCCCTGACACCGTACCAGGGACAGGGTGTAGTCCTCTCAACCTACTCTGGAGTCCAAGGGTCAGGTCGAAGGGCTGGTCTTAGTGCTTCTTACTGAAGCTGCAGGTCGCAGCTTCCGTATACTCAGGCGACATCCCAAACATTTATGGTACTGGGTACTGGTAATCCCTCCTGGCACACAGGGTTGCTGCAGTACCTGCTGTCAAGACATCAGTCTGTATTTCACAGGAACATATACCACAACACCCCATCCTGGCATATGATGTCACCGCTAAGGCCCGCACAGGTCTTGGCACTTTGTTGGCAACAATTACTGACATGGTGGCCCCTCCTGACATACAGAGTCATTGCAACCAAGTGGTACAGGCTGGGTTTAACGCTCTTGACACAGCTCTTGATTCACTGCTGAGTCCACAGTGGCCCTCTCTTGGCATCCGGGGGCCTCGCTCCCTTCAACGCGCTCCTCTTCCTGACAGGGCACACTGACCTTGACAAGCAGGCAGGCGATGATGCTCTAGGCTCGAGAGCAGCTGGCCTTGGTTTCAATGGGTGATGCCCCCCTCTTACCCAACAGGAAAACTAGCAGGCCTTGGCCCCCAGTCCAGGTCACAGCAAAAGTCTTGCAGAGCTCCCTTCCTCACGCAACCAGACAGGCAGCTTGGCAGAAGACACATTTGGGGTCTCAACCAACCATTCTTATACTCTTTTACCAGACGCCAAATGTCATTTAGGGTCTGAGTCTTTTAAGTTTTATGTTGGAGTTCTGCTTCTTTTAGAAGTGTACTCTTTCCTCTCTGTTTTCTCTTGAAAGGCTGTCTATTATAGCAGGTGAGACTATGAAGCTCATAGTCACACAACAGAGGCCATAGGAGTGACTAGAGTTCACACCTCGATGCCAACCACAGCAACATGTGCATCAAAAGGTTAATCCCAGGCTCCCAGCTCTAGTCTTTCTGAGACATTCCCTTAGCCCCATCGCCTTCCTGAGATGTGTCCTGGCCCTTTCCTTTGTGATCTATTACTGAATGAAAGAGCACCCATTGAAGTGTACTGGGGGTCTCTTTCTCTCCCTTCTCCAGTGTGTCCCACCCAGCTCACAGGAATGCAGCCATACACAAAGCTCTTTGAGGGGAATCCCCAACTCCTAATGTCTTCATTAGGCAGGCCAGATCTTCCCAAAATGGAACTTAGGGTCTTCTATATAATGTAACATTGCGGGCACATTTGCACTCAGTGTATGGACACAGTACACACTCTATGCAGTACTGTTACTTTCATGCATAGTGCCCTCACAGGCACACATGCATTCAGCACACTCATTCACTCTACTCATTGTTCATTACTGTAGCGCTGCTGTGTTGTGCCATGATGCGCTACTTGAAAACACACACACTTCAAGTACACATATTCATCAGGCACATATTGCACAACACTTAACCTTTCATGTATTGTACTTTTCGCAAGCATCTATATATCCAGTACATTCTTCCACTGTGCGCAAACTGAACAACACTACATCTCTCATATCCTGTATTCTTCACAGGTATACATACAGCCAGTACTGCACTCACCATGCATGTACTGCACAGCACTACTCTACTATTCCCAGGCACACATACAACCAGTGCTTAGTCACCACTTCTGTGCAGCACTTTAGGCATGAAGGCCAAGTGTGAGCTAGGCACACAGCAGTGAAACTTTTAAAATGGTGAGTGAGCCTTTAGGCCAAACTCCAGTGACACAGGGTAAAAGGGACCGGTACACTCATATAATCACTACACAGTATGCTTCCACCACAGCACTCGTGCTGCTTAATGTCTGGTGGAGGCAGTGACCTTACAGCACTTTTATGTTCCATATAGACACTCAATATAGACTCAGGTAGCAACCTAACCCTTCACCTATATTTCCATGCCATTACACTACATAACAGTTTTTGGGACTGACCTTTTACCTAGTTATGGTGCTGCTAACAGGTTGTGGGGTTTTCCCTGAAACCTAGCCTCATTTATTATGAATACGGATTCTTGGAAACTCAGCAGGACTACCATCTCCTGCATAATACCTATGTAAAAGGACCATTTCTTCCGTCATCCTAAGTCTGACATGACACAGCAAGGTAGATCCACTGGGAGTACCACATTGGGTATATAAACACCATATATTTGTAGATGAAGGGAGAGGATAAAAAGGACTTCCGTGCTGATACACTGACACAAGACGCTGAGATTCCTGCACGCAGACACTCCAGCTCACAGCGGTCTAACATCTCTCGCGGGGTGTCCATCTCGAGACCAAGAAGGGGTCCCACAGCCTCCCAATTCATGTAATGGGGTTGTTTTTATCCAAGCAGGATTCTTGGCTTTACACCTGCATGCATGTACTTAGGTACATCTAGTTACGGTTGCATCGTAGGAGTACGCATTATTACTGTGATGTATTTTTATACCTGCCTGTATTCATTGTTTTAGCACTATGGTAGAAATCTACCATCCTTTTTCTCTGTCGGTGCCTATAATCATGTATATCTGTTTCTGTCAAATGGTTGTTTCAGCATACCTATTTTACACTAGAAAGACGCTGGTTCAATAAATGCTTATTGAAAACGTCCCCACCGTTTATTCTGTGTATCTCTCTGAGACAAAGTGAGCATGAGTGACTGAGTGAAAAGTACTGTAGCCATGATCCCCGATGGGACAAAGTTGTCATGTTCGATAGTTGCCAAGAACTATTCTCTCCTTGGTAAGAGGAGTTTACAGTGGCACTGTGAGCAATCTGGTATACAGAGTAACATACCCGGTGGGGGTGTCTGGAATCAGTCTGGATACCAATCCCACATTCTATGTTGTCTAAACGCGCAGACCCTATATAGGTTTATAGGAACACCACAACAGCACTATGAGGGTAGTGCTTTGGGCGCCCCTCCCGGCCCAACAAGTACGCAATGTGTGAGTCAGGTCTATGTCATGGAGCAAACGCATGATATGCAATTGCTGATAGCAACCAGCATTAAGGATCCAGGCAACAGTACAGTCGGGCACTCATGGCAGGGGTACAGGTCCTTTACCATGCAGAGGACTTTTCCGTTCCAACGAACAGCTCTAGCAGTATACCCTTATGGGTACTTTCAGTACATCTGCATATTTATGGAAGTTTTGTTGTAGTTATGTTATGTTATTTTATATGGGGTTTTGTACCGCGCTCAATTACTACTGGAGTATCATGGCGCGAGGGGAGTGATGCAAGAGGCAGAAGTTAGAGGAGGGAAGGTGGACAATTAAGGTGCCAATTTAAACAGGTGGGTCTTAAGTGCTTTTTTAAAAATCTCATAGTTCTGAGTGGAACGGAGGGCCAGAGGGAGGGAATTCCAAGCAACTGCTGCTTTCACAGCAATGGATTGACCTCCAAAATGGGAGCGCTTAAAGCGAGGAAACGCCAGCCGGTGTTGGGTGGCAGAACGCAGGGGGCGATTGGGAAGATACAGAGAGAACCGTTTCCTTAGATAAAGTGGGCCCTGATCATGGATGACTCTGTGGGCGAAGGTAAGGGTCTTAAAAATAATCAGTTGAGACACCGAAAGCCAGTGCAGACTGCACAGATGGTATTGGACACTAGACCTCCTTGAGATGCCCTCAGACAGCCCGGGTGTCAAACTCGACTGCCTGTCCATCTGGTATTTCAACACCCGATCGTTAGTTAAACACCAGGTTGAGATATTTTATCTTCTAGACGCAGCAAAGCCAGACATACTTTTGCTGTCTGAAACTTGGCTCACAGAAGAGTCCTCCCCTGACATCTTGGCAGCCATCCCTGAAGGCTACTATGTACTTCAGGCCAATCGCGCCCAAAGCAAAATAGGAGGAGGGGAGGCAGCCATCATCTGCCATTCCTACAAATCCAAATCCCTCACAATGTTTCCGATACCCTCTGCTGATTATATCATTTTCAAACTTGAGTTGGATACCCTCCCTCTTACCTTTGCCTTATTCTACCGCCCCCCTGGTCACTCGCCCAGCTTTCTGCACCAATTTGGCAGCATGATAGCTGAACTGGCAGTTAACTACGCCAGGATCCTCGTAATTGGGGACTTTAACTTCTGGCCTAATGCGCTGCACGGAAGCGCCCTTTCAAGGGAGTTTACAGACCTGATAGCAGGTCTCAACTTTCTCCAGTTCATCCATGCACCTACCCATGTCAAGGGACACACCCTTGACCAGATCTGGTCACTAAATCAGGACATCCTTAACGTACAGATCTCCCCATGTGCTTGGTCGGACCATTTCTTTGTCTCCTTCACGGTCCCTAAGCCCCCAACAACCACAGCGTGCCCGTGCAATCCCCCTCTAACTCGTAACTGGGGCCGAGTCGTCCTCCCCTCACTCTGTCTTTCGCTGACTACAACGATCCCCCCTTTGATTGGTGAGACTGGTCTTCACTTGTCTGTCAATGCTCAAGCTGATAACATACACACCTGGTTGGCAGATGCCCGGGAAGCATTTGCCCCACTAAGGAAACTCAGGTTTAAACGCCCCTACGACGCCCAACGTTGGTTTACTGAAAATCTTTCTGATATGAAACTTACCCTTTGGCAAGCTGAGCGTAAGTGGAGGGCCGACTACGGCCATTGCAAGAAGCTGGTCTTTCTGGCAGCCTTGAAAGAATACAAATCAGCCATTCTTTCGGCAAACACAGAGTATTTCTCGCAGAAAATCCTCAATTCCTCCAATAAATCTAGGGAGATCTTTACGATAGTCAATGAACTTGCTAAACCTGACCGGATCACGATGAACCCTGTGTTCTCCCAGTCCCTCTGCGACTTCCTCAATAATTATTTTTGTTGAGAAGATTGATCTTATTAAAGGTAGCATTTCTAACCCTGACCCGGGATTCGACACAGGCTGCACCCCAATAAACTCAATTTTCCTACTGAACTACTCTCTTGTCACTATGGACACCCTCCCTCCGCTCCTCTGCAGAGTTCGCTCTGGCTCTCCTTCTGACAGTTGCCCTTCCCATATTACTTGGAAGATTTTTCCGACCTCCCTGAAGTCCACCTCTCCTTGCTCAACAATTCCCTTTGCCAGGGCATAGTTCCCAGTTCTTTCAAATCGGCCATTGTTACACCTATCCTGAAAAAACCTGGGGCCACCCTTAGTAACTATCGGCCAATTTCCCTGCTCCCCTTTCTGGGGAAACTACTGGAGGCCCATTTCTCCAGCTGCCTGGGCATCTTTATTGAAAGCTCAGACTTCTTGGACCAGCACCAGGCAGGATTCAGACCCCAGCATTCAACCGAGTCGGTCATGGTGGCAGTCCACGACGAACTTAGGAAAGGGGCGGACCAGAACATCTCTCAGGCCTTGGTGCTCCTCGATTTGTCGGCGGCGTTCGATACCTTTGTCCATTCCATCCTTATTCAGCGGATCGAGAACGCCGGCATCGGGGCACCCCGCTTAGATGGCTTGCTTCATTTTTGCAAGACCTTAAGCAAGCAGTTCGTCTTGGCTCCTTCATGTCCAAGGCGAAGGACCTGACTTGTGGGGTCCCCCAAGGCTCCTCCCTTTCCCCCTTGCTATTTAACCTTTACATCCTCCCGCTAATCGCCAAACTCAGGGAGAAACCTGTGGTTATTTTTAATTATGCTGATGACATGCAGCTCATCTTCAATATTGATTCTTCCCCTTCCTCAGTGGCAAATTTCCAGAACACCATGACCTTTATCAGCTGCTGGATGAGGGAAAACCAGCTCAAGCTTAACCCAGACAAGACTGAGCTTGTGCTCACTGGTCCCCCGAATAATCCTTGGAACCCTAGTTTCTGGCCGCACACGCTGGGCGGCACCCCCTGCCCGGTGAGCTCGGTTAGGAGTCTTGATGTTACCATCAGTAAGGATCTGTCTATGAAACCTCAAATTAAATCAGTGATGTCGGCTTGCTTTTTCGATCTGAGTTGCATCAAGAAGATTAGCAGATTCCTAATCCATGATGCCCTCGTCCATGTCATACTGGGTCTAGTAGTGTCCTGCATTGATTATGCAAATTCCCTCTATATCGGGATCCCCCTCTACCATTCCCATCAACTCCAACTGGCTCAAAACCAGGCCGCCAGACTGGTCTTTCGGCAGCCTAGGTCTTGTTCTGTGAAACCCCTTCTGAGAAGCTTACACTGGCTTCCTGTTGTTCAGCGAAGTCTTTTCAAGGTGGGCTGTATGACCTACCTAGCCCTCAAAAACCAAGGCCCCTCCTTCATTGCTGCTTTGCTCCACCGTTACACCCCCTCCCGAGCACTCCGGTCGGCGGGCCTCAATTTGCTTTCCACTTGCCTGTTCAAGTGTAAAAAGTTTGGGGGCTTAAGATTTGCTTCACAAGCCCCCCACCTCTGGAACTCCCTGACCTTCATCTCATCCCTTCCTACCAGGTGTTCAGGAAAGCCCTGAAGACGTGGTTGTTTGCACAAGCATTTGATTAGAATCTTTCTGCTCCGCTGTTAACTCCAGTCTGTCCCAAAGCGCAGAGAAACCATTGGTGAACGTGCGCTGTATAAATTCTTTTTTAATTCATTCATTCATTCATTCATTCATTCATTCATTCATTCATTCATTCATGTTAAAGAGGAGTCTGGCAGTCGCATTTTGGATTATCTGGAGATGATTGGTCAAGTATGCAGGGGTGCCGCTGAACAGGGCATTAGCATAGTCAGGCGAGAGAGAATAAGAGCTCTAGCCACTGTTTCTCTTGCCATTCTGGGAAGAAGAGGAAAACATTTCCGGAGAGCCTTAAGAGTGCCAAAGCAGCCGCAGGTGAGTTTCTTAATGTGAGCCTCAAATTTTAAGTCTTCCCCAAACCACACCCCCAGATTTTTTGCCAGGATGCCCACAGAGCTAGGGAATGGGAAGCCTGCAGTTTTATCTTCATTACATTTTAACTGGGCAGAAGCCCACCAATTGAAGACTGAAGAGAGACAGGTCTGGGTGGAAGCAGTGTCCAGGTCCGTAGCAGGCCAGGTAAACAGCAGCTGTGTGCCATCGGCGTAAGCTATTATTTTGGCGCCCAGTTGTTCGGCCAAGGCAATCAGAGGGGTCATTTATATATTAAACAACAGCGGGCTTAAAGTTGACACTTGCGGCACCCCGTTGTAAAGAAGCTTAGCCGATGACTCAAAGCGGACTGGGCGAGCTCTGTGTGATGAAATTTTACAGTGCAGGTTACCTTGTCATCAACGGCAGAACAGTAGGTGACACCCCACCAAACTAGTCTTGGACAAACAGCACCAAGCGATCCTACCTGGATTATACCATCTGCAATGCCACCCGGCTCCACTGTTTAACCAACTTCCGAATTTATCCAAGAACCGAAAGCGACCACAGGCCCAAGGTTATTTCCTTTAATATAAACCCTGTGAAACACAAAACTGCACCATCAGCATGCCGGGGAATACACACGGAAAACCTAAAGCGCCTTAAGTGGACTGAAGAAATTAGCCTGAACATCCTCCAAGCAAGTGCGGACATCATAAGAATAGGAACCGAGCAAGAGGCAATCCCGACTGTAACCTGGACAATGCTCTGCTCACACCTGACTCACGTTTTTCCAGCAAAGTATCAGGTCGAAAGGGTAACTCAGACTCGTCAGTTTACAATCTCACAGCAGACCAAGTCACTTAAGAAAGCCAGAAACGCAGCCCTGCGGGCACTGGCTAAATCGTCGGGGAATAGTGAACGTAAAATTCACTGTCAAACCACTCAAAGATCCTTCAAGCTGGCGATCAAAAAAGATAAACAGTTTCACGAAAACCAATTTTGGTGCAAACTGGTGTGGGAGAGTAAGCAAAAAAACTCTAGAAAATGTTGGGCTCTTACTAACCACACTAATCCTAGCACATCGAGCTTTGGATCTGCAAACATCCAGGAATCAGACTGGGTAAGATACCTATCTGACCACTTCAAGTCTCCAGAATACCCAGATTCCAAAGGAAGCAGCTCTTTAAATGAGATTAACCATGGGCCTGCCTCCACACGGAGTCTACCCGCCGACTGCTTACACCCCGCCAACATGGACCTTGAGGTGACACAAGAAAGAGTAGCCACAGCAATGACAAAAGCAAGATCTGATGGGGCTCCGGGCCCAAATGGCCTGCCACAGAGCCTGTTTAAATCTGACATTGCCTTCTGGTCCGGAACACTAACTAATCTCTTCAATTACGCTCTGAGAACAGCAACAATCCCGGACTCATGGCGGGGCGCCATAATCCACCCAATTTACAAATCAGGATCACATGCCCAACCGAACAATTACAGACTCATTGCCCTCCTGGATATTGAGGCCAATCATAATGCAGGCATCCTACTGGAGGATCTAAGGTTATGGGCAAAGGACTATAAACTGTTGCCAATGAATCAAACAGGGTTTGTTGCAAACTCAGGGACCAGCACTAATTTGCTAGCAATTTCAACTATAGTCGACAAGGCACTACTAACATCTAGGTTAGTGTTTTGTTGCTTTGTCGACTTCAAAGCAGCATTTGATAGAGTCCCCAGGGAGGCTCTATGGGTAAAATTAAGGAAGTGGGGATTCCAGAGAATGTATTACAGGCAATTATCCAACTGCACTCGCGTACATGGGTTCGGGTGAAGCTAGGGTCCGGCACACATCTCTCGCGGAAAATAATGACAACTAGAGGCGTGAAGCAGGGATGTGTGTTGGCCCCCTTCTCTTTAACCTGTTCATAGCAGATCTGTCGGCGACCCTGGACAATATCAACCGTCATTCTCCAAAAGTCGGTGCCTTGGGTCTAAGCAACCTTTTGTACGCCGATGACCTTGTCCTTTTAAGCCTCACTAGGGTTGGCCTACAAAGGCTCCTTGATAAACTGCATGACTATACGACTATTAACCAATTAGAGGTCAACTTAAAAAAAAACGCAAGTTGTCCCTTTCGGTAATAAACGACACACAGGTGGTGGTTGGTCATTCAACAACATAAGCCTCGTAACAGGCCAGTCGTATAAATATCTAGGCGTCCACCTGGATTCTAAATACAATTTTAGAAAGCAGCGTAACGAGATCGCAGTCAAAGCAATAACCCTTGTGGTATCACTAGGCAAGCTTGCAAAAAATCTCTCAGGCCCAACTCAATCGCCTCTTTTGGAGGTGATGAGAGCAAGAATTGGCCCTACTCTATCGTATGGCATAGAGTCATTTGGGGGGAAAATGAATACAGCCTTGAACCAGCACACAACAAAAATTTATAAAAAGGTTCTCCAGCAGCCAAAATCCGCATCTGCTGCACAGATAAGACTGGAGATGGGACTGATAAACTACGATGCCTCCAACATCGGGGCATATCTTAATCTCTGTCATAAACTAAAACAAGCGGACCCCAATACATTAGAATCGCTAGTCTGGCAAGAAATAACCCAGAAAAATCCAGGTGGAACATACGGCCGTCTCTTTAAAGACGCCATTCAGCAAATGTCAGCAAGTGATTTGTGGGCCCTGAATCCTAGTCAGACAGCATTCAAAATAGGGATCAAAAAGGGTGTGAGAATGAGATCAAGTATCACAGACAAAGCACTCTTTTTGAAACGCAGTCACACCTGGGCTCTTGTAAACTCTTATAGATGGCTAGCCCCCGTCTCCTATCTAGCCTGTACATATTCACTCCACCTAAAACGCAGCCTTATCGCCATTAGAATAGCGACTGGCGATTCCTGAAAGATTTACCCTCCTGGCGATGCACCGCGGAAGATTTAACTTGTAGAGGGTGTGGCAAAACAGCTGAAACTATGTCGCATGTGATCTGCCTCTGCCCAGCTTTTAATTCAGAACGCAGGCGGTGACTCAAACCAACCAGAATGGAATAGGCTGGGTGCCAGGACTTGCAGGCAAGCTATCATGGAAGCTTTGAACCCGGAAAACACATCCTTAAACATAAGACTTATAAACTTCATTCTGCAAGCATACCGTAATTTAAATCAAAAGTGGCCCTGTTAAAGTGTCCCTCCCACTTTCCAACTCTTAGGGAGGTTAAAATAAAATGATCAGTAGCCTCAGGAATGTCGGTTGCTTCCTAAAAGCAGGATACCATTGATGCCGAGTATAACATAAAAGGGTGGAAGAGACGACTTTTTTCCTTATACATCATGCTTCGAGCTATTCTATTTTATTTAAAGAGGCTTAAGAGAAGACAATTTCAGTTTTTATAATGACTGTTAACTGACCATGTTTTTATTCTTCACTGATTTTTTATCTTATTTATTGACACACAATGTGAATTTTGTTAAAGATATATGTGTTATATCTAAATAAAGTTAAATTGATTTGATTGATTTGATTTGACTAGAAATGGGGTAGCCGGACCTGCTGAGTCCGGAGAAGAAGAAAATAAGTCAACCACTCTAAAGCCAAACCAGTGACGCCAATGGCTGACACACGGGAAAGAAGGAGCTGATGTGGAACCGTGTCGAATGCGGCAGAGAGGTCTAACAATATTAGAGCCGCTCTGCCGCCTGCGTCCAAGCAGTCTCTAAAGGCCTCCGAAATTCCAACAAATACCGATTCCGTGCTGTGAGCAGCGTGGAATCCGGACTGGGCAGGGTGGAGGGCGTGAGATGTTTCCACAAAGGTGTTCAATTGACGGAAGGCAATCTTTTTGCAGACCTTGGCCATCACTGGCAGTAGAGAAATTGGCCGGTAGTTGGCTGGAGATGCCGGGTCCAAACCCGCTTTCTTCAACAGTGGCAGAAGTTTGGCCTGCTTCCAGCATTCTGGGACAGTCACTGACCTGAAGGAGAGGCTAATAATTTCGGTAACCTCATAACACACCACCTCGGCCACCCCACCAAGAACGTGCATGGGACAGGGGTCATTAGGTGACGCCAATGGCTGACACACGGGAAAGAAGGAGCTGATGTGGAACCGTGTCGAATGCGGCAGAGAGGTCCAACAATATTAGAGCCGCTCTGCAGCCTGCGTCCAAGCAGTCTCTAAAGGCCTACGAAATTTCAACAAATACCGATTCCGTGCTGTGAGCAGCGCGGAATCCGGACTGGGCAGGGTGGAGGGCGTTAGATGTTTCCACAAAGGTGTTCAATTGATGGAAGGCAATCTTTTCGCAGACCTTGGCCATCACTGGCAGTAGAGAAATTGGCCGGTAGTTGGCTGGAGCTGCCGGGTCCAAACCCGCTTTCTTCAACAGTGGCAAAAGTTTGGCCTGCTACCAGCATTCCGGGACAGTCACTGACCTGAAGGAGAGGCTAACAATTTCGGTAACCTCATAGCACACCACCTCGGCCACCCCACCAAGAACGTGCATGGGACAGGGGTCATTAGGTGACGCCAATGGCTGACACACGGGAAAGAAGGAGCTGATGTAGAACCGTGTCGAATGTAGCAGAGAGGTCCAACAATATTAGAGCCGCTCTGCCGCCTGCGTCCAAGCAGTCTCTAAAGGCCTCCGAAATTTCAACAAATACCGATTCTGTGCTGTGAGCAGCGCGGAATCCGGACTGGGCAGGGTGGAGGGCGTGAGATGTTTCCACAAAGGTGTTCAATTGACGGAAGGCAATCTTTTCGCAGACCTTGGCCATCATTGGCAGTAGAGAAATTGGCCGGTAGTTGACTGGAACTGCCGGGTCCAAACCCGCTTTCTTCAATAGTGGCAAAAGTTTGGCCTGTTCCAGCATTCCGGGACAGTCACTGACCTGAAGGAGAGGCTAACAATTTCGGTAACCTCACAACACACCACCTCGGCCACCCCACCAAGAACGTGCATGGGACAGGGGTCATTAGGTGATCCTGATTTCAAGGATTTTAGGACTGCTAATCTGTCAGCTCCAGAAGGGGGAGAAAATTCCTCGAAGGAGTAAGCCCTGGAACAAGGAGGAGAGGAGATCACAGGAGCTGAGAAGCTCTGACTGAGACAGGTAGTCCGCAGGCTAACCTTTATCCCTGCTATTTTATTTTCAAAAAATGAGGACAAATCCTCACACCAGCGCGCAGAAGATGGCACTATTGGTTGCTCGGCGCAAGGGGAAAGAAAGCTGTTGACAATGGCAAAAATTTCCCTGCAGGTATTGTTGGCCTTGGAGATCCTACCCGCAAAATATTCGCTCTTAGCCATCCTAATACTAGCATAATACTCCTTCTGAGCTGTATGTAATACCCCTTTAGTGGTAGGGCAATAGGAGAGCCGCCAACGTTTTTCCAGTCTTTTACAGCCGAGCTTAAGCTCTCTCTAGGCCGGCGAGAACCAGGGTTTAGAGGGGGTGGAGCGGATTTTGTATCTAACGCTCCCTTTAGAGGAGGACTCTACCCCCGAGCAGATCCAGGTGTTAAAGGTCTGCACAGCAGTGGTCAGCTCCGGGCCTAACGCTGGACGGCCCATACGAAGGGCATTGGACAGGGCAGACAGATTGATCTTCTGGGGACAAGTAAAAGGTTTGCAATTGAAGGGGGGGGGTTTCTGAGGACCAGGAAACCTGATCACCTTATGATCCGACCAGGTAAGGATTTCAGGGTCAGATACAGATAAGGGAAAATGAGAGCTAACCACATCCAGGATATGGCCCCTGGAGTGTGTGAGCAGTGTGACCCATTGAGTTAGTTGGGCTAGGCTAAGTGACTCCAACACATTTTTGGAGTCTGGTAGCTCGCCCACCTCAGTATGGATGTTAAAATCACCCAAAAGGAGAAATCTAGAGAACCTCAGGGCGCGGGGCACAATGACATCCGCCAACGCCTTAAGGAATGGTCCGGCGGGACCATAGACCAGCGTGCCTCCCAACGTAAAATGAGGTGAGAGGGTGAGAGAAAAGTGAAGGACTTCGCCATCACCTAGCTTATCAGAGGAGTCACTGTGAAAGAACCATGTATCTTTAAATACAATGGCCGACCCCCCCCTCTCCCTACTGCTCGATCCGCCCTAATGATTTTAAAGCCTCTAGGGATGGCAAGCTCAATAACGGGGGCACTAGAGTTATTAAGCCATGTTTCTGTTATAAACAGAATATCAAGGTGGCCGCAGACAAGAGTTCAAATATGTCAGCGGCATGTTTGCTCATGGAGCGAGCGTTTAAAAGGGCAGCAACAATTACTTTTGAGTGGTTGGTGACATGTGTGGGCGCAGCCATGGTTTGTGTGGGTCTAATGCCTGAAATACAGTTAAAAATGCAGATACATTCAGCAGTAGCTAATGCTTTTTCTTAAATATGAGACAACCTACAGTTGCAATGCAAAATATCAATTATTTAGCTTTGTTCCCCAATATTTAGGTTTTGAGTTTAGAAAAGGTTGATATATGAAATTTATGATGAGATGCGTTATAAGTCAATCATTGAAGATTTCACAAGTTTTTCATCAAAATATATATTGAAGTGAACAAATCATTCCACCATTATTTTTCTA
Source organism: Lissotriton vulgaris (assembly GCF_964263255.1). Classification (NCBI taxonomy): domain Eukaryota; kingdom Metazoa; phylum Chordata; class Amphibia; order Caudata; family Salamandridae; genus Lissotriton; species Lissotriton vulgaris. The sequence continues at coordinate 768,663,605 of NC_141697.1, forward strand.
TAACATTCTCTCCCCTTCCTACACTTATGTTTCATTTTTTACGTATTTCCTCATTATTTTGGTGCTGGTCCTCTGTTATGTTAAACGGCTACATTTTGTTCCGTGGCCTAATGTTCAGTTTTCAGACAGGAACTACTGTCCCCCCACCTGACCTACTTGTTGCTTCCTTCTTAATGAAATATTGGTCATTTGTAAACCTGGGTATGCATGATCCTCAGGGAGCCACACCTACCTGCACATTGTCTAATGTTGCTTAATCTAACTGTTCCTATTTACAGCATCTATTACATCTTACACTGCTTATCTTAAGTTCTGAAAATGTAACTCAAATTTTCTTCAGGATGAATTATCACACCACTTTCAGCTTGCAATCCTACTATAAATTTACCCTTTACACTTCATGTTAAGTTACCAAGACAAAATGGGCACTGTGCACAACCTTCCAAACAGATTGAAGAGAGGGTCAATTGCCAAACACCACATGCAAGACTATAGGCTCCATGGCATCTATATTTATTTATTTATTTGTTTTGTGTTTTATATAGCACGAACGTGACCCTTTAGTATGTCAGAGCGATTAACAGAGATATAGCGGTCCCGAATTCGACCAATAGCAAGCAACATAAATGTACGCATACAGATAACTAAAAACTATAAAACCAGTGGAAGGTAAAAGTTCTCAGGACTTACAATAATATCTGAGACTGAACGAATACGTCAAATTACAAATGATCTTTTACCATCAAAAGACCCTCTGATTTATAAATCTGTAGTGAACGGAAGGTGATTCGATCGGCAGATGAATTCGTCAATTCTTTGTATAGAGCTATGGCAGGAATTTCCCCATTAGGAAGATCTTGGCTTCCTTCTTGAATTTTGAATAGAATGGTATTCTTCTAATGTTTGGCGGGAGAGAGTTCCAGATTCTGGGTGCGGTGCCTGAGATAGCTCTGTTGTATGTTTTCTTTTACTGGAAGCACAGCGGTTCCAGCACAAGATCTTTTGTGCTTCTGGATTACCTGCCTCTTCCGAATATCATCACTTTCTGGGCAAGGTATGCCGGTGTTTTTGGGTGTAGCGCCTTATGTGTGATACAGGCCAGTTTGAGTTGTACTCTGGCATTGTATGGTAGCCAGTTCAGAGCTTTTAAGTGTGGAGAGATGTGATAAAAATTTCTAGATCCAGTTTTGAGTCTTGTGGCTGCGTTGAGACAAGCTTTTAGTGGCACTGTTGAGGTCTTGGGCAGGCCAGATAAAGTTGAACAACTGTACTCGATACTCGTGATGACCAACGCCTGAACCGCTATTTTAAGGTCTGACGTTTATAGCAATGGTTTCAGTTTTCTAAGACAACTCAGGTGGTACCAGGCGCTTTTAGCCATCAAGTTGATGTGGCTTTGCAAGTTCAGGTTCTTATCCGACATGATTTCTAGTTATTTGGCTGAGTCCACTAAGGTCTGGGTGCAGTTAAGCACAGTGATCAGTGATCAGTGTGGTCCATTCGTTTATTTCAGAAGAGATTTTATGGGGGGATTTATTAGAATTCAGTACTTTGCTAGTTTTTTTAACGTTAATTACTTGTTAGCAATTGAATGGCCATCGTTAGCGCTTCATTCATTGACTTGATCTCCTCCAGTGATGAGACTTTAATGTAGATCTGTGTGTCGTCAGCATACATATGAAACAAGATGTTGGCTGTCATAGAATCTCAGTTATGTTAAAAAAAGGTTTCCCTATGGACTCTTCTAATCGCTATGTTCATCAGTCACACAACACTCATACGTATTGGAACCAGTCGGAGGGTAGTGTATTCTCTATTACAAATGTATTTGTATTTAAATCAGTACTTAAAAAGAGATAACAAATATCTCTAGTTGAACCAATTAGTATCGTAAGATATAAAATTACATTACATGAACAACATTATACATAAGAGATCATGTTCCTATCTAAATTTGCACAATATATAAAATAGACAATAAAACAATCACAAAATCAGTAAAACATCATATGGAAGGAAGACAAAGACAAGGCCATGAATTTTGGCACTTGTGGTGTTAATCTGCTTTTGGCTAGGTTACACAGACATAGACCGAAGATTCAGTGATTTTAGTCATTGTCCTGCTTCAGATTTAACCTCAACAGGGGCATCGATGCGTTTCGGTGGAATAATGTTATTTTCTTCCACCTTATTCAGGACAATTAACAATAAAGTTCCTTCCTCTCTTACTGCTTTCGTTAAAATCTTCTATTACAAGTATTGATGACTTTATTTTCTTCACGTCCTCCTTGCCCAGGCGAGTTAAGGGACAAGGGACCTCAATAGAACTTCCGGAGCAACGGTCTCCGTCTTTAAAAGTTATCTCACACTGATTTATTTGGTCAATCTGTATATATCAAATTTATCCTATTTCCAATAATCGGGACACTTGCTTCTTCCCATCGGTTTTATATTCAGTTTGTTAACTTCCAAGTACTGGGGCTCTAAATCTCATGGTATGCTCGCCTCGCATTCCTCGTCTGCTCGTGCGTGTAGCCGGCTAAGAGAAAATAAAGTTAGAGAGTGGTAGAGAGTGTCATCGTATCTACTTTATTTCTTGAAAACCCTTGTCATTTTTTATCTTTAGAAACACAAGTTTTTAAATGTATTATTGATATGTGTATTATTTGGTATGTTTGTATGTTGATGTTGCTTTAGTTTTAATAATTGATTTTTATACACTGAAACAAAATGAAAAAATATATATATTGTCTTAAAAATGTTTTTGCTGTGTTAGTATACTGAGGCTTTGTTTATTAACTGTTTGTGTGAAACCTTATCTGTAATAGGTATTTTTTTTGTCTAGGAACTGTTATTATTGAATTTACTGTTACCCTGTCCTAGGAACATTATCCAGACTCAGGGGGTCCCTTTTTATTACATTGAATGTACATCCACAGAAGTCATCTAAAAAGAAGTTGGCAAAACAAATATGGTTCAGGGGTAGGGTTGACACCTAACTTCTTTCCTATCAGCACCACTGTCATTTTAATGTTTCAGTCAGAACACAAATAATCCAAATCACCTAATGCAGGAATTTTTAGGCCTTATCTGTGTATACTTCAAAGAGCAAATATAAATAGAAAACCAATTTAAATCTGTTCTATGCGTGAGATCCATGACAAATGATTAAAGTAAACAAAGACAGAAGAGTCATTTTGCGAATTAATACATACGATTGTGTTTAAAGGCCTATGTTGGGCCTCTGCAGACTCTTAAAACATCAACATATTACTGCAATTTTCTCTTGGAAGTAAAGGTGGCAACCCAATTTAGGGGTTGAGATCTATTGCCTATGCCAATGCTAGTTTTACCAGTAGTTCATAAGCACATATATATAGAGAGCATAACACTTGCATTCCATATGTAATCAAGCCATAAAAAAATAACATACAACATAAATTACACAAGCACAAATGAATCTTGGACATCTGTCCTACCTTTTAAAAATTCAAGCAGATTGAGCTGCGAGTTAAAAATGTCTTGTGATACGTTTTTCTAAATGACTACAGAACAACATATGCCTAGACATTATTCGTACATGTATCTGTTGTGGTTGTCATTACAGTTCGACTGATGGAATCGGTTCGGCGCTTGGACATAGAAAGCCTTATGGGCTTTTTGGATACGTCTGCTTCTGTCAAACCAGATGAAACAATTTTATCGTGTTGTAAAATCCTGGAACATCGAAAAAAGGTATCTGTGAGTCTCCATTGCTTTACATGACAATCAAGGCAATGAGAGGCAGTGAGCTTTAGCTACATATGTGGTTGTCTAACATTGTGTTATATTGTGTAGTGCTGTAGTGTGACATTTTAGGCTTTACTGTACTGTGAAGGACTGTGTGATGGGAAGTACAGCTGTAATAGGTTAGGTTATATTGGGTTGTAGTGCAGTGTGTTGCTATAATGTGCAGTATAAATAAGTTATTGTGCGATATTGCAGTGGTATATCACATTTCTGCAAAAACAAGGAGATGACAAACAGAGCGCTGAAACCCTCAGTCACTCAGCCCAGTAACAGATTTGGATTGAATCCATCATAGTTCTTTAGCTCACTTCACAAACCCAGTTCAGACCCAGCCACATGCAAACTAGTCTTTTATTTTATTTTATTTATTTATTTATACATTGCCATTTGTCTCAAAATACATACAACTCATAGAGAAATCTGTCTGAAGTGTGGTTCAATATCAATACTCCCAAACCATACCCCCCTCCCACAATACCCCTCCCCCCAACTTTCTCCCCAACATTTCGGCCATGCATAGTGTCATCGTGAGTCAAGCATAGATCAAGATTATACACATTGAGATATTACTGTCATGTACAGTCTGACCTTTGACAGACTATAGAGTGCAAGTATCATACGGTAGGCGGGCCCAAGACAAACAAGCATTATATGAGCCCCCGAAACATCTGTAGCTACTCGGTGGCCTAAACCTGCGCCAACACATTCGTCTCCAGTTGGTCCACTTCCTCCTCATCTTGGTGCACTCTGAGATAGGCCAGTAGCGGGCCCCAAATGTCCTTAGGACTAGACTTCAGTGGCATCTGTTCCGCATAAGCGTGTAAGTTGTTCTGCCATGTAACCATGTCGTGTAACCATCCCTTGAACTTGGGTGCCCTTCCCCTGCCCCATCTACACGCCACCTGGCGTTGTGCCAGTAGTATGCCCATTAGAAGAAATTTCCAGTGTGGGGTATGAATGTCTGCGATTAGTCCCAGTAGAGCCATTGTGGGGAGAGGTTCAATTGTGAGTCCTAACATATCAGTGAGCCCTATGAAGACCGCCTCCCAGTATTCAGCCACTTTGGGGCAGTTCCAAGCTAAGTGTATGAAATCTGCGGGACTCTGCTTGCATCAAAGGCATCTATCATCTTCCCGCAGGCCTATCCTGTGTAATCGAGCAGGTGTGTGGTAGAGTCTGTGCAGGAATTTGAAGTGCAGCAAGTGAAGCCTGCTGCTGCCGGAGACGCGTTCCGTACATGCCATTTCCGTACATGCCATTTCCCACTGATCATCAGTGAATGGTTCAGGTAAGTCATTGTCCCATTCAGCCCTGGCTCTAGCATGCAGCGGGGGGGACACAGATCTGACTCTCGCATTTAAGACTGACGTGGCGTGTTTCAGTGCATCTTCCTGCAACATTAGGTGAAGGGAAGGGAACACTTCTGGTTCCGCAGGGAAGTCAGGACATATGGCCCGCACGCTCTGTCTGATCCTAGTGTAGAGGAAGAAATCCATGAATGTAGAGGAATTATCTCCGAAAAATTGTTCCTTCGACCGGAACGTCCCTTCGAGAAAGAGATCCCCCCACCTGAAATATTGCAGTCTGGTTAGCAGGTTTTGACACATTTTCTCAGTGGTCACCTGTAGAAGCGGGCAGTTGTGGAGAAGTGTGGCTCAATGGTTAGAGCGGCAGACCCTGATGCAGAGGTCTAGCCCGAGACCAGGGTTCAATTCCCCGCTTCGGCGGGTCTTGGGCTCAACTCAAAATTCCACGGACTCGATAATTCTCGCCTCGGTGCCTATTCCAATCATGGAGTCCCACTCTGCAACTCTGGGCAATAGCTTGCTTAATCTGCACAACGACCCCCACAACGCTAAGGATGCCTGGCCTCCACCTTGGGGGTGCCCAGGAGTGGACACCTCACAGGGTAGGCCAGGATGGGTTCCACAGTGGTATTCGTACAAGCTCCTTGAGACCCTTGCGGGTGAGTAGTGCGCTATACAAGTATCAATTTACATTTTACATTTACAGTTACGCAATGGTATTCTAGGGGAGTAGAGCTGTGTAACACCCTCTGCTTTCGCCAGCCAGTGTAGTGCTTTAACTGTGCAGTCCACGGTAGTAGGGTCTCTATCTCTTTCCTTATATGGGGCAAACACATACCCAGTCGGGTGGACCGGAGTCATGTGACCATCCTCTACTGCGAGATGGGGGTGGTGGAACCAGTACACCGCAAAGTGTGCCTGTGCACTATAATAATACTGTTCAAAGTCTGGGACATCAAAACCGCTGTATCTATATGGGAGTGTTAGGGAGTCCAGCTTCAGCCGTGCACGTTTCCCTCCCTAGATCAATCGAATGAGCTGCGTCTTTAAGGTGGCAAAGAAATGTGCGCCAGGGTGATAAGGAATGTTAATAAACAAATATAAAAATTTGGGGACTATCACCATCTTGATTAACGATATACGGCCGGCCATTGATAGGGGAAGTTTAAGCCAGGATGAGATGTTGTCTGTCACTTTAGACATGGCTTGTACGTATTTTGTTCTCATGAGTGTTTCTTTATCCCTGGAGACATAAATCCCTAAGTACTTAACTTCGGATTCCTCCCATTGCAGTGGATAGTCCAGGGGTTGAGGGGGGGTATGATTGGTCAATGGGAACACTGCTGACTTTCCCCAATTGACCTGTACTCCGGCAATCGCTCTAAATTTGGTAATTTCCCGCAACACTGGATTTAAGTTGTCGCCCGGGTTGCGGATGTACAGGGTGATGTCGTCCACGTAAAGGGAGACTAGGACTTGTCAGGATAAATAGATTATGCCCCTGTGATTATGGTGCTGGCGCTGCTTGGCCGCCAAGGGTTCAAAGGCTGGACTATGGAAACTACCTGTTTGTAGGTATGGCAGATTACCTCTTTACCAAACTACAAATAGTGCGAAACGCGGCGGCCAAGGCAATATGCAAGAAAAGAAAATTTGACTCAGCCAAGAGCTGCTTGAGAGAGCTCCATTGGCTGCCAATGAGGCAGAGGGCAACATTTAAAATGCTCTGTATAACACACAGAGCACTGCACAACACAGGCCCACTTATCCTAAGAAATTGGATTCAGTTTTATGTACCAACTATAAATCTCTGCTCTCAAGTCACAGCAAGAGCAAGAACTACTCGAGGGAAGAGAGCTAGGATGGGGGAGCGAGCCTTCTCCCACATTACCGCAACCAAATGGAATGAGTTGTCCGTGGCTCTTAGACTTATGGACTGCCACCTATCATTTAGGAAACAATTGAAAACTTTTCTTTTCCCTAAATCAGATTAAATGGTAGGACTGAAGCCAACTCACCACTCACTATAGTTACTTCAGCGCCGTGATATCCTACTCAGGATGATTGTTAGTGCTTTATAGGAAAAGATAACATAACATAACATAACATAACATAACATAACATAACATAACATAACATAACATAACATAACATAACATAGCAAATAAAACCGGGGACAGTGGGAAGCCTTGCCTTGTCCCCCAGCTAATGTGAAAGGGATTGGATCGGGAACCATTAAGCAGGACTCTGGCCATTGGCGCTTTGTAGAGGAGTTTGACCCATTGTATGAACTGTTCCGGCAGCCCCATATATGTCAGGGTCCTGAACAGGTAGTCCCACTCCAAAGAATCAAACGCTTTGGTGGTATCTAAGAAGACCGCCACCGCCGCGCATTTGTGGTCTATATCCTGAAGGATCGCCAGTAGTGTGCGAAGGTTGTGGGATGTGGAGTGGTTAGGAACAAAGCCTGCCTGATCCGGCAGCACTATCTTTTCAAGGAGAAGGTTCAGCCTAATCGCAAGCACCTTGGCCAATATTATAGTGTCGCTGTTAAGGAGAGACAAGGGCCAAAAGGAATCGCATTGATCGGAAGCTTTCCCGGGCTTAAGCAAGGACAGTATGTGCGCTTCTCTCATAGTACCAGGGAGTACGCCCTCTTCTTGCAGCTTCATAATGTACTGCCTTGAGGATAGGGGCTAGAATGTGAATATACGTTTTATAAAAATCAATAGTAATCCCGTCCGAACCAGGGCATTTTCCCGATTTCAAGCTCATTATCGCCTCTTTAATTTCGTCAACTTCAAGGTCTAATGCTAAAAAAATTTGTTGCACGGGTCCCAACCAAGCAAGGGCCACGTCCTCAAAATAGTCCCCCAAGTGTTCATATTGCCTCCGCGATGTGTACAGTGCGTTATAATAGTCAGTCAGGATGTCCAGCTGCTCTGGTAGGGATCTACATATCTCCCCTTGGGTGACCCGCAGTTCTGTGACATAATTACGAAAGCGTGGAGGCCGTATCGCCCCACCTAGGGAGAGCCCCGGCCTGTCGCCCTCCCCGTATTGTCTAGCTACCCCCTGCTTCCCCCGAAACTTACACTCCTGTTCAGCCACCTCACTATATTCCGACATCTTCTCCCGTATTTGTGCCTTCAGGGAATTGGAGTCCTCAGTGCCCGCGGCCTCCCGCTCCTGAGCCTTTAACTCAACCTCCAGAGTGTGCAGGGCCCTTTGAAGATCCCGCAGGATCCCTCCCCCTTTGGAAATACACCACCCCCTAACAGTTACTTTAAAGGCTTCCCAGACAGTTGTGAGACTCGCCACAGAGCCGGTTTTCCTGGGGAAAAACTCTAATATCTCCTATTCCAACTCCGCCTTGAAGACGGCATCCTGTAGGTGCAAGGGGTTTAATCTCCAGCTAAGGAAAGGTGCTAGGTCCACAGGTAGTAATAAGGAGACTTTCACTGGGGAGTGGTCCGAATAGATCTTGGCCATATGGTGCGCCCCTTCCACCCAATGAGACATGCCCCTTGCTAGTAGCACATAATCCAATCTGGCCCAGGTGTTGTGTACGGATGAGTGGTGTGTACCCTCCTTCTGCAAAGGGTGAGAAAAACGCCAGGCGTCCACAAGACTCTCAGCTGTTACAATATCCTGTAAGGTGCGTTGGGAAGTGGTATAGTGCATTGACGTAGCATGCGACATACCCCAAGTGGGATTTACAACTGTATCAAAATCTCCTCCCCATACAAGATATCTGCACCCCAACATTCAGATTTTGCCTCTGATCAGTTGTAGATAGTGGGGGTCATCGACGTTTGGCCCATAATAATTTACAAATACAATTTCATGCGATTGCAGTGACCCCACAACAGGCAGTACCGTCCCTCTGAATCCACCTCCCGCCCTCCCTCCACAAAACGGACCCCACGTTTAATCAATATAGCCATCCCCCTGGCAAAGCACCCACGAGAAGCCCAGCAGGTTGCAAATTGAGGAGTGTTTCCTTTCGTCAAATGCGTTTCCTGTAGGAAAGCAATGCTAACGTGGTGCCTATCCAGGTAGCCCAGAACCTGCCGCCGTTTCCGAGGGTCATTGAGCCCCCGTACATTCCATGACATGACGTTGAGGCTTGCACTGTCTCCACCCCGCTCACCCACAACCATAGAGATGATATTGATACTTCAGCCATGTAGTCCAAACCCATTGCTGTGACTCACCATACGTTATCAACATTTCACCTTGTGCCACAACCCTTCCTCTCCCGCCCACACCAGCTGCCCAAACTTGCCAGGAAAAAACATCCCTCCCGCCATTACCACTTCGCCTCTCTTGTTGCACCCATCCACAACCCGCTTGCTACAGGGGTCGATCTGACCAGACGAAAGCGAGTGGCCAGGTGACAGATTTTGCCATCATTATAATTATCAACAATCATACATCACCAGTTCGTAGAAAGTCCTTGATATGTCTTTATGCATTTATGCTTGGTCTACTGGGTTCAGGAAGGGTCTGATAATGGTGAATGAGAGCGCGATCTGTGTCTTGCCGCTGCGTCCCAGGCAGCGGAGCGTCGATCCTGTTTGAGAAAATCTTCTGCTTGTTGAGGCATGGTGAAGATAACTTGTCGGCCTCTATGGTGGATCCCCAGCCGAGCAGCATGGCATACTGAATACTGCCGGATTGGAGTTGCTTCTTCACAGCAATAAACTTCCTTCTGGCTTCCTGCACCGCTTGTGTAAAATCAGTGTGAGAAGTTGGCCTGGTATATGATGCTCACTAGTTCTAATGATCACCTTGTACCATGCCAAGCAACCCTTCTGATGATTGGTTGTAAGTCAACCTTATAGACCAGCTATCCTAGTAGCATGGACAAAGCAGACTTAGGCTAAACTCTGTAAAGGCATGTGAAGCAAGCTGTTTTACCATACACAATCCCCTTGAATACCAAATGAAAGGACACCACACAGATATATATTGAAAATATATATATATTTATTTACTACAAATCCCCTATAATCTTTATGAGCACAGAAGCAAATGCGTTAAAACAAAACACAGTTTAAATATACAAAAGTTGCACAATATGGACGAGCCTTAGGGGCCACCTAAACCATATACTAAAATAGTGGTATAAGTACCAAGAATCGGAAAGGAAGTAGGCCTAGGGCCTGGGGAATCGCTGGAGCTGTTCGGGACTAACAGTGAAGAAGTCGGGAAAGGCCCGCGGGACTCGGGTGCAGCGCTTACAGCACACGCATACACCAATGCAATGTCAATGGTGCGTAAAAGTTACAAAGTTAGTGCAAAGGGAACCTTCCGGATGACCTAGAACCTAGCAACTAGAGGTGTATTGCTACACAGGGTCACCAGAGTGCCAGGTTTACCTCACCCACAGGAAGCGGGTGCATATGTCTCAAAGTGTGTCAGGTTTCGTCACGCTGGTCTATGGACCCTGTAGATGAAGATGCTGCAGGCGGGTCGTCGAGGAGAGTTCCGGTGGATCCAAGGGTGGATCTGAAGAGGTGAAGACCTGAAAGCAGAGAGGACAATGTTCAAAGTCACTGGCCAGTGACTACCGTGGAACCAGGATGGCACCAGGCGATGTTGGGTGCAAACAGGCGAAGAGGTGAAGATTGTGTCTGCTGCCACGTGGACACGAAGAGGTCAAGGACATCCAGGCGTCGGTCACGAGCTGTCCCACCAAGGCTCTAGCTGATGGCGGTGTTGGTTTCTTGATCCGAGCAAACAGGCCTTGGTTAATGCAAGCCACGCAGGAAGTGATGCAAGCTTCTCACTCTGACCAGCAAAGTCAGAGGGGGTGATCCTTTTTACAGGAGCGAGGGCCAGTCTGGAGCAACCAGACCAGCAGTGTAGTTTTTGGATTTCGTCTCCAAGATGGCCAGTAGCCAATGCACTAGTAACCGGGATGGCGCGTCGAGTGGCAAAGTGCAAAAGGGCCCCACGCAGATTGTGGAGATGCTAGGAGGCTGATCTTCGGTGCAGATGCTGCTCGGGGCTAGGGCTTCTAAAACCCCAAAGCACAGCGTCGAGGGTGCCTCGGGTGCTGCGCAGTCAGCTTCTCGGGGTCTTTCGAGATGGCTGGTCCCACGTCTCTCGGTGCCTCCACTGGTCTCTTCTTTTCAGGGACTGTGGATCAGGCTCCGAGATGTCTGGGAGTCTGGGTCTCGTCGGGCTCTGGGCTCGGGCTCCGGCAGGTGGTGGCGGCAAAGCAGACGTTGAGTTGCTGGATGGTGCCTGTATTCACAGGGTGGTCACTCCTTGGCCACAAGGGAGATACTCTTCAGTCTTCTGTGCAGCAGAATGTCGAAGTCCAGTTTTCTTCTTAGTTTCAAGTCGAGTTCAGGATGATCTGAAGTCTTGGGACACAGCTCCTACTCTTATTCCAAATCTGGGGGCCGGATCACCTGTTAGGTCTCTCCCCTGGGTGGGACCAGGAAGGGGGGCAGTTACACCCCCTTTCCTTTGTCCAGCTCCGCGCCAGGACTGGGGCTGGAAAGCCCCAGCACCGGTTTGGACTGGCTTATGCACGGGGACACCTTGTGTGCCCCAGGCATGTCTCATTCTATTCAGCCCTGTCCTACCGAATACACAAAATCCTGTCTGGGGTGGTGCTCGCAACTCCCAAGGCAGGAAACCCTTTGTCCAAGCCTCCCTCGCTGGAAGGACTCCCAGCAGCAGAAGGTCAGACTTGTGTCTGTGGTGGCAGTGTCCATTTTGTGATGCTGAGGCTCGAGTTTAACTTTAACCGGGGTTCAGGTTATGTACATGTCGTGTTTCTCTAGAAGGGTGGAATGCTACTCCCGTCACCAGAATTGGCGAGGGGGTAGTATCCCAATTCGTATGACACCTTACTCGACATGTTTTGATAAAGCCAAACCGAAGTTAGCAAATAACCGCGAGGATTATAATGCACTTAAGAGTATATGGTATAGCAATATCCCGGAACAGATATAGGTATACTATATCTAAGTAAGAGGTGATTACACCAACTTACCCCAGCTGATTGATCAGCCAGTTGTGTCAAATATGGAGGCCAGGCCAGGGGTGGCACAATACATGCTGCAGCCCCTGGTAGGCCTTGGATGCACCTATGCCCTGGGTACCTGGGGTACACTGTTACAGGGGCCTATAAGGTGAACCAGATCCAATCGTAATGCACCTAGAGTGCATTGGCATATAATTTAGAGAGAGAACAGCAGGCTGTGAGTCTGATTAGCAGGCCCACAGCCACATAAAGTCATAAACCAGTAAAGCAAAAAGCAAAAATGTGGAGTGACCATAGGATAGCAGACCCTACTCTCCTACACAACCCCCCCCCCCCCCAAACGCAGGGACATTAGACTAACCTTGACCAGTTGTGTCTTCATGTTCTAAGTGGAAGTACCTGGAGAGACCATCTTCATTACCATGGTCAGTCCCTGGGCGGTGCTCCACTGTAAAGTCCATCCACTGTAGGGAAATGGACCACCTGAGTAGTTTGGGGTTTTCACCCTTCATCTGATTAAGCCATAAGAGGGGCTTATGGTCGGTCTGAATCTTGAAGTGAGTGCCAAACAAGTATGGACTCAACTTCTTCAGGGCCCACACCACAGCAACAGCCTCCCTCTCAATAGCTGACCAACGTTTCTCTCTGGGGGTCAGCCTTCTACTAATAAAAGCAATGGGCTGGTCTTGACCATCTACATTAAGTTGTGAAAGCACAGCTCCCACTCCCAACTCAGAAGCATCTGCTTGGACAATGAACTCTCTTGAGTAGTCGGGACTCTTCAGGATAGGTGCAGAGCTCATGGCCTTCTTCAGGTCGACAAATGCCTTTTGACAATTTATTGTCCACTGAACCTTTTTGGGCATCTTCTTGGATGTCAGATCATTAAGAGGAGTCACAATGGACCCATAGTTCTTAACAAACTTCCTGTAGTACCCAGTCAGGCCCAAGAAAGTTCTGACCTGAGTCTGGGTAGTTGGAAGGGACCAGTCCTTTATGGTCTGGATCTTACTCTCCAGTGGTTGAACTTGGCCTCCACCTACAAGGTGGCCCAAGTACACAACCTTACTCTGCACTATCTGGCACTTTGTGGCCTTGATAGTGAGGCCTGCCTTTTGCAGAGCCTCTAGCACTTCCTTCAGGTGGACCAGGTGATCCTCCCAGGTGGAGCTGAAGACAGCAATATCATCCAGATATGCTGCGCAAAAGTCATCCAACCCAGTAAGGACTTGATTCACCAACCTTTGGAAGGTGGCAGGTGCATTTTTCAAACCAAAGGGCATCACCACAAATTGGTAATGATCTCCTGGGGTAGAAAATGCAGTTTTGGCTTTGGATTCCTAAGCTAACCTGATTTGCCAATAACCAGCTGTCAGATCAAATGTGCTCAAATATTTGGCAGAAGCCAACTTGTCAATGAGCTCATCTGCCCTTGAAATAGGGTGTGCATCTGTCCTGGTGACAGCATTGAGTCCTCTGTAATTTACACCGAACCTCATCTCTCTCTTGCCATCTTTGGTGTGAGGTTTGGGGACCAGAACCACTGGGCTAGCCCAGGGGCTCTCTGAAGGCTCAATAACACCTAATTCCAGCATCTTTTGCACCTCAGTCTTTATACAGTCCCTGACATGGTCAGGTTGCCTGTAAATCTTGCTTTTCACAGGAAGACTGTCACCAGTGTCCACCACATGGGTACACCAGTTAGTCTGACTGGGTGTCAAGGAGAACATATGTCTATATGACTGTAAAACTTGTCTGCAGTCATTTTGCTGATGTTCAGTGAGGCTGCCATCTAAGGCCACACCATCAACTGAGCCATCTTCAGGGTTCTGAGTTAAGTGGAGAAGTGTGGCTCACTGGTTAGAGCAGGCAGACCCTGAAGCAGAGGTCAGACCCGGGACCAGGGTTCAATTCCCGACGCGGCAGGGTCTTGAGCGCAAATGTCCACGGACTCGATAATTCTCGCTTTGGTGCCTGACCTAATCATGGGTTCACACTCTTCAACTCTGGGCATTAAGCTTGCTTAATCTCCACAACGCCCCCCCCACGGCGGGATGCCTGGCTTTCACCTTGGGGATGCCCGTTAGGGGCTATCTCACAGGGAAAAGCCAGGACGGGTTCCCAAGGCAAGCGCCGAGATGCCTCCGGGTAGTCGAGCGCTATATAAGAACATACAAAAAAAAAAAAAAAAGTTAACAGGTCTGGGAGAGGGTCACTCTCTTCCTCCTGCCCCTCATCTGTAGCCATGAGCAAGCCCATGTCTGCCCTGTCAACATATGCCTTTAGTCCGTTGACACAGAGCACCCTGTGGGGGCTTCTGGGAGTTCATAGGTCCACCAAGTAGGTAACCTCTCCCTTCTTTTCAACAATTGTATGGGGTCCAGACCATTTGTCCTGGAGTGCTGCTGGGGCCACTGGCTCCAACACCCATACTTTCTGTCCAGGCTGATACTCAGTCTAGACAGCCTTTTGGTCATGCCAAGCTTTCTGTAATTCTTGGCTAGCCTCAAGGTTTTTGGATGCCTTCTCCATATACTCAGCCATCCTGGAGAGGAGACCAAGTACATAGTCCACTATGTCTTGTTTAGGCTTTTTGAGAGGTAACTCCCATCCTTCCTTCACCAGACATAGGGTCCTCTTACAGGGTGCCCAAACAACAATTCAAAGGGGCTGAAGCCAACCCCCTTTTGTGGGACCTCTCTGTAAGCAAACAGAAGGCAGGGTAGAAGGATGTCCCATCTCCGCCTGAGATCTTGAGGTAATCCTTTAATCATACCCTTTAGGGTCTTGTTGAATCTTTCAACAAGCCCATTACATTGCGAATGACAAGGAGTGGTGAACTTGTAGTTGACACCACATTCCTTCCACATAGCTGTTAAGTATCCTGACATGAAGTTGGCATCTCTATCAGATACTACCTCCTTAGGAAACCCCACTCTGGAGAAAACTCCAAGTAAGGCCCTGGCCACAACAGGAGCTGTTGTGGTCCTAAGGGAATTGCCTCTGGGTACCTGGTGGCATGGTCCACCACCACCAGTATGAATCTGTGCCCAGATGCTGTAGGGGGATCCATTGGACCTACAATATTAATCCCCACTCTTTCAAAGGGAACTCCCACCACAGGTAGTGGTATCAGGGGGGCCTTTGTTGTGCCACCTGCTTTACCACTGGCTTGGCAGGTTACACAGGAGCGACAAAACTCCTTGGTGTCTTCAGACATGTGAGGCCAGTGAAAGTGAGGGACAAGCCTGTCCCAAGTCTTATTCTGGCCTAGGTGTCCTGCTAAAGAAATATCAATGGCCAAGGTTAGAAGGAAGCCCCTAAATTGCAGAGGTATAACCAGCCTCCTGGTTGTACCAGGCTTGGGGTCTCTACCCTCTGGATAAAGGAGCCCATCATCCCAATATACTTTATGGGTACCTTGAGCATTCCCAGCAGCCTCAGCAGCAGCCTGCTGTCTGAGGGCTTCAAGGGAAGGACAGGTTAACTGAGCCTGCCCCAAGTCTGCCCTAGAAGGTCCCCCTGTCCCCAGAAACTCAACCTGATCAGGTTCAAGTTCTTCAGGGACAGTTCCTTCAGGGGTCTCAAGATCATCTTCCTGTGAAGGCTGATCCTCACTTGTAGGCAGGTGGGAAGGCACAGCCTTTACCCCCCTGTTCTTCTTCTTGGAAGGTGCTTGGTCCATTCTTCCAGGATCCAAGACCTGAGGTTCAGAGAGGCACGTTTTGGCTTGTGACCTGGTCACAGCAAGGACATGTGATGATATCCCTAACATCTCTGCATGAGTCCTGTACTCAACTTCTGACCATAGAGAGCTCTCCAGGTCATTGCCCAACAAATATTCAACTGGGAGATCAGCACTAACCACAACTCTTTTTAGGCCAGTTACCCCTCCCCAGGAGAAATTAACAATTGCCACACTATGTGTAGTAGTGACATTGTTGGCATTGGTCACCAGGTAATTGTCACCTGTTATGTATTGTCCAGGGTCCACAAAGGTAGGTGTCACCATAGAGACACTGGCACATGTGTCCCTGTATGCTTGAGCAACTTTTTCATTAATCAAAGGTGTCTGTATGTACTTGCCCAGATTACTGGAACTTATAGTAGGGGTCAAATATATGTCCCCATCACTAATCAGAACAGCCTGTGTAGGGGTTCTGACTAGGCAGGAATCTACCTCAGTTCCCAAGGTGATACCCACTACCCCCTTAGTTTGTGGACCAACACTGCCAACTGTAGTAGTGGGTGCAGGTGCCTTAGGGGCTGCAGTGTTGGGGGTTCCACCCTTTTTACACTCACTGGTCCAGTGAGAGGTGTTTTTACATGTACTACACCAGGGTTTTCTTTGACCTTCTTTCTTCTTCTTCTTGGAAGTTTGGGACCCACCCTCTGTATTCGTTTGGGGCCCTGTTGAAGGCTTCTGGTCTTTAGTTTTCTGCTCCCCACCCTTCTGGTCTGTTTTCTTTTGGTCACCACCCTGGTTCTGGTTCTTTTGCTTAACCCTGGTTCTAACCCATTTGTCTGCCCTCTTTCCCAATTCTTGGGGAGAGGTCAGATCTGAGTCAACCAAGTGTTGATGCAACTGCTGGTTCTGACAATTATTTAAAATTTGTTCTCTCATAAGCAAATTGTACAATCCTTCATAGTCTGTAACCTTACTTCCCAGCAACCATCCCTCCAGAGCCTTAGTGGCACATTCAACAAAGTCAGACTAGTCCTGAGTCTGTGTCTTCTGGGTCTCTCGGAACATTAACCTGTACTGTTCAGTGGTTAAGCCTAACCCATCGATCAGAGCACTCTTCAGGACCAGGTAGTTTCTAGAATCCCCATCACTAACTGTGAGGAGTCTGTCTCGGCCTTTACCTTCAAAGGAGAGCCACACAATTGCTACCCACTGCTCCTGAGGGATCTGCTGTACTCTGCAGGCTCTCCCAAGTGCAGTCATCCATTTGTGGATGTCATCCCCAGCTTTGTAGAGGGGCACAATCTTACTCAGGTTTCTATGATCATAGGACCTGTCTTTATCCTTAGGGATAATGTTGCCACCATTGGATCCTAATCCACCCTCTCTAGGCTATCTTGCTCTAGCAAGTTTCTCTTGGGCCAGGGCAACTTCCAGTTTTCTCTTCTGGATCCTAAGCTCAGTCTCTCTCATGATGGCCTCATGTTCCCTTCTCTGAGGGCTAGTCATCCCCCTTCTGGAGTGACCATGAGAACCTCTAGAAGCCTGGGAGGTGTTGGATTCACCTGAGTGATTCCTCCTGTGCTCCTGGTTAAGTCCACTTGGGGTCTGAGTAGGTTTACCCCTGACTCAGTCCCAAATAGGCTTAAGTTAGCCATGCTAAGCCCTCTGGCTGGCACCTGACTATTTCTGCCATCATCAGAATCACTGCTCTCCCCTTCTGTCTCCTCTTCTTCCTCCTCCTCCTCAGGCTGAGCATCTCCAGTGACTTGGCCTTCCTCATCTAGCTGGACAACAGGGACAGGGGTGTCAGTATTATCATCTTCAGTGGCAGAGCCTCCTTCAACATTCCCAGTGGGGTCTGCTTTAGAGGTCTTTAGAACTTCAGACTGGTCTAAAAGTTCTCTGAGGTGGTCTGTGGTAGGGGTTGGACCCGTCTTGAGACCTCTTAAGGTACAGAGCTGCCTCAGTTCTTTAAAGTTTAACATAGCAAATTTGGATGGTGCCTTTGGAGGGTCACTCTCAACAGTGGCAGGTCCAGTGGACCCCTCTGCTCCAGACATTGCTCTAGTGTGGGTGGATATGTTGCAATCTACCTACACTGGTGTTTACCTACTAAAACTATCTAGCAGTTGTAGTCAGGGTGTGCTACTCCCTATCCTCTACAACAACTAAGTTCAGTAGAACTTAAGTATACTAGCCTTGTTGTATATGTACCTAGCAGGTACCTGTATGATCTTTCAAATGATACTATCAAAGATTGTAATGGTAAAACAACAGCAAGATCAACTCCTAACCGCTGCTCACCAATGTGAGAAGTTGGTCTGGTATATGATGCTCACTAGTTCTAGTGATCACCTTGTACCATGCCTAGCAACGCTTATGATGATTGGTTGTAAGTCAACCTTATAGACCAGCTATCCTAGTAGCGTGGACAAAGCAGTCGTAGGCTAAACTCTGTAAAGGCATGTGAAGCAAGCTGTTTTACCATACACAATCTCCTTGAATACCAAATGAAAGGACACCACACAGATATATATTGAAAATATATATTTATTTATTTACTACAAATCCCCTATACTCTTTATGAGCACAGAAGCAAATGCGTTAAAACAAAACACAGTTTAAATATACAAAAGTTGCACAATATGGATGAGCCCTAGGGGCCACCTAAACCATATACTAAAATAGTGGTATAAGTACCACAAATCGGAAAGAAAGTAGGCCTAGGGCCTGGGGAATCGCTGGAGCTGTTCGGGACTAACAGTGAAGAAGTCGGGAAAGGCCCGCGGGACTCGGGTGCAGCGCTTACAGCACACGCATACACCAATGCACTGTCAATGGTGCGTAAAAGTTACAAAGTTAGTGAAAAGGGAACCTTCCGGATGACCTAGAACCTAGCAA
Source organism: Lissotriton vulgaris (assembly GCF_964263255.1). Lineage (NCBI taxonomy): Eukaryota > Metazoa > Chordata > Amphibia > Caudata > Salamandridae > Lissotriton > Lissotriton vulgaris. Next base: position 768,682,296 of record NC_141697.1, read on the forward strand.
CTTGGAACATAGACACTAGAGGTGTATTGCTACACAGGGGCACTAGAGTGCCAGGTTTACCTCACCCACAGGAAGCGGGTGCATACGTCTCAAAGTGTGTCGGGTTTTGCCACGCTGGTCTATGGAGCCTGTAGATGAAGATGCTGCAAGCGGGTCGTCGAGGAGAGTTACGGTGGAACCAAGGGTGGATCTGAAGAGGTGAAGACCTGAAAGCAGAGGGGACAATGTTCAAAGTCACTAGCCAGTGACTACCGTGGAACCAGGATGGAACCAGGCGATGTCGGGTGCAAACAGGCGAAGAGGTGAAGATTGTCTCTGCAGCCATGTGGACACAAAGAGGTCGAGGATGTCCAGGCGTCGGTCACGAGTTGTCCTACAAAGGTTCTAGCTGATGGCGGTGTCAGCTTCTTGAACGGAGCAAACAGGCCTTGGCTAATGCAAGCCACGCAGGAAGTGATGCAAGCTTCTCACTCTGACCAGCAAGGTCAGAGGGGTGCTCCTTTTTACAGGAGTGAGGACCAGTCTGGAGCAACCAGACCAGTGGTGTAGTTTTCAGATTTAGTCGCCAAGATGGCCACTAGCCAACAGACTAGTAACCGGGATGACGCGTCAAGTGGCAAAGTGCAAAAGGACCCCACGCAGATCGTGGAGATGCTGGGGGGCTGATCTTCGGTGCAGATGCTGCTCGGGCTGGGGCTTCTCAAACCCCATAGCACAGCATTGAGGGTGACTCGGGTGCTACGCAGTCAGCTTCTCAGGGGTCTTTCGAGATGGCCGGTCCCACGTCTCTCGGTGTCTCCACGGGTCTCTTCTTTTTAGGGACTGTGGCTCAGGCTCTGAGATGTCTGGGAGTCTGGGTCTCGTTGGGCTCTGGGCTTGGGCTCTGGCAGGAGGCGGCGGCAAAGCAGATGTTGAGTTGCTGGTTGGTGCCTGTATTCACAGGGTGGTCACTCCTTGGCCACAAGGGAGATGCTCTTCAGTCTTCTGTGCAGCAAAATGTCGAAGTCCAGTTTTCTTCTTAGTTTCAAGTCGAGTTCAGGATGATCTGAAGTCTTGGGACACAGCTCCTACTCTTATTCCAAATCTGGGGGCCGGATCACCTGTTAGGTCCCTCCTCTGGGTGGGACCAGGAAGGGGGGCAGTTACACCCCCTTTCCTTTGTCCAGCTCCATGCCAGGACTGGGGCTGGAAAGCCCCAGCACCGGTTAGGACTGGCTTATGCACAGGGACATCCTGTGTGCCCCAGGCATGTCTCATTCTATTCAGCCCTGTCCTACCGAATACACAAAATCCTGTCTGGGGTGGTGCTCGCACCTCCCAAGGCAGGAAACCCTTTGTCCAAGCCTCCCTCGCTGGAAGGACTCCCAGGAGCAGGAGGTCAGACTTGTGTCTGTGGTGGCAGCGTCCATTTTGTGATGCTGAGGCTCGAGTTTAACTTTAACCGGGGTTCAGGTTATGTACATGTTCTGTCCTGTCATATGGATACTTCGTTACATATATTGCGTTAAGTTAGCATGAGTGTATTACATGTTTAAACAGCCGTTTTTCCTTCGGCTTCAGTTTTGCACACGACACCTACTTGTTGTTGTCGCTTTCACCCTAGAAGCGGTGAGGTGCTTTATTTGAGAATAATATGTTATTTCTACGCTATCAGCTTTGCCTGGTACACTTGGTACAACTGTCTGCACACTGAGAGCTGCACACTCTAAGATTAACCTAACACAAGGTTGCTGAGAGGCCTGATCCTCGCACCACATTAGACATAACACAAATAATGTTGATGCCAACATTTTGGGCTCTAAGCGGGTTTAAGATAGAGTTACACGGAATGAACGTAGACACTTGGTGCTGCGCATGAAGAGAGCTGGTAGCTGTTGATGTGATCTACTCCTACTGACATTTAGAGGTATGGGTTCGCCCTGCTAAAGCCCGAATGAGACCTTCTTAGATATAAAATAATATTCTAAATAGGGTGCGCGAAATATAGGTGATATAGATTTCTATAGATTTTGCATTATAACATGCTATCACCTTTTGCTTACTATGGATTAGTGACTATGCTGCTGACTCTGATTTTTATAATCTGCATTTTGGTATTATACAAGATACTGCGTTTGAGAACTTTGCATTGAATAATAAATATTTCAAACTTGCACTTGTGTTCTTTGACTCTCAGTTTCGGTTTGAAATGATTATATAACGAAAGAGTGTTCATGTGTTCCACGATTCCTGAGGTATTCTAAAGTTCATGTTCTGGTTTGTCTAAGACATGGATCATTCCATAATGAGCCATGAGACACTGTAGCTAGCTAGGTAAGGGGATTTCTGACACTGAGATGAGTTTTGGATCATCCTAACTCACTGAGGTTCTAGATCTCTATGCACAGTTCTGTGGGAGAACGGAAACCCTGCTACATGGCGCCCGTACGTTGTTGGCCTTAAATCATGACACTCGAGTAGTATATCATTCAAACCTTGACACCTTCATTCCCGTTTCCGGTAAACGGTGGTGTCGGAATAACCTACCTATTTTTTAAATAGGTCTTTTCAAGCTTGAATTCTTTTACAAACGGTTTCTTTGAATTACTACCCAGTTGTGCTACAAAGTGTTCTTTGTCTTTTTTTCTCTTCCTGTGCTACCATGGCCGTGGACATACCGCAGCATAGCCGCGTCGCGGTTTGCGACCACTTGCGGGCATATAATGTCCCTGTGGAAGGCTTGGCTGTGGTTCTAGTGGTGAGTGCGGAACATGCGTACCCGTACGAATTGTTTTATTCCTGGGTGACATTTCCGGAAGTGGACGCTAATTCGGGTGTCTTCCATTCATACACTGCCTCGGCTGTACCGGCGGCATATGCTCCGTACAGGGCACTGGAAGTACCTATCGATGCTTGGCAGCACGGAGTTTGGTTTGGTGGCGTCCTACCCCATTCTTTAACGGCTCCGAGGTTAGGTCCTTTGTCCATTCCGGGCACAAATTGGCCCGCTTTGGGTGGATTTACTCCTCACTCTAATCGCGCTACTTGCAGTGTAGCTGAGCTGCGGCGTCTTCATGAAGTCGCGGTTGGAGTGATTAGGGCGCTTGTTCATTACATTGGTCGTAATGTTCATGGCGCAGCCCCCGCAGGTGCGCAGCTTCGAGCAGAGCAGGCTGGTTTGAAAATCAGTCCTGTCTTGGTGAATTCCGTTATGGGCAAGAAGCCCCAGGATAAGGATGATTTTCCTTACTGGCTTGCCGAGAAATTGTGTTCTTTGACTCTCAGTTTCGGTTTGAAATGATTATATAACGAAAGAGTGTTCATGTGTTCCACGATTCCTGAGGTATTCTAAAGTTCATGTTCTGGTTTGTCTAAGACATGGATCATTCCATAATGAGCATCAACAACAAAAGAGTGTTCCTGTTCTGTTTAGGGTAGAAAAAGCACAGAGCACAAGAAAACAACAAAACCCATTGGTTTGTTAGGAAAGCCCTCACTCACCGACCTGGTCGGTGACTTGCTTCATCATCGGGCCCCACCGGGTGTGACCGAATGCCACCCCGGTGTGCTGCGACGCCAGAATTACTGCGGAGCTGGTTTTGTGATGGTGGGAGGGCTATGTGAGAAATTACGTGAGTAGTGTGAAGTGGTGTTTTTAAAATTGCCTTGTATGTATCAAAAATTTAATTTTAATCAAAGATCATCAAGGGCAAGGTTAAAAAATGTGTTGGTGAGTAGGGCCAACTAATTAAATGGTCTACTCCCACTAGCATTAGGTGAAAATGTGAGTGGTCAACATGAACATGTTTCAGCCGGTGTGGTATCATTAACCTGGCATTCGTCAGGACCTATGGTGTCAAACCTCGGCGGTATGGGCACTCTAAGGCCCACCCAACCAGAGGACTTGAAAGTTAAAAGTCTGTGAAGTGCAAAAAACAAGGGGGGCGGGCTTCACCACCCGAAGGTAGGACGCACACACCTCCTGGCTCTAAATTTTAGAGACCAAAAATAAAAAACACCTGTGGGGGTTTAAAAACAGACAGACAAAACAAGACAAACAAACAATTAGAATATTTTGTCGATAGGATTAGCCGATTTAAGCCTATTACTTGTGCTCATGGTGCCAGGGTGCACAACTCATACCTAATAGCAGAGGTGTGTGGCTCTGCCAGTGGCTGAGACTACACGGTAAGTCATATCGTTTACATGGTGGCACTGTCATGGTAGATTGCCAATTTTGCAGAATCTAACGGTGTAAGTGCACAGGGGAGGGTTAAGATAAGTGAAAAGGGAGGCGAATGGCAGTGAGGATAAACACGCAACACTGTATCACTCATCGATCAATGGGCCAAATGGCCAGTGACCAGTCAACCACAGACGCAGTAAAAGAGGTGGGAAAAGGTAGATTCTCACTTCACCAGGGATGAAAATCCACCCCATAGACCGCGGGAGGGAGGGGACGGCGCATTTGGCACATCCTAAAAAGCATAAGGAAGGGAGGAAAGAGGGACTATATTGCGTTAAGTTAGCATGAGTGTATTACATGTTTAAACAGCCGTTTTTCCTTCGGCTTCAGTTTTGCACACGACACCTACTTGTTGTTGTCGCTTTCACCCTAGAAGCGGTGAGGTGCTTTATTTGAGAATAATATGTTATTTCTACGCTATCAGCTTTGCCTGGTACACTTGGTACAACTGTCTGCACACTGAGAGCTGCACACTCTAAGATTAACCTAACACAAGGTTGCTGAGAGGCCTGATCCTCGCACCACATTAGACATAACACAAATAATGTTGATGCCAACATTTTGGGCTCTAAGCGGGTTTAAGATAGAGTTACACGGAATGAACGTAGACACTTGGTGCTGCGCATGAAGAGAGCTGGTAGCTGTTGATGTGATCTACTCCTACTGACATTTAGAGGTATGGGTTCGCCCTGCTAAAGCCCGAATGAGACCTTCTTAGATATAAAATAATATTCTAAATAGGGTGCGCGAAATATAGGTGATATAGATTTCTATAGATTTTGCATTATAACATGCTATCACCTTTTGCTTACTATGGATTAGTGACTATGCTGCTGACTCTGATTTTTATAATCTGCATTTTGGTATTATACAAGATACTGCGTTTGAGAACTTTGCATTGAATAATAAATATTTCAAACTTGCACTTGTGTTCTTTGACTCTCAGTTTCGGTTTGAAATGATTATATAACGAAAGAGTGTTCATGTGTTCCACGATTCCTGAGGTATTCTAAAGTTCATGTTCTGGTTTGTCTAAGACATGGATCATTCCATAATGAGCCATGAGACACTGTAGCTAGCTAGGTAAGGGGATTTCTGACACTGAGATGAGTTTTGGATCATCCTAACTCACTGAGGTTCTAGATCTCTATGCACAGTTCTGTGGGAGAACGGAAACCCTGCTACAGTCCCTCTAGAAGGGTGGAATGCTACCCCTGTCACCAGAATTGGCGAGGGGAGAGTATCCCAATTCGTATGACACCTTACTCGACATGTTTTGATAAAGCCAAACCAAAGTTAGCAAATAACCGCGAGGATTATAATGCACTTAAGAGTATATGGCATGACAATATCTCGGAACAGCTAAGGGAGTTGTTCCCGACAGCGGCAGACGGGCTCAGCTCGTGCCAGAGCACCATCTCACATGAAACCAAGCACTCTGCCTCCAGGATTGTTAAGGCCTTCCATAGGAGTGGCTTATAGGTTAACATGTGTCCAGATAGGTTTAGATATAGGTATACCATATCTAAGTAAGAGGTGATTACACCAACTTACCCCAGCTGATTGATCAGCCAGTTGTGTCAAATATGGAGGCCAGGCCAGGGGTGGCACAATGCATGCTGCAGCCTCTGGTAGGCCTTGGATGCACCTATGCCCTGGGTACCTGGGGTGCACTGTTACAGGGGCCTAAAGGTGAACCAGATCCAATTTGTAATGCACCTAGAGTGCATTGGCATATAATTTAGAGAGAGAACAGCAGGCTGTGGGTCTGATTAGCAGGCCCACAGCCACATTAAGTCATAAACCAGTGAAGCAAAAAGCAAAAATTTGGGGTGACCATAGGATAGCAGACCCATATCTCCTACAATCGGGGTAGAAGGAGAGTGTGGTGTTTTCGTACTTCACTTCACCTTTTTCCCTCGCCAGCCGCAGCAGCGTGTCCCGGTCGCGGTAGCTAAGGAATCTCATAATGATCGAACGTGGCGGTGTCCCAGGGGTTGGTCTGGCCGCCAGGGAGCGGTGGGCTCTCTCAATGACTAATTGCGCGGAGAAGGAGTCCCTGCCAAAGAGATCCGCCAAAAATTTCTCCAGGAAGTCCTCCAACTTCCCTGTGTTGGTTGTTTCTGCCAGGCCTAGCATACGGACGCTGTTCCGCCTTGAGCGGGATTCCAATTCCTCATTTTTCTCCGAGATAACTTTCAGGAATTTGTCCATTTGTGATGAGTGCTGCCTGCTGTTGCTCGTACCATCCTCGAGGTCTGACACTCATTGCTCTATCTCCTTCAATCGTTCCTCATGGCCATCCCGTTTAGCTACGACATTGTCCAGGCGGAGTGACATAGTGTCTATTTTTTAATCTATAGATGTCAGGCTCTTTTGCATGCTCACCAGCATATCTTTCCAGCCAGAGTCCCTCGTTTCAGGGGGGTCTTCATCGCCCTGGCCTCTCGGTACAGAGCCAGGTGTCTTGCGAGTGTCAACAGGCAGCTTCGACTGCTTCGGTTCTGCCTTTCCCATGGCGGTAGTTCGTGAACAGCACAAGCACCACCGCCCGTATGGTGAAGCGGGGGGGAGGTGGGCACTGACAGCGACACCAAAAGTTGTAATGTCCAGCACACGGGGCATAGGCAGGGCCGCAGTCTGCCCCCCAGAGCAATCTGCCGGACTGTCCTTAGCTGGTCTGTATTCCAGAAGGTCTCACTGTGGCCAGATGCGTAGCACACTCAGCAGGGGGTCAATGCGGGCTTGCTACAGGGGTCCCCCCAACCTGCTGCGCTGCTGACGTGCTTGTCCTAGCCAGGCCTCGGCGTCGCCTACAAAATGGTGGTAGATCCACAGCGTCTAGATCGGGTCCCTGGTGCGGTGCAGCTCCCCTCAGACGCGCCCAGAGCCTTAGATCGCGCGGGGCCAGGAAGAGGGTGACCGCGTACAGTATGGGTAGGCAGGGCAATTGTACAGTGGTCTGCCTCTCTATAGTCCGATGGTATGGCCAGGGCTCCCAGAGTCTCCTCGTGGCCACAGGCCCCTAAAATGGCGGACTGTCCCGCTCAGCCCCACCATGCGCCTCGGGGGAGGATGTCCTCTAAGAATGGTGCCGGCGTGGAAATGCCTGGTCTTCCTGCCCGCAGCTCGCCCCCGCGTCCTCCACCATTACCTCCAGCCAGATGCTGCTCGGTCCCTTCTCCTCACCTCACCAGACACGCAAATGCCGCACCCGGCAGCGCTTGTCCTCTGCCCCTTGTCACAGCCACCTCGGCCCGTATGAGCAGCCCAAGGATCTCCCGCCGTCAGGTACTCAGTCAGCCGGTGCGGGCAGGGAAGCCAGGGAGGGAGGATCCAAGCGCACCTCCGCTTTCCCGCTAATCGCAGCCGCGTCTGGGGGATATAGGCCTGGAATCCCCGGCCTCACTTAGATGTGGCAGCTGCTGCGGGCCTCCAGCAGTGAATGCTCCGGCAATGATCTCCGCATTTCAAAGCCAGTATCTCGCTTCCCGGTCTGCGCGGCAGGGTCACACTTGTACCGCCGTCGCTCCTCACCTTACCAAAGACATTTGTGCTGGTGAAGGCAAATTATTTCCAGCAGGATGAGGATAATGTTTCTTTAATCGCCCGACTCGGCGGGAGCTCTACACCATGGCATCCATACCGGTCTGGCGCCACCTAGCGCCCCCATGCAAACTAGTCTTGACCCTGAGCCTCATAGTAACAGTCCAGCCCAAACTGCCAAGCCAGGTCTTCCCTGCACCCGAAACAAGCATCCTGGGTCCTGTTAATGTTGAGTGTCATATAAAGGAGAGATTTCTGAGAGAGCAATCGTTCATGGCTTGTTCCTCCTCTGGGTATGGATAGTTGAGAAAAATGAAGCACCAGAAAAAGGTCAATGATTACCAGTGCAAAATGACACACACACACACACACACACACACACACACACTCACACACACACATGTGTAAATTTGCTCCTAGACTTTGTAGTAACTTTACTGCTTTTGTCACTTCACCATTTCCAAGCACATATACATGTACAACCATTCTACCAAGATTGGCCTGAGTCAGTGTTATTGCTTAAAATCTGCTGACATGGTTTACTATAACTTAGGTTCAATGGGACAACACGGAGCACTCAAGGGATCACAGTTTGTTCTTAAATTAACAAATAGACGCTTTTCGGCATTGCCTGTTTCAGGCCTTGCTTAACAGTGAAAGGTACATCTTAAAAGAGTGTATTTTTATATGTGAACACCCTCATACATCCCGATGGGGGATTTGAAAATAACAAAGGGGGAAAGAGGGCTGCTCCGAAAGAAGCACCAGGGAAGGTAGCAAGTGGCAGACAAAACGTCTATGCATTTGGCTTGTGAAGCCTTGATATACGAACAAAGGTTTCTTTAAATGCAAAACTTGCAAGGCCTGTGCACATGGCATTAATAAAAAGACCTTTAGAGATGGTTTCGGCAATAAGGATCATACTATCAACAAGGTCCTTACATGTAAAACAGAATTTGCCATCTACATTCTCGAGTGTCCATGTGCTCTGCGATACATCGGGAGTACCAAACTCCCGGTACACAAACGAGTACTACAGCATCTTAGGGCCATTACAAATCAGGACAACACGTATCCTGTAGCAAGGCATTTTAAAGAATTCCACCAAAGTAATAGCAATCAGCTACAGTACTATGTGATTGATTCAATATGTGCAAGTAGAAGAGGAGGCAACAGAGAGGCCCAATTAAGAAAACTTGAGACCAAATACATTCTCCAATTAGACAGTAAACAACCTAACGGTTTAAATCTTACGGAAGATATGTATACGTGTTTACACTAAGGCCTCCAGGTATAAAATGTAAAGCTTCCCAGTCACAATGCCAAAATATATTGTTGTAATACATGAATTTTAAACGGTTTTTAACTTTTACTAGTTATTTATTGTTTTATTTTTCAGGATGGTTTTAAAAACTTTGAGAAACAATTTGCACATATTTTCACTGTACTGTATAAATTATCTATGCTGCTAAAGTGATGTACATTCTGGTATCTAGTTAAAGCTAACATATGTCTCTGAATCTTAAGTATTAGTTCATGCCATTATTATCCGTACATTCAGTTGCTATTTTGACATAAAAACCAGCAGTGTGGTCGGTTCCTCTGTGATCAATTCTGGGCTCAGTTTGATCCAGTGGAACAAGTCCAGATTCATTTTTATTCTTAGATTTTCACTTCATAGCACAAAACACTTTTGCACTTTATTTTTAGCACAAGTTTGGGTACATGTCCCTTAGGTTGGCATCTATACATAGGGATTTATCCCGTGATTGATGATTAGTCTGGTCTCAGGACTAGTAACTCAATGGTACTTATTTAAATACCTTGTGATTTAATGTTTACATAAGGAGTCTATGTTTACAGGTTGGCTTTATATTGCACATATATTTTTAGCAATTTATTGGGAAAAATAGTGTTGATATTTATATATGTATGAATTCATTTTTAGCATATATTTATATCCCCATGAAAGCCTTTATTTAACTGTCATGTTTTAAAGTATCTATTTGCTTTTTATCAATGACGTTATATGTATTTTACTAGTCTGTTATCTATGTCCAGCCCATGTGACGTATTTACAATGTGGCACTAGCATTTTAAAAGAAATCAACACTATTATCACGTTGTCATGTGATCAAGGCTCGTTGAGAGCAGAAACGTTATGGCGACAGCACTGAAATAAACCGGCATCTACTACCTTGTGGTCCGTGTCTGTTCTTGCCCCACGTCTGGGAAAACTGCAGCGTGTGGGAAACGGAGTTCGTGAATATATATATATATGTATATATATATATATATATATATATATATATATATATATATATATATATATATATATATATATATATATATATATATATATATATATATATATATATATATATATATATCTTTTTTTAAATTCAAAATAAGTTCATGTATTTCTAACATGTATTTCTATTGGGTTTTATTTTACGTCCTTATCTCCATTAGTTGTTATGGAATGGTGTTGCAATTTCAGTGGTTTGACATGTGTGATTCTGCACTTCCTCCAGATCTGGGTTGAAAAACATTTGTAACTGTTTTATGACCTTTATGGCTTAAGCAATAAAGTAAGTACAGTTTGTGAATATCAACAAGCTTACCTTTTTGTGGGTTGGTGTTTGTCCCAACCTAAACACCTCTTTAATCCTCACTTTACCCCTTACCTTTTCCAAAATCCCTCCCATTTTATAATAAATGTTCCCCATTTTCCAGCCAATCACCCCTATGCTTCCTACAGATAGAAACAAACGATAGGTATACATGAGGGGCATAGATCTCCTCATAGAATAGATAAGAGAGTTGGAGGCAGAGGTCTTTAGATATAGGTTTTGTGAAAAGCATTCTATAGTATGTTACAGTTTGTGAATAAGTCCCTGATTGACCCTGTTGTTCAGATGCATAAAATGTGCTTTTTACCCAGTTAACACCCCTGCAGGAACTAGCTACTGTACGTTGTATGTACACTACCATCACTCAAAGGGATTTGACAGAGAGCAACATGTTGGTGACTTCTGACACTCTGGACAGCATCCTAAAGTACTCGGTAAGCAGATGGTAATTATTCACTCAATCTTGGGAAACCTCAGGAGCTTCAAGGCAGGAGCTGCAAAACACTGCATCTTTACTGGTGTGACAAAACAGACTTACTACTGATCATCCAGTCAGACCTTTGGTATCCCAAATATTTCTGTTGTGATCTGTAGTCAGTATGGAAACCAGCAGATGTGCCATTGTATTGTTAACAGGGTTATATAGATGGCTCTCCCAGAGGTACTGAAATAATTTACACAGGATGATTATCTTGATGCCACAATGGATATGAGTGGAGAGCCCAGCTGAAGAAATGCATGGGAGATCCAATGGGGCACTAACCAATAGCAAGATATTCCTGACATGAAAAAATTTAATTAATTACCCAGTGGCAATAGAAGGGATTTTGTAGGATGTACCACAGGATTGGTGATATCGTGGGAGCTGCAAGAAATATAACAGCTCTTGAAAAGAGAGCACTAACTTAGTTTTACAGTGGGTGGGAATGTAATAATTAATAGGATTATATATCAGAATATTACACATAGAATATCATTTGACATCAATATCCTGACCTAAATGTGGTGATAACTTCTATCAACAATGTTTAGTACAGAATATTTATGCCAGACAATATACTGACAAAGATATTCTAATACCAGACCTTAAAGGAATGTGGCACAGGATGTCAGATTCAAGAATATAAGTGGTGATAGTGGGTAAATCAGTAGTGCTCGACAGGCACCATATGAAAATCCAGTATGTATGGCCGTGCGCATGGGCCCGTTTTTGAAGGCAGAGCAGAATAACTCTATGTAAAATACCCCATTGACACCAGCTGCTACTGCGTCATTAGATTTTGTCAGGAGGACCTATATAATATATTAGGTGCTAGTCCAGAATTAAGTGCAGCAAGAAAGTATAATTTGTTTCACACTGTGTGAAATGCGGTCGTAGTATCTCATTTTCAATAAAAATATAAAAACTTAATATGACACTGTAGCCACACAAATTATTTTAAACAATTGGCCTTTTTAACTAAGTAAGCTTAAGCAAGTAAGTTTGATTTGTAAAATGCATGGTTAATTAAAACCATTGCAAGGATAATAAAATCAGAAAAATGATTACCTGTAAAATATGGCATTTTTTAAACAGTTTTTTCATTTACTCACCGTTTCTCATTTATTTCCATTAAGAAGTCTTCAAGTAGGAATATAATACAAGTGCTGGATTTTTTTAACTACCATCACTGATACTTTTATTCAGCAGTGACTGCTGCTGAATAGTGGTGGTGGGGCGGAGGCACAGAGGGAGGTGGTGGGAAATAATAAAAATAATTAAAAAGCACTTACTTATACCACCGACTGCAGGCTGCCGCCTCTTCTTCCTCCCTCCTCCTTCCACTGGAAGCCCATAGCCTCCCAGAATCCCCTGACCAATCACAAGGCTGCCTTACAGCAGCATTGTGATTGGTTGGATCGCCGTGGTTCAGCGCTCAGACAGGGGCTGATAGGCTTTGCATGTTCTCCACGCAGGCTGTAATACAACTTCCGTGGAGAACATGCAGTGTGCACATGACGCTTTGGCTGGCCTGAGATGGCCGGCCAAACCATCATGCGAACTTTAGGTGCTGCCACGACTCCTCCCCCTGTGACACGTGGAGCCCAGCCCCACCCTCCTGGCTTCAGCTGCAAGCTGAATACAGAAAACAAAATGATAATAACAAACATTATTAGAATTTTATTTTTTGTATTCAGCTTGCGATTCAAACAGTGGGGCGATGCTCATCCACCTTAACGGAGGAGCCGCCAATGCTACTGTAGGTTCAATATTCAAAAATTCCCTTTTAGGGGTTTTAGTTCCGAGTCGCTCTACTGTTAGCACTCACAACACAACAGTAACTTTTTTTGTTACCTAGTGTTTGCACGTTATTTGTTTTATCATTCCGGGCCATTTAGTTTGGTGTAGTGGTATTTTAGAGTTCAAAGGGATGAATTATTTTATTGATATTAAAGAGTGTCCCTAGGAAGGAACCATGGAGAATGGTCTGCCTCTATAAAATGAGTGTACTGACCACCATGATGCAATGCAAATTAGTGTAAGCATGCCACTCTGATATATTTTAGGGACATTTGACACCACCAGGTAAACTCTAACCTGCACCAACACTGCACTTACATACCGCACCTTCAATACCTACAACATACATGAAACCTACATCCCAATGTTTGCTGTTCTACACACCTGCAACACAAACTACAACAGGTACCTCTACAAACATGAACCCAAGATCTGGGCCCCGTATCTCAGGGTGTTGTTCAACTCAATCCTGAATGGCATGCCAATCCCCTCGACATGGCCGGGGGCAGAGATAGTCCCTATCTTCAAAAAGGGATCACCTCTGCTACCGGCTAACTACAGGCCAATAAGCCTGATTGACGTGTCACAAAAACTCTTTGCCAAGTTGCTGCTGAACCGCCTGCTGGAGTGGACAAGGGATTGTAATATCCTGAGTCCCTTCCAAGCAGGGTTCAGGGAGAAGGTCTCTACCATAGACCAGGTCTTTCGGCTTGTCCTCATCTATTGGAAAACGGTGCAGCTAGAGGGTGGCAGCCTCTACACTGTATTCGTGGACTTGAGGGCGGCGTTTGACCTGGTCCCCCGGAACAAGCTGTGGGAGGTGCTGGCCAAACTGGGCGTCCCTGGGGGTCTGCTGAAAATGATAGTTCACCTTCACAGCGCCAGTTTTGCTCAGGTGAGATGTGGCAGGATGGGGGCACTGTCTAAGAGGTTCCCCGTTGGCCGGGGGGTAAGACAGGGTTGTGTGCTCGCACCAACCCTGTTTTGCCTCTACGTCAATGGGGTTATCTCTCATCTTGATGGGGTCACCAACTTTGATGCTCCTAAATTGGCTGCTGAAATGGTCCCGGCCATTATGTTTGCCGATGACACCCTGCTGCTATCAAAGTCCGCAACGGGAATCCAACGTGTCCTTGATGGCTGTGCGGACTTCTGTGAGGGCCATGGTTTAGAAATTAACTCTCTAAAAACTAAATTCATGGTCTTCAATCCCCCACCGAAATTCCATTCCAGCCCCAGAATTGGACAAAACATGCTTGAGAGGGTGAAAACTTTTGAATACCTGGGTGTCATGCTGAATGACAAACTATCCTGGAAGACGCACCAGGAGAAAGCTCTCCTCAAACTGACCCAATATTCGGGGGGTATCATGAACCTTCTGGCGAACAATAAATCTTCAATTAGGCCTATTGGTCCTCCGATGCAGATTTACAAAACACAGGCAAGGGGGGCTGCCATGTATGGATCTGAACTTTGGGGTCATGTAGGCACATCAGACCTCCTGAAAGAGGAGAATAAATTCACCCGAAGGCTTGTAGGACTCCTTCCTAGTACACCTCTAGTCCCCCTCAGGATGGACCTGGGGCTGCGTCCGCTAGACGAAGAATTGGCTTTCCGCCCGCTGGCTTTCTGGCGTAGACTGTGGGCGACCCCAGAATTGGCTAGCTACAGACAGGGACTACAGGAGGTGCTTGCCATGCCGGATGCTGGAAAAATCAAATGGCTCAAATACATTAAACTAGAACTGGAGGGTTTGGGACTTTCTAAGATGTGGTCTGATCCTTCGGCTACCTGCCAACTCATTCCCAAAAAGGAACTAGCCAAGGCATACCACGACAGGAAATTACTGGTACTTCTTAACCAATCAAAACCTGGTTCACTGACAGATTCCTTTACATCTTTCAAGGACACTTATAACTTTGAACCAACCCTAGACAAAGTGCATCCTCCCTTGCTCAGGAAATTATACCTGCAGTGGAGACATGGGTCCCTCCCTATCCGATCACTTACAAGTAAATGGAGCCAAGATGCAGCTAGTATCTGTCCAGCATGTAGAACCTCCGACGAATCTGAACTCCACATTTTCTTTTTCTGTCCCACTTACCGAGAGATCCGCAAACAATGGATAGTCCCTCTATGCAAAAATTTGGGATTTGTGAAGTGCTTGATTGCTCTGAGAGTCCTTAAAACCAATCTGACTGATTATATTGTGTTTGCGGTGGCCAAATACCTGGGTGCTATCTGGAGTGTTAGAAGGAAATGTCTTAGGGACGGCAACTGACCCTATTGTATCAAAGACATGGCAGTGTAACATGGGACTGTGCTAGTGTCTGATTTTATACTGTATATTTTTATTATAACAACAGTTTTTAAAATGTATGTTTTAAATGTCTTTTATGGTAAAAATTTTACCGAAATAAAGATTTTTTTTTAATTTGAATTGAACATCAGGTACAACTAGCTAGCATATAGTTCCTTCACCACCACATTCAGTCTACACTGCCATCAACACTTGTTAATTCAGGTGACTTCACCCTTTTCTGAGCTTCTGTCTAATATAGGAGTGATAAAGGCACACAGAAGCCAAATAGCGTAAACACTGCACCTAGATACCCTAGAGTAACTCATTCCAGACACAGGGACCATAAAGTGTTAATAGAATAGGAGATGTATCACAGAGGTTTATATTTGGGGTCCCTGTGGATAAGTTGTGTCCCTTTGCACTTGAAAAGCCAAAAGTGTGAAATAGAGAGAGAGGGATAAAAGAGAAGAACTACTCTGGATGTATCTAAACCAGAAAACATTCATCTCATGTCCCTTCTTCCCTTCCTGGCTAAAACTATTGAATTTGACATCAATTCTATTTTAACCAAATTTGTGGAGTCCATCGAAATCTTGGACTCCCAATGGTTTTAGATCTCATCACAATACCGAATTTGCCCTGTTGAGGGGTACTGAACATCTGCGGGACTCCCTAGATGAAGGCAACACTTCTACTCTGTTCCTTCTTGATTTAAGTGCCACGTTTGACACAGTATTACTTGAGATCCTTTTGCGGTGCTTACAAGAGAGCATTTCAGGTTGTTTCTTCCCCTTATTGCTTTAAGGTGCACACTGTATGTCATGGAGTATACCCCAGGGACAGCTCTGAGCCCCAGGCTATTTAAAATTTATAAACAGCCTCATGTGGTGGTAGCAAAAGACAGGGGGCTCTCATTAGTATCCTATGCGGGTGTTACTCAGCTCGTGATCTCCTACTCCAACAACTCTAATTAGAGTCTGATCAAATTCCATGGTGATATGGTGGTCCTTGCGGATTGGATGTCGGCCAACTGTCTGCAGCTAAATGCTAACGAATCAGAGATTCTTCTTTTAGGAAGAGATACCAGCATATGGGTGCGATCATTGGTGGCGCACCTAGCTAGGGTCCCCCCCTTTGCCCAAGGAGGCTGTAAAACAATCTGGGTGTCTGGGTAGATGGTGCATTGTCCTTCGAAGCAAAGACGAAATCAGTGGCAGCGTTCTGCTTTAGACTTTTAAGAGGACTTAAGCCTTTGCTTGGGTTCTTTGACTCACAGACATGCCAGATCATTATCTAGTCTACTTTACTCTCTAGAGTGGACTATTGCAACTCTCTCTATCTGGGCTCTAATAAAACAGGTATCAAACAACTTCAGAGGGCTCAAAATGCCGCAGTGCGAACTCTATTCGCACTCCCTAAATTCTGCTCAGTTGCTACATGTATTCACATATTGCACTGGCTCCCAGTGGATAAGAGAATCCACTTCAAGACACTGTGCTTTGCACACAGAATCCTTACTTTCCCTATCCTATCAAATGTATCATTTCCGTAAGTCCCACATTGTGAGCTGTGTTCTGCAGAGCTAAACTTGGCATCTGTTCCCCCGAGTCAGAAGAGCAAGAGCAGGAGGGCGTTCATTCCGAGATAAGGCACCGGCCTTCTCAAACATGTTCCCGGTGACCATCTGGAGTATCCAGAATCATTGGGCTTTCATAAATACAGTGAAGACTTGGGAATTTCCGGGCTGTTTCTCAACCCCTCCTCTCCTACCATCATATGACCTGGAACTAACGCTGGGACGCCCTATTGCTGGGGCAGAAAAGTGCTTTACAAATTCATTAACATACCATAACATTACAGGAAAGAGAAAAGAAAAAAACAAAAGGAAAGAATGATAGAATGAGGGAAAAAGAAAGAAAGAAAGAAAGCAAGAAAGAAAGAAAGAAAGAAAGAATGAATGAAAGAAAAATAAAAAAGAATGAGGCAGCGAAATATAGGAAATGAAAATGGAACGAAATTAAGGAGAAAACCAATGAGGACAAAATAATCATAGAAAAGAGCACAAGACAGGGAATTAAGGAAGAAAATAAATGAAAGATAAAGAAAGCAACCTTGAAAGAAATGATTGAAAAGAAGGGAAGAAAGAAGGTATGGCAAAGGAGGAAGTAGAAGTAGAAAGAATGAAGAGCACAATAGAGAAAGCGAAAAGAAAGAAGGTAAGAGAAAAAAGACAACAAGAAAACTATGGGAAGGAATTAAAAGAAAAAAATTAGAGAATTAAATTAGAAGAAAACAGAAATAAAGTGATAAGGTCAGTAGTAGATGAAGAAAAGGTCAGTAGTTGACGAATAAAAGAAAAGAAGGTAGGAAAGAAAAAAGAACAATAAGTAAATACAACAAAAGAAAAAAAGACAGAAAAAGAATAACAGAAGAGGAAAGATGAAGGCAGAGAAAAAAAAAGACTGAACGAAAGGAGGGAGAAAAAGAAATAATAAGAGAAAAAAGAGAAGAAAGAAAGATATTGAAAAAGACAGAGTTAGGACAAATGAAAAGAAGGAGAAAAAGCAAGTACGAGTGGAAGATAGAAAAACTAACTGAGTAAAACAGACATAGGAGAAAAAAGAAAGAATGAAAGAACAAATAAAATAATTACTGAGAGAAACAAGGAGAGAAAGAAAGGCGAAGAAGAAAGAATTAGCCTGGAAATGAAATAAGCAGAGAAAAATAGGGAAACAATTAAGTAATTGAAATAGGAGAAGAAAGAACAAATATGAAAGAAACAAAGAATGGGGAAATGGAAGAAGAGGAAAAACTAGAGGTAGAAATAAAAAATAAAAGAAATATAGCAATCGGAAACGTTTGCCAAAAAGAAAGAGAACTGAAAAAGAATGCACAATAAAAGAGGGAAAGCAAGAAATAATGTAAACAAATATTAAGAACGTGAGAAAGAAGGAGAAATTGAGAGAAAGCAAGAAAGAGGGAATAAAATACATTAAGACAGGATCAAGAGACATGAAAGCAAGGAAAAAGAAAGAAAAGGAAAGAAAGGCTAGAATGAAAGTAGATAAAGAAGAAATTATTTTTCAGAAAAGGGTATTTTGCATCATGCAGCACTCTCAGCTTTTGAGTAAATCATAGAAACGGGTACAGTGTTTTAAAATAGCTTTGTCATCTGTATGTCACCTGCATATCCTCAAGCTTGTTGACAGGCAATTATCATATGTGAGCTACTCAGTAGCAGCCTGCGAACTACTAGTAACTTGCGATCAACCAGTTGGAGACCCCTGTTTTTAATCCACCAATAAGAAACATGCCTTTGTAAACTTTTAAATCACCTACACTTCTTCTCCTTCTATGCCTTACACTAACACCTACACCAGACATCCTATAAATCTTACACTATTTTCTCCTTATCAACCAATGCCACCAACATTTCAAACTCACATTATTTAACTCACAATATTACCTATACCCCACATACAGACTAACAACCGTTGCACCACCACAGTCATTCTCACCACCCTCCAAATCATATGTCTCACAAAATGTGATAAACGGCTGTCAAACCGAGGATGGTCATCATCCAACCATTTTGTACCTAAAAGGAAACTCTAGGTACCAAAATAAATGTAACAACTCAAGTAACGTCCACTGACATCATGGTGAACCAAAATGAGTAAGTGCCTCCTGTGAATACCAAAATGGTAGTAAGTTTAGGATTTTGTCTTAAGTTAGTTCTGTGAATCGGGCCCTAAGTGTTTGGTAGTTTGCGATATTCTGTTACAAATGTGAAGGACAACTTGTCCTCCAAATTACAATTCCATTATATCCTATGGAAATTGTAATATGGCGGACGGAATATCCATCACATTTATGACGGAGTATCCCATCTGACAAACTTATAATCAGGCCCTTAATGATGTGTTTAGGCATCTCCTGTTTCACAATATTGTCTGCATACCTGATACTTTGTACTTAATTCTTGTTTTGGATTTGTTTATCTCGTCTTGTTTGTCATAAATCAATTAAATTACTAATATTTCATATTTCTACATATTTAGGAGAATTCTGCTGAACTTGAAAGGATGGCTTTAATGTGTCAAATTGCGCTTACCAGGGGGATACCAATGTCAATATCTTCTAGGATTGTAAATCTATTTATGGTGCCATCTATTCAAGAGGAGATTGTGTTTTGGGCCATCCATCAGATGACAATTCAATATGGTAATTTCAAAAATGCTATGTTGTTGTGGAACACTGTGATCTGTGGCAATCTAACGGTTTCTACATTGCTTTTAGGTCTGGCTGCAGATAGTATTATCTGACTTTGGCTCATGTTATCACACTACTCAAATACACAGTTAGTTGGCATTGAAGCAGGCCCTGACAGATGTTGGCTTCTTCTTTCTGGTCCCTTAATAAAGTGTTTCACATTTTGTATTAGCCCATGGTGGATTAATACATTTTACAGTGGTGTTTGAAAGTGGGTCAATCACTAGCATTGCATTTCTATGCAAACTGAAAGTGGAAAGAAGCCACACAGGGTATATTTAAGTTCTTTTCTACATATGCATCAAACAAATAGTGGCATTGAGAATAGAAGCCCATGACTTTGTCTTTTCAACCCACATAGTTAAAACACTTACAGCCTGATTCATGTAGCTAAATTGCACTCGCAAAGGGCCAGATTCTCAGAATCTGGCCCTTTGCGAGCGCAATTTTTGCATTTGGTATTCATGATACCAAATGCAAAAATCGCTATTTAAGAATTCGCATATTTGCGTGGAATGGCATTTAAGGAATCTCTAATAGAGATCCCTTAAATGCTATTCATGACACACAACAAAATAGCGATATTGGACTTTTGGGGCCGCTATTTACCGACAGGTCAGACCTGTCGGTAAATAGCAAAAACTCAGAAAAATGCTTTTAAAAGCATTTTTCAAAGTTGCATGTAGCACACACACATGTCCTTTGGACATGTGTGTGCGCAACACCTGTCCAAAAGTGCATTTTAGGGGTGCTACAGGGCGTCCTTTGGACACCCCTGTCACCCTTAAAATCGCTATCTCAGTTGCGAGTAGCAAATTGCTACTCGCAAATCCCCATTCATTCCAATGGGCCTCTTGGCCCATAGGAATGAATGGGGAGTATTTGCGAGTAGCAAATTGCTACTCGCAAATAAAGAACATGTAGGAATCGCTATTTAAGTAGCAATTCCTACATGAATGCCGTTTTGCGTGTCCTCAATAGCGAATCGCTATGATTCGCTATTAGGGACACGCAAAACGGCCCGTACATGAATCAGGCTGTTAATTTGTGAGGAAATTGACAATGAACAGGAAAGAAATATAACAGCAACACTATCTGTTGCGAGCCCATGTCATAATGTTTATGCAAATCAACTCTAAGATGATTACTTTCCAGACAGTGCTCATTAAAGAAACAAACATCTTAATGCTAATTCTATCAGGAGGCTTCAAATATGGAGCTCCAGCAATAGGCCTTTGAAGTGAATGGTTGCATCTTAAATATAGGTCCACCGATAGTAATTCTTGTAGGACAAACATGTATTGCTGCTATTTTGGTTATTATTTTAAAATGATACATATTGTTTTAGATTTGTTGTCGTTCGTAGTCCTTTCACTTTGCAGATTCACATTTTAGCACCATATACCAGCACCAGATGTTCCTTACAGGTGTTGTTTCATTATGTCTCTTGCTAAAAAACAGTTAAAAACTAAACAGCTCTACACCAACTAACTACTTAACTATGAAGCCTTTCTTCGTACAAGGATTTTGGATTTCTATAAAAATGCAGCAACCCTGCTATAATTCCACTCTCCTTCATCACCATTATAAAATGGTGCAAGTGAATCCAGGGAATCCAAGGTAAAGACAATGTGAAACTTTCTTTTCCGCTTACTGATGGAGGCTGATTGCCTTACATGAGCTGTAAAAAGTTGCTTTGACTGGAGCATGTTTTGGCTAAACGCCCTACTTGCTTTCTCCTAAAAAGTTAGTATAAACTTTGCTGTAGATGCAGAAATGCATCAACTACACCAAGATGCAAAAATTGTAGTTAGGTCTTACTTGTGGGAGCCATGTTAAAAAGGAGTTGCATTAATTTTGTCAAAAAAGAAAGGCGCCCATTTTCCTATATCAAATTCCCTTTACCTCAGAGGTTTGAAGTTTCATTTGCTGCTGAGTGAAAAATTTAGAAAGCCATGCATCAAGTTATTTTTCAATATGTATCATAACAAACACATGAGCTTTGTAGCACACTCATCATTTTAGGTTAGTATTCGTCTTTCTTTTCATTAATTATGTTTTTTTTATTTTCTCTTGCAGGACCAGAAATGGAATCACACCTGGGTCTGATTCTCAGAACCTTCTATCCTATAATGAAGACTGCTTCTACAGGCAACCAGAAATATTGGTTTAGCCTTGGTATGTACCTGCACTGCTGGAAGGGTGGGGTTCTGTATGATGGTTGGGGGAGTGTGGGGAAAGGACACCTTTATTAAGTTCCCCTTTGTAACATTTACAGAGATCACCCTTCATGCAAAGAGATGCAATTTCTTATGTCTAATTGGTGCAGAGAATAATAGTCCATATTCATCCCATAGTTTTCAACAACTGCTAACTTATCTGCATTGAAGTCTCATTTGTGGCCCAAATCAGAATTCAACTGCAACATTGGTCTGCATAAAGTGTAACTCCACTACTTTCTAGTACATCTGCCAATTGAACTTGCATGCTGAGCTGCTGTGTCAAGTTTGCCATGTCAGAAGGGGAACACATCTCATGTCTGAAGAGCACATCTCCAGGAAAAACCTATTCTTTTTAGTAACAAAAATATAAGGGCCTGATTTAGTGTTTGGTGGACAAATTGCTTCATTGCAAACTTTACGTCTGTTCCCGCGGACCTATTACAAGTCCTTTATATCCTATTGTACCTGTAATTAGATGGACCAGTTCTCCATCACGTGTGTGACGGGATACACATCTGACAAACCCAGAATCCGGTCTTAAGTTATGAAATTACCTCCATAGGAAGAGGAACTTTAAAACCTGTAGAAACTGTGCATAATTTTCAAGAGGTATTTGTTCATTTCATTGGCACAGGCATCTCGCTGCAACCTACAGCTCACACAATTGCAAACTAAGCACCATATTAAGTAAAAGTTTTGGCTGGTGCAAATAATGGAGTTCATATATTTTAACCATTTTTACCACTTAAAAAATAGAGAATGCAGGAAGCAAGTTTTGCTCCCAACTAAACATTTACAATAATAGGAAAGGAAAGTGGGAAATTTGAGTCCACACTTTTTGTTATGTTTAAAATAGAAAATTGAGTGAATCAGTGTTTATTCAGATTTATGAGATTAAATTGGTTCAGTTTCTTCCTTCCTGAGGAGCAAAATAGTGCAAAATCATTACACCACTTTTTTTACTCTGGTGATACCCGAACCAGCACTTCTTTGTTAACCACATAGGGGCATATTTACAATAACTGGTGCATCCCTGCATATCAGCAGGGATGCGCCAGTTATTGTGCACCACAGCTCCACCATCATGGATTGTAAATGCGGCGCACCATGGGGCAAAAAAGGCCAGATGCGTGACGCATCTGTGCCGTAAAAGTGGCGCATTGCTTGAGTTGTGTCGTAAATGTGACGCAGCTCCAGCAATGCTCTGGGGGCCCTATCTAGTTAATGCTGCGTCAATCCTTACGCCTGCTTCAAGCAGGTGCAGGGCTTTGACACAGCATGGCCTTAAAAGTGACTGAGTGAAATCTTGCAGATTTCACTCAGCCACTTCTAGGAGGCGTTCCTGCGCAGGAAGGCCTACGTGTGGCGCAGGGCTTTACAACATGACGCATCTCCCAGATGTGTCACATTGTAAGAACCCCGCACCATGGCGCAGGATTTGCGCCGCCGCTGCGTCACAAAAGTGACGCAACGGCGGGGTAAATGAGGCGCAAGGGGCTTGTAAATCTGCCCCATTGAATTTTAAGTAGAAAGCACCCTGGTGATACATATTTGTCCTTTCATTCTTTTGAGTTCAATACAGTGAGTTGCAGTAATGTGGAAATATTACCATGTAATGTCTAGAGTCTAGAATGCTACAAAAGTACAATAGAATGTAGGATTGAAATGGATGCCATTACATGACCCATGAGAGTCAGAGAAAACCTATGTGAATTGAGTCTAATTCATGAAAAAAATAATTTGCTGTCAGTAAATACATTGCCTTGTTTTTGTTCAGTATGTCCTACCAGGCAAGGTGGTGAATGTGCAGAAAAATGCAACACTTACGCCATTGATCTTTAACTGTGATTTTTTAATGTTTCTGCAGTCATTGAGATGTTAGCAGGCCAGTTTGCTGCCACTGTAGATGCTTCCCTAGTCACACTTTTCTTTGAAGCCTACTCAGCCTGCAAGGTCTTTCTTCTTGAAACCATCCCCAGTCTGCATGAGGTGAGTTGGAAAAGTGGGGAAATAACAGAGCGCAGAGGATGATTGATTAGAGCTGTACCGTTTTGTGAGAAGACTGATTCATACACAAGACTCCCTCTGCCTTTGCATATGCCCTTCATTTGATGAAATGCAAACAAAATGTAATTCCTTCTCTTGATCCAGACTTGCGATCTCTATTCTTGTAGATTGCTAAAATGTGAAAAAACCTGTATTGTACCATACCAAGTATCCATTGCATATCAGGCAGCTATATAAAATAAAATTAAAGCTAAACCATGTTATAATACTAAAGTACTAAGGAACAGTAAGTGTAATAAGTATTTTTTTAAAAGAAAGGGACAGAGTGAGATTCTAGGGTAATTTAATAAAATCGGAGTTGCAGGAGTCTCTGTTTTATGTCTACCACAATCTTAACAGGTAGAGGAGGCAAGGAGAACAATGGGTATTGGGATGAAATGATGGTACAGATTTAAAATGGTATTGAGGATTAATGGCAGGAGGGGTAGTGAGGGGCTTCAGGGAAGAGATGACTTAAGTAGGGGAGTAGGAATTGTTGAAAACAGGTGAGAGATGTGATGGGTGGCAGGGAAAACATATAAAATACAAAAGTGCAAGAGGGGAGTAAACAGAAAGAGTGAATGTAGAACTCTCATCCAAATAACACAAGAGAGGGTTGTGAGGGATACGGAATAGGAAGGGTATGGCGGCGAACCCAAGGGTCTATGCAATTTTAAAAATGGAATTGGAGGTAATTACTCTGATATTAAATTCATTAATCAGGATAAATATAACAACTTGGGATTATAATATATTTGAAGTATTTGTGGAAACAAATTCAAGGATAAGATTTCCATTTTCCAGAATCAGTCTTGTCTAGTTTTTTATCCTGCCAGTAAAAACAAGCCTCTGCCTTTGTATGGCAAAACCACTTCATTGGCAAGATTAATCAATTTTTTGCTCAAATTCAGACCCCTCCCAACTGACAGAGTACCCCGGACACCACCCCTGCCTTAGCCACACTGCCCTCTGTTTCATCCCCACTCCTTCCTGCCGCAGTCATACCAGAAACCAACCCCGCCCACCAACAACTTATAAACAAAGCCTCGTGGCCTAATTTCCTCCCTGTCTCCAAACTTGGAGCCTCTAATATCTTGTCTAAACTAAAACCGTCTTCTCACACAAAAGACCCTCTCCCTTCTAACCTTGTCCAAGATCTTAAACATGTCATCTTCCCATACTGGACCAATATCATCAACTCCTCCCTTACCTCGGGGTGTGTCGTAGTCTCCCTCCAACTTGGTGAAATCACCCCCATTCTCAAAAACCCTAAAGCTGATCCTGACGATCCTAACAACCTCCGCCCTATCTCCAACCTCTCCCTCTTCTCCAAAGCCCTTGATAAATATGCCCTACTCCAACTGGACAAACACATTGACACTTTCAACCTCCTTGACCCTCTACAATCCGGCTTTCATAAAGGCTGCAGCACTGAAACCGCATTGCTAAAAATCGTTGATGACATCCACCACGCCCTGGATACGGGTGTGTCCTCCCTACTCATTCTCCTCGACCTCTCTGCTTCATTTGAAACTGTCAACCACACAACCCTACTTAACACACTCAAATATCAGTTTGGACTTAATGGCCCTGTCCTTAACTGGTTCCCTTCCTATTTTCAACATAGAACTCAACTAGTCAAAATCAAAAATTGTCTCTCAAACCCTTCTCAAGTCCCTTGTGGTGTTACCCAAGGTTCTATTCTCTCTCCAGCACTTTTCAACCTCTTTATGGAACCCCTCACTGCCATACTAAAACAAGCCAGAATTAACTACCACCTATTCGCCAATGACACTCAACTATACTGTAAAATTAATCCCATTCTGATGTCCTGCACCTAAATAACACCTTGATTTCGATCCAATCCTGGTACCACTCCAACCATCTCAAACTCAACCCTAATAAAACTGAAATTATTTTTTTCTTCCCTGAAAACAACTCACTCCCTATCCAATCATGGATCTCCGATCTCAATGCCCTCAACTGCCCACTCTCCTTATCCAAAACAGTTAAAACTCTGGGCATTACCTTTGACAAAAGGCGTACTCTCAATTCCCATATAAAAAAACTAGGCTAAAGGAGTACTCTGCACTCTCCGCCAGCTCAAAAAAATTAAACCATTCATCCCAGATGAAGATTTCAAATCCATACCCCAATTCCTAGTCCTCTCGAAAATGTACTACTTCAACGATATCCTTTCCCGAACACCCAAAGTCCACCTTGCCCCTCTCAAAACCATAATCAACCTGGTGGCCAGACTTATAACGGACACTAGACATTTCAACCACATCTCTCCTGCCCTTAAAGTCCTTAAATGGCTTCCTCTCAAAGGCAAATCTGCCTACAAATCTGCCTGCATTACACACAAAGCCCTTCACCTTAAGTCCCCCGATCTACCTCTCAAGCAAACTCAAAATAGCAGGCTGCTCCCATCAGTTGAGAAGCACCAACACACTCCTCCTCGTCCCCCCTCTTCAAAAAAAGAAAGCCTCTCAATCTCGTTCCTTCTCAGGTAATGCTCCCAACATATGGAACACCCTCCCTATTGATTTTTGCTGGAACCCCTCTTACTTCAGCTTCAAAAAAGACCTCAAACTCTACCTGCATCACAAATATTGGGGCCCTTAAATCTTCTCTCTTCTCACCTACTCCTCCCTCACCCCCAACTATCCACTACACCTCCTCCCCTCTGACTTTTCTTCCCCCTCTCCTCTACCCTTTATCCCACTCCCAATCCCTGTGACCCCTTCCTTCCACTCCTTCACCCCTTCGCGCACATCAAACCTGCTTCCTATATACACTAACCAAGTAGTTAATCCTTTTGTTGCTGTAAATAAATGTATGTATGCACTATATCTTTTTCCCCTGTCTGTTATTTACCAACGCAAAATGTTATGTTTACTTTGTTCCATATACTGATCTTAACTTAAAAACCGCACTTTATTACTGTATTTTTTACTTTATGATGTGTATTTCTTCGGATACTTTCCGACTGTATTATCTTCATACTTATGTAAAGCGCTCTGATACCCATGGATGTAGTCAGGGCTATAGAAAACCTTTCTAAATAAATACATAAATACATTTATCTTAACAGGTCTGGGGGCAGGTTATCACCACTCTGGGACATTTGGCCTCTGTCTTGCCAGAAGAGCAACTAGATAAAGAGCTTCCATGGTTGGTTAAAGAGGTTGAAAGCCTCCAACCCCAGCTGCCTGCTGATATGGCATTTCGTTTGCTCAAGGTGAGTGTGACCTCGATTTGCTGTCCATGCCTGCCACTGCAACCATTCCCAAGTGATCCGCTCATAATAAACACCCTATCCCATAGTGAGATATTAGCTTCAATGATTATTGAGAAATAATGACCAAATATGTTATGTTATGTTATGTTATAGGTTGTTTTGTAGCGCGCTCTGCTACTGGGGAGTATCCTGGCGCGTTGCGGAGGTGACCAAACATAACACAGAGAGACAGCCTAGACCTAACAAACAAACAGATTGGTCTTGAGATCCTTCTTAAACTTGGATAGACACTGGGCGGTACGCAAATGAAGAGGGAGAGCATTCCAAGCCTTCGCAGTTACCACAGAAATAGATTGGCCGCCCAGCCTAGCCCGCTTATAGCGGGGAAGAGTCAGTTTGGCCAGCGAGGCTGACCTGAGACAGCGAGAGGGAGTGTAGAAAGAGAAGCGCTTCCTCAGGTAGCCGGGGCCAAGCTCGTGGACAGCTCTAAATGACAGCACGAGAGATTTGAACATAATTCTCTGAGCTACAGGAAGCCAGTGAAGTGCGCGCATGTGTGACCGAACACTCTGCCATTTCGGAATGCTAAACAAAAGGCGGACCGCGGTGTTCTGGACAACCTGCAGTCGTTTGACCAGATACGCCGGGATACCACAAAACAAAGCATTAGCATAGTCCAATCTGGACAAGATGAGGGCACGCGCAACCGATTCCCTAGCTTCTCTGGGCAGCAGAGGGAAGAATTTTCTTAAAGCCCTTAGCGTAGCAAAACAGGTCCCTGACAGCTTCTTGATATGGTTCTCAAATCTGAGGTCTTCTCCAAACCAAATTCCGAGGTTCTTAGCCGGGCCTCCCATCACCTTGGGACTAGGAAAATCAGGGGGCCACAACTCATTCTTAAAGTTGGAGGGGAAGGACCCATAGAAGAGGACCTCTGACTTATCCTCGTTGCATTTAAGCTGGGCCATCGCCAGCCAATGAAACACCGAGGAAAGACAGAGGTGAACAGCCGTTGTATCCAGCTGGTCATCCGGCCAGGTAAAGAGCAGCTGGGTGTCATCAGCGTATCCGATGACCTTAGCCCCAAGCTGTTCGGCCAGGTATATCACAGGGGTGATGTAGGCGTTAAACATCAACGGGCTCAAAGTGGAGCCCTGAGGGACCCCTGTACAGAGTGGTTTGGCCTTTGAGGCAAACGGCGGCATCCATACTTGCTGCGTCCTATCAGAAAGGAAGGATGACAACCAAGCCAGTACCCTGCCACCAATGCCAATCTCAGACAGTCTAGCAAGGAGGAGATTATGGGGGACGGTATCGAACGCGGCAGAGAGGTCTAAAAGAATCAGGACCGCTCTGCCGCCACCATCCAAGCACTCTCGAATGGCCTCCGTCACCTCCACCAAAGCTGTCTCTGTGCTAAAGGCCGCTCTGAACCCTGACTGCGCCGGGTGCAGGGCATTGGATTTTTCGATAAAGCTGTCCAGTTGGCGAAAAGCCACCTTCTCACAGATCTTCGCCAGGGCAGGTAGCAAAGATATAGGACGATAATTCCCCGGTACCGTAGCCTCAAGCCCTGACTTCTTCAGTAAAGGGAGCAGCATAGCTTGCTTCCAGCATCCCGGAACCGTGGCAGAAGACAGTGAAAGGTTCACAATCTGGGTGACCTCAGTACATACAGTAGACGCCACTCCAGAGAGAACCCGGGCAGGGCAAGGGTCAGAAGGTGAGCCCGATTTCAGGGACTGAAGGAGAGCCTGGACATCAGGCTCCTCTGCCACTGAAAAATCCAGAAACTGCTGTGCGGGGCAGTGGACTGTTTGAGAGGCAGTAGTCATCAGAATATTGCCTATGGGCAAGGCAGCGAGCAAATCCCTTTGAATTTTTTTAATTTTTTCACTGAAAAAACAGGATAGCTCCTCGCACCATTGAGAGGAAGAGGGAAGCAGTGGTGAGTCTGCCACAGGGGATAAAAAGCTTTTGACAATAGAAAAGATCTCACGGCTATTGTTACTAGCTTTAGCAATCCTCCCAGCATAGTAACCGCCCTTAGCTAATCTGATGGCGGCATGATATTCCCTCTGGGCAGTTCTCAGGATTGCTTTAGCCTCTGGCTGATAGTCTCGTCTCCAAGCCCGCTCTAATTTCTTACAGCCACGTTTCAAATCCCTTAGATCGGGCGAAAACCATGGCTGAGAAGGGATGCAGCGAATACAGAACTAAAGAATTCCATTGTTGAGTCACTTACACCACAGGTGGAGTTGTGCAATGGTTCAGGCCTCCATCATGTGCACTTTGGGCCAACATATTGGTATTCCACACCTGACACTACCAATGTTCTGAGTATCAGTAATTTTGAGTTACAGGAAAAATGTATGATTCCAAGTTTGCCCCCAAGGTAACTGTGAGAAATGGAAATACCACATCAATTCAGACGGTAATTCCCCACTATTTGGCACACTCACCCCTGATAATTTCTTCGGCTTTGAGCTGGTGTATTGTGTGGGGAGATAAAGGGATTACGGTGAATATAGTTTTTCAAGCATTCATTCTAAATACTGAACCAGCCAAATTCTGATTTGTACACAATTTGTGAAGACAGCTTGAGAAGCAAAACTTGTATTTTTATTTGTTACATATGAAATCGGGATAAATAAAGGAAAAATGTGAACCCAAACAATTGTGCTAGAATTTAAAAAAAACAACCTTGCTGCAAGTTTTCCACTTGTTGTGATACTGGGTAAGTAAACTTTGGTTATTTAAGTGAAATCAAGTATACTGACCATATTGGTGCGTTAATCACAACAGAACAGAAAATCTTCAGTTACTAGAGTCCAGCAATAGGTCCTGAGCAGCTATGAGGCATACTGAAGCCTCAGTGACCGCTTAGAACATACAGAGGGACATTGTATCTTCTCTAGTCTGAGGGGCTGCTTACACCCTTTGCAATACAAGTTGGATACCACAAGTACATTTTAAATGACCTTCACTAAGGAGCACAATGACTTTGCATTACACTCCTGGTGACTGAACATACGGGTAAAACAAAGTAATTTTAAGAGGGGCGCTGGAATTGTATCATGTTGGTAATCAATAATTTGTTGGCATGATTGAATACTAATTTTGGTTGTTATGTGAAATAAAAAAAAAACATTAGCAAAGGAAATAGTCCACATTCACTGGGGTTCATATTGTATTTGCTGAAAAAGCAAGAGAGACGTAGAGCTTGGTGGAAACATTATTGAGATCATTACTTCCAATTTTCATTTCCACAGAAATATTGTTTGGAGAGGCTTTAGAATAAAAGATTAGTGCTGAGGCTCTAAGTGGGCCAGTTTCTGCAGGGTCTGATCACTTACAGTTCAAAGGACAAGATGTTCAAATTTCCTTACCAGGCCTTCTTTTGACGGAGTAAACATTTGAAAGCCAGCGACAAACTAAAAACAAATCACAAAAGTTTGGTGTAAGACATACTGACCATGCACTTAATTTGAGGCCATTTTTCCGATGATTCTTCTGAGTCTTGACTGTAGGTGAGAATTCTCCTCATTAGCATCAGTAAAACTAAATGTGTTCCTAAAACAGTTTTTAGGCACACATCTTTTGTCCTGCAGCTCCTGCCTCCAAGTTACCTGAGATTCTCATAAGCAAATGCTCCCACATTTAGGCACATCTGTACTCCCTTGGTTCACAGTATGCAGGGCTGCAAGGGGGACATTGAGAAACCTTGGTCCACAAATGCTAAAAGTGAAACAGGTGCAGTGGTACCGGGATCCAGGGCTTAGAAGAGCACCCAAATTAATACTGTATTGTACTATCTAACAGGAAACAAGTGGCTGATTTCATTTCAATAGTGGCCATCTACCCGTGCTACATCTCAGTGTGCCCTCAGCTGGAGGTTTATCTGGTTGACTTTGTATGAGGATATATTGTGGGGGTTGAGCACTTGGAGAAGCAGGCAGATACCTAAAGGTCCTCTGGAATGAAGAGGGAGAACCAGGGGAATGAAGAGGAGGTCACAGAGATGAGGAGGAATTAATGGAGGAGGAGGACCAGGTCCACCAGCAGGATTAAGAACACAAGAAACTGGATGACCAGGAGTATGAAGAGAAAGCAATAGCAGGAGGACCATGAAAAAGACCCGGAGGATCACCAGGACATGAGGATCAGTGAGCCCAAGAAA
Organism: Lissotriton vulgaris; assembly: GCF_964263255.1. Taxonomy (NCBI): domain Eukaryota; kingdom Metazoa; phylum Chordata; class Amphibia; order Caudata; family Salamandridae; genus Lissotriton; species Lissotriton vulgaris. Next base: position 768,713,247 of record NC_141697.1, read on the forward strand.
AAGAGGAGGCTCAGTAAAACCAGGATGAGGAAGCCCAGAGGACCAGAACCAGAAGGCAAAAAAAAGGGGGAGATTGATGGCCAAGTAGAAAAGGAAGACTATCAGGAGGATGAAGACCACCAGAAGAAGTAGAAAAAAAATGACCATATCCACAAGGAGAACCTAGACCACTAAGAATACCGCACACAGGATGAGGAGAAGGAAGATGACCATGAGGATGACTAGTAGGGGGTCAAGTGGGGAGAGGAGTTGGCCTAATGGCTAGGGTGATTGACCTTGAATCTGGGGAACCGGGTTCGTGTTTCGGCAATGACGCTGAACATCCTGTGATTCTGGGCAAATCACTTAATCTCCCATGCCTACAAAAATGAATGTGTCCTCATGTTACGCAACTGGTGCTATGTAAAGTGCTCTGACACCCGATACCGGGTCAAGTTTGCGCTGTATAAAACTCCATACATTTTTTTACAAAGACGGCCATGAAGTTTTGGGACTTCAAGACCACCAGAAGGATTTGGAACACTAGATCCAATTGGGGACCAATACCATGCCCAAGAACTAGGAAAACCAAGAGGATCAAGACCAGGAGGAAAAGGAAAAGGACTTCCAAGAGGAAGGAGAAAAAAGAGGAAAACCAGGAGGAGGAAGACCAGAAAGAGGAGGAGGGCCAAGAAGAGAAATAGAAGGTCAGGAGGTCCAGAACAACAGTCACCACCATGACCATCATGAAGGCCAACACCAAGACCGCTAGGAGAGATAGCACCAGAAGATTCAGAGTACCAGGATGAGGATGACCAGGACTAGCTGTACTAGAAGCATAAGAACAAGGAAGATCATGAGGACCAATAGGACTCAGACCAAAAGGAAGAACAACTAGGATGGGCACAGCAAGAAGCACCATGGTGAAGATAATATGTGCCAAAAGAAGGAGGGTCTCAGGAGGATGAGGGCCACTTATGAACAATGAACAATACCCAGAAGGCTAGGATCAAAAATATGTAGATGAAGACCAGGAGGATGAGTTTGAGGAAAACTACGAGGTGGCCGAGGGGGGAGAAGAGTAAGAGGATTTTTAGGAGGAAGAGATCTAGAAAAAAGAAGAACATGAAAATCAATAAACAGATTAGGAGAACTAGGAAAAGGAAGACTTTGTAAACCAGGAGCATGAAGATGAAAGCCTACGGGTGAGAGACCAGGAAAAGGAGAATGACCAGGAGGAGTAGAGGGACAAAGGCAACTAAGAAGACCAGGAGCACTAGGATTACCAGGTTCACCAAGAGAATCGGTGGACCATGACCAGGAGGATCAGGACACAACCATCAAGAGATTCACAAGAAGAAACATCAGTTTGACTAGGTACAGTAGTAGCAAAGGTAGAATTAGGATTTGAAAAAAGGAAAGGGAGAGCAACAAAACTGATTAGTGCCATCAAGATCAAGACCTGGCTTGGCAGTTCGGGCTGGACTGTCCCCATGAGGCACAGGGTCAGACTGATTTGCATATAGCCATGTCTGAACTGGGGTGGCAGAGTGGGCTAAAGAACGGTGATGGATTAAACCCAGAAAAACCACCCCCTTTTGTACCGATCAAGATAAAGACCAGCATGAGGACCAGGAACAGGAATACCAAGACCAGGGAGGAAGGGACTAAGATGGCTAAGTGGATCTAGACACCAGTACCATGAGAAGCAGGAACAGCAGACAACCAAGAGAACTCGAACCACCAAGAGAATTAGGACAACCGAGACAAGAGCCATCAGCAAGAGTGGCTAGGAATACAGGGCCTACAACGACAAGTAGTGATTCTAAGCTACATGTTAGGGCATGCCCCAGTTAAATGCTGCATATATTTGGTTGTGGGTCCTTGATAGACCACAATACAACATCTGATGCCAACAGAGAACACTACTATGTAAAGCACAGCGAGTCAAGAAAACAGACAAGCCAGTGAAGAAATAATTAAACCTATGAATGGTCATTAGTCAACATGTACTTGTGGTAATTTCTATTTAGAATTAGAACACAAGAGGGCTCATTCACACACAAACTCACTCTGGCATTCATACAATACAGAATTTAAAGTTTGTAACTCACCACTGACCATCACCATTTCCTCAAATTGCCCTTTAGCCTCATCCTAGTTTTCTTATCTCCTTACAGACCCTTGAGTTATGCATGCAGGCAGCTGTTACTAAGAGTTGCAGAGGCCTGAATGGAACTGTGCCAAATGTTCTTGCAGCCCTGCATCACCTGGTAAGTATATACATGAGGATATACAAAGCATCTCAGTGGGAAACTACAGTCATTTCCTATGTAACATATTAAAACAAATAAAAAAACCACATTGTTCCCATTTTTAGCAAGAGTGTTTTTAAAGGAGAACATTTGGGGAAAAATATTAAATTATAATCCATAAAAAGCCTTAAATGCAATCTCAGCAACTGAAAAAAGAGCATGTGCCATTTGCATTTTTCGATGTAACCAGGGTAGGAGTCATGCCTCTAGAAAGCAATCAGAGCAGGTTGCCTTCACACCGCTTCTTGGTAGTGTGGGATCTTCACTTATTTACCCCCAGGTATTCCCTACTGTGACCTAGATCCCCACAGGTGGACCCAGGATCACCAAATGGTAGCAAATGTCTAAACCGAAACATGAAAATCTGCTCAGGCGTACAACCAAGATGTGAGCTTCCATATTATATTGGTTTGGGTCATCCTGGAGTCAGAGATGATGAAAGTTCTCATGGCCTTGTACTTTTCCTTCCCACTATATCATTTTTAAACATTTTTCCCGACACATGACAAATTTCAGTGTGATTCATGCCAGACCAACACACAGAGTCTCATCAACATGAATAAATTATCATCAAGGATGCAAAGAAAGAAGATTATGTTAAAAACTATGTCAGAACTGTCAGGGTAGAGAGGTACTAGGCAGGAACCACCCATAAATCCACCTCTCTGCAACTATGGCTCTCATAATAGATAACAGAGAAGGATGGCGACCTGAAAGAGAAACGTCTTGCAAAAGGAGCAAAAAGTGCACAAAAGATGCCCGCTCTGAAAAGCATGCAACCCACCTTGCTTGCCAGACACCTCGGGATGGAAAAGGGGAACTCACTTACTGTCCCCAAAGATAAACAAAGTTGAAGTGCAACAGCAGTGTCCTCCTTTATTTCCTTGAATAGCTGACACCATCCCTAGCGCCAGCTGTGTTAAATAGCAGTCTGTATAAATGCCTGCTGCAATCTCGTGAGACTTCAGAGTCTCCAAACCATACAAAAAACCATTCGAAACTAAGGAGCCCATCTTAGAGTGGTAACTGAGGATTTACAATTCCACCAATATTGGACTCCCAGATAATGCTGTTTTCCACGCAATTGAATTCGCTGTTGCGCTGTATGGATCATGGCCTGACAAGGCCTGACAAACTCTGATGTTGTCATTCTCCCACTGAAAGTTATTTGCTGTCTGGATGTAGGGGATTGGCTTTCAGATAGCCTAGCTTCAATTATTGTTTCTTATTGATTTGTTATTGACAGATCTGCACACCCTCAAGGGAAGTTTCCGATGAAAGGGAAGAGCCCCTCAATGTGTCCACAGCCATTATCCTGTCACTGGGTAAGTTGGTCAAAAATGCATGTATGTATATATTTGTGATACTGCAAGTATATTTTGGTCTTTACTATGGATCAGGTCCTCAGAAACATTAATTTCTGTTCCCTGCCCTGCATATAACTTGATCTTCCTAAAAACTACTATTGCTTCAGTTTTGATCTCCCTTCCCAGTGCATTGGTTGGCTTTTTACTGGAACATGGAGTCCACTTTACTATATACAGTTATAGTAATCATGTGAGTACTATGTGCTCCTAAGATGATATTTAAATGTTGTAGACTATTGATATCGTACCTCCTGGATATGAGTTGAAGAATATCTGTATATTTGGCCTTGATGACCTGCTCCCCTGCATGAGTTTCTCCTTGCATGGTTTTACGTTGTGTTATTTTTCATTTGTGTCTACTTTTTCTCTTCACTTTACTTGCAGCCCATTCTCACTCTAGTGAGGTCCTTAAATATTTTGAAAGTAGCTTGATCGAGATGGGTGCAGAGTCCCGTGCCATAACAATACAGCTGCTCTGCAAGCTTCTTTCTGAAACTGGTAAGACTGTCAGTGGATAGGTGGCAGTGTGTGATTTAGGTAGACATGGAGAATAGTTAAGGGACTAAAATTCTTGTCATGGAATCTGGAGCCCTAAATTATAGTCCCAACGTACTCCCTTACTTAACCTATATGGTGCAGCTCTGAGCAAATCAGTTCAATTTCATATTCCTCAGCTATATTAACTGTGAATAGGTTCTGGAAGAGCACTGTAATTTAAGATCAAGCATCCCTTCCATCATCTTCAATAACATGAATTGTGGTGAAAAAATAAAGTAGTGGTCAAACAATGCCACCTCTGTCTTTTCCGTAAAGTGTTTCCATTGTGAGCCATTAATGGGACAGGGACACTGTGAACAGAGATCCTGACATAGACCCCGGACAGAAAAAAAGAGGGACATAAAATGTTGAGCAGGAAGACACAGACACGCTCAGTGGGACATGATGACACAGACATGTACGGTGGAACAGGAAAGCATTGATAGGCCCATGAGACTCACAGTCACAGACTCACAAACCAAAACTAAAAGACAGGACCCTCAGGGTGGTCAGCACAGTTGATAGCGGAAACTTCATCTACTTATCTATTAATCTTGATCTTACTAGACAAAGACAATATCTATGTGTTATGAACATTTGGTGTATGGCTTTATTTCATAGACTCAGAAGTTGCCTCTTATCTGGATGCTGTCTGTCACGTGCTTGAGGATGACAATCGCAAGGTACCATCAAGCTATTATGTGTAAAGCGATCTGTGTTAAAGCAGTTTTATACCCAATACCTCAATCTAATTAAGGTTTTGCACTTTTTGGATAGTGTAGTATTCTCTACTAAAACTGACCCATAGCATTGGTATGCATACCACAGTCTGTTGATTTTCTCCAATGTAAATCTTCCTGGAGGTGTTCGGTAATGGAACCTCCATTCATGTGTGTCTGTTCAGTGCATCCTGTGTTCCATTGTTTCCCTGTCCAAGTGGATATATCCCAGTTTTCCTGTCCTACGCGCTGTTCCCTAATTGTTGAATAAATGTGTGTTAACCGCATCGCTGCGGCGGTTATTTTTCCGCTACGCGGCTTTCTTCTAAAAGCCGCGTTAGATGACGAGCTCAGCTCGTCATCCGCACACGACCACCGTGGCTGATGACGAGCTGAGCTCGTCATCAGCATCGAAGGGGTTAAGAAACAACTCTTGTGTGCTGTCCACGTGTTTGGTCTATATTTCACATTGAGTTGGTCTGTAAGACCCTTCACTTAAGAGGAGAGTGTTGATTATCAAATCAGGGGGTTTGAAATTTAGAATAATAATATCTGCCCAAACCTTTAACAACCGGAGAGTGAGATATTTTGTTGATGAGTCAAAGGTCTCTTCCAAGAATGATATTTGGGCTATGTCTCAGCGAAATCTCACCAAACGTGGATCAAGAGTGCAGAATAGTATTCAGTGTGCACATTTGAAAAGTCAAATTGTGATATAAAAGATGAATTGTCTGTAGAAATTGGAATATATGTAACTTTCTTGACGCCATATACGTCCACAATGTGCCCAACTTCAGTGACATTGAGAAAGCAGGTAACTTCAATAACAGCATCACCATGTGAGTACAGGACATAGGCATAAAGGAAAATTGAAAAAGTAATTTTCTTTTGATAATCAACAAAAAACAGTATTTCCATAACTGGGTCTCTAGTGTATTCTCTTTGGGGGTGTAATGGGTTTGTCATTTTTAACCTCATGATATAAACCCAGTTGACTTTAGATACTTGACAGACTGAACCAGAAACATGAGAGACAGGACTCTACGAAGAACGTTAGAACCACTGAAATGAAACATGGATGTATTCTTTGGTGGTTGAAGCCATTGGGGCCAGCTTGTGCAAATATACAGCATACAGAGCCATATTAGGGACGTGAATTTTAACCCTGCTACGTGGATATAGGAGACTGTGACTATTTACGGTCTTGAGACAAAATGACTTCTTGAAAGGGATATGGACCAACCAAACATCAAGGTGTGGGATAATGGACTTTTAGTACTTTAACCCATTTGTTAACTGTAGGCAGAGTGGGGATGGTGTAGGTTTGCTATATCCTGTGAGTGGAGTTAGACAGAGGCCATCATTCTTCCCACAGACTACTATAGGTTGTTTTCATTCCCACAGTAGTGGAATCCACAGCCTATTTTTCAGTCTAATTTTTTGTAATCAATACCAGGTCCTGAGAAGTTCTTTGTTGATTGTAACCTACCTGGACATATTTTGCAATCTTTTACCAAGTCCCAGGCACATATTGAAGGTGTAATCTACCTGGAATGTTTGAATATTCCCTCAATTGCACTTCAGTCAGACACTCTGTAAAAACAGTTTATTTAAATTGACTCCAGTTTCATTCTCAGAGTGTCTTAATAACCTTTTTACAATATTTTTTAAAAGGTTGAATCCAGGTACTAGCTTTCCACACATAACAACATGTGTAGTTCCATCCTCTGTGAACAAAAGGGAAGGAGAGATTGTATGGTTTCCTCACACTCCCTTGCTGCTCCCTCACCAGAATGTGGGATTTGATTCTATTTATATGCCAAAAGGGTTTCTCACTAAACATGCTTACCATTTTTTTTAATTATAGGTTATTCTTGCTACTTTAAGTTTAATATCCAGTTTAACATCCAAAGGATATTATGATATGAACGGAAGAGCTGTGATTGAATATGTGCTCAAAAAGTACAACCTCCTCACCAAAGAGAAAGTAAGCGGTAGATGTACATATTTGTTTAAGTGAATGTGTTAGGGAACAGCAACCATAGTCAGTCAAAAATAAATAAGGGGGCCTTTTAGCTCCCTTGTGCCCAGATGAAGCTCCTATGCCATATAATATAGATCTGCAGTGCTCCATATTTTCCCCGGGTGGTGGAATATAGACATTGTGTCCCTCTATTTAGTTCCAATAGGCCCGCCTTGACATTCCATGTTCTCCATTTGAGCCTAATGTTCCCCCACTACCACTCCAGTGTGTCTTTCTCCCTCCCTTGCTTTAAAGGTCCCCCTTTTTCCATCTATCTGCTTACATTTGCACCTGAAATAAAATGATCAGACACCGTGGGAATGGCACAGGATCCACAGCAGTGCTCTCAGGCAGTGCAGAGGCCTACCACACATTCCAGCCTATGAGAGGCAACTGACCATTAGACTTTACCAGAGCTTCTAGGGTGATTGGGCAAGGCTCAAAGGCATTCCGCTACTGCACTGAAATGATATCACTGACAGTGCATTATCCTGTTACATACCCTTCTTTGCCGTTCAAATGCCTGACAGGGCAAACTACCAAATTCTGCACAAAGTAGCACAAATATACTTCAAATTGTAAATTGTTGTGTCTTGTAAAGCGCACTGCTACCCGGAGGCCTCGTAGCGCTATAGACCGCTGGGGAACCCGTCCTGGCTTTCCCTGTGAGATAGTCCCTCCTGGGGGTCTCCAAGGTGAAACCAGGCATCCCCGGCGTTTGTGTGGGGCCGTTGTGGAGATGAGGCAAGCTAATGCCCAGAGTTGCCGAGTGTGCTCCCAGGTCGGAGTAGGCACCGATGCGAGAATTATCAGTCCGCTGATCCTGGTCCAAGACCCTGCCGCGTCGGGAATCGAACCCTGGTCCCGGGCCGTTCTCTGCACTCGGGTCTGCCGCCTCTAACCAGTGAGCCACACCTCTCCAAATCATTATTTCATATCAACATTGTCTCCCAAAATGTAGTTCCTGGTATTCTTTTGTCCTTATTACGAGTAAAAAGTCCCATTATATAGCACATACTTCCCCATCAAGCGGTGTGGGCAGGGTGCATGAGCAGCCCAATCTGTGTGTTAAGGATGAGAGACTACCTTGAGGTGCCAGAGGTACAATGTCTCAGGTGTAGTGTCCCATGTATCAGACGCTTACATATTATTAGTGAGTCCACCAATATATCTGCAGTATATGAATGCTATACCCTTCCCTGCCAAATTACTGAATAATGTATTCTCTACAGAGCAGTGCATGAGAGCATAACCTCATTTATACAGTTTTATTTACATGTTTGAGGTGATTGTTTTTGCTTTCACATTTGAATTTAAGCCAAGAGATTTTCTTTGTGATTGCAACTTGGATTAAGAAGTTGTAATGTTTTGAATCTCACATCTCTTGTCCCTCCATAAGGAGTGAAAACATAGTAAAAATTATGTGAAAATACATGTTACTTTACTTCTCTTGCTTTCCACATTTTCACAGTGTACTAGTCACATGGATCATGAATCTAATGTTGAGGAAGAGACCATCTGCATCCAAATCTCTCAGCTCCTCAATAAAATTGCATTACGCCATAGAAATACTGATGAGGTAAGTGAGAATGATGTGGAACAAGGTGGGATATTTAACTAGGAGTGTAGAAAATATAAATAGCAGAATATCCAGAGAGCCCTTATTTCCCAGATGATCTTAATTATCCTCCACCTCACATACCAGCATGTTTTAGTAAAGCTCCCTCTGCTGCAGGGTTGTATGTGGGAAGCATGCATGCATTTATCATGCCTGCCTTAACAACGCGGTCTGAACCACGAATGTGTGCTTAAAATGCATTCCTTTACCACACAAGTTGTTACAATGACTTGCCTTAGGGAAAGCGCTGGACTTTGGAATAGTACAATTTACTATTCCAACTCCAGTCTGCGCAAAAGTAGGGAAAGTGTTAGATTTAAAGTCCAACACTTGTTGTAATGACTTTCATTTTTAAAAGGATGCGTTGTAAAGATGCATTTGTGGTTTGGACCACGTTTTTAAGCACAGCGTGGTTCGAGAGGCGATGTAAAGGCTGTTTCCTCTGCTGCTGGGATGGAGGTCTGCTGTACCATGCGGTCCTCATTCCCAGTGTTTACAGCATTCGGGGAAGATTGCTAATCAAATCCTATCTCATTCATGGCCCCTGGCAGGAGGTTTGTATCTTCTTCTAAATAAACAGTTTGAAATGAGACTGAATGCTACATGAGTGATATTGCAAAACATTGCTACTCAATTTACATCTAATATTTGTACATCAGGCACCAATATTTCACATCAACAGGGTCTTGCATTCCCAGCAATGGCTTTGCATACTCTGGCACATTGATAAAGATAATTCTATGAAGATAACAGCAGATAATGAGATCATTTGCAAAGTTCAGCTCACTTGTAGGGTTTTTGGAGAGTAAAAGTTGCACACATTTTCTGCAAATAATATCTTCATTCTCCTTGGATGCAGAGCCACAGATTGTAGCATTAAAGAAGGTTGGTGCTACATGAGTGTAATATTAGGCATCTGCCTTGGACACCATCAGCAAGGAATGGTATAAGGAAGGGGAAGAATTGAATGTAGCCCCATCTCCAAGAGAGGTGGACTTAGAAAATGGCACATGACCTTAGGTGCCAAAAACCCTACCACAGGGAATGACTGTTTATTAGCCTTATTAAATCCTAATGATACAAATAACGCTTTTGCCGGTCTTTCTCGAAGGAATTTTGGAAAGAGATTTTGAGCTACATGCTGGAAGAGGATTATATTTCATCTGTGCCAGTTCTGTGCCAGATGCTACTTGTTGTGGATAAACGAGCAAGCATCAACTTTCAGAAATGTGGTGAGTCTTATGCATCCTACTCATTGATACTGTGGTATCGATCATTGAAGGTGGTTAATGCTTCCTCCTCAGCTCCCCAGATCACCTCTTACATAGTCATGATATGGCATGAGGTGAAAAACCAGTCCATTTGCTCAGGAGTTGTGGTTGATTTATTATAGCACGTGGGTGTCCTTCTTTCAAATAACAGTTTTTGCTCTCCTTTTATAGATATGTGTATCTGTGCCAATGTTGCTGCTCTCTACATACTTTTTGCAGTTTGCCAGCCATAAAGTTACTTTCCTGTTGGTTTCATCTCTTCATCTGGTTAATGCTCTCAACCCCTGTCAACTGTCCCAGGTTTCCACACTCTGTGAGGTTACTTAGTCCTCTAATGCTCCTCTGCATACCTTGGTGTGTTTTTGCTCTCATTGGAATTACTTCTGTCTGGTATGCTGATCAGACCCTTCTGGGTATGGTACCTATTTATACGCGTTTAATTTTGTTGACAGCAACAGTGGTGTGTTTTATTCCTCCTTGGAGTTACTTTTAGTTATTATATTTTTATCTGCAATGTTTCTGGTTCAACATTTTGGACCACAGATCCAGACCAAAATACTAGTAATTGGCCCCCACTTGATTTATGGACTGTTGGACCTGGGATTACCAGACCACATAGGGTAGCCTGACACAGAGTAGGAAGGTCCTTCCAAAGGCAAAAGTGTTAAGCTTGCGTAACACCCTTACAGTAACTCAGCGTCCATCCATTCAAAAATGACACTGCACCAGTTTAGAAAAATATGGTTCACTTTTATAAAAGCTTTTGTATACTTTCACTTATTTCATCTGACTGTTTTGACACTACTCACTTTAAGTATTTCTCCCCCAATCAATTACAGCAATACATTGTTTCTTAAATCAAGGGGTTCAACACAGCATTAAGGATTCTATAATAAAGACCTTTCTTTGGTTAAGCTGACTTGGCACAGTAAGAAGCAGAGTCTGTCACCTACAAAGGGAAGAAAAAAGAATATCCACAGGGGTCCAGATGGTAAATTAGATACTACAACCTGCTTCACTAAAGTACATCAAGTGATTGACAAAGAGAACTCAGAGTAATCTTTCCCTTCCACCACTGTAAAAGAAAGGTTAAGCAACAAACTCAGTTAATGACAGCATTCCCATGGGTTCAAAGGTCTTTTTCCCGCTTTGTCACCCTTCTTCACCTTACTGGTTCCCTTTCATACAAGTCTCAGTTGCTTCCAGGACTCAATCTTCCTGGTCTTGCCAATTCTGTGCTTCCAGTACATAAATGGGGGGAGGGGTCTCCCTTCCGGGACCTTCGGATGATTATCCCCAGACCCACAGCTTCCCCCAGTTCCCTCCTTACTTGTAGCCAAGTGTTCTGGGTTATTTCGGTCGACACTGCACAATACCAGGTGACCGTCTCTCACCTCCAGGCTCCCTCTCCCCAGCAGCGCCTCCCTCGTGGGCCAGGCCGAATGTCACCCAAGCCGGCACCGAGGGAAGGTCGCACTGAGTCTGTGGCTCCATTGGTTACTCTTCCGTTGAACTCTGCCTCAAGCCGATTCCGCTGTCTCTCTAGTGATGGGCGTCACTGGGCAGGCGCAGGAGAGTAGCGGCGTTAGGCAGAGGGCACCTCGTTTTCCTCCATCGAACAGTGGCCCTTCTCCGGACCTGCGCGATCGTAGGCCCTTCCTGGCTGGATCTCCACCCCCTTCAGGGACAGCGAACGCTGCACCGGGCCTGCGCAGTATCGCGCCTCCTCAGACCCAGCTGATTACCCGATTCGCTACGCTACCACATTAGCCTCCAACCGTCCCTGATCTCCCAGTCAGAAACGGGCTGCAGGACAGGCGGAACGCACCTCAGGGGGATCTCGGTTCTCCTCACCAAGTTTTCCAATAGCGGAGGAAGTATCTCCCAACCGTGCCTCTAAGTAAAGGTGAGGGGAGACTTGGTGGGCCAAGCGCAGGTGGCAGATGGGCACAGAGAGCGAGAGGGGGGGGGAATAATTAATTCCCTCAACCCTTTCACCAGTCTTGCAGAGTTTCTCAAGAGTCTAGTTAATCCTCAATACTGGACAGCGGGGCTGACTTTCACACCCCTCCACTCCTCAAAGTCTCTCAAATTTACCCCAATCTAGGGGATAGACCTTTTTAACTCGAGCAGACTCCCTGTCCAGGGTCAACAGGAACGAAGTCTAACGGGGTCAGGTCTGCAGGAAAATGGGGTGGTGATTACAGTAAGGAGGCAACCCTTAAAAAGAAGTCCACCCTCTGAATGTCCTACCCCACCTAGCGCCTCAGCCTGTACTCCAGCTGACCCTCTCTGAATGACAAAATGGCCTCCTTTGTACTGACCCTTTTATAGGCTAACCTCAGGCTTCCAGAACCAGCTGGAAGGTTCTGGAGTTTTCCTATATTGTCCTATGGGTCCATTTCCTGAGGTAAACAGGTATGGCAGTTACTAGCCACCATTTTGTGTGACTGGGATTCCACCATTTTTGGAGTCACCTAGGCCTAAAAGAAACTATAGGGTCAAGGAGTACCTAACCCCTAGGACAACACCTAAAAATTCCAGGGGACATAAAAAACAAAGGTTAGGAGGCAGAAAGGGAACAAAAATAAATAACTAATAGGAGGGACCACCCAAAGGGCTGACAGGTCTAACATGGACCAAGTACACAAGGATGCCTGTTCAATGAGGGTAAGTGAAAATAATTATTTTGACTGACTCCAAGGTTAGGAGGAAGATTTGCATCAGTGGGTGAGTACCTGTAATTGCAGACTGCATTTCCAGGGTTCCAATTAGCTCTCCTCACTCACTTTTCCATTGGCTGTGTTGCTAAAGAGCAAGTGACCTGGAAAGATGGTATGATAGTCTATTTCTTTGTCACCTGTGTTACGGGGTTCTGAGCAGAAGAGAACAGGCAATATGTGCCCCACAGGTCATTAACATTATTAGAAAGTGGATATGCAAGAACATGTTCTGGAGTCCTATTTTCTTATGAGTATCTGCTGTCACAGAATGACATGGTCCATTCAGGATGCAAAGCAGGTCCACAGCTCCTGCGGCATCCTCTCTTATCGCACTGAAGGGGGGACCTGTGCATGACAGCTTAGGTCATTCCTTGACAGCAACTGCTGGGGGTAGGAGGGGGGAGCATTGTAACACAGGACATTGCGGCACCTTACAACTCTAGCAGCAACCTTAGTGGTAGGGGACCTTTGCCAGTATCTGCAGTGCTCTCAAAGTATCCTCATGACCTCTAGAGCATCAATGAAATGTCACCCATCACCCCACCCTCTTCTTTGCAGGTACAACTATGTGTCATAAGTGTGTGCATCAGCCATATTTCTTTCTTTAGCAAGTGTTACTCAGTATTGTATGAACTGAGTATGACACAGCTTCTTTTTTTTGTATCTAAACAGCTAAAGGCCTTCCAATGCGCAGCCTGTTCATCAGACTACTAGTGAGTATCACATACCACTCCTACCATATTCCAACAGATCCCTTTTCACAGGTTCTTTGCTGGCATTTCTATACAACTTGCCCACGAAGATCTTAAATTCAACTCAGCTTTTATCCATATGAATTTGATGATTTTATTTCCAGTCTATTGGTTATCAGTACAACATACTGCTTACATTGAACAGAAACAGCCAACATGTGGATTGTATAGAAAACAAGATAGCATTTACAGATACTTTAAAGCCAAAAGAGTAAGACCTGATGAAATGATCATGTTTTGAATACTTTGTTGTGGATTTTCAGGTAATTTCTTCTTATCCCCACTGGGATGTCGAAAGGGGAACCTCGGTGTTGGCTCTTCTCCAGCACCTGATTTCTGCAAACTACCCATTTCTAGTGGGACTCGTAAAAATGAAGATTCCCCCTTTGATAGCATATTTAGAAGGTAAGACACCAACGCATGAGCCAGTGAGCACACAAATTAAACAAGCATGAATGGCATTTAAACAAGCATTGACAAAGCCAATAATTCTGGTGTTCGCTGCTAGCTTTTATGCTTTGTTCACCCTTATATTTTTTAACGGTTTTTGTAAAACTTTTTTTGTGGGAGGAGACATCAGGAACTCACCAATATAACAAAAATATTGTCTAAAGCATAAAATATTGTTTTGGTCTTGAGAAGTCCACATTCCCATAGTAGTCCCTGGAACTAAATAAAAATACTCTGTGTGTGAATATACTCCTTGTGTAAAAGTAGAATGTCATCACTCAGTGAAGTTAGCCTAGGGCTGATTGGCCCACTGTGCATGCTGTGGAGGACAGAAGAGAATGTGTTTGATATGACACAATAGATCCGCGAATGAGGAGGTCTGTATAAGTAAGCAACAAAAAAAAAGAAAGAAATACACACAGTCATTTTTTGTAGCCGGCTGCTGCCATACTCCAAATCGCATCGACAGAAGCTTCATGCAAGTTCTGGGTTCCTTCCTCAGGATCCCAGCATTGGTTTGTGAAAATCAGTTAGGGACAAAGCTTCTGCAATGAAGTGCTTCAGCTGTCAGACGCAGGCTTGATCACATAAAGTAGCGGTATCTTGAATCCATGTTTTAAAGTGCACATTTGCTCAAAGATTCCATGAACATAGAAAAAATACTTCTTCAATATATCCAAGGCCATCATGATTATTACACTTCTCAGATCCGCAACAGGTCTTATATTTCAATTGTGACTTATTTTAATAATGCAGTATCACCGCTTCTTTGAAATTATTGAGCTTGAAAAAAGACCACAGGTGGCTTCAATATAAAACACATTTATTAACACCAAACGTTGTCTCTACTTTTATATTAGAAGCAGGTATTAATCAGGGTACATGGGAGGGTAGATAAGCCTACTTGGGCATAACATTGTTTGTATGAAGAGTAAGGCTGAACAGGGTATTTCACCGCAATTAATATGTAGGAAAATGTTAGGACACTAGTTCAACCATTAGTTGCAGTTAAAAGAAATGTTTTAAATGTTGCATAACTGAATTCTACTATGTGAGAATTTCACAGCGAGGGACATTAAGAAGAGATGGTGATATTACATTGGTAGTAATGAATTGATATGTATTACTGTTAGGTTGCACACTCTTGTTTTCTGAAACACAAGACATATTTCAGCCTGTGTATACCAGATATCATGCCGAAGTGTTTTAATGTGTTTTTAGATAGATATTATTTATTATAATTTTATTTAGGTGAATTATGAAGTGTTAAAATCATTTTGCTCTAGGATATAGTGAAAGAGTATTTGTCTATGTGTATGTAATTTTAGAGCAAGTATGCACTTTTAACTCTGAACTATGATGATGATCCCCTTTGTGATCATGGCTGCACCTGACAGCCGAAATGCTTAAGGGCAGAAGCTCTGTAATACACTGATTTAAGGAGTTAAGAGTAACATCAAGTGCACATGAATAAGTGAGGGCCTTGAAATCAATTACTAGGTGAGGCTGAGCCAACGGACACATTTTTCACACTTTGAATTGTGTGATTCTACTTCTGTCAGTGCTTGATATGTAAGCCCTTGGCCTTTAAAATGCGTCTTGACATTTACCTTTACTTACCTATATATCTTTTTTTCCAACTGCTATTTCAGCTTCAACGGAAAGAACCTTTGACTTGGCACTGTGGAAATGCATCCTTGTTTCAGTAAGGATTATTTGCTAATGAATGTCACACATGACTCTTGACTCTTTGTTTTCTTCAATAACCACTAATTCAGAGTGAATATATGCAGATATTTAATTCACCCCTTCTTAGTGTTGTTCTGCTACATGGTTGCAATATTTTCACCATATTTCTATTGTTTCTTCGGATTATGATCATTTCTATGACCTTGATTATGATTGGGCACAGAGGGGGAGAAGCTGTACTGGGTACACAACATTTTCCTAGGCTGTAATATGTACCAGCAGCATTAATAACCTCTTTGGCCCAAGTTGACACTCAGAAAATTGAAAATTATGTACTTAGTGCACCTAGTCTTGCATGCATCAGAGTGTATTCCCATGTTTTACTCAGGTAAATTACAGGCTCTGCTGTGATTAATCCATTACTCATAAATTTGACTGCTGTTGCACAGGGCTAAAATTGTAGGCACACACTGGTAATCGGGTACTCTGTCTTTTTTGTCCCCAGGATAGTAACAGCAGCACAAAGTTCTTTTTCTCCATGGATTGTCACAATATTTCTCTTCCTGCCCACTGCTTTTCGAATGATCAGTATGTTGATATTATGCAGTCGGCTTGGCACATGATCAGTGCTCCCTATCTTCATCAGAATTATCACTCTTTCACCGTTCCAGTTCAACCTTGTGATGGCCATATAATAGCTTTTTCTATTCATCCCTTGGTCAGCCCACTACTACTTGGTTCCTTTTTAATTCCCAGACAGTCATATTAACTGTATTTTGACAAGGTCATCACACTCCACTGTGCTATTATTATGCTCCTTGTAGGAAGGTGGAATCTGACTACTTGGTTGCACCCACTTTTTTCCTGGTGATTTGATGGTTTTTGACTTAGTTTGGCTGGGAACCTGCTAGTCAGGTCCCCAGCCTGTCTGCTTTCTCTTATAAATTGATTCCATGTACTTTAGATACACTGCAGATTGGATTCTAGGGTACCCTTATAAATCCCTAGTATATGGTATACTATGTCCCCAGGGCATAGGTACACCAGAGGCCTCCCAGGGGCTGCAGCATGCATTATACCACCCCTGGGAAGCCTTCCAAAATGACAAAACAGGTCTGCTACACCAGCCTGTGTAAGGTGGTGTATGCAGCCCTTACTCATACATAGGTTTCATATAGGTATCTATTCACTACACATATGAACCTATCAGTCACCCCTATGGCAGGCCTTATCAATCCTGGAGGCAGGGTGCTGGGATTTGTGTGAGTGGGTGCCCATACATGAGCAGAGCCCCTCTGCAGCCTTCGGAATCTATCTTCTGAGGTTGTTAGTGATGCAGCCTAGACCATATACTCTTAAGTGCGGTATAACCTAGCGGCTTCACAGTACCATGTGGTTTTTGGGGTAAAAAACACCTTGGAATCATACCTCCACACCAGTAACTGGTGTGGGAGGTATGATTCCTCCATGGTAGAACCACTAGTGTGGGGCACCAGGCTACCCAGTACTAGGTTTCCTGAACCCTGGCATCACAAAATGGATGCTGCAGCCACAGACATGAGTCTGGCCACCTGCTGCTGGACGAAACTCCGGCAGAGGAGGCCTGGACTATAGGTTTCCTATCACAGGGAGGTGTAACCACCTCCCAGACAGTCTTTAGTGTAATGGGGCTATGCAGGTGCATTCCAAGAGTGCTTTGAAGTCTGCACTGGGAGCACATTTGGTGTCCCTGTGCATAGCCCAGTTCATACCAGTTGCAGGGGCTACCAGCCCCTGCTCTGGCATGAAACTTCCCAAACCCTCCCATAGGTGGGTCCCCAGAGTTTGTCCCACCTCTTCCTTGGGTATAAAATAGGAACCCCTGACTACAGGACTTAAGATTTACCTGGATAAAACTCTGATACTGAATCCTGGAACTTCGACAATCTACCTGACACTAGATGACTGAAGCATCTCTCTTGGAGTAAAGGAGTTACTCCCCTGCGTGGCAGGCACCAAAGATGCATCTGACCGGTTTGCATCTCTGAAGCTACCGCCAGACTCCAAAGAATTTGCAACACAGGAGGTGGGTTTACAGACTTTTCAGAGGCTAACCTGAGCTCCCAGCAAGGCTGAGACCCGTAGCCCTCGTGGGGACAGTGGAACCGGAACCCCTGCACACCATGCACATTTGCAAGTGCACATGCTTCTTGGCGATCCTTGAGGCTGTCCTTTGGTTTACATGTAGCCCAGACCCGAGCAGCGTTTCCACCAAAGATTGTTGGCCTACACTCCACGAGTGTTCCGTGAGCCGACCCTTTGTGTTTTCTCTCGAAGTACCTTCGCCGCCCCTGGTTCGTCGACCTGTGGCTCCCTGAGAAGGCAACTTTGAATTTCCTTGGGCTTCCCTGGTTGCTCCAGACGTGCCCTGACTCTAAATCACTTGGTGAGTCCCCTGGACCCCGCTGGTCCACACCAAAGCATCTTTTCCCCTTCTGCGTCGGTTGCTGTTGCTAAGGCTTGTGTTCAATCTGAGCACCGATGCCGCAGCAATCAACATACTTTGTGGGACAGCTCAAATCCAGCTCCTGGTCATCGTCTATGCCTCTGGGTCCTCATTGCTGCAGAGTCAAGCTTCACCTCTTCGCACCTGAATCACCCGACATCGGTGGGCCTCGTCTATCATGCCTCTGTTCACTGGCAAGTGACCCAGACTCTGTCCCCTCTGCTTTCAGGTTCTTCACATCTTCGATCCAGGCTTGGATCACACCAGGCACTTTCCTTCTTCACGGCAGCAGCACTTTGCAGGAGGTCGCCATTGAAAACAACAACAATTCTCAACACCATTTGACACCTATGCACCCGGCTTCCCTGGGTGAGGTAACTTGAGTTTTCCGGTGTGCCTGTGGGTTTTGGCCCTAGAGCCCCTTAAGTCTAAAGGGGTTTGCTCAAAGTCCTCTCCTAAGTGTCCTTAAACTTTAAAATTTCAACTGTGACTTTCCCCATAGAAGCTAGCGGAGCTCGCGGACAAGACCCTACACAGTATTTAAATGCTATGTATGGTGTCTTCACGAGAGCCATGTACCCCTCTGGAGCACCGGTTGGTCCCATGGGTCTGATGGCCTTTAATCTGGGAGTCCCCCAGACGTATGCTTTGGCGCCGTTCATGCCATTTATGATGGCTCCGGCACCGCCTTGGCATCTCTCGGCGCCGCCGAGGTCTTCGAAGCCGATTCCTTCATCACCGGCGCCAGTTCCTGTTTGACCTCGAGCACAGTGACCTGGTCCTTCGGCTCCGAGCTAGACGCCGGCTCCGGCTCCATAGGAGTCGATTGCGGATCCGCCGATACCGTTCCTGAAGGAGAGGTCGAGACTTGAGGCTCAGCGACTTCTAGAGGAATAGAGGTGCAGAGAAGTGGAGATAGAAGAAGGTGCGCTGCAGGAATCGGAAGATTTCTTTGATGACCTAAGGGAGGCTAGTGGATTGGAACTGTCTCTGGATTGGGAGTTATCTTCTGTCCCAGATGCCCCTTCAAAAGATGTGGCCCCATATCATGTGGTCATCAAGAAACCAGCAGAACTGTCAAATTTAAATCTGCCTACTGCGGAGTACAAGTCAAATATATTAACAGAAGTACTCCACTCTCCATCTTCAGTGGTAGAGCCTATGCTTCCTTTTAATGAAGCATTGACAGAGCCAATCTTGGAAGTGTGGCGTAGGCCTCTTACGGCTCCAGCAGTTTCGAAAGCTGTCGCAAGAAGATATAGGGTGGCTCCTGGAGACCCAGACTTTTTTATCTTCTCATCCTTTACCAGAGAGCTTGGTGGGACAGGCAGCCTGCTCCAAAAAATCTGCAGGTGCTTTCCCTCAGGTGCCTGGAGACAAAGATTCTAAAAAACTAGACCAATCCACAAAGAAAGTGTATTCCTCAGCGAGCATGGCTCTCAAAGCAACAAACTTCCCATGCCTCTTAGGGCGTTACATCCATGCTCTGATGGATTCTGTTAAACAGTTGCCCACTAAAAATCCAGAGGAGGACAGGCAGAACTTTAATGAGGTGCTTGTTGATATACAAGCTGCTGCTCGACAAGTCATCCAGAGTGGTTTGGACTCAGCTGACTCTGTGGCGAGAGACATGGGGTCTTCTATTGCCACCAGAAGATCAGCTTGGCTGAAGACTTCCGAATTCTCTGCTGATGTCCAGGCTGCCTTAGTGGATCTGCCTTTTGATGGCTCGGGTCTTTTTGGGAAAAAGGCTGATGCTGAATTGGAAAGATTCAAAGATAGCAGAGCAACAGCCAGGTCTTTGGGTCTACAGTTCAGAGGAACTGTGAGTAGAAGGTATAGGGGATTTGGAAGGACCTCCTTTCGAGCCTACAACCAGCTGCAACAGCAACAGCAACAGCAAAATCCACTGTACAAATCGTACAGGGGCAGACAAAGAGCTCGTCCTCGAGGACGTCAAGCTTCCTCCTCCTCTTCCTTTTCCCACCCCCTCCAACCTCAGCAAAGCAGCCCTAGATCCGCCATTCCGGATCATGCGGGTCCTGTGGGGGGTCGGCTTACCTATTTTCTACAAGATTAGGAATCGGTCACATTGGACCTTTGAGTTCTCTATCTCGTGGAAAATGGGTATGCTCTTCCCTTTCGGGAATTCCCTCCGAGTTACCCTCCTTGCCAAGAGTTTTGCTCAGAGGACCACCTGCTAATTCTACAGGAGGAAGTCCTGGCGTTACTAAGAAAGGTTGTGATAGAGGTGGTTCGGGAGCAGGAAACGGGTCAGGGATGCTACTCTAGGTATTTCCTGATACCCAAGAAGGATGGCAGACTTCGTCCGATCCTGGACCTCAGGATCTTGAACCTCTTCCTGAAGCAGGAAAAGTTCAAGATGCTCACGCTTGCGCAGGTTCTTCAAGCGCTGCTGGAAGAAGACTGGATGGTGTCGATCGACTTGCAGGATACATATTTTCACATCCCCATCCTGAAGTCACACAGGAAGTATCTCCTTTTCACGGTGGGGTCGCAGCATTACCAGTTTGCGGTCCTTCTGTTTGGTCTTACTACTGCACCTCGAGTCTTCACCAAGGTGAAGCACATCTCAGAAGGTCAGGGATACCAGTATTCCCTTATCTGGATGATTGGCTGATCAAAGCAGAATCTCCAGAGAAAGTGCTCCATCATCTGCAAGTCACAACTTGTACAGATTGGGATTTTTGATAAATGTACCCAATTCTCACCTGGTGCCCTCCCAGCGCTACCTGTTCATAGGTGCTGTACTGGATACAACTGTGTGTCGGTCATTCCCTCCTCCTCAAAGGATTTGCGGCATAAAAAAAATGATTCCTTTATTTTACAATGGAGCGGTCGTTCCAGTCCTGAAGGTTTTTCGTCTGCTCAGTCTGATGGCTTCCTACATTCTGCTGGTCAACCATGCATGCTGGCACATGAGGGCACTCCAGTGGTGCCTCTGCAGGCAGTGGTATCAACACAACGGAGATCTCATGGAGTCTGAGAGGATCTCAAGAGAAGCTGCAGCGAATCTGACTTGGTGAGGCATGGAAGGCAATCTGTCTCAAGGAAAGCCTTTTCAACTGCCTCCATTGGTGGCCACAGTGATAACGGTCTTTGGTCTCCAGAGGAAAGGTTACTCCACATCAGTTTTCTGGAATTGCGGACTATTCATTTGGCGCTCAAGGCCTTCCTCCCTTCCCTTCGCAGTCAGTCGGTTCAGGTCCTGACGGACAACACGACCGCGATGTGGTATGTCAACAAGCAGGGAGGAGTGGGATCGCAGTGTCTCTGCAGAGAGGCTCTGCGTCTTTGGTCCTGATTTGTCTGATGGCAAATCATCTGGCCGGAGTTCTGAACGTGCGTGCAGACAGTCTCAGTCGGCAGTTCTCGGCCGATTATGAGTGGAGGCTTCATCCGGAGGTGGTTCCTCACGTCTTTCGGACATGGGGAACTCCTCGGGTCATTTTGCAGCCTCCAGTATCTGATGCAGGGAGCTTTGGGGGACGCATTTCAGTTGAGTTGGGACTCAAGACTCCTTTACGCGTTTCCTCCCATACCCTTGATTCCTCGGGTTCTGAGGAAGATACGTCAAGACCTGGCCCAAGTCATATTGATCGCCCCGGAAAGGCCAAGAAGGATTTGTACACAGATCTTTTCCACCTCTCCTCGTGCCCGCCACTCCGTCTCCCTCTGAGGGCAGATCTCCTCTCAGATAGAGGGGAAGGTTCTACACACCCACCTCCAGACCTTACAACTTCATGCCTGAAGATTGAATGGGGCAACCTGAATTCTTCTTCTCTCCCACATGACGTGGTGGATGTCATTTTTGTCAAAGGTATTTTTATTGACATTTTGGAACACAAAAGAACAAGCGACAATCCTGCATATCATCCCTCGCAGGGGGTAGCAGTGATGAACAGCCCGTGAATAGCATGATAAGGCGGATATAGCTCCCTGAGGTCAGATCTCTAGCGTGTAGAGTATTTCCCTGGGAGGTGCAGTCCTTGACATGCATAGGGAGTTTAGGCGGATGATAGCTGAAAGTCCAGGGCGTGGACCTTATAGCAGTTCGGCCAAGCGCCTATGCATCCCAGGCAGCTCTGACAACTGTCACCTGATATTGAGTCCATAGGAACCCTTCCGCGGGCAACTGCGGTGGCATGCAGTGACATGAAGGAACAATATGAGGAACGTCAGAACAAAACACAGGATACACAGGATACGATCAAACCCCCCCTCCCCAGTGGTGGTAGTTTCTTACAGAGGTCAAAGGTCAGGATCTACAGTGGCAGAGACTCACAGCTGAAACAGGTGGAGGGCTCGAACGCTAGGGGGACACACTGTGGATGGAAGACCCATGGAGAGGGAGGCGACCAGCGGGCCCCAGCGAAACTCAAAGTTCTTAAAATTGTCCAGAAAGATGTCAGCCAGCCTCTCCATACTCAACAATCTCCATAGTCGCGAGTGCCAGAGAGAAGTGGCCGGTGCTTCCCTCCTCTTCCACGCTGCGGCCAGGGTAAGCTTGGCCGCCCCGATGCTGAGCCACATGAAACTCTTGTCTGCCCTAGTCTGATGTTTGAGACACGGATCACGAGCCCCAGCAAGGTAGAGGCCATTGAAGTAGGTATGGGGTATCCCAACATATCTTTTATTTGGGCAAGAATCTCCTCCCAGAACTGGCGGATAATGGGGCAGTCCCACCAAATGTGCTGAAAGTCCCCTAAGAGCCCACATCCCCTCCAACATCTGCCAGAAGTGTCAGGAAAGATCAGTTACAGCCTGGTGGGTGCAGGTACCAATCCATCATGGTGTTCATGTGTGCCTCCCTAAGCTCCACCGAGTGATTAAACTTGGCTATGTCTATCCATAAGTGTGCCCACTCGGTGTCTGAAATGTCCTGTTGAAGTACCCCCTCCCACATGGACATGAAACGAGGTCTAGGGGCAATTGCAGTGGAGAGTAGGAACCCATATAGAAAAGTAATGACACCCTTCATGGAGGAAGTCTTGGCCAGGAAGGCTTCAAACTTTGTGGGGGGCTGAGTGGCTGCCTCCCTCACCTGGGGGGAGAGTGCCCAGTGAAGCAACTGAGCGTGGTGGTATTGCTCATTCTCCTGAACCCCGTAGTCCCGCCTACAGCTGTCAAAGGTGAATGGGTCAAAGTTACGAAATAGGTGTGTGAGAGCTAAGCAAACCCCCTTCTTCCACGCCCCAAAAGGGCCCTCAGTTAACGCGGGGGGGAAGTGGGGTTAAAGTGTATGGGCGTGAAGGGGGAGGGGAAGGTAGTCCACCTGTCATCCCTGGAGACTGAATCCCAAACCTTCAAGGTGGCGCTAGTGGGGGTACTGATATAGGCATTCTTGGGCCTGTCGTTCCTGGGCTTCCATACCAAATCCCAGATTGTTCTCCCTGCCACGCTCCTATCCATGTGTAACCAGTGTTTTTCTGACTCTTGTTGTGACCACTCTACTATTACACGGAGTTGCGCCGCTTTATAATACAAGTGAAGATCAGGCAGCCCTACGCCTCCCTCCCTTCTCGGCCTACGCAGGATGGAGAAGGAAAAGCGCACTCGTCCCCCTGCCAAATAAAGCGTAACATCATTGATTTCACCCGCCAGAAGAATTCCCCATCGAGGTCAATAGGAAGGGCCTGGAATAAGTACAGTAGCTTGGGGATAAAGGACATTTTAACTGTGTGAATCCTTCCCAGCCATGAAATAAACAGGGGCTTCCAACGGGGCAGGCTGGCCTGGATCTTCGCTAGGAGCGGGGGGGAAGTTGGCAGAGTAAAGTTTCCCCAGTGTGGTGGTCAAGTGGATCCCCAGATATTGAATGGAGGAATCGGCCCATGGAAGAGGTGTTAGCGACTTGAGACGGAGGACTTTGGATTGGGGGAATGTGAGGTTAAGGACGTAAGATTTGTTATAATTAAATTTGAACCCCGCCACTGCCTCAAAGCGCTCTAGGTCCGCTTGTACGCGGGGGAGGGAGTGGGCCGGATCAGAGAGGAAAAAAAGAACATCGTCCGCAAAGAGAGAAATCTTATGTGACTCCCCAGTGAAGGGTAGGCCGCAAATGTTGGGGTTGGCTCTCACCGCTATTGCCAGCGGTTCTATGCTAAGGGCAAAAAGTAAGGGCGATAAGGGACATCCCTGCAGTGCCCCGTGAATACTTGAAGAAGGAAAACAGGTGGTCATTCACTGCCACTCTGGATCTGGGGGAGAGGTAGTTCGCCCGAATCACCGTTAAGAATTTGGAGGAGAAGCCGAAGGCGGCCAGCGTGCGGAATAAAAAACCCCAGTCTACCCTGTCAAACGCCTTCTCGGCGTCCAGTCCCACCAGAACTGCCGAGATCTTAAACTTATTAGCCTTTTCAATCAGGTGTATTACCCGCCGTGTGTTATCGTGGGTCTTGCGCCCCTTGATATACCCCGATTGGTCCGGGTGTATGAGTGCCGGCATCAAATCGTTGAGCCGCTGAGCAGCCAAATTCAAGAGGGCAATCGGCCTATAGGAGGCGCACTTACTAGGGTCTTTCCCGGGTTTGGGTATGATAGGTATTAGAGCCTCAGCCATCGTGCCTGAAGTCTCTCCCTCTTACGCCATGCTGTTGAACAACCGGACCAAGTAGGGGCAGAGTTCAGAGGCAAATGTCTTATAGAAAATGGCCGTGTACCCATCCACCCCGGGGCCTTATAGGGTTTCAATGCCTTAATGGCAGCTAGTACTTCTTCCCTGGTGAGGGGGGCAGAGAGCGCCTCATTCCAGTCCGCTGACACCTGGGGCAGCGCTATCTCCCGCAGATTGTCGCTTTGCGCGGTAGCGTCAAGGCGATCCCCTGCACAAAGGGTCTTATAGAAGGCCCCAAAGAGCTCAGCCTTCGTCTCCTCCTGGTGTGCCAATACCCCCGAGTGTCTCAGATCCCCCCAATGTATTCCCGCTCCCTCTTGTCCCGAAGCTGCCTGGCTAGGTGCCTCCCTACCTTGTTTCCCTGGGAGTAGGAAAGACGTCTCAGTTTTAGCAGAGTGTATTCGGCCCTATTATTGTAGTGTGCCGGGAGTTTACCTCGGACGGCCCTTAGTTGCCGCAACACTAGTCTGGAGGGGTTCTCTTTGTGCGCTTTTTCTAGAGTGGAGAGCTCCTCCTCTAACTGCTCCCTTACCCGACCACGCTGTCTATTGAGAGCAGCATTCAGGGCCATGCAATGCCAGCGAAAGCATGCTTTAAAGGCGTCCCAAGTGGTGAAGATCGAGGTGTCCCCCGGGTCATTAAGTGCAAAAAACTTGGATATAATTCCTCGCAGAGTGTTACAGGAGGATTTGTCCCGAACCACGGAAGCCGGGAAATACCATCTGGGGTTGGCCTTGCTCTTCACACCCCAATGAAGGCCCACCGCGAGCAAGCTATGGTCGTAGACGGACAATGGGAAAATCTTGGTCTCGCGGAGGTCACCTCGGAGGGACTGACTCAGGAAGAAGTGGTCAAGTCGAGAATAAGAGCGGTGGACGTGGGAGAAAAAAGTGTAGTCTCTAGATTGGGGGTATAGGAAGCGCCAAGCATCAAAAAGGCACATATCAAAATCTTCTGTTGTGTGTCAGAGGAGAAGTTGCCCATGTCGGATCTCTCTGATTGAGTGCTATCTAGGTCCTTCTGCCACACCAGATTAAAGTCCCCCATGATAATCAGTGGCCCTTCAGCAAAATCAATGACTTTCCCCAAAAGGGTTTGGAGGAAGCCATTCTGGCCAGTGTTGGGTGCATATAGCACGAGGAAGGTGCAGAGTCTGACCCGCAGAAGGCCCTTCACCATAACCCAGCGCCCTCCTTGTCACTCTGTACACCCATTGGTGAGTCTAATCACTCTGGTACATCTGTAGGGACCCCTGTCTCTCATAGTACCTCAGCCTCCTACAGTAGAGAGTCCTCCCATGATAGAAATTGCAGACTGCTTGCATTTGAGGAAGAGAAACTCAGAATCAGGAGAGATCAGTTGGATTTAGATAGGGAATCCATGGAGCTCCAGAGAGCTTATAGAAATGGTGGAAGCATCAGTGTCCCTAGAGGTAGAGAACATACTCATGACCATAGGAACCGGAAGAAGATTGTCCCTCCCTACCAGAGTGGAGATGACATCCACAAATGGATAACTGCACTGTAAAGTACAGAGGGTCCCTCAGGAGCAGTGGGCAGCAATCTTGTGGCTCTCCTTTGCAGACAAAAGCAGAGACAAGCTCCTGACTGTAAGAAAAGAGGATGCTGATAATTATACTGACTTGAAGAGTGCTCTGCGGGATGGGTTTGGCTTAACCACTGAGCAATACAGGATTAAGTTCAGAGACACCCAAAAGGCACAGACTCAAGACTGGGTGGACTTTGTAGATTGTGCTACCAAGGCTCTGGAAGGTTGGATACAAAACCAGCTTTAACACCAGTACCTGGTGGACTCTGATCTGACCTCTCCCCAAGAATTGGGGAAGAAGGCAGACAAATGGGTCAGAACCAGGGTAAGGCCTAAGTGAATCAGAGTGGTGAGCAGAAGAAATATTCTACAAAAAAGTCCCAAGATAAAGGTGGGGATAAAACAAAAGACAAATCCCCTACAGGGCCCCAAAGGTCCACTTCTGGGGGTGGGTCCCTAACTCCTTCCTCCCCTGAAAAGAACCTCTATTGCCATGTGTGAAAGAAACCTGGCCACTGGAAAAATGACCCCATTTGCCCTAAGGTTAGCAATAAAGAAAATGTTCCTTCAAGCAATACTATCATTCCTCCTGGTACTACTAGTAGTAATCCCCCAGGTAGTAGTAATGCACCCAAAACGTTAGGTGCATTCTCATGGGGAACTGAGGTGGATCCTAGTTTAGAAAGGTCCCCCTCACAAGCCTCCTCAGTCTGTGATGGTGGCATGGGATTTGCCGCTTTTACTATTAGTCCCAATACTTTGGGCAAGTACAGACAGGAGTGCTTAATCAATGGTCAGAAAGCTGTGGCATTCAGGGACATAGGGGCTAGTGCCATCATGATGACAGGGAAACTAGTCCCCCCATACCAGCTTTTACATGAGTTTAAGTACCAGGTGACAAACATTGATGGTATCAGAACAGATCACCCCATGGCCCTAGTCAATCTCAGCTGGGTATGGGTCACTGGCCCAAAGAGAGTGGCAGTGTTCCCAAATTTGCCTGTAGATTGCCTGATGGGCAATGATCTAGAGATTTCAGCCTGGACTGAAGTTGAATACCAGGTCCATCTTTGAATATCGGACCTGTGAGGGACACAGCCCAACCCCAGGGAAATTTTGGAGAGGTGGAGCCTGAAAGAATGGTCCACTCTACTCCCCCACAGAGCAAATGAGTTAAGGAACAGTCTTCCTCCCCCCAGACTATAGGTAAGGGTCAATTTCCTCAGGGAACAGAGCCTAGCCCTTATGAAGGAACTGCCACAGAGGTAGTCAGGATTGGCCTGGCAGCACCCCTGATGGCAGGGGACCCTTCCAAGGTGGTACCAGGCGCGGAGCAGGTAACCTGCCCCTCTCTACCCTCCCTCAGTTAGCCGAGGGCTGCAGAGATCAGATAGGTCAGTGGACCCCACAGGGCCCACTGTCCAGAGGAGCCCCCCATCAGCAGATTAGTGGCACCCAGTTTAGTAGCCCTAGCCAGGTGAAAATTCCTCAACCCCCCGAGGGATCCCTTTTGACAGTGAATAGGGACCACCCCCAGATGGACTCTGTTGGACAAGGGTAAACCTGGGACCAAAAGGTTCCAAACCTGCCTTGTCCCTCCAGTGTTCCACCCAAAGGGACTCAACCCTCAGCTATAGGCAGCCAAAAGTTAACCCCTAGAGTGAAGTGCAACTCAATTGTGGAAAGAAAGGCATCCATGGTGACAAGTGATCTGAGGAAGCTGAGACCAACTTTATTAGGGCCTCACTTCCCTACTCAGACACCTCACCAGCCTTTTACTTTACTAAAACACACCACAGGTAGTAATTCCCCATGGAGGAGACCCTCTCATACCCTTAGGGTGAGGGATTGCTTAGTGGACCATAAGACAGGGGGTAACCATGCTAGTGCAGGTACTTCCTTATGTGGCCACTTAGTCAATAAAGGCTCAACTGGGTAAGGTTAGCCTTATCTTCTTTCGTTTGGGGGGGGGGGGTTATGTAGGAAGGTGGAATCTGACAACATGGTTGCCCCCACTTTTTACCTCGTCTTTTGATGGTTTTAGACTTAGTTTGGCTGGGAACCTGATAATCAGGTCTCCAGCCTATCTCCTTTCTCTTATAAATTGGTTCCATGTACTTTAGGTACACTCCAACTTGGATTCTGGGGTACCCTTATAAGTCCCTTGTATATGGTATACTATGTACCCAGGCCATAGATACCCCAGAGGCCTCCCAGGGGCTGCAGCATGTATTACACCACTCCTGGGAAGCCTTCCAAAATGACACAACAGGTCTGTTACATCAGCCTGTGTAAGGTGGTGTATGCACCCCTTACTTAGATATAGGTTTCCTATATCTACCTTATCGCTACACATATGAACCTATCAGTCACTCCAATGGCAGGCCTTATCAATCCTGAATGCAGGGTGCTGGGTTTTGTGTGAGAGGGTGCCCATGCATGAGCAAAGCCCCTCTGCAGCCTTCGGAATCTATCTTTCGGGGTTGTTAGTCATGCAGCATAGACCATATACTCTTAAGTGCGGTATAACCTCGTGGTAAATGCTAACTTTAAAAGGGCTGCACAGAACCATGTTGTGTTTGGTGTCAAACACCTTGGAATCGTACCTCCACACCAGTAACTGGTGTGGGAGGTATGATTCCTCCATGGCAGAACCACTAGTGTGGGGCACCAGGATACCCGTTACCAGCTTTCCTTAACCGTGGCATCACAAAATGGATGCTGCTGCCACAGACATGAGTCTGGCCTCCTGCTGCTGGACGAAACTCCGGCAGGGGAGGCATGGACAATAGGTTTCCAGTCACAGAGAGGTGTAACTACCTCCCAAACAGGCTTTAGTGTATTGGGGCTGGGCGGGTGCACTCGAAGAGTGCTTTGAAGTCTGCACTGGGGGCACATTTGTTGTCCCTGTGCATAGCTCCGTTCAAACAGTTGCAGAGGATACCAGCCCCTGCTCTGGGGGGAAACTGGACAAAGGAAATGGGTGTAGTCACCCCTCTTTCCAAACCCTCCCATAGGTGGGTCTCCAGAGTTTGTCCCACCCCTTCCTTGGGTATAAAGTAGGAGCCCCTGACTACAGGACTTTAGATTTACCTGGATGAAACTCCGATACTGAATCCTGAAAGTTCAACATTCTACACAACGCTAGATGACTGAAGAATCTCCCTTGGAGTAAGGGAGTTACTCCCCTGCGTGGCAGGCACCAAAGATGCATCTGACCGGTTTGCATCTCTGAAGCTCCCGCCGTACTCCAAAGAATTTTCAACACAGGAGGTGTGTTCCCAGACTTTCCAGAAGGGAACCCTAGCTCTCAGCAAGGCTGAGACCCATAGCCCTTGTGGGAACTGTGGAACCGGAACCCCTGGACACCGTGCAGATTTGCAAATGCATATGCTTCTTGGTAATCCTTGAGGCTGTGCTTTGGGTTGCTTGCAGCCCAGACCCCGTGCAGCATTTCCACCAAAGACTGTTGGCCTACACTCCACGAGTGTTCCGTGAGCCGACCCTTTGTGTTTACTCTCGAGGTACCTTCGCAATCCCTGGTTCGTCAACTTGTGGGTTCCTGAGAAGGCAACTTTAACTTTCCTTGGGCTTCCCTGGTTGCTTCAGACGTGCCCTGACTCTACATCACTTGGTGAGTCCCCTGGACCCCGCTGGTCCACACCGAAGCATCTTTTCTCCTTCTGCATGGGTTGCTATTGCTAAGACTTGTGTTCAATCCGAGCACTGATGCCGCAGCACTCAACATCCTTTGTAGGACAGCTCGACTCTAGCTCTTGGTCATTATCGATGCCTCCTGGTCCTCGTTGCTGTAGAGTCAAGCTTCACATCTTCGCACCTGAATCACCTGACATCGGTGGGCCCCGTCTATCATGCCCCTGTTCACTGGCAACTGACCCAGACTCTGTCCCCTCTGCTTTCAGGTCCTTCACATCTTCGATCCAGGCTAGGATCACACCGGACACTTTCCTTCTTCACAACAGCAGCATTTTGCAGCAGGTCACCATTAAAAACGACAATTGCCAACATCATTTGACACCTATGCATCCGGCTTCCCTGGGTGGGGTAACTTGAGTTCCCCGGTGCTCCTGTGAGTGTTGGCCCTATAACCCCTTAAGTCTAAAGGGGTTTGCTCAAAGTCCTCTCCTAAGTGTCCTTAAACTTCAACATTTCAACAGTGACTTTCCCCATAGGAGCTAACGGAGCTCACGGCTGTGTTCTCACACTGCACACGTCCCCCGTGGGTCCCCTGTGTCACTACCTGTGGTCCCTTAGGGTCCCGGGGAGTCTACAGGCTCTAGGCCTTGTGTCTAGTCAAGTCGTGGTTCTTAAACCACTTTCTTAACGCCATCGCTGCTAGAGAGATTTTCCTCCTGTGCTGGAACTCCTTTATTCCCATTGTTCATGACGAGCTTAGCCCGTCATGAGCACAGGAGCACTGTACTGCATGACGAGCTGAGCCCGTCATGAGCATGGAAGGGGTTAATATATGGTTTTGTCTCCCCGTGGGATCGTGTTTATGTTGTGTACCTGGCTCTGTAAACTCATAAAGAGATTACTAGAGAGTGTTTAGTAATAAATACATATAATATATATATATATATATATATATATATATATATATATATATATATATATATATATATATATATATACCTATATACGTACCTTGTGTGGTTCTCCTTTCATTTATACATTCAAGAGGTTATGATCTGGTAAACCTAGCTGCTTTACACTCCTTCAAGACTTAGCCTAAAGGCTGCTCCCCATAGCTACCATTAGGATAGCTTTCAATAAAGGTTGTTTTAACCTATCATCAGTAAGGGGTGTTTGGACAGGTGCAAAGTGTCCACTATAACTAGTGGACAGCATATGTCAGACCAACTTCTCACACTCCAGAGATGCAAATTTCTTTTCCTTGTGTTCAGTCTTCACCCTTGTTAACATTAAATTTACATTTGGCCCCGACGCTGGTGATCGAAGAGTCTATATGCTAGATACATCTGCCAGTGGATTCCTCACCTTGTGAATATCCCCCTGCGTCACCAACATTCGGAAAACTCTTTTGTAGCATTCCTGTGTGGACGACGTCACAGGAGCACGGCATCACGCGCGACTCCGGCGGACGTCACCGACTCCTTATTAGGCCTACGTCGGCGTGATGACATCAGTTCCCTTTTTTCCGCGTTGTCGACGCTAACGGTTTCTTGGGATCTCTTGTGTTGCAAATAGTAACTTTTTTGCTATTTGTGTGTTTCTGTATCTTTTTTGAGCTGTTGTTCTTCGTCGAAGATGTCGTCGAAGATGTCGTCGTTTAAGCAGTGCGGATTGTGTGCCAGGATAATGTCTATAATGGATCCTCATAGTGATTGCTTGTGGTGTCTGGGCTCGGACTACGATTTCGGAGGCTGTCGCTCCTGTTCTAAAATGAACCCGAAGGCTCTGCGTGAACGAGAGGCTAAACTTCTTCTGGCCAAAGTAAAGGGAAAGGATGCCAAGAGGTCTTCGAGGTCAAGATCTAGACGCTCGAGGTCGAAGCCGAAGTCGAAGTCAAAGACGAGGTCGAGATCGGGATCGAGGTCCAGGTCCCGATCGGAGTCGGCATCGAAGTCGGCTTCGGGCCATGCTTCGGGTTCCTCGAAGAAAAAACATAAGAGGAAGAAGCATAGCTCGAGGCATCATTCCAGAAAGGAGTCGGATTCGAAGAAGAGGTCTTCATCTCGTAAGCATCATAAGGACTTTTTTTCTCCCTCACCATCTCGTGAGCCTGAAGGTGAAGCCTCGCCCTTTCAGTCCCGAAGGCCATCTCCGGATCCGGAACCAAATTCGTCTCTGGATCCGTGTCAGTCTTCTGAGCATGAGGAAGAAGACGTAGAGAAATCCTCAGGCTTCGGCGACTCCGGTGCATCATCCAGAGGAACAGGAGGGTCGTGAAGATACGATTCCAGTGCATCCTCCTCTGGAGCAGCCGGTGGGTTTTACCCTCGGTTTCCTGGTCCTGGACAGGACCCCTTGCATTTCCTTAATGCTATGTATGGCGTGTATGCGAGAGCAATGTACCCCACTGGTACACTGGCAGCTCCCATGGGTCCATTGTCGTACAACTTGGGTGTCCCTCAAGCTTATGCTCTGGCGCCTTTCCTGCCCTTTTTGCCGATGAAATATCCACCTTGGCTTGGTTTGGCGCCGCCGAGGTCATCGACTCCGCACACGGCTTCGCCGGCTCCGGAGCGACCTCGGAACGGAATCGAGATTCGTCGCCGGTTCCAGTTTCCCATCCTCAGGCTGTTCCAGCTCCTCACTCGATGCCAGCCCCGGCTCCATCGGCGTTGTTACCGGATCCGACGACTTCGGTTCGGTTGGAGTGGTCGAGGCGTAAAGCTCAGCGTCTCATGGAAGAGATGGAATATGAGGATACAGAAGTAGAGGAAGGCGAACTTCAGGATCAGGAAGATTATTTTGAGGATCTGCATAGTGCAAGTGGTTTGGAATTTTCGCCTGAATGGGGGTTACCTGCAGTTTCTGTGCACCCTCTAAAGATGTGGCTCAAATACCATGTTGTTATTAAAAAGGCTGCAGAACTGTTGAACTTAACTTTGCCTTCGGTAGAGTTTAAATGTAACATCCTTAATGAGGTTCTACATTCACCTTCATCTGTTGTTGAGCTGACTCTTCCGTTCACTGAGGCTCTTACTGAGCCGATATTGGAAGTTTGGAAAAAACCTCTGACTGCTCCTGAGGTGTCTAGAACAGTGGTGAGACGCTGTAGGGTGACCCTGAGTTCTTGATATCCCATCCTTCGCCAGAGAGTCTGGTTAATCAGGCGGCTTGTTCAAAGAGGTCGGCAGGTGCATTTCCCCAGGTTCCAGGGGATAAGGACTCAAAAAGGTTGGATCAGAATGCAAAAAAGGTGTTCTCATCAAGTAGCTTGGCCCTGAAATCGACAAATGCTACTTGTCTGCTGGGCAGATATGTACATGCTTTGATGGACACGGTTAAGCAGTTATCATCTAAGCTTCCGGAGGAGGATAGTAAGAACTTCAATGAGGTAGTGTCTGACACTCAGGCTGCGGCTCGCCAGGTGATTCAGAGTGGCATGGATACGGCGGACTCTGTGGCTAGAATAATGGGATCTTCAGTCGCCACTAGAAGAGCCGTTTGGTTAAAATCGTCTAAATTCTCAGCTGATGTCCAGGCTGCTTTTTTGTATTTGCCTTTTGATGGCACTGGCCTTTTTGGAAAGAAGGCCGACGTTGCCTTAGAAAGGTTCAAAGATAGCAGGGCGACTGCAAAGTCTTTGGGCTTACAGACTAGAGGCTCTTCCACCAGGAAATTCAGGGGTTTTGGAAGGTTCACTTTTCGTACCTATCAGCAGAGCCAACAGCGCAACAGCAGCAGAATCCTTTGTACAAATCTTATAGAGGTAGACAAAGGGGTCGTGCACATGGTCGTCAAGCCTCCTCCTCCTCAACTTCCTCCTCTAATACCTACCCCCACCTACAACAGCAAAGCAGCCCTAGATCCACCATTCTGGATCATGCGGTTCCTGTAGGGGGTCGGCTTACCTAATTTATACGAGATTGGGAATCGGTTACATCAGATCTTTGGGTTCTCAATCTCGTAGAGAATGGGTATGCTCTTCCCTTTCGGGAATTTCCCCCCAATTACCCTCCTTGCCAAGGTTATTGTTCGGATGACCACCTGCTTCTCTTGCAAGAAGAAGTCCTGGAACTTTTCAGAAAGGGTCCGATAGAGGTGGTTCCGGAGCAGCAAAGGGGTCAGGTTTGCTACTCCCAGTATTTCCTGATCCCCAAGAAGGATTTACAAAAAGGGGGTGGTGATGAACAGAGTGTCTGAGTTAAACAGACCACTCTTACCCAGTCCAAAGATCAGGGCTTGATCCATCACCGTTATTTATCTCACTGCCCCATCCCAGCTCAGAACCTGGCTATATGCAAATCAGTCTGTCCCTGGCCCAGTGCATCATGGGAACAGGGCAGACTAAACTACCAAGCCAATTCTTCACCAGAAAGGAGACAAGCTACCGGGGACCGGTTTCTGGCATTTCAGCCTTCTTCGGCCCGGCTTGCTTGAATCCTGATGGAGCAGTGAGAAAGGGACTCATGTCTGAGTATACCCTGCCACACCTATAGTGGCCAAAAACGATTTACAAAAAGGGGGTGGTGATGAACAGAGTGTCTGAGTTAAACTGACCACTCTTACCCAGGCCGAAGACGGCTGTAATGCCAGAAACCGGTCCCCGGGAGCTTGTGTCCTTCCCAGTGTAAGAATTGGCTTTTGTAGTTTGGTTTGCCCTGTTCCCATCATGCACTGGGACAGGAACAGACTAATTTGCATACAGCCAGGTTCTGAAACTGGGATGGTGCAGTGAGCTAAAAAACGGTGTTGGATCTAGCCCTGATCTCTTGACTGGGTGAGAGCTTTCTGCTTAATTCAGAGACTCTGTCCCTCACCACCCCTTTTTGTAAATATTTTTTTCCACCCTAAGCGTGGAAGGGTATTCTCAGATGTGAGACCCTTGCTCATTGCACCATCAGGATTCAAGCAAACCGGGCCGAAGACGGCTGTAATGCCAGAAACCGGTCCCCGGGAGTTTGTTTCCTTCCCAGTGTAAGAATTGGCTTTTGTAGTTTGGTTTGCCCTGTTCCCATCATGCACTGGGACAGGAACAGACTAATTTGCATACAGCCAGGTTCTGAAACTGGGATGGTACAGTGAGCTAAAAAACGGTGTTGGATCTAGCCCTGATCTCTTGACTGGGTGAGAGCTTTCTGCTTAATTCAGAGACTCTGTCCCTCACCACCCCTTTTTGTAAATATTTTTGTCCACCCTAAGCGTGGAAGGGTATTCTCAGATGTGAGACCCTTGCTCATTGCACCATCAGGATTCAAGCAAACCGGGCCGAAGACGGCTGTAATGCCAGAAACCGGTCCCCGGGAGCTTGTTTCCTTCCCAGTGTAAGAATTGGCTTTTGTAGTTTGGTTTGCCCTGTTCCCATCATGCACTGGGACAGGAACAGACTAATTTGCATACAGCCAGGTTCTGAAACTGGGATGGTGCAGTGAGCTAAAAAACGGTGTTGGATCTAGCCCTGATCTCTTGACTGGGTGAGAGCTTTCTGCTTAATTCAGAGACTCTGTCCCTCACCACCCCTTTTTGTAAATATACCCCAAGAAGGATGGCAGACTTCGTCCAATCCTGGACCTCAGGGTTTTGAACCTCTATCTCAAACAGGAGAGGTTCAAGATGCTCACTCTTGCGCAGGTTCTTCAGGTGCTGATGGAAGAAGACTGGATGGTGTCGATCGACTTGCAGGATGCGTATTTTCACATTCCGATCCTGAAGTCGCACTGGAAGTATCTCCTTTTTACGGTG
The DNA here is from genome assembly GCF_964263255.1 of Lissotriton vulgaris. Classification (NCBI taxonomy): domain Eukaryota; kingdom Metazoa; phylum Chordata; class Amphibia; order Caudata; family Salamandridae; genus Lissotriton; species Lissotriton vulgaris. Next base: position 768,748,756 of record NC_141697.1, read on the forward strand.
GGATCGCAGCATTACCAGTTTGTGGTCCTTCCGTTTGGACTTACTACTGCGCCTCGAGTCTTCACCAAGGTGATGGCTGTGGTGGCAGTGCATCTCAGAAGGTCAGGAATTCCAGTGTTCCCCTATCTGGACGACTGTCTGATCAAAGCAGAGTCGCCGGAGAAGGTGCTCCATCAGTTGCTAGAGACAACTCAGTTGTTGCACAGGTTGGGTTTTTCGATAAATGTACCCAAATCTCACCTGGTGCCCCCCCCCCAGCGCAACCTGTTCATAGATGCGGTACTGGACAGTACTGTGTTTCGTGCATTCCCTCCTCAAATGATTCGCGACATACAGGAAATGATACCTTTATTTCACTATGGAGCGGTTGTTCCAGTCCTGAAGGACCTTCTTCTGCTCGGTCTGATGGCTTCTTGCATTCTGTTGGTCAACCATGCACGCTGGCACACGAGGGCACTACAGTGGTGCCTCCAAAGGCAGTGGTATCAGCACAACGGAGATCTCAGGGAGTCAGTGAGGATCTCCAGAGAAACTGCGTCGGATCTGTCTTGGTGGGGCGTGGAAGGCAATCTGTCTCAAGGAAAGCCTTTCCAACTTCCTCCAGAGGTGGCCACAGTGATAACGGATGCATCCACTCTAGGGTGGGATGCTCATCTGGGGGACCTAGAGGTCAAGGGTCTTTGATCTCCAGAGGAAAGGTTGCTTCACATCGACCTTCTAGAATTGCGGGCCATACATTTAGCACTCAAGGCCTTCCTCCCTTCCCTTCGCGGTCGGTCGGATCAAGTCCTGTTGGACAACACCACCGCGATGTGGTATGTCAACAAGCAGGGAGGAGTAGGGCCATGGTGTCTCTGAGAGAGGCTCTGCGTCTCTGGTGCTGGGTTCAGGACCATCAGATTTGTCTGATGACAAATCATCTGGCCAGGGTTCTGAACGTGCGTGCAGACAGTCTCAGTCTGCAGTTCTCGGCCGACCACGAGTGGAGGCTTTAACCGGAGTTGGTTTGTCACGTCTTCCGGACACGGGGAACTCCTCAGGTGGACCTGTTTGCCACACACAAGAATGCTCACTGCCCGTCATTCTGCAGTCTCCAGGTTCCGATGCAAGGAGACTCTGGGGGACGTTTTTCAGTTGAGTTGGGACTCACAACTCCTTTACGCGTTTCCTCTCATACCCTTGATTCCTCGGGTTCTGAGGAAAATTCGCCAAGACGGGGTCCAAGTTATATTGATCGCCCCGGATTGGCCAAGAAGGGTGTGGTACACAGATCTTCTCCACCTCTCCTCGTGCTCGCCGCTCCGTCTCCCTCACAGGGCAGACCTCCTCTCCCAGATGGAGGGGCAGGTTCTACACCCCCACCTCCTGACCTCACACCTTCATGCGTGGAGATTGAACGGGGCAACCTGAGTTCTTTTTCTCTCCCTCACGATGTGGTGGATGTCATATTATCAGCCAGGCGTGATTCCACCAAGTCCATCTATTCTTATAGGTGGTCTAAATTTGTTGCTTGTTGTGGGGAGAAGTCCGTTGACCCTTTAAGGGCTTGTTTGTCCAATATTCTTCAATTTGCACTTTACTTGGCCCAGCAGGGTTTTGCAGTGGCAACTATTAAAGGTTATTTGTCAGCCTTATTGGCTTTCCTTTGTTGACCGGACCAGCCCTCTTTGTTTAAATCTCCAATTGTATTACGCTTCATTAAGGGCCTTACCAATAAATTTCCTCCAACACCTTTTATTGTACCTCAATGGGAATTGAACCTTGTTCTTACGTTCTTGATGGGTTCTCCTTTTGAACCTTTACACTAATGTCCCTTGAGACTTTTATCTTTTAAAAAGGTCTTCCTAGTCGCAATTACCTCGGCAAGGAGGGTAAGTGAGCTTCAAGCTCTTAGCTCAAAGCCCCCATTCTTGACCAATCATGCTGAAAGAATGGTTCTCAGGACCAGGGCTGCTTTTCTGCTAAGGTGGTTACTCCATTCCATTTAGGACAGTCCATTACCCTCCTTACCTTTTATCCTCCCCCTCACCCTTCCAAGGAGGAGGAGAGGCTTCATCGCTTGGACCCTGAGAGGGCCGTGAGCTTCTACCTGGACAGGACAAGGGAGTTCAGGTTGGATGACCAGCTGTTCGTTGGATTTGCTGGCTGCAGGAAAGGAAGATCTGTGCACAAGCGCACTCTTTCAAGATGGATAATATTATGCATCAAGATCTGCTACTCCCTGGCGGGTAAGGACCCTCCTGAGGGTATAAGAGCTCACTCTACTAGAGCAAAGTCTGCTACTTCTGCTTTATCTAGGGGTGTACCTGTTGAGGATATTTGCAGAGCTGCGACTTGGGCCTCCCTCCACACTTTCGCAAAGCATTACTGCTTAGATACAGAGGTGAGAAGGGACGGCCACTTTGCGCGCTCTGTCCTTCAAGATTTCTTGGTATAGGAGAGTGGACACCCTCCTCCGGGAGTGGGGACTGCTGTGGGACTCTATTCACAATGTGAGGAATCCACTGGCAGATGTATCTATCAGAAGAGCAAGTTACTTACCTTCGGTAACGCTTTTTCTGGTAGATACAGTATCTGCCTGTGGATTCCTCACTGACCCACCCGCCTCCCCGTTGTCCACTCTGCTATACCTGAGTTTATGTATTTTTATGTATATTTATATTTATATTTGTATGTATATTGGGTTTTTAATTCCTCTTCTATGCACTATGTGTGCAGTTTTGAATTGTATGTACTATGTACACTGTATGTATGTATATCTGCTGTCATGAATCCATCCGGGTGCCTCGAAGGCACGGAAAAAAGGGCGGTACTGATGTCATCACGCCAATATAGGCCTAATAAGGAGTCGGTGACGTCAGCCGGAGTCGCGCGCGATGCCGTGCTCCTGTGACGTCTACGCCGGCGTGCTTCAAAAGAGTTTTCCAAACGTTGCTGACGCAGGGGGATATTCACAAGGTGAGGAATCCACAGGCAGACTCTGTATCTACCAGAAAATGCGTTACCGAAGGTAAGTAACTCGTTCGTTTGCATTCTGCTCCTAAGTATGTGATATTGTTGCACAGTCCCCATCTGCTTTCTGTCTGGATTGCTGCACTGTTTCTCTTTTCACAGTAATTTGCTGGCAGCATGCTTTTGTTTCTTGTGTTTCTTTATAAATCATGAACACTGTAAAGGTCTCCTTGTTTCTTCTGACCACTGATTTCACACCATACTAGTTAAGCGTTGCTGTATGTGTTCTCTGGTTCTTCTGCCATCACAATATTTCGTAATTGCTGAGGTTATTGTTAGCCGTAGTTTGTTTACTCATCTTCTCAAAGTCACGTCACCCAGACGTCAGCTGTAGAAACTGCATTTAAGTATATATTACTGCTTTAAAGTTTATTTCTGTTTTCTTTGCAGTTCCTGGGGGCTATCCTGAAACAAGTCCCATACAGAGAATGGCACGTCTCATTAATGGAGGAGTTCAGCTTTCAGATTTCCAGTTTCGTCCATCATGAGAATGAGGAGGTTAGTGCTCTCAAGGGTCAGCATTGAACCACTGGGGAAGTCAATTTAATACAAAGGCAGAGAAGGATAGAACTGTGTATTCCAATTGCACTGTCATTGGTAAAGTTTATTTTATACTATGGGTACACAGGACTGGAATAGACCAGCCGGAAAAATAAGGTATGGTTCTTCCACTCCCTGTAAAAGCCGACCTATTAAGAATCAGATGGAGATGAACTCCATAAGGTAATTACTCTCCACTTGGCTCATTAGGAGCAACCACATGTCAGGGTATTACTTATTGCACCAAATGGATCTCCTTCAGCTAAAAGGTACTCTTCATGTTAGACCCACTCTCCATTCAGTGGATCTGAGGTCATATTCATGCAAAAAGCAGTTTAGGTATTGTTCCTATCAAAAAGCAAAGAAGAAATACAGGCAACCACAGAAGGGGGAATCCTAAGGATTATTTCCTGGTGCCCTCACACATCCATGAGGATGTCATGAATCATAGTGCACGTTCTCTTCGTAGGGTCAGCGCTGCAATGCCCCATGGGCCCCACAAAGTGCGTGTGTGGGTTTTTTGCATGTGAGTGTGGAGTGAATGTGTGCAGTGATGGGAAGGGAGACTAAAACAGTCTCAGAGATACCAAACTTGACTTTAATGTAATGGTTCCCCTGGAAGGATTAAAAAACATAATTTGATAGGGGCTACTACAGTGGTGTGATGTACCCAAGTAGCGTAAATCTGTGAGTGTGGCCAGGTTGACATCTTTGGCCCCAAAAAGCCTAAAAAGATCCAAAACACTTCTTCAGAACCCAAATAAATGGGGAAAACCCTTCCCTACCCCTAAGATGTGAAATTAATGTAGGTATTCCCTCAGAAGAAAATACCTGTTTTAAAATGTTTAAAATTGATTTTCCAACCTAGACAATAAATGATGAAAATAAAGAAAACACACAGTAAACAAATGTTTTGTATGTATGGTCCAATACACCACCAGAATGGCTTTTCCAACTCACTGTATCATAGTGTCTCCAAAGGTAGACATGTACATGCTATTGTTGGCGCTGACCAGTCGCCACAACCTGAAAGATGTGAAAAAAACAAGCTAGTGCATACAATATAGCAGAACAGGCAAGTGGACATACGTGGAATGTGTAATTGGAGTAATTGTTCTCAGTTGTGGTGTGTACGGCCCCGGGAAGGAGGGATGACCAAATGGCCAATGAGGAGAAGAGGGGCAAGCCTCAGCCAATAGGAGCGAGCCCCCTCGTATGCTAGTGCAACAGGCGTATCATCCCTCAGTGGCAGCCGTCTCAGAGTGTGTAGTGGTCAAATGCTGGCCAGCCCAAAGACACCATGGTTTTTTAAATGGGGCGTCTACGCAGTAAAATAGAACAGTTGAATGTTTTTTTTAATGGAGAGTGACGGTAAGAGAAAAGCATGGTGCACTGGCATATATAGTGACAGAGAGCAAGCCAGGTGCACATAACTGCTAGCCATCCCTCATGGTGGAATTTAGGCCTATTGGTGTCTATGTTCATGTTGGAAATATGGTCCTCCTCATGTAATAAGTAACATGGGTGACCAAGTGGTCTATTTCCAATGGATTAGAGTGCTTGGAAAGCGCTATTTGACAAAAGGCTAATGAGGAGAAGAGAGAAGAGAAGGGGTACGCTGGTATGCTAGAGCCAATAGGAGCAAGCCCTTCACATGCTGGTGTAACAGAAGTATCATCCCTCAGTGGCAGCCATCCTGGAGTGTGTAGCCGTCAGATAGAGGATAACCCAAAGTCATCAATGGTATTAGTAAGGGGCCGTCGAAACAAGTTGACACACAGTAAAATGTTTTCTTATTGGAGGGTACTGCCTAATTGGTATCAACAGAAACATTCATGTTAATGAAGAAGAGACCCATGCCAAGTCGTAAAATACTTTTCATAAGCACTGCTTAGTGTGGTGTGAGAGACTCTATAACAGGGCATTTCATATGTGACATGGTGTCAGTGGTGATATGGTAGATCAGATTGCATGTATGAAGAGAATGTCAGTATATCCATGGTAAAGGAGTATCTGATTTTGCAGGGGACTGACTGGGGAATTACACCTCGCACCAGGCAGAGGTTTTAATTTTTCAGACATTCGCTGTTGGTGGAGATGCAGAAAATCCACGGTTGGTCTCTTCTGAAAAGGTTAACCAGGCCCCATCAGTTAGTTGCTTCAAAATTGTCCACCGGAGGTCATCTGGCGAGTAATTAGAGTCGCAAAAGTAATTGGACATTTTTGTAGTGCTGTGTCTGCAGTGGATATTGCGCCAGTGCTCCATTATTCTTGGTTCGAGGGTGCTTGGGGTCATTCCCCCGTAATGAAGGCCACACGGGCAAGTGATCAGGTACATGCCTTCTTTTGTATTGCAGTTAGTGTCATTTTTCAGTATCCAGGTGAACTGGGGACCCAACTTGACCTCTTTGGAATGTTTATAAGAGGGAACATTTCCCGTAGGACTCACCGGGATAGTGTCATGTGACAGGTGGTAAGACCCACAAGGTGTTCTACATGAAAGACTGTTGAATGCAGGGCCTGGTGTGTACCAGGAGGTCCTTCAGGTTCTGGGTACACTTAAAAGTAAATCGTGGCCGTAGAATCTAAAGTGACCCAGTGCATAAAATTCCCCAATGTTTCATTATGGTACGTTTGATCCGATTGGAGTTGGGGGTGAAGATAAGGACACTAGTAAGGAAATTTTCAGTGGGTCTCGTGTGGGTCTCTAAAAGAGATTCCCATTAATTGTTTGTGTACTTTTCTCGGCTCGTTTGATAACTCTGGATGTGTAGTACCAGGAGGACAGATTCCTACTAAGTGTTTTGGCTTGAGCGCTATAATCTTTCAAAAAGCTGCAATTTCTCCGGACACAGAGAAACTGCCCATATGGCTAGTTCTCCTATAAGGCTTTTGGATGGTGACTCTTAAATAACAGAAGACTGTTGCTATCAGTGATATTTTTATATGTCTTAGTGCATAGTTTACCCCACCTTAATGGAGATTAGTAAATCCAGGAATGGTATCTGCCTTGTTGAGGCAGACTGGGTGAATCTCAGGTACGAGTTAAGAGTACTGATCCAGCATCCAAATTATTGGCATGTGGTGTTATCACCTTTCCAGAAGATCAGAATAATATCTATGTATCGTCGCCAAGTTAGAATGTTGGCATTGAAGGGATTCCTGTCAGTAAAGATGCTTTGTTCTTAAAAATGGGCATGTCTGTACAGACCAGGCTTGGGGCAAGTGTGCTGCCCATTGATGCCCCTTGTATCTGAAGATAGATCCAGGTATTGAATTAAAAAAGTCATAATTCTACGCTATCATGGCACATTCGATAATAAAGTCGATCAGCGCTGCTGTCGTCCAAGTCTGTGCTCTGAGGCAGGCCTAAATGACCTATACGGTGGCGTCTTGAGGGATGGTGGTGTACAAGGCCTCTAAGTCTAAGGTCTAAAGGAAGTTGATTTCCTGTTGATCATTGGTGTCATCAATCAGGTTCAGCATGTCCCTTGTCCTAGAGACCAGTGGTATAAGGTAGTGGTCGCAGAACTTACTCAAAGGTTCCAATAGAGATCCAATGCCGTAGACAATTGGCCTTCCTGTCGGGGGGCTGTTTTCCTTGTGTTTTGTGGGCAATACGTAAAAGTAGCGGGTCCTTGGTAATGTATTTACCAGGAACACTGCTTCATGTTTAGCGATTCAATCTTGTGCCTCCGCCATCATGACGGTACAGAGCGGGAATATCTTCGTAAAAATATCGACTAACCTAAATATCGCCGCAAAAATATCTACAGGAAGAAATATCGATGACAAAAATAGAGTTTGACCAGAATATCAAAAGACAGGTAAGTAATATCGATAACATTAATATAGTTGTAATAAATATCGTTTACAAAAACATAGTTTACAAAAATATCGTTTTTAAAATAATTATAAGTAATGTAGTGTTTTTAATGAGTATTTGTTGTCAAAGTAGTATTTTTTGTAGTATTTTATTAGTTAATAATGTATTTTATGTTGAATTTAGTGTTTATAGTTCCGTAGCGGGTTGTGGGTTTATAGGGGAGTAGGGTGGGAAGTAATTTGAATATAATAAAATAATAGATTAATTAATGTTTTAAATGATTATAAATAGTGTAATAAATAATAGTTAATTAATTTCAATTAGTTATTTGATTAATAATTATGTAATTAATTATGTTAATTGTTTAATTAATTTTAGGTGTGTGTACTGGAATTTTCTAGTGAAAATGTAGTGAATTAATTACATTTTAATTGAATAAATATTTAATTAATGATTAATTAAATAAAAATAAAGATTTGTTCTTTTATAAATGAGTAAATACATTTGGTAATTTTTACACCTACACTATCCAACGCTTTCCCTACTGTTGCACCTTCTGGAGTGGGAATAGTATTTTTTACCCCTACGCTAACCAATGCTTTCCCTACTGTTGCACCCTCTGGAGTGGGAATAGTTATTTTTACCCCTACGCTATCCAACACTTTCCCTACTTTTGCACCCTCAGGAGTGGAAATAGTAATTTTTACCCCTACGCTATCCAACGCTTTCCCTACTGTTGCACCCTCTGGAGTGGGAATAGTAATTTTTACCCCTACGCTATCCAACGCTTTCCCTACTGTTGCACCCTCTGGAGTGGGAATAGTAATTTTTACCCCTATGCTATCCAACGCTTTCCCTACTGTTGCACCCTCTGGAGTGGGAATAGTAACTTTTACCCCTACGCTATCCAACGCTTTCCCTACTGTTACACCCTCTGGAGTGGGAATAGTAATTTTTACACCTACGCTATCAAATGTTTTAACTAATAATATATTGTATATTTTAATTATATGTATGTATTATTGTTGTTATATAAAGTAATGTGTTAAATATATGTATTTGTACACATTTATTAAGTTTATAATGAAAAAGTGTAGTTAATTTGTTTTCAATAGTTAAAAAATTAAAGTAATGTAATGTATTTTGTTAATAGTACTTATATTTATTTATTATTTAATGTCATTTTAATTAATTTAAAAAGTCAATATTTTTTACATCTATATTTATTACAACAATATTTTTGAGTAGATATTTATGTACTTACCTGTTTAAGTATAGGGTGTCGATATTTTTTATAAAAGATATTTTTGCAACTATATTTATGTCAACTATGATTTTGTAATCGATATTTCAACACCCTACCATCATGACCATGGATTGAATTTGTTTTATCAAGGTCTCAGTTGGATCTGAGCTCATTGAGCTATAGTATTTCCCATTCGCTAGCTGGTGTGGGCCTTCTTGGTTGTAATCGGTGATGTCCATCACAACAATCGCTCTGCCCTTTTTTGCTGATTTGATCGCAATCAAAGGATCCTCAGTCAATGCTTTAACTGTTCTGCGTTGTTCTGGATGACAAATTGTTGAAGAACGTAGGAGCTCTTATCTGTGCAGTCTTCTTCACTATGGCTTTTTCAAAGATGAGGACCTCACTGGGTGTAATGGCTGAAGTAGGTGTCAACTCAAATAGAATTAGTAGTCCTGAGTCCTGAAAAGAATTCCTGAAGGCAAACTTGCGGAAGAACTGGTGACGTTTGCTTATGAGACAGAATTGCTCTCCCAAAGAGGTGGGCACGATTACAAGACCTTTGCATAGTACTGCAATTTTGTCTTTGGTCAGAGCCCTCTTTGAGAGGTTAATGACTAGTCTTCCTTGGCCAACTGACTCCTGGTCTGCATCTTGGTTTCTTACTGTTTCCAGTGCACTTGTGTGTTGTTCCTCTTCTTCTTACTCTGCTCCCACCCAAAAAAGGTTGGGGAAAGGGGTACTGGAAGAAGGGTTGCAGTGGTTGGGAGGGGACATCTGGAATCCAGGGTACCACAAATTTTCGGTGTGCTGAAAATGGGGGTATTGGATATCCATACATGGATGGTGGGGAACCCTTTACCCGTCGTTCTCATTGCTGCCCCAACTGTCATTACTCAAAATGCTGTTTGAAGATTGATGTGTCCTGGGAGATGTGATAGAACCTTCGTCTGAAGAGAGCTTATGCTGCGCGAGGTAATCCTTGTGCTCGTTCTTCTGATTGATACATCTGCCAGTGGATTCCTCGCCTTGTGAATATCCCCTGCGCAGCAGCCAATCAGAAACTTGTGTAGCTCGCCACGCCGGCGAGGTCATGGACGACGTCACAGAGGGTACGACTCTGCTTGCAACCCCGCTGACGTCACTGGATCCATAATAGGGCCTCGTCGGCGTGATGACGTCAGTTCCCTTTTTTCAGCACCGTCGACGGCAACGGTTTCTTGGGACTCTACGTAGTAATATTGTTATTATAGTTGTTCTTGTCGTTTTCCTTCGAAGATGTCTGGGAGAAAATCTGGTTTCAAGCCCTGCAGGGAGTGCGGTAAGCAGATGTCCATCACTGACCCGCACGAGGATTGCGTATGGTGCTTGTCTTCCGATCACGACGTCGATGGATGTGCGTGTTGCAGGAAGATGACCTCTAAGGCATTAAAGGAAAGGGAGGCGAAGTTATTTATAGCCAAGATGAAGAAGAATAAGAAAGAAGTAAAAGAAGATCGAGGTCGAGGTTGAGATCTCGTTCCGAATCCAGATCAGGTTTGAAGTCGGCGTCGGGACATTCGAAGTCGAAGAGACATAAGAAAAAGAAGCACTCTTCGAGGCATCACTCTGATAAGGAACCGGCGCCGAAGTCATCTTCTCCTCGACGTCACAGAGGTGAGGTTGGTCCTTCTCATTCAAACTCGGGCTCGCCAGAGAAGGAAGTGACTCCTGAAGTCGAAGTCTCTCGATCACCGACGCCGGCTCCTTCGGATTCAGTTCATCTTCGGATCCGGGTGAAGCTGAGCCAGAGCAAGAAGATCAGGAGCAGCCTGAAGAGGTACCTTTGTCGGCGCCGGCGGGCCTGACTCCAGGTACACCGGCTTCAGAGGCGGCGCCTGGAAATTATCCTCCTTTCCCGGCTCCAGGGCAAGACACATCACATTATCTTAACGCTATGTATGGTGTCTTTGCAAGGACCATGTACCCCTCTGGTGCACCTGCGGGGCCCATGGGTCCTTTTGCCTACAATTTGGGTGTTCCTCAGGCATATGCCCAGGCTCCATTTATGCCCTTTCTTCCAGCATCCCCGTCCTGGAATTTTCCGGCGCCGAGGGCTCCGGCACCGTATCGAGAATCTCCGGTGCCATACCGTGAATCTCCGGCGCCGTCTGTTCATCCTCGTTCGGCGCAAGCGGCGCCGACGGATCCTCGTTCGATGCCGGTCCCGAATCCTATGGAGTTGGTTGTGGATCCATTGACTCCAGTCATGAGGATCCGCTCCAGGAGGGAGGCCCAAAGAGTTGTGGAAAAGGCACGCTATCGACAGGAGATGGAGGAAGGTGAACTTCCTGATTCTGAGGACTATTTTGCAGAATTAAAAGATGCAAGTCGTCTTGATGTTTCCCCTGAGTGGGATTTTTCTCCTGGTTCAGATGCTCCTTCGAAGGAGGTAGCCCCATATCATACAGTTGTGAGAAAAGCTGCTGAATTATTGGACATTAATCTTCCTTCCACCGAATTTAAGTCCAATTTATTGACTGTAGTGTTGCATTCTCCGTCCTCTGTGACTGAGCCTTTGTTACCATTTAATGAGGCAATTCTGGAGCCAGTGTTGGAGGTTTGGAAGAAGCCGTCATCTGCACCTGCAGTCTCCAGAACTGTGGCACGGAGATATAGGGTGGCACCTGAGGATCCAGAATTTTTGTCAGCTCACCCTTCGCCTGAGAGCCTTGTAGTTCAGGCGGCTTGCTCCAAGAGGTCTTCAGGATCTTTACCTCAGGTTCGAGCTGACAGGGAGTCTAAACGGATTGACCAGTCTGCTAAGAAGGTGTTTTCATCTGCCAGCATGGCACTTAAATCAACAAATGCAACTTGCTTGATGGGAAGGTATATCCATGCCTTGATGGATTCCTCTAAACAGTTGCTGCCAAAACTGTCTGATGAAGACAGGAAGAACTTTCAGGAGGTTTTGGATGATACCCATGCTGCTGCGTGCCAGGTCATTCAAAGTGGCCTGGATACAGCGGACTAGGTGGCTAGAGTTATGGGCTCTGCAGTGGCTACGAGAAGGGGAGCTTGGTTGAAGTCTTCAGACTTTTCTCAGGATGTGCAGGCTACTTTGTTGGACTTACCATTTGATGGTACAGGTATGTTTGGTAAGAAGGCTGATGCTGCACTTGAAAGGTTCAAAGATAGTAAGGCCACAGCAAGATCACTTGGCTTGCAGACTCAACCCAGAGGTTCCTTTCATAGATACAGAGGATTTGGGAAGTCATCCTTTCGTTCGCAAGGGCAGCCTCGTCAGCAGCAGCAGCAACAAAATACGCGGTATAAATCATATAGGGGAAGAAACAGAGGTCGTCCACGAGGTTGTCAACCCTCCTCCTCCTCCTCTTCCTCTACCTCGCTTCCTATCGCCGCAGCAAAGCAGCCCTAGATTCCCCATTCCCAGTTATGTTGGCCCTGTGGGGGGTTGGCTTACCCATTTTCTACAGGATTGGGAATCGATCACTACAGACCAATGGGTTCTCAATCTTGTGGCAAATGGGTATGCTCTTCCCTTCAGGGAATTCCCACCAAATTACCCTCCTTGTCAAGCGACTTACTCAGAGGAACATCTCCTTCTCCTACAGGTGGAAGTTCTGACCTTGTTAAAGAAAGGCGCGATAGAGGTGGTTCCAGAGTAGGAAAGGGGTCGGGATGCTACTCCCGGTATTTCCTGATTCCCAAGAAGGATGGCAGGCTTCGCCCAATTCTGGATCTCAGGATCTTGAATCTTTATCTGAAACAAGAGAAGTGAAAGATGCTTACCCTTTTGCAGGTTCTTCAGGCGCTGCTGGAAGAAGACTGGATGGTGTCACTCGACTTGCAGACGCGTATTTTCATATCCCGATCCTGGAGTTGCACAGGAAGTATCTCCATTTCAATGTGGGGTCGCAACATTATCAGTTTGCGGTCCTTTCGTTTGGAATTACTACTGCACCTCGAGTTTTTACCAAGGTGATGGCAGTGGTGGCAGCCCATCTCAGGAGGGCGGGGATTCCTGTATTCCCCTATCTGGCCGACTGGCTGATCAAAGCAGAGTCTACAGAGAAGGTGCTCCATCATCTGCAAGAGACAACTCAGTTGTTGTACAGGTTGGGTTTTTCGATAAATGTACCCAAGTCTCACCTGGTGCCCTCACAGCGCAACCTGTTCATGGGGGCAGTACTGGACACTACTGTTTGTCGAGCATTCCCTCCACCTCAAAGGAGTCTCGACATTCAGGAAATGATTCCTTTGTTTTACAATGGAGCGGTCGTTCCAGTCCTGAAGGTCCTTTGCCTGCTCGGTCTGTTTGCTTCCTGCATTCTGCTGGTCAACCATGCACGCTGGCCCATGAGGGCGCTCCAGTGGTGCCTCCGCAGGCAGTGGTATCAGCACAACGGAGATCTCAGGGAGTCTGTGAGGATCTCCAGAGAAACTGCAGCGGATCTGTCTTGGTGGAGCGTGGAGGGCAATCTGTCTCAAGGAAAGCCCTTTCATCTGCCTCCATCGGTTGCCACAGTGATAACGGATGCCTCCACTCTAGGGTGGGGTGCTCATCTGGGGATCAAGGGTCTTTGGTCTCCAGAGGTAAGGTTGCTTCACATCAACCTTATGGAATTGAGGGCAATTCGTTTGGCACTCAAGGCCTTCCTCCCTTCCCTTCGCGGTCAGTCGGTTCAGGTCCCGACGGACAACACGACTGCGATGTGGTATGTCAACAAGCAGGGAGGAGTGGGGTCGCATCTTTTCTGCAGAGAAGCTCTGCGCCTCTGGTCCTGGGTTCAGGGCCACCGGATTTGTCTGATGGCAAATCATCTGGCCGGAGTTCTGAATGTTCACGCAGACAGTCTCAGTCGGCAGTTCTCAGCCGACCACGAATGGAGGCTTCACCCAGAGGTGGTTCGTCACGTCTTCCGGGCGTGGGGAACTCCTCAGGAGGACCTGTTCGCCACTCACGAGAACACTCACTGCGTGTCATTCTGCAGTCGCCAGTATCCGTTGCAGGGAGCTTTGGGGGACTCTGTTCAGTTGAGTTGGGGCTCACAACTCCTTTCTGCGTTTCCTCCCATACCCTTGATCCCTCGGGTCCTGAGGAAGATTCGCCAAGACTAGGCCCAAGTTTTATTGGTCGCCCCGGATTGGCAAAGAAGAGTGTGGTACACAGATCTTCTCTACCTCTCCTCATGCCCGCTGCTCTGTCTCCCTCTCATTGCAGATCTCCTATGGAGTTCTGGACTTTTTGGTTCCGTCCAGAGGTGTCAGGGATAACACCCGAAGACCCCGGAGTTCCACCTGTCTCGGTGCACAAATAAACAGAAACACGGGCTTCTCGATGGTGGCGTCAAAGACCAAAGGTTTATTACTGCAGGGACACAGAAGTCACAGAAACTACACACGGGCAGTATCTAGGAGCCTGTTCGATTTGTACAAAAAGGGTTGCTCCTTATATACTAAAATTTGAGCTTGAGGCAAATTCTTTACATGTAATACATTCCCAAACCTTTGTGTCCTAAACAATAAATATTTGGCGTTGCACAGGAATCGTCGACAATATCTGATGTCAAAACATTACGAATGAGGGGTTCCCACTTTTCCATCATAATCTTATGTCAACTTTTCATTCAAGACCCTGACCGCCTCATCGTAAATTTCGTTACCTCCCCCTAATAAAGGCCCAGAAGGAAAGGAGCAGAGCCAGGTGCAGAAGATAGAAAAGCAGGATAAGAGATGTTTGTGGGTCGTAAATGGGCAAGGCTACCAGCTTCGGCCGCCTAATCATGATCAGGCCAACGAACACAAGAACCAGTATAGCAGGACTGGCCTCGGGCAGAGGAGGCAGCCTTTGCCGAGTCATGCAGCTACAGCGTGTTCTGTTCCAAGGTGCACGTGTCACTGGAAAGGTGAATCGCCGGCTAAGCCTACGTGTCCTTAATCGAAATGAAGTAATCAGAGGTTATTGCGTATGTGAGGGCAAGAAACACAAAATGGCTGCCATGATCTAAGATGGATGCCATGGGTAGATCGGAAATGTGTTTGTTACAGGAGTACTCTTGCTCGTAGCATAGCGAAAACACCAGGATATGCTAAATGGATCATTTGCGGTTCGCTGATACCAATATTATGTATTTCCGACAATATTGAAAACACGGGTTCAAATCGTCACGGAACCTCAGACCCTCCTTTTGCCCTTACATAGGCAATTACTCAGTCTATGTCAGAGTCTAATTCTATGCTCATCAGGTCAGTGACATGCTGTTGTGTCATCATCCTTTCTCGTGCCTTTTCTCCAAACGCAGGTGGTTTTCTAAAACAGGTTGCAGCACAGAGACTACACAAAGCAGGACCACACTGGATAATCAGGCAGCATGAGAATAGGAATACTAAGATGACACCAATGACCATCAGAACCTTCCATCCCCACGCCGATATCAGAGTCCAAAACCACTCCATAAAGGACCAGTTTCCCTGGTCTACGTGTATAGAGTCGGAAATCTTGTGTAGCTTAGAGATCACCTCATAGACTGTTGGAGCATTATTGGGAATAAAAACACAGCAGCTCGATTGGATCATTCTGCATACCCCACCTCGATCTGCAAGTATTACGTCTAGAACCATACGGTTCTGCAACGTCATGAGTCTATCCGCCTGAAGCTCAGCTGTCAAATTGCTAAGGGCACCAGCAGTTTCGGAAATAGTAGATTCAACTACCCGTGTTAGCTGACGTATATTTCTACTATTGGCCATAGGCCCCCAGAACGGAAGGAAACCTTTGAAGAAGTCTCCAGCTTCCTGACCAGCGGTGTCTTCCTTGCTGAAAACACCTCTTGCTACTCTGGTCTTGTGGTAGTCAGATGAAGCAGTGTATGTTGGAGGCAACAATCGAGCAATATAGCATGACCCCGCAAAGTCGGCAGGCAACCATGTATACGCTCTGTCCTGACAGATGAAATAGGTACCCCTAGCAGTCAGGAAAGCAGGGGAAGAGTTAGACGGAAACACATAAGTCTCAACGCACTCACTCCTCCTTAGCTGAGCTCTCGGATTTCTCCCATTACCTTGCAAACAGACCTGACCTCGGTGAGGCACGACCCAGATTGGAGTGGAGCTTTTACGTTTGCTTTCTCCCAAACTAAGGCGATACTCTGAAGAGTTCCAACTCAAATATACTCGTAATTCGTCTCTAGGGTAAGATGGAGTATTATTGACGTCCTTGATCATGTCAATGATTCCCTGGACTAAAGCTTTGTTTGCAGAGTTATATTTAGTGGAACGTGGTGGACGCGGAGGATAGGTTTCAAGGGCATAGGCAAAAATGGTCTGAAAGGCCTGAAATGATCTATTATAGCTAAAAGGCAAAACCAGGTAGGGAATGCCTTTATCCATAGTGTGGGGTATCAAGCCACACACCCAGCAGTCTGTAGTGTTAACTACCAGTTGGTGTTGGTGCAAGAGCTGTACGAAAGTGTTATTGATAAATTCTGAGCGTCGAGCTTGCTCATGTTCAGGAAACGAATGAAAAGAGTGTATGGAAGAAACAGTAGAGGTAGCAGGATCAAGGGGAGGTACTGTAGTTACTGGCACAAAGATTAAATTTATACCAAAAACGATTCCACCCACCAACGTTATTAAAACAATTAAAAATGTAATAGCACATTGCATCAGAAAACATTTGCTATGAAGAATTCTGTAGAGTCTGTTTCTGCGAACATAAATCACATTTTCTCGTTGCAGCACAGGAAGCTCCATCTTCTACAATCCGCTCGCGACCACTGATGATGTGTACGTAGATGAAAATGCCTCTATCAGTCCTGGGAGTTCCCAGAACCAACAGAAAGATCGACCTTGTGTCTGACCCCCGCAGATTCAACTAGGCACACAGCCACGACCCTACGGCAACCCAGACGGCAAGGCAATTTTAAAAACAATAAAACAATAGCAAACTTCCTGGCTGAAGGCAAAAGTTCAAAATTTCAAATATCACAATAGGCAGTTTCCTGCTTTATTTGTCCATATTACGAGATCGTAAGTTGTATCTTAGTTTTGCAGGGACTGTTTGATCAGGAAACAGTGTCTTGTCAGCAGAGGTTGCAATGTTCAAGTTCGCAAATGGCAAAGTTTCTTCTGATGCAGAGGGCAAGTGTTCAGGAATCAAAGAAGTAGTTTCAGGAGGAGAGTTCGGGTTCGAAGTGTCAGTTATCAATTCGGCATCGCTGAAAGGGACAAACTTGGGTGTTCGCTCGAACTCAGAGGCACCAATTCCCTTCTTCACCCAGTTGTCATAAGGAAGTGGCAAGGGCACACGTTTGACGTGTGTCGCATGGATCCAGTGCTTGCGACCAGCCACACGAACAGCAGTTCTCGTTGTTAGCAGAACTTGGTAGGGTCCAACAAATCTGGGCTGAAGTTTCTTCGTCCTCGCAAAGTTCCGCACCACAACGTGGTCACCTGGTTTCAGCTGATGACCTGGACTCTCCGGAGGCTTTGGCAATGCATCGAAAACCTGTTGGTGAATAAGACTCAATTTAGCAGTCAAGTCGTAAAGGTAATCAATCAACATTGGATATTCCAGAGAACAAAATTCCTTTGGCCTTGGCACTCCCCAAATATTAGCGGGACGGCCAAATACAATTTCATATGGGCTAAGCCCTACTCTAGAATGTACAGTCGCTCTCGTGGATAACAAAGCCAATGGTAGTGCGTCTGGCCAGGATAAACCCGTGGATGCCTGTATTTTAGCAAGTTTTAGTTTGAGGGTGCCATTGTAACCCTCAACTAAACCAGCAGACTGGGGATGGTTTGCACTGTGAAACCTTTGCTTAATACCTAAACCGGCACACACACTCTGCATAACTTTCCCTATAAACTCACTTCCGTTATCTGACCATTCAATCCGTGGCATTCCGTATCTAGGGAAATATTCTTTGAGAAGAATTTTGGCAGTTGATAGGGCAGTGTTGTCCTTTAGTGGATATGCTTCGATCCATCTGGAGAAAGCACAAACTACCACCAGGACGTACTTTAAGTTATTGCACCGATCCATGTGAATGAAGTCTAACTGAATCACTTCAAAGGGGCAAGAGGGAGGAGCGAAGTGACCAGCAGGAGTAGGGATTCCCTTGCCAGGATTATGCATCAGGCATACCATACAATTTTTCACCACTCTCTCTGCACATTTACTAATCCCATCATTCTTCCAGACTGGAGCCAACATCTTACATATCCCTTTAGAACTTATATGTGCTACTCCATGTGCCATTGTCACCACTGCAAGCACATACGCATCAGGCAACATCCAACGCTGTTCTTCCGACAAGTCAATCCAACATCCACTCGAATCCAACTTGCCCGTACTTTCTTTCCATGCACGCTTTTCCTCCTCAGTCGCTTCTTTCTGAATCTCTTTCACACTTTCCACTGTATCCTCACACATTCCAGACTCAGAAATCCATCTTGCAGACGTTGCAACATACATTCTACTCATCATATTTCTAGCTGTCTGTTTAGCGGTCTCGTCAGCAAAAGCATTCCCACGACCAACATCATCCGTGATTGCTTTATGCGCACTGCATTTCACAATCGCAACTTCAGTCGGCAAGGTTAGAGATTCCAACAAGTCGTTAACTAACTGACCATGTTGAATCTTAGTCCCATGGGACGTAATGAAACCTCTTTCTTTCCACAAACGGCCAAAATTATGGGCCACTCCAAATGCGTACTGACTATCTGTGAACACATTCACTCTCTTTCCCTTTGCTAAAACACACGCTCTTGTTAGAGCGATTAATTCTGCAGCTTGGGCAGAATTCTGACTCACTCTTGCAGTTTCCACAATCGTACTCAAAGTCGTTACTGCATAGGCAGCAGTCACATCACCATTCTCCAATTTAAAGCATGACCCATCAACATACAACGTGCCATCTGGATCTGACAATGGGGTGTCTTTTAAATCAATTCGTCCTTTTGTCTCCTCCTCGGTTCTGAAACAACAATCATGGGGTTCGGAATCACTCGACTCTTGATTAGTCGGCAACAGTGTTGCTGGATTCAATACATTGCATCTTTTGATCTGAATATGACTCGCTAGCAGTGTCAGCTCGTAGCCAGATAATCTCGCACTGGTAAGGTGTTGTGTCTTGGTTCTGTTCATGAGTGTATCCACAGCATGAGGAACCATGACCACTAGCATGTTATTCATCACCAAACCAGCAGATTGTCGAATGGAAGCCGCAGCTGCCGCTGTAGCTCTCAAACAACTAGGCAACGCTCTAGCTACCGGATCTTATGTTGATGAAAAGTACGCACAAGGGCGTTGTTTATCACCGAATTTCTGTGTTAGAACACTCAAAGCGCAACCTTCTCTTTCGTGAACATAGAGCGTGAATGGCTTGCTGTAATCGGGTGTACCCAATACAGGAGCTGAACATAGTGCATTTCGTAACTCAGAAAAACTCTCCTGACATTCAGCAGACCATGGCACCGGACTCGGAACATTTTTCCCAGTCAAAGCTACCAACGGTTTTGCTAAAAGAGAAAAATTTGGGATCCACTGCCTACAGTAAGAGGTAATACCTAGAAAGGCACGTACTTCTCTCTGTGTGCGAGGAACACTCATCTGCGTAATTGCTTTTATTCTCTCTGGGGTCAACTTCCTTCCCTCCTTTGACAAGAGATGACCTAGGTAGGTCACTTCTTGGCAGCAATATTGCATTTTCGAAGGTGACACCTTGTGATTCAAATTAGACAAATGATGCAATAACGAAATCGTAGCTGCTTTGCAAGTTTCCTTGTCATCGGCAGCCACTAGAAGGTCATCTACATACTGCACTAGAGCAGAACCTGGAGGAAGTACAAAGGAATCTAACTGACTTTTTAATGCCTGACTGTAGATGGATGGGCTCTCACAATAGCCTTTAAACCTGAAGCTTCGACCTCCTAGACAGAAGCCGAAAATATCTCTGCTTTCCTCGGCTATTGGAATGCTGAAAAAGGCATTTTTCAAGTCGATGACTGAAAACCATGAAGCTGTTGCAGGAATCAATGTTAACAATGCAGTAATGTCTGGAACTACAGGAAACTGCGGAACCACAATTTTATTGACCTCTCTGAGGTCGATAACAAATCTATATACTGGAGGCTTTGAAGGATCAGTACGTTTCAAAATTGGCAATACAGGACTATTACAGACATTTCCTCTAGTTTCTTCAACCACCCCTTTCTTAATCAAATCTTGCACAATCAATAAAAGTGCACGTTCACCTTCAGTAGAGATCTTGTATTGCGGAATTCGTGGAAATTTTACATTTGCTTTCAAAGTGACTACATATGGTGGTATTTCTAAAAGGCCTACATCGTTAGGACCAGTCGCCCAAAGAGTATCAGGGAGTGAACGCAGCTCTGGCGGGAGTGCATCCAATGACAAGTACATCGGAGAGGTGATTCGTTTACCCAACGTAAGCTGTACTCCTTCCGGAGAACAGTACAATGTCGCATATAGGCGTTTCAACAAGTCTAAACCAAGCAGGTTCTCATTACAACCTGTCGTCAAAATCAGGGGTGCTTTCAATTGACACGGTCCAACAGAAATAGCTAAAGGACCAGATACAGGGTTGTAAACAGGGGCGCCTGAAAAACCTACAGAAACATTTGTTAAGCCGGACAAAGGTGCGCCAGGGAGTTTCGCATGCATGATCGAACTTTTTGCGGCACCAGTATCCAACAGAAACGGTTCGACTACACCTGATGTTGCTACAGCGACATAAGGCCCACTCTGACCCACTGGAACTGATACTACCCCCTCTCTCTGTCCATGGCTGTCCTAGTACTCATTTTGTTGAAATCCCTCATCAACTTCACAATAATCCTCAACATGATACTGTTGAGATCTAGTTTGTTGGGCAGACTGTCCATTTCGCTGATCAAAGTGATTGGAAGGGCGATCATTTGTTTGTGGAGGCATAGTACCTCGTCCTCGACCTCTAGAATTTTGTACGAATCCACCACGACCTCTCTGAGCTGCTGCTGCGTTATTTTGCGCTAAGACTGGACACTCATTCTTATAATGACCCTCTTTCTTACAATACGCACATTGATTCCACTGGTATTGCGTCTCTGAGAACCATAATCTGTCCTTTGATATGATCCTTGCTGTGTATTGGTCTGATTCATGCGAGGCGGATATGCTTGTTGCAGAAGAACTTTAGTTTTTAAGTCTTTCGTTTTCTTGTCTGATTTCTCTTTTTCCTCTTTATCCCTATTTTCATAATACTGTACAGTTGCAAGTATTTGCGCAGTTGTAGAGACAGCCCACGCACTCTCGGAATCTTTTAATTTATTGCATAGCTCAGGTAGCAAATTATGTACAAATTTATCGACAAACAGTCTCTGTCCTCCTTCTGTGCTCATATCCTGACCACTGTGATCTACAAAAGTTTCTTCGAACCTCGTGAAAAAGTCGGAGACACTTTCGTCTTTCTTTTGCCTGCATGCGGACAACTTGTCCCAGTTAACACGCAATGCTGGCATCAGAGTCTTCATTAAGTCGATTATCCTACCTGGAAGATTAGCAATTAGAGGTTCGGGTTTGGAACCACCTATTTGCTGACCATCCGCTGCAATGATAGCTGCCCAATCACCACCTAGAGCAACGGGATGATTCTCTTTACGAATTTTAGCCCAAATTGGTTGCGGAACTACATTCCCAAATAACATGTCAATGTCCGCTAGATTCATCACACAAGCCTCAACTGTTTGTGCTAACTCCTTAAAGTATCCAGCAGGATTCTTACGCGGATCTGGCAAGGCCTGTTTCACTGCTAACACTTCAGCTCGCTTCCACGGAATGTGTATCCATACTCTTTGGAATTGCGCTGGAGCGGCTGCAATACCAAGGTTTACATCAGCTTGCACAGCTTTGCGCCAAATTGGAGGAACCTCCCCTCATTGGATATTGGCGATTCTGCTTTGTACTATTTTTCTCTAAGTCCCTTGGTGAACGAAGAGATGGATCATTCCTATAACTAAAAATCAGTTCCATCGCTTCTTTTATATTATGACCTACTATCGTACCTGCAGCAAACTCTTTCTGAACCTTAATTAAGTCTTCTAAATTCAATTCAGAGTCATCTTCTTCTAGTTCCTCACGTAAAAGAGAACACATCTCGTCAAAGACATATCGTTGTGTTGGTTCATTCCATTGCATAAATGTATCTAATACATCTCTCGTACTATATCTCCTACTCTTCGAAATCCATCTGAGAGCCGTGGAATCTAATATTCCCCGTTCCTCAGTACTTGGGAGCTGACTACGTCTTTGTACAGAGTCAGAAGTAGGAGTCTTAATTAAAGATTTATAGAAAGGAGACAGAATGTTAGAGACAGAATCAGTGATTCTTCGACGAATAGAAAGCGGAGTCATGATACTAGCAGATGTAGAAAACACAGTAGCAGTTGGAACAGATAGCACAGGGACAGTAGGAGTATCAAGTAAGGTAGCTTGTGAAGAAGTAGGTGTAAGCAATATAGGTATAGGCAAAGAAGTCGGCAACCCAGGAAGAGGTGGTGCCGAAGGAACATTCACATTAATTACAGGGAGTACAGGAGCTTGATTCTGAGGGGCAGGAGCAGGAATACCAGGTTGTCCAGCAACCGGCAATTGAACATTTGGTACAGGTGGAGCCGTAGCACCTTGTGCATACGGTGGGGGTGACCGTAACAAGTAAGACAACAGAGGATCGTTTTCAGGGTCCTCTACTATCTTAGTTGTACTCGATGGCAAGGCAGGATAGCACTTGTCGATCGCTAAATTACGTTCTCTAGTAGCCACCTCCATTGCTTTCTCAGACTCGTTATCTTGCAGCTGCTTAGCCGCTTGTTCTAAAGTTAACTCTTGCTCTTTCTGTTCTTTTTTCAACCTTTTAATTTCTCTCTGTTTAGATTCTTTTCGCCAGTAACGGAAAGAATCAAACATTGCCGGCCGGGCTTTCTTCTTAAACAATTTTACTTCTAAATTGTCAAGGACTTCAGGTTCAAAACTACCATGTAGTGGCCAACTAAGGACACCATCCTTTTCAGTGTATCGGACCCACACCTCATTATACGATATAGGACCCACACCATACTTACAGTAAAGATCATATAGAGGAGTCCCAATCGGAGGAACCAGACATGAGTCCTCCAACCGGGAATCACTGTTGCAACCGAAACACGACAACATACAATTTTTCCGATTTACCATTTTGTAATCCGGAACACAGAACAAACAACACAAACAGGGATGTGTACTCAAACCAAGAACTTAGGCCTACCAAAAGCGAACAAATGTATCGATACCCAAACTAAACCAATAGATTATCGTAACCAGAACAACCAGTGATAATCTTACGAAACCAAACCAAACCCAGAACTAAAAGGATTTTAACAACCCTTACGAAGTAACCAACTAGCAACCACTAAATACTTAACTGAGGCACTGAAGACGTCACCAAGGAGAAACCCGTCATGTTTCGCCGTACTAAGGACTGCACCTCGGGTCCAAGACAGGGCGACGGTCAAGGCAACGGACCACTGCAGCCGTCCTGAACGGGAACCCTCGTGGAAGAGAACGTCGGGCCACTTTTGCGATATGCCGGGATCGATGAAGTGGGGCGCCTCCCTCAGGAATCTTCACACGAAGCTTCTCGAACTCTTCAGGCTTTTGGACCGGTACCGAATGACGTCGCCCTACGTTGGGCACCAATTGGAGTTCTGGACTTTTTGGTTCCGTCCAGAGGTGTCAGGGATAACACCCGAAGACCCCGGAGTTCCACCTGTCTCGGTGCACAAATAAACAGAAACACGGGCTTCTCGATGGTGGCGTCAAAGACCAAAGGTTTATTACTGCAGGGACACAGAAGTCACAGAAACTACACACGGGCAGTATCTAGGAGCCTGTTCGATTTGTACAAAAAGGGTTGCTCCTTATATACAAAAATTTGAGCTTGAGGCAAATTCTTTACATGTAATACATCTTTCAGGTTGTGGCGCTGACCAGTCGCCACAACCTGAAAGATGTGAAAAAAACAAGCTAGTGCATACAATATAGCAGAACAGGCAAGTGGACATACGTGGAATGTGTAATTGGAGTAATTGTTCTCAGTTGTGGTGTGTACGGCCCCGGGAAGGAGGGATGACCA
Organism: Lissotriton vulgaris; assembly: GCF_964263255.1. NCBI lineage: Eukaryota > Metazoa > Chordata > Amphibia > Caudata > Salamandridae > Lissotriton > Lissotriton vulgaris. The sequence goes on from NC_141697.1 coordinate 768,772,559, forward strand.
AATGGCCAATGAGGAGAAGAGGGGCAAGCCTCAGCCAATAGGAGCGAGCCCCCTCGTATGCTAGTGCAACAGGCGTATCATCCCTCAGTGGCAGCCGTCTCAGAGTGTGTAGTGGTCAAATGCTGGCCAGCCCAAAGACACCATGGTTTTTTAAATGGGGCGTCTACGCAGTAAAATAGAACAGTTGAATGTTTTTTTTAATGGAGAGTGACGGTAAGAGAAAAGCATGGTGCACTGGCATATATAGTGACAGAGAGCAAGCCAGGTGCACATAACTGCTAGCCATCCCTCATGGTGGAATTTAGGCCTATTGGTGTCTATGTTCATGTTGGAAATATGGTCCTCCTCATGTAATAAGTAACATGGGTGACCAAGTGGTCTATTTCCAATGGATTAGAGTGCTTGGAAAGCGCTATTTGACAAAAGGCTAATGAGGAGAAGAGAGAAGAGAAGGGGTACGCTGGTATGCTAGAGCCAATAGGAGCAAGCCCTTCGCATGCTGGTGTAACAGAAGTATCATCCCTCAGTGGCAGCCATCCTGGAGTGTGTAGCCGTCAGATAGAGGATAACCCAAAGTCATCAATGGTATTAGTAAGGGGCCGTCGAAACAAGTTGACACACAGTAAAATGTTTTCTTATTGGAGGGTACTGCCTAATTGGTATCAACAGAAACATTCATGTTAATGAAGAAGAGACCCATGCCAAGTCGTAAAATACTTTTCATAAGCACTGCTTAGTGTGGTGTGAGAGACTCTATAACAGGGCATTTCATATGTGACATGGTGTCAGTGGTGATATGGTAGATCAGATTGCATGTATGAAGAGAATGTCAGTATATCCATGGTAAAGGAGTATCTGATTTTGCAGGGGACTGACTGGGGAATTACACCTCGCACCAGGCAGAGGTTTTAATTTTTCAGACATTCGCTGTTGGTGGAGATGCAGAAAATCCACGGTTGGTCTCTTCTGAAAAGGTTAACCAGGCCCCATCAGTTAGTTGCTTCAAAATTGTCCACCGGAGGTCATCTGGCGAGTAATTAGAGTCGCAAAAGTAATTGGACATTTTTGTAGTGCTGTGTCTGCAGTGGATATTGCGCCAGTGCTCCATTATTCTTGGTTCGAGGGTGCTTGGGGTCATTCCCCCGTAATGAAGGCCACACGGGCAAGTGATCAGGTACATGCCTTCTTTTGTATTGCAGTTAGTGTCATTTTTCAGTATCCAGGTGAACTGGGGACCCAACTTGACCTCTTTGGAATGTTTATAAGAGGGAACATTTCCCGTAGGACTCACCGGGATAGTGTCATGTGACAGGTGGTAAGACCCACAAGGTGTTCTACATGAAAGACTGTTGAATGCAGGGCCTGGTGTGTACCAGGAGGTCCTTCAGGTTCTGGGTACACTTAAAAGTAAATCGTGGCCGTAGAATCTAAAGTGACCCAGTGCATAAAATTCCCCAATGTTTCATTATGGTACGTTTGATCCGATTGGAGTTGGGGGTGAAGATAAGGACACTAGTAAGGAAATTTTCAGTGGGTCTCGTGTGGGTCTCTAAAAGAGATTCCCATTAATTGTTTGTGTACTTTTCTCGGCTCGTTTGATAACTCTGGATGTGTAGTACCAGGAGGACAGATTCCTACTAAGTGTTTTGGCTTGAGCGCTATAATCTTTCAAAAAGCTGCAATTTCTCCGGACACAGAGAAACTGCCCATATGGCTAGTTCTCCTATAAGGCTTTTGGATGGTGACTCTTAAATAACAGAAGACTGTTGCTATCAGTGATATTTTTATATGTCTTAGTGCATAGTTTACCCCACCTTAATGGAGATTAGTAAATCCAGGAATGGTATCTGCCTTGTTGAGGCAGACTGGGTGAATCTCAGGTACGAGTTAAGAGTACTGATCCAGCATCCAAATTATTGGCATGTGGTGTTATCACCTTTCCAGAAGATCAGAATAATATCTATGTATCGTCGCCAAGTTAGAATGTTGGCATTGAAGGGATTCCTGTCAGTAAAGATGCTTTGTTCTTAAAAATGGGCATGTCTGTACAGACCAGGCTTGGGGCAAGTGTGCTGCCCATTGATGCCCCTTGTATCTGAAGATAGATCCAGGTATTGAATTAAAAAAGTCATAATTCTACGCTATCATGGCACATTCGATAATAAAGTCGATCAGCGCTGCTGTCGTCCAAGTCTGTGCTCTGAGGCAGGCCTAAATGACCTATACGGTGGCGTCTTGAGGGATGGTGGTGTACAAGGCCTCTAAGTCTAAGGTCTAAAGGAAGTTGATTTCCTGTTGATCATTGGTGTCATCAATCAGGTTCAGCATGTCCCTTGTCCTAGAGACCAGTGGTATAAGGTAGTGGTCGCAGAACTTACTCAAAGGTTCCAATAGAGATCCAATGCCGTAGACAATTGGCCTTCCTGTCGGGGGGCTGTTTTCCTTGTGTTTTGTGGGCAATACGTAAAAGTAGCGGGTCCTTGGTAATGTATTTACCAGGAACACTGCTTCATGTTTAGCGATTCAATCTTGTGCCTCCGCCATCATGACGGTACAGAGCGGGAATATCTTCGTAAAAATATCGACTAACCTAAATATCGCCGCAAAAATATCTACAGGAAGAAATATCGATGACAAAAATAGAGTTTGACCAGAATATCAAAAGACAGGTAAGTAATATCGATAACATTAATATAGTTGTAATAAATATCGTTTACAAAAACATAGTTTACAAAAATATCGTTTTTAAAATAATTATAAGTAATGTAGTGTTTTTAATGAGTATTTGTTGTCAAAGTAGTATTTTTTGTAGTATTTTATTAGTTAATAATGTATTTTATGTTGAATTTAGTGTTTATAGTTCCGTAGCGGGTTGTGGGTTTATAGGGGAGTAGGGTGGGAAGTAATTTGAATATAATAAAATAATAGATTAATTAATGTTTTAAATGATTATAAATAGTGTAATAAATAATAGTTAATTAATTTCAATTAGTTATTTGATTAATAATTATGTAATTAATTATGTTAATTGTTTAATTAATTTTAGGTGTGTGTACTGGAATTTTCTAGTGAAAATGTAGTGAATTAATTACATTTTAATTGAATAAATATTTAATTAATGATTAATTAAATAAAAATAAAGATTTGTTATTTTATAAATGAGTAAATACATTTAGTAATTTTTACACCTACACTATCCAACGCTTTCCCTACTGTTGCACCTTCTGGAGTGGGAATAGTATTTTTTACCCCTACGCTAACCAATGCTTTCCCTACTGTTGCACCCTCTGGAGCGGGAATAGTTATTTTTACCCCTACGCTATCCAACACTTTCCCTACTTTTGCACCCTCAGGAGTGGAAATAGTAATTTTTACCCCTACGCTATCCAACGCTTTCCCTACTGTTGCACCCTCTGGAGTGGGAATAGTAATTTTTACCCCTACGCTATCCAACGCTTTCCCTACTGTTGCACCCTCTGGAGTGGGAATAGTAATTTTTACCCCTATGCTATCCAACGCTTTCCCTACTGTTGCACCCTCTGGAGTGGGAATAGTAACTTTTACCCCTACGCTATCCAACGCTTTCCCTACTGTTACACCCTCTGGAGTGGGAATAGTAATTTTTACACCTACGCTATCAAATGTTTTAACTAATAATATATTGTATATTTTAATTATATGTATGTATTATTGTTGTTATATAAAGTAATGTGTTAAATATATGTATTTGTACACATTTATTAAGTTTATAATGAAAAAGTGTAGTTAATTTGTTTTCAATAGTTAAAAAATTAAAGTAATGTAATGTATTTTGTTAATAGTACTTATATTTATTTATTATTTAATGTAATTTTAATTAATTTAAAAAGTCGATATTTTTTACATCTATATTTATTACAACGATATTTTTGAGTAGATATTTATGTACTTACCTGTTTAAGTATAGGGTGTCGATATTTTTTATAAAAGATATTTTTGCAACTATATTTATGTCAACTATGATTTTGTAATCGATATTTCAACACCCTACCATCATGACCATGGATTGAATTTGTTTTATCAAGGTCTCAGTTGGATCTGAGCTCATTGAGCTATAGTATTTCCCATTCGCTAGCTGGTGTGGGCCTTCTTGGTTGTAATCGGTGATGTCCATCACAACAATCGCTCTGCCCTTTTTTGCTGATTTGATCGCAATCAAAGGATCCTCAGTCAATGCTTTAACTGTTCTGCGTTGTTCTGGATGACAAATTGTTGAAGAACGTAGGAGCTCTTATCTGTGCAGTCTTCTTCACTATGGCTTTTTCAAAGATGAGGACCTCACTGGGTGTAATGGCTGAAGTAGGTGTCAACTCAAATAGAATTAGTAGTCCTGAGTCCTGAAAAGAATTCCTGAAGGCAAACTTGCGGAAGAACTGGTGACGTTTGCTTATGAGACAGAATTGCTCTCCCAAAGAGGTGGGCACGATTACAAGACCTTTGCATAGTACTGCAATTTCGTCTTTGGTCAGAGCCCTCTTTGAGAGGTTAATGACTAGTCTTCCTTGGCCAACTGACTCCTGGTCTGCATCTTGGTTTCTTACTGTTTCCAGTGCACTTGTGTGTTGTTCCTCTTCTTCTTACTCTGCTCCCACCCAAAAAAGGTTGGGGAAAGGGGTACTGGAAGAAGGGCTGCAGTGGTTGGGAGGGGACATCTGGAATCCAGGGTACCACAAATTTTCGGTGTGCTGAAAATGGGGGTATTGGATATCCATACATGGATGGTGGGGAACCCTTTACCCGTCGTTCTCATTGCTGCTCCAACTGTCATTACTCAAAATGCTGTTTGAAGATTGATGTGTCCTGGGAGATGTGATAGAACCTTCGTCTGAAGAGAGCTTATGCTGCGCGAGGTAATCCTTGTGCTCGTTCTTCTGATTGATACATCTGCCAGTGGATTCCTCACCTTGTGAATATCCCCTGCGCAGCAGCCAATCAGAAACTTGTGTAGCTCGCCACGCCGGCGAGGTCATGGACGACGTCACAGAGGGTACGACTCTGCTTGCAACCCCGCTGACGTCACTGGATCCATAATAGGGCCTCGTCGGCGTGATGACGTCAGTTCCCTTTTTTCAGCACCGTCGACGGCAACGGTTTCTTGGGACTCTACGTAGTAATATTGTTATTATAGTTGTTCTTGTCGTTTTCCTTCGAAGATGTCTGGGAGAAAATCTGGTTTCAAGCCCTGCAGGGAGTGCGGTAAGCAGATGTCCATCACTGACCCGCACGAGGATTGCGTATGGTGCTTGTCTTCCGATCACGACGTCGATGGATGTGCGTGTTGCAGGAAGATGACCTCTAAGGCATTAAAGGAAAGGGAGGCGAAGTTATTTATAGCCAAGATGAAGAAGAATAAGAAAGAAGTAAAAGAAGATCGAGGTCGAGGTTGAGATCTCGTTCCGAATCCAGATCAGGTTTGAAGTCGGCGTCGGGACATTCGAAGTCGAAGAGACATAAGAGAAAGAAGCACTCTTCGAGGCATCACTCTGATAAGGAACCGGCGCCAAAGTCATCTTCTCCTCGACGTCACAGAGGTGAGGTTGGTCCTTCTCATTCAAACTCGGGCTCGCCAGAGAAGGAAGTGACTCCTGAAGTCGAAGTCTCTCGATCACCGACGCCGGCTCCTTCGGATTCAGTTCATCTTCGGATCCGGGTGAAGCTGAGCCAGAGCAAGAAGATCAGGAGCAGCCTGAAGAGGTACCTTTGTCGGCGCCGGCGGGCCTGACTCCAGGTACACCGGCTTCAGAGGCGGCGCCTGGAAATTATCCTCCTTTCCCGGCTCCAGGGCAAGACACATCACATTATCTTAACGCTATGTATGGTGTCTTTGCAAGGACCATGTACCCCTCTGGTGCACCTGCGGGGCCCATGGGTCCTTTTGCCTACAATTTGGGTGTTCCTCAGGCATATGCCCAGGCTCCATTTATGCCCTTTCTTCCAGCATCCCCGTCCTGGAATTTTCCGGCGCCGAGGGCTCCGGCACCGTATCGAGAATCTCCGGTGCCATACCGTGAATCTCCGGCGCCGTCTGTTCATCCTCGTTCGGCGCAAGCGGCGCCGACGGATCCTCGTTCGATGCCGGTCCCGAATCCTATGGAGTTGGTTGTGGATCCATTGACTCCAGTCATGAGGATCCGCTCCAGGAGGGAGGCCCAAAGAGTTGTGGAAAAGGCACGCTATCGACAGGAGATGGAGGAAGGTGAACTTCCTGATTCTGAGGACTATTTTGCAGAATTAAAAGATGCAAGTCGTCTTGATGTTTCCCCTGAGTGGGATTTTTCTCCTGGTTCAGATGCTCCTTCGAAGGAGGTAGCCCCATATCATACAGTTGTGAGAAAAGCTGCTGAATTATTGGACATTAATCTTCCTTCCACCGAATTTAAGTCCAATTTATTGACTGTAGTGTTGCATTCTCCGTCCTCTGTGACTGAGCCTTTGTTACCATTTAATGAGGCAATTCTGGAGCCAGTGTTGGAGGTTTGGAAGAAGCCGTCATCTGCACCTGCAGTCTCCAGAACTGTGGCACGGAGATATAGGGTGGCACCTGAGGATCCAGAATTTTTGTCAGCTCACCCTTCGCCTGAGAGCCTTGTAGTTCAGGCGGCTTGCTCCAAGAGGTCTTCAGGATCTTTACCTCAGGTTCGAGCTGACAGGGAGTCTAAACGGATTGACCAGTCTGCTAAGAAGGTGTTTTCATCTGCCAGCATGGCACTTAAATCAACAAATGCAACTTGCTTGATGGGAAGGTATATCCATGCCTTGATGGATTCCTCTAAACAGTTGCTGCCAAAACTGTCTGATGAAGACAGGAAGAACTTTCAGGAGGTTTTGGATGATACCCATGCTGCTGCGTGCCAGGTCATTCAAAGTGGCCTGGATACAGCGGACTAGGTGGCTAGAGTTATGGGCTCTGCAGTGGCTACGAGAAGGGGAGCTTGGTTGAAGTCTTCAGACTTTTCTCAGGATGTGCAGGCTACTTTGTTGGACTTACCATTTGATGGTACAGGTATGTTTGGTAAGAAGGCTGATGCTGCACTTGAAAGGTTCAAAGATAGTAAGGCCACAGCAAGATCACTTGGCTTGCAGACTCAACCCAGAGGTTCCTTTCATAGATACAGAGGATTTGGGAAGTCATCCTTTCGTTCGCAAGGGCAGCCTCGTCAGCAGCAGCAGCAACAAAATACGCTGTATAAATCATATAGGGGAAGAAACAGAGGTCGTCCACGAGGTTGTCAACCCTCCTCCTCCTCCTCTTCCTCTACCTCGCTTCCTATCGCCGCAGCAAAGCAGCCCTAGATTCCCCATTCCCAGTTATGTTGGCCCTGTGGGGGGTTGGCTTACCCATTTTCTACAGGATTGGGAATCGATCACTACAGACCAATGGGTTCTCAATCTTGTGGCAAATGGGTATGCTCTTCCCTTCAGGGAATTCCCACCAAATTACCCTCCTTGTCAAGCGACTTACTCAGAGGAACATCTCCTTCTCCTACAGGTGGAAGTTCTGACCTTGTTAAAGAAAGGCGCGATAGAGGTGGTTCCAGAGTAGGAAAGGGGTCGGGATGCTACTCCCGGTATTTCCTGATTCCCAAGAAGGATGGCAGGCTTCGCCCAATTCTGGATCTCAGGATCTTGAATCTTTATCTGAAACAAGAGAAGTGAAAGATGCTTACCCTTTTGCAGGTTCTTCAGGCGCTGCTGGAAGAAGACTGGATGGTGTCACTCGACTTGCAGACGCGTATTTTCATATCCCGATCCTGGAGTTGCACAGGAAGTATCTCCATTTCAATGTGGGGTCGCAACATTATCAGTTTGCGGTCCTTTCGTTTGGAATTACTACTGCACCTCGAGTTTTTACCAAGGTGATGGCAGTGGTGGCAGCCCATCTCAGGAGGGCGGGGATTCCTGTATTCCCCTATCTGGACGACTGGCTGATCAAAGCAGAGTCTACAGAGAAGGTGCTCCATCATCTGCAAGAGACAACTCAGTTGTTGTACAGGTTGGGTTTTTCGATAAATGTACCCAAGTCTCACCTGGTGCCCTCACAGCGCAACCTGTTCATGGGGGCAGTACTGGACACTACTGTTTGTCGAGCATTCCCTCCACCTCAAAGGAGTCTCGACATTCAGGAAATGATTCCTTTGTTTTACAATGGAGCGGTCGTTCCAGTCCTGAAGGTCCTTTGCCTGCTCGGTCTGTTTGCTTCCTGCATTCTGCTGGTCAACCATGCACGCTGGCCCATGAGGGCGCTCCAGTGGTGCCTCCGCAGGCAGTGGTATCAGCACAACGGAGATCTCAGGGAGTCTGTGAGGATCTCCAGAGAAACTGCAGCGGATCTGTCTTGGTGGAGCGTGGAGGGCAATCTGTCTCAAGGAAAGCCCTTTCATCTGCCTCCATCGGTTGCCACAGTGATAACGGATGCCTCCACTCTAGGGTGGGGTGCTCATCTGGGGATCAAGGGTCTTTGGTCTCCAGAGGTAAGGTTGCTTCACATCAACCTTATGGAATTGAGGGCAATTCGTTTGGCACTCAAGGCCTTCCTCCCTTCCCTTCGCGGTCAGTCGGTTCAGGTCCCGACGGACAACACGACTGCGATGTGGTATGTCAACAAGCAGGGAGGAGTGGGGTCGCATCTTTTCTGCAGAGAAGCTCTGCGCCTCTGGTCCTGGGTTCAGGGCCACCGGATTTGTCTGATGGCAAATCATCTGGCCGGAGTTCTGAATGTTCACGCAGACAGTCTCAGTCGGCAGTTCTCAGCCGACCACGAATGGAGGCTTCACCCAGAGGTGGTTCGTCACGTCTTCCGGGCGTGGGGAACTCCTCAGGAGGACCTGTTCGCCACTCACGAGAACACTCACTGCGTGTCATTCTGCAGTCGCCAGTATCCGTTGCAGGGAGCTTTGGGGGACTCTGTTCAGTTGAGTTGGGGCTCACAACTCCTTTCTGCGTTTCCTCCCATACCCTTGATCCCTCGGGTCCTGAGGAAGATTCGCCAAGACTAGGCCCAAGTTTTATTGGTCGCCCCGGATTGGCCAAGAAGAGTGTGGTACACAGATCTTCTCTACCTCTCCTCATGCCCGCTGCTCTGTCTCCCTCTCATTGCAGATCTCCTATGGAGTTCTGGACTTTTTGGTTCCGTCCAGAGGTGTCAGGGATAACACCCGAAGACCCCGGAGTTCCACCTGTCTCGGTGCACAAATAAACAGAAACACGGGCTTCTCGATGGTGGCGTCAAAGACCAAAGGTTTATTACTGCAGGGACACAGAAGTCCCAGAAACTACACACGGGCAGTATCTAGGAGCCTGTTCGATTTGTACAAAAAGGGTTGCTCCTTATATACTAAAATTTGAGCTTGAGGCAAATTCTTTACATGTAATACATTCCCAAACCTTTGTGTCCTAAACAATAAATATTTGGCGTTGCACAGGAATCGTCGACAATATCTGATGTCAAAACATTACGAATGAGGGGTTCCCACTTTTCCATCATAATCTTATGTCAACTTTTCATTCAAGACCCTGACCGCCTCATCGTAAATTTTGTTACCTCCCCCTAATAAAGGCCCAGAAGGAAAGGAGCAGAGCCAGGTGCAGAAGATAGAAAAGCAGGATAAGAGATGTTTGTGGGTCGTAAATGGGCAAGGCTACCAGCTTCGGCCGCCTAATCATGATCAGGCCAACGAACACAAGAACCAGTATAGCAGGACTGGCCTCGGGCAGAGGAGGCAGCCTTTGCCGAGTCATGCAGCTACAGCGTGTTCTGTTCCAAGGTGCACGTGTCACTGGAAAGGTGAATCGCCGGCTAAGCCTACGTGTCCTTAATCGAAATGAAGTAATCAGAGGTTATTGCGTATGTGAGGGCAAGAAACACAAAATGGCTGCCATGATCTAAGATGGATGCCATGGGTAGATCGGAAATGTGTTTGTTACAGGAGTACTCTTGCTCGTAGCATAGCGAAAACACCAGGATATGCTAAATGGATCATTTGCGGTTCGCTGATACCAATATTATGTATTTCCGACAATATTGAAAACACGGGTTCAAATCGTCACGGAACCTCAGACCCTCCTTTTGCCCTTACATAGGCAATTACTCAGTCTATGTCAGAGTCTAATTCTATGCTCATCAGGTCAGTGACATGCTGTTGTGTCATCATCCTTTCTCGTGCCTTTTCTCCAAACGCAGGTGGTTTTCTAAAACAGGTTGCAGCACAGAGACTACACAAAGCAGGACCACACTGGATAATCAGGCAGCATGAGAATAGGAATACTAAGATGACACCAATGACCATCAGAACCTTCCATCCCCACGCCGATATCAGAGTCCAAAACCACTCCATAAAGGACCAGTTTCCCTGGTCTACGTGTATAGAGTCGGAAATCTTGTGTAGCTTAGAGATCACCTCATAGACTGTTGGAGCATTATTGGGAATAAAAACACAGCAGCTCGATTGGATCATTCTGCATACCCCACCTCGATCTGCAAGTATTACGTCTAGAACCATACGGTTCTGCAACGTCATGAGTCTATCCGCCTGAAGCTCAGCTGTCAAATTGCTAAGGGCACCAGCAGTTTCGGAAATAGTAGATTCAACTACCCGTGTTAGCTGACGTATATTTCTACTATTGGCCATAGGCCCCCAGAACGGAAGGAAACCTTTGAAGAAGTCTCCAGCTTCCTGACCAGCGGTGTCTTCCTTGCTGAAAACACCTCTTGCTACTCTGGTCTTGTGGTAGTCAGATGAAGCAGTGTATGTTGGAGGCAACAATCGAGCAATATAGCATGACCCCGCAAAGTCGGCAGGCAACCATGTATACGCTCTGTCCTGACAGATGAAATAGGTACCCCTAGCAGTCAGGAAAGCAGGGGAAGAGTTAGACGGAAACACATAAGTCTCAACGCACTCACTCCTCCTTAGCTGAGCTCTCGGATTTCTCCCATTACCTTGCAAACAGACCTGACCTCGGTGAGGCACGACCCAGATTGGAGTGGAGCTTTTACGTTTGCTTTCTCCCAAACTAAGGCGATACTCTGAAGAGTTCCAACTCAAATATACTCGTAATTCGTCTCTAGGGTAAGATGGAGTATTATTGACGTCCTTGATCATGTCAATAATTCCCTGGACTAAAGCTTTGTTTGCAGAGTTATATTTAGTGGAACGTGGTGGACGCGGAGGATAGGTTTAAAGGGCATAGGCAAAAATGGTCTGAAAGGCCTGAAATGATCTATTATAGCTAAAAGGCAAAACCAGGTAGGGAATGCCTTTATCCATAGTGTGGGGTATCAAGCCACACACCCAGCAGTCTGTAGTGTTAACTACCAGTTGGTGTTGGTGCAAGAGCTGTACGAAAGTGTTATTGATAAATTCTGAGCGTCGAGCTTGCTCATGTTCAGGAAACGAATGAAAAGAGTGTATGGAAGAAACAGTAGAGGTAGCAGGATCAAGGGGAGGTACTGTAGTTACTGGCACAAAGATTAAATTTATACCAAAAACGATTCCACCCACCAACGTTATTAAAACAATTAAAAATGTAATAGCACATTGCATCAGAAAACATTTGCTATGAAGAATTCTGTAGAGTCTGTTTCTGCGAACATAAATCACATTTTCTCGTTGCAGCGCAGGAAGCTCCATCTTCTACAATCCGCTCGCGACCACTGATGATGTGTACGTAGATGAAAATGCCTCTATCAGTCCTGGGAGTTCCCAGAACCAACAGAAAGATCGACCTTGTGTCTGACCCCCGCAGATTCAACTAGGCACACAGCCACGACCCTACGGCAAGGCAATTTTAAAAACAATAAAACAATAGCAAACTTCCTGGCTGAAGGCAAAAGTTCAAAATTTCAATTATCACAATAGGCAGTTTCCTGCTTTATTTGTCCATATTACGAGATCGTAAGTTGTATCTTAGTTTTGCAGGGACTGTTTGATCAGGAAACAGTGTCTTGTCAGCAGAGGTTGCAATGTTCAAGTTCGCAAATGGCAAAGTTTCTTCTGATGCAGAGGGCAAGTGTTCAGGAATCAAAGAAGTAGTTTCAGGAGGAGAGTCAGGGTTCGAAGTGTCAGTTATCAATTTGGCATCGCTGAAAGGGACAAACTTGGGTGTTCGCTCGAACTCAGAGGCACCAATTCCCTTCTTCACCCAGTTGTCATAAGGAAGTGGCAAGGGCACACGTTTGACGTGTGTCGCATGGATCCAGTGCTTGCGACCAGCCACACGAACAGCAGTTCTCGTTGTTAGCAGAACTTGGTAGGGTCCAACAAATCTGGGCTGAAGTTTCTTCGTCCTCGCAAAGTTCCGCACCACAACGTGGTCACCTGGTTTCAGCTGATGACCTGGACTCTCCGGAGGCTTTGGCAATGCATCGAAAACCTGTTGGTGAATAAGACTCAATTTAGCAGTCAAGTCGTAAAGGTAATCAATCAACATTGGATATTCCAGAGAACAAAATTCCTTTGGCCTTGGCACTCCCCAAATATTAGCGGGACGGCCAAAGACAATTTCATATGGGCTAAGCCCTACTCTAGAATGTACAGTCGCTCTCGTGGATAACAAAGCCAATGGTAGTGCGTCTGGCCAGGATAAACCCGTGGATGCCTGTATTTTAGCAAGTTTTAGTTTGAGGGTGCCATTGTAACCCTCAACTAAACCAGCAGACTGGGGATGGTTTGCACTGTGAAACTTTTGCTTAATACCTAAACCGGCACACACACTCTGCATAACTTTCCCTATAAACTCACTTCCGTTATCTGACCATTCAATCCGTGGCATTCCGTATCTAGGGAAATATTCTTTGAGAAGAATTTTGGCAGTTGATAGGGCAGTGTTGTCCTTTAGTGGATATGCTTCGATCCATCTGGAGAAAGCACAAACTACCACCAGGACGTACTTTAAGTTATTGCACCGATCCATGTGAATGAAGTCTAACTGAATCACTTCAAAGGGGCAAGAGGGAGGAGCGAAGTGACCAGCAGGAGTAGGGATTCCCTTGCCAGGATTATGCATCAGGCATACCATACAATTTTTCACCACTCTCTCTGCACATTTACTAATCCCATCATTCTTCCAGACTGGAGCCAACATCTTACATATCCCTTTAGAACTTATACGTGCTACTCCATGTGCCATTGTCACCACTGCAAGCACATACGCATCAGGCAACATCCGACAAGTCAATCCAACATCCACTCGAATCCAACTTGCCCGTACTTTCTTTCCATGCACGCTTTTCCTCCTCAGTCGCTTCTTTCTGAATCTCTTTCACACTTTCCACTGTATCCTCACACATTCCAGACTCAGAAATCCATCTTGCAGACGTTGCAACATACATTCTACTCATCATATTTCTAGCTGTCTGTTTAGCGGTCTCGTCAGCAAAAGCATTCCCACGACCAACATCATCCGTGATTGCTTTATGCGCACTGCATTTCACAATCGCAACTTCAGTCGGCAAGGTTAGAGATTCCAACAAGTCGTTAACTAACTGACCATGTTGAATCTTAGTCCCATGGGACGTAATGAAACCTCTTTCTTTCCACAAACGGCCAAAATTATGGGCCACTCCAAATGCGTACTGACTATCTGTGAACACATTCACTCTCTTTCCCTTTGCTAAAACACACGCTCTTGTTAGAGCGATTAATTCTGCAGCTTGGGCAGAATTCTGACTCACTCTTGCAGTTTCCACAATCGTACTCAAAGTCGTTACTGCATAGGCAGCAGTCACATCACCATTCTCCAATTTAAAGCATGACCCATCAACATACAACGTGCCATCTGGATCTGACAATGGGGTGTCTTTTAAATCAATTCGTCCTTTTGTCTCCTCCTCGGTTCTGAAACAACAATCATGGGGTTCGGAATCACTCGACTCTTGATTAGTCGGCAACAGTGTTGCTGGATTCAATACATTGCATCTTTTGATCTGAATATGACTCGCTAGCAGTGTCAGCTCGTAGCCAGATAATCTCGCACTGGTAAGGTGTTGTGTCTTGGTTCTGTTCATGAGTGTATCCACAGCATGAGGAACCATGACCACTAGCATGTTATTCATCACCAAACCAGCAGATTGTCGAATGGAAGCCGCAGCTGCCGCTGTAGCTCTCAAACAACTAGGCAACGCTCTAGCTACCGGATCTAATGTTGATGAAAAGTACGCACAAGGGCGTTGTTTATCACCGAATTTCTGTGTTAGAACACTCAACGCGCAACCTTCTCTTTCGTGAACATAGAGCGTGAATGGCTTGCTGTAATCGGGTGTACCCAATACAGGAGCTGAACATAGTGCATTTCGTAACTCAGAAAAACTCTCCTGACATTCAGCAGACCATGGCACCGGACTCGGAACATTTTTCCCAGTCAAAGCTACCAACGGTTTTGCTAAAAGAGAAAAATTTGGGATCCACTGCCTACAGTAAGAGGTAATACCTAGAAAGGCACGTACTTCTCTCTGTGTGCGAGGAACACTCATCTGCGTAATTGCTTTTATTCTCTCTGGGGTCAACTTCCTTCCCTCCTTTGACAAGAGATGACCTAGGTAGGTCACTTCTTGGCAGCAATATTGCATTTTCGAAGGTGACACCTTGTGATTCAAATTAGACAAATGATGCAATAACGAAATCGTAGCTGCTTTGCAAGTTTCCTTGTCATCGGCAGCCACTAGAAGGTCATCTACATACTGCACTAGAGCAGAACCTGGAGGAAGTACAAAGGAATCTAACTGACTTTTTAATGCCTGACTGTAGATGGATGGGCTCTCACAATAGCCTTTAAACCTGAAGCTTCGACCTCCTAGACAGAAGCCGAAAATATCTCTGCTTTCCTCGGCTATTGGAATGC